>NC_044558.1:134063412-135306956 GCF_007565055.1 Rhinopithecus roxellana
TTCTGATGCCAAAATGGTCTAAATAAAGGTGCTGCAAAAGTTTTCCTTCTGAAAGAGCTGAAATTGGCTGTATTCTTTATGTCTTATACAATGCTTTACATTCTATAAACTTTAGCCCTACATCACTGGTCTAATCTACAAAACCTTGAATTTATTCTAATGACAAAATATTAGAAAAGTGCAAAATGTAGAAGTATGACTTATGCAGAATCCCAGAGCTGAATGGGTCCAGAAAAAAGAAAAAAGTGTGACACTTAGAACAGTGTCAGGCTCGTAGCACATCTCCAAATGATCCTTTTGACAATAGTGATGAAAACTAAATACGGTGCTCCAAACGTCCTTGCACTTTATTGTAACTGCTTCCTATCATCTGGAGAACTTAAATGTAATCCCCCTAACAGAACATGGGAAACAGCTTAGTTCAGTGATTTTAGAGGTAGTTAGATTTTTAATTGCATAGTATATACCATAACATAAAACAGTAGGTTCAAAAACAAGAGAGCAAGAAGAGTCTAGAAATTGGGTGGGCATCAGGGTTCTAGGCAGAGACACAAAGACTGAATATTGGTTCTAAAGATAGTTTCTTTTTTTTTTTTTTTGTTTTCATCAGGTAAGGAAACTTTTATATCAATAGCAAAAAATGATATAAGAAAGTAATATTATGTGAACTATATGGTAAACTAAATTTTAGCACTGGCTAGGTATGATAACTCATGTCTATAACCCCCATACTTTGGGAGGCCAAGGTGGGAGGACTGCTTGAGGCCAAGAGTTTGAGGTTAGCCTGGGCCACATAGAAAGACTCTGTCTCTATAAAAAATAAAAAATAAAAAAACATTTACTAGTTGGGCATGGTGGGCTCACCTATAGCCCTCGCTATACAGGAAACTGAGGCAGGAGGACCATTTGGGCCAAGAGTTTGAGGCTGTAGTGAGCTATGATTGTGCTAATCACTCCAGCCTGGGCAACAGAGTGAGACCCATCTCAATAAATAAGTAAATACTGGCACTAATTAATGGGAATCCAGCTCCTTAATTTTAACCAAGGGCAATCATGCTTTTAAAAATAGAATTTTCCAAATCCTACAATGTAGAGCTGCCTACATCTGCAGCTGCATGATTAAAATAGCTTGGTGCATGCCTTCTATTTATCCCTATCCCACTGAAGTTTAAGGAGGTCCATCCTCAGTGAAGTTGCCAAGTCAGCAAGACTGCAAGGCCTTCTGCTCACCATCTGTACTGGTAGCCTTCTCTGGTGTAACCACTCTTTAAACTAGTCCGTGACACCATAAACCACCCACCCTCCCCTCAACTTCAGGTGCCAAATGCTTTCCTTCTTCTATCCTCATCTCCCTTCAAAACATACAAAAAAATTTTTTTTAATAATCAGTCTTTTATATTTGATTCACCAGATTATAGACCATAATGTAGTTGAAGCTGTTCAGAATAAATACTGCCTCTTTCTGATAACTGAATGATAACCCTCTATGGGATAAGGAGGTATTTTTTTCTCCCTCCCATCTAATGATAACATCATGTACTAGTCATTTAGGAAGATATCACCCTAGATCTACTTCTATGACCGTGCCTGGAAAGCTACTTTGGACCATCTTGGTATCATGGTTGTCAGTTTCTGCTTCCCTGGGAAGCACCTAAGGCTGCTTGAAGGCTTGATTCAAAATTCACAATGGACAGAAGAGGCTGTGACCAGCATTACTTGCAGATAACTTCCTTCCAGATGTTTCCTCAAGTCAGGGGCAAAGCTCTACCCTTCTAGAGAATACATACATATTCATAACTTTACCCCAAACCTTTTTTCCTTTCGCTCCATAATAAGACAAAATAACGGCATTTTTCTGACTCATTTGATGTCATTTTAGTCAGTATTTGATAATGTTTAAGCTGATGTTCTAGAACACAACCCAAATCTCCTTTACAATCTGCATCTCTGATAAATAAGCTAACAAAAAAAGTTCGTGCCACTGGGGAACTTTGCTTAGATAGGTATTGGGAAAAACTGGAAACGTTTAATGTAACTAGTAACTGCTTTCATAAGAACACATCAGGAACCTAGTGAGGAGCACCTCTCACCGGCCCCTCCACCATCTGGGAAGTGAGGAGCGCCTCTGCCCGGCCGCCCCACAGTCTGTGAAATGAGGAGCCCTTCTGCCTGGCCGCCCCACAGTCTGTGAAATGAGGAGCCCTTCTGCCTGGCCGCCCCACTGTCTGTGAAGTGAGGTGCGCCTCTGCCTGGCCGCCCCACAGTCTGTGAAATGAGGAGCCCTTCTGCCTGGCCGCCCCACTGTCTGTGAAGTGAGGTGCGCCTCTGCCTGGCCGCCCCACAGTCTGTGAAATGAGGAGCCCTTCTGCCTGGCCGCCCCACTGTCTGTGAAGTGAGGAGCCCTTCTGCCTGGCCGCCCCACAGTCTGTGAAATGAGGAGCCCTTCTGCCTGGCCGCCCCACTGTCTGTGAAGTGAGGAGCCCTTCTGCCTGGCCGCCCCACAGTCTGTGAAGTGAGGAGCCCTTCTGCCTGGCCGCCCCACAGTCTGTGAAGTGAGGAGCCCCTCTGCCTGGCCGCCCCACTGTCTGTGAAGTGAGGAGCCCTTCTGCCTGGCCGCCCCACAGTCTGTGAAGTGAGGAGCCCCTCTGCCTGGCCGCCCCACTGTCTGTGAAGTGAGGAGCCCCTCTGCCCTGCCGCTGTGCAACCCTCCAAGTGTGAAGTGGTAGCCTTGTATGTGATCTTTCCGCGCTCCCCAAGTTTGCATTTTTGACATTAAAGTTTACTTTGAAATTAAAAAAAAAAAAAAAAAAAAAAAAAGAGCACAGCAGGAACCTATTATCATACAGCAGTATGTCCCAGAATTTTTCTGATGTAACTCCAGGGATGGCTAAAAACTCACCAGTATTATATAAAATGTAGAAAGCGTGGGCAACCTTTTGATCAACAGAATGGCATACAAAGCACTGTACAGGAAGTGAAAACAGCAACATAATAGAACCCTTAGAGACTGACTTTGATACTGATACATTGTATGAAGGAAGCTTCTCTAGTCACAATAGGGTTATAGCTCACCCAGTCGGACGTGGTTGTGAGAAGGGGGGTGTATATATGAAATGTGTGAGAGGGAGGAATCAGCACTGCCTTTTACACTCACTTGTTCCGCAAGAAATCGTTACAGAAATGTTGTTGCCTGATCTAAAAACAAATGTATGCTTTGATTTGAATGAATCAGCCACTATTATTTCCTCGTTAGCCACTTGCTGAAAAAAAGAAACCATATGAGAACATAGAATCTTCACTAACAACTTGTATTGAATTAAGAACAAGTGGAGGCCAGGTGCAGGGGCTCACACCTGTAATCCCAGCACTTTGGGAGGCTAAAGCAGGTGGCTTGCTTGAGCTCAAGAGTTCAAGATCAGCCTGGGCAATATGGTGAAACTCCATCCCTACAAAAAATACAAAAATTAGCCAGGCGTGGTGGTGCACACATATGGTCCCAGCTACTCAGGAAGCTAGGAGAGGATTGCTGGAGCCTAGGAAGTCGAGGCTGCAGTGAGCTGTGATCACACCAGTGCACTCCAGCCTGAATGACAGAGCAAGACCCCGTCTAAAAAAAAGAACAAATAGGAAAGTTAAAAAAGAAAGTAAGATAGTAACTTATTTATAGCATGAAGGGAAATAGTAAGCTTATGCCAAAACAGTATCAATTTAAATGTGGTTAGAAAACAAGAAGGGAAAAATTCTCATAAAAAAGATCTAATAACCAAGTAATTGAAATAACACATTCTGGAAGTATAATTGCTACATTTAAGAATTTATATGATAACCAAATAGGATGAGAATGTGTAAAACAAGCATTTTAGTATAAACCAAAAGTTATTTTTCACATGTCTGTCTTGTGAAGGGGCTTGTTAATTGAAACTCATCTGTCACCATCACCTTCAGTGGAATTAGCTCAGACATACGTATGGGAATATGTATAGTGATATAAACAAATAAATAAATTACACAATTAGGTTGGAGGCAAAAATAGAAACTGGAGACAAGAAAACAGATTCCATAAAAGGAAAATTCAGGAAAGCACTGTCCAAAACTAATGCATAAAAGCTCTTCATGAAATTACCATAGTGTCCCTGACTGATCAGGTCAAGCTGCAAGATTCTGTCTAGAACACATGGACTGCTCCTGTCCCAGGACATCGGGGTTAGACATTCTACCAGATTGTGTCAAAAGTCAGCTAATCAATTACAAGTTTAGCTGAAGAAACAAGTTTATGTAGAACTATTTTCCCACTGCAGAGAATCTCATACCAACACTTGGAAAAGGAGAAGTTTCTTAATATGTATCCTGCTAGGGGGATTTGCAACTTTGCTTGCTTCATCAAAGGAAAAAGATCGGAAGTGGCAGGCAAAGAATGGAATACAGTCTTTGCTTTTAAAAAGTAATGAGATGTGGAGGTAATAGAAAAACCAACAGATAGGGAAGGTGTGCTCAGGGAGAACGAGAGAAAAATCAATGGAGAAGAGGAAAGAGATGGGAGGGAGGGAAAGCAGGAATTAATTCACACTTAATAAAGTAATATAATTAATAAATAATAAGATACATCTGCAAACTGTAATTCAAACTCCTATGACGAACACCAATATTAAAAAAGTCAAGTAAAAAACTCATAATAATATTATATCATGCCCAGTGAAATATACACAATCAAGAGCTTTTCTGACAGGCCTTGTAAGTAGGTATGTTTAAAATAATCATAGAGATAGTGAGGAATAGCATCCCTCATGCCCAGTGGGCACCTCTGTGGTTACCATGTGTCATGCAATAGTGTTGAGGATGATGTCACAGCATCACTCAGCACGGATAAGGAAGGATAGCCTTTTCAGGGAAAGGACAGGCTACAAGTCAAGCAACAGCAAGAGAAGAGAAGGCACAGGTCCCCCCTCCTCCCATCTCCCCACACAGGAGTGCTGGGTGCCCTGCTGGATAGTGTGGGTCTAGATTTCCAAGCAACCACTCCCCCAATGCCACAGTAACTACCTATGGGGCAAGGTGGAGTGTAACCTTCTCAATAAAGGGACATGCAAACTGTTCCAGCACCAGGCAGTGCCTGTTGTTTACAGGAATCTTTTGAACACTTGCCTGTGGCCCATAGAAATTGAACTGTCCCTGCTGAGGGGCAGAAGCCACAGGTCCTAGGAGAAGCCAAAATCAGTACACAGTCCCTTGGAAGAGAGGCACTCCTCATTCTGCAAAAACAGTCCCAGCCACCTCATTGTCCAGACAACCCAGAGTGAGCCCCTAGGGACATTTTTTAGTTAATTCTGCTCCTTACATCACACATCCATTAAAAGAACAAAAATAATTATGATGTAAAAACAGACAGATATGAATCTAGAATAGATGAAAATGAAAAAGAACCAATTAAATAACCTGAAAATGAACTATATAGTCCTTGAAGTTAAAAACTAGATAGATAGTTTAAACTTGAGACTTTACATCAGTGAGAGTCTAAGTCAAATTTTTAAAAAGGGCCACTGCACTCTAGCTGGGTGACAGAGCAAGACCCATCTCTAAAAAATAGTAAAGAAAAAGAAGCTGGCAACCATATATAAGTGAGTAGATAGATACCGAGATAAATACAGGTATACACACAAATATAGAAGCAAAATCACTGTAAGAAAAATTAACAATCAAAATAAACAACATGAGGAGGAACTTTCCTTTGAAGCACTGCAATGCCCATGTGACCCGCTTCTCAACCCTAAATAAAGCAGTGGATGAACGTAAAGGGTAATCCTGACTTAACCTACTCGGGTATGGTTTCCTGAGTTAATCTCTCCTTCCTATATTTAGAAGTCAACGCATATTTGAAAGTGATGAGTTAGTAATTGCACCTAATGCTACTGATATTGTCAACTTGTTATATTTTAGCCTTTAAGCTTTCAGAAATGATGGTACAGTCTTTTAACGCTGGGGACGATAAGTTTAATAAAGGGAAAAACTATACTATACAATAGATAATAAAGCTCCTACGCTCTAGGGATACAGTGGGCTTAATAGACGACCAAATCCATCCCCTTCTCCTTATTTATAAGAGATCAAGTATGGTAACGGTATAATTTTGGATTATAAACTGAGATTTGTTAGGATTAGTAGACAGACCATCAATTCACATTTATTGTCAACAGAGTATACCAAATTTACCACTGAGGGAAAACACTTTTTTTCCCTCACACTTTTATGTTATGGAGATATTTTTTATTCTCAAAATGAATAATCACATTAAAGTTATCTGGTCTTCTGATATCTAAGCAGGCACAAAGTTAGACCATTATGAGCTGTTTCAGAACAATGCTGATAGTGCTGTGTTTACAGCCTTTGTAAGATTTACTAAACAACAAAGGAGTATTGTTTGTATTGGCCTGCTAGCGTGTGTGCTGCCTGCTACTGGCTGTTTCCATTGATACTGTGATATATTTTCATCCTGTTTACAATACATTGCCACTATCTTTGGCTGCTGGGTTACTGCAGAATACAGATTATTTGGCTGTATATAAATTAGTAACTTCATAGTTTTTCACTTTTGTTCCCCTTATATTAATCCATTATATAGATACCATTCTCCTGGCTTCCCAATCCACCTATTTGCATACATTTCTACTGCTACCTCACTACTGCACGCTTTCAGAAGCTCTCACCTGCATTTGTACAAGAGCCAGCCTCTTGTTCTTCTGAAGCATTCTGGAATCTGTCAGACTAAATTTTCCAAAATAGTATGCTCACCTCCCTACCCAAGAATCTTCACAGGCTCCTAGTTTCCAGCCATTGCAAATACAAATCGCTTATTCTTGAACTTTACTTCTCTTATTATTCTGAATACGTTAGCTAACTCCTCCCAATCCTTCAGAATAGGCCTATGTGCAGAATCTGGAGTGGGGCCTTCTTCCAGTCATCAGGCCCACGCTGGTCTCTCCTTTTTCTGTACCACATAGTTCGGTATTTAATCAACTACTTTGTCACCCCGTTTTTTGGGTGTTCATGAAGTGTGTTCATTCTCTGAGGGCAAATGGAATATGAGATTTGAGTCCAGATACCAAACTTTAAGAACAGAAAGGAGAAATTCAAGTGTGCACAAAGGCAAGTGAGCATGAAAGCAATGGGACTGAAATGTACACTTTACACAGCATTTCTGGGCCCATAGAAAACAAAGGACAACTCCCAGAGACCCCACCCTCCATCTTCTAAGGGAAAAATGTAACCCGAAACCAGATCAGAGAGCTCCAAGCAAGGGCTCAAGGTAAGTTTCCCTGAAGGCAAATGACAATACTAGATCTGCAACCCAAAGACTAAGTAAATTCTGAGCAAGTGTCTAGTTTGGCGAGCTAAACCCAAGACTCCTGCCTTGAAACAGGTATACAGGAAGGGAGTAATGTGGTCTCAGGCTAGCAGCGCCCCCTGCCAACAGGCAAAGGCAATCACAAATACTCTAAGGAGGAAAACATACCCTATGTCAACCCCAGGACTAATGTCAAAACATAGGCGCTCAAAACCTGCACCCAATGTTTGTAGCAACTTTATTCATAATTGCCAAAATCTGGAAGCCACCAAGATGTCCTTCAATAGGTGAATGGATAAACAGTACAAGGGACTATTATTCAGCAATAACAAAAAATGAGCCATTAAACTGCAAAAGGACATGGAACAACTTAAACACATACTGCTAAGTAAAAGAAACCAGTCTGGAAAAGCTACATACTGTATAATTCCAATTATATGAAATTCTGGAAAAGGCAAAACTACAGAAATTATTTTAAAAAATCAGTGGTTTCCAGGGACTCAGGGGTCCATAGGGAGAGACAAATAGGTGAAGCACAGAGAATTTTTAGGGCAATGAAGGTATTCTGTTGGACACTGCAATGGTGGATACATGACATTATGCATTTGTCAAAACCTATAACTAAACAATACAAAGAATGAACCTTACTAAATAATGAATTTTAGTTTAAAAATACTGTGTCAATATTGGCTTATAAATTATAATGAATGTATCACACTTATCCTAGATGTTAACAATCAGAGAAAAAGAAAGAGGAAAAGAGGAACTATATGGGAACTCTGTGCTTTCTGTGTAATTTTTCTCTAAACCTAAAACTGCTCTAAAAATGAAGTCAATTTGAAAAAGATATGAGCACATAATCAAACATGGTCAAAAATATAATGAAACACAACATGAGTGAGAATCACAAGAAAATCTCAAGTACATCGGATCTCAGAGTTATTACATACAGACCCTAAAAGAGTCATAGGGAATCACAAAAAATAGAAAACAACAAAGCATGATCAAAAATGACCAAATATATTTGAAAAAAATCACATTTCAGGTTTAAAATAATGAAATTTCAGGTATGAAAAAGATATAGTGGCTGAAGTTTAAAAGTAAATTGGTAGAGAAAACTGCAAAGAAGACAGACCTGAAGAGAGACTCAGATCAGTCTAAAGAAATTATCCATATGCCATACAAAGTCATAGGTAGAGAAAATATAAAAAGGAAATGAACAGATATGTACTATATAGGAATATATTCACTAATAAACTTTAACAAGCACTTAACTGGAGTTTCAAAGTTAAAGCACCACTATTTAACAGAGCAAACTTATCAATAGCAGCAATGAAAGCCAGAAGACATGGAATAAAATAATCAGAAGTGAGGGGAAATAATTCACAGTTGATAAAACCTTTTTGTTCTGCAGTAAAAATATAATAATTTCAAATGTACAGGCATCTAATGACATAATCTCAAACGACGTGGAGTAAAAATTAATAGAAATGCAAGGGGAAATTGATAAACCTACCATTGTAGTGGGAAATGTCAACAAATCTCTCTTACTTATTAATATGTCAAGAAAATAAAAATAATATTCAATATATTATTTAAACACAATTAATAAGCTTGATTTGCCAGTCATCTATTAAGAATCCTACACCCATTCACATTCTTCTCAAGTCACACTGGACACTTACAAAATCTGGATGTACAATAGATCGGAAAGCAAATCTCAATGAATTTTGGAGAAATGATATCATAATAACTAAATTATCTTGTCACAAGTTAATTAAGAATTCAATTAACAAAAAAGGTAAAATTTGCCTATGCATGTAGAAATTTAAAAACTCACTTCCAGGTAATTCTAAGAGAAAGAACTCGTAATGGAAAAATTTTTAATATCTAATATTGAAAAATAAAAAATATCATTTGTCAAAACTCAGGGAATGCAGCTCCTTTGAAGGAAATTATACCACCAATTTTTTTTTAAATCGAAAAGTCTGTCAACATAAAGTGATAGAGTATAGTAGGATAAGTATAATAAAATAGCAAACAAATCCAGAATCTCAACAAACCCCAAAACAGACTATGTTTAAAACACAAGTAAAATTCAGATGACCTTGAACATGAATTTGAACTGTGCAGGTCCACTTATACACAGATTTTCTTTTACCTCTGTCCCCCTCGAGACAGCAGGACTAACCCTCCATCTTCCTCCTCCTCCTGAACCTACTCAGTGTGAAGATAATGAGAATGAAGACCTTTATGATGATCCATTTCCAGTTAAGAGAGAGCAAATATATTTTCTCTTCCTCATGATTTACTTAACATTTTCTTTTCTCTAGTTTATTTTATTGTAAAAATACACTACATAATTCACACAACACAGAAAATATATGTTAATTGACTGTCTATGTTATCAGTAAGGCTTCCAGTCAACAGTAGGCTATTAGTACTTAAGTTTTGATGGAGTCAGAAGTTATAAACAAATTTTCAACTGTGCAGGAAGTTGGCACCCCTAACCATCCCCCAAACACTATTCAAGGGTAAACTGTACATAAAACTCTGGAAAGATTGAGCTGGATAGAGCTAAAGACAAGAAGAGAGCCACAGCAAAACATATAAAGAATGAAAAAGGGGTACAAAGCTATGAATACAGTGGAAACTTAAAAGATAGCAAAAGAATATGAACAAATTTATGCCAATAAATTTGAAGATTTCAATATATGGCTAGAAAAATGCACAAAAAATTAACTCAAAGTAGAAAATTTGAATGAATTTATAATCATCAAAAATTGAATCAGTAGTCAAAATGTTCCCACAATGTAAATATCATGCCCAGACAGTTTTGCAGACAGGTTTTACCAAACATTTATGAACAGATCATTCTAATGTTACACACAAAAAAAGGAATAGTCTATAGCTCATTTTATGGGACTAGTGTAACCTCAATATTACCGCTTGATAGGAACAGTAAAAGAGAGAGAGGGAGGGAGGGAGAGAGGAAGGGAGGGAGGGAGGGAGAGAGGGAGGGAGGGAGGGAGGGAAGGGAAGGCAGGAAAGCAGGAAGGCAGGCAGGCAGGCAGGAAGGAAGGAAGGAAGGAAGGAAGGAAGGAAGGAAGGAAGGAAGGAAGGAAGGAAGGAAGGAAGGAAGGAAAAATTACAGGCTAATGTCACTGGCAACACAGATGTAAAATTCTACACAAAGTATTAGCAAACAGAATCTAGCAATGTAAAAACAAATCACCAAGGTATTTTAAACCTAGAATGTAAAGTTACTATGGTAGAAGCTCTATTTAAGATTTATGTCATTTAGGTGAACGGATTAAATAAAAAATAATATAATCTTAATAGATACATAAATTACATTTAATTAAAGTCAATATCCATTTGTAGTTTTTAAAAAGTAAACTAGGAAGAGAATGTGCTCCTCCATAAAGGATATCTATAAAAGAATGTACAGTAAACAGTATGCTCAATAGTGAAATATTAGAACCATTCCCTTTAAAATCAGAAATAAGACATGGATGCCAATACCACTTCTATTTTACCTTGTACTAGAAAATCCTATGAACACAATAAAGCAAGAAAAAAATAAATAAAAGATCATGTTCAAGTTTGAACTTATAGCATTACCTGACTTGAAGTGAATCAATATTTTTAACCTTATTAATAGGTACACATGAATTGGTAGGAATTAACTATTTGCCTGTATAGAATTTAACTTTATCTAAACAGCAAGAGGAAGTAAAATGGCAAATAAACATAAAAAAACTCAACCTCATAACTAATTCAGCAAAATGAAAATCACAACGGAGATAATATATCAAGTGTACTCAATGATCAAAAGTGGGAAAGTAAGAAAAACACCCTGATAAGGATGGGGAGTAGGAGAACACTCGTACACTAGTGGAGGGAAAACAACTGGCATTGTCTGGTAGAGGGGAACATACTGCATATGTTACTCCTATGTAGATATCCTGAAAAATCTCCCGAACATGTGCACCAGGTGACATACAACAGCTTTCACAGTAGCACTGCTTTTAGTAGCAAATTTTCTTTTAAAACACCCAAACCAGAAAGAACCCAAATGTCCATCCACAGCTAACTGGATAAACATGTGCATAAATGTAATAATATATATTAGAGAAAATGAATGAGTTGCAGTTATACATCAACAGGGATAAACAATGAAAATATGTACAAAATAGGCTAAATAAATATTCCTCATATATTTCTTATGTTTTAGAAATACAGACACATGATAAAACTACTAAGCAAGGAAATGGTTAAAATAAATTCATGACAGTGGTTTCCTCTGTTATATAGGGAGGGACCACATCATCTTCTTCCTGGCAATACTCGATTCTTTAAGCTGTACCTTAATATCAACAGAATATGCTACCTCAGGTGGTACTGAATTTCCAGCCACAGAAATTTGCTTTGTTTGAAGAAATAATGTCACTCAGGTGAGATATTTAGAGATAGAGAACACATATATCACATAGGGAATTGAAGGTGATTATCTCTACAAGGATCTTGTAACTCTAAAATTTCATAATTCCATATCCACCATAATAAACAACACAGTGTGATACACACAAAAACAAATAATAATTACAACAAACACTGACTGAATGCTAATGTTGAAAAACACTGTTGGTTGCTAACCAACATTCTTTCTTATTCTTCTCTGCTAGAAGAATCCAATTTTGTTTAGCCATCTATCCTTCTGCCATGTAACTCAAGGTGGTGTATCCTAGCTTGAGGGACATCTTTTACTTAACCTAAACTAATCCTGTACTCCACTAGTATAGAGTTTTAACATCTGGCCCTGTTCTGGCCAAAGAGACATGAAATAAGGTGAGGGATGTCTAAGAAAGGTTTCCTTGCCCCTAAACAGGAGACCCAGAAATAGGCATTCTTTCTTGATGTTGTCGTGCACAGATGTGATATCTAGAATGCTACTGCCATGATGCCGTCAGGAGAAAGACTGGCTTCAAAACTAAGCCAATTGATCCATGATGACAACACTGAGGCAAGGAATTAAAGCTGGAGTCTTACTTCTTGACTTGTTGGTAAGTAATATGTCATCTTATCGTATATATTTTCATGTTGTTCATATTCTCCCACTGAAGCCATATTAACTGACACACTTACCACGTGCATAGGGTTTCCTCGTTTAATCTTTACAACAATTCTGGGAGCAAACTACCATGATGATATCCATTTGAAAGTCAATAAAAATAAAACTTAGAGAATGAAAATAAGTTGCTCAAAGTCACATATATACCAAGAGGCAAATTCTGGGGTGTCTGATTTCAAAACCCATGCTAATAACCTACGCATTGTCCTTTCTATGATGCATATTATTACCTGGCATTCAGCAAGCATTCCCACCCCTGAGGGTCCCTCTGTATCACAGAGCTGGTTTCTCAAATTCCCCTGTAGCTGAAGTTCTAAATTCAATTCAGCTTCTGCCAATGAGATAAACTCATGTGGAACTTAAAAGCCAAAAGGGAAATAAAGGGCATCTACTCGTGGCTGTGAGGGCTGCAAAGGAAATCCCAGTAGACATGAGTGTGCAATGAAGCCCACGTTCCAGTATCTTGTCACAAACTTCCAAAGCATTTCAGAAGCATTTTGATTATTCTAGTTATCTCTCGCTCTGTTTTCACTTTTCACTTCACAATATTTTGGGTACTCCAACAAACACAAAAGCTAAGGCAGGTAAACCCATCAAAAGGGTTTATATGCCTGCAGATTAAAAAACAACTATATAAAACACCGGGCCAGGCGCGGTGGCTCAAGCCTGTAATCCCAGCACTTTGGGAGGCCGAGACGGGCGAATCACGAGGTCAGGAGATCGAGACCATCCTGGCTAACACCGTGAAACCCCGTCTCTACTAAAAATACAAAAACTAGCCGGGCGACGTGGCGGGCGCCTGTAGTCCCAGCTACTCGGGAGGCTGAGGCAGGAGAATGGCGTAAACCCGGGAGGCGGAGCTTGCAGTGAGCTGAGATCCCGGCACTGCACTCCAGTCCGGGCGAAAGAGCGAGACTCCGCCTCAAAAAAAATAAATAAATAAATAAATAAATAAATAAATAAATAAATAAATAAATAAAAAATTAAAAAAAAACCCACCAGACAGGCATTTACAAAACTTTTTGTATTAACAATTATGATATTGGTACTAGTCTGCTTTATCTAAGCATGACTACTAAAGCAGTATTTAACATTTTTTAAGCGATCTTATGTACTTAGTGAAATGTGAAAACAGGAACTAATTAACACACTAAAAAAGCCAATACAACAGAAGATGACAGTCACCCTTTAGATTTTTGGTATTTTCATACAGGCAGTAAAGCATTGGTCTTCTATTTAGATATTTTTATATATTATATAAGGATATGCATAATGATAGAAATTAATTACTGGTTGGCAAAAAAATGGCCACAGCGAAAGGGTTCACAAAAATTCACCTCTCCCCACAGGTCTCAGAGTCCACTCCTTTTTTCTCCTTCCGCTCCTTCCTGTTTTCCTGATTGCTGGATTATAGAATTTACAGTGGAAATGACAGAGTGAAACACTAGATAGATGAGGTAAGAAGTGGTAGAAATTGACAAGAGCTAAGCAAAGTGCCAGTTTATGGAGTTAACTGACAACCTGGCAAATGAAAATTTTGTGCTCTATTGCTCAAAACAGAATTTTTCTTTATGAACAATTTTGATTGTAGAGCATGTGGTCACATATCTGACTTAAAAGATATTATTTAGAGTATTTCAAAATAGATCTTGAAACGAACCTCAATTGGCTCTTCACCGCCTTTCACTTGACTTTCCCCTATTTCTCCGTTCTCATAGTTGCTGCTCTTCTCAACCCATAGCTCAGACTTCTCCACTGTCAGTCGAAGCTGGTCTAGATCTGCCTTGATTTGCTTGTAGTTATCTACATCTTGATTAGACACCAGTAATTGCACCTAAAACAGAATAATTTCAATCTCTTAGTTGAAGTTCACTATTTCTAGAACATTTATGAATATTTTAGATGTATATTGACTATGAAAACCTACCTGGAAGTAAGTGTGAACTTTTAACCAGTATTTTCACATATTAGAATTTTTTAAGTGAGCCCTAGCAAAACTTTTCAAAGTGATTTAATATTAAAAGATACCCTAACTTTATTTTCACTGCTGAAGTTAATTTTTCTGAGACTCTGTTTGAAAAGAGGCAGAAACAAAAATAAGTGGGGGAAAATATCAATAGACACAATCTAAACCTCATCATACAAGTTTTTATTTTCTTATAATTTACATGTATTATAGGACATATACATTTATGTATTTAATATAGAACTACTCTTTTATTTCATATTCTTTTAACATATTCCTGTAAAACTGCCTAAATGATCAATACCCTATTATGTTAAATAAATAGTGAAACATATGTAAGCACTTAAGTATTACTAATTAATAATCTCAAGATTCATGTCTTCTTCAAAGACCACAGAGAAAAAGCTTAGATCCATACCAGTTCCTTTCTTTTGGATTTATGCAGTTTTCAATCACAAAATAATTATTTCAGGGCTACTGGTGCTCCTACCCAAATTCATCAGTAAAATTTAAAGATAAAATAATAGCAGTGGTAACAAAATTCCTAACATGTTATTATCTCCCAGTGCCTTCCCAAATCTTGGTGCCTTTCATTTGTTTTAAAGACATTAACTAAAAAATCACTTGTGGGGAATGCCTTCTAAATAGATCACGTCCTGGCATAGACAAGGCCATGTCTCTGTTTAAAAATAGAAAGTGTCTCCAGGAAAAGCCACACAGTGTCATTACTTCTGCAGCCATGAAGTCAGGTTGGATGTTAACACTTTCAGAGCTTTTACCTTGAATGCATTGAGGGCCCTTCAACCTTACCTGCTTAAATGCCTGTAAAACCTCTGCCCTCTGGCTGAAGTGCTTAAACAATAGCTGCAGGGCTCCAGACAGCAAAGGCGGGTAGTCGTGCATGATCAGATGAATGAGGACCCGTAAAAATGTCCTGCCTCCTTCATCATCAAGTTGAACTGGGTTTTTTTCCTTTCTATAGAACCAAAAATATTTCTAAAGTGACTCATATTTATATAACATCTACACTTCAGTATTAGAATTGTATACATATTCTCAGAAGTATATCATTTGTTTTTCCAAATTAGGAAGTGAACAGGAAAAGATTTTGTTTTCCTCATGTAACTGATGAGGAAACAATCACAAAGAAAAGCTTGTGTCTGTCCATGAAAGCAGGGGTGATCGAACCTCCTGGTTTATCCAAGACTCACGGGTTCCTAGGCAAACTGCGATGAGTTGGTCACCTCAGCATAGACAAAAAATGGGCATCTGCGTCAATCCAAAAGCATTTATGGGAGGAGCTGTGCTAGGCTGGATGTACACCAGTGACTGATTTCCCCAGGGGCCCTACAGACCCCCTACATGACAGGTGGGGAGGAATGGGGAAGGCCAGCACGCATGTGCATGAACCATCACCAGAGCAGCCACGGGTGTGGCGTAGGAGGACTCTGGGTGAGGTTCCACTGAAACAAAAGGTCCGTCTATTTCAAGGTGAAATCATATACTGGTTCATTCTCCTAGGGAATAATGAAATTCTTCAACAGGAAAACACAACAACAAAACTAAACTAAATGTTCACTAGAGATAAAAATCCTTTTTTGGTGCTCCTAATTCTTAATTCCTGTTTGTCTTTCCAATGACAACAACACAAACTGCAACAAGATGCTTAGTGTAGTCGCCCCCACTACCCTCCCCAACTCTATCTGTGGGTACTTTCGGTGGTTTCAGTTGCCCATGGTCAACCACGGTCCTAAAATATGAAATGAAAAACTTCAGAAATAAATAATTCACGAGTTCTAAATTTTGTGCCATCCTGCCTGTCCTGTTTGGGACATGAATCACCCCTTCGCCAGCATCTCCACGCTGTACGTGTTCCCCCCTCATTAGTCCTTAGTAGCTGTCTCAGTCATCAGGTGACTGTCTCAGGGTCACAGAGCTTGTTCAAGTAACCCTTATTTTACTTAATAATGGTCCCAAAGTGCAAGAGTGGTGATGCTGGCGTATTGTTATAATTATTTTATTATTAGTTATGTTGTTAATCTCTTAGTATGCCTAATTTATATATTAAATTTTATCGTAAGTCTGTATATATAGGCAAAAACACAGTGTATACAGGGTTTGGTACTAGCTGTGGTTTCAGGCATCCACTGGGGGTCTTGGAATGTATCCCTAGCAGATAAGGAGAGACTACTGTACAGATTGTTTTTAGGTTCTCATGTCAGGTCTGTAATAAAAATGAGCACCAGAAGCTTAATAATTTGTAGCTTAAATGTTTTAATTTTTCTTTTTGATCACTATTAATTTCATTTCTGAAGAAGAAAGAAACAATATTAAAACAATAAATGGCAGGATTCCTGATGGCAAAGGAGGCTAGTCATGTCAAAGGTATCTTGTTTTATTTAATTACGGGTATTTCCAACTGGCAGAAAATAGCTTTATTTCTCACATATAAAGTTAATGATAATAACATTAAAGAAGTTACTTTCTTGCCTCAAATATCTAAGATTCAGGGAAGCAATGTTTTACAAGATGCGGTGATATTTATACCAGGGGAGTTAAAGGGCATTCTTGGGCTGTCATTATTTGAGGAAAGAAAAGCAAAGAATTCAGAGGAAAGTTCAATACACTGATCTCATCTCTCTTGTCCTTTTTTTATTTTTTACCTGACCTAAAGAAAAGCTATGCTTTCTCCTCTAGAGTAAATTAGCAGCTTCATTTCTGGTAGAAATTATGTTAGCAACAATAGAGGGTCTAAAAATAAATAGATATACAGTGAGCGATATCAAAGTATCAACAGAATTCTAAGTAAAATCTTATTCACAAGTAAGATAAAGATATATAAATGCTACTATACCTTCCCGCAAACATAGTTTCTGCCTGAGCTGCAATTTCATCTATATCAGGAACAATAGCTGCAAAAATAAATGGTAAAATCTCTTCTTTATCCTATTTTAATTAGGAGTCATAATAGTCATATTAATACCAATTGATGTGAAAATATTTTTGTCTTAATTTCTTTATTCTCCCAAAAGTCAATTAACACTAATAATCTGATTTTAAAACGGGCAAAAGATCTGAATAGACATTTCTCAAAAGAAAACACACAAATGGCAAACAGGTTTATGAAAAGGTGCTCAACATCACTGATCATCAGAGAAATACAAATCAAAACTACAATGAGATATCATCTCACCCCAGTTAAAATGGCTTTTATCCAAAAAACAGGCAATAATAAATGCTGGTGAGAATTTGGAGACAAGGGAACCCTCGTACACTGTTGGTGGGAAGGTAAATAAGTACAACTGCTATCGAGAACAGTTTGGCGGTTTCTCAAAAAAAACTAAAAATTGATCCAGTAATTCCACTGCTAGGTGTATATGCAAAAGAAAGGAAATTTGTATATCAAAGAGATATCTGCATTCCCATGTTTACTGAGGCGCTATTTACAATAGCTAAGATTTGGAATCAACCTAAGTGTCCATCAACAGACAAATGGATAAAGAAGTGTGGTAGACAGACACAATGAAGTGCTATTCAGCCATTAAAAAAAAAAAAAAAGAATGAGATCCTGTCATCTGCAACAACATGGATGGAACTAGAGGTCATTTTGTTAAATGAAATTAGCCAGGCACAAAAAGACAAACTTCTCATGTTCTCACTCATTTGTGGGAGCTAAAAATTAAAACAACTGAACTCATGGAGATAGAGAGTAGAACAATAGTTACCAGAGGCTGGAAAGGTACTGGGGTGGGCAGAGTGGGGATGGTTAACGGTTATAAAAATATAGTATGATAGAATGAATAAGATCTAGTATACAGAGTGACTATAGTCAATAATAATTTGTTGTACATTTTTAATAACTAAAAGACTATAATTAGATTATTTGTAACACAAAAGATAAATGCTTGAGGTGATGGATACCTCATTTATCCTGATATGATTACACATTGTATACCTGTATCAAAATACTCCATATACCCCACAAATATATACATCAACTATGTACCCACAAAAATTAAAGATTAAAAAAATTTAAGTCAATTAACAGTTTGAAAAAAATCACAATATAGTTCCACTAAGACATCAATGTAATTTTTTAATGTAAACTATGTTTTAAACTAATGTATTGCTGTAATCAAAAATACGTTTAAAAGATCAGAAAGCATCAGTTACAAAAGTGCCTCTTATCTAGAGAAGTGTGTGTGTATATATAGATCATATATACACATATATGCACATACTTACATATAATTTAAATGAGTGATAACATGGGAGGATAATTCTTTAAAGAATCAAAATATACATACAATGAGCTTTGTTATTGTATGGTTATTTCCAAACACCATCATCTTTTTACCTAAGCTTACTTATTACTAAAATTCTATCCCTTTTTCTTGTGGGAAAGGGCATTTTTTTTTTTTCTATGTGAACCAATCATGATTCCTTACTGTCCCACACCACTAACATTTTGAAGATATCCTTCCTAAGATAACATGGGGTTTTTCATTTGTTTGTTTGTTTGTTTGTTATTGAAACAGGGTCTCGCTCTGTTGCCCAGGCTGGGGTACAGTGGCACAACTTCAACTCACGGCAGCCTTGACCTTCCAGGCTCAAGCAATCCTCCTGCCTCAGCCTCCTGAGTAGCTGAGACCAAAGACATGTGCCTCCAGTACTAGCTAATTTTTTTGTATTTTTTTGTAGAGATGGGGTTTCGCCATGTTGCCCAGTCTGGTCTCAAACTCCTGGGCTCAACCAATCCACCCCCCTCAGCCTCCCAAAGTGTTGGGAGTTTCACATCTGTGTACAAACTCTATTCTCAGGAAAAGAATTCCATTAGCTGGCTAAATCTTCAATAAGACATACTTTTCAGCCTACAATGACTTGGCCTGATCTGTCCAAAAAAAATGGTTATTTAATATTTCTTAGGTTTTCTGAAGTCCTTTCAATAGTCACAAAATTTTTACAATCATATTTGTGCTCTTTTGTTGTTATGCTCCAATGCTCAGAGATAAATTAGCTGCATTTTTACACTTTTTAAATATGAAAATTGAAATATAGTTCCAGTTTATAACCATACAAAGTAAATTTTAAAAAAAAATCCACACACACAAAATGATACCAACAACCACATTCAGATCTTTGGGGAATGCCATGTCTTTATTCTTGAATCAGGCAACGGCTTCACTTCAAAACCCCTATCCTTCTGATAACTACATTTCACACTGCTCTTTGATCCAGGCAGAAAAACTTCTCTTGGATTTTCACCAAAACATCATGATGCTGGAAAGATTTGGACTCTGGAGCTGGAGAGACCTCAGAGAGAATCCTTGTGCCACTACCTTCAGGACCTCTGGCAAGTAACTTAACCTTTCTGACCTTGGTTTTCTCCTCTGTAAAATGACACAATGAACAGTGCATCTATCTTATAGAGTCCTGAAGATTACAAAGGAAAAGGTGTTCATAGGAGTTAGCGACAAACAACAGCAAACACCCTCCACACCATTCTAAGAGAGTTATTTCATAATCTGTCTCAGTTCTTTGATGTCATTAGTGGAGATTATATCTACATTTTTGTCTCGTAAAAATATGATAAAGCTGGAAACCATCATTCTCAGCAAACTAACAGAGGAACAGAAAACCAAACACTACATGTTCTCGTTCGTAAGTGGGAGTTGAACAATGAGAACACATGGACACAAGGAGGGGAACATCACACACCAGGGCCTGTCAGGGGGTGGGGGGCAAGGGGAGGGATAGCATTAGGAGAAATACCAAATGTACATGACGGGTTGATGGATGCAGCAAACCAACATGACACGTCTATACCTATGTAATGAACCTGCACGTTCTGCACGTGCATCCCAGAACTTGAATTATAATAAAAAAATAAATAAAAGCACAAAAAATATAATCACGTTTTAAAATACGATAGGTACTTTCAAGTTCTCAGAAGAACAAAATACAAAGAGTAATTATTGTCATAAAGAGATACCTGACGGTAGTAAAGTATCTGGAGATCCATTGGCAGATGTCTCCGCATTGTCATTGTCCTCTCCAAACTCCTTCTTATATATCGACAGCATATATGAGATCCTATAATCTAGTCTGACACTCAGGATAAACTATAAGAAAGATTAAGAACAACATAAATTTCTTTCATTAGCGTAGTATTTAAAAATGCAATTCACGACACATCAATACCAGTGGAAGTATCAACCTTTCGAAGGAACTAGTTAGAAGATTTTAACACCAGTTGCCACATGCTTGTCAGCCTTCAGACTAAGTAAGGGAACTCATTTCCACTAGCTAATGTCAGTAAAATCCCAAAGCCATTTTTGGAAAGAACATTTGACTCCCTATGATTGCTCTCTGAATATTCCAGCTAGAGGCACCGTGGGGGTCTGGATGAAGAGGTAATGATGATGTCATTTCACTGAACACTTTGCAGAGTGCCATTGTCTCTGGGAGGAGACTGTTGGAGGTGTGACCCTCATTCTTACATAGTAGGGCAAGAATTCAGCTACAATAGTATGACTGTGACTATACTATGATCAGTCCTAAAGCCAGGTTCTAAAAGGATAGTTGAAGTACCAGCATCTATACACCATGCATTTTCCTCACTGGTATTTGCATTTTCTTGGGTTTGGGTTGCTGTCATTGTTCTCATTCATGGATGCATGGACAGAAACTAAGTATCTAGCAAGGCTCCAGATTGTGCTAGGTACCACAGGGAATGCAAACAGGTGAAGCCTACTGCCCTCAAAAAACCAATAGTCGAGTTGGGGAAAAAAATATAGCACTGTTAGCATAATTAGGAAACTATTGAGAGCTAAATCATGTGGTCTAAATACAACAGAAATCAAAGAAGAGAAAGCTGGGATGTGCTGCAGATCAAAGGAGGGGTTTTTACATAGGTACCATCTGTCCCTGTCTGCCTGAGATAGGCCCTATTTAACCTTTTGTTTCAGCATAATTATTAATGGTGCCCCTACATTCTCAAAAGTGTCACATTTTTGTGGTCACCCAAGTTTTAGGAAGATTGGAATTTCAAGGTATCATTTAACTTTATCTCTATCTATACCACCTGTGTCCCATCCCTCTCTCCTCCTACACCCCTTCTCTCATCCTCTCTCCCATTCTAACAGCACTGGAGTGCCTGCACTTCCACTCTTGGCTCCACACAGGTGTTCACAGTGTCCACTTTACTTTGAATATTCTCCTCCACTTCATAATAATTACATTTTAAGATATCCTCTGTCAGGGTGCAGTGGCTCATGCCTGTAATCCCAGCTCTTTGGGAGGCTAAGATGGGGGATCGCTTGACCCCAGGAGTTCAAGACCAGCCTGGGCAACGTGGCGAAGCCCCATCTCTACAAAAATACAACAAATTAACCAGGCATGGTGGTGCACACCTGTAATCCCAGCTACCATGGATGCTGAGGTGGAAGAACATTTGAACCCATGAGGTCAAGGCTACGGTGAGCCAAGACTGTGCCACTGCATTCCTGCCTGGGTGACACAGGAAGATCCTGTCTCAAAAAAAAAAAAAATTTCTCCAAGGTCCAGTTTAAATTCTTTTTTAATGCAGCTTTCACTGGTTCCCCAGTCATAACCTGAATCAATCTCCCTCCTTTCCTCCCTCCCTCCCTTTCTCTGTCCTCTGTCTGTCTCAGTTGCGCTCTCTCTCTCTCTCTCTCTCCCTCTCTCTCTCTCTCCCCCCACCACCCCACCTTGGCTAGACTTTTATGCTTTTTACGGAAACTTCCTCCATGTCAGCTGTACTCAGCTGGTTAATTCACCAGACATGTGTTAAACAAGGTATTGAGGAAGGCACCAAGGACATGAAAAGGTGCCAAGGATCTCAATCGTGCCTTTGAAGAACTTACGGTCTAGAGGGGAAAGCAAACACCAGAGACTCCTAGTAACATGTGGTGAGGGCTGCAACACATATTGGTTGAACTGATTCTTGGTAGCAAAGGGATTTGCAGAGTAGGAGATAACCCATGGGAAAAGAGGACTGAGAAAGGGCATGGGATTTGGTAGCCATGAGCAGGAGGCAGGGGGCAGAGCTGGACTGCAGGTGCTTCACAGGGAAGGGTGTTTAAAATCCTATTTTAAAAAGTAAATGATAAATCAAAAACAAATGAAACACCAACTTTCAGTTGATGATGTTTACATGCAGCATTGTATTCCATAAACATAATCAAAATTAAAACTTTCATTCTCTAATATGCCTAATCAGGAAAAACAAGTGGAAAGTAGAAAGAAAGGAGGAAAGTGAAGGATAAAAACAAAGGCAGAGAAAGAGAGTTAAGAGAGGGCCAGGAAGAGAAAGAGAGAGAATGAGAGAGAAATGAAAAGAGAGGGACAGAGAGAGATCTACAAAGTGATGGGGGACAAAAAAAAAAAAAGAAGAAGAAGAAGACCCAGGGGAAGAGAGGAGGTGGCACAAGGCACAGGACCTTGAAGTCCTTGTAGCACCAAGGAGTGGGGCTACATAGAAATTCTCGAAGAGCCATTCCAAGAAAGAAACATTCAGAAACACTATTCAGGCATACTGGCATGGTGAAGCCAGCCCAGACACAGGGACAGAAAATCAGTGTGAACAGCGGATCAAGGAGACGCTGCAGAAATGAATCAGCCCCAGACTGCCGAGCCGTAGAAGCTCCATCTCATCATTTTTTAGCTGCTGGAGATTGTTTTTCTAATGCTTCTTTTCTGTAAATGTGGGCTAAAATGAGGTCACATATTTTAGAGTTTGTCCCATGAGTCGGGTGACGGTAAGCTGGGGCTCAGTAGGTCCATGGGTCAGGTGATCGCTACCTTTCTCAGTTTAAGAACAGGAAAACTTTAAACGATTTTTCAGGGTCATGAACACAGCATTGGGAGGCCTGTCAATATTTGTCAGGATTCAGCCTTTGGAATTCCTAGAGGAACTGTGAAACCTTTTATGATTATAAATCTAATTACTTTAAATGGACAACGTACAGACCCTTCCAGGACTACTAACCCACTTCTGGTAGCTCAGTCTATATTAAATTATGATGAAAGACACAGTAAACTGTACCCAGATTCCCAATAGGTACTTGGAAACATCAAACTCCATTCTCCAAATCTGGAATAAATGCTATAATTAAGGTATCATAAAAGTAATTTTCAAACTTAAAAACTGCTAAGAATTCATAGCTATAGTAATGGGAAGTCTATTCACTAAACCAATGGGCATGGAATAATAATTTACCTCCTTTAAATTCTTAAAATTAGGCATTACACTAGGTTAATTTTTTCTAGTTATTCCTTGTCCTTCAGAAACAAAAACAGAGAGAGATTGTCACATATAAAATACCAAAACCAATGATTAACAATTTTTGTTAATAAGAAATAAAATTGTATTTGTGTTTCTTGCTAAAACAATAAATCTGGATATACAGAATCATATGTTCAATTCAATTACAAATAGGAAAAGAGCTGGAAATGAACCAATAACTTTGCTTGCTCTGAAATCCTTCTCAAATGAAGGTAAAGTTCAATCAGGGTCAATACTAATTTTTTTTTAATACACATGAAAGCAGTTTATCAACTTCAAAGCACCCCACAATTGTTAGATATTATCATTAGTATATTTAATGGGAAGGGACAAATGTGAATCATATGTTAAATAGTGTCTGTGATATTTCTTACCAGGTTTGTCATTCACTGTAAAAAAATAAAATTATATCGATTGCATTTCAGAATATTTACACAGTGATTTGGAACAAAAAGGGTAAGAAGTTAAACCAATAAGCAAAATCACATCTTTGTCACCTAGCTTCTGTTAGGCAACACACCTGCAAAATCTCAATGATCTTCAGCTTGGTGTCCATCACAGTCACATCCTCATGCTCGGCGGGGCTGCCTTGCTTGCTCGGGTGGATGCTGGGTGGCACATCTGGCACGCTCATGGGGAAGATGGAACCTCTACTGAGTACCATCTGGGTCATCATCTCTCCCACCCCATGAATGGTTCTCATCACATTGTTTCCTGACATGAGAAAATGCCGTAAGTAAGTCAACACACACAACCCCTGGAGAACATGTAACTACAAAATTCAGTTGGTCACAAACACACTGAAAAGCAGCCAGGAAAAGGATTCAGGACAAGACAGAATAGCATCAGCATCGTTTGGGCTCTTTCTTTACAGATAAAATTAAGATACTGCAGACATGTTTCAAAATGACAACTTTTCAAAGTGGAAGTTTTCCTTTCTCAGAAAATGCTTTCAAATCATGTACCAAAGGTGAGCTGGTTGCTCTAGCATCCAAATCAGGTTCTTCTGTAATACAGTATGTCCTACTAACTGTCATACCAATAGGCCCTTGCTTTTAAAATAATGCAAAAGAAGATTACTAATTGCCAAGATAAAGTTAGTTGCAAGTGGGGATACAAAGATTGCATAAAAACACTTAGATGTTGAATTCTAGCATCATAATCCAATCCTCAAACCAATGATTTTTTAGCTTTCCTTTCATAACACTTATAAAAAGAGCTTGTGAGGAGGATTGTTACCTTTAAGAAAAAACAGTCTCATCTGGGGAAGACATATGCATTAGCCAACACACTTCCCATTCCTTCATCCAATTTGAATAGAAAACCATTACTCAAAATCCACAGAAAGCAATAATGTTTGAGGTGATTATGGAAACAAGCTAGTGACAAACATGATCATTTTCAATGAGGAATCATGCTCTTTCCATCTCTTCCTGAATTTGGCTTCTCCTTTATTTATTTGCTGATAAAATGTCATCATTCGTATCATGCACACGTTCCTTACACTGACCACAAATAGCTGTATCCAAGGATCCTCCTTGACACTATGACAATTTATGTTCTCCAGCCTGACTGCTGCTTCTCACTTCTAAGTTCCTACAGGAAGCAATAATGACGCAAAAGAATGGCTGTCTCCATTCCTTTCCGAACAGTGGTCTTTGCTTCGTGGGTGTTCATGGAGCTCTGCCTTAAGCTAAGGCCTAAGAATCTGGCTAAGAATTTTCCTTTCCCTCAGTGTCTCAGGGCGTAAACCAAGAGAAGGGGAAATGGAAATAAGATGGGATGAGATTTTTATTAAAAAAAAAAAAAAACTGGCAGCTCTAAGAGAAGAATGTAAACCATGGTAATACCTACAGGATCGAAAGGCAAACAAATAAAAAGAAAATATATAAAAGATGACAAGAGAATCTGAATGGTCCAGACCACAATTACCATTAAGCCACTGGTAACGACTATTATCTGTACATTGCTGAAAGGTAAAATGCCTTTGAAAATTCATTATCTTATCTATATATGGAATCAATTTAAGTGTAAGAGGGTAATGCTTCAATAATACATCTTAGAGTGCACAAAGAAGTTAAATTTTTCCTAAAGTGGCATATTCCAGGCAGAAGTTTTCATTCTGAAGGTCTGAGACCTTTTATTACACTGCTAGTTGCATAAGCCAAAAAACACGATAAAATGTATATATAAGGGTAACTTCCAAGTTAGGACAAAATTGAGGCAACAGGATTTGAGCCAGTCCCTCTTTTCTATCAGAATAGCCTTGAGGCAGAATGCTTCATTGTCTGTGGTTCTTAAACAATCACAGCAATTGAGTATTTCCACATCCCTCCCCCTGCTCGTTACATGGACTGCAGGGAGGTATATCTGGTTGTTGGCAATGGTTTTGAGCCATCGATGTTCAACCACTACCTTTATCCGAGACTTGATTCGAGTATGTATACGTGTTTGCCTCCAAGAGATGCTTTCTCACCACTAATACAGAACAGGCTCCTTTGTTATTCTTACCCCTGATTCACACACAAATCCTTGGCACCCACAGTGTCTGCATCTTATTTCGATTTGAATGGAAAATAAACATTTAATCCAAACGATTACTACACAGAAAGTTAGCCCAGACAATTCTTTCCCCCAGATACAGATCCTGTCACCAAGGAATTAAAATCCAGAGGCCAGATCCATAGTAATTTGTAACACATGTCGTCAATGAAATGGGAGGGTTCACTCAGTCATACCACATTCTCAGATGACTGTGGCACGTGGTCGCCACAAACCTCACTTGACATTTCCGTGTACAGCCAGCTCAGAGGCCTCAAATTAAAAATGCTGTATTTTCTGGATTTGCTTGGTGATGATGAGAAGTGCTAAAATTGTGAACTATTACAGCTTGAAAAACATGAAGTCAGACACTACATAAATCACAGCCATGCAAAGCTTCTAGTATCCATTCCTCCACAGAAAAACTTCTAATTCTAAACTGTTGAGATAAATCAGAGGTGATTAATCCTCAACATTGGAAACAAGAAATTGTACTACTTCTCAACCATAATTAGCTAATATTAACTAGAAAGTATTCAGTGAAAAAGCCTACTATAATAGAAATTCTCTGAACAACCTAATGCTTACAAATTCAGCTTTTCTGTCTTTTACATAAACCCAGCAGCCAGAATTGGCATTTGTGTACAAAGTGTATTGAGATAATTTGAAAATATGGAAGTCATCTTTGCTTAGTACAAAGTAAGAAGGAAGGAAACACCGGGCACGGTGGCTCATGCCTGTAATCCCAGCACTTTGGGAGGCCAAAACAGATGGATCACTTGAGGCCAGGAGACGGAGACCAGCCTGACCAACATGGTAAAACCCTGTCTCTGTTAAGAATACAAAAATTAGCCGGGCATGGTGGTGAGCGCCAGTAATTTCAGTTACTCAGGAGGCTGAGGCAGGAGTATTGCTTGAAGTTGGGAGGCAGAGTGAGCTGAGATTGCACCACCGCACTCCAGCCCAGGCAACAGAGCAAGACTTCACCTCAATAAAAATAAAAATAAAAATAAAAAATGGAAGGGACTGCTTAGAAAGAATGACTGGTCAACTTTTCAGGTTCTTTCATTATATGATTACATAAATATTTTTACTAACCTTAATTCCCTCAAGAAAAAAATCTAAAAGACAGGTATAGCAAATGCATACTGAGAGTGGTAACTGGGAATGCTTGGGGGATACGTTGCTTTGTTCTTTGGTTGTTCCAGTGAGCCAAGTTTCTATCGCCCATTTCAGGAAAGTGAAAAGCAACAAGGAATTAACCAACCTAACACGACAGCTGTGCTGAGCATAATTTAATTTTGCCCTATTCAGAAATAATTTTATTGTAGTGATCACACTATTGGTTTCAACAAGCACTAGCAGTTACATGAATTTATAGCAGGTGTAAGAGATTTAACAGAATATTGATTGAAATTTACTTAAGTCTGTTGGTATTTACTTTATTTAAAGTTATATTTATTCTCTCTTTTTATTAGAAATGCTTTTCTCTTATGAACATATAAGAAAATGGTAATTTGAATTTTCTTGTTGTTTAGATATCAGACATTTCTGAAACATTCTCATCATTTATAAGAGATAACAGACACATTTGATTCAGAGTTTTGTGAATAATTGTTCACAGCCATTTAATTGTTCTGTGACTACTAAAATCAGCTCAATGTTCTATGATAATAGAGGCCAAAAATGGATAA
The DNA here is from genome assembly GCF_007565055.1 of Rhinopithecus roxellana. Lineage (NCBI taxonomy): Eukaryota > Metazoa > Chordata > Mammalia > Primates > Cercopithecidae > Rhinopithecus > Rhinopithecus roxellana. The sequence continues at coordinate 134,091,394 of NC_044558.1, forward strand.
TCCAAAAACTATTATTTTCCCTGAAACATAGTTTTATAGTTGGATTTGAAGAAATCCATCAGCTGTTATAATAACTCATCTGAAACCGAATGATGTTCCACCATAAAGACATGACTCTGGAAGTCTTCCTATTTCCCATCCCAGCTTAGCAGCTCCTTTTAAACCTGCCCTTGCTGGAAAATGTCTTTACTTTCTAGAACTAGAGCAGTTTTCTATTTCAAACATTTTCTGGAGCAGTGCTTCCTCCCAGTGGTTGAGGGTCTGGGTTATAAAAAGACTTTTCTGTATGCAAAGAAAACAAAAACATTAGCATAAGATCAAAGCCTTAATTAAGCTACTAACCACAGAGCAGTAGGTAAAGTGGTAGCAACCTGGGTTAAGGGGAAGATCAAGATTAAACAGCCAGAGAAAGCAATTTTATCTAACCAGTCCTCCCAATTCCCAGTAAGATCACAGTATTTTGGAAAGCTGGATAGCTAGATAGTTCTACATAGGACATACATGCATGGCTTTTATTCCATGTGCCGAACCTACAGGGAACTTGCTATACCTTTGCCTTGCGTTCTTGTGTCCAGATGGTCACACAACTTGCTCCCTCACTCCTGATTTGTGGTGCAATGTCACCTCCTTAGGCAGACCTCTTCTGGCCACCCTCTCTGAAGAGCTTCCATCACTCTTAATCCATGCACCCCCTTTAAATTTCGGTCAGGGCATTAACACTCTCTCACATCATATCATATATTTGTCTGGGTGTTTACTGTAGTCCTCCTCTCCAACGACATAAAAGAACACAAGTTCCATGAAGACAGGGAGTCTACCTTTTTCCAACATCTGGAATAGTGTCTGATACCCAACTCTCATTTAATAAATGTTCGTCAAATTAACGCATGAATAACAAAGATTGGATAATAAAATGAACTATTAAAAATGAGAATGACTTATTTTAGTAAAGTTTATATAAAAAGTTGGATCTCATTAAATTAAAGGTACTTCATCTTTCATCAAGTTGAGTTTTTGCTTACTTTCCTTTATACTTCTTTTTTCAAAAAGCATAATTTCATATTACTTAAAAATGTATTAAAAGGAAGAAATTAATAAAATAGATACCAATGAGATAAGGGAAAATAATGAAAGCTGTCTTTATCAAGGGCTTATCATATTGTGTGTACCTTGCTAAACCACAGGCCACATACACCCTTCACCTCATTGGAGCCTCATAGCACGGTGGGGGTTGGGGGGCGAATCCCAGTTTACATAGCCAGGAAGTGGCGGAGTCTCAAGTGCAGGTCAACTGATCTCAACATGAATCATGTTTTTCCACACCACGTTGGTTCACTAACAGACTTTACAAAATTCTAAAAATTTTCTACTAGAACTCAGAACGCCCTAATGCAATTACAGAAAGAAAAGATTCCAATTAAAACTGTGTTCTGAAAATGTAGAATTTCTGTTAACCATATAATAAATTTGCTCACATTATTCTCAAGTGATTTTACCCAACCAGCTTTTATCACATATGATGTGCCACATACTACTAGTGGTATTTTTCTTATGTTATACAATTTAATTTTAGGGGCAGCCCTTGTTCAGAAAGTATTCATAAAGTACCTAATGTTCATCTGGCAGGGACATCTCAGGTGGGAAGACATAAGAAAAGCAGAAGAATTTACAATATGGTCAGGAAAACATCAAATGTGTCCATAAAAAAATTAAGAATACGTACAAGACAGATATGATGGTAATAGTACAGTATGGACAGCATATGAAATTGCTTAGGAATTTTTTTAAACTGGGAAATTATCTTAAGAGTGAGGGCAGTGAAGGACAGTTTCACAGAGGATACACAATTTTTAACGAGGTTTTGAATGAAGTGAAAGATTTAGATTACAGAAGTGTGATCTTTGTCAAATCATGTCATCATCCTATGTTCAAAATCTTAATCCTATAAAATAGTTTGGGCCTTCTTGTAAGAATAAAATTACATAATATGTGCAAAAAAAGCCATGAACAATAAAAAGTACCATGTAATTGTAAGGTATTACTTTGAAAAGTAGAGGACATCTGCATGCTTTCACTACACCTCTGAAAAACAACTCTTCTCCATTTAATTATGTTCCATTATACTGGTTACCACCTTACTAATGAATATGTGGTTCCATCATATAATTATAGTTCATAATGTCTTATAATACAGCATGACTGAAACACAATATTGACACTAAATGTAGATGTCCCTCAAAAGAGTGTTTAATAAAGAACACTTAATGGAAGAAGCAGATAATATGATACCCAATTTTCTTCATTCTAAATAAAACACCACTGAATACAGTGTATTAATAGACTGCTTACAGATTCCAAGTTTCCAAGGGCTTAGAAATAGAACAAAACAAAAACTAGCCAAAAGCATGTAACCAAAGTGTAGTAATGTTATTATCCCTCTTTTATTGAATATCAAGTAGACTACTTAGAAGAAAACTGTTTTACATCCCACACACTAAAGAAGTGTTATTCAAAGGATGAATTGAAAAAGCAATTCACATAAAATAGTGGCTGTGTTCTGCATCTTATTTTGGATTTCATCACTGTCAAATATTGACAAAGTCATCTTAATATTCCAAATCTCAATATTTCAATTTGCAGAACTGATCTTCAATGATTAATAGTTGGTAATGGCAGTAATAAATGAATGTGCATGCTGTTTTTATAAGTGAGATGTAATTTACTTACAGTGAAATCCACAGATCATAAATGAAAGGTTTGAGTAGTTCTCATAAAGGTATATACCATATGAACCACACGCAAACCAGTTGCTGAAAATTTCCATCACCCTAGAAAGTTCTTTTCTGCCCTTTCACAGTCACTTCCCCCAAAATTTCTCCCCAGCCCCACCATCAAAGGCAACCATGCTCTTGATTTCTCACACCACAGACGCATGTATTGGCTAATGTAGAGCTTCATAGGTATGATTTTGGTCAAGTGATTATGCCAAAGAATACTGTGTAACTGATCAATGTTAAAGCACAGAAAGGCCTTTAGTTTTTTGCTGCTTTGTTCTTGCCTTGACTAGATCAGTATTTTTGTCACTGACTTGGGTAAAGTCAGAGATAGCATGTTTCTCAAAGGCAAAGATTACATCAAACAAGAGAGGATGGCTAATATAGTGAATGACTCTATTAAATTCCAAAACTACATAAACAGGTTGAAAGTAACAGGTTAAATCCAACACGGTAAATTCAAAATATAAAAGGTGCTATATGCTTAGGGCCAAATAAAACCAACTGAAGTACATGATGTGGAAAATGTGACATAAAAGAAAACAAATTAGAATTGTAGTTGAGTTCAAGTTTAGTAGGAATCAATACTATGTCATTGATAACAAAACACTCATTTTCACCTAGGCTACATTATAAAAGGGTTCAGAATGAAGGCAAACATAGCCGTCTTTGCCTCTGTGCCAGTCGAATCAGTGATAAATTAGATTGAGTCATAACAGGAACTGCTAAAGGAATTGCACAGGACTACACGGAAACGTGGGGGAATACAGGTGATGTGCTAGCCATTTTCAAGTACAGAAAAACCTGACATGTGGAAGGGATGTTGGATTTCTGTGCAGTTCAACAAGCAACAGAGGTAGGGCTACTTTCTGGAAGTGAGAGGGAACTGTACATATAGGATAACCAAACAAAAGAGACCTAATAATTAGAGCTATGAAAAATAAGAAAGGCCTACTCTTTGCAGAAGTAAAATCTTGGTCACTCCAGGTGTTCAAGGAGATCCTACGTGACCATTTCTAATGGGTGCTGCATGAAGATATGAAGCTCATATATTGTATAGATAATTTCTATGGTTCCTTTCTATGCCAGCATTCTATAAATTTGTGTTGGGTTCCAACAATAAGCACCAGAGATTATGAGAACTGGGAAGCCTATGCAATTGTATTAATCCTTAAAGACACCAGATGCTAAGGCTCAAGCAATATTTGTAACTACAGAAAAATAACTGGAGTAGAGACCTTAGAACAACATGACCCTCTTCAGTCATTCTCATTATTTGTAAGGTCATTTTTAGGGATTGATCCTGCCCTATTAACTCACTTAGCTAATGTGAGTAGAAAAACAATCAGGAAACCACCATGGCACATGTTTACCTATGTAACAAACCAGTACATCCCAGAACTTCAAAAAAAATTACATTTAATTAAAAAATCACATGCTTAGATGTTACAATCTAGTAATACTGTTTTGATTCAAACACATTTGTATAAAGCAGGTAATTTACACATATTAAATTCGTTTCACTTAATAAATATTTTTGAAAACTAATTAGGTATAGAGTAATACATTAAGCATGGTACAAGTCTCCCATAGAACCAGAAATGGAATCTATTTTGATAGTTTTCCCCCCAGTATGATACTCTCAGTTAATAAATTTGAATCTCTGTTATTGAATAATCTGTGTAGTAACTCTAACAGTCATAGAGTCTTCTGTAAGTCTATTGGAAAAGACAAGCTTATGACAAATAATCATAAAATTAAGGAAAGAAAGATACAAGTATATATTTGAATATTAGGGTCTCTAAATATTTTTGTGCTTCAAATACATAAATGCTTCATAAGGCATGTCACACACATTCATCCTAACGATAGTGAGATATGAAAGTATATATGAGATACTCATATAAGTAGCTCGCAGAAAGGTGCCTAAGGAGATACAATTGCTTAGTATTACTGGGGAAACAGCAGGAGACAGAGCTAGAGATGTCTAACTCAGATTATGAAGACTCTTGGGCACCAATTTAAAGAGCTGAGTTATTATTCTCTGGAGATGATGAGAGCTAAATAAAGAAGTAGAGTATGTGATTTAGAAAGATCCTTACGTTGGAATGTGGAGAAAGAGCCAAAACACAGAGTCAGAGAGAACAATCAGAAATTTATTTCAGGAAAGGAAGAGGAATATCTAGCTTCAAAAGATTGTTAGCTGGTAAAACTTTTAAGACTTGAGATTGAAACTTTTCTGAGACAAGCCAAACAACCATTGACAAAGGAGTGATTCTTTGTTTAAAAAAAAAAATCTTCTTTAATATGACCTGAAAAATAACTTCCAGCCAAACCAAAACTCTTTCATAGATATGTACTCTGTTGTGCTGAACTTTCTTGGGAAACTTGGAAAAAGCAGAAAAGAGTCTGCACGTGAGGAAGTCATCTGTGTATAAAGAAAGCAATACAATAATTATAGAAAGAACATCAACTGTAAAGCCGTAGGTTTTTTTTTGAAGAAGAGAGAAAAAGAAAAAGAAAAGAAACCTGAATTCAAAATTTCCAGCAAGCTACATACAAGCTGTATGATCTTAGGCAAAGTATACAACCCGTCTAAAAGCTTATTTCCTGGACACAATCAGGACCATAATATCCGACACACTGGACTGTGATAAGGATTAACAATAAAAATATGCAAAAGACCTAGAGGTATGCTAGGTATTCTATATAAATAATAGATACATTTACACAGTAATCCCTTGCCTGATGTGTAGCCTGGCATCCATTACATAGTTATTCTCCCCCTATTTTACTATGTGCATTTGATTTTTAAAAGGAACATGATCTAGTGTAGACCACGCGTTTGACACCCTCTTGACACAGAGAGAAACTGGGAGGTGGAATGAGGACAGTCCTTTTAGACACCATTGATAACTAAAAGAAAGTCCGATAGTTATACAGATACTTTTTCTAAAACATATAAAAGCTAAGAAGGAAAAAAAAAAAAAAAACAAGCAAACAAACAGAAAAGTAAAAGACATTACACATTAAGCCAGAAAGGACTTAGAGGCACAACCAGCATAGCACAAAGCTGGTGAGAGAACCAGACTCGGGACATTAGAACAAATGGTACAGAACATTAGAACGGCACAGAAATCTTTCTCAGCTTCTGAGGAACAGCATCCCGCAAAAGGCTTGCTGCCTAGAGCAGGATTTCCGATGCCAGTGACTCTGGGACACCGGGAAATAGGAAGCTTCTAGCCATTGTTTTCATGTCTAAAATTTTGTTACATGTTTAAATGTTTTAATTTATTTTTATTTTTCTCCACAATCTCTATTTCCTATTACATCTGCTATGGCTTGAATGTGTCCCCCAAAGGTCATGTGTTGGAAACTGGATCCCCAGTGTCGTGAGGTTGGGAGGTGGGACCCCTTTAAGGGGTGTTTAGGCCATGAGAGCACCACCCTTATTAATGGATTAATGGCATTATCCCAGGAGTAGGTTTTTTGTAAAAGAATAAGTTCCGTGCCATCTTGCTCTCTCACACTCTTGCTTTCTCTTTGCCCTGCCACTAAGAGATGACACAGTAAGATTTTTCCAGATGCTGGTCTCCTCAACCCTTGGCTTCCCAGCTTCCAGAACTGTGAGCAATAAATTTCTGTTCCTTATACATTACCCAGTCTCAGGCATTCTGCAAAAGATGTTACTCATTAATCCAGAAAGGACTTAGAGGTGCACCCAGCAGAGCACCAAGCTGATAAGAGAACCAGACTCAAAACATGACAAAGGCACAGAAATGTTCCTCAACATCTGAAAAACAGGTCCACAAAAGGCCTGCTATGCAAAATGGTCCAACATAAGATCTTAGTCTTGACCCAAAATGTTTCCAATCAGGGCATTTTCTAGGAAGATAACTGTGGTGGAGGCTGTGATGGTCCTGCCCAGATTCCCTTTCAGAAGTGAAGGACTACTCCCCAAGCTGCTGGAGTGCTACTCAGAAGACAGCCCTCAACTGCCCGCCCCTGTGTTTGTGTCCCCCCAATATTCATACATTGAGATACTCTCTCCCAAGGTGACGGTGTTAGAAGTAGAACCTTTGGGAGGTGATTAGGTCATGGAGGAGGAGTCTTCATGAATGGGATCAGGGCTCTCTTAAAAGATGCCCAAGAGAGATTCCCCTTGCCCCTTGCCCCAAGTCAGGACACAGTAAGAAGGTGCCATCTCTGATCCAAAAAGCAGACCCCCACTGGACACCAGATCTGCAGGCACCATAATCCTGGACTTCCCAGCCTCCAGAACTATGAGAAATAAATGTTTGTTGTTTAGAAGCTACCTAGTTTATGGTATTTTTGTTGTTGTTGTTGTTATAGCAGTCCAAATAGTCTAAGACAGAAAACTGTCTTACCAAGAAGTGGGATACTGCTATAACAAACATCTAAGATGTAGAAGTGCTTTGAAACTGAGTAGTGGGTAGAGGCTGGAAGAGTTTTGAGGTGCATCCTAGAAAAAGCCAAAATTGCAATAAACAGATCATTAAGGATGATTCTGTGAAGTCTCAGAGGAGAGGAAGAGAGCTACAGAGAAAGCCTGTAGCTCTAACACTCTTCGAATTTTCTAAGAGTATTCTTAAAGACTTCATAGAAGGTCACAAACAGAACACTGGTAGAAATATGGATGGTAAAGGTCATGTGGAGGAGGTCTCAGATGGAAATGAGGAACATCTTATTGGAAACTCCAGAAGAGGCCATCATTGTATAAAGTAGCAATACACTTGGCTGAATTGTATTCACGCCCTACTGATTTATGGAAGGTAGAACTTGTCAGAGATGAAATTGAATATTTGGGTGAAAAATATGTAAGCAAAGTGTTGACAGAACGTCTGGTTCCTCTTGACTGCTTACAGTAAAATATGAGAAAAGAGAAATGGCTTAAAGATGGAATTGCTAATTAAAAAGGAAACGGAACTTGAATTTCTGGAAAATCCTCAGCCTATCCATATTGAAAAAAATGAGAAAGTCTGTTTGGAAGTGTGGCCAAGTGACCATTTGATAAAGAGTTTACTATGGATCAGGCATCTCAAGGGAAGCCAGATGCTATCTATCATGACAATGGGGAGATGAGTTAGCCACCTAAAGAGAAGTCAGGACCTACTGTCCAAAACAATGGAAGAATGACCCCAGCAGATTTAGGAGATCACCAGGGATGCCCCTCCCATCACAGGAACAGAATATAAGGAGCTACGGGCCAAAAAGATTTCAAAGGAGGGGGTTGCCACCTCACATCATGGGCTTCACTTCCCCATGCCCTGTGACTGAGCTCCTGGGCTGCTCCAGGGATGGCTCCAGTGGGCCCCATTACAGCATGCACTGCATCCAGCAAAGCTGTGGGGGAGTTGAGTGGGGAGCAGTTGCTGCTTCCACCTGAATTTCAAAGGATGCCCTGGTGAGCTGTGGGGCCCAGGCAATAGAAAGCACCATCTATCAACCAGGAAGCAGGCTCTCACCAGACACTGAATCTGTTGGCACCATCGTTTTAGCCTGTCCTCACACTGCTAATAAAGACACACCCAATACTCGGTAATTTATAAAGCAAACAGGTTTAATTGACTCACAGTGCCACATGGCTGGGGAGGCCTCACAATCATGGCTGAAGGCAAATGAGGGGCAAAGTCACATCTTACATGGCAGCAGGCAAAGAGAATGTGCAAGGGAACTCCCCTTTATAAAACCATCAGATCTCGTGAAACTTACTATCACAAGAATAGCAGGGGAAGAACCTGCCCCCATGATTCAATTCCCTCCCACTGGGCCCCTCCCATAACACGTGGGAATTATGGGAGCTACAATTCAAGATGAGATTTGGGTGAGGACACAGCCAAACCATATCAACCATGATCTTGCACTTCCCAGCCTCCTGAACTGTAAGAAATAATTGCTTGTTGTTTACAAGCCACCCAGTCTATGCTATTTTTGTTACAGTAGCCCCGGCAGAGTAAGACAACTAGTCTGAAGACAGGTACTTCAGGCAAGGTCACTCACCCATTCCAGAGCAGCCTATGGGGACAAAAAGGCTCAGCCCCCTCACCCTAATGGAGACAGCCCTGAAGGACATCCCAACTTCAACCTCCCAGAAGCCTCCACTAAACTGCATCACAAGCCAACTTCTCCCTTTCCCAATCCTGCTTTCCCTCCCATTCTGCTAGTGTTGATCCTAAGAGCTCTCCCTAATAAGTCTTCTTCATGCTAATCCTGTCCCAGAATCTGCTTCCTGAGGTACACAACTGGCAATTTGTAATTCTAGAGTTGCCAAGAATTGTGGTCATTGCTGCTGTTATTTAAAAATCAGTGCAAGAATTTCAAGATGTTATGAGAAGAACATGCTCATCTGATACAATACATACAGACACAAAGGGACAAGAAGGAAACCTACCACTGTGGATGGGATTATACCCATGTTCCTGCCTTTTCTTGATTTAAGTGTATGATTTGGATGGCAAAGCTTCCCTTGATTTAAGTGTATGATTTGGAAGGCAAGAAGGTGTAGGGAGAAGGGAACCGCATATGTAAGATGGGTGAGTGTGGTGAACATGGTACATAATGGAGATAAGACAGTTCTTTCAGAAGCAAAGGGACCTCACTGAAAGCAGAGCATGGACAGAGGGAGGACAGACAGAATCGGGCCATCTCAAGAAGAACAAGCTTGAATGCCCAGAGGCAGCATGGTGCTAGGAAGAGCTAAGTCCAGACATCGGAGTTTTTCAAGTGATGAACGGTAATTGGTGTGTCTTCCCTTTGCATGTAAACTTTGCTAACACTTCTTAGCACTGTGAACTCTACTGCAAACTTAACTCCTTTGCAGAGACCTGAAAAGAGTTCAGTCCGGTGAAAAATTCAAGAGATGAACACTGAGAAAAGTCTTTAATAGGACACTAGCTTGTACCTTAGGCATATGTTCTTTGGTTTTGATCCTTATACTAAACCCTTTTCTGTTCTTTCTGATCCCCCATCTCCACATATACACTTCCTCATAGTCTCACCTCACACTCAGTTAAGTCTTTTTTTTTCTCCCTTTCTTTCTTTCCTTTTTTTTTTTTTTTTTTTTTTTTTGTAAGATACTCTGAGTATATTCAGTGAACTAGGGCTTCCAGTTTCAAGACATTCAAGCTGGTGTCTTACAAAGAACAATCATAGCTATTAATCAGAAGATAAGCTTCACAGATATTTGCTAAAAAGGTTGTTTTACAACACACATAAAAAAAGAATGCCATTCAACGAATGAAGGAAGATTACATACTAATCTTCAAAGAATCAGTTTTGAACTAAAAGAGATTGCAAAGATCATATTTAGACTAACCTTGCAGTTTTATAAAAGAAGAAATTATTTCCTGGCAGATTTTTTTTGTCTGCAAATATTTTCTTCCTTTCTCACCCATAAAGCAATATTTTAAAATGTTTCTGCCCTACCCCTCTCATCTCAATTTCCCTTCTCCTTTTTAACAGTAACCATGCTGCCACAAAAAGCATTTCAAGGTAGATAATGTGCAGTCCCTATAAAGGTAAACAAACAAACAAAAACTTAAATTGAAGAAGTAAGTGGTTCTTTGCCAGGAGATGGAAAGTTGACATCCTCTTACTTTGTTCCCCAAATCTCCTAGGGCAAGGGGTACTCCTGGACATAGATATATTCAAAGCGCATCTCACTACCCTGCCTCCTGTCTCCGCCCTACCCTGGGTTGGGTCCACAGGGCTGTAAGTCACTCGGGACAGCAGAATTATTTTAGGGAAGGAGGATAATTCCAGGCTGTTGAGGTTGCCTGTATCTTATTCCCTAAGGCCAAAGGCATTTCACTTTTGACCCTGAAACCTCAAAGAAAAAGAAATCCTACAAGTCAATGGAATTCTCCTTTAATTTTTTTTTAGTGACTCCCCATTTTCTACATCATAACATATATACCAACAAAAGAGATTATCTGGTTACTGACTGGGAACAGGCCCACATTTCAGTGCTTAGCTATGGAAACTCCCAAGAATTTGAAACTGTTGTGGAAAAGCAAAATGAGAGAAACTATGAAGAAACTATTTAGCTCTTGGTTGGTCTCTTGGTAATTTTCTATGATCTACTGCCTTTTCAAATTATAGTGAGTTCAAGGATGGGAAGGAAGGCAATACTGAAAAGAAATTGTAGTAGTGTCCTAGACACACTAATTATGGCCAAATTTCACTGAACGATGTAGACTTTATTGTTCCATGGTGGAGATTCAAAGTTGAACCCCAGTCCCATTCAAACAACAAATACAGATTGGTAGAAGGATATTAACAGGATAAATGAATAACAAACCAGACCCAACCATTTCCAGACTGTGTCAACTTCTCTATTCTAACCACACACACATTCACGTGGAGATGATACCCGAATGATTCAGAGTTATACACATATCATGCTGTTCCACAGAAGACGCGTAAGTGGGATTCACATTTGCCCTCAACTATTTAAGTGACTCTCCAGTAGAATAAAATATACCCATGCTGTTGTAAAAGAAAAAGGGCTCTTAATTATTAATAGAAATAGAATGCTTTGGATTGTACATCCTTCGGCAAGTATAAAAAGATGTATACTTTTAAAAGTGAAATGTTTGCAAAGAATATGGAAAATATCCAGTTCATCAGCTTGTATGTGCATTTGCTTTTAACTTCTATAAGCAACAAAGAAGAACACAGCTTGCCATAATCCTTCTACTCAAAAGATCAATTACACTGAATGGTGCCTGTGCATTTAAAATCACTGAGAGCAAATCATAAGTATTAGGCAAAGCAAATACACTCAACAACACAGCCTCCTGGGAGCAGGTACATTTGTTTGAAAACAAAATTTCTTAAGTAAATGTATAGCCAATGAAAGGTATTGGATTGATAGTTCTGAAGTTCTGAATCTTCTATTTCACTACAGTGACGGCCAGTGAAGGCCAGTGCCAGCTCCCTGTGTCTCCATATGAACAAGCCTCAATCATTTTCTGAACAGACCACCTTTAGGTATGAAGATGAAAAGCTGCTTCTGAACCTAGAAATTTCTGCCGAGTGTGACAACTATAAGCCATTGTGACAGGGAGCAGCCACTGCCTGGAAGCTAGACACAGACCCCCAACCAGATCTAGGATGAGGACAATTTACAGTGACACTGAAGTGGGCTGCTGTGTTACCGAGGATGCAGAAGAAGAAAACTTCTGTAATTGCCACTTTCCAAGCCAGTCATCTCTACAACCTCAAACACTCATCACTGGCATCTAAAGCTACAGGATTTCCCAGAAAAAACAAATGGATGCTGTGCGTGCCCATCCCATTTAAGCCTGGCGCCACTGAGGCTGGCACAAAATGGAACTCCAGGAACTGTAAAGCCTTTTCCTTCTAGATATGCCTCCTCTTCCGCTCCCCTGCGTCTGACCTGCCAAACACACGTTTCTGCATGTCCAACCCCAACTGTGCTGGAGAAAAGTTAGTAAGTGGGAACTAAGAGGAATAAAAAAAGATGCAGTTCTAGTGCATAAAATTTTCCAGACATGATATGAGCATACACAACTGTATCATTTACTTAAAGGAACTGGTCTATCTAGCAACAATGTTTATAAAATCACTTTCTTTTTTTTTTTTAAATTGTACTTTGCAAATGACTTCCCATTGAAGATAAAGTTTCATTAAAGGAGAAAAATATTTATAGTATGAGAGGAGTCCATATGAAAAAAAACAAGAGGAAAATACAATCCAAAGCATTTAGATATCGAAGAGCCAAGATGATGATACAGAGTATTGTAATGTGGTAACACTGCTATGACTCCTAGCAGTTGATCTTTAAAATAATAGTTCTTTTTTTTCCTCTAGGTACTTTCCACAATCTGGGATTTCCTCTCTGGCATCGACCTTTGTCTCACCCTGCACCACAGGAATTTTTCCCATGCTTGACAATCCTATCTCCATATTTGGAGATTCCAGAAAAGTATTTCTTCTTGCTTCTTCTGTTAAGAATTTATACAGTTCTAACAGAACTTTTGTTAGGAATTTATAGTCTAATAGAGAACCCAGCTATAATATTAATAACACATCTCCTAGTAGAGTTGTAAGATCATTCCTGAGGTTTGAATTGTCACCTTGCATACCATAAATCCTTTTCCTACCAAGTTAATTACTTAAGTTCTTAACTTTTTTGTTTTAGAAAACTTTCAAATTTACAGGAAGAGTTACAAGAATGGTACAAAGAACTCCCACATAGACTCTGCCCAGATTGATTAGATTCACAAATGCTGCTACATTTGCATCTCTCTGTCTCCACACACCCACACACATACACACACACACACACACACAATCTTTCCTGCTCTATTTGAAAGTTAGTTGCAGACATCATGACCTTTCAACTTTCAAGTCTTCAGCATGTATTCGCTAAAAACAAGTATATTAGCTAAGCTAAGCACAGTGCAATTACAAAAGTCAGGAAATCTAACTGACATAATCAATATTCAAATATAACCTGCAATCCATATTCCTATAATTCATTTTCAAATTTTATCACTTGTGCCAATAATATCTTCTATAGATAATATTTCTCCTAATTCAGGATCCAATGCTGAATAGCATATTGAACTTTAGTTGTCATGTCTCTTTAATCTCCTTTAATCTGAAACAGTTTCTCAGCCTTTGACATTTTTGCCCACATAGATATTCTCTCTTCTCCATTCAGCAGCCAACATGATCAGATCACATCAGTCCCTTCTCAAATCCCTCCAGAGATTGCCCATCAAACTTAAAACAAAATTCTACCCTCCCTCACTCCATCAGTCTCCATATCATTGACCTACTTTACTTTTCTTCACAGCATTATCAGATGTTACAAGATAGATAGATAGATAGATAGATAGATAGATAGATAGATAGATAGATAGATAGATAATCTGGCTGTTTCTCCCAATAGCAGAAAGGAGAAATTTTGCCTATTTATTTATTAATTGTCTTCCCTGTGACTAACAACTTTATCTTGTTCATTACTTATTACCAGTGACTAGAACTGTGTCTGGCATATTGTAATTCTTCAATAGATTCTTGTTAAATAAAATAATAAATTATTATCAGATTGCTGAAAGAAATAATTAAGGTATCTAGAAGTCAATGGAATTCACTAAAAATATGAGAATTATAAAAATTAAATTTTTGTGTCTTTGATGGTAGATATAAACAGGACGATGGAGAGTGCAAACAAGGTAACAACTTTTCCAAGAAAAAAAAATACTTTCCTTAGGCAAAACTATGGAGAGAGAAAAAGATCAGGAGTTGCCAGCGGGCGGTGAGGAGGTGGGAGAAGGGTTGAATATGCGGAGCACAGAGAATTTTTAGGGCAGTGAAAAGATGCTGTATGACACTATAATGTTAGATACATGTCATTATATATTTGTCCAAATACATAGAATGCGCAACACCAACAGTGAACCCCAATGTCAAGGATGAATTTGACATAATGATGTCAATGTTGGTTTATCAACTGTAACAAATGTACCCCTCTGGTGGAGGATGTTGATATGGGGAGGCTATGCATGTTGGGGGGCAGGTGATAAAGGAAAAAATCTCTGTATCTTCCTCTTAATTTTGCCATGAACCTAAAACTGCTCTAAAAAAAAAAAAAAAAAAAAGTCTTTAATAAAATACTCTTCATGGTGAAACACTGAAGGCAGACTGTAAGCACTGAGATCAAAAGTCAGGATCAACTTCTAGCTTTCTAAGAACAATTTAGTTTAGACGGAAGACTGTAAAAGCATAACAAGAAGCTTTAATACAGACATTTCAAGTGTTATGTCCCTCTGGGAGTGGTAAAAGGAGTCTCACTAGTGAGATTCAGGCAGCAGAAATAATATAGATCCCTGCATGCCCCTGCTCTTTGATTAACAACTACGGTTCTTGGTCTTTGCTTTGCTCTCATTCATATGTTGTTCACAGATTTATTTTTATAAAATATTCAATTTACTTTAAAGATGCAATAATAGTAAAGAATATTCATATATGTTTTCCTTTTTTCTCCATTTGCTCTCATGGTTCCTCCCTCAAACCCTTATTATTCTCTCTCTGCATGTATACTACATATAATAATTTTATTATGCTCTTAGAGATTACCATTCTGGATAATTATACCATGTAGATTCAGGTTGTCTTTTATTTCCAAAAGGTTCTCTTGGATTGCAATTTTAAATACTCAATTCTGTTCCATTTTCTTGTTTTTCTTCTTCAGGGACTCCAATTATTCATATGGTGACTCTTCTTTGCCTTTCTTCCATTTCAGCCTCTTTCCCTCTCACCCTCATCACTTGTTTCTTTGGATCATTGTCATTCTCTTCATTGTTCTCCTGCCTTTCTTCAATGTCACCTATTTGATTTTCCTTCAAATCTATTCTCTCTTTGACACCTTATAATTTAATCTGTGTTGGTAAAAATAAATAAATAAATAAAGCCAACCATTTTATTCTATTTCTTTCCTAAGTTCAATCAATTTTCATTTCATTTCTTCTTGGGTTTTGGTCCATTTCTGATCTTAGTTTTTGAATTTACGAATCAAAGTGTTTTCCATAGTTCATTGTGCTTGAAGCTACTTAATTCCATTTAGAGTATCATGTTATAATATTCTTCTGCTTCACAGTTGCTTTTCAGGGAGGAATTTCCATCCACTGAGGTGTTTAGATTTTTCCATTCTGTTTTGGTCTTAAACAGCGGTTTCACATAGTGAGACTGATGACATTGACACATTCAGCAGACAGGATTAACAGAGAGGGTTTACAGGATCTCTGGTTCAAGGGCGCCCCCTCCTGTCAGAGTCATGAAGTGCAGTTTCTTTAAAATTTGGCTTTTGGTGGAGGTCGGTGGAGTGATATGCCCATCGATGTTTCAGGTTTCTTTTGTCTTGTGGTATTCTAGATCTCCCCATCTTGCCTCTTTTTCCTTCACCAAAAAACTCGAGGGGGTGCCCTTCCCTTACCTGCAAACTTATTCATCCCTAGAAGCAATGCTTTTCCACAACTGCTCCCTGTGCTATTTCAAGTCCCTTCCTGTTTAGTTGGTGCTCTTATCTACCTGGATACTTTCTCCATGTTTTCACACCTAGATAGACTTTCTCTTTCCGAGGGTGATGTTCATACAATTTCATTTCATTCCCTTTGCACACGATCCCTTTTCTCTTCCCCAGTTTCTCCGAAAACCGCTCACCATCCTCAAAGCTTGCAATGGGAGCTCACCAGGCAGCTGTACCAACAATGAATGTTTATTTTTCTACTTACAGTAACTAGCATTTGCATTGTCCCTTCGCTTCTAGTTATGCTGAAGGTGAAGGATTTATGTGGTTCAGTGGGCTTCTTAATGATTTGTACAGTTTTTTGAAAGCTAAAAAAGGAACTGAGATTTGAGCAGCAGCAATTAATTACTTTAGGTTACTGTAAGTTGCTCATTTATAATTCTTAACTAGATATTTCTTCTTCATGTCTGAAATTAGGTTTCTGGTTTTTGCCCTTTTAATCCTGTAGTGGATGTTGTAGTGGATACTACTGTGCCCCACCTGTGTCCCCTTTTCAGGGCTGAGGCTCTTACTGTCCCAGTTGCTGGGCATCCTTGTTGCTATTTACAGCTGTACCTCTTGCTAGGATGGACTCTTACCCAACGTTACACAGCTCCCTCCGGGACGAAGCCAAGTAGTAATAGCTGGCTGATGCAAAGACACCAAGTGTGGCCCCCTTTGCCTTAATTTGTGACAATTCCAAAGAGCATCCCAGCTCCAGAGCTCCCTACAGGATGACCTGAGGTCTCAGTCATAACTGCATTGCAGATGAGCTTCTCTGCCTGCCCAGTCCTACCTTCCTCACTTCCTAACAGGTATATATCCAAGTGCACTCCTTCATATACCTTCTGCAAACAAGCCTCTATCTCAGGGTGTTTTTAGGGTATCCAACCCAAGACAATCATCATAAAAACTTTGTATTGACTTATGAGACAGTCACTGTTGAAAGCCCATTTAATATATTGTATACATTCCCTAAATTTTTGCAAGGAAACTGTGAGAAGGATATTATTATTATCATCTTCATATCTCAGATGAGAAAAGAAAAATCATAGAGAAGATAAGTACCTTATAAATGGTCAAGGCAGGATTTGAATACAGGCACTCTAACTTGAAAGCCCATTCTCTTATCCACTTCACTCCACAGGTTCCCACACTGGTGCGGCATTCGCTCCTTCTCTGGCATGATACTTCGCCAGCCCTTTCCTTGAATCTTTCTTTTTTTTCTTTTTTTTTTTTTTTTGAGACGGAGTCTCGCTGTCACCCAGGCTGGAGTGCAGTGGCGGGATCTCAGCTCACTGCAAGCTCCGCCTCCCGGGTTCACGCCATTCTCCTGCCTCAGCCTCCCGAGCAGCTGGGACTACAGGCGCCCGCCACCTCGCCCGGCTAATTTTTTGTATTTTTAGTAGAGACAGGGTTTCACCGTGTTAGCCAGGATGGTCTCGATCTCCTGACCTCGTGATCCGCTCGTCTCGGCCTCCCAAAGTGCTGGGATTACAGGCTTGAGCCACCGCGCCCGGCCAGCTTTTTTTTTTTTTTTTTTTTGAGATGGAGTCTCATTCTGTTGTCAGGCTGGAGTGCAGTGGCACGATCTTGGCTCACTGCAACGTCTGACTCCCTGGTTCAAACAATTCTCCTACCTCAGCCTCCTGAGGAGCTGGGATTACAGGCACACGCCACCATGCCCAGCTAATTTTTGCATTTTTAGTACAGACGGGTTTTCATCATGTTGGCCAGGATGGTCTCGATCTCCTGACCTCATGATCTGCCCGCCTTGGCCTCACAAAGTGCTGGGGTTACAGGGGTGGGCCACCATGCCTGGTCTTCCTTGCATCTGTCTAAGCTCTGCTGTGGAGCATAGCCTTCAAATCTATTCTCTCTTTGACACCTTATAATTTAATCCATATTTGTAAAAATAAAGGAGGCTGAGGCAGGAGAATTGCTTGAACTAGATGACCACAAATATCAAGATGTTTTCATTTTTTAACACATAATATTTTCACAAGTGGTTTGGCTATAATGTTAGTTGCTAAAGATGGAATCTGACCTTATGAATTCATCTTTCAAAGCTTTAGCATTATAAACAGAGATGCATGTTTGTAAATCCACCTTATTATCACTCAGCCCTGTCATAGGAATTGTGTTCATATGCACACATATATTAGCAGGTACACAATAGCAACACCTTCTCTGTAGTTTTGTTTTTTATCTTACTTCCAAGTAATAACAATGATATTATCACATTTCTCAAAATTCTTACCTCCATCTTGAAATTTGCTTAATCTTTCAAAGTATGACGACATGGGGGCCTGTACAATGTCTAAAATAGCCAGAAGTGTTCTTGTTAGCCTTAATAACTCACTGAAACTATAAAATCCAAAGTATATAAGATTCCGAGCCAAGTGGACCACCTTAATAAAAAAAAAAAAAAAAGCGGGGAGGGGGAGTGTGAAAGAGTGGAAAAAAAATTGGGAATTGAAATAAACATTGGCTTTTTATTATCTAAATTAGCACAGCTATTTCTAAACTTCCTAATTCTTTAACACCTAGGAATTAAAATACCTGCAAAAGCAACCACTTGAACTTTGATTTATTCAAGTCTAGAACTAAATCCAAGTAAGATTCAGGAGTGCTTTAAGGTACTTAACAAAATTTACACTAGAATTATTTACATCCTAATTAAACATTTAAGTAATTTAAGTCAGCAGGATGCCACTTAATAAATGGTTGCACCAATTAATTACTTTAATAAATGGCTATTATCCAAGAAATTTGCCCAGAAATCTATGTTCCCTATGCTGCTTTGTGGCCCTGTGGATTGCAGAGGACATTCCAAGTGCGAGAGTCTACCTCCAACATGTGGCCCCCAGTGCACAGTCTCCCCCTACCACACTGTATCAGAGGTGGTCCAAGTGACCAACAGAAGTGATGACACGTCACTTCCAAGATTAGATTACAGAAGACTGCAACTTCCATCTTGGACTCTCTCTCTCTCTCTCTCTCTCAGATGGCTTGCTCTGAGGAAGCCAGGTGCCATGTCATGAGCACACCCAGGCAGCCTACAGAAAGGCCCACATGGCAGGAAGCTGAGGTGCCAACAGCCAGCAAGGAGGTGTGGCCACCAACAACCCCTGCAGTGACCTTAGAAACAGACTGTCCAGCCCCAGATGGCTGCAATCCCAGTCAACAGCTTGCTGGCTACCCCATCACAGACCATGAGCCAGAACCACCCAGCTAAGCTACTCCTGGCTTCCTGACCCCATAGAAGCTATGATAATGTTTGTTGCTTCAGGCTGCAAAGTTTTGGAGTAATTTGTTATACACCAGTAGGTAGCTAATACACCAGGTATCAAGTAATAGCATCCTTTGTCTAGTTTTGTCACTACATCCCCAAACTGAAGATATTTCAATTCAGTTCAATGAGAATAAAAACATCATCTCCATAGAGACAAAAAAAAAAGTATCCAAACATTCCACAAAATATGCAAAACTGCCTGTGCTTATTACATGCAAAAAATCTTACACAAATGAAACAAAAAAAATCAAGGGAAACAGTAATTAATAGACAATTATAAATAAAATGTTTTCTACTGGACATTAAAGCACCAAATCTATCTTTTAAAAATGGCAGAGAAAATAATATCTTCATGAACTAAACTACCCAGTTACCAAAACATCCTAAATATTGGAGGGAAAAAGTACCTCAAATGTCAGTTTATTTTTTTCTTTATCCCCAAAAGGAAAGGGCTGGTTTACGACTTCTTTCAAATATTCTTCAACAAATTCCATTGTCAGGGCAAATTTCCTCTTCATATCATTTCGGGAAGAGTCTGTTATAGAATCATATCTGGAAATACAGAAAGAAGATAATGCAAGTTAAACTGATTGCAATCATTTAAAAATAGTAAAACATATGTACTTTAGTTTCCTGGCTGCATAATCTCGGATAAATTAGTTAGCCTTCCTAGGGCCTGGGTCCTCATCTGTAAAGCGGGGCTGTTGTGAAATGAGCTACGTGTAAAGCAGTTATGGCTGTTGTGAAATGAGCTACGTGTAAAGCAGTCATAGCAGTCTACCACAATATGAAGTACTTAAAATTCTTGCTAATTACAGCAATATTATTTGTTTATTGTTTTCTAGAAAATGCCTTTATTACCACTGAGAGTTATTTCACCCTCAAAAACGAGTATCTTATTTGCATTTAGAAGATTAACAACCTGCGACAGGACACACAAATGCCTTTCCACATGTTACATTTCAAAACTGTAGCCATTTGATATGGAGTTCATCTGCTGGACTCCAAAGCCTCAAGACCTTTTTCCAAACATACTCATGAATTGTGATCTTTGTGGGGATTTCTGTCCAGAGCCTGGCATAGCGAACAGGCACCACAGACTCCTGGGGATCCCGGTCAACGTGCATGTGGAGCATGAGGCGACAGAAGGATGCTCGGAGGTCGAACGGCAGGCTCTCATCCGACACACACCGCAGGATCAGGTCTACAGAGAGCTGTGTAGAAATCTGGTTTATGGCCAGATACTGGCGATCCAAGCACATCCTTGCAAAGAGGTTTAGCTGGTACCTTAAAAATGATAAACATATTACATTATTGTCTTATCTCGAAGAAATCTTTAAATATCATAGTACCAATCAGTATCTATGTTTAAGACACCTGTATTTCCAAGCATTCATGATATTGGAGTCAAACTCTTGATTGTAGTATGTTAAACATTAAGATCAAATGACAAGACATATATGAAACTGTCTCTATGTCCCTTCAGCTACAATACCTCTTACTTGTTTCAGCAAAATGTGTCTGCTGGAGAGTGTCACTAGGCACTCCAGTCTGGGTTTCCTAGGATTACAAACACTGCACTCAGGCTGAAGGCTATGGGCAACAGCTCACATGAAACCATCTCTCTTCACCTTCCCCAGCCTCACTCAGCTTCAGGCTCTAGTGTCTGCACTCCAGGTTTCGCCCCACTCAGTTCCCAAACCAAAAATGATCAGTCCAAATGGCATGCGTGCAGTTGGCTTATCAGCCCAGTTTTGAGATTAAGAACTAGCCTTTGATTTGGTTGCTATAGCTGTAGAAACCAGGGAACACAACGCGTCATCTGTCTTTGTCTGATTCTTGCCATTTGGGCCCAAGTTGGCCCCAAGGCTTCTGTCTTGGGTTTCTATCCCTGCAACTCAAAGATGCCAGCTAGGTTCTTGCTCCCAATATGCTGACCACCAGGAACTGCCTTCAGTACTTCCGCTGCCATATTCCAGTGCTGAACTTTCATAACTACAGGCACCAGTTTCTCTTAGGCCCTAGGTCACCACATATTCATAATCCACTCTATACTAAACTACTGGCTACCCTTGCAGCCAGATCAATTTCCTCAGCCCCATGTCTATATCCCTCTCGACTCCATCACCTAGGTCCTAACATGTCTCTCATCTGCCTCCACTCTACTCAATACGAGGACAAAGCCTTTGGCTGCACAACAATTCCAAGCTGGTGAAAAACCAGGAAATTACAAGTGGTGTATGCAGAAAATAGACATGTTAATTTGTATTTTGAATATTTTAAATAATACTAAATATTTCAGCTACCCTAGTTCTGACATGACTTTTAAAATTGCCTCTTCATAGATGCCTAACTTCTAGTGGCTACAGAGAAGCAGTTCTCAATTAATACGTGAGATTGAGAATTATTGTAAGATTGTCTACAATACTTAACCTGTAATAGGTAAGAACTTCTAAGTCAGCTTTGGTGCCTTCTTTTGCCTCTTGAGCAAGGTGCCTGATAGCTTTGCCATGAGGTTCCCTGTTGCTGTCAATCCAATAGAGCCAAACTTCTTCATCATCAATGTCATCTGAAAGGATGGAGCTCTCCATGGGGTTGTCTGCTTGCATTGAGACCACCCTTCAAATAAATAGCACATACAAAAATCTACTAAAAAGTACACTTGTAAATATGACAAAGAACTACAATGCTTACAAATAATCAACAGGAAAATGATGCATCCATTATCTGGGCTTACTTCGTTTGAATGAGAATGTCTGCATTGCCTGGACTCAACATAAATTTACAGATGAGTTCTTGAGTTACAGGAATAGCAGTGGTATTAGACACACACAGATCTGACAAATAATCCAAAAACCTGGCAAGAGAAAAAAATTAAATGGAATATGAAGACAAAGCATTTTATAAAAGCATCAGAATAAAGACATAATTTGGAATATAATAAAATAAACTTATTATATGTTTTAATACTATTTCCACACATTTGTCTAATGTGTTGTTTACTGCATCATTAGAAACAAATTAAACATATAATTTTTTTATTTAATACAAGCCTTGTTTCAGAAACGATGTGTTTGCTTCTATTTATTTTATGATATTCCTCCCACAGCACCGTGACTTATATTTAGAAAATCATTCATCTCCCCTAAAGTGAGTCTCCCCAGAGCTGAATATCAAACCAAAAGCAGATCAAAGCTAATGCTGTACTGAATAAAATAGAAATAGAGCACACGCCTAATGAAAATTACTACGACCTGTTCAAGTCAGAGGCCCATTTCTACCTTCTAGCATTTATTTGCTGTACTAATTAGCTAAGGAAACACTGTCAATTGGCTTGACTTTTCTGCACCCATTTCTTCAAGATAAGGCAGCATGGTACAACAGAAAAAGAACCTGATGTGGAATCAGAAACCCTTGATTAACCTTGCATTCTATTCCTATTAGGGTACGCTTGGGCAAGTTGCTCGCTAGGCTTCTATTTTCTCATCTCTAAAACGGGGGTAATAATATACAACCAGTGTATCCCACACAAGTGTGCAAGGATCTAAACAATATGAATGTATTTTGAGAAACCATAAAGGTCTATAAAATCATGAGGATTCAGAGTGAAAATCAATCATACTTAAGTATGTCTATAAAGGGCTTTGATCTCCTACGAGGTAGTAACTCTTTATCATATACAATTATTATAGCAACAAGCCCAACATAGTTTGTCCATAAAAGTTAGTGATATGAAAGAATTCTAACTTTTAAAAGTTCTAAAAATAAAACATAAAGTCACAGTCTCCACTAGAAAAGAATACCGCATGAATCATTTCAAACCTTGGCTCCCGATTTCTCCTGAGTAAACTGACAAATGTTTCTATTTCTTTTGCTGTGATATGTTTCTCTAGTAGTTTTCTGTTGTTGTGCAACAAAGCTGTGATAGTATCTTCTGCCAAAATATCATAGCCAATCTGGGACTGCATGACACAGAAATTCTTAGCAATATATTCCTGCAAAGAAGAAAGGCTGTCAGAATACACTGCCAAACAGTTTACAAATAACACGTTCTATTAGGGTCAACAACATTGATTAATTTATTCATAACAGAAAGTTCACTAAAAATTTTCTCAAAAGAAAAGCAAGTAAATTTTTCAATAAATAGAACTTTTTGAGGAAAGACATGAAAACATACTGGCATATACATTATTGAACTTCTACCAAAAAGTTATACACCTAGAAATAATTATCAATAGAGGTATTTACAGTCTAAGTGGAAAAAATAAATCTAATTAAAATAAGTTTTTATGACACAATAACTTTGGATTTCATCAGTCTAACAGAGACTTTTCTTCAATCTCTTACTTAAAGTCACGGCCAATGATTTGGGCATAATTATAGAAAAGAAAATGACTGCCTGATATTTCACTCAGGAGACATCAGATCTGGGTTGTTACTTGAAGATCCTAGATGGACTTGGGTTCATTCCTTTTTCGTGAATAGGCTAGAATGATCTGCAAGATCTTTTCTTTAAAACAATGGTAAAATGTCATATAATTTTTTTTATTGTACTTTAAGTTCTAGGGTACATGTGCACAACGTGCAGGTTTCTTACATATGTATACATGTGCCATGTTGGTGTGCTGCACCCATTAACTTGTCATTTACATTAGGTATATCTCCTAATGCTATCCCTCCCCCCTCCCCCCATCATATAATTTTTATCTTTAAAAAGCTACCAAGCAGGGCAATGTGATTAATCATTTTATTGATTAGATCCATTCACCCAATAAATGTTTCTTGAAGGCCTACTATATTCCATTCGGTATTGACAAGTGAAATGAAACAGAGGAACGGAGAAAGGTGTCAACGTTAGATAGGGTGGATGCTAAAGAAGTGACATGTGAGCTAGGATGGGAATGAAGAGAATGAGGCAGCCACTGGAAGACCTAGAGGGAAGCCATCTGGGCAGTGGGAGCAGCCAGTGCAAAGGCCCTGTGGTAGCAGAACCGAGCTTGTGTTCTATCAGCAGAAGGTGGCCACTGTAGCTAGGCAGTGGTAAGCGGCAGAAAGCAAAGTTGAAGTTGGAGAGGTAGGTCAAAAGAATCCTCGTGAGCCACGGTAAAGAGCAAAGAGGTTATTCTAAAAGTAAGAGAAAGCCACTGGGGAGGTTCAATCATGTTATTGTTTGATCTACTCCTTATTCATCACACCAGTTTTCCTGTATCCCAAACCACTATTGTTCATCTCCCATGTTCTGTCTACAAGCAGCACATCTCACACTTCCATGGAACTGGTGAGCTTCACCCCTTTCTACCATGAAAGGTTCTTACTTTGATTCCTTGGGATTCTCCCTGGAAATGTGTCTTTGTTTCTATGATAAGAGAATTTATCGATTAGAAAGTGATTTTGCCTTAAGGTAAAATTTACTGGAATGTACCTATTCCTTGAAAATGATATTGATTGCACAAATCTAATTATATGCTAAGCAGCATTTTTGTGGCCTTTCAGAATGATAGCTTTGTGTATTGGGTAGCCAGTTAAGTAAAGTAAATGTGCTCTGTTAGTATATCATTTTAAGGATACATATTGATTTATACACTTTCAGGCCTACTGTAGTCATACCCTGGTATAAGGCAAACATCCAAAGATGTTAATAACTAAATGAAATTAGAGGTGGTATCAAATTTTATAAATAGTAATAAATAGAGATTCAATATTAAATACATGGGTTAGTGTTAAGTCACAAATGAACTTCCTATTAGGACTATAACATATAGGTGAAGATAAAGAAAAAGTAATTATAGCTATAATACTATATAATATATACTACATAATAATACAGAACATTTTTAAATCATGTTCTAAAAACATCAGAAAGCTGTTTTATGCTTTCTACAAAGCATTCTTAATTCAATACAAATGAGAAAAATATTTCTCAGCTATCACTGAGATTCAATTAGAACACACAATAGAAAGGGAAGAAAAATAAAATATAACCCTTAACAAATGCTAGGGATTCTTTATTCCTTTATCATCTATGCTCTATCTCTATGCTCCAAAGAAACCCAGAAAGCAGGTCCTTGAAGTGCATAAACATGTACCTGAAAGGAGTAATATGACTAGGTAGGGGTATGTGTGTCGGGGGGGAGGTGTGCACACACGTGTGGGGGGGGGTGTGTATGTACACACTGATCCTTGGCCAAGACTGAGAGGGGAGTGAGAAAGAACCATGTGTGCCAGACCTTGAGAGACAGAACTGACACCAGTTAAGACATGCTGCCCAGGGAACCTACTAGTGACTAGCGAAATAACCAAATCCAAAGTGATCTGGCTCCCCGCCATCCTGAAGCACCGGGCTGCAAAAAAGGGAAGAGGCCCTAAGCACCCTTCCAAAGACTGAGAGCCATCAAGGAGGGTGCACATCATGGTGCACATCACTACCCTGAGGGCCCTGGGTAATACCTCTTTAGACCTGTTGGGTTTTTTTTTGTTCCTGTTAACGTCAATCTCTGTAACACAGCATTGCTCGTAAGGGTGAAGTGGTGACCTGTCTCACAAGAGTATTTCGCCAAACCCAAGAAGAAAACTGAGAGCAAGGAGAAAACATTGAGCAGCCTCTCATTCTCCTTCCCCACTCCAGATCTCCACTAAGAACTCAGGGTCTGATACTAGGAGCATGCCCCATCACTGCCTCTGAGTGCTTGAAGGAAGGCCATTTAATGTTCTGGTACTTAATCCTTCTTCCAAAATAATACGAACAACGCTATCTACTTCATCTTGCCATCTTAAAGGAACCCAATGAAGTTGGGAAAAATAATTCTAGTGACAGCATTTGGACCAGCAAGAAGGGTGTTTATAACTAGGATTATATTAGACAATATTTAAGGATTTGTTTATATCGTCCCCTTGCTCTAACTCCTATTCCTTGCCATATTATTTATCTTCTAGCTAATGTTTTTACATACTCTTTTCAGACCTTTCTTACTCTTCAAATACAATTATGAAGCCAAAATATTTTAACACAGACTTCTTAAAACAAATCTTTTTTTCTTCCCCAAAAATGTTCAAACTACCAAGGTGCAACAGTGCGATGATTCAGAGCCTGGGTTTGCATACTGGCT
Organism: Rhinopithecus roxellana; assembly: GCF_007565055.1. Classification (NCBI taxonomy): domain Eukaryota; kingdom Metazoa; phylum Chordata; class Mammalia; order Primates; family Cercopithecidae; genus Rhinopithecus; species Rhinopithecus roxellana. The sequence goes on from NC_044558.1 coordinate 134,117,629, forward strand.
CCATTCTTAAACTATCACCTTGGACAAGTTACTTAACCCTTCTGTGCCTCTGTCCTTCATCTTAATTCAGTGTTACTGCATTAATTCGTGACACGTATGTAGAACGGAGCCTGGTACAAAGTAAGTACACAATAAATACTACTAACTCTTCCCAAATAACCTCCACCTTCTAGGATTGACATCCTAGACCCTAGTGGCTTAGCCCGCCCTGCCCTTCCAGCCCTCTCCCACACCATCCTTCTTCATGGACCAAACTCATCAATGAAACTTACAGTGATGCACTCTGTCCTCAAATGGATTAAGAGAAACACGAATTTATCAAACAATGATGAGTTTTATGCAATTTTATGTTAGACATTTACATTATTGAACATATCGCAAAAGATGAGGTTTGTGATTGCTTTGTTTTGTATGAGGCAGGGTCTGTTACTCAGGCTGGAGTGTACTAGTGTGATTGTAACTCATTATAGCCTCAAACTCCAAGGCTGAAGCTATCCTCCAGCCTTAGCCTCCTTAGTAGCTGGGACTACAGGCACACACCACCATACCCAGTTATTTTTCATTTTTGTAGAGATGGGGACCTCGCTATATTGCCTAGGCTGGTCTAGAACTCCTGGCCTCGAGTAATTCCCCCACCTTGGCCTCCTAAAGTGTTGGGATTACAGACTTGAGCCACAACACCTGGCTTGTATTTTTGAGATAAAAATGAGACTTTAGAGAAATTTCACTTGCAACTGGTAACTGTTAGCTGTACCCCTAGATCCACCTGGGTTCCCTGACCTCAGCAGTTGCAAATATCTTAGGGCAAACATGCCCTTTCTAGCATCTATCATTCTCACTTCATAGATCTCTCTTCACAAATACCTCTTCCCGTACAATTTATGAAAATGATTCTCATCCTACCCAAAGGCTTCCTTCTCCAAGAATCCTTCCTTGGTTCCCAAAGCCACCATTGGGCTCTCTCTCTTGTGAATTCCCATAACTCTGTTTTTTCTCTGTGTCTTTTCTTTGTCTCCCATCATATCTTTTCCACTAAATTATAACCTCTTTGGTCAATACAGAGTGATGCTGTACCTCACATGTTCCTCAAGCCAAAAATGTTCCATTCCTCCTTACATAATAGATCCAGGATGTCCTGGCCACCAGGAGCCAATAACAGGCACATATTAGTACTCAGGGCATCCTCCCCCAGTGATTCTAATTTCATATGGAAGAATAAAGCCATGGTCAATACAATTCAAAAATACTTACAAATCATTTTTATGTATTGCCCAACATAAAATTTCTAAGTGAAATTTCCCATTCATATTTTCTATGCTGTAGAATTATAACCAAAGAACCTTGCCCATACATTAAATATGAAACAGTTTAAAATGGGGGCTACTCTCTGACCTGATTCTTCCGGTAATCCTGCTGAGAGTGTCTCAGGACACGGTAACAGAGCCGCAGCATGTACTTGTAGGGTGCATATCTTTGATCCCCCAGATCTTCAAGTCGCAGCATTGAGCCTTCTCCTGCTTTCTCTTTAAAGGGTGCTTTAAGAATTCCAAATACCTATCAGGCATAAAAACAGCCACCTATTCTGATGAATAAAACGTTTTGCAACCTTTTTTTTTAAAACAAATAAGAACATTGATTCAAAAAACACTTACATAAATTTGAGTATTGTTAGTGTAAAGGGGAAAAACAAAGAGGATTTACTTTACAGGACCAACATATCAAGGATCAGAAAAGCACTGCTAAAAGGGTCCCCTACATTGAGTGACAAAAGCATTCTTTAAATAAAATGCTTAATTTTGTTTAGAACTCATATTTTATAAAATAAGAAATATGAAGATGTTTAATTTCACCAAGTTACATGAACATATTCAGATGAACTAAAATGTAGCTTGATTTCTAGGGGCTCTATAGTTTCTTCTATTATTTTCTAGAACCTTTCAAAATCAAAATAATATAAAGAAAACATTTACTTTTCATTAAAACTGACATCAGAAAATGACTTCCAAACATTGCTTGTAAACTACTTTATAAAAGAGTTAATTTATTGTTGTTTGTACACAAAGATGTGGCCAAATCGATGAACGTATCAGCAATCAAATGTGACAAATTAGGAGCCACATGGGCAGCTGGTGGCACCCAGGAAGCCAGATTCTTGTAAGAGGGTTAGCAGTTAGGAAGCATTTAAAAAGCACTGAGGAATATAACTCTTTTCGGCAGCAAGACAGCAGGAGGGATCACCTGGAGATGAGCTGCTAGAATGAGGAAACTGTCTATGAAAGAGCAGAGTCAAGGGCATGAGCATTAATACATGAAAGCAAAATAGAAAGGAATGATTCTTTGGAATTCATGAAATATGATATGAAGTAAAGTTTCTTTAATAATTTTGTATTCACTGAGCCTTTAATTTTATATTTATCATACAAAACTAAAATATTTGACATATGTTTGTTCAGATATTATTAATAAATCATCCAAGTTCCTAAAATTAGTTGAAATCAAATGTTTTTATATAATAATTACTTGAAAAAAGTCCTATTAGATTTGCAACCTTTATTTTATTTGAGAAAAAAAGTTGATTTTGTATTTTCAGACAATCAGCTACATATAATAACTAATATTATGTCTACTATTTGCCTTTCCCAAATCAATAAGAATATGTGTATCAAGAGCATGATTTTTATGTTTTAAGTATCTTCCTTGAGTCTGTACTTCATTAATGAAGAAACTCATTAATTTAAATAGCAATTAATAGAATAAAAATAATACATAAATATAGGCATGTCCATATGTGCATATCATTAGGAAGTGAATCAATTTGATGTGTTATAAACAATTTCAAGAAGATGTAATATATGACCAGTTCTGTACTTTCAGGGAAAAAAAACTAGAATATTGTACAGAGCACTTGTAAGCTGATGAACAGACTGCCCTACTTTCCTAGGGAAGAGAAGGAAAGAAGTAGGAAGCAGATGGAGATCGTACTTTCCAAGTTCACCTGGAAATTCTACCTAGGAATTTTTCCAGCATATTTTCTGGAGATAGTCTGACTATACAGGGTTTTTGGAGGTCCATGGTAGGCTGTCTCTACGGGTCTCTGATATTCCTGCCTCCTGATATTCACAGCCTCATAGAATCCTCTCTCCTTAACTATGGGTTAGATTTATTAACTCATTTCTAACTAATAGAACACAGTAGAACTGATGTTACTTCTAAGATTAGGTTATACAAAGATGGTAGCTTGCACGTGAGCGTCCTCTCTAGTTTTCTCTTGGATCCCTCAGTTCTAAGGAAAGCAAGCTGCCTTGTCTTGAGACACTCCTGAGAGACGGCCATGTGAGAAGACTGGAAGGCGAGTCCTCTCTCAGTTGAACCTTGAGATGCCTGCAGCCCCAGCAAACACCTTGACTATAGCCTGGTGAGAGACCCTGAGCGAGATTGGCCCATATAAGCCATGCCTAGATCGCTACTCCACAGAAACTGTGAGATAGGAAATACCTTGTTTTCAGCCACTAAGTTTTGGGATCATTTGCTTCATAGTAATAGATAACTAATACAAGTACTTTCCTGATACTGTAATTCAGAAAATAAAATATACAAATTTAGTACATGAAAAAATTCACCTGCGCCAGTATGTTTTGTTCCCTCATCAATTTTTGACGCTCTCGGTTTGGCTTAGTGATAACCACATCCAGAACTTCTTGTCCATTATTAGGCACATCAGCAACAAAGAAGATGAGGTCTTCCAATAATTTAGTTACAAACCTATTACAAAATGAAAAGGCAATTTTACTTTACGGTGTGCTTAATTTTGGAAAATGTATAGATATATGATAGGTAGGTAGCTAGGTATAGATAATAGATAGATAGATAGATAGATAGATAGATAGATAGATAGATAGAAGATAGATAGATAGATGGGCAGATAGATAGATTTTTTTTACTTTTTCTTCGGGAGTGGAACTCAAATCCATGGAAATTTCTTTTTATTAAGTAATAAGAACTGAAACACTTGAAAACAAGGTATTTTATAACAAAAAAAGGTATTTAATTTACAAAATAGTCTCTAAGACAGTTACTGTTTACCTAGACCTTTACAAAGAAAATTCCTTCTCCAGCATCTCCAACCTCTACTTGTGCCTCCAGTTCTCAAGTGTTTGCAGACTATTATCAAATAAAGCCATGTGAGTCGCAACTACACACGAGTAGGTAGGATGACACCACCAGATGACTTTCCACAACTGACTAGCAAAGCAGCACATTTCTGCTTAAGGGAAAACAGCTATACTAAATTCCTAAATTTCAATTCTTTTTCTTTATTGTTTTACTGTTAACTCAAACTACATTTCCTAGTCCTCTCCACATTTCAACTTACCCAATGTACAGAATAGGAAAACCTTAAATGGCCTGTGAATAGAGACAGAGTAAACAATCTGACACTCAAAATACTGGAAGTATTAAATGACCTATCAAAATCACGAAATTCTAAAACCATACACCAATGTTCACTTTTAAATCTATATTTTGGTTATTATTACAACTATTACTTGAACTTCAGTGGCATTTAGTACAGGAAGTGTCTTGAAAGCCCCTCCTCTCTTCACTTTTTTCCTCCTCCTTCCTCTGCCTGCTGTTTGTCATTTTCCATTTGTGTTAGTCAATTGAGGGAGGGGCAGGGGTTCAAGCTATTGAAAAACGGGTAAACAGAGGAGGAATGTGCATTGGAAGAGTCAAGGCATTTTTTAAATTGTATTAGTGGTAAAGTACAACTTAATTATTCAATAAACACATAATTTTTGGGGGATAAGACAAAAGCTGACCAATAAATAGTTAAATTAGCTTTATCCATATAGTGTTAGCATCTTTATTTGCTGTTGTTAGCATGTGAATACAATGATGCTAATCATGAAATCATGAGCACATTCATAAGAAAACTACATTTTAAGAGCTTCAACAATTCCAGGAAAGTATAGAATGTATTCAGTTGGAAAACATCTCTTTTCTTCTCTTTCAATACCTTTGGTAGGAAAACATCTTGATCTTATCTCCCGATTTATGTCTTGAAAGGGAATGTGCTTCGTGAAGCCAAGTGGACACACCCAGAATCTACAATTTAGTCACCCAGAGAAATTTCAGTATACTTCCAGGGATCATAAACTTCCCTCCAAAATTCCTGGGATTCTATGTTTTCTTGGTATGCCTATTTTAAATTTTAACCTAGTCTGTTTCTTTTGGAAAATGGTGTCTGACAGAATTCACAGACATAGTTACGTTGAATCTCTGAAGGCAGCCACAGAAACGTAAAACGTGTTTCATGTGCATCCAAATGTGGTGTGAATTTCTTTTGAAATTGTGATTTAATGTCCTCCAAATCATTCTGTTGCTCTTAAAACAAAACAAAACAAATTTGGAGCTGAGGTTACTTCAGCACAATGAAAAAAAATTGAACTTCAGTTTCTATATGCCTAATGCAAGTCCAGTTTGGGCATAAATATTTGTATTTTCTTTTTTAAATTATTAAGATTCCTTTTCTCTTGCTGTTTCAATAACTGTAATCAAATATTTAGATATCTAAGAAAGTAAAATTTTGTGAGCAACTACAGATCGCTCTGTTTCAAAGTCATTCAAATGCCCTGAAAATTGGAGATGGTTAATGGAATGATCATGACGAATATTAACAGTCTTGATTGCAAATCATGATACATCAACCCTATATGTAAAGCCTACCTCTTCATGACAAGGCCATGGAAGCCAGGAAGAGCAACCTTCTCTTTTGACCTCTGAAACTGTTGAAACCTTTTTTTTGACCTTGCGCTTCAAGCATCCCTTTTGTGGCAAAACAAAGAGCTGGTTTGTTTTCAATTTAGCTCCAACTCTGATTCTATACTTGGCAGTGGTGAGCTCCTACTAACTCACGCAATCTTACTAGTTTGCTTTTTAAGCTTTATAGAAAATGAACAAAATAAGAAAAACAATGAGGAACAGGGATGATGTTCAACTCTTGCAAGGTAAGAGGAACCAAAAACACATGGTAGGGAAATAAACTAAACATATGAAGCAGAGACGAACATACGGCTTCTCTAACCTCTTAAAGAAAACTTAAAATTCAGTGGCCCTTATTCAGGCTTTGGCTGTGCAGTGATAGGAGGAAACAATGGATGTGCATGGATAGGGCTGGACCCAGCCACCAGCTATCTCCATGATTAAAGTATCATATTACTAGAGAACATGGACTCTCAGCTCTCGATATCAGATCTGGCTCTGGTCTAGTTGAGGGAAGCCAGGTAGAAGCCAGCATAAAACGGACAGAGAAGACAAGTGAATGTAGAGAAAGGAAAAACAAAAATCTCCCACCTAAGAAAACCACACATAGTAAAAGTCCAAAGCACATAAGGAAAGCTGACATTGAGGAAGATAGCCACCATACTAAAGCGTCAGGAGGCTACTCCACCACCAACAAAATCCGAGTAACAAAACAATTTCAAAATAAGTTTTAAATGAGTGTGTATCAAAATAAGTTTTAAATGAGTCTGTATTCAGTCTTCAAAGAGATAAAGAAAGCAATATATTAAAAAGACAACATATTTTAAAAGGGCCAATATAAATGAAAAATAGGTGGATATACAAAAAAAAATCTGAGAGATAAAAATTATATGCTGAGCACAGCGACTCATGCCTGTAATCCTGGCATTTTGGGAGGTCGAGGCAGGAGGATTGCTTGAGCCTGAGTTCAAAATCAGCCAGGGCAACAGAGTGAAACCCTGTTTGCACAAAACAATTAAAAAATTAGTAGGTTGAGGTGGCATGCTCCTGTTGTCCCAGCTACTCAGGCAGTATCAAAAATCGATCCAGAGAGATATATTAAAAGGCAAATAATAAAAGGGAAGTTAAGAGAGAAAAAAGATGAATTAAGACGATCCAACATATATCTCATAAAAGTTTCAAAAGACAGAAAGGAAGAAAAAGACAAAGAAGCAATATTTGCAGGAAAATGGCTGAAAATTTCCAAGAATTGAAGGAAGAAATAAGTATTCAGATTAAAAGTATACCTTAAGTGTCAAATGAGAAAAAAACAAAAATAAAACTCCTTTGTAAACACATCATGGTGAAATCTTAAGACATCAAAAGCAAAGAAAAATAATATATAAAATTACCAAGTCAAGAAAAATTGCCAATAAAGAATAACAAGTCTATTGACAGATTTCTTAACAGCAACAAGATATGCTAGAAAGTAATTAAATTATAGCTTTAAAATACTGATAGAAAGTAATAATCAATCTGACATCTCATATATAAAGTATCACTTAAGAGTAAAGGAAGGGCCCGGTGGCTCACGCCTGTAATCTCAGCACTTTGGGAGGCGGAGGCGGGCAGATCACCTGAGGTCAGGAGTTTGAGACGAGCCTGGCCAACATGGTGGAACCCCATCTCTACCAAAAACACAAAAATTAGCCAGGCATGGTGGCACACACCTGTAATCCCAGCTACTCGGGACGCTGAGGCAGGAGAATCGCTTGAACCCAGGAGGCAGAGGTTGCAGTGAGCCAAGATCGTGCCACTGCACTACAGCCTGGGCGACATAGCAAGACTCCATCTCAAAAAAATAAAAAAGAAATGTGCTAAGAGAGTAAATTCTGGCTGGGTGCGGTGGCTCATGCCTGTAATCCCAGCACTTTGGCAGGCCAAGGCGGGCAGATTGCCTGAGGTCAGGAGATCGAGACCATCCTGGCTAACATGGTGAAACCCCATATCTACTAAAAATACAAAATTAGCCGGGTGTGGTGGTGGGTGCCTATAATCCCAGCTACTCAGGAGGCTGAAGCAGAAGAGCTGCTGAGCCTGGGAGGCGGACGTTGCAGTGAGCCAAGATCACACCATTGCACTCCAGCCTGGGCGACAGAGTGAGACTCTGTCTTTAAAAAAAAAAAAAAAAAAAAAAGTAAAGGCAAAATAAAGATATTTTCATATATGTGAAAACTAAAAAGATTATAACCCATAGGCCTCTCCACTGAATGGACTAAAGAATAAATTTCAGCAAGATGAAAAGAGAATGAATAAGTGAGATACAAGTAATAAAGACAGGAGGAAAACATAAAGAAAGGGGAAGAAGAAGAAGTAAAATTGTTTAAAAAAAATCACTAAAAAAAATTTAGAAACTAAATTTCTCTCCTCAAAAACTACTGAAATAAAATTAAAAAATAAAATAAATGTTTTAAGTTAAAAAAAAGATGTTTCATTGTCTTTTAAAAAAAGGAACAAAATTTATCAGTAAAAATGAAACGTGGTGCATCATGATTTATATTGATACATTTATTCTTTTGTATTTATCAAATTAAAATAAAATTTTACAAACGAAGAGAATAAACACAGAACTATGGTTCTAGACAACTACTACAAGAAAGATGGGAGGGAGAATGTCAGGGCAAAACCAAAGCATGCTGCAACACTTTTCTTCCAGGGGAGGGAGAAAAAAATTAGTAACTTCAAGTTTATCAAGAAGAATATACAGTCAAAATGTATGATAAGAATTCAAGTGTAATTGCTAATGAACGAAAATATGACCGAAAGCTTCTAAATCAGTAGAGAAAACAGTAAAATGGTGAGAGGGGAATACAAACTTTATTTATCTAGCAGAAAGCAAGAAAGAAGTAAAGGAAATGAAAACAAGCTACACTAAAGAAAGAAAAACAAAAATAAAAATGCATTCATATACATTTATCAAATACAAAGTCATTAAACTTGCAAATGAAAATAGACTATCAGTCAGGCACGGTGGTTTACGCCTGTAATCCCAGCACTTTGGGAGGCCAAGAAAGGCAGATTGCTTAAGCTCAGGAGTTTGAGATTAGCCTGGGCAACATGGCGAACCCTGTCTCTAGAAAAATCCAAAAAATTAGCTGGGTGTGGTGGCACGTGCCTGTGTTCCCAGCTACTTGGGAGTCTGAGGTGAGAGGATCACCTGAACCCAGGAGGTCGAGGCTGCAGTAAGCCATGATTGCACCACTGCACTCCAGCCTTGGCAACAGAGCAAGACCCTGCCTCAAAAAAATAAATAAAATAGACTATCAGATTAGATTGTTACAATCAACCTTCTGCTGCTCACTAAAACAAAATGACCAGGACACCTGAAATAAAAAGATATGGAAAAAGAGACATCAGGCAAATGTTAAACTAAAGATTGCTGGTGTCAGGATAGTCACACCTGGCAAAAAAAAATTTAAGAGAAAATGATGTTGCTCTGAGAAGCAACATCAGAATGACATCTGATCTGGTGATCACATGGTGGATGACCCCTGTTCTAGATCCTGAGCTCCTATCATGGGGAATGAGAACCACCCCTCAAGAGGGTAAGTTTCACAGAGACATGAGATAGTCTGTGGCCTTCACCACCACATTAGCACCACATATACCCATGCTGCGTGGCCAAGTGCCTGGCACGTACCAGGAGTTTAGTAATACTGAATTAATCACATCTCTGAACTCTCACTGCTTGAGAGAAACCCCAGTATTTTGTGTATCCTCAGAGGTAAACACAGTGCACAAATGCTGGTCAAGGACTGCCTGTGTCACTTCCTCAAGTTCTGGATGGCAGTTAACACCCCTCCATCTTCCCTCCTCTCTCTCTGACAACATGTTCCCAGTCCTCTCTATTTTGTGGGTGTGATTATGTAGAATAAGATTAGAAAATTCCACTGAAAATATTTAAGGTTGAGGATCTTGAAGCATAATACAAGAGCTGTACTTCCAGAGCTCATGTTCATTCCTGGGATAAGTAAAGAGGGAAGACAGAGAGAGAGAGAGAAAAAAAAAAAAATTCCAACAACACAGGCTTTTTGACACAGATAATAATCGCTTCATTTTCCATAGGGGGAAAAAAGTCAGAGTTGTCAGTTATTTTCAGAAATAATTTTATATTCAATTCCAAAACTGAGAAAATAATACAAATGCATTCAATTCTGCCAATAAGCTCTACCTTACTGACAGGCAGCTTTGAATGAATTTTGATAGGAGGTGGCTTTTCTGAAATTACTAAATTAAGATCAATAATTGTACCTTCATATTTCTTAGGCAAAGCCTTCTCTTTGCTATTAATACAATGTTTTTCACTCCAAAACAGTAGGGAAAGAAAGAAGCAAAGGAAATAAAAATGCATGCTCTCTAGTTAGTCCTAGTCCACCACCTTCCTTAGATTCATCTTGAGAGGTTAAGATAATCTCCAGCCATGACTGAAGAAGAGTGACTTGCACAGGATTCCAGCCAGTGATGGTGGAGAGCCCGTAATCTGAATTTTTATCTGTCCTTTTCTTCAAGGAATACCTTAATGCTTAGCAAGGGAGACTTTTTAAGTGAAGCCAAGAAAATTGCTGTGCATATGTAAGAGTGTTAGAAACAAAGAAATAGATTCACGAAAGGAAAAGTTAGATCAATAACAGACAAATAAAAATTCCTATCTGCACATTAGAATCCATTTCCTGCCATAATTTAGCTCTGATATTTAATTGTCTATAGCCCATAAAAGTGGGCCAGTTGTTTTCTGCTTCCGGCCTTTATTCATTTCCCCTAACAGGGTTGGAGGTGTGACTGAATATACAATAGTTGTTTTGAAATGTAAGTTTGGCAGGGGAAAAAATAGAGGTAAGAACAGAGAGGAAGCTGAGAAACAGCTATTCCATGTGTTTGCATATTTAGGATTTTTTTTCTAATTGACAGGGATGGAGGGAAGCAAACTTGGATTTTTTTGTTCTTCTGTATTGTAAGATGTATATCTAAAAAGTTCAAAAATATACAGCTAAGAACTACTGATAAGTGAATCCCATGAAGCCACCACCAAGAGCAGGAAATGGAACCCTGCAGGAGCCTTCCAAACCTTCAGGGAGCATAATTCCTCCCTCCCCTCTAAGAAGAAACACCATCCTGATTTTTGTCACAATGACTTCCTTGCATTTCTTTATGGTTCTTCTAATTGCTTAAAGGCCCCCAAAGAAATGGAGTGGAGTTTGTTTTTGAATGTTACACATAGTATTACAGTGAATGTATTTGTTGTGGCTAGTTTTCCCCCAATCCGTTTGTTAAATTTAGCCATGCCATTGCACATAGATGTAGTTCATTTATTTTCATCGCAAAACTGTATTCCATTGTATGAAAATAACACAGTTTTCATCCTCTATTCAACTGGTGTTGGACATTTGGATGGTTTTCCATTTGGGGTTATTTCAAACAAAGCTGAACATTCTTGAACGTGTGTCCTGGTACACATGTGGAGGAGAGTCTTTTGGACAGATGTTCAAGAATGTTCAGCCTAGGAGTGGAATTGGTGAGTCATGGGGTGTTTGCTTCTTTAATTTTGCTAGTTACTGCCAAACTATTTTCCAAGGTGCATATATCAATTATCATCTCACCAGCTGTGTATGAGAGTTCCAATGTCTGAATGCCTGGGAAATTGGCAAATAGCTTTTTCTTGTTTAAATTAAAAGGCATGTAGCAGATCATGAAGAGAGGAAATACAGAGGATGCTTGTGCTTGGGCACACTGGAAAGCATATGGACTTTAAACCATACATGACTGAATCCCCCCTTAGTATTAACTATGCAGCCTTACCTTGTTTGCTTACCCTCCTCAGTTTTCCTTTACGTAAAACGAGAATACCTATTTCAAGGCTATCTGAAGGATTAGATAAAATATATTTACAGTGCCCAACCTAGTAACTGACACAAAGCAGGCATGCAATAATCGCTAGCTGTCAATATCATTCTCTTTCTTACTTATTTCCAAAACCAGAGCTTAAGAGTCAAGGATCCAGTTTCTCTGAACAAGCTATAAGGGCAGAGAGCTACATCCTGCAGATAATTTTTCTGGTTTTACATATCTGTTTGTTTTCTGGTACCAGAGCTGAGAAATGCATCTTGAATAAATAACATCAGAGAAACACAAAACTTTCTTTAGGTCCTTTAGAACTCTAAATCCAAATATCAAATCATGCACAGCAAAAGGTATTGCAAATCTCCCACAAAGGATTTAAAAAAGAATGACCAGAAAATAACTTAAAACAACTGTTTTCAAGCAAAGCTAAAATGGGACAAGTAAATATTCCACCAGATTTAAATTTGACAAATTTCATTCACTCACTATGATCAAAAGGAGTAAGTTCCCACCTCATTCAGAAGCAGGTGTGCTACTGAGAATGTTATAAATATTCCCTTAGAGTCATTCATTCACATTAGGCTTACTATAACAATTGACAACTGACTCTTGATTATTTCAGACCCATTTAAAAAGATACTCACCTCCTTTCATTCTGAGTTATTGTGCCATTTTCTAGCTTTTTAACTGTGGTCGCGAGTACTTTATTGGCATCATTGGCAAAGTCTAAGTCTCGAACTTCAGACAGTGGGACAGACACGATGGCGAATGCTTCTTTATCTTCTTTGGTTTGGCAGGTTCCAATCTGAAATGTGTTTTTTCATTAAGATTAGTTTTATAAACAACTATACAATATTCTTTGAGGACTAACATATCTAGTACTGTTTAAGAAATATAAGACAAGAATAGATCATCCAAACACAGTAACTCCCACATGCTTCATCCACTACGAAAGGCTGTAGGGACACAGAGATTTCCTGCGTCCACTTCCTGCCCTGTTCCAAAGCCCCACTGGAAACCTCTCCCTTTCACACCTGCCCTCTGCTCCAGTTTTGACAGAGTAGAGAAAAGGCACTCCTGGATTCTACTTCTCCATCCACATGCTGCTACCATTCTTTCTGATGTCTCTGTAGCATCCTCCTGAATCACAACTTTGCTGCCTCCAACCCATTTAGATCAGCTACCTAAGCAACTGGCAGACATGCATGCTTGATGTAACTAATTGCAATGACATCTAATATTGGTGAAGATTGAGTATAAGGAACATGTCACACAGCATTCCTATCCTAATCCTATTCGCATGGCATTTGGCTAAAAATTAAACCACATTCAGTGACATTTACCTTTAACATAACAGGCCTCTCTTCATCTGTGTCTATGGGGATACTAGTACTGGTTACCCACGTGTTGGTGCATAAATGCCTTAACCGAACATATGAGTTCCTAAAAGCAAAACAATATAAAAAAAAATTATAAAAAGTTAGCACATTTACATATTGACAGCTTTAACAGCTTCATATATGATATGAACATAAATATATATTAACTAGTAATTGACTCAAGATCCCTCTGCTTTAAGGGGAAATTCTGAATTATAGACTATTTCAAAGCATGCAGCATTATTACCTAAGCCAGTAGTTCTCAAAGTGTGGTCCCTAGACCAGTGACATCAGCATCACCTGGGAGCTTGTTATTAATACAAATTCTGAAACTTCATCCCCATCGACTGAATCAGAAACTTTGGGGATGTGGCCCAACAATGAGTAGTTTAATAGGTTCTCCAGGCAGTTCTGATGCATGCTAAACTAAGAACATCGATCAAATAACAAATAACTCAGCTAACACTGCTGGCAGACAGTAGTGTAGTTTGTATAGTTTAATTATCTGTATGTGAAAGTATTAATGCACAATAAATCCTCATTATTTGTGGCTTCTGTACTTGTGAATTCTCCTGCTCACTAAAATTTATTTGTAGTCCCCCAATCAGTATTCAAGGAGCTTTTGTGGTCATTCCAGGACATACACAGAGTGATAAAAATTTAAGTGGCCCAGCAGGCACATTTCCAAGCTGAAGTAGAACAAGGTGATGCTCTGCATCTTGTCTCAGCTCTCATGCTATAAACGAGTGTCCTTTTTGTGCTCTATTTAGTGCCATGTTTTTCACATTTCTGTGCTTTTTTTTTTTTTTTTTTTTTGGTGATTTTGATGTTTAAGATGGCCCCCACATGAGGTGTAGAAGTTCCTAAAGTTACGCATGTCTAGTGTTCCCAAGCACAAGAAGGCTGTGATATGCCTTACAAAGAAAATACTTGTGCTATATGAGCTTCGTTCACGCATGAGTTATAGTGTGCTACTGACCACAAATTCGATGTTAATGAATCAGCAACATATATTGAATAAGGTGTATTTAAACAGAAGCACACATAGAACAGGCTATGTATTGGTCAACAAAAATGTTGTGACCAGAAGCTCACAGGAACCTAACTCTGTATTTCCCCTAGGAACAATAGTTCAGTATTTGCTAATTCCATGTAACATGAATTTTAAAAATTGACTGGATATGAACTGTGAGAGAGTGCCTAAGAAAGGACACCTAGAACTTCATCCTACTCAAGTATTACCATTTTTGGTAAATCTTTTATAATCTTTTGTTATTTCTTTAACAAATATGTGTATAGTGCCTATTAAAAGAAAAGCACAGTAAGTACTCTGCCTTCAAGTTGCTTACATATCAGTATAAAGATAAGGCATAAATATGTCTTACAACATAAGGTAAAAAGCATTAGGGCCAAGAAAAGAAAACCAAATAAAATGCCAACGGCCTCAGGCAAAGAGATTCATTCAACAACCTGGTTCTGCTCCTTTACAAAAGTAGATAAAATACAAACTGAGCTTCACAAATCTAAAATAGCAGTCCTCCAATCTTTGTTCAAATATCTAGAAATTCTGAAATGCCTCTGTTTTATCACTTAGCATCTTCTGCATTGAATTACACAGGAGATGTAATTTGTACTCAGTTGTCATCAGGTCCCCAAGTGATTTAGTACAGTGATTTAGTTTAAGCAGCATTGGACTATAAAGTTGGAGAAACACTGGACTCCACAGTGGAATCACTTAGGTAATAAATTCTTTAAAAAGAGTAAAGCCTGCACCCCACCTGTGAGACTCTGATTTCATTGGTCTCAGCGTGGCCAGGGCATGGTGAGGTGTCCACACTACCCAGGTGATTCGAACTTACAGTCAACTTGAGTTAGCCACTGTTCTAACTTAGTCTCTAGTTCCTGATCTGTAAGGGTTACTGCCAGTATTCAATAAGACAATATTTATTAAGAACTTGACACAGGACTTAGTACATAAAAAGTGCTCAAGAGTTATAATAGTAGTTATTACTAAGCATTAATTAATGTTGCCTTTAATACAATTAATGACAGATGAATTGATGTTAATACAAAATTCTGCACTATACTGAATAGGGCTTCCACAGTTCTGAAAAGTAATAGATTAATGATTCCATATAAAGGGAGGCTCGGTGGCCATCATCGTGGTTCTATACACTTTCTAGTAAGATCCTTTTATCATTTCCTCAACTCTCTTGGTTAGAGTTCAAGAAGGGCTCCCTTTTTGCTGACTTAAATCTAAAATAAGTAAAGTCATAGTAAGGATTGATTAAGGTCCCAGTCCTGAGAGAAGAAAGCCAGAGACCTGGGTCAGGTAAAACCAGAGAGGATCTCTTTACAGGCTTATATTGATGGAACAAAAAAGAGTGAGAGATGGACTCATATAAGGTATGAAATTCAGCAACATTTCTCATGAATGAGAATAGCCACAAAACACCCTGGGAAGCTCTACCAGCAATGTTTCTCAATAGTGTTATTATAGTAACTTTTTACCCTCCCTGGAGGAAACCCACACAATGTCTGCCTTTTTGCATAGGTGCCTTTGGCTTCACCACTGCCATCTGCCAAGGCCAAGCACAACACTGCTCCATCAAGGCCAATTTAGAGCCATCCCACTAATCCTAGTAATATGTGCAAGACTCCTCGATGCATCTAGAGAGTGCATCATAGCCTTATGGTTGAAAGATGGATAGTTACAGACAGAAAAGCTTAACTAAAATAGTCAAATTTAGCCTGGGCATGGTGGCTCATGCCTGTAATTTCAGCACTTTGAGAAGCTGAGGTGGGTGGATCCCTCGAGCCCAGGAGTTCAAGACCAGCCTAGGCAATATGGCAAAGACTCATCTCTACAAAAATACACAAAAGTTAGCAGGGCATGGTTGTGCATGCCTATAGTCCCAGCTACTCAGGAGGCTGAGGTGGGAGGATCACCTGAGTACCAGACGTAGAGGATGTAGTGAGCCATGATTATGCCTCTGTACTACACCCTGGGCCACAGAGTGAGATCCTGTCTCAAAAAAGATAAATGAAAAGTAAAATAAAATGGTCAAATTCAAGCAAAAGAATGTAAGATATTGTCTTACCTTAAGTTCTGGCAATCTTATTTCCAATCCCACACCCCCTCACTCACTTTTATCTAATTACTCTGGCCTTCTCACTGGTCCTTAAAAACACCCAGTAAATTTCAACATTTTTCATTTCGTGTTCCTGCTGCTTGAAATGTTCCTCTCAGGAAGAGAGGACTTGATTCCTCAATTCATTCAGATCATTCTTCAAACGTACTAACTCAGAGAGGCCACAGTTGAACTCTCCTACCTAACAGAACTCTCCATACCCTCCATTTTTTCTTCAAAGCACTTTTATTACCTGACCTTTGATTAATATTTTATGTCTATTGTTTTGTTTACTGCCTGTCTCCCCCATTTGAATGTGAAAGTATAACCAGTTTGTTCACTGTTGTCCTCCCAATGCCAAGGGCAATGCCTGGAAGGTAATGGATGTTCAATAGATATTCGTTGACTGAATGACTACATAAATGAACAAATGGATGAATGACATGGGAAATCTGACACAATAAAAATAAATGATAAATATATAAATAGAAATGTTTTTATATTATTTTTCATTTTAGTAACCAAAGGCCAGATAAGTAATAAGAATAAATGATTCTTATAAATTTTTCAGAATTTCTTTGTTCCTGCACATTTTAATTATTTATAAGAATAAAACAAATTATGTTAACCTCCTCACAGAAGAGGCACAATGTTTTACACATTTTTTCTTCACTTATGTTTGCTCCCATGATATCATAAAAATATATTAATATTATTATTTTCATTCCTTACCTACTGGTATAATTATTCAAAGAAACATCTTTTAACCATAATGTTTTTTTTACCTTGGAACCAGGCAGTCAGCTCTCTGAAGAGTTGTGGCATCGAGTTCAAAAAGGGATGCAATGTCATTGCCATGTGGGACTGAAACCAAAGTATACATGATCTTCTCCCCTGCCTGGCGTTTTTTCTTTGAAGTTGGATGGTCATCTCTCTGTTGAGGAAGTACAAGGTTATTTACTTTTATCCAGTTTCTTGCTAAACTCCCCAATTAATCAGATGACAGGGTTTAAATGTGCATGTTATTTCTTCCTTGGATTGGAGAAGTGTCTATTTCACATCACCCAGAAACACTAGCTCTAGACCGACAGCCATTGAGGTAATTACTGTCAACAGGGATGAGTCCCACACTCCTGGGGTGGGGTGGCTTGATCTGCCCACATCATTAAGGCACTAATGGTACCAATAGTTATGGACCCTTCCCTCGTTCTCTTACACCTATTTACAAAGTAGCAATTTTGACCATTCCACAGTTAAAACGAACACAGAGAAGAGCCTGTGTGTTGAATCATCTAGATTTCTTAAGTTAAAGTAAGCATGGCAGTGTGCAGGAGTTCATACCTAACTCCCCAGCCATAATAATACTTGGAGAAGAGCAGAATTAACAGCAACATTCCCATTCACCACCTGCTTGCAGCCCTAGATTTAAGAACATACTATAATTCCATAAGAAATAAAATAAAAGGAGATCTCCACAAATAGACACCTTCATAATGATGTGAAACTTGGTCAAAGGTTCCAGCACACCCTACCATTTTAAGCAGACGCCAACACGAGATTAATGAGTTTGTGCTTTTACTTGAACTTCCGCAAGTCCCAGTACCCCATGGAAGAACTGGTTGCACAAGAAACCAAAACAGGGGATGCAATATAAGCTTGGTAGTTAGTAGATAAAAATAGCGACTTACACATATTTATTAAAACAGGCGAAATTTGAAAATGAGAATGGAAGAGAGAAAGACAGACAGACACACTGTCACTGCACCATCACAGGATGGTGAATGAAACTGAGGGAAGGAAGGGATACTCAAAAGGCAAATGCAAGCAGCATACTATATCCATGGGCAAGTGTTTCTTTAATGGCTGCTGTGACAAGATATTACTCCTGATCATCCCAGAACATTCACTTGGAGTCCCTAACCCCTCCCAAAGAGTGTCAATATCATTTTATTTGGATCTAAAAAGCCTTGCAGTTTTCTTTCTGGCCTCTTCTGTAAATGGTGCATAAATTGGTAGCACCGTTGAAATGGGAATGGGCAGAGGGAACTGCCAGGTTTCCTAAACACGAGGAGGATTGTTATCTGCTAAAACCCTCACAGCCTTGCAGCACCAGGTAGCTCTTGTCATCTTTGACTTCTGTGTCTTCCACAGAGATGAAAATTCATAATTAAATGAAAGCAGGGGTTCAGCAAACTCTCCACAAAGGGTGACCCTCATAACAGTAGTTTCTTATTTGTAAATATAAACGCTGTTTATTGAGTAGAAAAGGGCATACTTGGCATACTATACATCGTAAGGGAGTATGGCCATGTGGGAACGAAGAAAATGCAGAAACAGTTAGCAAATAATACTTCTGAATTTTTTTTTAAGACAAAGTCTCACTCTGTTGCCCAGGCTGGAGTGCAGTGGCACAATCAAGGCTCACAATAGTCTCACTCTCCAGGGCTCAAGAGATCCTCCCACCTCAGCCTCCCGGGTAGCTGGGGCTACAGACGTGTGCCATCACACTGGCTAATTTTTATAATTATTGTACTAACTGGACCTTACTATGTTGCTGAGGCTGGTCTCGAACTCTTGAGTTCAAGCGATCCTCCCTGCTCGGCCTCCCAAAGGTTGGGATTACAGGAGTGGGCCACTGCACCTGGCTGATATTTCCGAATTTATACAGAGCTTCTCACAATACCAAAGCCATTCCTTTGGTTGTTCTCATTAATCCCACAACAAAAAATTTAAGAGAGAGAAAAGTAAGCATTATAATTTCCATTGAGCAAAGAGATGAGTGCAGTTACCTAAAGAGAGATGAAAGATGAGGGAAGGGGAAAAAGAAAGGGGAGGAAGAAGGAGGAGAGGAAGAAGAAGGAGAAGGGAAAAGAGGGAAAGAAGGAAGGAGAGGGGGTGGGGAGAAAGGATGGAGAACAGGAGGGGAGCAGTGGATGGTGGTAATGAACGCTCAGCCCCAAATTCAACTGACCAGGGCCTGAATCCAAGCCAACCCAAGCCAGAGGCCAGGCCTGAGGCCCTTAAATACTGTAGGAGTCACTCCTCTAAGAGTAAATAAGAACTCACGGCTAAGACCCTCCCCCTCCCCCAAGTCTTCTGAAAAAGTTACCTTGGGTCATGGGACCCACTTTCATGGTGATTTGCATGAAGGATGAAGAAGTCTAAGAATTGGAGACAAAATTTATGAGGGGGAAACCCACCCTCTCGTCCCTCAAGAAGAAAGTCTAAATGCCTTTAAATAACCCAATAATGAGAGTAGTCTGTCCAGACAAATGAGTTCGAAGAGATGGCTGGCGCAATGGCCTTAATAGCTTAGGATCATGGAATCTCTTCCCAAATAATCTCTAGCAGTAGTTAGCAGTTAACCTCTAGTGGTAGTTGGCAGTTACTCAAGTGAAATTCTATTGAAATTTATTCCCTGGGTTTTAATTAGTCTCTCTGAAACTTTAGACAGCACTTTTACAGTTTTATCCTGCATTGCAATTCCCACAATGGGTTGTGAGTAAGATCCTTTAAAAAAAAAAAAAAAAAAAAAAAGTGGGGGAGAGTGAGCTAGTTTGAATGGAAAGGTAGCAAGAGGGGAAAAAGAAGAAAAGGGAAGTGAGTGTGGTACACTAGAAGAAAAGCAGGAGTGTGCAAGAAAAATGGCCTCTGGTCCAGTGTCACTGAATATTCTTTTTATTGGCAGGGAAAAAAATGATATCTAAAAATATGTATAGCTTACTAAGGATTGAGAGCTATGAGTTAATATTGTTAACCTATTTTTTAGATGCGAACACTGAGGCTTTAGGGGCCAAGTTTGCATAATTCTCATGTGTTGGAGCTGAATAGCAAATCCAGCTCTAGCTGACTCCACAGTCCTAACCTGTTAACTATTATGCTACAGAGAGACCTTGATCATCAAGAAGGCTCCCAGAAAACTATCAACTAACAACGTGGAGAAGATAAACATAATGGACTCTCCATGTTTGCCTTTTTTGCTCTACTTCTGTGACTGCCTGTTGCTGGGTTTATTTTTTGAAAACAAAAGAAAACAAGATGCCAAGAAAAGCCCAGGACCAGATGGCTTCACAGCTGAATTCTACCAAACATTCAAAGAACACCAATCCTTCTTAAACTCTTCCAAAAAAAAAAAAAAAATAGAAGTAGAAAAGATACTATCAAACTCATTTTATGAGGCCATCATTACCCTAATACCAAAGCCAGACAAAGATACCACAAGAAAAAATCTATAGGCCAATATCTATTAATATAGATGCAAAAATTCTCATCAAAATACCAGCAAACCAAATTCATCAACAGGTCAAAAAGTGTATACACCATGACTAAGTGGGATTTATCCCTAGGATGCAAGGTTGGTTTAAACATATGCAAAACTACCAATGTGATATACCACATTAACAGAATAAAACATAAAAAGCACACGATCATATCAATCAATGCAGAGAAAGCACTTGACAAAGTTCAATATCCTTTCATGATAAAAAAAAAAAAAAAAAAAACTCTCAACAAAATAGGTGTAGAAGGAAATTTCCTCAACATGATAAAGTCCATTTATGAAAAGCCCATAGCTGATATCATAGTCAATGGGGAAAACCTGAATGCTTTTCTTCCAAGACTTAGTACAAGGCAAAACTGCCCACTCTCACCATTTCTATTTAACACAGTACCGGAATTATTAGCAAGAGCACATACACAAGAAAAAGAAATAAAGATTGGGAAAGAAGAGGTAAAAGTATCCCTGTTTCAAGTGACAGGATCTTATATGTAGAAATCCTAAAGACTCCACTAAAAACTGTTAGAACTAATCAATGAATTTAGTAAAGTTGCAGGATACAAAATCCACATACAAAAAATCAGTCACATTTCTTTTCACCAATAAGAATCTATCTGAAAAGATATCAGTTCCATTTATATTAGCGTCAAAAACAATTCCATTTATAATAGCGTCAAAGAGAATAAAATATTTAGGAATAAATTTAACCAAAGAAGTGAAAGAGCTGTACGCTGAAAACTATAAAACACAGAGGAAAGAAACTGAAGAAGATACAAATCAATGGAAAGATATCTCATGTTCATAGATTGAAAGAATCAATATTAGTAAAATGTCCATACTACCTAAAGCAATATACAGATTCAGTGCAATCCCTATGAAAATTCCAATGGCATTTTCAATTGGAAATAGAAATAACAACCCTAAAAGTTGTATGGAACCGCCAAAGACCCAGAGTCTTCAAAACAACCTTAAAAAAGAAATGCAAAGTTGGAGCCATCATACTTCCTGATTTCAAATTATATTACAAAACAACATTAATCAAAACAGTATGGTCTTGGCATAAAAACAGATATATAGACCAATGGAATAGAATAGAAAGCCCAAAAATAAACCCAAGCATACACAGTCAACTAATTTTTGACAAGGCCATCAAGATGACACAATGGGAAAGTATAGTCTCTTCAATAAATTGTGATGGGAAAACGAGATACCCACATGCAAAAAAAAATGAAACTGGACCCTTATCATACACCATACACAAAAATCAACTCAAAAGATCTGAACATAAGATCTGAAACGAAAAAACTCCTAGAAGAAACGTTCTTCATATTGATGTTGACAAGGATTTTTTGGCTATCTCACCAAAAGCACAGGCAACAAAAGCAAAAATAAACAAAGTGGGACTACATCAGACTAAAAAGCTCTACACAGCAAAGGAAACAATCATCAAAATGAAAAAGCAGCCAAGGAATTAAAAAAATATATTTGCAAACTAAGCCAGATAAAAGTTTAATATACAAAATATATAAGGAATTCACAAAACTCAGCCAAGAAACAAGTAACTCAATTAAAAAATGGACAAAGGACCTGAATAGACATTTCTCAAAAGAAGACATTCAAATAGCTAACAGGTATAAGAAAAGGTGCCCAACAGCACTAATCATCAAGGAAATGCAAATCAAAACCACAATGAGATGTCACCTCACACCTGTTAGAATGGCTATTTTCAAAAAGACAAGAGATAACAAGTGCTGAGGAAGGTGTGAAGAAAAGGAAATCCTTGTGCATTGCATTGTTGGTGGGACCACAGATGGGCATGGCCATTGTGGAAAACAATATGGAAGTTCCTAAAGAAATTAAAAATAATACTACTATAAGTCCTAGTAGTACCTCCTCTGGGCATATTCCCAAAGGAAATGAAATACCACCTCATAAAGAAACATACACTCTCACACTCATTGCAGTATTATTCACAATAGCCAAGACATGGAAACAACCTAAGTATCCATCAACGGATGAACAGATAAAGAAATTTGCGCTATATATAATATACGTTTATATACAAAATATGATTCATCCTTGTAAAAGGAGATCCTGCCATTTGCGACAACATGGATGAAACTAGAGAACATTATGCTAAGTTAAAAAAAAATACACAGAAAGGAAAAAAAGCATATGCTCTCACTTATATGTAGAATCTAAACAACAACAAAACAGAAAAAAACACACAC
Organism: Rhinopithecus roxellana; assembly: GCF_007565055.1. Taxonomy (NCBI): domain Eukaryota; kingdom Metazoa; phylum Chordata; class Mammalia; order Primates; family Cercopithecidae; genus Rhinopithecus; species Rhinopithecus roxellana. The sequence continues at coordinate 134,140,283 of NC_044558.1, forward strand.
ACACACACACAATACATAGAAATAAAGAGAACAGAATAGAAGGATGATTACCAGGAGCAGGGGGAATGGGAAAATAGAGGTCACAGTGTACAAAGTCACATATCTGTAGGATGAATAAGGCTAGAGATCTAATGCAGAGCATGTGGAGTATAGTTAATAATCGTGTATTCTATACTGGAAATTTGCTAAGAGAGCCAATTTTAGGTATTTTTATCACTAAAATAAAGGGCAACTATGTGACATGATGGATATGTTAATTTGATTGACTACAGTAACATTTTACTATACATATGTGTATCAAAACATCATGGTATATACCTTAACTATATACAATTTTAAAATGAAAAAGAGGCCAGGAACAGTGGCTCATGCCTATAATCCTAGCACTTTGGGAGGCTGAGGCAGGTGGATCACCTGAGCTCAGAAGTTCAAGACCAGCCTGGGCAACACGGCAAAACCCCATCTCTACAAAAAGTACAAAAATTAGGCATGGTGGCACATGCCTATGGTCTCAGCTACTTAGGAGGCTGTGGTGGCAGGATCACCTGAGCCCAGGAGGTCGAGGCTACAGTGAGCCGAGATTGCATCACTGCACTCCAGCCTCGGCGACAGAGTAAAACTCTGTCTCAAAAAGGAGAAAAGAAAAAAGCGAGGGAGGGAGGCAGGTGGGGAGGAAAGGGAAGGAAGGGATGGAGGGAAGGATGGAGTGAAGGGCAAACTCAAAAGTGTTTTGCTTCATTGATCTATATCATGTAGCTCAACATTAAAATCTAGGTGTTATAATAAGATACGGATGGCAAAAACACAGTTTTTGAACTGAAGGCCTTGAAATCTGAGAGTGACACTAAAGCCACACTGCTGTCCAACTGCAAACAGCTGAGGCAAAAAGGCCTGAACAAGATCTATGCAATCCTCTTTTACAGAGCCCAGTAGAAGACCATGTGCAAGCAGGAATTCCTTCTCAAGGTTAAAAACTGTAGTGACATCTGATACTGAAGAGGACAATGATTACGAAGAACATGGCATACAAAAGGAAGGAAGGAGGAGGTTTAGAAGAGGAAGTGATAATTCTAAAAGAGAGCAAAGCATGTTTGTTTTTAATGATATCCTCAGTAACATGAAAACTTGGGGAGAAATAGACCAGAAGAATTACAGTTGCAAAGAAACACTGGAAAAGAGCTTTTTTTCCTGTATTTTGCAATCCTATTGCAGCCAAAAGAAAGAGCCACAAGCACACTAAGTGTTGTTAATACATGTGAGAGAAGATTGCCTTGGAATATAAGGACACAGAAATTATGAACAAGATCAATCAGTTATACAAATAACCCAAAGGATTTTTGTGACTATTATAGGCAATGGGATTTGGGCACAAGTGGTTTAAGTGGAATATTGGGAAGGCACAATTAAAACATAATATTAACTAAGGAAGATAAAACGTTATCAGTCATATTGAACCATGTTTGAATAAAGGCTTATTAACAGAAGATCAGCACGTAACCCAAATAAACGGAGAATCAAACAGTTTCTCTCACCATTGCCTCGTGTAGATTCAATAGCCAGCCTTCTTGGAAAAATAGCATATCCTTAAAAGGAGTATGTGTCATCTAATTTCCTGAGTCTCCTGCACCCCAGTATTGTAATTTAGCCTTTGATACATATTCTACTTCAAGGAAAATGCACCAACTGACCCAAATATTTAGATCTATTTGGCAATTGAAAGTTGGCATTGTGGTTTATTCATCAGTCTTTTGTGAGTTCATTTAGCAGGAGTTAATCCTCCTGCATTTATTCCTCTTTTAAAATGCGAATGAAATAAATTTTCTAGACTCATAAGAAGAGATCAGACCCAGGTTCCTAGAGATTGCCCTCCTATCCTAGCCTCCGTGGTAATGTCTCTCTGTAAAGCCCTAACAAGAGTAGTCAGGGACCTCTCTATTCTGACACTCACGCTACAACAATTAGACTCTCTTCCAAACACAGAAAAAAATCACCAATTCAGGTTAATTAAAAGAGGTCACTCTGAATTACTCATACTGTTTAAGACTTGTGGTTTTATTTTAATTACACAGGATAAGTGGAATGCGCTATTCCACCCTTCAACAGTTCACTTAGGTTCTTGGAAAATGGCTTTAATGAAATGAAAATCTCCATTTATAAATAGCATACATCAATTGTTTATGTGTGAATAAGAAATTCAAACATCTTTAGAAGATTTGTTTGTTTGTTTGTTTTGTTTTGTTTAAGACAGAGTCTCTGTCACCCAGGCTTGAGTGCAGGGGCGTGATCTCGGCTCACTGCAACCTCTGATGCCCAGGTTCAAGAGATTCTCCTGCCTCAGCCTCCCAAGTAGCTGAGATTACAGGCACCTGCCACCGAGCCCGGCTAATTTTTTTTTTTTTTTTTTTTTTTTTTTTTTTTTGTATTTTTAGTAGAGACGAGGTTTCACCCTTCTGGTCAGGCTGGTGTTGAACTCCTGATCTCATGATCCACCCGCCTCAGCCTGCCAAAGTGCTGGGATTATAGGCGTGAGCCACCGCGCACTGTGCTGTAGCCTTAAGCATTCTGCTTTCATTCTCTTGTACTCTGTTAATTTGCTTAATAAACTCTCTTGGTAGACAGTCTGACAGTAAACTTCAAGCCCACTCCTTGGAATGTGCCCTCAAGCCAGCCTCTAATGACATCTGAATAATATGTGATAAGTATACAATTTTTAATGTATGTCTAAAGCCTCAATATAGAAAAAAGTCAAAAATATATCTTTATAACCTGAAGACAATGCAGTTTAAAATTGTGTCCTTGCGGCTTTTGTTTATAAACTCATATTGATTTTTTTAAGAAAACAGACACAGAAACACTAGTTTCCCACAGAGAATTACAGAAGTGCAATGCCCTCTCTCTTGCATCATGAAAATACATTAAGGTACGACAGAACTTAAACAGGTATTAAATTTAACCTCAGCTAGCTCTCCAAAACACTCTCAATTTAGGGTAACGCAGGGCCTTGAATGTTAACCTGGTCTATTGAGCTCCTAATCAAACGAGCATTTTTCACTCAGAAAGAAAGCCACACAGCCTCCCAGGTTGTACATGGAGAAAATCCGCTATGAAAAGCCAGCTGAGTCAACTCAACTAATGGCTCTCCTTGCTTCCCATGCCGTCCTGGGGCCTGCAGGCATCCGCAAAGCAGTCAGCTCCTAGAACACCTTCTCTGTTGACTCATTTGTGAGTCATCGAATTTTTAGCACAGACATCACGTTGCAATTCTGTTGTTGGGAGCCAGAGACATTCTGTAAGAAACGTCTGCATTTGCAGAGTTGGTTCAGACTTGTGAGTGGCCACAGCAGCATAACGATGTGCAAGCACGTGTGTTTTTGTTCACATCCTCCGGGGCTCTCACTACTGACTTTATGTAACCGCACATAACACTGCCATTTACAGCTACAAACACTTCTCTTGCCGAGGTTCCTTAACAAACTGCTACTCTCAAATTAATTTCTGACAGAACCTTTGTTTCTGTGTTTTCCTTATCACCTTGTCACTGATGAATATATAGTAAAACAAGGAAATGTGGGGGTCAGAATCTGGTACTCAGGAAAATTTGAGGGTCTGTCAGAATCTGGTACACCTCCCCCCACCTCCACATTCTACAGAACAGGATTTTCAGTTGTATTTCCACAAAGTTCCCTAGTTCCTGAAACATTTCTGTTGATGTATATAAATGCACATAGATTGGTGGTTCTCAACAGGGAATATTTGCCCCCCAGGGGGCATTTGGCAATTTCTGGGCAACTGGTAGTCGCCACAATCAGGGGCCTGCTATTGGCACCTGGTGAGTAGAGGCTGTAGACGCTGCTAAACATCCTACAGGCAAAAGTCATCCCACCACAACAAAGAATTATCTGGCCCAATGTGGCCAGAAACCCCGACATCTAAAACAGACATTCCCAAGAAAAATCAGATCACATTCCACATAAATATGGTAATGTTAAGATGGGTAGCGTTAATTCCAAAAAATTCCCCTTCAAAGAGCCATTTGAAAAGACGCAGCCTTTCAAAGAGAAGAAACTAACGACCGTCAGGTTCCCAGCTGGGCTTGATACGGTTCCAATGTTTACAGGGTCCCTGTGGATGCTGTACATTTGTAAGATTGGAAATAACAGACTCCTTTGTAGAATAAATACAGCAATTTGTGTCTTAATGGGAGCTCTGACACGCACTGCCTCATTTCAGCAGCACCATGCATGAACCTTTGAAACTTCAAATATGGAAGGCAACATTTTGATAAAGGTTTCTAAATTACAACAAAAAAATATTAACTGGGCATTAAATAGACAACATCAGGAAAACGAGGAAAGAAAAAATCAGCGTGGTCATAATAAAGTCAGTGTTACTGGAACCCAGATCTGAGGTGAAACAGTATTCTGTTTTGGGAAATTGATTGCATATTTCACAGGCTGGAGATAAACTCTAACAGATCCTTTGTTTTCTTCTTTAGACAGAAAAATAATTATTGCTCTGTGGCAAATGGTCTATAAAATAGGAAGCTATATCGTTAGCTTTATGGCTCCACATTCCCAATTTTCTTTGCTCTCAAGCTAGGTATTCTGGAGAGGAAAAAAAATTAAATCAACTGTCTCCAGTTGGATGTCTCCCTGAGATGACAGATGAGACTCAGTCATAAACATCCACAGCAAAAGGAGACCCATCTGTGTTGAACGCAATTAAAGTACTGCCAGTAACAACGGCTTAAACAGAAGAGCACTCTTTCTCACCTTCAGAGGTCAATGAAGAAGTCATGTTTTGGAATAAAAAGAAGAAAAACTATCAAGTCTAACTAAAAGTTTGATTAACAGAAAGAGTGAACTTCACTATGGATGTATGATCATTTATATAGTTTGTGCTGTTCCATAGAACCTCCATGCCCTATGTAGTCAACGCTCGGTATCTGCAGGGGATTGGTTCCAGGACCCCCTGCAAATAGAAAAATCTGCTCAAGTTTCTTATGTAAAATTGCATAGTATTTGCATATAACCTATACATATCCTCTTATATACTTTAAATCATCTGTACATTAGTCATAATATCTAATACAGTGTAAGTGCCAGGTAAATACTTGTTATATCGTATTGTTTTTTAATTTATATTATTATATTTTGGTGTTTTTGATCTGTGGATGTTTGAATACACAGATGCAAAACCCCTGGGTAGGGAGGAAGACTGTATTCTCCCACTCTGTTCAGGCCAAAATCATCAGTAGTATCACCAAATATTAAGTAGTAGAAAGGAGATGTGCAAACATTTAATTCAGTTGTACAATTTGAAATTTTGATATGATGCTCTTTTAATACAAATAACTTACAAATTCAAAGAGTTTCCATCTGTCTGATCTTATTTTATCCTCATGGCATGCAGGTGAAGTACATAAGACAAACATCTTCATCCCATTACACAGGTGGGGAAACTGAGTCTCAAGAAACCTATCTCACTTGTCCAAGGCCACAAAAATTAATGGTGGTGCTAGAACAAGACTCTCTTGGCCCTACACCATGCTGAAGAAGTCACACAGAATATTACAAAAATAAACCTTGTGAAAGAGAAAAGCAGCAGTCCCTGACATCCAATAGGTGGTCTGGTCCTCTTAGCAAGGCCATGCTGTTCTCTGTTGAACAATTTCACAGAATGTCATCAGACAAGGCCACTCTGTGACTGTGATGGATCAAGACAAAACAAGACCATTCCCTAATCATGTCTAAACACAGACAAAATATGAATATTGTCCAAGCCACAAAATGACTAAACATCCCTCTCCCCCAACTAATATGAGTGACTGTTGCTTCCTTAGAAGACTGTCCTCCCTATAGATAAAATTTATTAAGATTACAGAATTCCTCTTCCTGACAGCATTCTCATCCACAGCAAAGCCTCACTTCCTTAAATCCTCCCCAAATCACCTTACACAAACACAAATCCTCTAGTAAGTTCTTTCTGACATGCTCTGAGATGCCCCACAGCTCCCCATGGCAGGTGTCCTTTCCCGCTGCGTAAGTAATAAATAAACCCAACTTGTTCAACTACCCATGTGTTCCTGGTGGTCTTTGGGTGGAGGCCATTGACAAGCTTATAGTAAGAACCAAAGAAGCCATGATGCACACTTTGCTTTTTAAACCTGGTTACTGACAGCATTTTCCTAAATCCTATGAGAGTAAGAACGCAACAATCCTGAGGCAGCCATGTGAAAACCAACAAGAGAAGAGCCCACTCAGTATGCTAAAATTGAATTACAAATAGGAGATCCAATTGATCAAATAAACCTATCTCTATGTTTAAAGACATTTTGATATGTTAAAGGTTTTATTGGGCCAATTACCTGATACTTCACAGCTTTATTTCTATTGTAAGCCTGGCATTCAGAGAAACGAGTCAAACAGGATTGAATGAGGTACAGAAATTCTGATCGGATTCACCTCCCCCAGGTCAATATCCTCATAAAACCTAAAGCTATGTACCAATGCATAGATACTGGCCGTGTTAATGAAACATTCCAATTCTTTCTGTCAAAGGGTAGAATCTTGAATGATGCAGTAATAATACCTACTAATTTCAAAAAGAATTGCTAAACTTCTAAGAAAACTGAATTATAGACTGTATCTAGATTACATCAAAATATCTAGTTAAATTGCTTTTTAAAACTTTTTTAAAATCTAGCCCATCATCCAGAGATTCTGTCTGCATCACATCAAATTATCCTGAATTTCTGAATTTTTGATTGAATAAAGAAGCCATGTTGTCACCATGAAGCTTTCTTCTTCACAGATGGCTCAACAAGCAGGGTAAATAATCATAAAGATTGTCATGAAAACTGGTGTTAAAATAAATTGAGATGTTTTTCGAGTAGGACATGTTTGAAAATCAGAAAAATCAGTCAGCTAGATGCTTCAAGTTCTCCAAAAATAAAACTCAAATTATTTTGAATCCAAAAGGAATGTCCTATTGTCCTATTTTAACATCATCACACCATAATTCCATTTATCCTTCTTAATTTCTGTGCATTTCTGGAAATGAAACCTAGACCCATTAGATCTCTCAGATGCCAGCTGCCTTCAGCACTCCACCAACAATGGCCTCCAAGTTGCATTGCAAAAATCTTCCCAAGCACCCATTATTGAACATTTTCTCATAATCTAAACCATATCACCTTTTACCTGTGACCCACAGGCTCTACTCAGAAAATCTCTGAGTTCCTACTCTTCAAATTTGCTATTAAAATTCCAATCTGTCCATATAAAATACAAACAATACATTTGAGATTTGTTGGAGAAACGCCAATTTTACTCACCACATTTTTTCCTTCATTTTGGGCATCTCGATAATCAGGATTAAGCTAGAAAAACAAAGGAAGATTAGTTTTTCATTGCTATGAAAGGCATATTAACAAGACCAGTGATCTTCAATTCAATTAATTATTCTATCCTCAACTAAATTTAATATAAAAAGAAGCTAAGAAAGAAACTATCAGGAAATATGACAATTTAAAATATTACCATCAAACCCTAGTTGCAGGAGACAAAAGCTAACATGCCAAGTTCATTGCCTTGGTTTATATCAGAACTGTTGACATCTTTGAAGAAGTAAGAATTGACCATATCACCTCCTCTGGAAAAACATTCAACAGAGTTCACCATTTTACCCTTTGCAACAAGTGCCATTTACCAATAACTCAGACACAAAATGAAATTTAAAAAAAGGGAAATTGATGATTTGAGATCATGCTTTACATGTTATGCACACAAAGAAAAGGAAAATGAAACAGAGCAAAAAAGGGCTACGTATCAGGTATGTGAGCAAATACATGAGGACTACTGAAACGAACAAACACACGTCTTCAGGCTTGGATAGTGGCATTTTGGGGCCAATCTGATGACAAAGATGAGTTCTGGATGTGTTGAGTACGGACCCTTGCGTCATCTGGCTGATTGAAATCCATGACTCCTCACTCCCACTTGTCCTCAGTCTCAAAGCGATTCTTAGTTGTCTGAACTAGTTGATCACTCGTAAAGCAATAGATGTATGAGGTGTGTTTCTTGAAACATCAAGTTGTCCAATTGAATTTAATCATTTTAATGTGACTCAACTGGTGTAGACAATGCACAATCCCAGTAAAGTTATCATTTAAAATGTAAGGTCAGGAGTCTTCCTCATAATACCATTTATTGAGCAGCTCTAAGAATTGCCCCTTCCAACTTATCACTAAATACCAATGAGGGTTCTGAAAAAACGAAAAGCAAAGCAAAATGAAAGGAAAAAACTCCCAATCTCATTAAGAATTAAGGCTGAAAAAACAACCTAAATTCCAAGTCTTCAATGAACTGATGCTAATTATAAAGTAGATAGTTCTTGGGGACAGGCAGGTAATGACCTGGTGTTTATCACGTGGCAAACTTCAACGTCTCTTTAAGCTAGTGGCCATGTAAACAAAGATAAGAAGATACTGAGTCAGTTTGAACGCTGACGTAGAAAACCAGAGAATTTACCGACCAAAAACCTATAGAGAAGGGTTTCTCTATCACTGGCAAGCTGCCGTGAAATTATGCAGAAAACTGCTTCCCTAGTCTGCTACCTGTCTCTGTCAAGCTAAGAAAGAAAAAGAAGCTAAGAAAGAAACTATCAGGAAATATGACAATTTAAAATATTACCATCAAACCCTAGTTGCAGGAGACAAAAGCTAACATGCCAAGTTCATTGCCTTGGTTTATATCAGAACTGTTGACATCTTTGAAGAAGTAAGAATTGACCATATCACCTCCTCTGGAAAAACATTCAACAGAGTTCACCATTTTACCCTTTGCAACAAGTGCCGTTTACCAATAACTCAGACACAAAATGAAATTTAAAAAAAGGGAAATTGATGATTTGAGATCATGCTTTACATGTTATGCACACAAAGAAAAGGAAAACGAAACAGAGCAAAAGACATGTATCTCTGTCTTTACATGACCAAAGAGATGCTCAGAAAACAAGTGGGCAGAAAGTGGAGGGAAAAGATGACGGCCAAGGCCTTTCTGGGAAGCATGGTGTGAAGAGAGAAAAGGAATGCTGCTATGCTGGAACGACATTGCATGATGATACAGAAATAGCAAAGGGGTAGGACACAGAAGCAAAGCAACTGCTGTTGAGCCCGGGTGTGTAGAGTCCATAGAATCCAGAGTCCATGTCTGCTCAATCTGGGAACTGCACTGCAAGTGCACCCATCAGCCAGTCCTGCAGCTGAACATTTAGAAAGAGGACTGAATTGTCACACTAGAGAATTTAAAAATGGACCGAAAGGACAATCCACTCAACCCTCTGCTTCTGCGCAGAGCTCACTCATCTGAGGATAACAAGGAAAGAAAAAAGGAAGGAAAAAACAAAATAGGACTGATGGAACACTAAGTCAGAACAAGGGAAATTCCTTCTCAGAGTCTCTCTCAACATTTCCTATGATATGATACAAAACGAATTTTCAGGAAACGGTTTCGCATTCTCAGGAAAGTACAAATAAACATGACCTCTACATAAAGGCAACAAAATAACATAAAGAGTTAAAATGATAGTATAGAAACCATATATTGCCGGGCATGGTGGCTCATGCCTTTAATCCCAGCACTTTGGGAGGCCAAGGTGGGTGGATCACCTGAGATCAGGAGTCCGAGATCATCCTGGTCAACATGGTAAAACCCCATCTCTACTAAAAATACAAAAATTAGCTGGGCATGGTGGCGGACACCTGTGATTCCAGCTACTTGGGAGGCTGAGGCATGATATTGCTTGTACCCACGAGGCAGATGTTGCAGTGAGCTGAGACTGCGCCATTGCACTCCAGCGTGGATGATGAAGTGAGACACTGTCTCAAAATAATTATAATAATAATAATATATACATAATAAAATAATAATATAAATAATACAATATAAAAGAAGTTAAGGAAGATTTCAATATACATGAAAACATAAATACAAAATTAAAATTCACATTAGCACTAATAGAAAGCAGTTACAGAAAATCAGCAATGCAGAGGATGAGCAGCTGAGCGGCTACCCCTCCATACAGAAGGAAGGTATCCAGAAATGAGAATTAGGAAAAAGAAAATGGTAACAGACAACCAGAGAAGGGACAACCAACTAACGGGAGACCATTAGACTTCTCAAAATAAAGAGAGAATAAGTGGAACACAAGTAATAATCAAAGATAATAGAAAATAAAAACCTTTCCTCAGCTGAAGAAAGAATTGTGTATGCAGAGGTTACCCTATCCATGGAAATCAACCACAAAAGATTGACACATTCATTTGAAGATGATAAGGGGAAAAGACAGAGAAAACAGTGGTAGGGACGTAAAACAGAGCCAGAAATTAGGCTAAGATTTTTAAAGCATGTCATGTAAGAGAAGAATGATAAACTCAATGTGGTATACTCAAACGATGGAGTACTACTCAGCAATGAACATGACGAGCTTCTCATGCAAGCAACAACAAGAATGAATCTCAAAAACATTAAGTAGAGGAGGGCACACACAAAAAACAATGTACTGCATGATTCCATTTAAATGAAATAAACAAACAAAACTACACTATGGTGAAACAAATCAGAAAATGAGTAGGGGTATGAGGGAAGGGAGTAAGGATGGAAAGCAGTACCCAGCCCAAGAGTCTCATGACAGCAGTCTTTCAGTTTTCAGAACTGATACACAAGGAGGGTAAGAAGATACAGGTCACCTGTTAATCCTGGGACAGCTATCGAGGGGACTTGAGGCTGGCCTTTGTCTAGAGAGACCCAGACTTTCCCTCAGACTCCTTAAGTTCCCTTCACTTATGAGTAACAGAATTAGTTCCAAGAATCCAAGAGTGGAAGGTAGAGGGCAAAGAGTGAGTTAACTGGCCTCCTTTCTACTGATTAAAAGAAAACATTTTCACTGGGTAGTAAAGAAAATTCTAGCACAGTGTTCAGAAGAAGTTTATTCATCTATTTTAGTCAAGTTTCACCATAGCTTTTAAAAACTTTGTTTTCTGTTTGAAAATTTTCAACTTTTCTTTTAAATTAAAAAAAATCCATACTAAAATTTTAGCTAAATTATATCCAAATGATACGCAACATGTTCAACCAAGGATGTACCTTATGGCCCAAGTTTTCACTCAGTACACATTAGAACGGTTATTACAGATACTTTAAATTCATGCTGGAAACCATGATATATCCCTCACTAAAACATGCACAAAAACAGGAATTCATGTACCTACATTAAACACAAAATAAAATAATTTATGCCCTCGGAAACGTAGATCATATATTCTACCCCAAAGACAATGTTACCTTCTAAAATCAGTCTTTATGTATTTCCCCCGCTTAGGATTACCCGTCCCTGACTGGCTGTCTGGGGAAGTGAATTCCAGTCTCTGCTCTATAAGGAAACACCAGCGTCTTTAGGAAAGGTGGCCTAATGCCCATGGAACTCAGTGTCCTCATCTGCAAAATGAGAAAAAGACTATGACTAAACCATGACTCTATGTCAATAAATTTTACATATTCATATCTTTGGCAGCAAAACTGCAGATGGTGCCAATCAGTTAGATTTTGCCTCATCTGTGTCTCTCAGGCTGCAATATGATTTTTTAAATAATTAACATAAAGCGATTACCTCAGTAAACTCAATAAAGTATAAATAATAACAATAATGATGAGGAAGAAAAGGAAGAGAAGAAGGGAAAGGAGGAGAAAATGCCACCCAAATAAATTCAGGGCCATATAAATTTACTAACATTAACTATTAAAGGCCAAATAAATATATGCTTTAAATTATACTGCTACTTCCCATCTCTAAATAGGATAATAGCAGTCATTATCAAAGAGACTATAAGATGAATAGAAAAAAATTATTTTTTAAAGAAGCAGGAAAAAGACATGGTCATATGGAGGTCTTTTAGGACTCAAAGTCTTTATGTTAAAAAAAAATTATAAATTTGGCATTGAAGAGCTAATATGCCATTCAATCATTTATTCAATAAATATTAATAGAGCATCTATAATGGGCAAAGCATTGCGGCATATGGTATTTTAGCAAAGACAAAGAGAATATGGTCCCTGACCATAAGACATTACAACCTAGGAGGGAAAATAAGACATAAATACAGTCAGCTGAAATACAAAATAAAATGTGACAAGGGACATAAGACAGGAATGAATAATTTATAAATAATATAGGTCAGAGGAAGGAGGGATCTGTGGTGGGCAAATTTATTCACAAATTATTCATGGAGAAGGTAGCATTTGAGATAAGCCTTGAAGGATGGGTAGAATTTTAACTGGCAGAGCAGGAACGAGGGAGTGAAGAAGGCAGCAAGGCTGGAGGGGCCACTGCCACATAGATGAGAAAAATGAGACTTCTATAGAGAAGACCCATCGGTGTCACTTATGAAATACTTTTTTATACTCTCTTAAAGGTTAATTCATTTAACCTTACAATTATACTATAAGACAAGATTCTTAACACAGTTTACAGATGAGGCACTTGGAGCACATCAACTGAAGTGCTTTATGCAAAGTCACACCGCTGGGGAGTGGCAGCGTGGGCAAGCACAGGTCTAAGGGCTCCAAAGCCACATCTTTCAGCTCCTGTAGCATGCTGCTTCCCTCCTGCCTCCATAAAGCGGAGAGGTGTGATGCAAGCTGGGAAGGAGGGTCAGCCCAGACCATCCAGGCCTTTAAACCACAGGCTAGAGAGTTTGCATCCATATTCAGAAGATGCAAGGGGACAGAGGATGAAAGAGGGAAAGTAACTAAGGGCAGTGGTCCAAGGAAGAGGTGGATGGACCCAAATGAAGATAATAATGCTGGAATAAAAAGGAGAAAGTGAAAGATTTTGCAGGACAGAATCAGGAGAATCTGAATGTGTAAACTCAGAGAGGAAACTGTTAATCATGACTTTCACGTCTTTAACTATGAACTAAGAAACATCACTATTCTGCAAGGAAACAAATTTTAGATAAATTTACTGATTTTGTATGGCAATGGCATATTCAAGATCAAAGGCAGGGTCCACTGCCGCCATGGGAGTGTGACAGAGAGGGAACGTAGAGACCCATTACCAATCTTTGAAGACAGCCTTCAATTAAATGGCCAAAGAGAAATATAAAAAAGTCAGGTGTGGTGCAAAATTACAGAGAGAGAGAAACATTATAAATACCTAGGCAGTGAAAGTCATGATTGTACCACAATCAACTGAAAAACAACTGCACCCTTCCATCTCACACAATAGGAAGAAGCAGACCGGAAGTTTTTAAGTACATAATACCTATTTATTTTCTTAAAAGAGGAGCTTTGCTTTTTTTTTTAACAATGAAATGTGTTTTCATCAATTTTTATTATATATAATACTGAAATCATAAACTTATGTGTGTATTTTTAAATAATTATATTTAAATGTTCCTCTTTCCAATGACTAGCGTTTCAGGTTTATTATTCTGATTGATAAGCCTAGAAAAGAAAGGAGGGAAAACAACCTTTACTGGGTGTATATGTGTGTCAGGTACAATTTCTATATTTTGATATATAACATTTTATACGTATGTATAGGGTCTGGTCTGTATGTTCGTCTACTGTGTTTATGTATACATATACATGCATACAAACCAGGCCCTTTCCACATACTATGGCTGATACATTTGAGAGAGAATTAAACATTTAAAACTATAGCCCCAATAGTCATAAAATTATATGCTACTATACAGTTTCTTGAGTACTCTTGAGTACTGAGTTTTTAGCTAATTAATTAAATCCAAAGACTACTGAGTAGTCAGGAAATAAGTGTTTACTGCCATCTGGTGGAAGTTTTGCCTATCTACAAATAAGCTAGTTGTCTTTAAAAGGGCTTTTATTCCAATCTTGAATAAATGACATTATTATGCATTACTTGATCTGTATTGCTTTGGAAAGGTCATCAAAAGTTTTTGCTTTAGTAATATCCAAAGAAAGAAAATGTAGAAAGCAGCAGATCAGAAATTGTGAAGGTGGATTTATAATTCTTCCTACAACTGTGGAAGAACCATTTACTGAGGTCCCCATATTTTCTATGCAAAACATGGTAAAATTACTTTCTCCCCCACAGACATCGTTGTGAACTCACCTGCACCACTACAGTAATACAAGTAAAACATCTATGACAAAGTGTAGATGAGTGTGTGGACAGCTGTGTCAAAAATATCAGTGCATATTTACCTTCCCCTCATGCCACCTAACAACATATATGCCCAAAAAAACTGACATTGCAAGGGAAAGGGTCTAATAATATGCTCTGTATTACCTCATGAGATCAAAAATCTTTATCTTTTCATAATTAGATACTTTGTTCCACATTTTATCCATAGGTTTCTAGCATTGAGGTTTCTGGTTTGGTTTGGTTTGGTTTTTAGGTTTTTTGCTTGTTTGTTTGAGATGGACTCTCACTCTGTTGCCCAGGCTATAGTGCAATGGTGAGATCTTGGCTAATGCAACCTCTACCTCCTGGGTTCAAGCGATTCTCCTGCCTCAGCCTCCTGAGTAGCTGGGGTTACAGGTGTGTGCCACCATGCCCGGTCAATTTTTGTATTTTCAGTAGAGAAGAGGGTTTCACCATATTGGCCAGGCTGGTCTTGAACTCCTGACCTCAAGTGATCTGCCCACCGCGGCTTCCCAAAGTGCTGGGATTACAGGTTAGCACTGAGTACTTCTTTAAAATTAACCTCAATCCCTAAACTATCCTATTGGATATCTTTACATTGAATAAGGGACCATTTCTAACCCTTGGTTCGTCTTACTATCTTGCAGAATAAAACTTAAACCGTGTTAAATCTTGTATCATTATCCTAGTTCCCAGGTGTTTTCTGCAATTCACCAAAAAAAAAAAGATGATATTCTTAAATAGCTTGCAACATATGTGTTTTCTCTATATAATTCAACTACAGAATTTCCAGCATTTCAAATGGTCCAATTTCCTTTGGATAGTGCCCCCTTCACTTCTACATAAATAATTAGGTTTATTACATTTTTCTGAATAACCTAAACCATTCAGTTAAGTGCTGGTTAAAATAGAGTATCATACTTGGGCACTGTGTCTATATCTATAAGTAAACTTTAGATCTTTTTATCTAATTTGCGCTTAGATTTAAGGTTGCAGTCCTTTAAACTTACTATGAAACGTAGCACGGTCACCTACAGATGTTAACAATTAGACATTACCTAGAGCCATTTATCTCAGATGTGCATGTATGGTGGAAGCAATGGCAAAAGAGATCTCAATGTCCCAGAGATTGAGTTAATCTAAATTGTCCTCTAAACTCTTAGAGGACAAGGACCATGTGTTAATCATCTCTGTTTTCTTCACAATGTCAAAGTAAGTACTTCTACCTAGTAGGCATTCAATAAATGTATACTTTCAGTATAATACAGATCAGGGTTTCTCAACCCTTAGCATTACTGGTATCTTGAACCAGATAATTCTTTGTTGTGAGGGGCTGTCCTGTGTATAGTAGAATGTTTAGCTACATCCCATTCCCTGTGACAATAAATAGCAGCTCCCATTTCCCAACTATGAAAATAAAAATGTCTCTAGACATTGCCATCATCGCCCTCAGTTGAGAGCATTCATTCCTAATACTTTCGTTACATTGGTTTTTTCCATTTTAACAAAATAAATCACCTCTGTGAGCCTGGATTTCTTTTTCTGTAAAGTAAAATTCCTGGATTTAAAACAACAGTCATAGTCCCTATGATTCATTCATCCCATCTTCCAACAGTTACTGAAGGCAAATTAAGTGTCAGGCACTCTTCCAGGCACAAGGCATCCAGCGAGGAGCGAAACAGATGCAGGCCTTTCATTGCAGGGAACAAAATAGCCATTGAATAGATATACACAATATACACAACAGGTAACAAACCAATACATAGTTAACTGCGAACTGTGATAAGCTCAAAGAAATGTTATAAGCATTTCCTCCCTAAGTGGGGGATTTCTGCAATATCTCAAGTTTATGGAGAATAACTGTGGCATTATCCAGAATCAGAGGCTTTTAAAATTCTAAAATGCTCAATGAATTCTAACTGCGCTATATTATTTAAAAGACCACAATTTAAGTTATTACACAATAGCTTTAGTTAAGCTCAAACGTATAGACAATAAAAAACACTATTTCACCGTGTTAGCCAGGATGGTCTTTCATTTCTGCTTTAGAAAAATTTATCTAAAGAACTTAGAGAAATAAAAGCAATATATGTTAAAATATTCTAATAATCCAAGGCATGGATAGTCTTTTCAGCTGTTCTGGATAAGCACTCAGCATATTTTGCCCAATTGATTAAGAGTAATGTCACCCAAAATGTCTATTTATAAATCATGGGAGTGACTGGCTGGCTGTGTGTTATACCTGACATAGGAACTGTACAAGAGATCAGGAGATATTATTAGAAGGATTTTCAGTGGCTCCATGAGGCAGTGTTTCCTATGTCAAAGCATCGTAGTAATCTTTTCCAGATAAACACATTAAATAACTAAACTTTGCCCCTAAACACTTACCTGCCTTAAGTTATCTAAGACATGCCAGTTATTAATAACGATACTAATAATAAAACACTACTCTGCATTTTCTACTTCCTTTCCAAGAAAGTAAACGGACTTAATATTTACTGCATACCTCTTATGTACAAGGTGCTGTACATCCCCTATCTTCTTTAATTCCAGAATAATACCACATAATATACATTCTTAACTTTTTTATACACAAAGGAACTCAGGTCCAGAGGGGTTAAATATTTGCTTAAAGTCAGACAGATTGTAAACAGTACGCATGGGATTTTTTTCCCACTATGCTAGGCTCTGTCACACTGGCCAATATAAACACCATAAACTCAAAGGCAATTCAAGAATTACATAATCCAATTTACCAGGAATGCCTACAGCACATGAAAGTAATATTTTAAATTATAAATATGTCTGTTAAAGTTGGAAAGGCCATGGGGAAAAAAGGCTAATACTCTGCAATGTCTAGCCGCACTGTTAGGTACTTCCCTTTGATGCAAAAACAGCAGCATCCTCAACTACCTCATTGTAAAAAACACATTTTATAAAAATCATCTAATAGGACTCTTAATTTCCCCTGGCCTACTACTCCACTTCCCCTTTTCACAGCCGTGCTATGAAAACTTAGTCTGTACCCACTTCTGCTTCCCAGCTTCCTGATCATTCCTCCACTCCTGCATTCTGGTTTCCACTAAAAATGTTCCCCATAAGTAAGAAGTGATTGCATTCTTGCCAGATGATGTAAAGAGATTTGTTTCTGGCCTGTTCAGTAGCACTCCCTCCTTTGTGCAACTCTCTCCTCCCTCGCTTGGCATTTGTAATTCAGCCCATTTGATTTTCCAGGTGCTTCTGGCTTCTCAGGCTCCCAGTCTCTCCCTAATCCTTCAAAGATAATTTCCTCATGATTCTACCTTCAAACATCCTCCCACTCTCTTTCTGCTCCCTAATGATCTTAACTGTGTTCTGAAAACCCACATCCAACACTGGTCAATCCCCAAACTTCCAGATGTTTTGAAATCTTCCCAAGCGGACAACTTCACCCAGACATTTTATAAGCATAAACAAATTTGAATGGATTATTTCACTCACCAATTTGGCACCTCTTCTCATTTCCCCTAATTTGATAAACAACATCACTAATTCTCCAAAGCCAGAATCCTATTCCTTAACCCCTAATACCTGACGGCTTACCACTGCATCAGTTCTGTCTCCCAAGAACGCCTTCAACCCTTCCCTTTGTCAGCATTACTGAAGGCTCTCCCTTTGTTCAAGTCCTTAAAATTACTAAAGCAAAAACTGCTGATGACCCTTCCAAAGCAATATAGGTCAAGTAACGCAAAATAATTTTCTTTGTTAAAGATTGTAATATAGCCCTTTTAAAGTCGACTACTCTATTTGTTTGTAGATAGGCAAAACTTCCACCAGATGGCAAAGAAAGAAAATGTAGAAAGCAGATCATTCAGATTCTTATCTGGCCTCACTGCCTCTAGATTCAATTTCTTCTAGTAACTTCACAAAGGCTCCAGAGCAGTGCTGCCCACTACAACTGTCTCTTTGGAAATGTGCATTATTTCATGTGGCATGGCTGTTGAGCAACTTGAAATGTGGCTATTGTGAATGAGAAACCGACTTTTTAATTTTATTTAATTTTGGTAATATTAATTTTAATTTAATAGCCAACATGTGGCTAGAAACTACTATATTAGACACTACAACTCTGGAGTGGTCTTCTTTAATCACAAATGTATTTATTATACTCCTCGGTACTTTACAGATAAAACCCATTCTCCTTAACACATATGACCTGAACTATCAGCTGCACTACATTTCCGGCCCCATCACTTCCCTCTCACCTTCTAGCATTACTTCCAAACTCACAAGTCCTATATACGACACTAGTTTGTATGGCACCACACACCTCCTTTCTTGTGTACAAGCTGCCCTCACTGCCTGAACGCCCCTTCTCCCTCTTCCCCATGTGCCTTACTCATTCATCAAACAGCAACGCCTCTGACCTCCTGACCATTCCTTGCACATCCCTGACACCCCCTGAGAAAAGTGTGGGCCACTATTCATAAGCACGCCACTATTCATATTGCTATCATAAATTTATCACACTGTACTGGGATTTTTTTGAATGACATCACTGATCTCTACCAAAGGCCTGCTAGTAACTGACCAGTCCCAGCCTCGAGGTAGCGACCAAGATAAACTTCCTCAAAGTTCATTCCTGTTACAAACTAGATAAAAGTCAAACCCTTCATTCAAAATCTTAAAGTAAGGAGACCGATCACTCAATCATTCCTTTCACAACCCCTTCCTTGGGCTGGGCCTCAGTTTTAATATTGTCTATGTACGATTTGCATATTCCATATCTCTGATGCTCCTCCTTAGCAACTTACACAGGACTGCCCTTTGATTTCTCTAACAGTCCATGTCTATTATTTCCCTTGAGAACCAGTTTGCCCCAAGCAAGAATCTTCAACTAACCTCACCCTAGATTCTCTCATTGGAATATGACCCAATTCTACTTGCACATATAATAAGCCCTCCCCAATTGTGCAGCACTGTCTTCTGAACTAGCAGCTCCGTTCTTTGAAGGCAAAGACTGAGTCCTCAGCTTCTTCTGCCGTACCTGCAGCATTCTACCATGCTGTGCATTTACCAGGCACTGAAAAAACATATATTGAAGGTTGCATGAAATCTTAAAGACTATGTTTGCAATTTTATGAATTCCAAAAATAATCATTCCCAATGCTCGCATTCCCCACATCCCAATATGTGTCTTTTTTAAAAATAATATTTAGATATTAAAGAGAAAACTGAATAAGTAAAATAAATATGTGACATGGAGCCTCTACCACCTAAGAATAAGGGTATAGTGTAATAAAACAAATAATTCTAGGAGGCTGTCACTCAAAACATTGAGAACCCCCATCCTAGTTGAATGACATGACTAATGCTTTGAAATTAAAAACCTGAGCTTTTTTTTTTTTTTTTTTTTTTTTTTTTTTGAGATGGAGTCTTGTTCTGTCGCCCAGGCTGAAGCGCAATGGCATGATCTTGGCTCACTGCAACCTCCACCTCCCGGGTTCAAGTAATTCTCCCACCTCTGCCTCTCAAGTAGCTGGGATTACAGGCACCCGCCATCATGCCTCGCTAATTTTTGTATGTTTGTAGAGACAGGATTTCACCATGTTGGCCAGGTTAGTCTTGAACTCTTGACCTCAGGTGATCCACCCTCCTCAGCCTCTCAAAGTGCTGGGAATACAGACGTGAGCCACCACGCCCGGCCATCCTGGGCATTTTTTGACAAGAGATTAATACCCAGAATATGTAAGGAGCTAAAACAACTCAACAGACAAAAAAAACAAAAAACAAAAAACTAATAATCTGATTTAAAAATGAGCAAAAGATCTAACAAATTTCTCAAAAGAAGACATACAAATGGCAAACAAATATATTAAAAAATGCTTAACATCATTAATCATCAGAGAAATGCCAACCAAAACTACAATAAGATATCATCTCACCCCAGTTAAAATTACTTTTATCCAAAAGAAAGTCAATAAAAATGCTGATGTTGTGGAGAAAGAGGAACTCTCACATAGGTGGTAGGAATGTAAATTAGTGCAGCCACTACAGAGAACAGTATGGCGGTTCCTCAAAAAACTAAAAATAGAGCTACCATATGAACCAGCAATCCTACTGCTAGGTATATACCCAAAAGGAAGGAAATCAGTACATGGAAGAGATACCTGCATTCCCATGTTTATTACAGCACTACGCACAATAGCCAAGATTTGGAATCAACCTAAGTATACATCAACAGATGAATGGATAAAGAAAATGCAGTACCTGTTCACACTGGAATAGTATTCAGCCATAAAAAAGAATGAGATCCTGTCATTTGCAACAATATGGATAAAACTGGAGGACATGATGTTAAGTGAAATAAGCCAGGCACAGAATGACAAATTTCACAAGTTCTCACTCATATGTGGGAGCTAAAAATTAAAACAATTGAACTTATGAAGCTAGGGAGTAGAAGGATGGTTACCAGAGGCTAGGGGCTAGGAGGGGTGGCAGGGAGGGAGAGAAAAGGTGGAGATGATTAATGGGTACAAAAATATAGTTAGATAAAAGGAGTAAGATCTAGAATTTGATACTCCAACGGGGTAACTACACAGTTAACAATAATTTATTGTATATTTCAAAATAACTAAAAGAGTAGAACTGGAATGTTCCTAACACGAAATGATAAATGCTTGAGGTGACTGATATCCCAAATACCCTATGTGATTATTACACATTGTATACCTGTATCAAGACATCACTTGTGCCCCATAAGGATATACATATACTATGTACCCGTAAAAATTAAAAAGTTTAAACAAGAAATAAAGACTTGGCATTTTTAGAAAGCAAAATGATAAAAGTGTAATCATTGTTTCTCAACTGCTGTCAGAGGCTAGTTACCAGCTGTTCCGGGACTGGAAATCCCTGTGATTTGGCCACACCTCTAGATACTTTCACACCAGTAAGGACAAGCATCCTGAGACATGAGCACACCCAGATTTTGTCCCAACTGACATAGAAGATACAAAACACCAATGTATGGATGCCAGGATTTTGAGACTATGATTGCTATTTTGATATTAGAACACAGAGCACCCATTCTGTTACACTAGTTAAAATCAGTAGAAAATAAATTCCTAGCTTTCAATTTTCAGATATGCACTTAATACTTAATTTCCCTCCTCCCACTAGACCATAAAAAAGATGTTATCTAAAGTATTAAAGGTCAAAGAAAAGGTCCTCTAAATACACCAGACTCTTTAATGAATGAGACGGCACCTGGCATTTAAAGCTGCATTCTCTAGAGACAGGATGAAAGACAGTCTTTCAAATCTTTTCAAGGAATGAATTGCTTTCTACTTCTCCATTTTTAATTAATTCATGTATGTATTGAAATCTTGGGTCTTCACTAAGGTTAATGAACAATTTAATTCTTAAAAATCTAATCATTTGAATGCATCAAATGATACATGTTTTAATTATAGAAATTAACAAAGAAAACTAGTAATATACATGTACATCATGTCAGTTTTCTACAGCACATCAGTAGATTTGCTTAAAAAGTGAATTGGGGAAAAGAGCCACTAACATAAGATCCCAGAGGATTTTAATCCTAATTTCTTATCTTTTATAGGATATCTAGTTAGGCTTTTGTAATTTGTATTTTAGACAAGATTCTCTAACTTACTAATGATTTTTGCTTCAATGAGTTGTTTTACAAAAGGGTTACTTTAAAACATTTATACTATAAACAGACTGTAAATTGCAAAGCTGTATTTCATCTAGTTGAGCACTAAATAATGTGTTAGATACTTTAAAAAGTAAAAATAATCCCTGTTTATCACATAAAATTAGGCTGGGCACAGTGGCTCATGCCTATAATCCCAGGACTTTGAGAGGTCGAGGCAGGCACTTGAGTCCAGGAATCTGAGACCAGCCTGGCCAACAGGGCAAAACCCTTTCTCTACTAAAAATATAAACCGTAGCCAGGCATGGTGGCATGAACCTGTAGTCCCAGCTAATCAGGAGGCTGAGGCAAGAGGATTGCTTGAACCTGGGAGGCACAGGTTGAGTGCATCATGGCACTCCAGCCTGGGCAACAGGGCAAGAATCTGTCTCAAAAAAAAAAAAATTAGTCATGCCAGCATCACTTACCCTGTGCTTACCATAAGCCACAACTTCTGCAAGCACTTTGCCTCATTTAATTAAGTTAAGAGAAATAGAAATAAATTTGATTATCCCCATTTTCCAGAAGAAGAAATTGGAGTGTAGTGTGATTAATTTGCCCAATATGTCTCCAAATGCCTCTCACATACAGATCCGGAAATCTCCTTCTTCCCATCCTCTATCCATTCACAAAGTAGTCATCAAATGCTTTCTAAGTGCCCAGCACAGTTCCATCTGGAAAAGACTAGCTTCAAAATTATTTTTAAATTAGATAACCAAACTTTAATTAAAATATTTATAAAACTTCCATGATGTTATTTCTGCCCATCCTTCATATCTTCTGATATCCTTCATATCTGTCTGTCAACATATTTTTAGTGGATAAAGAAAAAGCTTTTGTATGTTTTTACCATTTTTATTGACAGTTTTAGGAAGAAAACATTTTCCTTCCCAAAGATTTGAACAATAAAAGCCACCCACGGTGAAAGAGGCCACTGCAGATGAACCCAAAGCTAGCTAGGCTATATGACATGAACAATGAATTCATCATATCTATCATGTAGACATTCTGAAAAGGTGAAGCTAAAAGAAAATTTAGGCCACATCACATACATATGCAAATCAGATGCCTCATTCCAGTTGACCTTCCAGTAAACCAACTGCAGAGTTTTGTTGTTATTATCGTTGTTGTCTTGATTTGTAATGCTTTGACTAGCACTTACATTTTAAAAATAATTTATATGCCAATCCAGAATATTAGAAGCAACAATCAAATTTGTATAATGACTGCTCCTGCAAATATAATGTCTTGTGGAGAACCCGATTGCCTCTTTCACTAATTCAGAGTCAGAAACTTAACACCACTTTATCCATTAGTCTTACCTCTGCAGCTAAATAGTTTCCAGTTGCAAGATGTTTAAATCTGAACAAGCTGTTCCACTGTCCTGCACCCCCACGGCATGGGTCATGATGAACCACCTACAAAGAGAGCAACAACAGTAATGGCAAAACAATATTTATGCTCCCGGCAAGCAAATGCCAACAGTTTACATGTCTGCCCTTCTGTTAGTGATGATCTGTCAAACCTAATTTAAGTTTCCATGAGAGTATAATGTGGCAGAAAAACAAAATTCCCCATAAATGAGCAAGAGACATGTTATAACAGTTGTTAACTCGTGCATGCGTGACACTCGTGCCTTACATCTGCAAACACAGCTTTACTCAGAAAGACATGCTTCCAAGACCAAAGTGGAAACACTGAGATTTTCTTCCCTTTGTTTTTCAAACATTTTCTTGGCAGATTGCATTAAGAGCCCACTATGTGCCAAGTACCTTCAAGAGAAGAGAAACACAGCAGTGGATAAAGCTAGAGCTTCCATTCTAATGGAAAAGAGAGAGCCTAGTGAACAAAGAAGTAAGATTTGACAAGTGCCAGAAATGACACAAGGGAAGTACATGATTGAGCACCTAGGGAAGGCAACTTTAGATATGACCATCATGAGTATGGGCCACTTGGAGATGTCATGTGAGCTGAAACCTGGAGGATAAGAAAGCCACGCAGATTGGAAGAGAGAATCACAAATGTCAAGGCCTAAGGTCTAAACTACTTAATTCTTGGCCGTTTCCATGCATGCTTTTTATTGACAGCATGTCTTTTGATACCTGTCTTTGCATTGGCCTTGCCCAGATGCTGAGTCCCTAGGCTCACTGGGAATGAACACAGTAGAAGCTCTGACACACCTGGTTGCAACAGGTGGGATGGGACAGCAGAAAAGCTCGGGTTTTACAGTCAGACTCAGGCATGTGAGTCCCAGGTCCACCAATTACTGGGGTATGAGCACAGAAAGGAATTTAACATCTTTGAGCCTTATGTCTTCGTGTACAAAATGGGTTGATTCACAGGATTGTTGTGAAGATTAAATATCATAAGGCGTATCAGAGTGCTAGGACAACTTTCATGACTCTCCCTCAGCACATTGCGTCCTTTTTGCTAGTACTGACCACCCTTTGGCTCCTGCTGCAACCGTGAAATCTGTATGTTAACATACTTCACTTGCTAACGCCTTTTGCTAGACTCTAGCAACTGTCTTCCCACACTCTCATAACCCAGATAAAATAATAATTATGAAAATGCTTCAAGGCCCTTGAGGTTTTACAAAACACTCCCTCTGTGGCCAAAAGCCCACCTATCCTTCAAATTCTCACATCACATTTCTTCCACAAATCCTTTGCTAATCACACTGGCCACTGTGATCTTGTCAGTGTTTGAAATCTTAATTCTTTGGGGGAGGCAGAGATATCTGCAAGAATCTGATAAAATCTAATGTTTGTCTCAAATACACACACACACACACACACACACATTTTGTGATTTGTATATAATTGCTAAGGTTAACAAATCTGAAGATCTCAAGAACTACTCTCGTATACATCAGTGGGTCTGGCAAGGGCAGTACAGTTCCCTAGCGGGGATATTCTACAGATTTGGAAGGGAGGGTGTTTTTGTTTATCACGATGATTTTGGAGGGATGCTATTGGCATTTAATATGCAGTGACCAAGATATTATCTATGCTGCAATTTACAGGGAATTCCAGAATGTGATCAACACTGTGTGTGGCCCTCAGGACCAGCCCCACCCTGCTAAGTGCTCCCCTGCATCACAGGGACTGAAAGCCTCACCCAGTGGGGCTCTGAGGACATTCCCATTAGAATGGAAAGCAGAGGACAGTAGAAGAGGGGCTCCTCTTTGGGCTGCAGTAACAGTGGGAGCAGCTGACTAGTGCCCGCTCCTACAAGGTGCATGAGTAAGGACCCCTCAGCATGTGAGCAGAGGCCTGCAGGCTGAGAGGAGGAGCAGTCACTGCATTGCTTATCTGCATTCAGATAAGCCCATGTCCCCCATTCCACGTTTCCTCCCCAGCCCTTCCAATCATGTTGAACATAATTTCCCTCTTGCTTGAAACACCTGATGCTTATGCTGGGTAAGTACAGTCCTCAGACATCCTCACTGAAGCCCAACTGTGACAGCACACAATAGAGAAACGTCCTGAAGCCTGCATCTTTCAAATCTCAAACAGAAATAAGCCTACCATCGATATAAACTGGCAATACTTTAGTACATCAGCAGGTAAAAACATTTTACATCAAATTATATGAAATTCATTATGGTGAGCGATGTTTAAATGAAGTAAAGACATCTCAAAATTATTAAACTATTTATTCGTTCCCTATTCTGTTCAATGTCTCACAGCATTTCCAACTATGCATTTTGATGGAAAGGGTTCACGGCAGTGGTACAGTTACAGCAAAAGCTATAAAACTGAAAGCAAAAATATGAGAGAATTTTCAAAACTCCTTTTAACAGACTCAGAACCAATATTAAATAAGCAGAGACACATCAAATGCAGGTAACTCACTGTATTTCATTAACAGAGTTTTAAATAATATCTCATTGCTACCTCTATATTTTTTAAATTTTTAAAAAGAGCAGAATATTAAGAACTTTATGGTATGAAAATGCATGCTGTAATTATGTATTTATTTTAGGATGGCCTGTTATTTTTCAGTTTTACTCTTAAGAATGAGGCAGACTTCTGGGAGGGGTTTCATGCAGCCTCGTGTGTTAGTAGCTTTAGTCATAGCTGTTTTCCCCAGAGCTTCTCAGTTCCATCGCCTGTTGATGGTTAGGTCTCCAAAGTCCATCTGCATGCTAGCAACTGAAATTATTCCTCAATACGTTGTGGAGTTTCAGATAGAAGACAAGTTCTTTTGTACTATTTCGTCTCGATTCTAAACCATGTCATAAACTTAAGAGAGTTCTTTTTCAGTGTCATATTTATAAACAAGGCTCAGCTCATTTGCAGAGGCATCAAACTTTCTCATCTTCTGCACCTCGTCGGTAATTTGCCTAAAGTATTATCCCTACTTTGATTATGGTTATCTCTCCGTTTTTCAGTTTGTTCCGCTACTACGTCTCCTAACACTGGTTATCATTCAAGGGCCCACATTTACCTTTGCTTTTTCATTTTCCTGTACTTGGATGGGTTGTCTTCTGATCCTCTTCTTCAACCACTTCTCTCAAATCCAAACATATCCATCCAAGATAGGCATAAATATTGTATTGCTTAGATAGTCATTCTCATGTTGAAATACATATTATTATATTGTAAAGTATTTTCCTTTTATTTTTTCTTTATCTTAGAATTTGAGCGTTATACTAATTCTACCTATTAGAATATATAAATAATATTATCCATAAATTTCATTTTAGAATATTAAAGGGAACATCCCAAAATATATGTTTTAAAAATTGAGGGCAGGTGAAGAATTTGAAATGGTTGAGAACCATAGGTAGTGGCTTAGATGTTTAGTAAATCTCTTGTTCATAGGCAATTCTGTAGATCTTATCTCCTCCACATATAAAAAGATCCTTTAAGGAAAAATCCATAGATTACATTTCCTTAATTAGTCTACCATGTTCCACATTTAAGTGATACTGTTAAAAAGATGAATGAATTCTTAACTATGGGTCTCCTGATTCCAATAGAAATGGCATCCGCAGAAGAAATAAATATTGTTCTCCTCAGGGACTGAGTAGTTCTGGCATCAACCCTCCTCAAAGTGAGGCCTCCTACTCCATCTTGACTCCAGTGCCATCTGAGGCACATGGTCTTCAGTCTAACTAGTCTTGACATTTCACTACTGATTTGTTAAAGGATTGTAATGTACCCTCTTAAAATGTGTGTGTGTGTGTGTGTGTGTGTGTGTGTGTGTGTGTGTGTGTGTATTTGACAGAGAAGGAGAGAGAGAAAAAATGAGAGATACCACAGAGAAGACAGGCTTAGGAAATAGTTTCCTTTCAAATTGGTCACAGCAAAGAACAGGCACAAGTTGGTTCACAAACATTATTCTATTTTATGATTCTATCATAAATGATGCCTATAACAATAAAACAACCAGCCCAGTGAATCTTGCCTTTTTGATCTAAATATTTATTAAGTGCCAAAAAGCATTTACATACCTCTATTTCCCACAGTGCTTTAGAACTAGTAGCAGAAGTAGCTGATTGGCGCAAGGTTGTACGAAGGAAAATGTGCTGTTTTTTCTCGTACTCATCACAAGTCAAAAACTTCTCTTGTTCCGCATGAAACAATCTAACAACGTCCCCCTAGGAAAAAAGTCAAGAGACATCTGAACAAACACATGTGAGGAGAAGGTGTCTCTTTCTGGTTTGATACTCTGGGTCCTTCTGCTAGCTATTTGACTTTTAATGCTTATTTAAACATTTAAAAATATTGGTGGGGGGGACGTTCAGTAAAACACTTAGAGTAAGTATTAACATGTGTAGTCACATTCTAAATTATGAACACCAGTGAATACATAGGTTTTGCATCTAGCATTTCAGTAAGACTACCTTCATTTCTCCAGCAAATGTCCTATGTAGCACATACTTACTCCTTTTAATACATCCTCTCGATAGGAACTATATTTCATGAATAAAGTGATTTTCCAGCTGGTGTTGCAATTAACAGCATTCACCTATTAATGAAGAAATGTTCAAAGTTATAAGACTACAGATTCCATTCTCTACCAGAAATTGTTAGTTCAACTAGTAAAAAGAAATTAAAGACAACTTTACATAATGAAGTATATAGCTCAATACAAGTATCTTTGAGAGATCATCCAAAAATAGCAATAGCTAATCACAGCTACATGTACCTTAGGGATATTAATTAGAATAACTGGGATTATGCTCATGAAAACAATGAAAGAAACTATATTACTTTCTTCTCCCTCTGTCTCATGAGAAAAATCAACACATTCATTTCTTTTCCACTTGAACTTACCTCTTTACACCCCGGGTTATCAAGAAGCTCTATGTTGCTGGCATGTAGTGGCTGTCCTGCATTCACAGGCATCAAAACAACTTTATCTCCTACAACAATCTAGGAAGCAGAAATAAATCACAACTGAGATACTACATGGATCTTTGGTGCAATATTTGAAGCTAGAAATAACTGCACAAGAGTCCGCATTATTGATCTGACATCTGGTTCTTTTATCCTTCACACAAATTTTTGTTCAATTCTTTTTCTCTTTGAGGTAAAACATCTTCTAATAAATGATCATAGAAGCATGTCCCATAGTGCCTATCAGTCTGGATTCAGAAAGCGACTGTGGATCTTTTTCATATTCATCTCCCATTTCAGTTAGAGCTTTCTTAAAGTCAATAAGTAGGCCATTATCCCTCCCCACGAGGTCTTATGCCACAAGCACAACAGAGTAAATGCATCTGCCACCAAAAAGAAAAAGCAATCTATCCAAATATTAGAAACACTGCAAAAGCAAGCAGAAAATGTTACACACTTGTATCAACTTTGCAGTGAGAGATGAGTACATTTGATCTTCCCATAGTCTCAGAAGTGTATTAAAAATTCTAATGTCAGCTCCATTCGGGAAATGCAGGACTAGGCATGACCTTGTAGAAATATGTTTTGTGTTTGAGCCTTGGGCATCTGATTCACTCATATCTTAAATACATTAAACTAATATCGCTCCTTAAACCTGATGTTCATTTTTAATAAAACTAAAATTGATTATGGGAAAAGTCCTCTAAAGAAGTAAGTCTAATTGATTATCCACCTTATCTT
This sequence comes from Rhinopithecus roxellana, assembly GCF_007565055.1. Taxonomy (NCBI): domain Eukaryota; kingdom Metazoa; phylum Chordata; class Mammalia; order Primates; family Cercopithecidae; genus Rhinopithecus; species Rhinopithecus roxellana. The sequence continues at coordinate 134,169,260 of NC_044558.1, forward strand.
TAAGTATTTTTATTCATAACTCAAATTGTGGGGAATCGAAGTTATCCTTTCTTCATGATAACAAAGAACAGTTTAATTTTCATTATTAAAGTTACTTACATTGCTGAATTTATTTGGAAGACATATTATTGTAGTAAATAAAATCTCACTTAAAGAATTGATCACTATCTCAAAAATGAAAACCAAAACCCTCCCTTTGTGTATTTTATACCAAGTAAATATTAGAATGAATTAGTTTGATAAATGAAAAAGCAAATCAGAATTCAGTTGATACGAATAAACAGAACTTCTCCACGTAGTGTAACTTAATCTAAACCCAAACTTTAAAAAACATAATTTCATATTTGCAATATCAGATAACCTCACATGGATGATACGGAGGAGTCCACACTCGCATATGGTACTGTTATCACAAACTATATCTGGCAATCGAAATACAATAGAGAAGCCTCAAGCTCACCAACCAACCAAAGAAAGGTTGCGCTTTGGTTTGTGGAAACAGCTCCTGCTGTTTACAGGACTGGTCTCTACTCATCACGTCCATAAGTAGTCAGATGCTGTAACTCACAAAGACTCATCATAGAAGGTCTCTATATACAGTTAAGGAAAGATCATTAAGGAGCAGTATTAAGTGAAAAGATGAATAGGCAGAGCAAGGCATGTAGTATGCTCATTTGTGTAAAAATGTGAAGGAGAGAATAGGAGTATCTGCATAAAGGAATGTCTCCAGTGCACACCTGAGGAAGAAGAAGGGTAGAAACTGGGCAAATAAAATTTAAAAAAGTAGAAGAGAGATTTTGCACAATATATCTTTAGATTGTTTTCTATCTTTGAACCATGAATTGGTATCCCTTTTAAAAATTAAATTATGAGCAAAAAGAAATGAAAGTCAACACGACGTAAGCATATTCCCAATCCCCTTTCTCCCTAGGAAAACACGTGCTGTTGCACATGACACCAAGGCAGCTCCAAGTCACAGGGCCATGTAGAGGCCTGAGTCACCATCCATACTCTAAAGTACTGGGAGCTTGATACCACATTTTGCCACTGCTGCATCTGGTCTTCCAATTACATTTTTTTCTTTATTTCTTCTAAAGAAAAAATAAAAAAAAAAAAAAACAGAATACATGTGCAGAACGTGCAGGCTTGTTACATAGGTATACCTGTGCCCTGGTAGCTTACTGTACCTACTGACCCATCCTCTAAGTTCCCTCCCCTCACCCCCCAACCCCCGACAGGCCCTGAGGTGTGTTGTTCCCCTCTCTGTGTCCATGTGTTCTCAACTTCCAATTTCTTAAAGAACAATTGGATTTGGTTTACTATTTTATTATCATCTGTGCCATGTAAATCCTAGCCAATAAGTTTCTAAATATAGTGACATATTTTAACCATGTCCTTCCAATTCGAGAATACTTTTGGTTGCACCTACATTAGCTGCTCTAAGTCTTGCTATTTTACTATAGTTATCTGTAAGCTTTGGGTCAATCCATATATTTATTTCAAAACACCACCCATAAAGCTATATATATATATGGTTTTAAATACATATATATTTAAATATATATAATATATATAAATGTGTGTATATATAAGTATATATATGTGTGTGTGTGTATACATATATATATAGAGAGAGAGAGAGTTTTTTCTTCTTTTTGAGATGGGGATCTTGCTCTGTCACCCAGGCTGGAGTATAGTGGCACAATCTCAACTCACTGCAACCTCTGCTTCCCAGGATCAGGAGATTCTCCTGCCTCAGCCTCCCGAGTAGCTGGGATTACAGACGTGCACCATCACACCCAGCTAATTTTTGTATTTTTAGTAGATACGGGGTTTCACTATGTTGGTCAGGCTGGTTTTGAACTCCTGACCTCAGGTGATTCGCCTGCCTCAGCCTCCCAAAGTGCTGGGATTACAGGTGTGAGCCACTGTGCCCAGCCTAACATTGTATATATTTTTAAGAGACCAATCATATAGCCAAAATGTTCCTTGATATCTGTGAAACAGCTTACAGTGGTTCATAAAAATCGTATTCGTAAGTAGAATCTAATATTAATTCAGTAGTTTTCAGGTCCTCATTCTTTCTTATTCTTGACAATGATTACCTTGCCTAACCAAGCTGAATAAAACTTGCAAGTGAAATGGATAAAATACCAATCATGTGAAATAAAAAGAATATTAAGAAGTGCCAGGGAGAAAACTAAAAGGTCTAAGAAGTAGTCCCTATTCTCATGGAATTCATACCTAATTAGATAATTTAGCAAATACGGAATATGGTAATATTTTCAGAATAGTGAAGCTCAGGATGTGATTTACAGATGGGATCAGGTGCTTTCTGAGAAGCTATGTATTTAATATAGAACTTGAGGTGGACAGAGCGAGACTCTGTCTCAAAAAAAAAAAAAAGAATTTGAGGGTGAAGACATTTTCTGCCACATCCTAGGATCAGCCATCACATTCACTCTAGTACACAAACATGTTTTTTATAAATTGCAATTCCAAAAGCACTTCTGTTGATTCTATGTAAGAGCCATGTAAGATTCAAGCTGAGATTTTGCTGAAAATAAAGAGGGATATAACATCACCAGCAGCTACCCTTCTTTTGAAGTGGCACCTGGTATGGTGAAAAGAACATCACAGTAGGAATCTAAACCCCAGGGTTCTAGTTCCACTGAAGCTACAAATTCAAGGCACATACTTTTGCTAAAATGGCGAAGTCTACTTGCTGTTTGAAGAGTTTCTTTTTTCAAGAGTTAAAATTTTCTCTTCATTTAAAGAATATCTGACCTTTATTCCCTTTTAAAACCTACTATAAAGGTAAAGAACCCAAGATTTCTTAGATCAAAATTGAAAATGAAAAATTAACTACTCAACCATGGGAAGATACATAAAAATAAAAAAAGAAAAAAAGAAAAATGAAATATTTATGTTCTCTGCTAATAGCTGTCCCTAGTGATTTTGCAGTTCAACTGCAACCACGGGCTTTGTATACAGCTGAAAGTAGAGGGATCCATGAGTCTATTTTCTCCCCAAAACCACCCATCCCACAATTCCATAAGATATATCATAAAGTTGCCCTTAAGTAGTAGGAACTATTACCTTTTGAAGACAGGGTTTCCTTTCTCCCAGACAATCATGACCCTATTTATTGCATTTCATTTGGGTCATAGAACATCTTGCTGGATGTGAAAACCTTATCTCAAAATATCATCTTAAAACCTCATCTATTGTTCTTGGTTTGTTTGTTTGTTTGTTTGAGATGGAGTCTCACTCTGTCGTCCAGGCTGGAGTACAGTGGCACGATCTCGGCTCACTGCAAGCTCCTGGGTTCACGCCATTCTCCTGCCTCAGCCCCCAAGTGGCTGGGACTACAGGCGCCCACCACCACACCCAGCTAATTTTGTTTTTCTTTTTTTTTTGTTTTGTTTTGAGACGGAGTCTTGCTCTGTCACCCAGGCTGGAGTGCAGTGGCGCAATCTCGGCTCACTGCAAACTCCACCTCCCGGGTTCACGCCATTCTCCTGCCTCAGCCTCCCAAGTAGCTAGGACTACAGGTGCCTGCCACCACACCCAGCTAATTTTTTGTATTTTTAGTAGAGACGGGGGTTCACCGTGTTAGCCAGGATGGTCTTGATCTCCTGATCTCATGATCCACCTGCCTCAGCCTCCCAAAGTGCTGGGATTAGAGGTGTGAGCCACTGTGCCCGGCCTCATCTATTGTTAAATAGTAAAATAGCATTTTAAAAGTCCTCTAAACATTGCAATTTCCTCTTTCTAATTTAATATGTTTTTAAGGAAAATCAGTATTAATTGAACCAGTGGTTATGAAGTGACCATATTTCCAACTGCCTTTCACATAGTCAGTTTATATTTTACAAATATGCTACCTATTTTAGGCGGGAAAAATGAGTATTACAATACAATTATTTATGTGACCAATATAGGACTGTGGGTGTGCTTATGCTTTCAGCAACTGTAATTACACACAAAAGCTACACAGTGGCAAACAAAAACAGTGAGCTGTTTCAGCAAAAAGCAGTGTGGAAGGTTGTTTCAGCCATGCTTTCTGAAGCACATCCAGATAAGGAGAACTCCTGTATTGCACTTAACAATTACATTGTCCATTTTCACCAAGATTGAGTGCTTGGGTGGTAGGTTTTGTTTCACTTTGTTTTTACAGTACAACTAATTATTTGAAATAGTTCATTACATTCAACTCTCTATTGACTGTGTAAAAGCAGCAAGGAAAAGAATAGATAAAATGAATAAATAAGCAGATAGGATGAATTAATATAATCCACAACTAATCTAAAAACTCCAATTCATTCAATTATTTCACCACATTCCTTCCGAGCTTGAGCTCAAGTTTTGTTTGTTTTCATATTTAATTTTCACGGACCTCCTGTAGACAGGGACACTATTCAGTGGAGGGCTGGGGATGGGAACAAGCATCGCAAGAAATGGCCTCAAAGGCACAAGTTGTTCGTAAACTACACAACCAGTCCCTGAACAATTGAGAGTTGATTGTAATGAACTATTTAATGAAACTAAAATGTGTATCATGCTCACAGCACACATCACCTGATGTCAAAAGAAAAAAAAAGTAGCATTTATTTTTTTAAGAAATCCAACCAACACAAGACTTAAAGTGCATCACATTCCTGCATGCCATGCTTCTACCAAACCTTACCAAAGGGAGATATCACCAGATAATTTATTAACCAAATTAAATCCAGAAGCTTGCATCCTGTGGAATTGAATTTGTACTTCAAAATTCACTGGAAAAATTAGATTCACTATAAAGACATTCCTAAGACAAGAAATATCCAAAACACATTTAAAATGTAATCAAAGTTTCAACTGAAAAAAAATCTCCATCAGAATAATTATACTTTTATATTGCTTTGAATTCATGCTAATTTTTTAAAATCTTAACTACTGATCCCCCGATGCAATATTTGCAGGTATTTATGAAACTTATTCAGCGCTTAGTGTCTAGCAGCATTTCCTGAGCATCATCCATGTGCTAAGGACTCTCACCCAATATTTTATTTATTACACACAGAAATATCACACTCTTGATCTTATTGACTATTTCTCATAATTTATTCTCTATTTTATAAAGTAGCAGAAAATATTTTAGCAACCACTAAAATTTACATGCAATACACACATATTCCACAACATTTTAAAAAAATGTTTTAGAGACAAAGTCTCACTATGTTGCCCAGGCTGGTCTTGAATTGGTGGGCTCAAATGATTCTCCTGCCTCAGTGCCCCAACTAGTCCACAATATATCATAAACATAGTTGTCATCAATGAGCAGATGCCAACCTTCAGCTCCTCTACTCCATCTCTTTTAAGACTTATAGACTGTCAGCAGCTGGCCATAGAGCCAGTAAATGGAATCCTGTCGTGATTCACGGTGCCACTCCATTCATTCAAAGGGCACACACTATTTCCTAAACACAGACCAAGCTCCCTCCTGATTAGGCAAAAAAGTAAATTCTCCTTCTCTTTTAAAAGTCTCAGCCAATATTAAGGTTGCTTAAGTTCTTTCACACAAATTCTAGCTGGAAGATTTTAAATGAATCTGAACTTTGTCTTATGATTTCTGAGCACAATTTGTACTATAAATAAACATGTTTAACCTAGTAGATACTAACATAAAAATCATGTATTGAGCAAAAACTGTATTTTCTTTTTTGTACTTTCTGGATCCTCTTACTTACTATGAATTATTTTCTTTATGAACCCACTATTTCCCTCTTAATCGTATATTACATACATTGTCACCCTCGCTTCTCAGCTTCCAGAAGGGATGAATATAAAACCAAGACCCTTCGTTTCCTGCAGCATCCAAGGACACACGCATGGCATTCTTCTCCAGTAAAGCAGGCAATCTCTTGTTGACAGTAAGATATTTGTTGCTTTTTATATGCAGTAGCTATAGGGAAAAGACATAGATTACCACCTTTATTCTTTGCTCTCCTCTGATAATTACATTCATATGTTTTATACATATATATTCATCTAACACGGCTTGCGGTGAAAGTTAAACAAAGGAGTATTTTCAGCCTCCACACTCACCATCTTTCCTACTTGACTTTCTTTGGGTTCTTCTTCCCCTTCACCCCAATTCTACTTCATAATGAAGTGGGCATAATAGGGAGCAAAAAAAAAAAAAAAAGAGGGGACCCCTCCGAATGATTTTCATCTACTGATAAATGCTGGCTAAAACTAGGTTTTCCAAAGGAGACCTTGAGCTTCCCGAAAAGCACATCCTTTCTCAATGCCTGCACAGCCACAAAACAGCATATACTAAAGAAAGGCCAAGAAACTCAAATAATGCACCGGCCCACTTAGTATTATTAACCAGCCCTGCCTACAGTCAGCCCTGGTTCTTCCTCTGTAAGGAGGCAGCTGCTCATCCTAAACAGGCTCTACACCTTCTGCTAGGGGATGCTGACCCTACCCCCTCCCAGATGAGTGTAAAAGCATCACTTCTCAGATGTTTTTGGACTTTGTGAACAAAATCTTACCAAAATATGATTCTACTGAGTAGCAAAACCAAAATAAAATACTCTTTCCATCTATTATTACAATCATTTCAAAAAACAGTGGTCATTTTAGTACTCACAATATAAGAAAGAAATTATCTCAAAATAAAAGACAGTTCTTTAAATGAAAAAAAAAAAACAGCATTTTGAAATGCTCATTATCATACTCTTGGGTCCTTATGTTACCATAAACCAATAGAAACCCTCCTGGGCTGGCCTTTGGGATCCGCCATGTTAAAGAACATGGCTCAGCCCCTCACTGACCAAGCTAACATTTGCACTTCAGGTACTTGACAAGGAACATAAGTTCCACTTGCTGACATTTAATCAAAACTTGGTTAAGAGAAACTCTATTTATGAAGGATTGCCCCAGGGACATCCAGCCCACTCAGGTTGCAGGTTTCACATTATCCATCATTCGATTAAGTCATACATTCAGAGAGCTGCCGACCCAGCTTCTCTCATCTTATCCCAACAGTGCACTGCTTTGACTGCCCTGTGCTCTGGCATTTTGCCATTGGCCAATAACAAAATATCAGGGATATTATTTTAAAAAACAGCTCTATGAAATGCCTCATTGTAGCATTTACTGTAAGGAAGCTGTCAAGGCTATTGTTTACTATATTACACAGTGCTCTCTTTATGAGGATACATAGGAGAAACACTTCCCTGGTCTTACTCCTGGGAACAGCTGTGCTTCTAGACCTCTGATTTGGCTCTGTGCTGCAGATCTCCTAGCCAATGCTGTAACAGACTATGCTTCCCTATGGCTAAGTGGGCAAGAAAAAGCCTTCAAGTCAAAATTTACCAGACTTTACAACATGGTTTTTATAAACATGCCTCACCCCTGATTTCAGTTTATTCATCCAACCATGATTTTCCCTGTGACCCAACTGCTTTATTTATTTCTATTTTATCTCACTATGTGCTCTGCATTTTGGAAAGTGCCTGACATTCTTTTTTGAAAAAGGTGGGGCACATATTAGCAAATAACCAAGTAAGAAGCTAAAAAGATCTAAATGAAACACAGGAAAGGAATGCAGCTGAGATAAAACAGAGTGTGCATACTAATTGAAATAGAAGACCTTCGAATAACAATTCAAGGATGACTTCCAGCTGAAAGTGAAAACTTTTCTCTTTTCACAAAATGAAAAGCTAAGCTCCGTACGTTACACATGGTCCCATTAAGCTAAAGGACTATTTTAGGACAGGCCTTTAGAAATTGTTTCCTGACCCTCTTCTTTTTGATGTAAGAACTTGTGCATACCTCCAGATAAGATCACTTCTTTATGTGTAAATATCAGATTTATTCTTAAACATACAGAATAGTGTACTGAATATCAACTAAATACATCACAATACATCACAACATCTATAATTCCCATCAAAGAACAAACTATTGTCGCTCAAAATTTTAATGCAGTCTGGCTTTCCTGCCAACTTATTGACCAACTCCCCATAAAATACCTCGTTTAAGATAAAATACTTACTTGTATAACATTACTGTATTTCACAATTTCTCCCAACAGCTTCTTATTCTCTGATTCATTTTGTTTTTGTTCCAGTTCTGCAGCGTGCTATAAGATGATTATCAAATATTCAGTGTGGAAATATAGTAAACAGAGTGCAATAACTGACAAAGACATATTTTTTTAGGAACAAGACTATAGCCAGGAATAAAATAGGCTAGCAGTAGAGTCAGGACTGTAATCCTGGTTTAGGTGTTTTGTTTTGCTTTATGTTTCCATCATATCATATTGTCTTTCAGATTATCACATCATATTCACCCAGGTACTTGCAAACTTGGGGAGTGGATGACTCCCCAAAGGGAGCAGTAATTAAATAAATGATTATAACACAGTGTGATGATGTCTCAATGTATGCTGAAATGCCCTCCAACATGTCTTGGGCCACTTTTATGTTGGACATTTCAGAAAAGTACTAGGCTCTTTGTTCTTATAAAATTACTTTAAGAAGGTATATTGCTAGAAAAGCCAATCAGGATAATAGGAGAATTTCCAAAGTCTCGAGAAGTACAGTTCTTAATTCTGAAAGTAACAGGAATTTTAATGAGGCAAAATTAAGTTATATCGAATTTACACTCAGACAAACCATAAACAATGGTCTTTCAATTATTTTTCTCCATAGTCTTTCAGGAAAAATATCAAGGATTATGTCAAGTAAAATATAACTGGATTTAATATTCTTACAGAGATTCTGAACTGGTTTTCATTTTGATGGGAAGCTTTGAATTAGTCTGGCACACCCTAAAAAAACAGCAGCAATAAGCGCACTGCCTACATGCCAGGAAATAAATGGTCACACCCTATTACTTGAAAAGCCCTTTTACTATCAATGTGCTGCTATATGTATTCTAAACCTCTGTGTATTGGGTGAAAGGACAAAGCTAGAAAGCTCCAAATACATCTATTGTTATTGCTGTACTTGGTTAGCCTAAGCCAGACAATTGGAAGCCTGGTCCTTACCTGTAGTTTCTTCAGCAAGGCTGCCTCGGTGTGGTTCCCTTGTTTGGCTTGCTTGGCTTTCCAATATTGCTTCTGGGCAGAATATCGGTTCATAGGGCACACCTTGAAAAGGCAGTCTGTGAAAAACCAACAAACGAAAACACTGTAACTAAGGCTACCAGCATTTCTTAGACTTCCCTTATAGCTCAGTTTTGGAATCTTGGAATCCCTTATTATACAGAACAGTTAAAAGTCATATAGTCCATCCTCCGGCCAACTCTCCACTCACTCTATAACATCCTTTTCAAATAATTATTTACACTCAGTTAAAATATCCCCTTCTTCATTAGTTTAAGTTTTTTAAAGACTACTATAGCCAGCGTATAAAGAAATCAAACCCATGTAATTGTGATATTATAAGGCATGGATTAATTATAATGGGGGACCTGGTCTTAGAAAGAAAATAGAATGAGATTAGTGACTTTCACTGCCTTATCTGACTTTGCACAATTAATACATAGTTGTGCTGTGTATATTTGACAGCCAAAATGATCTAGGAAGTAGATTCCAGCTGACCATTAGAGTCATTCACTCCCCAAGTTTCCAAATACCTAGGTGAATATGATGTGAAAATCTGAAAGACAGTATGATATGATGGAAACATAAAGCAAAATAAAACACGTAAACCAAGATTACAGTCCTGACTCTACTACTAAACATCGAGATAGAAAATCATACAGGAATATTACAGTTGTGATATCTCTAAGTCAAGAAGCAAAATAAACGTTTTATTTTCAATGAGGAGAATGGAAGAACTCAACAGTTTCACCACATGCTAATGATTTTGTACACTGTGGAATAGATTACAATCTAGAATAAAGGTTAATTCTCAGTATTCGACCACAAAAGAGTAGTAATACAGAAAATTCAAACCTTATTTTCATTTTTCTCACAAAAAAACCGTGCGAGTTCAAAATAACTAATTTACTTTATTGTGACTGATGTGTTGATATTTAGGGTCATTCTCATTTGACAAATAACTATCACAAAAATAAAATTCAGTCAACTCAAATACCTACTTTAGCCACATTATTGATTATATTATATAATATGCTTGTTCCACTATTTTCCTTAAAATTGATTGTGTTTAAAAAGATGATATCTTTTCAAATATCACCTTCTCATGGTTCTAATGGCATAAATGATCAAGAAATATGGCTGTAAAATTTTTAAGGAATGTAGGAAAAAGAAGACAATTATTATTTTTTTCTATACAAACACATATTCCATTGATTGTTCCACACCCCATATACAGACAAGGTAACAGCAAACTAATCTTAATTTCTAGTTTAAAGGGTACTGATATGGATGAGTAAATATAGGTAGTAGAAAACAGATACCTTCAAACTGCTGAAAGTACGCTGAGAGGCCACCACAATTACAATATGATACAGGAATCAACACGCAGCACGTGTGTGACCAAAGATTGACAGCCTGGAAAATGTTTTCCTTGGCAGCGTATCATACAAGCCCTAAAAGTTATTTCCTGTACCTTAGCAACTACAAAGAAAATTTTACAAATTTCTTGAAGCAGAAATCCACAGGTTGTTTACAAATATTTCCATAAGAATGCTCCCAATTTAATACAGCAGACTCTTTTGACTATCCTGTATTAGGCAAGTGGTAAAACTCTACACTGTCTGCATTCAGCAAAAGCACAAATCTATGATTAAGGGGAACTGAACTCCATAATCTGGAGTTTATGCTTCTGACTTCCTTCATGTATAAAAGGAAAGAAAAAAAATTGTGTTTCTCTCCATTATTACAGATTCCTAATTAAGCTAAATTGGAAATGATCCTTTAGCAGAGAAAATATTTGTGTGAATCCCAGACCACCTCAATAGCACTCCTAATTAGCGATATCTTTGGGGAGACAGCACACTGGCTGTCAGGCCAAATGCTCCTGAGTGGTGGCTGAGGTGAAGTAAAGCCAAACATTCAGCCAAACTGTGTTTACTGTAGTCCCCTACAGGGGGTCACGCCCTGCAGGAACAGGGGTTAAGCCTCAGACCCTGTCCTCAGAAAGCTCACGGTCTACTAGAAGCTTCACAAGGGAGCTGTGGAGAAGACGCTACGAGCCACAAAGATGCACGTGGCCAACTTCACAGGCAACGGAGGTCAGAAAAGACTTCCAAAAAGGAGAAGAAAGGAGAAAACACAGCCAAATTTTAAAGAATCAATACTCATTCAGCACAGGGGCAAGAGGGCTCCCATGCTGAGGTGAGGGGCATTCCAAACAGAGCCAGTGGCTGGTATGAAGGCAGAAAAGAATGCTAAGGGACCCCTGACCATGCAGGAAAATCACCACTGAGGCAGCAAAATAAAAATGGAATGGTAGGCTGATGTCAAAATCTACAGTGTTATGTTCTAGGCTAAGGAGGGTGGACTACATCCCATAGAAAATGCTGAACTCCTACAGACTTTGAAGCTCTTAGGGCATGTGAAAGATGGCATGAGCAAGGGGCAGGAAGGCCATCCCCAAAGCCTGCTGCTGTTGTGAAAAGACAGTAGCGATGGAACTGTATGGTAGTTTTGGGGTAGCCATACATGTAAAATAAAGCAGCCAAACCAGAGGCTTAATAATCGACTAGATGCAGGGATGGGAAAAGGTGAGGGAGGGGTAAGTGCAGACAGTCAAATGAACAAGCTTCCACCCACTCTATCTGAAGTGCAAAGTCTTGGGTTTCAAAAGCCCTTTTCATTTCAGGGCCTTAGTTTTACAGTCCCTCTCAGCAGCCTCCCACAGGGGACATCTCATTTTATACTACAGTAAATAATTGATCTGTTTCTGCATGGGAACTAATCTTGCAGGACTGTTCTGGATAATAGGAGGGAAGGCGGGGCACACACAGACTTCTGCTAAAAAGCTTTCATTGGTGGCAGTAGGGTGTGTGCATGCTTAATTCTCTCTCTGCCTCCTTTAGAACACATTTTTAAAAATCTACTGTTCTTGGGCTGGTCACACATTTTGTCTGATTCTAAATTTACTGCATAATAAAAGTGCAAATACCTGCCACACCTAATTCACAGGGTTGCTGAGATGAGCAAAAAGAAAATCTGTGTGAAAGTTCTCTGTGAACTTTAAAGTCCTATTATAAATGTAAGGCATTATTATTGATATTGCTTCATTCTTTCAGCAATAGCCTCACTAAGATGAAGAGATGACTAAAACCTTACAGAGCTCCCAGCAAAGAGTAATGAAAGTAGTTGGTTCATTACAGATGCTGGATATTAGACCTTTGTTGGATGCATAGTTTGCAAAAATTTTCTCCCATTCTGTAGGTTGTCCGTTTACTCTGTTGATAGCTTCTTTTGCTGTGCAGAAGCTCTTTCGTTTAATTAGATCCCAGTTGTCAATTTTTGTTTTTGTCGCAATTGCTTCTGGAACTTAAACAAATTTACAAGTAAAAAGCAAACAACCCCATTAAAAAGTGGGCAAAGGACATGAACAGACACTTTTCAAAAGAAAACACACATGCGGCCAACAATCATATGAAAAAAAAGCTCAACATCACTGATCATTAGAGAAATGCAAATCAAAACCACAATGAGATACCATCTCACATCAGTCAGAATGGCTACGACTAAAGCGTCAAAAAAAATAGATGCTAGTGAGGTTATGAAGAAAAATTAACACTTCTACACTGTTGGTGGGAGTGTAAAATAGTACAGCCATTGTGGAAGACAATTTCTCAAAGGCCAAAAGACAGAAATACCACTGGACCCAGCTATTTCATTACTGGGTATATGCCCAAAGGAATATAAACCATTCTGTTACGAAGACACATGCACACATACATTCATTGCAGCACTATCCACGATAGCAAAGACATGGAATCAACCTAAATGCCCATCAGTCATAGACTGGATAAAGAAAACATGGTACATATAGACCATGGAATACTATGCAGCCACAAAAAAAGAATGAGATCATGTCTTTTTCAGGGACATGAATGGAGCTGGAGGCCATTATCCCTAGTAAGCTAATGCAGGAACAGAAAATCAAATAAGTTACATTTAGCTCCCACTTATAAGTGGAGCTAAAAGATGAGAACACATGGACACATAGAGGAGAACAACTCACACTGGAGCCTTTTGGAGGGTGGAGGATGAGAGGAGGGAGAGGATCAGGAAAAATAACTAATGAGTACAAGGCTTAAACCTGGGTGATGAAATAATCTGTACAACAAACCCCCAAGACACAAGTTTACCTATGTAACAAAACTGCACTTGTAACCCTGAAGTTAAAATAAAAGTTTTTTAAAAAGGGGACAGAGAGGGAAGTTAGGCATGCAACTGGGAAGCTGAAATAAGCCAAGAAAAGAAAAGAAAAGTCTCAGATGAAACCTGAACACACACCAAGAGTGCCCAGTTAATGACAAGGTGTTCAATCCTTTGGTTTAAGATGCCACAGTGTGTCTTTGTATAAACTTCTCAAATTCCTTGGAACAAATACAGTAAGAAGAGGATTAAATCTTCATTACCATGTAATATCTTTTTAGAAATGCAGATGCCGGCCGGGGGCGGTGGCTCAAGCCTGTAATCCCAGCACTTTGGGAGGCCGAGACGGGCGGATCACGAGGTCAGGAGATCGAGACCATCCTGGCTAACACGGTGAAACCCCGTCTCTACTAAAAAATACAAAAAACTAGCCGGGCGAGGTGGCGGCGCCTGTAGTCCCAGCTACTGGGGAGGCTGAGGCAGGAGAATGGCATGAACCCGGGAGGCGGAGCTTGCAGTGAGCTGAGATCCGGCCACAGCACTCCAGCCTGGGTGACAGAGCGAGACTCCGTCTCAAAAAAAAAAAAAAAAAAAAAAAAAAAGAAATGCAGATGCCATCACTAACATCAGTAAGGGTGGAGCCTTTGACAAGCCTACTTTTTTTCAGTGGGCAGGATCACAGCTATTTCAGAGCAACCCCGTCTCACCTGCCCTCCTCATCCTGCTTCTAAACTCTCTAGTATTCCTTGATCTGTAGAGGTGTAATCTGTTAAGAAAAATGTTTTATGGAGTCCAATCAGAAACAGACTCAGTGTCATTTTTTAATTCTAACAACAATCTCTTCAGCATTTCAAGACTCAAGGAATAAAAAAAGGAAAGGTTTATCTCATAGAGCGAGCATCAACAGCACAAATAAAAGGAAGTTATTTTTGTTTAATTCTTTTAAAAGCTTAACCTTAAGACCTGAGGCCAACAATTTTGCAGAATTACAAAAGTTCAGGAAATGTTAGTAATCCAACCAGACATATGTTCAGTCAGACAATATTATAAGAACAATGGCTTAGAATTACAACTTTTATTTATTTATTTTTTGAACAGTTATGGAAGGAAATTAAGCCACTCAGAAGTGTTCATTTTAAACTGATAGCATTGGTGGCATTTTAGCCTGCTTACTTACAAATGCTAGCAGAGGGAAGAAATATGAAAGCCATTCAAACGGTATGGAGCACGTAACCCACAGCACGTTAACACTGTAAGTCAAAGAGCCAATCTTTGCACATGATTCCGTGGAAATGTGGCAGGAAACCAGTCTAAACCTCCATTTACAATACCTGTCTAAACAGTTTTGAAATGTTTTGCTTTGTACCTGTGAAGGTACTTTCTACAATATTTGTATCTGAGGCTACTCCTGAACCCCAGAAACTGACTTTAGGATTCTATTCAGGGCTATCATATGTAAAGTTCAAGTTATGTCTTGGCCAGCAGTATCGTTTGGCAATGGTGGAAAGAAAATTTGGTTTTTCATTTCTCCTTCCTCCTAAAGATGTCTTAAGATTTAAATGATGCAAGTGCCTGTCACAAGGCAGGGATTCCACAAATGGCTCTTTCATGGTAGCCTGTAAAAATACCTCATAACCATAGGGAACATGGTTACCAAGGGCTTTATTCTCCCCACGTGGAGAAAGTTGGGGTGGGGAAAGCCTCGGGGACTTTTATTTCTTTCTTTTTGACTTAAAGTGGACCCAGGAGAGTTCAATGAAGACAATGGTCTCTGAGACAGAAAAGCAAGCTAGAACCTTCCCAATGATAAAATGGAAATGGTTAAAAAAAAAAAAAACAAAAAACCTCTCATTAGGATAAGGGGCAGGCAGACAAGGAGCCACTAGCCACTAGAAAATAGAATTCAGGTCAGGCACAGTGTTTCACGCCTGTAATCCCAGCATTCTGGGAGGCTGATACGGAGGGATTGCTTGAAGCCAAGAGTTCAAGACCAGCCTGGGTGACAAATTGAGACCCTGTCTCTACGATAAAACTTTTTTTAAATCAGCTGGGTGCAATGGTGCATGCCTGTAGTCCCAGCTACTTGGGAGGCTGAGACAAGAGGATCACTTGAGCCTAGGAGTTCAAGGCTGCAATGAGCTATGATCACACCACTGCACTCCAGCCTGGAGGACAAAGCAAGAACTTGTCTCTTACAAAATACAAACTTTAAAAATTAAAAATAATAGAATTCAGAGTTGATGCAAGGAGAGGAATGCATTCATTAGCTAAAAATACAACTCTGGGTTGTTTTTGTTTTTCAGTTTCTCTAAGAAATGCATCCTGAAATACAGTGTTTGTATAAAACTCTTTTATTTTTAGAAGTTTTAAAAAGGAATGTGTTTTAAGAACACAAATTTCAAACCAAACATCTATCCCCCCACCTGCCTTGCCTAAGGCAACTGTAAAGACAGGATCTAAGAGGGAAAAATGCCCTCTAGAATGCTATGAAGGCTCAGGGAAATGTATTGCATGTGTTAGCAAACATGAAAATTAATCACAACACATGGGTTAGCAACCATGAGGATTGCAACGTAACTTCCTCTAGCTGAAAGTCAATTATTTCACTATGAAAGAGGAAGAGAAATGGCATTTTGTCATTACAGACTTGTAGACTGATAAAATGTTAGCACTCAAAGAAGCCTCAGATAAAATCCTATCTTTCCCTTCTTTGAAGCAAAGAAGCAAAAACTCAAAAAGCGAGTTCCGTAGATCCTTCAGGATAGTACTTCTAGATTAGAATATTATAAATATGAACAAGTTCAACCACACATAGGATGCTTGAATGCCCTGATAAGTGACTACCTGACCTCTTAGTGGCAGGTACACCAATGCCACGCTTGGTGTGTTCAATACAGTTTACTACCATGGAGCGCTTTGTAACCTATAAACAGCACTACACATTGATAATAAAGATCACTGGATCTTCATAAGACCCTCAAGAGTCAGCCAGGGTTATTTTCTCCATATTACAGAGAAGGACACTGAGACTTTTCTTCATGAGGAATTGACCTGAAATATGAACCAAGATCCTCTGAATCCAATGCAGTGTGCTATAGCCATGCAGAGATGCCATTGGGAGCAGGCTGTCATGTTGAGGCAAAATCTGTCTCTGTTTAAATGCTGTTTATAAGTATACATGTATACCTCAAGGCCATTTAGAACAAATCTAATCTGGCTTCTACTTAACAGCCCTAAATATCCTCAGACAGCATCCTTCTGACTTCTCTACCCCAGCTTTGATTTGATCATCATGGCAAGATCTCCTCAAAAAGTTAGCATTTTTATTACTAAATACTAAGTGCCTCTTTCCCATATTAGATGTGATTTTAGTCAATTAAAACTGAATTTTTAAAGCATCTATTATTTTACAAATACAGATGGTAAGAAAACCACTGGTCAGCCCAGGCATGGTGGTTCACGCCTGTAATCCCAGCACTTTGGAAGGCTGAGGTCAGGAGTTCAAGACCAGCCTGACCAACATGGCAAAACCCTGTCTCTACTAAAAACACAAAAATTAGCCAGGCGCGGTGGCATGTGCCTATAATCCCAGCTACTCAGGAAGCTGAGGCAGGAGAATCATTTGAAACCAGGAGGCAGAGGTTGCAGTGAGCCAAGATTGTGCCACTGCACTCCAGCCTAGGTGACAAAGCAAGACTCCACCTAAAAAAAAAAAAAAAAAAAAGAAAAGAAAAGAAAAAAGAAAACCACTGGCCAGAGAGTAAAATATGCATATGCCTCAGTTCTCATCCCTACCACAGTCTTGCAACACAACACAACCTCCAGAAAAATATTATCAAGATACATATACATATGTGCCACAGTTATGATACTTTTTTTTTTTTTTCTCATTAAACTTTTTTAATGGGTCTCAAAATTCTGTGACAAATTTTTGGTCAAGTTGTTTCCATTAAAAAGTACTGATTTTAAAAACTAATAACTTAAAACTGCCACACGCAAAAAAGAAAACCAAGGTGGTCCACAAAACATTCTCCTTTCCTTCTGAAGGTTTTACGATGCATTGTTATCATTAACCAGTCTTTTACTACTAAACTTAAATGGCCAATTGAAACAAACAGTTCTGAGACCGTTCTTCCACCACTGATTAAGAGTGGGGTGGCAGGTATTAGGGATAATATTCATTTAGCCTTCTGAGCTTTCTGGGCAGACTTGGTGACCTTGCCAGCTCCAGCAGCCTTCTTGTCCACTGCTTTGATGACACCCACCGCAACTGTCTGCCTCATATCACGAACAGCAAAGCGACCCAAAGATGGATAGTCTGAGAAGCTCTCAACACACATAGGCTTGCCAGGAACCATATCAACAATGGCAGCATCACCAGACTTCAAGAATTTAGGGCCATCTTCCAGTTTTTTACCAGAACGGCGATCAATCTTTTCCTTCAGCTCAGCAAACTTGCATGCAATGTGAGCCGTGTGGCAATCCAACACAGGGGCATAGCCAGCACTTATTTGGCCTGGATGGTTCAGGATAATCACCTGAGCAGTGAAGCCAGCTGCTTCCATTGGTGGGTCGTTTTTGCTGTCACCAGCAACGTTGCCACGACGAACATCCTTGACAGACACATTCTTGACATTAAAGCCCACGTTGTCCCCAGGAAGAGCTTCACTCAAAGCTTCATGGTGCATTTCGACAGATTTTACTTCAGTCATTACGTTGACTGGAGCAAAGGTGACCGCCATACTGGGTTTGAGAACACCAGTCTCCACTCGGCCAACAGGAACAGTACCAATACCACCAATTTTGTAGACATCCTGGAGAGGCAGGCGCAAGGGCTTGTCAGTTGGACGAGTTGGTGGTAGGATGCAGTCCAGAGCCTCAAGCAGCGTGGTTCCACTGGCATTGCCATCCTTACGGGTGACCTTCCATCCCTTGAACCAAGGCATGTTAGCACTTGGCTCCAGCATGTTGTCACCATTCCAACCAGAAATTGGCACAAATGCTACTGTGTCAGGATTGTAGCCAATTTTCTTAATGTAAGTGCTGACTTCCTTAACAATTTCCTCATATCTCTTCTGGCTGTAGGGTGGCTCAGTGGAATCCATTTTGTTAACACCAACAATTAGTTGTTTCACACCCAGTGTGTAAGCCAGAAGAGCATGCTCTCGAGTCTGCCCATTCTTGGAGATACCAGCTTCAAATTCACCAACACCAGCAGCAACAATTAGGACAGCACAGTCAGCCTGAGATGTCCCTGTAATCATGTTTTTGATGAAGTCTCTGTGTCCTGGGGCGTCAATGATAGTCACATAATACTTGCTGGTCTCAAATTTCCACAAGGAGATATCAATGGTGATACCACGTTCCCGCTCAGCTTTCAGTTTATCCAAGACCCAGGCATACTTGAAGGAGCCCTTTCCCATCTCAGCAGCCTCCGTCTCAAATTTTTCAATGGTTCTTTTGTCGATGCCACCGCATTTGTAGATCAGATGGCCAGTAGTGGTGGACTTGCCCGAATCTACGTGTCCAATGACGACAATGTTGATATGAGTCTTTTCCTTTCCCATTTTGGCTTTTAGGGGTGGTTTTCATGACACCTCTGTTCTGGCGGCAAACCCGTTGCGAAAAAGCCACAGTTATGATACTTAAAAAGAAACTACTGATTGGTTTTCAATGGGAAACATACTACGTGTATATATAATTAAATAAATGCTAAAACATAAATAAAATATTATGAAATCTTAATCTCAAAGAGATTAATTGCCTGATTCATACACTAATAGGTAAACACTCAAGAACAAATGAAGCTTTATCCTTTGCCTCATTTGGAGTGGGGAGGAAAAGTAAAATTCAAATGCACTAACGCTAATTGATATTCGTGTCAAGGTTTGAATTTCAGCATTGATTAAGCAAGCCACTACACTACATGTAAGTGAAATCTGCTAACAGAAAATCATCATGTATAATTTTTCAATCATTTTTCCCATTCTCAATGTGCCATGTTAACACTGAGAATCAAAAAACGTAATAAGCTGACTGATTCAGAAATCAAATGCAAGCCTCTAAATTTCATTGCATAAGTGTCAGATCTGAAAGAAAAGGAAGTGATTTTTTACATATATATGTTTCTACACACATATATGCAGATAA
Organism: Rhinopithecus roxellana; assembly: GCF_007565055.1. Lineage (NCBI taxonomy): Eukaryota > Metazoa > Chordata > Mammalia > Primates > Cercopithecidae > Rhinopithecus > Rhinopithecus roxellana. The sequence continues at coordinate 134,188,716 of NC_044558.1, forward strand.
GATACATACATATATAACATTTATAGATGCATAACATATTTTATGTATGTTTACGTATGAGTATGTACTTCCATAGCGCCTCTTTTTACATCAGGTTTTGTCACATACATTATCTGATTTAATTCTTTCACCAACACTTTGAAGTATTAGTTCTATAAATGAGGAAAGAGAAACTCAGAATGTTTTAGAGCTCTAACCTAAAATTTCAAAACTAGTTTTCAAATTTAGTCCACATCAACCTGCCTACAAAGCCCATCTTCATAATTTAATAGAAGATGCTTTATATTTATCAAGTTAAAACTTTTAACAAATACATTGAGGTACATTCACTGAAATTAAAACACATAATTTGACAGCCCACGTTCTCTGGTTTCAAATTCCCAGATTCCTTGCTGAAATACTCCTACAAGGGCCCAAAAATGTGTTAAAAGAGCCAATCTGAACACCTGTAACTATAAATACGACAGAAGAGCACAGCAGCAAGCCAGAAACACTTGGGCAGAGAAGATCATGGCTTCAAGCCCTCCACTCAGAAACCAGTAATTTTCTAATAGGTGAACAATTGAACTATTAATACAGGTAAATTATAGTGGTAAGCTTGCCGTTTTAAACCAACTTTAGCATGACTGTAACAACTCCTGTCCTAAACTTAAAAAAAAAAAAAAAAAAGTCTAACACAGGGTATTTTATGTCAAGTCACAGTTATGTAATATCAATATTTAGAGTAAAGAACTGCTTGCTGTTCACGTCCTGGTACTGAATTAATTGCTGTTCTCATATGGGTGACCTAAAACAAAATCAGTTTGTTACGCTAGTTCCTCCGTGAGCAGAGATTTATTCATAATAACAAAAAGATAATGGAGTCTTATTCATCATTATTATTACATATTTATGCTCCAATAAGACTAGCTTTCTTTTGATGATGATTACTACCAAAAAGCACCTACAGATAATTTAGGAGTCAATGGAGAACTCCAGAGCAAAGTTTAGCAAACTATAATTGTGTAATTGTGCAAGCCAAGCTTTTTTTTTTTTTTTTTTAAGACGGAGTTTCGCTCTTGTTGACCAAGCCAGAATGCAATGGCGTGATCTCGGCTCACCACAACCTCCACCTCCTGAGTTCAAACGATTCTCCTGCCTCAGCCTCCTGAGAAGCTGGGATTACAGGCACGCGTCACCACACCCAGCTAATTTTTTGTATTTTTAGTAGAAATGGGGTTTCACCATGTTAGCCAGGCTGGTGTCGAACTCCTGACCTCAGCTGATCCACCCACCTCAGCCTCCCAAAGTGCTGGCATTACAGGTGTGAGCCACTGCGCCTGGCCTAGCCAGGCTTGAAATCAATGTATTTGGTCTCAACCAGCTTTCCGAATGGAATGGAACAGGAAGAGAAAGGGAAGGGGAAGGGAAGGACAAGGGAAACAAATGGGAAGGAAAAGAGTAAGGGTAGGGGAAGCGTAGGGAAGGGGACAGGGAAGGAGAAGAGAAGAGAGGGAAAAGGGGAAACGAGGGGGAAGGGAGGAGAAGAGGAGGGAAGCAGAGAACATTGCAAAGTAGCAAGTATTCTTTCAAGAAACTTTTGTTTCTGGTTGTGTGTGGGTTTGTGCATGTGCACACACACGTAGGCACATGTGGGATTACAATGTATAATGTATTTCTTACTGAGAGTTGCAACTAAAAGTATTCAAAAGCCACACTTCTAGAGGTCTGCACATGTGTACAGGTTAGGGTTAAATGAACTTCAAATTTATATAAACATATCCTGTGGTCAAGAGGAAAGGAAACTGAGACCAGGAAACTTTCCTTTGCTCTATGAATGACTTCTGAAATACACAAAAACTATATTTTTAAATTAACTGCCCTGTCAATTTGTATATAGACAATTACAATGGAGTGGGAAGATGCCCTTTTAAAAATGTCTTCCTCTTTTTAGCCCCACGCTGGTTGGCCTCTACCTTTACTATAGCACCCATCTATCAGATAGTACTTCCTATTAGATAACATATTTATATGTGACTCTATATTCAGCACCTATTAGCTACTATATGGAAGATGCTCCAAATCTGTTTGCAAAAGAAAGTTCCTGCCAAGTTACCTGAGAAACAATCATTAGATATCTATTCTTTCTGCTCTGAAGGGTTTTACCATCTTTTTGCGGGGTTGGGGGAGGTCTCCTATTAAAATACAAACACCTGAGAAGGGAACACCCTAAGATCTTGGTTCTCAGTTGACTCCTGCTGCCTGAGAGCTTCATGAGGGTGAGGTGATTCGTACTGAGCATCTGGGAAAGGCACCTTTTAGATTACCAACGACTGGGAAAAATACACAGGAAAGCTGTCGGTCAAATTTACAGATGATGCAGAGTGAAGAGGAGTAGCTAATTAGGCACATTAAAATCTAGATTTTTTTTTAAATCCAAACATCAATGCAATTAACTTTATACAAACATAAATAGAAGGTCAGAAAAAATTCAACTACTTTGGTACATGATAGAGAGGAGCACAAGGCTATTTATTAGCCAATAATATTTTAAAAATTGAAAATAGCCTAGACCTTAGGCTTGAGTTCAACTTAACATAATTAGAATGCCGTACAGCCCTGTGTGCCCAGGACAATTCTGGTTTATGCCTGTTGCCTGAGCTTAATTATTAGCCATGTCCCCCCTTCACTCTCAAGAATGTCCTGCTTTGGGTGATAAGTATATTATCACTCCAAATATAAGTAAGTGAATACTGTGCCGAACCAGCGGAAAAGCTGATGCCGCCATTTTAGGCTGATTCATAGAAGAATGATTCCTCAAGTAGAGGAAGAAGGAACACATCCATATTGGGTCCAGTTCTACAGGAGCCACATTTTAAGCAGCATCCTAACAAATTAGCCAGTATCCAAAGTTCAGCAAGGGGGAAAGCAAGCAAAATACACAAGTCATGTTATTTGAGCAACGACAGTTCAAACTGGGAAATGTTGACTAACAGAGAGAAAACAAAGAGTTGGTATAATCCCACTTTGTGTAGCTAAACTTCTACATGTAAATGAGGGAGGAAAGTTTTTCCCTATATTGATCCAGGATCAAAGAAAATTTTCGTTCCATGCAAGGGGAAACCTGCCAGCAACTGGAAAAAATCCAAAAAACACAAATTACTCAGAGGCAAGTAAACTTGTACTCATCATGTTGAGGCAGAGGCAGATGAGGAAGAGTGCAGCAGGAATCTTGCCTTGGGGAGGTCTTTCCCAAATACTACCTTCTATTTTTCTTTTTTTTAATTTTATTTTCTTTCTTTTTTTTTTAATACAGAGGCTCGCTCTGTCGCCCAGGCTGGAGGACGGCGCTATCTCAACTCACTGCAACCTCCACCTTCCAGGTTCAAGCGATACTCCTGCCTCAGCCTCCAGAGTAGCTGGGATTACAGGCACGCCCTACCACGCCCAGCTAATTTTTGTATTTTCAGTAGAGATGGGTTTCGCCATATTGGTCAGGCTGGTCTCGAACTCCTGACCTCGTGATCTGCCTGCCTCAGCCTCCCAAAGTACTGGGATTACAGGCATAAGCCACCGCGCCTGGCCTACCTTCTATTTCTCAATGGGAACAGTGGTAGAGGTGACTGGCAAAAAGGGAAGGAGTTCATGTTCTACATTTACATAAATAGTTCAGACACCTCACCTGCCTCAGCTGTATTTATAAAACCGTAGTTGGTTTGGCATCTCGGTATTACAGAAACCAGGAAATTTCAGCCCCCGGACCCCATAATCTTCTATTACTAAATATCTATCAGTGCTACATTAAAATGCTCAAAGTTAAAGCACTATGTAAATATGTATTATTATTACTTTCAACTTTACATTCCACATGAACAAATACAGTTGTGTTTATATTTTGCAGTTTCAGAAGCATGATGCTTGCTGTGGTATTTTGTCACTTAAGTTTTTAGTTTGGTAAAATACTCCCAGATTAAAAGAAGATGAACAGAGAGTCAAAGGTGGAAGGAATAATAACCAAGAAACACCCCTTCCCCACAATACACACACACACACACACACACACACACACACACACACTACACAAATAGCAGCTATAATACTTACTGATGGAGCACTCTATGCAAAGCACAATGATAAAAGCTTTACACAGATTCTTTAATCTCTGTAGAAAACTTTGAGACCAGTATTACTATTGTTCCCATGTTACAGATCACGGAACTGGACATTTTAAAGGTTAGGTTCTGCCCAGGGTCACGGAGGTAGGATTCAAACCCAAACAACTAACTTCAGAGTCTGTTCTTTTATACACTAAAGATAGAAAGTACATAACCCAGCTATTTTGTATGTTTGGAAAGTAGAACAGTAAAATATTAAAGAATTGGGATGTGGGAAGAAAGGTAGGACCTCCAGAAAGTGGCCTGGACGTGAGAAGTGGGGAATCGAGAGATGAGATAACAGAGTAGAGAGGAGACAACATGGCGGACAGGCCATGGGAAATGAAAGCAATGGTGGTGGTGTGTTCTTCTCTTGGCATTTTTTGGTCTCCTCCTTTTCTACCTATTCTTTTATTCTCCATAACTGTAAATTTGTTTGTTGTTCTCTTCATGTATTTTTTAGCTTCTCTCTCTCATTACATCTCTTTTTGTTGGTTTTTGGGAAGGGGGTTGTTCTTGTTTTTTCTTTTTACCAACAAGAATGAGCTTGGGTCTCTTTGCAGTTTTATCCCCTTCTCTTTTCTTCATTTTCTTCTTCATTGTCTTCCTTTTACATTCTCTTATTGCACTCTATTCCCAATATTTCTTTTATCTCTTCTCCAAACTTTTTCTTTTCTTTCTCTCCCTTACGTGGTTATAAAATTATTCTTTAAAAATGTACCATGTCCTTTGGATAAGATTAGGTCTTTTCTATTTCAAATAAAAACTTAGATGAGTTGAAAATTTTCTTATCAAAACTCAACCTGAAAGTAAGTTGCAAAAACAAGCACATTTCTAACAGAAGACTTGGATCCAGAATACAGAAAGTGCTTTTACAACTCAAGAAAAGAAGACATACAATTCAATAAGATTTAAACAGATGTTTCACAAAAAAAGGGAAGGCTAACAAGTACATAAAAATACGCCCAATACCACTGATCATTAGAGAAATGCAAACTATGACCACAATTAGATACCACTACAAAACCACTAGAATGGCTACAATTAAAAAGAATGACAATGTCATGTGTTATGAGGATGTGGAGCAACTGGAATTCTCATACATTGGTGGTATGAACACAAAATGGTTCCCTACTTTGGAGAACATTTTGGTAGTTTCTTGAAAAGTTAAAAGATACTTATTATATGATCCAGTAATCCCATTCCAAGGCATCTACCCAAGAGAATTAGAACCTATGTCCACACAAAGCATTGTCTCCAAATGTCCACTTACATTATTCACAGTTTCCCAAAAATGGGGGAAAACAAACCAAATGTCCAACTCCAAATGTAGTGGTATATCCATACAATGGACTACTACTACCAAAAACAAAGGAACAAATACTGACACATGCAGTACTGATCCTGAACATGGATGAATCTCAAAAACATCTTATTAAGTGAAAGAAGCCAGATATAAAAGACTCCATACCACATGAGGCCATTTACATGAATTCTAGAAAAGGCAAAACTATAGCATCCAAAAGAAGGTCAAGGGTTGCCTGGAAGTGGGGTGGAACCAAGGATTGACTGCAAAAGGACAAAAAAGAACTTTTTGAGATGATGGAAGTGATTTAAGTATTGGCTTCACAGCTGTATTCATTTAACAAAACTCATTAAGCTGAATATTTAAAAGGAGTACGTTTTATGGTATATAAGTTACTATTCAATCAAGTTGAAAATAAAATTACTACAGTTGTATATAGTCCTCAATTGTTCTCTTTTCTATGGCTCAATTGTTTCTCATAAATATTTTTAAGGAAAAAGATAAACTTTAAAGACATAATAAGGATTTGTTTTATTAATAGTTGTTGTGGTTTGGTTTGCTTGGTATGTGGGAAGAGGAACACTGGGTTGACTTGTTTCCTAAATCACAGGATCTAGCTTGACTTCCCCACACATGGCAGCTCTCAAAATCATTTGGTGATTGACTGATAAGGCACACCCAGGGGTTCAGCAGGTACATCTAATTTAATCTAGTGAGATACATTTTTCTCAACACAGTACACAATAAAATTAAGATTTAATCCACAATTTAATTTCAATTTAATTTCAATTTGGAATAGCCTGGAATACCTTGTCATATCTGAAAGAGAGGAAGAGACTATTGAGTCATGCCAAAAATACCTGAGAGTCCCAACTAACAAAATTGAGACTACTGAGCATTGAGATGAATGGCCACATTGGATTAAAACACACCAAATACGTTAAAATCCATGAGTTCATAATTATTTTTAAAAACATATATTAGTCATCTTTGGAGGTTAGAGTACCAACTCATTCTAAAAACTGGAAGATAAAGGGAAAGAAAGAAAAGAGGAAGGTAGATCAACATAAACACTGAAGGACGTCTGCAATACGTCACATAATAGAAAAAGCAAGCTTCTCTCCACCGTATAAGGTGATCCCAATGTTATAAAAACAAACAAATCTACACAATGCTTTTATAGACTTCAATAAAAACTCAAGGAAGATAAACTATTTACTGCGGTTATCCTTAAGATACGGAAATGGATGTTGTGGAGGAGGAGAAAAGATTTTCACTTTGTATGTTTTATTACTTTTGTGAAAATTTTAAAGCAATAAATTTCTAGACAAAACTTTTTTGTTTTCCCAGGGGAAAAAAAAAATCTAACTTATTATGAACTATATGTTAAAGCCTTGTAATGATGCTGCACTGCCTACTGGATGAAGCCCAAATTTGTTCTTGGAGTAAAAAGTATAAAATAAAAATTGCAAAAGATGTAAATAAGAAGAGCTTACTCTAATGTTGCTGTTTCTCTTTCTGTCTTAGGAGAAATGGACCAGAGAATGAGAATGGGCCATTATGATTCCACTTCTGCTATCACTGTCATCAAATTACTTTAAATACCAACATTTAGAAAATATCTATTTAATTTTCTACTTTACTTAGTCCACACCTGCTCTTTTCCAAGGAACTCTGCAATTGAGTGGCACCCAATTATTCATCCATTAAACATGTGAGACAGGAAACTCAGGCTGAGGAGGGGAGGCTCCCATTGATAGGGAGAGTTTGGGGTGAGCACATCCCACTCTGATGCCAGCTGTCCCTGAGGCAGAGGCGGTGCCTTCCAGGCCTGGGAGGGCCCAGGTCAATGGCAGTGCATTCATTTTAATCTCCAGTTAAGAAGTTTAACAGGAGTAGCAAAGGATATAATTAGAAACGTTCTCAACTGCTAGCAGAACTGAAAAGAATGAGGATTCCATAACAATTAAAATTACTTTTCTAAGTGCTGATAATTCTCACCTCCTTTGCCAGCTGGGTGCAAGTCAGGACCTCTGTTTCAGTCAGTTTTATACACAATTATACACATGTTTTATACACAGATGTTTTATATACATCTCTGGAAATACAGTCCTTCCATGTGCCCATGTCAGCTGACACAGGGGAAGTTTTATTTGGAAAAAAAAAAAAAATTTATTTGGAAAAAAAAAATTACAAAGTAGAAAAGAAGGATTCTTAATGTGGGAACCACAGCCTACAGTGGATGGGATTCATGGAGGTCAACAAATTCCCTGAACGTGTAAGAAAAACTCTGTGAGTGTGTGTGCGCATTCACAGATCCATTTCTATATGGGAGGACGCATAGCTGTTATCAGATTCTGAGAGGGATCTAGGCCCCTCAGAAACCCATAGTAATCACACCTGAAAGGGAGTGTGCCATTATAAATCATCGTAGGCTCTCGAGCCAGTAACTATACAAACACAGTCAGTTGCAAGCAGGCATGAGTTAAACTCTCCTTTGTTAAACAATGGAAGAGGAAATACATCAGGACGGAGAGGGTTCCTAAAAGATGCTTTAGAGAAGTATAAAGAAGATAAGTCAGTCCTAAATGTGGGCCCAGGCAGCGAAGGGAGGTTCCTGGACCAGGTCTACAGGAAGCACATTTTCTCTGCAAGGGAGTGCCCACACCAACATGAACAAGCATGACAGAAGACTGTGAGAGGACAGATAAAGAAAAAGATGAATGAGCCAGCAATTCCATGGCCAAGTATTTACCAAAGAGAAATGAGTGCGTTTGCCCACCAAAAGACATGCGAAACATGTCACAGGATTCATCACAGCCCACTGATCGGATAAGCGATAAATAAATAGTAGTATGGTCACAGAATGGAATTGTAGAAAGTAACAAGAAAGAATGAACTGCTACATGTAATAACATTAAAGAATTACACAGATGTCATGTTGAACAAAGAAACAGCCATAAGAGTGTATGACGGAAAACCTGTCCATGTCCACACAAAACCTAATGTTAGGAGCAGCATTATACATAACAGTCAACAAGAGAAAAACCTAAATGTCCATTTACTGATAGATGGACAACCAAAACACAATATATCCACATCTTGGAATATTATCCAGCCTTAAAAAGGAACGATGTGGCCAGGTGCAGTGGCTCATACCTGTAATTCCAGCACTTTGGGAGGCTGAGGCAGGTGGATCGCCTGAGGTCAGGAGTTTGAGACCAGCCTGGCCAACATGGTGAAACCCCGTCTCTACTAAAAATACAAAAATTAGCCGGGAGTGGTGGCAGGTGCCTGTAATCTCAGCTACTCAGGAGGCTGAGGCAGGGGAATCCCTTGAATCCAGAAGCAGAGGTTGCAGTGAGCTGAGATCACACCACTGCACTCCAGCCTGGGTGACAGAGCAAGACTCCATCTTGGAGGAAAAAAAAAAAGAATGATGTACTGATTCATGCTAAAACACGGACAAACTTTGAAAACATTATCTAAATGAAAGAAGCCAGTCACAAAAGGCCACAAAAGGTATGGTTCCATTTACATGAAATGTTCAGAATAGGCAAATGTATACAGATAGAAAGGAGCTTCGCTGGGAGGAGGGGGAAACGGAGTGACTGCTAATGGCTATATCTTTTGGGGGTGATGAAAAATTTCTAGAATAGAAAGTGACAAGTGTTGCACAAACTTGTGAATACACTAAAAACTACTGAATTGTACACTTTAAAAGATAAATTTTATGATGTCTAAATTATGTCAATAAAACCAATTAAAGAAATGATAGGTATAGTATGGTTTCACTTATATGAAATTTGAAAACAGACAAAAACAATCTATAGTGTGAGGGTAAAAACAATGTTACCTTTGGCAGAGGAACCTCAGCAGGGTATAAATGTTTTATATCATGATCTAGGTGATGCTTACATAAATATTTATATTTATATTTTATATATGTATATATGTTTGTATATACATACACACATATAAAGATGTATCAAACTTACATTAATACACTTAAGCTTACACTTAAGATTTATGTGTTTTATTGAATGTTAAGTATTTCAGCAGATATTTTAGAGAAAAATATTTTTTCCATAGCATTGTGATGAGGATCAATGCATTATTAGATGTAAACCCCTAGAACCATGTTTAGAACATATAATATGCTCAGTGAAGCAATTTTAGTAATTTAACAATTTTAGTAATTTTAGCAATCTTACTAGTTGCCTACATTAAACACCTCATGTCCAGGCCAGGTGCAGTGGCTCATGCCGGTAATCCCAGCACTTTCGGAGGCTGAGGTGGGGGGAATCATACCTGAGGTCGGGAGTTGGAGACCAGCCTGACCAACATGGAGAAACCCCGTCTCTAATATTACAAAATTAGCTGGGCATGGTGGCACATGCCTGTAGTCCCAGCTACTCGGGAGGCTGAGGCCGGAGAATCACTTGAACCTAGGAGATGAGCCAAGATTGCACCATTGCACTGCAGCCTGGGCAATAAGAGCAAAACTCCATCTCAAAAAAAAAAAAACAAAAAACAAAAAGAAAAAAACAGAAACAACAACAACAACAACAACAACAAACCTCATGTCCAAAACAATGAAACTTCTATAGGTTCTACCTTTAAAATAGATCTAGCAACTGATTTCTTACCAACTCATGATCCTAATCTAAATCACCATAATTTCTCTCCTGGCTGCAGCAACAGCCTACTAACAAGTCTCTGCTTCTGCCCCTGCCCGACTGTGGATTCTTCATGCAGCAAGCACTGTAAGCCTGTTAAACGGAAGTCAGCGCCCATCAGCCTGTGCTCAAAACCCTTCAATGGCTCCACCTCACTCAAAGCAAAAGCCAAAGGCCTCCCTGTGGCCTACAGAGCCCTATATGAGCTGCTCTCTGGCTCTGCCACTCCTAATGACTGGCCTGACCTCCCCACCACTACCTGGCCACTCACTGGCTCCACCCCAGCCACACCATCCTATTTGCCATTACTGGAACTTATCTAGGACATCTCCACTTCAGGGACTTTGCCCTGGACACTCTCTCCAGCTCTACCTGTTCCCCAAGATTTCTGCACAGGCAACTTTGCCCCTACTCAGGCCTCCGCTCAAGTATCAGTGAGGACTGCCCTGGTACTGCAAAAACAGCAACGCTTCCCAAGCTAGCACTCTTGGTCACCTTGCTTTATTTCTCTACATAGCATGTCACCATCTGATAAATGCCTAGCACTTAGTAGGTGCTCAATGAATGTTTCCTGAAGGAACACAGACATGAATATATGAATAAAAGGAACAAACATTAGTTATATTAATTCCTGAATATGGAATGAAATCCCAAAACTTTTGGTACAATTTGAATTTTTATCACAAATGTGGATTGTTTTGGATCACAAACAGGAAGTAGAGAACACAGTCATAGCAGCCTATAATTTCACTGGATTCTATTCATGATCTGCCTAAAAAGAACAACAAAAACCCATAAAGCAAAAGGAAATATACTCTCTTTTCTTCTTTGCTTCATCAAATACATAGCCTTATAAAGAAAGAGGTTACTGTGAGCTTTTAAAAGGAAAATGTGAGTATGGAGGACAAGAATTTTGCAGGCAAACTGTTAGGCACGTACAGATTGTCAGAAGTTTTCTGTTAAAAGTTAGGCAAACGATGGTAGGTGCAACCTTTTTCAGATAAAATGTTTTGCAAAAATGAGAAATATTTCCCAGGTAGCAGCATTATAAGTGTTCTCAGGGTCATCCTGCCCACAGATTAGCAACGACTTTGCCAGAACCGGCTTTGATGTTATCCAGGAATGACGAACAACAGACCTCCTGTGCTCCTTGCCCGCTAGATGAAAACATGAGAACATAAAGAAGCCCTGGCGCTTCTTTCCTTTTATCCTTGAACAAACACAGACATACAGCAGATGTGACCTCACTAAATATGAGCTGGTTCAACTGATGCTCAGTTTCGATTGCACTTCTAATGATTGCACATGGTGATGTTCCCACTCTGTAGGACTGAATCCAGGCAAAAGACAAAAGCAACCCTCTGCACCACAGACATAAAAGTTTATTTGAGGCATAAGTTCTGAATACTCTAACAATCCGATTACAGCATTATTTTTCTATAGCCCAAACTGCAAAGTTGAACTATCTGCTTGTTAGGACAATTCCTACCAAGACAGCTGACTTTCATTGTTTGAAGAAGCACACTTGAACTCCTTCCCAGAATCACAGCCTCAAGAAAGGAGAAGAAATTCCCTAACAAATTCATCACTTACCAAAGGCATAGAAGTCTATAGGGGAATCACAATTTAATGAAGCAAAAATCAGAAAATACTTGGTTTCAAAGAGAGAGAGAGAGAGACGTAGTTATAATGTGTTTTTTGTGGAACACAATTAGCAAAAAGCATTGACATGGCTCCACCTAATACAAAGAGGATTACACCAGAATGGTTTCTCACTCATAACTCAAATTTTAGTCCCATGATTGAGCACACTGGCATAATAAATATTCAATAAATGCCAATTTAATTGAAATTTAATGAGATTTAAAACTGAAACCTGATTTTTCCAAGAAGTCTTCCCTGATTATATTAGCTCACAAGAAACCCACTTCTCAGACTCCTGTAATACTTACTATCCAACGATTACAAACTATTCTTGTTCTTTAATGATTTTTTTGTATAGATCCTTATCTCCCCACCTAGACTGTGAATCCCTCAAATTCAAAGACTACACACTAAATTTCTTCTGAATTACACAGAAGAATAGGGGTTGGAGGGCACAGAGTAGGATAAATATGAAACATCTCACCCCATTCATCCCACACGAGCACAAATAGCTGTGTATTCCTACAACACACACACACACAAACACATACACAAATGTTCCTGCATGCCTCTTCACGAGCTGCTTCTTTGAAGACCTAATAAAATATGCATGCAAATGGAGGGAACCTGGAGAATGAGCCCATTCTGGTTTGCCCCATGTCCCACATTCACTGATCTTAGAGAAGACAGAGCTAGTGTTTGCTGCGGTACTCAGGAAGCCCGGGACGTGAGTTTGAATAGAAAATGAGCAGAAACAACCTGACAATTTGCCACTCTAAAACATGTACACTTTCCCTAGCTGCGGCTTGGTCCTAACGGAGTGTGTCCTGCCTCTTAGCGATCTGGTGTCATGACTCTTGTCTTTCTCAAAGGAATATGTGGGGAATTTCATCCATAGACTCCTACCACCCCTGGCTTGTTGAGAGCATCACAAACTTAGTGTCACAGTGCTGTTATCTTCTTTATTACTGATGCACACATGTGCCATTTGTGACTAATTTATGCTCACCAATCAGATCTGCATGAAGCAGTGGAGAGAATTTTCAAGGTAATGCAGCCAAATTGGGTATCTTAAAACAATGTGTTGTTGCATGTATCTACCTTTCTCTCCAAAGAGCAAAAGTGTTCTCTTATCAGGGGTGCGTGTGCGTGTGTGTGTGTGTCTGTGACAGCATGCTAGGGAGTGTTATTTCATTTACTTTCTTAACTAACTTGGGTCTGATCCTCTTAGTGGCTACCTAAAAATGACTAGAAAAGTAAGCAAAAACATGCTTCCTTTTCAAATGCACAACAATACTTTTTCTCTTGCTAAATATTCAAGTAACTCCAAATTGAGCAATTGACCAGATCAGGGCCAAACTGTCTGATGAAGTAATCAATCTCCCAAAATTTCTCTACACTGGTTAAACGCCGCATAGTCAAAGCCTGTATTGTTTTATCCGAGACTTTCTGTTGTACATAAAAACACACATGTTTGAAATTTCAAAGAAAAAGTATGCATGAAATTTGCTTGCTTGCTTTCTCCTTTCCTTCCTTCCTTCCCTTTGTTCTCAATACCATAATTCACTATGCTACCAGCTTAGAGCTCTGAAAATGCCCGTAATCACTTAAGGCTTTTGTCCTCATTTAACTGGTAGAACCACTATCTTTGCAATTCTTGGTTCTTCACTGATGCCATTATCCATTTTGGAGAGTAGTCATCTCCAACCCAAGCCAGGTGTGTATTACAAGGAACCATTTAAAACTACCACTTTTGTAGGTTTATAAAGTAAAATACTGGTAACTTCATATAGGTTAACCCTAATGTAGGTTTATCAACATTTTCGATGCCTCTTCATGTCACTCATGCAAACGCTATAAAGATTTATCTAATCAAATCCATAAGGTCTTTCCTTGTTCTATTTTATGTCTATATGTTCTATTCTATATGTCTCTTGCTCTATTTTTACTACCACACTTCTCCACTTCCTAAACATCACTGAAGCTCATGGCTCATCACCTCTCAGCAGAACAACTGAGAATGTGTCCTTGCTTGACTCTCCCGTTCCAATCCAATCTTGAGACAAATGGTTCAGGTTCTTCCAACAATGCTTCTATTTCCCTGTTCAAGAATTCTTCCACATCAAATGCAAATGTGTCTCTTCTTGAACATCCTACACCACGTCACCAGTCTCATGTCATTATTTCATTAACCTTTTTTCATTATTATCCAACAGATTTCTATTTTAGACAAAATTCACTGTCCCAAACTCAATAGCTTGTTCTTCCTTCCTAAGGGACTTCTGTGTGCTACTCCAGTATCTGAACAATTCAGTCTATCAACTTCCACCAATGCAAGTCCCTTCTAACGTCAAAACCCTGAAGAAATAATTTTTCCAGGAAGGCTTTCAAAGAGTTTTTTTTTTTTTTTTTTTTTTTTTTTTTTTTTTTTGAGACGGAGTCTCATCTCTCACCCAGGCTGGAGTACAATGGCGTGATCTCGGCTCACTGCCACCTCCGCCTCCTGGGTTCAAGTGATTTTCCTGCCTCAGCCTCCCAAGTAACTGGGACTACATGAACCTGCCACCACGCTCCACTAATTTTTATATTTTTAATAGAGACAGTGTTTCATCGTGTTGACCAGGCTGGTCTCGAACTCCTGACCTCAGATGATCTACCCACCTCACCTCCCAAAGTGCTGGGATTACAGGCGTGAGCCCCAGCACCCAGCCAAGGCTTTCCTAATTAACTTTATTACATTCAATCCTGTACTATTACAAAGAAATTATTCTTTCTAAGATTAGGTTGGTGCAAATATAATTGCAATTTTTGCCATTAAAAGTAATACTAAAAGCCACAATTATGTTTGCACCAAACTAATAGTTTTGACAATTGCTCCTATCTGAATTTCAGATATATATCTTTAAACTACCTTCTCGCAAGAGAAGTACGATGACTTCTAAATTGTCTGCAGAATATATCCACTGGGTGTCCCATTTTTCATGTGAGACAGACTTGCATTTTAGTCTTAGTGAGAATTATGATGGTTATCCTTGATACTTGCTTAAGTTATTTTTTTAAACTGTGAAACAGTAGGTGGGATTCTAAAATACCATTTCCTTCAGGAAACCCATGGGTGATGAGTCACGGGGGAGACTGGGAAAGTTAGAAGGAACTTAAAATGTAAATTTTTCAGTCCATCAGTACAAAGATGTCTAGTAGGGTTAAAACATGAAGCCAGAATTGAAAAACCCACAAGACAAGTAGCAACAAGTTTTTAGTAATTTAAGCCACAGAAATAGATAACATTTAAAAATGAAAGTATAAAGAGCGTGAAGGAAATGGGCAAAACCTAGGGAAATCATACCTTTTATGTATGTGTTAAATGACTAAAAGAAGTGAGATTCATTACTCAGATTTGACTATGTGATATCAGGTATACTCAAATACCTGCAGCCTTTCTTCAAAAGTATTAGCTTGATTCCCTATTAATCATTTATGGGTTATTATCTCTACTCTGCATTTTGAAAGTTCAAGACGGAAACTAGAGGAAGAAATTGAACTCATGATTATGATTAGTTAGGACTGACTTTTAAATGTCCAAGTCAGGTCATTAAAAATGAACTCTGATCCAAAGCAGCAACCACTTGGACATATGACTCATACATTTCTGAAAGAAAAGTTACTGCTTATTCCATAATGTAAAATGTCAAGCATTCGTGGAAAAGTCTGAACTGCAGCTATCTTTTAAGTCATAACTGATTTTTTAACTCTAGTAATCATAAGGTTTCAATCACTATTTTTTTTCTCCTGAAGAAACAACACAATATTGATGTGGTCCAATACATTCACCACCAGCTCCTGATTCTAAGAGAGGAAATAAAAAAAAAAAATTGTTTTTAAGTATTTTGTCAGAGTTGTAAAATTTCAGGTTGATGATCACAGGATTATGTTCACTTTAGAAGCAATTCCTCAAGGATCTAGAACTAGATGTACCATATGACCCAGCCATCCCACTACTGGGTATATACCCAAAGGATTATAAATTATTCTACTACAAAGACACATGCACACGTATGTTTATTGCGGCACTATTCACAATAGCAAAGACTTGGAATCAACCCAAATGTCCATCTGTGACAGACTGGATTAAGAAAATGTGGCACATATACACCATGGAATACTATGCAGCCATAAAAAAGGATGAGTTTGCGTCCTTTGTAGGGACATGGATGCAGCTGGAAACCATCATTCTTAGCAAACTATCACAAGAAGAGAAAACCAAACACCGCATGTTCTCACTCTTAGGTGGGAACTGAACAATGAGATCACTTGGACTCGGGAAGGGGAACATCACACACTGGGGCCTATCATGGGGAGGGGGGAGGAGGGAGGGATTGCATTGGGGAGTTATACATGATATAAATGATGAATTGATGGGTGCTGACGAGTTGATGGGTGCAGCACACCAACATGGCATAAGTATACATATGTAACAAACCTGCACGTTATGCACATGTACCCTAGAACTTAAAGTATAAAAAAAAAAAAAAAAAAAAAAAAAAAAAAAACTTCACCTTGATTTCAAAGATGTAGATTCAATTTTAACAATCTTTTTCTCTTCTATCGCAAGAAACTCAAAATGTAGTTCTAGTGTAAGTCAAAGTTCCTCCATTTTTTTTGTCATTCCCAAGACTATAATTAAAAATTCTCAAATGTTAAAAAAAAAAAAAAAAAAAAAATCCAAGCCTACAGACCTCAGGAAAGATAACAGTTAACTTCTCCATTAGTTTCTTATGTTACCAATTCCAATAAAGGTCATGGAATAGGATTAAAAACCAAAACACCTTAATATTCCATCTTCTTCATAGTGTCATGTGTCCCCATCTATGACTTCCTAAGTAAAGTAGTAATTTGAAATACTATGCCTCAATAACACAGTTATAGAAATTACTTGAAAGTGAAGAAAATGTGCATTATTCAGTAATCATATATGGGTTTTTTGGGGTTTTTTTTTTCCTGACACTGTTAGAATAAACTTCACAATTGTTAATTCATATTTGATGAGTGTCTAGTAGGGTTAAAACATGAAGCCAGAATTCAAAAACCCACAAGACAAGTAGCAACAAGCTTTTAGTAAACATTAGGAGAACAAGAAGCTATTCTGCTCTTTCTAGAGCACCTGGTGCAGAACAAGAAGACCTATTTCTAATTCCTGCTATGAGTGTGAGTGTAACCTTACCTAAGAGTAGCACATTTTATTCCAAATCAAAAGAACATTTTCTCAACTTAGAAAATATTCACCACAATGCTGAGCCTCAGATTGCAGGTTCAGATTTCCAAGTTCAATACCCAATAAATGCTGGATTTTCATTTTTGCAATCTGGGTAGACAGCCATCATGGTTATAGACTCCAACTGTCCAGCCCTCTCCTAAAGTCATCTATTGTTCTGTGGATTAATAGTCACCTCTAGTACTAGACATCTCTCTGAGGTCATGTCACACTCACCATGCCACCCCATCATGTCCTTACAGATGGGACCCTCCTCTTCTGGTTAATACATCATCTGAAGATAGCCAGAGAGCCATCTCTAAGTTGTGCAATGACAAGGAGGCATCCTTCATACAAGATACCTGCCCCCTAAACAGGTCATCTATACTTGATGGTGACTTATTAAGAAGTTCATCATCCTGTGCTTTATTTCCAACTCAGGACACCTCGAAAAGGTAAAAGAACCACCATAGTCATACTGGGACAACTGGTGGAAACCAGGATTGCTCCAGGCAAAATGGGTCATACAGCTATAACCAATTAGCCCAAACAGATCCCCTCTCTGTACATGAGTCTTAGAAAGGAAACCAGAAGAAACACACAGAAGGCTCTAAGCAAAGTCCTAATGCAGAAGAAAAGGAAATAGGTATATGAATGAAAAGTCATGAAATAGAGGAAAATAAAGAGAAACTCATCAATGGGAAAAAAACAGCTAATGTTTCATACACTGTGCTAAAAACTTTAGAGATCAGGTTGCATTTAATCTCCAAAGCAATGCTATGAGATACATACAATTACCATCATTTTATAAATCAGTTAAATAAAGATATCTGCTCAAGATCATTCAGCTAGTTAACACTGCCCAAGCGACAAAAATGGCTGAGTCACTATACTGGCAAAGGACCAGGGCAGGGGGTTCAAAAAGGGTATGCACATTTCAGAGGAGCACCCAAACAATCTACTAGGATGTGGAGGAAAATTCCAGATCCCTACTAAAAAATACAAAAAAACTAGCCAGGCGAAGTGGCGGGCACCTGTAGTCCCAGCTACTCCGGAGGCTGAGGCAGGAGAATAGCATGAAACCAGGAGGCAGAGCTTGCAGTGAGCTAAGATCCGGCCACTGCACGCCAGCCTGGGCGACAGAGTGAGACTCCGTCTCAAAAAAAAAAAAAGAAAATTCCAGAAATCGGATTTACTTTTACTTATCCCCTATTTAAAAACTTTCTTCTGCTTATGTTCAATAATGTACACAACTCAGTATTATAGTAACACATATATATATAACTTATAAATGTGTATCAATTATGCTTACTATTTTCCTGATGGGACATAGATCCAAAAAGTTGAAAGATCATGTCACAGGGAGTTTACCTACATAATAACAAACCTACACGAGTACCCCTGAACCTAAAATAAATGTTAAAAAAAAAAGTTGAAAGGTCATTGTCCTAGAGTTTAGAACTGCTTTTACAGTTACTGTGGCATAAACAGGACTAATCTCAAACTACTAGAACCAGTGTTGTAGCCTTGAGGCCCAGGTCAGGGGGAATGAGATCAATTCATGTTCTTACTACTCTATATATTCTGACAATGAACTCCCATCAACTCAAATCATCTGACCTTGAAATATAAAAAATATCATTTTACATAAAAAGTTTTACAGGCCAAGTGTGGTGGCTCACGCCTGTAATCCCAGCACTTTGGGAGGTCGAGGTGGGCGGATCACAAGGTCAGAAGTTCGAGACCAGCCTAGCAATACGGTGAAACCCCGTCTCAACTAAAAATACAAAAATTAGCCAGGCGTGGTGATGGGCGCTGTAGTCCCAGCTACTTGGGAGGCTGAGGCAGGAGAATCGCTTGAACCTGGGAGGCAGAGGTTGCAGTGAGCCAAGATGGTACCACTGCACTCCGGCCTGAGCGACAGAGTGAGACTCTGTTAAAAAAAAAAAAAAAAAAAAAAAATTTCCAAGTCCTAAAACCAACACTCTAAAACCACATAATTTTATACCCAGACATAAAATTATTTTTATCATATGCATAATCCCAGAACTATAGAGATATGTCTATAGTCTTAAGTGGATCAATGCATATACAAAATTAACAATTAATTTTCATGGGTAAACAGTCTCCCTTTCCAAAAATTTGTTAAATTTTCACATTAGACATCTAAAAACCCACCTTAATTTTAATAGCCCTCCTTGTTAGTAATGAAGTTCTTATTGTCTATGCTAAGTTCCTCAGAATACTTGAGTTTGTTTCTCCTATTGCATTATCAGTTCAGATAATCACCATACACACAGTCCCTGACTTACAATGGTTTTGTCAGAGGCATTTAAACCAGAGCAACTCCATCTTGAATAGGGGCTGGATAAAATGAGGCTGAGACCTACTGGGCTGCATTTCCAGATGGTTAAGGCATTCTAAGTCACAGGATGAGACAGGACATCAGCACAAGATACAGGTCATAAAGACTTTGCTGATGAAACAAGCTGCAGTAAAGAAGCTGGCTAAAACCTACCAAAACCAAGATAGCCACAAGAGTGACCTCTGGTCGTCCTCACTGCTATACTTCCACCAGCAACATGATAGTTTACAAATGCCATGGCAATGTCAGGAATTACCCTATATGGTCTAAAAAGGGGAGGCATGAATAATCCACCCCTTGTTTAGCATATTATCAAGAAATAACCATAAAAATGGGCAAGCAACAGTCTATAGGTCTGCTCTGTCTATGGGGTAGCCATTCTTTTATTCCTTTACTTTCTTTTCTTTTTTTCTTTTTTTTTTTTTGAGACAGAGTCTCACTCTGTTGCCCAGGATGGAGTGCAGTGGCACGATCTTGGCTCACTGCAAGCTCCACCTCCCGGGTTCACGCCATTCTCCTGCCTCAGCCTCCCGAGTGGCTCGGACTACAGGTGCCCGCCACCACGCCTGGCTAATTTTGGGGGTTTTTTTGTATTTTTCAGTAGAGACAGGGTTTCACACCATGTTAGCCAGGATGGTCTCGATCTCCTGACCTTGTGATCCGCCTGCCTCAGCCTCCCAAAGTGCTGGGATCTTTTTTTTGAGATGGAGTTTCACTCGGTCATCAGGCTGGAGTACAATGGCACAATCTCGGCTCACTGCAACCTCCGCCTCCCGGGTTCAAGAGATTCTCCTGCCTCAGCCTCCCCAGTAGTTGGGATTATGTGCACCCACCACCATGCCCAGCTAATTTTTGTATTTTTAGTACAGACAGGGTTTTGCCATGTTGCTCAGGCTGGTCTCAAACTCCTGACCTCAGGTGATCTGCCCACCTCAGCCTCCCAAAGTGCTGGGATTAGAGGCGTGAGCCACCATACCCAGCCTTATTCCTTTACTTTCTTAATAAATTTGCTTTCACTTTATGGGCTCGCCCTGAATTTTTTTGTGTATGAAATCCAGGAACCCTCTCTTGAGGTCTGGATTGGGACCCCTTTCGTGAAACAGCTTGACTTACGATATTTTTGATTTGTGATGGGTTTATCAGGACATGTCCCCATTGTAATTTGAGGGACAACTGTGGTTGGTTCTCATACTTTGCATGACTTTTCAAATACATGAAAATACTTAATTCAACTGTCATTCTTTCTCTATCTGATCCAACTCTATCTCTGTTTAATTTTACTGGACTCTCAGGAAATATCCCATACTGTGATAGTGCTTGATATAGATGTTTGTTAATGTTCACTCATTTCCCCATTTAGTTTATTTGTTGCATATTTTTGCCTTACAATTGGCCCTTGATTAATTTTGTCAGGATCAATGGCTCTTAATGGGGAGAAAACAGGACTCCCCATCTTAATGCTAGCCTTTCTCCATTGCACAGTCTTTCTAGCCATAATGGCCCCCAAAAATCCAACTTTATAATGTTGCTGTTAAAAGTTGCATGTCTAGTATATAAGGCCTCTTATTAGAACACAGGATATTCAAGTCTTCACAGATGAGGCACTGGAATGAGAAGCTCCAGGTAGGACAGGGCATCTGACCCAGCAGCCAGATTGTCTTAGTAAGTGTCAATATCCAGTAAGGCTGTTTCACCTGATGCAACTTACATACTCTTCCCTCATTGGTCTGTGGCTGCCTACATAGAACAAGGCATATGGATGGCAGAAGAATTTCCTACGTTCTACTTAGCTCAAATGAAATCTGCCAGCACTTCCTTTTAAACGTTCTTAATTGCCAAAGGAAATATAAATGAAAATATATACTAAACTTATAGTTTTTCAAACAACAGGTTATTGATCCTCTGTGGATCACATCCTCCTGCATACAGTCTCTTCCATGACTGAGATCAAGAGATCAAATTTAAACCTTCTAGACATCATGGACCACTTGCACCTGGAAAGCAGAAACAGTATCCATACTGCCTACAATTATATCTCCAGTGTCTATCAAAGTACCTAACACATAAAAAGTGTTCAGTAAATACTTCAGAAATAAATGAATGGTACATGCACAGAAATTCTCACCTTTCAAAAAAGAAACACCCCCTCCCCAGATGTAGGTGAACTGGGCCATTATCCATTACATGAACTAGCAAACAGGAAGAATTTCTTTCTCTTAGTAACAAGAGAGCTGTTCTTTCAAAATTATCTTACAGGAATCTAAGTTGTGTTAACATTTCAAAGCAAATTCAAATGAGTAGTTTTTTTTCCCTTTGTCCATGTAAATCAAACAACATAAGCCCAAGAATGTCCTTAAACACTTTGTTCATTTCCTCACAGCACCATAGCACAGCTCTTGTTCAAAGGACGAGAATGAGTAATTTGTAACTGTTTGCCTTCCTTCAACAGCTGCTATTTAAATTATGAGGTGTCATCCTGTTGTAAATTATATTTTACCTAAGGAAATTGCACTAATTTGGCAAATACCAAGCAAATCTAGCCAAATTAAATACAGAGTTACTGATAGTAGGAGCTGGAACACACAATCTTACTAAGGCAAAGTGACAAGAATTACTTCAAAGACTAAAGAGCAATTAGACATAGCAGAGCACAACTAAAGCAGGGTGCAATAATGACAATGAAATAGCAGCTTTTGACAAGCCAACGAAAAGGGCTCTTTATGACCTCCACATCATCTTTTCTAGAGCTTCTAGTGATTAGTGACAACTCTTCCAGTAAGCCCAAGCAAAGTCTGAACTAAAAAAACTAATAGCAATATGGAAGCCAATAGAATCAAATATGATTCCACTGGATTAACAAAAATAAAATTAAAAATAACTCTCAGCATTTCAAGGAAAAAAGAAAGAGATGGAAGATGTAATTAGTCACCCCTGGGTATCTGCTGGGGAATGGATTCCAGGACCCCCCGCAGATACCAAAATCTACAGAAGCTCAAGTCCCTCATATAAAATGCTATAGTATTTGCATACAGCCTATGCACATCCTCCTGTACACTTCAAACCATCTCTAGATTACTTATAACACCTAATACTCCCTATCCATCATTTTATTCATATAGATTCAATGCAGTACTCAGGGTGCAGCAAATTCAAGTTTTGCTTTTTGGAATTTGGCAGAATTTTTTTCAAATATTTTCAATCTGCAGTTGGCTGAATCCATAGATGCAGAATCCACGGACACAAAGGGCCAACTGTATATATTAACATACACATCTCTGATTTCTTATAATACAGAGAATGGCAGTGCCATTCTATTTTGTGCCAATAAATGTGCTAGTTACTTTACACAAATTATTTTAATTTCTAAATAACCCCAAGATGTCTATATCACCATCATTTTACAGTGTGTGCACTGAAAATGAAATAGGTTTAAATAACCACTCAAAGTCACACTCCCAGTAAGTGGCAGTGCCAGGGTCTAAGTACAAATCAGTTTGACCCTATCATACCCCAAGGCTGGAAAGAGAAGTTTCATAGCACCAACAAAGAACTTGATACCAAAACTGTGTGTGGTTCCAGGTGAGAAGTAAGCTCTAATGCCTTAACAAATCCCTTGTATATAACAAATGAACTTCTCTCCTACCCATTCAAAATGAAAAGGAAGGTTATATATTATCCTTTGGAGAACTAAGAAAAGAGTTGTACACATTATTATCTGTGTTCTGTGATAGATTAGGAATCCTGGCAAGAAGGACTGGAATGAAGAGTATGATGGTTTCCTATTAAGAGTGTGAAAACACATTCCCTGAGATGATCCAGCAAAGCTACTCCTAGGAAAATACTCTATTAGGAATGTGCCATGGTACTCTGGTAAAGCTGATGGAACCTCCCAGAAAAACGATTTACTATCTACTTTCATAATTGAAGGCAATGAGGCTAGCCTCCATGGTCCCAGACACCAGGCTGGCATCCACAGATCCAGCCTTCAGGAACACCACTGTGGACCCAAGTTCTAACCTGGCTCCCACAGGTTCGGGCTTAAGGCCCACCCAGCACCTGGCAAGTTGTGTAGAGCCAGGCTTCAGGTCAGGCCCCATGGTTATAGATTTCAGGTCCACCCCCATGGACCTAAGTGCCAAGCAAGCCCAGTGGACCAAGGCTCCAGGCCCAACCCCATAGACTCAAGCACCAGACCAATATACCTACTGACCCAGGCACCAGGCCAGCCTGCTCAAGGACTCTATCAGCAATCCTGCCTGATAAATCCACCAGACAGTTCACCAAGAATCTCTGGACGGGATGACTGGTGAAGGACTTTCCTTGCTGAAGTTAGTTAAGACTAGACTAGACACTTAATTCTTGAAATGTGCAGACAGCAACACAAGGTCACAAAAATCACAAATAATCAGGGAAACACAAAATCACCAACAAGAAACAAAACAAAGCAACAGTGACTGACCCTAAAGAAATGGAGATCTAAACATTTTCTGATAAAGAGGTCAAACCAATCTTCTTTAAAAAGTTCAGTGAGGCTGGGCATGGTGCCTTATGCCTGTAATTCCCAACACTTTGGAAGTGGAGGTGAGAGAATCACTTGAGGCCAGAAGTTTGAGACCAGCCTGGACAACACAGTAAGAACACATTTATACAGAAAACTTTTCAAAAATTAGCCGGGCATAGTGGCACATGCCTGTAGTTCTAGCTACTCAGGAGGCTGAGGCAGGAGGATCACTTTAGTCTGGGGATTCAAGGCTGCACTGAACTATGATCATGCCACCATACTTCAGCCTGGGCAACAGAGCAAGATCCTGTCTCTAAAAAAGCAGTTCAGTAAACTATAAGATCTCAGACTGACAACCAAACAAAAATCAGGAAAACAATTACACAAAATTAGAAGTTCAACAAAGAAACAGAAGCCATAAAAAGAACTAAATAGAAATTCTGGAGCTAAAGAATACAATGTCTTAACTTAAAAATTCCATAAAGGGCTTTAAGAGCAGATTTGATCAAGCTGCAGAAGGTGAGCTCAAAGGCAGGTCATTTGAAACTAGTCAGTCAGAGAAACATGAGAAAAAAAGAATTTAAAAAGACTGAAAAAAGCCTACATGAGTATAGGATATCATCAAGAGAACCGATATAGGAATTACGTACAAGGTCCCAGAAGGAATAGAGAAAGAAAAGGGGGCAGAACAGTTATTTAAAGAAATAATAATAGAACACTTCCCTAATTTGGACAGGAAATGAACATTCAGATTCCTGAATTCCAAATAACACTAAATAGATTAACTATAAAGAGATCTTCACTAAAACACATTAAATCATTCTCAAAAGTCAAAGTGAATTTTGAAAGCAGCAACAGAGAAGCAACTCATCACAATTAAGAAAACTTACATAAGACTATCAGCAGATTTCTCAGCAGAAACCTTGCAGGCCAGGAGACAGTGGGATGATATATTTAAAGTGCTGAAAGAAAGGACTGCCAACTAAGACTATTACACTCAGCAAGAGTCTCCTTCAGAAATGAGGGAATGATAAGGACTAGATTTCAAGTGATATCTCATTACAGTTTTTATTTGCATTTTTCCTGACATTTAATGATGTTGAGCATCTTTCCATGTGTTTAATGACCATTTTTATGTATTTTTTGAGAAATATCTATTCAGATCATTTGCCCATTTTTCAATTGGGTTGCCTTTTGTTGTCTTTTTATTATTGATTTTTAAAAGTTCTTTATATATTCTAGATTCAAGTCCCTCACCAGATAAATTATTTGGAAATATCTTCTCCCTTTCCTTGGACTGCATTTCCACTTTGTTGATGGTGTCCTTTAAAGCACAAGAGTTTTTAATTTTTATGAAGTCCAGTTTATCCATTTTTGTCTGTTGTCGCCTATGGTTTGGTGTTGTATCTAAGAAATCACTTCCTAACCCAACGTCATGCAGATTTACTCCTATGCTTGCTTCTAATTGTCATATAGTTTTAGTTCTTACACTGAAGTCTATGATCCACTTTGAGAGAAGAAAAAAAGGTAAAATTGAGGCAATATAGGGTAATTTGTGTTCTATAGCACTAGAAAGTGCAAACCACTGAAAACATTAGCTAGTACTATGTATATATGCATGTGCATGTGTGTGTATATACAATATATATCATACATACTTTTAATTATTATTTTTTTCCTCCTATAATAAGCCTAGGTTTTTTTTCCTTCCAAATGGCAAAGGGAAAGCAAGGCTGCCAGTCCCCCAGTCATTCCTTCTTTCCTTTTTTGTTCTCACTGCTACAAGCTTTCTTGTGCTTTCCTTGATGGCCCTGCAGCAGGCCAGCCTCCTTTTGAGCCTGGAGTTTGTTAAAGTTCTTCACATGCAGCATCAAGTATTGCAGTTCAAGTTAAAGCAAATTCTTATACTTGTGTCTTTCCTCTAGTGTAGGCAATATCTGGCTGCCAATGCCCACCTCTGTCTGGAACTCTGACCTGCCTCTGCTCCCTCCAGAGGTTCACAGCGGCTTCACACAGGTGGCAAATAAATAAAGTTCTGAGCCTAGGGCAGGAAACTCTTTCAATATAGAAACTTGACTTGAACCTTTCTCTAGAAGCTTAGAAAAAGCATGTATGTATGTGTGAAAAACCTGGACTTTTTTCTAAAGGTAAAATTGATGTATCACCACTGAAAACATTTTGGAAAATCAAAAGACTATAAAGAAAATGTCACACCTCTTTTCATGCCACAGAGTTAAACATGATTATCATTTTGTTATGTATCTTTAGAGAGACAAATTTGCCAAAGTGTACACTTACACATGCATATATATTTTAGATAACCAGAAATGTATTATATACACAGTTCCACATGAAGTCTCTTTTCCATTTCACATTTTGTAATGTCATTAAATATTGCCTGAAAACATTAATTCCCTCCTAGAATAAATTACGATGCATTAAATCTTTTTCCTTTTATATATTTGTTTCTTCCATTATAAATAATCCTGCGATAAACATCTCATCTCATATGTTTCTTAACATATGTTTGATTCAACATTATTTATACTTATCAAGTCAATCATTGACAAATATCCTGCTATAAGCTCAGTGGTAGGGATACAATGTGGGCCCTCAGAAAGCTCACAGAAAATAGGCTTTCTCTTGCTCCCTTATTTCATGCTGCCTCCTTGGTATACCCGCTGATTTCCTGATTTCTAATTACTTTCCCTGACCATGGTTCTTACCTAATCCTTGCCTATCTACTGCTTTTAACATGTGCCTTTTCCCTATAGCTGAACTAAGCTTATGGATATCTAGTGTAGATGACAGGTTGATGTGTGCAGCAAACCACTATGGCACATGTATACCTATGTAATACTGCACATTCTGCACATGTATCCCAGAACTTAAAGTATTAAAAAAAAAAATCTCCTGTTTCCTGACTGGTCCTCTAGCAAGCATTTCTCAAACTTTTTGGTCACAGGACCCTATCACACTCTTAAAAATTATTAAGGACCCATATCTGGGTATTTAATTATGCAGATATAATCAGCGTTCAAGTTGCATAACTTGTGAGGCATCCTACAACAATTTGTAACTGCACTTGTGTTTCATGCAGCCTGTCTAAACAGAAACAGAAGGACAAATGTCCACAGCCCTATTTCTAAACAGAGCTGAAGCAAGGACAAATGTCCACAGTCCTATTTCTAAACAGACCTGAAGCTTCTGCTCTTTCAAAAATGCTAGTAAAAACCATTTTTAGGGTTCTTCCAAGATAGGACACTCTCTAGGTAAGTGTGTTATCCTCCAGTTCTTCACGGCCCTTCAGTCTCTGTAAGTTTGACCACCTCCAAGTCATCCAGTAGAACACACACACACACACACATACACACACACACACACACACACCAATCTCAGTCATATAGTAAAACATTACAGAAGCACCAGGACTCAGTGGGTTCCTGGGAGCCATCACTTTCATCTTCAGGCCATAAGTCTCTCTTACAGGGGTGCCAGCTAAAGGGCAAGCAAGGCTCCAGGAGAACAAGGGTGAGTCAGTGGTGCCTTGCCAACTGAGACTTGATCTCTATTCATGTGGGCTGCTCTATTGGGTTATTATCCACCTTATTCTTTAAAAGACAATTTCTAAACCACTTCCAAGCATTTGTAAAACAAACACTGCCACCCACCAGCAATGTTTGCTTTATTCTGAAATTGCCGTATTTACCTTGAAAACCACAAACTGTAAACAAGGGCACCTGTTCAGAGAAGATCTTCAAACTGCTCACTCACTAAATCAACACCTGGGAAGGAAAGGCAGTTGACTTAGGCTTGAATACACAGTGTACAAATCAATCTTTTATCTAAAACTCTTGGTGGTAGCTTGAATAAGTTAATGATTATTAAGATTATGGAGCAACACAGAGACTTCCATAAACAAAATATAACTTTTGTTAATCTGTTTAATACTCAGAAGAGAGAAAAACAAGTAAGGCCCGCCTACCAATATTAATATTAATATTAATGCACACATATTTCCACATAAAATAATAAATATGTATATAATACCCTCCTTCTCAGTGGAGACACTTTATACTAGAGAATAGGTAAAAAGGGAACTGATTTGATATTTTAATATGCCTAATACATGACACAAGAGAAGAGCAGATGGGGGAATGGTTTACTTAAAAACAGCTATATTTAATTGATGAAAAGTATTTTGAGTGAGTCAAAGTTTCATTTCCACAAACAGTCCATGCTTCTCACCACAGCATGTTCCTAGAAATACATTATCAAAAGAATGCATTTTCCAAGGGAAATTCTACTGGTGTAACATGATTGGGAATAACTTCCTGAAGAATACAAACTTAATAATGAATATAGCATAGATAGAAATACTCTAACTCTATAACCTCCACAACATTTAGGAGAGCAACATCCTATAAAAATGATTAAAATGTACTCTGTTGTACTATTATAAGGATCATCCTTTTCTCCAAAAGTAGATCTGTATCATATAAATATCTGAAGACTTCACCAAGGACCTTCCTATATGGGTTGAGAGAGGCAAGGACTGAATAAATAAGGTCTTTCTCCATCTTCCCACACAGCCAGCCTTAGAGGTGAAAAAAGTCACAGAACTGTAGACTGGGGAGGCTTATTCTTTTTTCAGTGAAGTCAAGAGGGTATTTCTGGGTCAACTGAGCTTCTAACTAACCCCACAAACTGGTCATGCTATTTCATACCTCTGTGCCTCAGCCAGAAACGCCTCTTTCTCCATCATCCCCTCCTCTCTGCCTGGTTAACAACTGGCCATTCTTCCTCTGAATTCCAAAGCCAATCACAATTCTCTTCTCTGTTTCTACAGTCTCTTGGGTTTAAAGACAGTATAGTTGGTAGTTAAGGGTCTAGATTTCAATCACAACTTTGCTTGTTTCCTCCTAGATGGATGACAAGGAACAAGTTACTTAACTTCTCTGTGCCTCAGCTTCCTCATCTATAAAATGAGCTATGATAGAGAATGTTACTCTTCCTCCCACCCCATATCCATTCTTTTCTTCCTTTAGGTAGTTTTAGGTTGGCACATGGCCAGTCCACTAACCACCATGTTCCTCAGGCTCCTTGCAGCAACATGGAGTCAAGTTTATTAGTTTCCTGTGACTGCCACAACAAATCAACACAAAATCGGTGGCTTAAAACAACAGCAATTGACACTCTCATAGTTCTAGAGGCCAAAAGTCTAAAGTCAAGGTGTAGACAGAGCCATGTTCCCTCTGAAGGCTCTAGGAGAAAATTCTCATTTGCCTCTTCCAGCTTCTGGTGGCTCGAAGTCCTCCTCAGCTTATGGCAGCAAAAGTTCTTTTCTCACTGTGTCTTTATGTGGTCTTCTGTGTGTGCCTTCTATTCGTATGTCTTGTACAAGGATATATAAGATCTAGAATCCACCTGGGTAATCCAAGGTGATCTCATCTCAAGATGCTTAATTTAATTTGCATAGACCATTCTTCCTAATAACGTCACACTTTTAGTGCCCAGATATTATATAAAAAGACATTATACATAAAGACATGGACATGTAGGTTACAGGGCCACCACTCGATTCAATAAGCTACATGACTATGAGATATGAGTGAGAGTAATTTATAAAATTCCAGGAGCCCTCCTGAAGAAAGAATCTACTTTCCTTGTATTCCCTTTACCCCCTTTCTACCAACTAGGAAATGCTGACTACTGGAACAACCTTGGAAGCCACGTGCTGAGAATGACAGAGTTGCCAAGATGGTCCTGGACCACTCACCTAGGGACTATTAGATGAAAGAGAAATACATTTCTACTACATAGAGAAGTCATTGTGGGTTGTTTATTTTTTTTGTTTGTTGTGTTTTTGTTTTTTGCTTTTTTTAGACAGAGTCTCACTCTGTCACCCAGGCTGGAGTGCAGTGGCGCCATCTCAGCTCACTGCAAGCTCCGCCTCCCAGGTTCACGCCATTCTCCTGCCTCAGCCTCCTGAGTAGGTGGGACTAGAGGTGCCCACCACCACACCCGGCTAATTTTTTGTAGTTTTTAGTAGAGACAGGGTTTCACCGTGTTAGCCAGGATGGTCTCAATCTCCTGACCTCGTGATCCTCCTGCTTGGCCTCCCAAAGTGCTGGGATTATAGGCGTGAGCCACCACGCCCAGCCTGTTTGTTTGTTTTTTGGGCTTTGGGGGCATTTATGTCACAGCACTTTATCTAATATATGGAGATAATATTTAATAATAATATATACCTCATATTGCTGCAAAAGATTAAATGCATTAATAGAATATAAAGCAGCTGGAACATTACCTGACATGTAGTAAGAACTAAATAAATATTAGTTATTTACAGCAGTGGTACCCTTGTCACATTTCCTTGTCATTGATTTACTGTGTAACACCTGCAGAAGGTCGAACGGATTAGGACAAAGGCTTGGCACTTTCATCTCAGTATTATACTCAAAAGAATACTAAACACTCCATTATTGTTTAAAGAAGAAATGCAACTGAACTTGGCACACCAAACATCATCCTAGGAACTAATTTCTCATAAAGATGCATATTGGGCCCAACAAGTCTACCTGTCCTTCCCCACAGGCACAGATCTTTCAGGCCAAATGCCATCTTAATTAAGAAGCTTTCCTCATCACTCGAAACAGGAAATTAAAATCTTCATCCTCCCACAACACATCATTGTATCTTTTGATTTAGCCCTTATCACTTTCTACCTTGTGTTATATTACATATATGTATCTTATCTTCCTCATTAGATTATAAATTCCTTGAGAGCAGCATTCGTTTCTGACTCGTCTGAGCTGTAGCAACTACTTCATACACTGCACTGCACATGGTCTATATTCCATAAATCTGCTACATGTATCCAAGATCTTTTTTTTCTTTTTTTTTTTTTACTTTAAGTTCTGGGACACATGTGGAGAACATGCAGGTTTGTTATATAGATGCACATGTGCCATGGTGGTTTGCTGCACCTATTGACCCGTCATCTATGTTTTAAGCTCCGCATGCATTAGGTATTTGTCCTAATAGTCTCCTTTCCCTTGTTCCCCACCTCTAAAGAGGCCCCGGTATGTGATTTTCCCCTCCCTGTGTCCATGTGTTCTCACTGTTCAACTCCCACTTATGAGTGAGAACATGCGGTGTTTGGTTTTCTGTTCCTGTGTTAGTTTGCTGAGAATGATGGCTTCCAGCTTCATCCATTCCCTGGAAAGGACATGAACTCATGCTTTTTCATGGCTGCCCAAGATCTTACAGTGTTGAAAAACAAGCCTACCTTCCCACCTACCACCTATGTGACTTAAGCATGCTGCTTCTCTAAAGTATGGTTTCCACATTTGTAAAACAAGGCTATTCAGGATTAAGCAGGCTAACATGGAGAAAGGCTGTTATAAGCACTCAAAGTTAAGAATTTTAATATTTAGGACTTTCTATTCTTGAATAGTCTTGGCTGTTAAAATACTCACAGAAAAAAAAAAGATATTTATTCAGCACTCACTAAGAATTTAGACACGCAACTCACTTCATATACACCACGAGAAGGGAGATTTTTACACGTGAGCCTGCAGCTCAGGAAAATTAACCCCAGGACACAGGATGGTAAGTAAGGGAACTGGAGAGCTGTTCTTACCCCACTATACCACATGCACCACGATTGTTCGTTTTCTGCCCATCAGTTCCTATTCTGAAGAGAGAGAATTGAATCTCACAATTAAAGCCACATATCACTCAAAATTCACACATTGTTCATAACTCAGAGACACAATTAATTGTGTGAGTGCTGCCTTAAACAGTGGTTCATGAGACTTCCAAAACAGTCCTACTATCACTCAGAACCACAGCAACTTCCCTCTTCCCAATATGGAGACTACAGTATTTTAAAGCATAAGCACTTTTACAATCCTGACTAGCTTTGACAGGAGAGGCAAAGAGGCAAAGCAATATGTTCTCATTTCATCCTTTGGCCCTTCTCCGAAACCTCATGGAGGAGAATCAACTTATTATCCAATTTGCACTGCCACTTAAGAGTTTAATAATATGACATTAGCAGTAAGGGTTATAAACAGGATGACTCACCACAAACATACAGGATAAACATAGCAACAACATTCAACTGGAGAGTTTTAATGATTTTTTTTTTCTTTTAGTATAAAGCATGTAACTCCTGACTTGGAAATCCACTGCAATTTTCTGAACTTCTTTGAGTAGCGGCAAATTACAAACTACTAAAAACATCTTCACTTAACACATGGAGAAGTTTTTGTCTTCTGTTATTTACACTAAAGATTTGTTAGAATCAGCCGGGCCCGGTGGCTCAAGCCTGTAATCCTAGCACTTTGGGAGGCCGAGACGGGCGGATCACGAGGTCAGGAGATCAAGACCATCCTAGCTAACATGGTGAAACCCCGTCTCTACTAAAAAATACAAAAAATCTAGCTGGGCGGCCGGGCGCGGTGGCTCAAGCCTGTAATCCCAGCACTTTGGGAGGCCGAGACGGGCGGATCACAAGGTCAGGAGATCGAGACCATCCTGGCTAACACGGTGAAACCCCGTCTCTACTAAAAAATACAAAAAACTAGCCGGGCGAGGTGGCGGGCGCCTGTAGTCCCAGCTACTCGGGAGGCTGAGGCAGGAGAATGGCGTGAACCCGGGAGGCGGAGCTTGCAGTGAGCTGAGATCCGGCCACTGCACTCCAGCCTGGGCGACAGAGCAAGACTCCATCTCAAAAAAAAAAAAAAAAAAAGATTTGTTAGAATCCATACTGACACCTGTGAACTTAAATCTAAAGGTGTAGAATTTAAGACTATAACAAACTAATAGGTCTACACCTTGCTTTAACATAAAACAACTAGTCAAACAACTATGTTACATGCTAGATAGTGGTAAGACACTGAAAAAGCATCTGGAGACAGAACTGAAACTATATTGCCTTTAAAAATTATAGTTCTTAGCCTGGGTGTGGTGGCTCATGCCTCTAATTCCAGCACTTTGGAAGGCTGAGGTGAAAGGATCATTTGAGGCCAGGAGTTCGAAACCAGCCTGGTCAACATAGTGAAACCTTGTTTATAGAAAAATTAATTAATTAATTCTTTTCTAGAACTTTATTCATTAATTCAACAAAAATTAAGTCAGCACCAACAATATGCTAAACACTGTGTTTGATCTTGGTGACTGAGCAGAGCACAAGGCTAACACAGTCCTGACCCTCATACAGTTTACAGTCTAATCACAGGTCTTTCAATTAAAGAAACAGAGAAAATTCTGACAATCCACAAGAATGTGAACATGTGTCCTCTGGCCCAAGTTCACCAACAAGTGTAGTAGGCCATTTCCAACATGCAAACAGCTTCCTATCTCAACTTCCTGGATCTCTCTTTTTCTCTGCATGAGAGTCTCCCTGCCACGTGAAGAAACAGTAGGAACAGTGCAGAAGCGTATTGTGGAACGAAATGACAACACCCTCTGATGCAAACCAAAACCTTTGGTGGATGGAAGTTGGCCCCAGCCTTCCTGTCCTGGGGTAGGAGGTTCTAAGGCATGTTCTGCATGGATTCTCAGAGGCCCCACGGGACTGAGCTTCAGTTGCTTCCACCAGGATTGAGGTTCACTAATGCACACCGTGTTGCCTTTCCTTCCTTTCACCCCATTCTCCCCCAAGTCCTCATCTGTGCTTCCTGGGATCACCTCCCAAATAGATTACCTCTACCAAGTCTTCCAGGATCTGATCCACAGGTACCCCAACTTATACTATCCTAATCTATTTCTCCTCAGATATATTCAATAACACCAGAATAACATGAAATGAGATTATCACAATACGTACCTTTTATTAACTTTACAAATTTCAAGATGTCATGAGGTTTGGAATTAGAATAAATAATTTGAATGAGAGTTAAGATTTTTTAAAAAAAGAATAAAACACAGTTTATTAGGCTAAAACAAACCTAGAACAATGAGCCAATGCAATAAGGTGAAAAGTAACAGGTTCTCCACTTGATTCCAAAGAACCAATCACACAGCACAGGAGGAACGAAACAGAATCCAGAGATGCAAATGAAAAAGCATCAGGAGTCTGGGTTGACTAAAAGCACAAGGAGAGTCAGGGACTCTGGTCCAAGATTCTTGGGCCAAGATTCTTGGGCTGTGTGATGGTTAATATTAAGTGTCAACCTGACTGGATTGAAGGATGCAAAGTATTGATCTTGGGTATGTCTGTGAGGGTATTGCCAAAGGAGATTAACATTTGAGTCAGTGGGCTGGGAAAAGCAGATCCACCCTTAATCTGGCCAGGCACCATCTAATCAGCTGCCAGCACGGCCAGAATATAAAGCAGGTAGAAAAACCTGAAAGGCTAAACTGAATTAGCCTCCCAGCCTACATCTTTCTCCTATGCTGTATGCTTCTTCAGCTTTGGGACTCGGACTGGCTTCCTTGCTCCTCAGCTTGCTGATGGCCTATTGCGGGACCCTGTGATCGTGTGAGTCAATACTACTTAATAAACTCCCCTTTACATATACATACATATGAGATATGAGTGAGAGTAATTTATAAAATTCCAGGATATATATATATCCTATTAGTTCTGTTCCTCTACAGAACCCTGACTAATACAGATTTTGGTACCAGGAGTGGTTCTAGAGGAATAGAATATTAAGGATGGAGTTCTTTAATTGGTTTTGGGGTTTCTGGAGCTGGCTGCTTAACATGATTAGACCCAAAAATGCTAAGGATTCTACTTCTACTAGTATGGAGAACACTGATAGTCCTTAGCGTGAACTGTTTACAGAGTTATGCAAAATAAATGCATTTGACACTCCTGACTCACCACTCATGAGAAGCAAGGAGTTTAGTGACTCTGTACATAATACCTTTGATCATATGTAGAAAACCAAGGAACCTAATGAAGTTGGTTGGTTGCTCCTAAGTTCACCGGACAAAGTGATGAAAGAAAATAAGGAACTCAGGGATTCTAACTCCTGGCTTCAGAAGCAGCTACTGAGCCTCAAATCTGCTAAGACTGTCCTGAGTAAGAGTCTTACCTCCTGTAGAGAAAGAGCTGAAACTGTAGAAAAATAGACACAAGCTCTTATCATGCAAGTGGCTGACCTGCAACAAAAAGTGCATGCACAGCCTTGCCAGGTATCTACTGCTAAAATGAGGGCATTGACTGGAAAAGAACGGGACCCTGCAACTAGGAATGGGGGTGTGTGGGAGGACGCTGATGAAGCTGGGGACACTGAGCTTGTAAACTCTGATGAACCATGTTTGCCAGAAGAAACATCTTCCCCATCCCCAGTAGTGGCAACATCCCTTCCCCAACTCACGTTGCCACCAACCTTTCCACCTTTGTCTGAGTAGATAAACCCTGCACTGCCTGAAGCAACAGTGAAGGCTCCCCTGAGGCAGTTGCCAGGCAAGATAATGTAGATTCTCCTCAGGAGCCATCCTCAACACCCCTGTTTGCTTCTAGACCTATAACTAGACTAAAGTCCTGGCAGGCCCCTAGAGGTGAGGTTCAGAGTGAGACCCATGAGGAGGTGCACTACGCTCGAAAAGAATTGCTTGAGTTTTCTAATTTATATTAGCAGAAATCTGGAGAAAATACATGGGAATAGATATTAAGGGTATGGAATAATGGTGGAAGGAACACAGAGTTGGATCAGGCTGAATTTATTGATTTGGGCCCACTAAGTAGGGACTCTGCATTTAATGTTGCAGCTCAGGGCAGACAGAGGTTTGTCCTCACTTAAATAGACACTTACTACAGATATGGGTTTGCCTATCCTGCACACAATGCTTCTGCCAAGACTACCATCTGTGGACTCATGGAAAGCCTTATCTACCATCATGGTATTCCACGCAACATTGCCACTGACCAATGCATTCACTTTACGGCTAAAGAAGTGCGACAGTGGACTCATGCTCATGGAATTTACTGGTCTTACTATGTTTCCCATCATCCTAAAGCAGCTGGGTTGACAGAACAGTGGAATGACCTTTTGAAGTCACAATTACAATGCCAACTAGGTGACAATACTTTGCAGGGTTGGGGCAAAGTTCTCCAGAAAGCTGTATATGTTCTGAATCAGCGTCCAATATATGGTACTGTTTCTCTCACAGCCAGGATTCACGGGTCCAGGAATCAAGGGGTGGAAATGGAAGAGGCACCACTCACTACCACCTGCAGTGATCCACTAACAAAATTTTTGCTTTCTGTTCATTCGAATATTATGTTCTGCTGGCCTAGAGGTCTTAGTTCCAGGGGAAGGAACACTGCCACTAGGGCACACAGCAACAATTCCATTAAACTGGAAGTTAAGATTGCCACCTGGACACTTTGGGTTCCTCTTACCTTTAAGTCAACGGCTAAGAAGGGAGTTATAGTGTTAGCTGGGGTGACTGACCAAGGCTATCAAGATGAAATCAGTCTACTACTCCACAATGGAAGTAAGGAAGAGTATGCAGGAAATACAGGAGATCCCTTGGGGCATCTGTTAGTATTACCATGCCTGAAACTGTAGAAAAATAGACACAAGCTCTTATCATGCAAGTGGCTGACCTGCAACAAAAAGTGCATGCACAGCCTTGCCAGGTATCTACTGCTAAAATGAGGGCATTGACTGGAAAAGGAACGGGACCCTGCAACTAGGAATGGGGGTGTGTGGAGACGCTGATGAAGCTGGGGACACTGAGCTTGTAAACTCTGATGAACCATGTTTGCCAGAAGAAACATCTTCCCCATCCCCAGTAGTGGCAACATCCCTTCCCCAACTCACGTTGCCACCAACCTTTCCACCTTGTCTGAGTAGATAACCCTGCACTGCTGAAGCAACAGTGAAGGCTCCCCTGAGGCAGTGCCAGGCAAGATAATGTAGATTCTCCTCAGGAGCCATCCTCAACACCCCTGTTTGCTTCTAGACCTATAACTAGACTAAAGTCCTGGCAGGCCCCTAGAGGTGAGGTTCAGAGTGAGACCATGAGGAGGTGCACTACGCTCGAAAAGAATTGCTTGAGTTTTCTAATTTATATTAGCAGAAATCTGGAGAAAATACATGGGAATAGATATTAAGGGTATGGAATAATGGTGGAAGGAACACAGAGTTGGATCAGGCTGAATTTATTGATTTGGGCCCACTAAGTAGGGACTCTGCATTTAATGTTGCAGCTCAGGGCAGACAGAGGTTTGTCCTCACTTAAATAGACACTTACTACAGATATGGGTTTGCCTATCCTGCACACAATGCTTCTGCCAAGACTACCATCTGTGGACTCATGGAAAGCCTTATCTACCATCATGGTATTCCACGCAACATTGCCACTGACCAATGCATTCACTTTACGGCTAAAGAAGTGCGACAGTGGACTCATGCTCATGGAATTTACTGGTCTTACTATGTTTCCCATCATCCTAAAGCAGCTGGGTTGACAGAACAGTGGAATGACCTTTTGAAGTCACAATTACAATGCCAACTAGGTGACAATACTTTGCAGGGTTGGGGCAAAGTTCTCCAGAAAGCTGTATATGTTCTGAATCAGCGTCCAATATATGGTACTGTTTCTCTCACAGCCAGGATTCACGGGTCCAGGAATCAAGGGGTGGAAATGGAAGAGGCACCACTCACTACCACCTGCAGTGATCCACTAACAAAATTTTTGCTTTCTGTTCATTCGAATATTATGTTCTGCTGGCCTAGAGGTCTTAGTTCCAGGGGAAGGAACACTGCCACTAGGGCACACAGCAACAATTCCATTAAACTGGAAGTTAAGATTGCCACCTGGACACTTTGGGTTCCTCTTACCTTTAAGTCAACGGCTAAGAAGGGAGTTATAGTGTTAGCTGGGGTGACTGACCAAGGCTATCAAGATGAAATCAGTCTACTACTCCACAATGGAAGTAAGGAAGAGTATGCAGGAAATACAGGAGATCCCTTGGGGCATCTGTTAGTATTACCATGCCCTGTGATTAAGCTCAATGAGAAACTACAACAGCCCAATTCAGGCAGGATTACAAATGGCCCAGACCCTTCAGGAATGAAGGTTTGGGTCACTTCACCAGGGAAAAAACCACGACCCGCTGAGGTGCTTGCTGAAGGCAAAAGGAATACAGAATGGAGAATGGGTTGTAGAAGAAGGTAGTCATTAGTACCAGTTATGACCACATGATTAGTTGCAAAAATTAGGATTGTAATTGCCATGATTATTTCCTCCTTCTTTTGCTAAAAACATATTTTTAGCATGTACATATATGTATAAACTTGTACTAAGAAAATATCTTCATTTTATTCTCTTTTTCCTTTATTATGTGGCATAAGATTTATTGACTTTACATCAGCATTTAAATATTGTTAACTTTATGTGATAGTATTTGGATCGGGGATTGGTGCATTTCCAGTTGTACAAAGGATAGTTATATCACATCAGGCATAATTATGACCTTATTACTGTCTTTATTTGAAGATTGTGTATGATCTCAGGAGATGTTTATAGGTTCAAGTTGACAAGGGGTGGACTTGTGACAGTTAATACTGAGTGTCAACTTGATTGGATTAAAGTGATCAACTTGATTGCAAAGTATTGATCCTGGGTGTGTCTGTGAGGGTGCTGCCAAAGGAGATTAACATCTGAGTCAGTGGGCTAGGAAACGTAGACCCACCCTTAATCTGGGTGGGCACCATCTAATCGGCTGCCAGCACGACCAGAATATAAAGTGGCAGAAAAATGTGAAAAGACTAGACTGGCTTAGCCTCCCAGCCTACATCTTTCTCCTGTGCTGGATGCTTCCTGCCCTCAAAGTTCTTCAGCTTTGGGACTCGGATGGCCTATTGTGGGACCCTGTGATCACGCGAGTTAATACTACTTACATATATATATAAATATATATATACACACACACAGAAAGAGAGAGAAAGAGAAAGATCCTATTAGTTCTTAATAGGTCCTTAATAAACTCATATATGTAACATAAACTCTCCTTTATATCCTATTATCCTATTATACAGAACTATATCCTATTAGTTCTGTCCCTATTAGAGAACCCTGACTAAAGAGGCTGCAAGTGTGGCAGCCAAAAATGAGAGGAGTTCTCATTAGACAAAACTCAAATGCACTATGTTCAGTTCTTTCTACACAGCTCAGAATTAAATAGACAAACAGGAGCCTAACCATAACACAAACAAAGTAGTATAATGAAGACAGAAAAATCCCTAAAGAATTTGTATCTGGCAACAGTTAAAAGAACTGAAAAAAAAAAAAAAGTAAGACTAGAAGAAAAGATTCACAGGAATATGGTCATTCTAAAGAAATACTTAAAGGGCTATTGTGTGGAAAAAGGATTAGATTCAATCCATGTGGCTTTATAAGACTAACAGGTAGAATTTATAGGTTGGACTAATTCAATAGATAGTATGGCACAGTGGTTAAAAACAAACAGTTCTAGAGTCATAGAACGTGGTTTAAGCCCCAGTCCTACCACTAAGGAGCTCAGCAACTTTAAGACGGTTGCATAACTTCTTTTTACTTACTTTCTCCACTGCAAAATTAGGATAGCAATAATTTCTATTTCATGTGATGACTAAATAATAATGCACAGGAAGCCTCAAGTACAGTGTAGTATGTATTACATATTCAATAAATCTTAGCTGATTTCAAATCTGAAATAGTTTCAGTCTTCGACAACAACAACTGAAAGTATTCTAACACCAAACCTGAAGAAATTCCATAGAGCAATTGTTAAGCTGGTGGAGCAAACATTCATCATAGGCTGAGCGTGGGAAATCACTGTGTTAGACAAGCTTGACATGTTCGACTCCATACAAAGTCAAAGCAACTGCCTAGCAAGAACACACTTTGGTTTATGCATGTGAGTGTGCAACCTCCATGAGCAGAGGCAAAATTTTAGGTCTAGCCTTCAAAGGGCTTCCCTGAATTATTTGAAGAAAATGAACTGAGTTAAAGCAGAGATTTTGCCCATTTTCCCCCAAGTCCCTAATTTTTACTACCTGCTTTAGTGTTCATTGCACAGCAAAGAAATTCTCTATATTAGTTCCAATTCCTGAAGCATTCTGACTTATTACTTCAAAATGACTGATTGTTGTTTGCTAGAAGTGGCCCCAAGGTAGGCGTGGTACATTATTAAATAGTCAAGTGACAAATGATCAGAGAATCTCAGAACTGGAAACTTCAAGACCAAATGGCCCAACACTGGGAAATACCTAATTAACCAAGAGAAGGGGCTGTCTTCTCTTCCCTCCATCCTCCAGGAAATGGTCCCTGGGTTCTCCACTACTTCCATCTTTTATCACCCTGATGGTAAGAGAGGGACATAAACCTCTCTTTAAGTTGATTTAGGTTGACTTCTCCTAAAAGAAATGGCACATACATAAATATGCAGACTTTTAGAAAAATAATACTAAGAAGAGTTTTCTAGAGAAGGGGGAGAAGGGTAGAAAGGAACAGGAAAAAGCAAAAGAATATAAAATCAAAAATTAAAATAACTGCCTTTATTAAAGGGAAGAGGATTAAATTGTATATCAAAAAATAAGACCTGTGATGAACTCTGTTGGTATTATATGCCCTCTGGTATGATGCAGAGAGAAGAGCACATAACCTCTGTGATAGTCTCAAAATTTTAACTCCAGTCCAACCATGACAAAAGCATCAGACAGACACACAAGGCACATTCTATAAAATACCTAGCTAGTACTCTTCAAAAGTATCAAGATCATGAAAAACCAGGGAAGACTAAGACCGGGTCACAGAATAAAGCAGACTAAGGAGACACAATGACTAAATGCAACACACGATCATGGATGGGATCAGGAACAGGAAAAGGACTTTAGTGGAAAAGCTGGTGAAATACGACTAAAGTCTGGAATGCAGTCAGTAGTAATGTACAAATGGTAAATTCTTAGTTTAGACTAATGTCCCCAGTGAGATGCAAATAACAGGGGAAACAGAGTGGAAGAGAATTATCTGTAGGTTTTCACAACTCTTCGGTACAGCTACATTTATTCCAATGTTTACAGTTTCTCTTTTTAAAATGGAGAATATTTGATCATTAAAGAAATTTTACTCACATAAGAAAAAGCTACTATGTTTCTGTTAATATCAATCTATTGTATGGTTTCTACAGAAAAATGGCTGTCCACCAGGTTTGAAATAACCCTTTGGAAATTGTTTATTTGGTAAAACTTAGTTTCCACTGTTCACAAGTGAGGTAATGTGACACAGTCAAAAGAACATTTCACTGTGGAACTTGGTTGCCACAGTCAAAAAAATTGGAGTTTTACTAGATTTACTTTTAATTGCCTACTGGCTCTAAAATGTTATGATTCACTTGAACAAATTATAGCATGAGTATGAAAAACAAAAATCTTTTAAAATTAATTTGAGAATATCATGTGTCTGGCTGAGGCAAGAGGAACTGAGGTACAGCTGAACTGTTGATATGCTATTGTTTCTTCACCTTATCTAAAAAGTAACAATAAGGGAGGGTGCTCAGGAAACTTGGCAGGGGAGTCTGGAAATGCTAGGATGGTGATTCTGGGAGGCAAATCTATGAAACAGCAATGGCTTTTAAAGCCAAAAAAAAAAAAAAAAAAAAAAAATGGGGGAAATATATTCATGCAGAGAATGGCCTAAGGCAAGAGCCGTAAAGACAAGCCATGCAAAAGGATGAGGCATTTGGTCAGGCACTGTCTGCTCCTTACTGTTAAGAAGTCCAGGGCAGAGGCAAGCCCAGTTCAGGGAATTCTTTGAGAATCCAGCTGCATAAACAATGCATCATGGAAGAAAGGCTGGGGCTTTAAGATAAGAGAG
Source organism: Rhinopithecus roxellana (assembly GCF_007565055.1). Classification (NCBI taxonomy): domain Eukaryota; kingdom Metazoa; phylum Chordata; class Mammalia; order Primates; family Cercopithecidae; genus Rhinopithecus; species Rhinopithecus roxellana. The sequence continues at coordinate 134,230,427 of NC_044558.1, forward strand.
AACCCTGAGTTCCCAATAGGAAAGAACCCTCCTTTTCCAATGATGAGTGTAGTAACATAAATGGTTTAATCTAACACTGGAGGTAGAAAATGAGAGTAAACCAGCAAGGATAATGACCTCAATGACTGGATTACGGGAAAAGCCAGCCTTTCACCAGAAGGATGGAGTGTCTGAAAAAGTGATTCATGCTCTGAACCAGTGCCCAGTGAATAATATGAGACCAAGTATCTGCATATAATTACCCAGTGGGTACAGAGCTGTTACCCCAGGTTCCCTTAAACACTCTAAAATAATCTTTGCAAATTTAAAACAATTCACGTCACTGTGGATTGAAAGAGGAAAAGAAGAAAGGCACCCATGAAGCGTAAATGTTTGTCTTTGAAAGATTAATTCTCCCTGACCAACAGAGGAGTAAGGCTGCCCAGGCTCATGCCTGTGAAATGTGGGCACCCCTGGAAACCAAGTTTTATCACATGATCCCAGAAAAAGTTTGGGTGTCTCATCCAAAAGCACCTAATGGCTATTTTGGGGGATACAGACTATGGGCAGAGAACTATGCCTGGAAAACACAAAAAGAAGTAAATAAAATCCTGCTCTTGGAGAGGCAATAATGTAAGGGTTGAGTCAAATATGCTTAATAGAAATGCATTATGCCTTTCTATCATAAGGTAACTATCCTTTTTTTATTCACTTATTTATTTATTTTTGAGATGGAGTTTCACTTTTGTTGCCCAGGCTGGAGTGCAGTGGCGCGATCTCAGCTCACTGCAACCTCTGCCTCCCAGGTTCAAGTGATTCTCCCACCTCAGCCTCCTGAGTAGCTGGGATTACAAGCATGAGCCACCACGCCCAGCTAATTTTGCATTTTTAGCAGAGACAGGGTTTTTCCATGTTGGTCAGGCTGGTCTCGAGCTCCCGACCTCAGGCGATCCACCCACCTCGGCCTCCCAAAGTGCTGAGATTACAGGTGTGAGCCACCGTGCCCGGCCCATTTGTATAATGACTTAAAATGCTTTTATATTTATTCTCTGGAAATATTTCAGGGCTCACAAAACCTTGTGTGGTAGTCATTGTTCTTGTTATTAACCACTTCTACTCCCATTAGCCAATGACAGAGTTCCTCTGAGGCTCAAAGCAGGCAGGTGACCTACTTAAGATGACACAGCCAGCAAGCAGTACAGTCAAAACCTGAACCTCATGCTTTTTCCTGCTACAAATACAGATTTGTTGTCCCAGTTTGCTTTTAGAGTTTTTCTTTGTCTTTAATACCCTACAGTTCACCAAAGAGTGTCTAGCGGTAGATGTGGTTGTATTTACCATCACTGTGCTGAACTCAGTGTGCCTCTTCCACCTGGAGAAGAGTGTTTTTCCTCAGTTTAGCAAGTTCTCACCCACATTCCTTCACATATGGCCTCTATCCCAGTCTCCCTAGTCTTTTCTTCTAGAATTCAGTTAGATACTGTGGGAACTTCTCAGCCTGTCCTCCAAGCTTTTCATGACTCATCCAAATTTTCCTTCTTTGTATCTCTCTGTGCTACATTCTGGGTAGTTTCCTCACACCTCTCCTCCAGAGCCCTAATTCTCTCCTCATCTTTACACAATGTGCTAGCTCATTCTTTTCAGAATCTACCTTTATTCACACTATCTGTCCTTCCATTAGGGTTTCTCTACCCTCTTATCTTTTGGGTCATTTCACACACACTTCCTGCATTGTCTCTGGCAGGTTGTTCCTACATGTCACCCTCAAGGTAGCTTCATTCTAAGTCCATCCTCAGTGGAAACTGTTTACCGCAGGAAGACCTCACTTGCCCAGGTTTAGGAGAGTATCCCTACTGAGTGGTTTTGCAGGTGTTTCCAGTGGGTAGTTTGTCTTCCACATTCTGTCTTACGCAAATTTCTCGACTTGGGGAGAAATCTGGATCTCTTATAAAGTGACCAATTTACCTCAAAGGACATTTTTTGTGCACGTCAGTTTCTCTGCAAGGATCTCAGTCTAGAGAAAATGAAATAAATAAAATATTCCCATAAGAGATAGTGTAAACCCAGAGAGTAAAACATGGTAAACATTAACCCAATGCTAATTGTCTCCCTTTTCCATTGCAGTAAGCAGCAATCTTCACTTGGGCTGGTGGCTCTGAGAATCCCTCCGTCTCTCTCCAGTTTTTAATCCTTCATTAAGGCCGTATTTTACCATTATGAGAAAGAATGGTTATACACTGTTCAAAATAAATGCTGTTTTAAAATTATTTTCATTATTATAAGTATGTATCAATTATGAAATTGATTTGGGCAAGCTTTTAATGACTAGTTTTAGCTTTCTGTGATTATAGATTCCATTAATGCTCCTTTTGTAAGAGTTGAGTTACAATCAATCTCTTACTAGGATCAGTTTCTCATTTGAGGAAATTATCAAGCTATTTCTAAAATTATACTTAGGGGTTCTAAGACAATTGTCAGTTATTACACACCATCAAAACTGCTATTTTAAAAAGTAAGCTAACACATCATTGCCACACTCCTGGAGAGTTTACAAAGATAAATTAAAAAGCTAACAATGAAACACTATAACATTTATAACTGTCAGAGAAGTATATAAATAAATACTGTTCAGCTGCATTTACTGGCTTGACAAGTAGCCTTTCACAGTTAATTACCAAGATTTCCTTTTAACAGATAGACCATTGTCTGGCAAAACAAAAATTAAAACTATTCTTTCATTGCAAATCCCTCAATATGTAAAAGAAAAACAATGGAAAAATTGTTGAAAGAATTTTCAGTGAACATATTTATATCTGAAAGTTTCACATTGAATAAAGTTTTAACATTACTTACTTTGAGACACAAAAATAATCCTCCCTTTTAGCTCATACAATAAAAAAAAATATGTATTTCTTACCTCTGAACTTCTTGGGAGGGTTGGCAAGGTCCCCGGCCTCTGGGTGCACCACACATCTGTCATCCACTAACCTAGAAGGAAAAGCATGTTTACATTGTTAACATCCTTGTCATATTCATAAATCGTAGACTGCACATGGATATTGCATAAATATTTACCAAAAGTTTTATTTAATACCTTTCTTCACTAAGTAATTTTTTAACAATCATGGGTCTGTAAAAAGATTTGGTTGTAGAGATATTAATTAAAGCCTGGTTTATGAAACTGAAACATAGGAAACATTGTTAAGTAGTAGGAAACTAGTTAGATAACTCATGACATGGAACACTGTAGAGCTGTTTAAAACTACATTAAACAAAATGCACTGGCCTGCAAAATATTTACAGTATGTTGTGAATGTAGTGGTAACCAATCAATAAGATATATGTATGCTTAAACACACACACACGCACTTCTACACATACATATATAAGAAATGGAACACAGCAAAATATTAAGAGTGGTCAGATTACCCACAGTTTTTATTTTCCTGCCATTTTTTTTTTTTTTTTTTTTCCTGCGTGTATGTATGCTTTACAGGGAATGTGTAAGCTTATGAGATCAGGCTTCTGGAGTGCCCATAGAGTAGGTGGTTATGCCTTCCTGGCCTGCATTCAATCTCTGGCTTGGCCACTTCCTAGCTAGGTGGCTTCAGGCCTCCTTCTTTATACCTAAACAATAAGGATAAAAATATCTACCTCATTGCATTGTTAGAAAGATAAAATGACTTAGTATTTTTAAAGTACCTAGTACGACTTCTGGCAGTTTCCATTCAATGGACAAATAAAATCAAGAACCTTGTGTCTTCACATATTCTCTGCTTCTAGAAGAGTGCCCAACACACTACAAGTGCTCAACAAATATAAGTCAAATGAATAAACTGCCTTTGTAGCCACAACAACATGTTTAATCTCTATTAAAATATTTATGAGAAGACAATTTGTAGGACAATTTCAAGACAGAGAAGCTGAATCTCTGAACTGAGAGCCAGGAGACATGAATCTCTTGCTCAAAGAGAAACATCTGTTAATACCAGACTCACTAACGTTCATTTCCCCATCGGTTATGTGATGTGAATACCCAGGTTTTTCTCCAGAATATTGTGAGAATGTATGTTAATTAATTACATGTATATGAATTCATTTAAAGGGAGATGCCCAAATTGCAACCTGGTGGTTTAAAAAAAAAAAAAAGAAGAAGTAGTAACCAGACTCACTAGCATGCATCAACTCCAGCACAGGAGTTGAACTAGGATGACTGACTTAATCAAAATGAAACTTTTGGTTCCTAGTTTATCTAGTTACTGGAAGCAGACACTTCCTAAATCAACAGATTTTTCTGTGAGATTCAATTTCTATAAAACAAAATGCTGATTTGGTCAAGAAATACAGTTCTTTGATTTTTTTAATATATCCTTCATTCACACTGGTTTACTAAAATGTGGTTTTACAAGAGCTGCCAGGCATGCAAGAAATTCCTTTTAAGAGTCTCTAAAAACTGATTTATTAGAAACAGGAAGTCACATTGGGTCAAGAGAAAGCAAACCCAAACTTCCACAGTGTCCAACTTCAGCCTGTAACATTGAATCTGAAAGGCTCCAAAAGTTCTGAGAATATTACAACATAAGATGTAAATAAAAGGGCCGTGAGGGAAAGGTCGGCTTTTCTAATTGGTCAGACATGTTAAGAATTCGAATACAATGGTCAAAATGATCTTATTTAGAGCACATAAAAATTTGATAATGTAAAAATTACAAATGACACTGACATTCTATTCATTCCTTGTACCTGTACATTCCCACAAAAACACAGACTCCTATGAATGTCACTGAGTCCCTGCCTGTGTGGACCAGTCAGCAAGAGGAATGGGAACTGAAGCTATAAATCAGATGACAGTGTATTTATGTGAACGCTAATATCTATCCTCAATTATCTGATAGCCCAGATAAAAACATAATAACTAAGAATGACTTCAGTTCTAAAAATTCGTCCTATTCCTTACACAAAAACGTCTGTGAAAATCACAAAGGCAGTCATTTCATCCTGAAGACTCAAAGAATTGGAACTGAATGTGAAGAGAATGGAAGGAAGGAAAGGACAGGAAGAAGCAAGGAGTCTGAATCTGTTACAAGACATATATGACACTGGCATTAAAAGTCAAACAGGATTTTAATTGGAATAGTAGTTGGAATCCTGTTTGACTTTTAATGCCAAAATCCTAGAACAACTTCTACAATATCCCCAACAGCCTCTTCTTGAATACTTCCAAGGCCAATATATTTACCATTTACCATCATTCTGACAGCACTAATATTAGAAATGTGTTTTATATGGAGGTGAAATAGTACCTTATCTTTCCCAGTACTTATCACATTTTCTTCTATCTACTTGCCTAATTGTCTTGAGTCTTCCAATAAATTTTAAGCTCCATGAAGTCAGAGATTGAAACCATCTTGTTTACCATTATATCCTTGGCATCTACTAGAATGAGGTGCAATAGATACTAAATAAATATTTGTTAAATAAATAAATGAGTCAGTGAATAAATGATGTTGGCTTCCCAATTAACTCTCCCTGTCTGTTTCCAGTTCTTTCTTCTGGAACTGTATAGACTAAGTTTTCTTTTTCTGAGATGAGCAAACTGATTTCTCTCCAGTCCTTCCCCATGTGGATATTTACCAGGAGTTCAACATCCTTCATACACCCCAAGTGCCAGCATCCCCTCACCTGTGATCCTAGAGACTATCCACATGAGTCTAGATGCGCTCCAGCAAGGGCAGAGTACAGAGGACTATTACCTCCTTCTTTCTGATACTAAACTTACAGAAATGCATCCTACAATTTTAGTAACTCCTGTGGCAGTTAAGGTTCCCCTCTGACTTTCACTGGGTTTATAGTAAACAGTAATTCCAGGTCCTTTACATGTGTACCACTGATAAGCCAGGTTCTCCCACCCACCAGCAGGGCAGTTAACTTTTATAACCTAAGGACCAGAATTTACAACCAAACAGGGATAAATATAAAGACTGACCTTTGGTCCATGAGAAGAAAATCATCTGAAAAACATTGATCTATTCCATCCCTAGTTAACTCATTTAGACCATGGATTTTGTCCATTTTAACCACTCATGATCAATGTTCCCCAAATTTGGCTGAATCGTTTGGGGAGTTAAAAATAGTAAGGATAACCAAAAAAAAATCTTTCCTTTGTCCAGACCTATTAGAATAAAACTTTCTGGGGACAAGGACTGTGTGTTTTAAAAAGCTCTCTAACCCTCTTTAAATGGAGTAGGAGGATCTGCTCTGCACTCCTACAATACTCTAGGCTATCCTCTACCAATAGACTGTATCACAGTCCAGTATAATGTTATAATTTCATATATACATACACACACACACACACACACATATATATATGCAACATCATTATAAGCTCCAAGAGAGTCAGCCCATTTCTGTCTTACTCACCATTATAGGGCCATCTTTAAGCATTATGCTTAAAATATAGATGGTGCTAAATAATTACTTGATGAATGATTAAAGTGACATTTAAAATCAGTGATGCTATTTTTGATAGTTAACATAAACAATAAAATAACTAGAAGCAATAAATGGTTGACTAATAGGAGACGGAAGAGAGATTTGGAAATATTCCCTATGTAGCTATGTCCCAGAAAATTATCAAAAATGCCATATCCTGAAAAAGGCCAAAAGAGCCTGCTCTAAAAAACAGTATCTCAGGTAGCACCTTTCAATCCAATCCATCAGTGCACATCTTAATGGGCTACATTTGTTTTTCTTAGAACTAACTAGTGATTTATAGTACTAGCCTAAAATTCTCAATTTTTCACTAAAACTCATCTAACATAAAACCTGTTGTTTTTTCTACCTATTTTTCTCTTCATATGGTCATAACTGTAAATTATTTGTTCAAATTTACTTACAAGAAAAAATCACTCAACGATTAGATCTTCGAAAGTATAAGGAAAATTTAATAGCTACTTTGATTTTATACATAAGTATGAATTTTGTAAATGTGAATGGAATTTTAACTGGACATAACAAGAGTCTTAAAAATTCTGTGAGAAGTATAATATCTACATGAAAAAGCTATGTTTATGCATTAAATTCAAGTCCACTGATACCTTGTTAAAAATAAAGTATACTATTAACTATTTTCACAAATGCCAACAGTCAAGAGAAAATGCATTGTTTTCTTATCTGATTTCTAGGTTTTTGTTGTTTAAGACACTCTACTGGCTGGGTGCGGTGGCTCACGCCTGTAATCCCAGCACTTTGGGAGGCCGAGGCGGGCGGATCACGAGGTCAGGAGATCGAGACCATCTTGGCTAACACGGTGAAACCCCACCTCTACCGAAAATACAAAAAATTAGCCGGGCGTGGTGGTGGGTGCCTGTAGTCCCAGCTACTGGGGAGGCTGAGGCAGGAGAATGGCGTGAACCTGGGAGGCAGAGCCTGCAGTGAGCGGAGATGGCACCACTGTACTCCAGCCTGGGCGATGGAGGGAGAGACCCCATCTCAAAAAAAAAAGACACTCTACTGCTGTCCATGTCCAGAAATGTAACTGAAATCCATCCTTCCAACCTGGCTTCAATCTACAGAAATTACCTGAAATCCATCCTTTGAACACATCTTCAAGTTTCATTTCTTCATTGAAACTATATTCCCACTGATGGGAGAATCTTCTCTGAAATCTCATAGCAATTTTAGAGTATCTTCTAGTTTACAAGATATAAGTATGACATACACATTAGTCTTATCTTCCCAACCAAATAACAACTATAATCTATCAATCACTAATTGCATGCCAAGTACTGCTCTATATGTTTATAAACATAATTACTAATTTCAAAACAATTTTGAAAATATTTTCTCTTGCAGATTAGAGAGATCAGATGATAATGGTGGAGATGACAGCTCACGAGCAAAGCCAAGATTTGGACCCAGATCTACAAGACCAAAGACTTGGCTCCTTCCTTCTGTTCTACCAGGCTGAACTTGTATTCTCTTATATATCCACATACTCTGCTTTCCAAGTATACATGCATGTTACAATAATGGAGATGTAGTAGACACTCCAATATTTTTTACTGAAATGCTAACTGACTTTCATTGATGTCTATTCCAGCTTTAACATCTCATAATTCTATAATTCCATTTTTATAGTATCTAAAATTAGAAAGCACAATTGTATACTAAAGTATTTTGTAAACATTATTAATTTGCATAATGCCTTCCTGATTTGTGCCATATCTAGAAACTCAACACCAAAACACATTAAGGTAAGGAAAGGATGAACTATTAAATGATGTTAGGATAATTAGTTGTCTATTTGGGGAAAAATGACACAATCCCTTCTTCACATAAAAAGTTAATACCACATGAAGTCTCAAATGTGTTAAGTAAAGCTATAAAACGTTTAGAATACATGGATGATGATATTTATGAACAGGAGAGTAGAAAAAATTATTTAAGCCAGACTAAATAAAAAGGACAAAACATAAAAGACCAATAAGTTTGTCTACATTAAAAGTAAGACTTCCATCCACCCAAGGACAATATAAAGAGACAGAAGACTCACAAGGCCACTGCTATGCTTATGCATTTGTACAACAAGCATATTATAAAAAAGGTGGTAGCATCCGGGCACAGAGGCTCAGGCCTGTAATCCCAGCACTTTGGGAGGCTGAGGTGGGCAGATCACCTGAGGTCAGGAGTTCGAGACCAGCATGGTGAATATGGCGAAACCCCGTCACTACAAAAAATACAAAACTTAGCAGGGCATGGTGGCGCGCACCTGTAATCCCAGCTACTCTGGAGACTGAGGTGGGAAAATCTCTTGAACCCAGGAGACGGGGGTTGCAGTGAGCCCAGATCACGGCTACTGCACTCCAACTTGAGCAACAGAGTGAGACTCTGTTTCACAAAAAAAAAAAAAAAAAAAAAAAAGGTGGCAGTACACAAAATCAGTTCTGAAATGTGGTCTGTGTTCCACTGTTGAAGCCATATACCGTGGCACAAGCTGCATCTGCCCAGAAGTAATCGAATGTTTGCACAAGAGAACAGCCTGTGCAGCCAACAGAGGCCTTTTTTCTCATTCATACCAAGAAGTCATAAATACTAATGGCATCCCTTAACACATAAGTTACAAACTAGAAGATATTTGCTACAAATATTTAGTATCAGAAATTTATAAGGAATGCCTAAGAATCAATAAGAAAAAGACAACCAAACAGAAAAATGCAAAATAACTCATGAATAAGCCTGACGAAACACTAATATCTTTTAGAAGTCTGACAAAATGTTCAACTTCATTTGTAATCAGAAAAAAATTTAAGTCAAATTAAAATCTTACTACATATCCAACAAATTGGTAAAAAGTAAGGTAGGAAAAAATTTAAATGTTAGTAAGGTTTTGGATGAATGCAAATTTTCATTCACTGCCATAGGGAGTAGAAATTAGAACAAGCAATTTGGAAAAAATGTGACATTTAAAAGTTGAACATGTGCTTGCCCTTCTATTCACCATTTGTATTTCTAGACACATATATGTTCTACAGAAATCTTACAAACTTGCATCTGAAGACATGTATGAACAAGAGTGTTTGAGGCAAAACTGTTTATGATAGCAACAACTGAAAAAAACACAATATTCATCAATAGTAACATGGATAAAGAAGTTATGACTAGGTCAGGCGTGGTAGCTCACACCTGTAATCCCAGCACTTTGGGAGGCTGAGGCGGGCGGATTGCCTGAGGTCAGGAGTTCGAAACCAGTCTGGCCAACATGGTGAAACCCTGTCTCTACTAAAAATACAAAAAAAAAAAATTAGCTGTGCTTGGTGGCCTGCACCTGTAATCCCAGCTACTCAGGAGGCAGAGACAGGGGAATTGCTTGAACCAGGGAGGTGGAGGTTGCAGTGAGCTGAGATCGCACCACTGCCCTCCAGCCTGGGTGACAGACTGAGACTCCATCTTAAAAAAGAAAAAAGAAAAAAGGTATGACTAAATGAATAATTTCATACAATAGATAACTACCAAAAAAATGAAAAAATTGTACTGCATGCAATGACACTAAAAATCTCAAAAACATAAAGTTGAGTTTTAAAAAATCAAGTCCAAAAATAATAAATGTTATATAATTCCATTGTATAGATGCATATATAGGCTATACTAAACAGCATATATTTTAGGAATACACACAGGGTATAAAAAATTAATGTGGCCAAGGTGCGGTGGCTCAAGCCTGTAATCCCAGCACTTTGGGAGGCCGAGATGGGCGGATCACGAGGTCAGGAGATCAAGACCATCCTGGCTAACACGGTGAAACCCTGTCTCTACTAAAAAAATACAAAAAACTAGCCGGGCGAGGTGGCGGGCGCCTGTAGTCCCAGCTACTGGGGAGGCTGAGGCAGGAGAATGGCGTAAACCCGGGAGGCGGAGCTTGCAGTGAGCTGAGATCCGGCCACTGCACTCCAGCCTGGGCGACAGAGCCAGACTCCGTCTAAAAAAAAAAAAAAAAAAATTAATGTATAAAATGTATGGCTATCAGATCTTTAAATAGATTTCTGAAAGAAAGCAAACAATTCCTTTGTCTCCAGTCCCTCATTATTCCAACAACTACAAAGAAAATGCCACATAACTGATAAAATATTAGTTGTATCTTTTCTCTGATGAAGCCATAAATGCTATTTCCATCTGGCATACATTATAAAATCAGCATATTATTTTCCTGATGTTTGTTTACCACATATATCTGATCCATTTACCACTAAGTGATATAGTTCATTTCTAACAAAATGGCTCTGAAATGCATTTAAATAAAATAAATTTGGGGAAAGAGAGAAGGTGGGGCATCCACAATTGACATTACTAAAAGCTTTTACTAGAGAGGGGGTTAAGATGTGGCCAGGTTCATAAGCATCACGGAATTATTTTTATTTTTATTTTTATTTTTATTTTTATTTTGAGATGGAGTTTTGCTTTTGTTGCCCAGGCTGGAGTGCAACTGTGCGATCTTGGCTCACTGCAACCTCTGTCTCCCAGGTTCACGTGACTCTCCTGTCTCAGGCTCCCGAGTAGCTGGGATTACAGGCGCATGCCACCGTGCCCGGATAATTTTTGTATTTTTAGTAGAGATTGGTCAGGCTGGTCTCGAACTGCTGACCTCAGGTGATCCACCCACCTCGGTCTCCCAAAGTGCTGGGATTATAGGGGTGAGCCACTGTGCCCAGCAGAATTGTCTTTAAAAGAACTTTCAGAACTTTATCACAAATAACTTGATCCCCCAACGCTGGGATTTTCACTCTGCTTGACTACATGAATTTCTCCCTCAGCTGCCATCTTCTGGCTTCTCACCTAAACTGTACCTCCACCCCACCAATCTACCACAGGCCCCCACAACTCTGGCATGTCACTCAACTCCCTCCTTCACCTGCATTTAGAAGCAGCAGTGGAAGAGAAGAAAAAAACCTGACTTCTCATCCTTGACCAGCTGTGTTTATGCTAGTTACTGAACCTCACTGTGCCGCATTTTTTAAATGGGGCAGCTGTGTTCCCACACGTTCCTCGTATTTCTGTGGTTTCTTGTTTCTCTGCTCCTGTTTTGTGACTAGAGTTGGCTTATCATCCTTCACTAGCGCCCTCTGACATGTATCATAATTTATACACTGTAGTTTGAAAGTTTAAGTGTTTAGCATCTATTTTTTAGAAGCTTACAAATTATTTTATCATTACAAGCTAAATACTAGCACTAAGTGGTTTTGTTCCATTCATTCACCATCATCTTAGAACACATTATTTTTAAAATGTAATATCTTGCCAATTATTAATATGTACATTTTTTAATTTAGCCAACACTCAAGTTGCCCAAATAAGAAGTCGATCCCAAGGATGTTAATTCATGTTTGTATGGTAATTAATTTTTCTCATAATCCAGAATAACTTAAGAAATGCAAGGTTCTACAAATGTCCAGTTTCCCACCTTACATCCGACAGGTCCTATGGACACTCCTGTACAAGACCATAAATAATTCAAATCATGCTAAGAAGGAAGTAATTTCATTGCAAAACTTTCTGCCAAAATGTTTCTAACTTATAAATGCAAAACAGATGCAACATGCCACATTCACTCACAGCTACACTCATATTTTGCCTGTCTATGATGACAAGAGGAGTTAAGTGCACATTTGTTTGCCATTGGAAATGTGTAGTTTTCAATGGTTTTTAAATTTAAACAAATAAATTTAGCACTATCTCCTCTTTTAAGACATGTCTAATTTCAATAATGTTCTTGACTAACACATACTTTGGCTTAAATATTAAAAGTATGTTTAATTCCATATAGAAGTTTTTCAATCAAGCATAGGTTTGTTGCTGCAATATTTCTAAAACTGGTTTCACTCAGAGTTAGAATTGTGCTTGCTCTTAGGTATTCAAAATATTCCCACTTATTTTTCCATGAAAGACATAATTAACCTACACCCACATATAAATTACAGCATAAACACTAAACTTTGAAGTACTACTAAAAATACTGGATGAATCCATATATTTAAATTTTTTTTGATGAATGCTATCACCCTGACCAAATGATTTAACTATTAACTACCTTTTTAAAATATGGGTATCACATGACTATAAAGAGAATGCTGTTTCTGACTTATTAATCTTTTTATAGAGCACTGCAGGGCCGGGTGCAGTGGCTCATGCCTGTAATCCCAGCACTTTGGGAGGCCGAGGCAGGTGGATCACGAGGTCAAGAGATCAAGACCACCGTGAAACTCCGTCTCTACTAAAAATACAAAAAACTGGCTGGGCGCGGTGGTGGACACCTGTAGTCCCAGTTACTCAGGAGTCTGAGGCGGGAGAACGGCGGGAACCCGGCAGGCAGAGCTTGCAGTGAGTCGAGATCGCTTTGCCACTGCACTCCAGCCTGGGCGACAGAGCGAGACTCCGTCTCAATAATTTAAAAAAAAAAAAAAAAAAAAGGCACTGCAAGAAGCCATCGTGTTGTGAAGCGATTATCTTCAGAGTATCAGTACTGGTGAAACTATGGGGATAAGCAACTTAAAAAGTTACACACAACCTTTCAAAGAGAAACACATCTATCTGACAATGATTTCAGAGAGGATTTGCCTGTATATTTTGAAAGCTTACAGTCCTAATCCAGCCAAAGAAAAATAATCATGACTTTTTCTTCTGGGTTTCTCTTTCTCCATCTAATAACTTCCTTTTCTTTATCCTCTTGACCCTGCCTCCTCAACCTCTTTGAACCCAGTGTTACTGCAAGTCAGTTTGTGAAGCATTTTGTCCTAGCTTGTCCATTACAGTTCTCATGAAAGTCAAAGCATCTGCAAAGTACCTTTCTCAGAATATGAACAGGCATCTCTACCAGTTGAGGTCAATTATTTAGTGGTGGCTGAGCTGACCTTAACTACTACCAGTTCTCAATCGCCTGCAAAGAGCCAGAAAATCATTGGTGCTAGTAAAAGTGACTCACTAGACAAGTTCAAGTCCAGATCTTTACCACCACCACACTGTCATTCCTATCTGAGTTTTCACCACCTGGTTGACACCAATTTGCAGGTGCTCTCAGGGAAAAAGGGCCATAAAAATCAGAAACCCACCTAGTTTCACTCTCTTCTTCCAAGTACAGACACCTCCACCACCCCAGGTTTCTGTCTGCTTTTGGTCACTCTCGGTGACCTACACATAGTTGTTTTTTATATTTTGTCCAGAATTTACAGTTGTGATCAAGAAAAAACTTTCCGTTCAGAAAAAAAGACCAAAAAAATTTTTATACTTGATATACTACAGATCATATTCAAAGAAATATGAACTCAAATATTTTTGAAATTACTAATAAGACAAGGAAACAAGTTACTATGCATGAGTCACCAAAAACAACAACAAACATCATAATTATTAACTAAAAAAATAAAAAATAACTATTATGAAATGTTTGAAGAAATGGAAGATAAATTTTATAAAAAGGGCAAGGAGGAAGAACACATCAAAAATGGTCAGATAGCTTGGCATGGTGGTACACCCCTGTAGTCTCAGCTACCTGGGAGGTTGATGCAGGGGAATTGCTTGAGCCCAGGAGTTTGAGTTGAGTCTGGGCGACATAGCAAGACCCCATCGCCTTAAAAAATATGGCCAGATAGATTTAGTAAAGAATTCCTAGGAATGAAAAATAATTATTGAATAAGCAGGTGGATTGAAGACAGTAAATCAGACACAGCTAATTAATATATTAGAAGAAAGGTTTTAATAATTACTTGGAACGAAGCAGAGGACAACAAGGATAGAGAAAGGACTAGATGAGAAGGTTACCACACATACATAGTTAGCATCCATAGCCATTGTGGCTATGGACAGGTTCACCTTGGGTGGAGGCCTGGAGCTTGCCCTGGCCTGTGACCTCCAAGTGGCAGCTTCCTCAAAAGTCACGGGACTGATTGAGAGACCGCTCGAGGGCTCCTCCCAGGGACAGGAGGCACTCAGAGGCTGCCACACTGCCTGGGGGTGACCCTGGTGAAGGAGCTCATCTTCACAGGCTGACAACTGAGTGGGCACTGGCACTGGTGAATCACGCTGTGGCCCAAAACAAGGAGGGTGATGTCGCCTACCACTGGGCGCAAGCACTGGCCCAGGAGGTCCTGCCCCAGTCTCCCACTGCCATGCGGTTGGGCAACGTAGCCACTGACCAAGGCATGGACGTGGACATTGCATCAGGGATGGCCACTTAAAGGATATTTTATGCCCAGAATGTTCCAACCTGGGACTGGCTGGAAACATGGCAGAGAGAATCAACCCCCAAAATTTGTTGGCAAATGACCTCCATTTAACCTTCAGCATGGGAGATGTGTACCTTGAACAACAGGATCCAGAAGAAAAATTTGCATCAGGACTGCCCTCATCATTTCACCTCTCTGGGCTTTGGTTCCTCCATAAGGATGATGAGAGATATGATATGATTGGCATGATGCCTGGAACCAAGATGCTGACCATACCACCTACTGCTACCTTCCTTGACGTCACGCTAGGGTTGGATTTGCTTTGGAGAATGCCTGTCTCTCTCTCTCTACTCAAATGAAGAAGAATTAAAATAGATCCCTCTGGGTCTTTGTATCATTGGTTGTCAGGCCCTGACCTCTCTCTCAGTTATCAGGTACTAACTAGAGATGTCAAGAGATTTTAAGATACCCCTAGTTTTTTTCCTCTGGACAATAGAGATAATAAACTCTGGTATTGGTTGTACATGTGCCAGAAGTTAGACTGCAGATCCCAGCTCTTTGCCAGTTACTCACTGTATAATTTTGGACAAATTGTTTAAACTCTGGGCCTCAGCTTTCTCATCTGCAAAATGAAACTGTTGTAAGGATTTAACAAAATAAAAATACCTCATGTTAAAAAACAAGCTAGATTTTGTAGTTGGATGAAAAAATCCAGCCATAGGCTATTTACAAGAGTCATACCTAGAATATAAGGACAGAACAAAACAAAGCAGGAAAATACTAGCCAATGGAAGGTATGGGCCAGGGGCGGTAGCTTGTGCCTATAATCCCAGTGCTTTGGGAAGGTGAGGTGAGAGGATCACTTGAGACAAGGAGTTCAAGATCAGCCTGGGCAACATAGCAAGACCCTATCTCTACAAAAAATTTTAAAAATTAGCCTGGCGTATTGCATGCACCTGTGGTCTCAGCTACTTGAAGGCTGAGGCAGATCACTTGAGCCTGGGAAGTGGAGGCTATAATGAGCTATGATCATGTCACTGTACTCCAGCCTAGGCAACAGAGCAAGACCCTGTCTCTAAAAAATATAAAAATAATTTTTTGAAAAGAAAAGTATAGTAGCAGTGATAATATCAGACAAATAGCCAGGCATGGTGGCTCATGCTTGTAATGCTAGCACTTTGCAAGGCCAAGGCAGGAGGAATATTTGAGCTCAGAAGTTCAAGACCAGCCTGGGCCACATAGTGAGATCCTGTCTCTTTAAATTAATATATATATCCAACTATTTCCTCCTAGAAATGTTTCTCAACAAACTGCAGAGGAGATATATATATCTATCTATATAGACAGAGATAGATAGATATCTATAGATCAGAAAAATCAAAAAAAGAGAAAAAAGCTTTATTCAGAATAAAGAGAGCCATTACATCATGAGAAGTGTTTCACTGCTTTAAGAAGATATACAAATTCTAAATGTATATGCAACAGCCTCAAAATAAACATAATTTATAAAACTACATGGAGAAATTAACAATACACTATCTTAGTGGGAGATTTCAACACACTTCTTAATTACTGATAGAGCAAACTGACAAAATTTGTAAGGATATAAGCTTTGAAACCTGTAATCAACAAGCCTGATCTAATGGATGCACATAAAATGGAAAATATATTCTTTTTGAGCATATATGGAATATTAACATTCCAGTTTCCTTAACTGTTTTCATCATATGGTTTTCATATCTCCATTCTATTTCTAAAATATAGCCTAAATTTACAGGTTTGGCTTTTAAAAAACTATTATTTTCTTGGCTTACACTGAACTTACATTTAACTAAAAACCCCCACACTCACCCACCCTCCAGAGGCTTAGGGTTTCCTATGATCCCACCATATTTAACATGCTGCTATCTTATTGTATTATAGTTCAAGCTGTTATCTTATTGTATGATACCTCTAACTACATGTCTCCAATAAACAATGAGCTCCTTGGGGACAGCACAGTATATTTGTAATCTTTATCTCCTCAATACCCAGCACAGTGACTGGCATATAGTAAGTGCCAAAAAAAAAAAAAAATGTTAAATGAATCCATTGATATTTTAAAGGTAAAGAAAACAAACTGCAGGCCGGGCGCGGTGGCTCAAGCCTGTAATCCCAGCACTTTGGGAGGCCGAGACGGGCGAATCACGAGGTCAGGAGTTCGAGACCATCCTGGCTAACACGGTGAAACCCCGTCTCTACTAAAAAATACAAAAAGCTAGCCGGGCGAGGTGGCTGGCGCCTGTGGTCCCAGCTACTTGGGAGGCTGAGGCCGGAGAATGGCGTAAACCCGGGAGGCGGAGCTTGCAGTGAGCTGAGATCCGGCCACTGCACTCCAAGCCGGGCGACAGAGCGAGACTCCGTCTCAAAAAAAAAAAAAAGAAAACAAACTGCAAAAGACAAAATGAGGTAAGTGATGATAGAGCAGAAAGAAAGAAAGATTATAGGAAGGAAAGATGAAGCAAGTATGTAATAATGATATAGCTGTTTGTCCTTGGCTCATACCCTCAGCAAACCATAAAGTAACATTTAATTACATATTCTAGAAGTGGATGGCTAGAGGAGACCTCTGAAAATAATCCAGTTAGTAAGAGCTCCTACACAGAACAGAACATCAGTTAACCAAAACATTTTTTTCCTTTGAAATCTTCAGACTACAATGTAGTCAGTGATTCGTTCTGTAGCCTAAGGACCTGCCTCTTCCCTGTTCCTTTATGCCTCCTTCTTCAAAAAGAGATGAACATGAGAACAAACTACCACTTCCTGACTGATCAGACATAAAAGAGAAACATTCCTAGGAGGAAATAGTTGGCAAGAGAACGTCCCTGGCCAGAAAAACATCAGGCAACTGTAGACCAATTCCCAGAGTCATTACAGCATGAGAAACTAGACTCATACTACCAGAAACTTGAGGGTGTAAATCTGATCATTACACATTATACACAAGTAACAAAATATCACATGTACTCTCAACATATGTGCAACTATTATATATAAATAAAAAATAAAGAAATAATTTTAAGTTACCTTGTGAAAGTTACAAGCAGATGACTGTTGTTTCTGAGTCAACTAAAAACTAGAATCTTTCTGAGAACTACCAGAAAAGGAAAAAGCTAAAAAACAAAACGACTTCCCATTCCCAGGTAATTCCTTCAGACAGAACTTCCAACATTTGACATTGGCTCAATGTGAATAAATATGGGTTTTAGAAGAAAAATACAGTTGTCACTCCAAATTCGCACCTTTAATTGGTATGGATGGACTCAATGGGCATACAATCCCTCTTTTAAGACATTCCTATGCACAAAGAAAATATTCTCAGATTTATCAAGTTACTGGCAAGGGACTAATTGTGGCTAGAATGACAGATACACCTTCTTCTGAAGCATTTTAATTAAAGTGCAGAGACCTCTCTTTCTGGGAGGGAGTCAATAAGTCCTTACCCGAAAATAATGAAGCAACCCACATGACCTCTGAAAGCTGAGCCAACCAAGGGGAAAATCAAAAGGCAACAAAAACAAGCAGAAAAGTCCGATGGCTGAAAAGAGCTCCATCTGTATGCATTAAATTAAACCATTTCCCTCGCTTATAGGCTGGGTATTATTTCCAACCCCTACAGGCAGAAAGAGTAGTACTCTTAAAGTAGAATTTATCATTAATAATAGATAATGAATTTATCTCTAAATACAACAGACTCCTAATTTCTTTATTTTATTTTATTTTTTTGTTTTTTATTTTGAGACAAGGTCTCACTCTGTCACCCAGGCTGCAGTGCAGTGCTGCAATCTCGGCTCACCACAACCTCGACCTCCCTGTTCAAGCAATCATCCCACTTCAGCCTCCCTATTAGTTGAGACTACAGGCATGCACCACCACACCTGGCTAATTTTTGTATTTTTAGTAGAGATGGGGTTCTGCCATGTTGCCTAGGCTGGTCTTGAACTCCTGGGCTCAAGAGATCCACCCACCTCAGCCTCCCAAAGTGCTGGGATTGCAGGCGTAAACTACCATACCAGGCCAGAGACCCCTAATTCTAAGTCCAAATCCTTCAGACAGTGATCATCACCACAAATAAAAACTCCTAAAGAGACATACTGGTTTCTAACCTAATAGGACTAAAATGGGAAAATATAAATTTAACAATATATTTTTCTATTTAAGAGTCTAATATCACAATTGTTATCTGTTCCATGCTAAATCTGTGATGTTGGAAAAGTCATTTCTCTGGCCTAAGTACAAAATTGAGATAATACTAGTACTAACCTCATAGGGTTTATCTGAAAATTAACTGATTTAATAAAGCAAAATGTTCAGTACAAAGTCATATGCAATAAAGGTTAGTCATCATTATCATCATTAATGTTATTTATTCAACACCTGACACCAAGTACATACTCAAAAATGATTGACTACTGCCATTTTCATCTTTATTACTGCTTAATTGTTGAAAGAAGTTCACCAGTAAGACAGTAACTTCAGAAAAAAATGAATTTAAATATCTTCACAAAGAAATTCATTCATTCCGCAAATATTTACTGACCAGCTACTTTGTGCCAGGCATTGATCTAAGAGCAAACAAAACTAATACTCTTGCAGGAGGGAGTGGGGAGGAGACAAATCACAAGCAATAAGCATAGTAAATCCATAAATTACATAGCACGCTAAGGGATAAACACTATAGAAAAAAGGAAACACAGTAAAACTGGCTGGGCACGTGGCTCACGCCTGTAATCCCGGCACTTTGGGAGGCCAAGGTGGGTGAATCACAAAGTCAGGAGTTCAAGACCAGCCTGGCCAACATAGTGAAACCCCGTCTCTACTAAAAATACAAAAAAAAAAAAAAAAAATAGTCGGGCGTGGTGGCGGGCGCCTGTAATCCCAGCTACTCGGTAGGCTGAGGCAGGATAATTGCTTGAACTCAGGAGGTGGAAGTTGTGGTGAGCTAAGATCACACCATTGCACTCCAGCCAGGGCAACAAGAACGAAACTCCGTTTAAAAAAAACAAAACATGGTAAAAAGACTTAAAGAAGGTGAGGGAGACATGTAGGAGAACTGCCTTCCAGGGCAATGACTACAGTGGGACCATGTTCAGCATGTTCCAAGATCTGCAAAGAAGCCAATATGGCTGGCAGAAGCCAGGAAGGAGGTGATTGGCAAGGACATCTGAACCATCAAGCAACGGAAGGCCAGACTTGCAGGGCCTCCCAAGTCATAGGAAACACTCTTGTTTTCATTCTGAGTGAGATAGGAGCATTGCGAGCGCAGATAGGTCAGCGTAATCTGGCTTATTTCTAAAAAGATCCCTCTGCCTGCTGAGTTGAGAATAGATAAGACTGGTAGGGAAGAGAGAGACAGAAGTGGGAAGACCGCTTTGGAAACTAGTAGAGCAATCCAGGTAAGAAAAGTGAGGGTCCATAAATATGTTTCTAAAAGCTATCAATCTCCCAACTAGGGAGCACAGCAGGAAATTTCAGAGGAGATACAAACAGTTGCTCTTTCTTTGAGAGCTGTTATATTGATTTTGGAGTGGAATTATATATGGCAAGACAGTAATGACCATAAATACGGTGCAGTTAAGTACTTCAGAGTCCAAAAACTAGACCCTGCCTGGCACAGAGTAAACACGGAATATTCACTTACTGAGTTCAGTAAATATGAATGGACTCAACTTCTTGGTGGAAAATGTTATTCAAACATGATTTTTAATAGGAAAAATCAAGACATAGGAAAAGCCTTGAAAAAAAATCAAGAGACTGTAGTACCCTCTACTCTGACACTACACTGTTTGTTAAATACTAATTTACATTCACTCATCCTTTTTTAAACAAATATAGCTGACCACCCACTGTGTGTCAAGTATCACATTACCTTCTAGTTGAATCCCTTCACTACGTCTTAAGGGGAAATAAAAGAATAAATGTGTGGGAATATTCTGGGTAAGTTCACATTTCGTTACTAAACATGAAAAGAATTTCAGGACAAGGATCTGGAACTACTGAGTGGTAGTAGCTGGGACTATACAGGCACTTGCCACCGTGCCTGGGTAATTTTTGTCTTTTTGTAGAGACAGGGTTTCACCACATTTCCCACTCTGGTCTCAAGCACGTTTGCTCAAGCAATCCTCTTGCCTCGGCCTCCCAAAGTGCTGGGATTACAGGTATGAGCCACCATGCCCGGCCCACTGCAACCATCTCAATTTATCAAAATACATGTGAAAGATTTAAATGCATTTGAATCATCCTAAGGGTGTTATTCTCAAACTTTCACAATAATTATACAAAGAAAATATCCCTCTTCTCTTTAAGAAATATATATACTATTAGACCAGCCTGGCCAACATGGTGAAACCTCGTCTCTACTAAAAATACAAAATTCAGCCAGGCATGGTGGTGCGCACCTGTAATCTCAGCTATTCGGGAGGCTAAGGCCCGAGAATCACTTGAACCCAGCAGGTGGAGGTTGCAGTGAGCCGAGATTGCACCACTGCACTCCGGCCTGGGTAACAGAGCAAGACTCAGTCTCAAAAAAATTAAAAAGAAGAGATATATATACACACACACAGAAATATATACATATATATACATATATATGCATTATTCGAAAATCCATGTTAAATGAAATATATGTCAAAAAAAGAATAATTGAAATTGTAGTCATTTGAAATCTTGGTCATTGATACTATGTTCCACTGTAATAAAACACAAAGAAAAGTATTTCGGCAATACCCATACATTGCAAAGTATTTCCTTCCCCACTCAAAATCAACCTGCACTGATTCCACTTATGAACCCAGCCAAGTACAATGTGTTCAGTCCATGCCAATGTCCTGCTGGAGGCATCAGAGGGCAGGTGAGAAGTCAAAGCTGGAACACAATGTCACATGTGAGGAATCCAAATCACTGCCTCTGTAGTCCGAAGACAGCAGCTCTCTGTGTTTTATAACAGGTTTTACAAGATTCTTATAATGCTCTCCTAGTTTTTTTCTTTTGTACAGATGTTGGTATTTATTCTCCTAATTATTAAAAATTCTGCAAGAAAGACAGTCTTTACTTTCAGAATGTAAGTGTCTTTAGTGATAGCATCCAGAAAACCAGCTGCTTGGTAAGTGACACTCAATGGACCTGCTGACATCTTAAGACCATAATATCAACCCCAAATTAAACTATTCATGAAAGGAGCCACGGATATCAGTTACAGTTTAGTCTTTTTCTTTCCCTTTCAGAGACTTGTCTTTCCCAGGTACAACTCTTAACATGGCATGAAGAATCAACAGAATTCCTCCACCACCCAAGGAAAGGTATGAGACCTAAGCTGGCTTCTTTCTCTCCCATTACCCCCAGACACAGTTCTTGATCTAAAGGAACAAGTACTTAACCCAAGCAGGGCCAAAGTGCTTTTACAGAGGCAGATATGCCACACAGGTTCTACTTCCTTCTAAGATCAAGCATCAAGAGGAAAAGTGTAGGCCTAGAAACCATTCTTCCCCACCATGGCTGGGAAAAAATGTGCCAGAGAACAAAGCCTACAAGAAGGAGAGAAGTCAAGAAAGACAGGCAAAATCCTGGTGTCATCAATGGAGCCCTTAGTTCCAGTTGTATCTAAAGCCAGATCCCTCTCTTGAACTTCCCAGCAATGCAAACCAACCAGCTTCTATTTCGCTTATGTGGGTTTCTGTTCCTTTCAGTAGAAGTAAATGTAGCCATGAAGGTCATACAGCTAGTAAAGAACTGATAAAATATAAGTAACCAAAAAGATCCACACTTGCCACATACTAAAAAAATAAAATGCTCCTTTTGTCATTGATTTCTTCATTCAACAAATACTTATTGAGTGTTGATTATGAACCAGGCACTGTTCTAGGCACTGGGGATAGAGCAGTATACACGACAGATCAAATCTAGAACTTAAATTTTAATGTTAGAGCCATTATTGAGTGTTAGCACAAGTACTCTCAAGCTTGGGTCCAAGGGGTAGGCTTCAGGGAATCTTGAAGACCCTCAAATATACGTAAAATCTTGTTTTTAGGCATAGTTATGGGAAGCTGCACAATAAATTTTCTCAGAATCTTAAAGACACCTACGACCCCAGAAAACATTAAGAAAAACTCTAAGAACATAAGCATGCCTTGGCATCAATATGTCTCAAAATGATTATGGAAATTCTGATCTCTTAACCCTAACACAGAGGTGTGTTCAAAGAGAACACACTCTATTTAACAGGCATTTCACAGAAATACTACACGCCTTTACAATACATTATGAGATTAACTCCTTTAATAATCCTTTTTCCTATGAAAACAAAACTAACAGCTAACAACTGGAGCCTTAACCACCTGTGTTCTGCCCTTCATTTGAGTGGGTGGTGAACATCTCAGTCTCTACTTTCTTATTCCTTTTGAAGCATATGTTTCATACCTGCATTTCCTGGACCCAAAAGGAAAGGGTTATCTCCTTTCACCTGCAAAATGGTTTTCTTCTAAACTGATACTGATCAGATTCCTCTCTGGTTAAAAGGAAAAACAGGAACCAGGGCTGCTGCTTTTCCTTATTCAAAAAATGCCTTCTAGAGATGTCTAAACAGCAGCTAATTTCATTATAATTGTTTTGTTCCTAAACTTACCCTAAGAATGTGACTCAGTGGCTTATATTCTGGCTGTTCCTACTTATAGACTCCCAAAAGCAGATTCCTTTTCAATGCAAAACAACTTCTTTCTCAACCTTCTGCTATCCTATGGAATGAGACAGAAGACTATGTAATCAAATGTACACAATGAATTTTTTTATCCTGCCCAAATAATTCACTAATTCATAATCTCCACTACCTCACTCTTCCCTATGAAATATCTCCCTAGGAACAGGCAATCTCATTTGACATTTTGGTAAGATTTTACCAGTTCTCCCCAAGTGGGTATGACCTTCTATCCATATCTGCCTTTCTTATTCTCTTTTATAATGTCAGGCTTTAAAGATATTTTGAGTAAAACTTACCCAAAATATTTTTAACTGGTTTTCAGGGGCTTGGTGGGGGGGGGGGGGTAGTTTAGCAGCTGTTCTTAGGGCTTGATGGTCTTGCCAATCTGATAATTTCCAACCAAACCTAATCATGAAAGAGACAAACCTCCACAGTTACCTTATCTTGTTGGGCATGCTATAAATAACGAGCATAGATTTAATAATAGACTCCCTCTGTCCCACACTCCAACAGAGATTTCAGCTTTTCTTTTTTCAGTTTTCTTAGCTTTGCACATTCAGTCATAATGCCATTCATAAATACAAATTACATGGAAAAATACATCCATTAGAAGACAAACAATTCTTCAACTGTGTGTTGTTTCTGGATTTTACACTAAGGGCTTTGTCACTGAAAGGCCACATCCACGCAAGATGATGGCATCTCCTGCCAGGGGAAGTAAGACTTATACTAAATCATAAAAGAATAAAATAACTTTTGCAATCTCACTTTGCCCATGCTTTTGTCTAGTCTGAAGAGGGTCTGTGATGGGCACATGACTGAAAGGTTCACTCTGGAAGGAGATTTAGTATTGCCAGTAGAACTACCCCATTCCTTTTTTAGTTTTCTTATAAAGTAATTTTGTGGATAGTTCCTACAGTGAATGGTTGCCCCAAATCCTTATAGCTTTTTTTTCATAGTGTCCTATATTTCAGTGTTAAATCAGTGAAATGACATCTCATCAGTTACCTCTTTATTCAATGTTCGAAATGTAAAAAAAAAGGCATAAAGTGGGGACTCACTATTATCCCTGTGTCCAACCTTTTTCCTACTTCCCTTCTGCTCAGCACAGCCCCGCTCAGACATTCAGCCTCCCTTCCTTTCACACACCAATCAAAAGCCTCTTCCCTGACTGTCTCCATTCCAAGAACTTGGCAGTCCAGGGCTGTCGCTGGGCCAGTCTCTGCAGGAGCATTCCAAGTGTTGCCTGAAGACTTGCTAAGCAGCAGAAGTTTTCTTTAAAGAACTTGGGATTTAAAAACAGGAACAAAAAGGATGTGATAGGAAATGTTTTCTCTCACTTAATGTTACATTTCCTTTCATGGATGGACATCTTGACTTAGACACATAATTGTGTTTAGTATTTCGCCCTTTAACTTCCCTGAATGCTGCTGGAGTTTGAAGAAACAGTTAGACCAGTTTCATTTTTTGTTTGGTTTCATTTATTTATTTCATAGACAGGATCTCACTATGCTGCCCAGACTGGTCTCAAACTCCTGGGCATAAGCAATCCTCCTGCTTCAGCCTCCCAAAATGCTGGGATTACATGCATGAGCCACCACAGCTGGCCTGTTCTGTTTTTTTAAACAAACAGTGAAGTTTAAATTCATGTCTCATCTCCTCTCTTGTGTTTTAAGTTAAAAAAAAAAAAAAAAAGGACGGGTACTCTAATGACATTCAAAATACGACAGACCTGCTGAATTGTAGTTAGATATTTGGAATGTAGTTTTAACATGACTGCCTAAAACAAGATGTTTAATTTTGTATAAAACCTAAATTATTTCTGTTTTCTAAATATGTTTCTTCATCAATAAACACAAAATAAAATCAAGAAAATGCCTGGATATGAAACTAATTTCAACATTTTTTTCCTATTTGCCTCATTGCAGAAGAGGAAATATTGTTCTGTTTTTCAAAGTATAGAGATCTAGGGCCGGGCGGCCGGGCGCGGTGGCTCATGCCTGTAATCCCAGCACTTTGGGAGGCTGAGGCGGGCAGATCACGAGGTCAGGAGATCGAGACCATCCTGGCTAACACAGTGAAACCCCATCTCTACTAACAAAATACAAAAAATTAGCCTGGCGTGGTGGCGGGCGCCTGTAGTCCCAGCTGTTTGGGAGGCTGAGGCAGGAGAATGGCGTGAACCCGGGAGTGATCCGAGATCGCGCCACTGCACTGCAGCCTGGGCAACAGGGCAAAAGAAAAAAAAAAAAATCTAGGGCTGGGCGTGGTAGATCATGCCTGCAATCCCAGCACTTTGGGAGGCCAAGGAGTGGATCACTTGAGGCCAGGAATTCAAGACCAGCCTGGCCAACATGGCAAAATCCTGTCTCTACTAAAAATACAAAAAATTAGCTGGGCATGGTGGCACACACTTGTAGTCCCTGCTACTCGGAGGCTGAGGCAGGAGAATCGCTTGAACCCAGGAGGCAGAGGTTACAGTGAGCCGAGCTCATGCCACTGCACTCCAGCCTGGGCAACAGAGCAAGACTCCATCTCAAAAAAAAATAAATTAATTAATTAAAAGGTACAGAAATATAGAAAAATAATCCATTGGCACTAAAATGTGTCATATGATTCAATTCCTGCTAATAAATAGCTTCAGGCAACCTTATGATTTTATCATTTAAAAAAAAACCTAATGTGGCCAGGTGTGGTGGCTCATGCCTGTAATCCCAGCACTTTGGGAGGCCGAGGTGGGCGGATCATGAGAACAAGAGATGGAGACCATCCTGGCTAACACAGTGAAACCCCGTCTCTACTAAAAATAAAAATAAAAAATTAGCCAGGTGTGGTGGCGGACGCCTGTAGTCCCAGCTACTCGGGAGGCTGAGGCAGGAGAATGGCGTGAACCCGGGAGGCGGAGCTTGCAGTGAGCCGAGATTGCATCACTGCACTCCAGCCTGGGCGACAGAGCGATACTCCATCTCAAAAAAAAAAAAAAGGCAAACTAATACTAATTTTTAAATGTCTAGCTGTACCAGTACAGCTTACAGCTTTCCAGATACTCAAACAGGTATAATGTCATTTCTTAACTCCAAAGGACCACTGAGGAACACAAGAGAAGTGTTATCAGTACTCCCAATATAAAGATGAAGAATTGAATTCAGACGTTAAATGAAGTGTTCAATTTCGCAGAATTCCTTCACGACAGAACAGAATTCAGACCCAAGGGCTTGAGCAGCTCTCTCTGCAAACAACACTGCCTTTAAAAAGCCACTATCAAACATCTATTTATTCAATGATTTAACTTTAACCTTGAAATTAAATTTGATTTTCTAGATAGTCATGTCATAACCAACCAATGTCTTCAATAGTACAACATGGACCTGAGTTTTAATACTTAAAACAAAAGAAGCAAAAATGAGTTGAAGATATTGACTTTTAAGAATGCAAAAACTTTACTCTGACTTTTCAAAAAAGTTACATAAATATCACATTTCAAATATTATGTTAATTATAATTCCTATTTAGTTGTAGCATAATAAATTATATTTGTTCTACTGGGGAATTTCTAATAAAAAGCATTTTAGCAGTAAGATTTTCTAATTTCTGAGATCTAAATTAACAATTCCTTACTTATAAAATTTAAATTTTAAATTTTGAAAATTGTAAACCCTGCTTATATTACACCTTGCTTTGTGTTCATCTCCATCACAATAATTAATTCATGCTTGTTGTGTACACATAAAGAGCCACAATTATAGACACAAGATAAGCTACTTGCATCTACGCTAAAAGTAGGAATATTCACAAATTTACTGGGAGAAATATTCATAAACATATGCTTCCATGAATGGGATTCATTTATCAAAGTTCTGTTATTATGAATAATGTGCTTATTTGGGAAGTTTGTTTCAGAAACTCCCCTCCCTTTTTAAATCTCATAGCAGCATTACTGAGGTATAATTTAGCCACACCAAACTGCTGCCTTTCCTCTTTGACCCCTCACCATTACCCCCACCCTTGATTTCCTTAGAATCTTGTTTTTCATTAGCTGATGTCAAGGTGAAGTTTAGACCAGACCAGAGCATTAAGGCTTTGTGCCATGCAGAAAGCCTCAGATAATTCTCCTTTCCATCAGGAAGGGTACGCCACCTGAAAGAGTCCTAAAATAAAGCCCCAGAGCAATGAACTGGAAATAAGAATAGTATCAATACCAAAATCATTAAAGACTTCCAATTTTTATATCCTGCGTGTAAGGACTTAGGAAATATGGCTTCATGAAAGTAAAGGGGTGATTTTATTTGGCCACAGTGTACATGTGTTATCTCTGCCTATCCATCATCCACTGCCCTTCCTCTGGCAACAGAGCCTGAAGAATGGAGAACTGCTCTTCTCCCACTCATGATGACGTCATCTCTGCCATCAGAGCAGCTGGACCATCATCGAGCCAGCCATTGCAACAGTAATAACAATAGTGTTTTTTTCTGGAGTTTAGGGGAATGAGGCACTCTTTTCAGCTCTGGTGTAAGAGGACAGAGGTAAGGCTGGAGCGGATAGCAGCCATGCCATAAACAAAAGACCTGCCAAAGGGCAGGACTAACACCAGTGATGATACAGAATGAAGGGACTCAGGAGATTATGCCAAATTTCTCAGTTACCTTGATCACAAGGTCCTCTTTTGGGGTGAAAATTGCTTCAGCTGGGTTTTCTCACTTTTGCAACCAAAAAACACCCTAACTAATAAAACTAGTGTCTTCAGATACACCAGCTCTGTTGAAGGAATGAATTTCAAAATTAAAAATAAAAATAAATTAAAAGTTACAAAACAGATACACCAGTTCTTTGTCACATCCAGGAGTGTGGCACTTTGCAAGCTCTTCTCCGTCACCAGGTACTCCAGAATCCCTAGAAATAGCAAACTAGCTCAGACTTCACCATCAGGAATTTATGTTAGCTAAAAAGAAATATTTTCTCACAGAGAAATTTTCAAATAAGAGTTTATAAAGCGGTTTATTCTTCAAAGTGTTTTTTAATGCTTTAATTTTTTTAAAGGTTTTTCAATATTTTGTATACATGTATATACTAAGTTTCCAATAAACAGTAAAATCTCCTTTTGTGGCACAACTAAAAGAAGGTTAGGGCCTGAATAATTTTTATTCATTAGGTAGATCTAAGAAGCAGAAATAAAATACACTCTACACCTTTTCAATCCCAATGGCTTGTTTAAAAATCATTAATATTTATAAGAGAAGTAAGCATAATAATTTGATTAGTTACTATTTAAAATTTGACAAGATTTTCCTAAATAAATTTGTTTATCTGTAAAATGGTTAATTATCCAAACTAGATAAGTGTTTTTCCCAATTTCTCTAACAGTCACAGAAGTTTAATCAGAATTCTTAGCCAACAGAATATGACTCTAGGCACAGTAGCTCATGCCTGTAATCCCAGCACTCTGGGAGGCCGAGATGGGTTAATCACTTGAGGTCAGGAGTTTGAGACCATCCTGGGCAACATGGTGAAACCTCATCTCCACCAAAAATTAGCCAGGTGGGGTGGTACATGCCTGTAGTTCCCAGCTACTCAGGAGGCTGAGGCAGGAGAATCACTTGAACCCAGGAGGCAGAAGTTTCAGTAAGTCAGGATTGTGCCACTGCACTCTGGCCTGGGTGACAGAGTAAGACTCAGTCTCAAAAAAAAAAAAAAGGAAGTCTCAGAGAAGGGACAGCAGCACCATCTGTCCAGTGAAAATATGCAAAAGCTATTCTAATGGCTCCAAAACAAACACTCATTTTATCTCAAAAAATAAAACTAAATTGTTTCTTTCTATTACTATGTTCTAATCCGGGTGAAATATTAGCAACTAAAATAACATGCTGGCTTTAAAATACTTAAAAAGTTGAAAATTCTAGTCAAGGAAGATATTGTATATATATATGCCAAGCAATTCTAATGTTATTATTAATGTTGATATAGTTCAGGTGTTTGCATTACATCAAAAGGATAGCATGCATCAAACCATTAACAAAAGATAAATACAAGTACCTGCAATTGAATAGCATGCATTATCAAAGTAAGGGAGGAAAAAAAAAAGACCAAAACCAAAATAAATAATAGATAAGGCAATACGCCTTTGAACAGCCTATTAAACAAATATCAGCTTAAAAACAGGTGTACTGCGGCTGGGCGCAGTGGCTCACACCTGTAATCCCAGCACTTTGGGAGTCCAAGGCGGGCAGATCACGAGGTCAGGAGATAGAGACCATCCTGGCTAACATGGTGAAATCCCATCTCTACTAAAAACACAGAAAATTAGCCAGGCGTGGTGGTGGGCACCTGTAGTCCCAGCTACTCAGGAGGCTGAGGCAGGAGAATGGCGTGAACCTGGGAGGCAGAGCTTGCAATAAGCCGATATTGCACTACTGCACTCCAGCCTGGGCGACAAAGCGAAACTCTGTCGCAAAAAAAAAAAAAAAAAAAAAAAAAAAAAAAAAAAAAAACAAGTGTACTCCAAAAATGATATAAACATAATACAGCAGAACTTTTAACATCAATGTAATATGAACTTAGCCAAACTTCCAAAAAGAGAGACTCATGCTGATTTTTCAGATATACTACTAATAATATAAATAATAACAGCTTCCTTGTATTTAATACTTTAGGTATCTGATGCTATGAGCCTGACACTTACTAAGTGTTTTACATCTTTTAGTTGCCATTAATGTCATGGTGATACTACAAACTGGACAATAATCCTGCTTTACAGATAAGGAAACTGAGGTGTTACAGTATTAAATATAACTTCTGAAGATCACACCATGAGAGAGTGGAGTTATCATATAAAACCAGCTTTGTCGGAACCAAAAGCCCGTGTTAACCATATGCTAAAACATTTTTCATTCCCTCAACATACTTCTTGAGTATCTACTACGTGACAGATACCATGAAAGATCCGAGGACATGATTATTAGCAAAGTCAGACATAGTCACAGCCCTTACAGAGTTTAAAGTATAGTGGGTGAAACAAACAGAATCCAATATTCACAGAAACAGAAGCAAAATTAAAACCATAATCGCGGTAAGTTTTATGAAGGAAAAGAAGATGGTGCTATCTTTGCTGAGGATATAGCAAAGGGGCCTCACATAGTCTGGGAGATCAGGAACAGTTCATTACAGATGAGTCAGAGAACTGGAAATCTACATAACAAACAGGTGAGAGGTGTACAGGTAAGAGGGGAAATTGACCAGACAGAGGGAAAAGCATGTAAAAAGGCTCTGTGGTGAAAGGGAACTCAGAATGTTTGTGTAACTAGAAAGGTAAAAAAGGTCACTTTGGGAGGCCAAGGTGGGCAGATCATGAGGTCAGGAGATCAAGACCATCCTGGCTAACATGGTGAAACCCCATCTCTACTAAAAAATACAAAAAAAAATTAGCCAGGAGTGGTGGCACGCGCCTGTAGTCCCAGCTACTGGGGAGGCTGAGACAGGAGAATTGCTTGAACCTGGGAGGCGGAGGTTGCAGTGAGCCGAGATCGCGCCACTGCACTCCAGCCTGAGCGACAGAGCGAGAGTCCCTTTCAAAAAAACGCAGTACACACAAAGCAGAGAGCTAGAGGAAGGAGAAATGACACAAGATGACGTTTGTATCTCAGAAACCTCAAAAACCTGCAGTAATGCTGGGTATAATGACATGTTATTCAAATGTGAGCAAATGAAAGAGAAACTTCAAATCTGTATGCTCAGTTTTCAAAAGTAATAAAGCCTCGACAGCAGTGGTGACTATCTTAATTCATACATCTTTTCTAGGCCTAAAGTGAAACACTAAAGACACTGTCCTTCAGTGCTTCGGCTGACAAGCTGCTTTTCAGCCCCACTACAGCTGTTTGGTGCAGGCTGCTGCGTATCAATTCCTCCTCTGCCTGCCATTTTCAGCCTTTCTCTATTCCTCCTTTTTACCACTGACTGATTTTTCTAGAGCAAAGTCTGATTATTTCATTCTCCTGCTTCAAAATCCTTCAATAACTTCCTATCACCTAAAAGGGAATATATAATCTGGCTTTTGTTTACCCACCTAGTTTCATCTTTTTAGACCATATATAGTAGAGCCAGGATTTGAGGACATCCGGAGAACTGGTTCATTTCTTGATGCTCTGTTATCCCTAGTGATTGACCTCATCTGTATGAT
Organism: Rhinopithecus roxellana; assembly: GCF_007565055.1. Classification (NCBI taxonomy): domain Eukaryota; kingdom Metazoa; phylum Chordata; class Mammalia; order Primates; family Cercopithecidae; genus Rhinopithecus; species Rhinopithecus roxellana. Next base: position 134,262,024 of record NC_044558.1, read on the forward strand.
CCAAGGTGCCATTTTCCCATGTCCATATTTCAAACAGTTGAATGGGGTAGGAGCAGAGGGAGGGTGGGGGAGGCAATAAATACTTCCTTAAAAGACCTGACTGCAAAGTATAGTCTGTGGCCACACCTGGTTACAAGGGAGGCTAGAAAATATGGTCTTTATTCTGAGTACCCACAAACTCAAGTACTTCTATTAGTATGGAAGAAGGGAAAAATGAATTTGGAGAAATCACTAGCAGTCTATGATATAAAAACTATAATTAGCATGCATTTTGTTAAATATATTTAAAACTAAATAATGTGGTTATTGTTTAGAATTTATTGGATTAATTATAACTTCCATTTTGAAAAAAATGTGTAATACAAATATTGATCTAATCTTTAGTAAATGTTTATAGAATCACTTTATGGGTATCTATTGCCAAAGAAATGATTGCCTCTTAGAACTCCTATGTGACAACTTACCCAAATAGTTCTTCATTCAGATTCTCCCATTCTTAACAAAGTGCTTTTACATTTGCAGTGTGATAATACTTTAAAAGATCTTCTGAGAGATTCGTTAGCCACTGAGACTTTTTGAAAGGATCCATTTGGTTTCTCCCCTAACAGATAACAATGACTTCGTTTGTACTGACCAGGAAAGGAGGCTCATTCTTTGCATGGGTTTTAAATTGGAACTCAACTATTAAATCATGGTCTGTCAGGTAAATAAAGGAAGAAAGGTAAATAAAAGTCCTTTTCTCATTTATTAATATTCCTGCACATGGATTAGTGGTCAAGTTTTTAATAACTAACATTTTCACTGACAGTAAATCTTGATTTAACTTAAAAGGTCACTTAATATTTATCATTCCTAGCCACAAGTATAGGACTCTGAGTACAACAAAATTCCTTTCTTTACCTTCCCTGCTACTGTAAAGAACAAGAACTGAAATCATCGTCTTTGAAAATATGGTTGAAGTCAAAGATCTACCTGAAATGCAAATGTTTAAGTAGTTACGTCCCCGATATTAGCGATGACCTTGAAACTTTAGCCAAACACAGTAACTGTTCCTTAAATCATTAACTTACTTTGGATTCCTAATGTAACTGTGTTTCGTGATTTGGGTAACAGAATTTTTTTTTAAGTCACTATCTTTATTGGTATGATATACTTAAACTGGATTAGCTTGGATGTTATAGAAATGAAACGAAACTCTGATAATATTTGGTATCTTCACCTCAAAATTGCTTTTCTAAAGATATTACATTTTTAAATAGCAAAGAGCATCATAGGATGTTAGAACCAGACGAAATCGAAATATATTGTTTTATTTTTCAAGTTATTTTGTAATTTGTACATATCTATATTGCTCACTTTATTTCTCTGTCCTATATGCAAATAACTCTCAAACAAGTCCTCATTTGTAACACTGCTGCCAATGAAGATTCCTAGCATGAGTCAATAATAACATTGGAGAATTTCAAATTCTTGAAGAAATTGGCTGGATATTGTATCTTTTGGTATTGACTTACGGCAAAGCTTATTACAACAGACTTAGTCGATAGATATGATATAAATTAACGAGGAACAAAATACTGCCCATTTGTTCTCCTTAATCTGTGTTTAAAGGCTTATCATTTTCCAAACACTTATTCTTGAATTTTAAAAAGAAAATTACAAAGTGTCATATGCCCTATTCTATTTTTCTAAAGTACTATAAATTTCTCAACTACTCACTGCATTTTTATCAGCAAATTCTTTTTAAATAAACTTTTCTGTCAATAGTAGTTAAAGTATAAAATGTCTCCCTGGATGTACAATGTACTACCCACTAAGAGAAAAGGCCCATGTAAATTAAGAAATGGCTTCACAAAATGCTTACAAATTTACTCTTTGAGCATGTAAAAACAAAACTGAATTTACAGAAATATCAACCTTTCTTTAATGTGGCTATAGCATACAAATCATCAAAAAAGGCCTTGTAGGGAGGCCAAGGCAGGTGGATCACTTGGGGCCAGTAGTTGGAGACCCACCTGGACAACATGGCAAAACCCCATCTCTACTAAAAATACCAAAAAAAAAAAATTAGCTGGGCATGGTGGCACAAGCCTGTAGTCACAGCTACTCCAGAGGCTGAGGCAGGAGAATCACTTGAACCCGGGAGGCGCAGGTTGCAGTGAGCCAAGATCGTGCCAGTGCACTCCAGCCTGGGTGACAGCAGAGTGAGACTCAGTCTCAAAACAAGAAAAGGCCGTGTACATTACTTTTTCAGAGTGTAAGTTTTACCATATATTGATCTGAGTATGTAGAGAGATATGACACAAGAGATTATTAAAAGACTGATAATGGCAAGATTTAATGATACCATAAACCCGGTGACAACTTCCAACCATTTTAAAAGAATTGCCCATGGATCTCAAAGTATTTAAGAAATACAAAAAATTATATTGACTGTTTTCCAGAGTGGGACTGATGTTAACAGCTACTTAGAGATTTTAAAATAAAATATGTATATGGTAATGCAACAAATATTTATTAATATTTATAGAGCCAAGCGCTTGAGATATTCAGCGGCAAAACCAAAAGATCCCTGCCCTCAAAGAACTTACAGTCTATCGAGGTAGACAGATACACAATGGATACAATAAGTAATAAATTATATTGTATGTAATAGGATTACATGGAGGAAGGAAAGGTAACACAGGGTAAAGCAAATAGGAAAGGCCAAGGTGAAATGTTAAACATAGCATTACCATATGACCCAGAAATTCCACTGCTAAGTATAAACCTAAAAGAATTTTCTAAAATATATGTCTATACAACATCCTGTACATAAATATTCACAGCTGCATTATTCATAATAGCCGAAAAGTGGAAACAACCCAAATGTCCATCCACTGATGAATGGATAAACACAATGGGTCATATGTCTACAACAGAATAGTATTCTCAATAAACAGGAATGAAGTACTAACACGTGCTGCAACATGGATGAACCTTGAAAACATTAAGTAAAACAAGCCAGACACACAAAAGGATGGACGAATATTGCATGTTTTTACTTATACATGGTACCTAGAATAGGCAAATTCATAGAGACAGAAAGTAGACTAGAGGTTACCAGGGGCTGGGAGAAGGAAAGAATGGGAATTTATTGTCTAAAGGATACAGGGCTTCCGTTTGGCATAGTAAAAACAAGTTCTGGAAATGGAGAGCAGTGATGGTTGCTCAACATTGTGAATGTCCTTAATATCATTGAATTATACCTTTTTAAATGGTTAAAATGATAAATTTTATGTATATTTTATCACGATTTACTTTAAAAGGCACTAAAATCTCACTATTAAGGTGCCTAGTAAGCAGTGAAATCCAGCTCACACCCAGCGTCTTTGTTCTCTGTCCCCCATACCACACTGCCCCCGCAGCAAGCAGAAATTGTCACAGTGCCCTGGTCACAGTGATTCCCCCGATAGCCAGATCTGGGCACTGCCACTTGCCTTCATGGATATTAATGATTAATCCTGATCCAAGTGGGGCCAAATTCTGTCACCTCATAATTTGAAGTTTAAAGAGAGGGACACTGAATACAGAAATTGCTAGATTCAAGTCATGGAAATGATGGGACCCAGAGAGTAGATCCTGCTATTGAGATTCCAACAGCAGCCCTAGGTTCCCGCCTCTTCTGATGCTCAGTTGTTGAGTTCATCATTTTATTTCTTGGAGCTCCTCCAGTATAGTCACAATAAATTTCCTTCTTTCTGTAAGCTAGTCAGAGACGGTTTCTGTTCCTTACCAACAAAGAACGTTACTTCTAATACAGTTTTTCAATTCTTAAACTTCATCCATGTGGGCAAAGTGATATCTAAGCATCCCTTGCTTTCCAAATCTTTAGAGCTTTTGAGAGCAAATAGTAAGAATGAGGATAACAAGGGATGCCTAAAAATTGTTTTCAAGAGTTCCAGGGCAATTCACTACAAGGTTTACAAATAATTTAATTAAATGTGAGCTGCAACTTGAGTTCGTGAGTACTCTATTCTCTGAAATTTTTACAGACAATACATTTTGATTTGCCATTAAAAAATTAACAAGTTTTAAACCAGTTTTGTTTATTGGGTTTTTGTTGGGTTTTGTTTGCTTTTCTGGTCATTTGAGCTCTTATCTTTAGCTCTGATGATCCATATAAGTTCCCTACATAATGAGAAGAATCCTCTTTTCCTTAGTGATTATTTCATAATTAGTCCTTCCAGGATCTCAGAGAGCTAGAGAACTAGATATTACTTCACTAAAAATCTAAGTTTTCTCTAGGACTCTGTTGAGGAAATCTCTGGGATAATTAATATATAATAGAAGTCCAGCATTTTGTAATCTGCACAAAGAAATTTTTATGATGATATTTGTACAGTGACTCAAACATCTCAGTAATAGATAGAAACTCATTAACACATAGTTGAAGTCTAAGAATTCAGATTTTGCTTTGTTCACTTCCTTTAGTCTTCCCTGCATTCATAGGAATCTATCTATGGCTTTTTAAACATGTTAAAACACCAAAAAGAAAACAGAGCATGATGGACTCGATACATACCAGCAGAGTATTCTATACCAAGTGGGAAACTCATGTATGTGTGTGCTATATTAAGAACTATTAAAATATTTCTTAATATTCGATGAAAAGATGTCCATATTGCCAATGTTTCCAGGCATTTATACAATTCTACTTAAGTTCGTGATTCATGAAGAAAAACTACTATGAAATACTAGGTATAGAAACAAATACAGGGAAAGGAAGTAAAAATATAATAGCCAAAGGCACTGGGTATGTCGCATAAATTTCTCCCAAGCAATTGCCAAGTTTCTTCCTGACTGGGCTTTATAGTCCTAGCCTCATTATCTCAGGTCTCAGTAAATTCACCATATGTGACAAGGATGGAATGCCGTCTTAATCTCAGAGGATCTGAACCAAGCTTAAACCTCTCACATTTGGAAAATAAGCATAAAATAGGTTCTCAGATAATTTCTTCCGTCTTTGCATATCTCAACAATATTGAATTGTTTGCTTTAGTTTTTTGGAGCTATTAAAATGGACAGTAAAATTTTACCAATTTTTTTAAAAGAAAGAAAAAAGTACCAAGAATACATGATCAATCATGGGCATAGATTTGAGACAAATATCCATTCTAATAATCCTTCCAAGTTCAGCGAAAATGCCGCCTCCTCCTTGAAGCTCCTGCCAGGTCATCCGAATCAGGAGAGAAGGAATGTGACTCTTCTCACTTTCTATGGTGCTGTTTTAATCATCTTTTTGGGCATTTGAAAAAAAATTGCCTGATATTGCAGTTATTCAATACCAGTGTTATCTCCATTGCTAAATAATAACTACAATAATTGCACAAATATTTATTAAACACCTACTATATACCAGCAATTTTGTCAGGTGCTGAGCATACAAGATTAAGAAGACAGTGTCCATTCCTGACCTTGCAACATTTGCAATGCTGAGAGCAAAAAAAGTGTTAAATGCCTTGATGTTTCCCACAGATTGTAGCCAAGAGCCACACTACAAATTTGCAAAGGAACAGTAAGCTTTTCAGATAACAATTAAAATAACAAATTAATTAATTAATTAATCTATTGAGATAATAATTAAAAACAGCTTTATATCTGGCATCTCTTTACACATATTCCCGGGCTCAAGAAATATCTACTGAATGAATTAATGAGTCATTCTGCAGCATGCTTCAGACATCAACCACATCGCCAGGATAGTCATATGTGTCTTAATGTGGACACATTTTCACATTTTAAATTGTATGAGTAAAGTTTTATCTAAATAACCTGATATTTTAACTTATTCTTAATTCAAGGTTGGAAATCTTTGGATAGGTTGGTATAAACTATATAATAGCTATTGTTAACCCATTATTGATTTGAATTTTGAGAGAGTTAATCCATCTGTTTCAAAGATAGTCAACAAAAACAGTTGATTAAATTTCAATTACACACACACACAAAACTCCTCAAAAACTAATACTATAGAAGTTGACTCAAGCAATAAAAGTTTCATAGTGAGTACTAACATTACTAAAATGAACAAGTCAGCCATGCTAAAATGGATACTTCTTATATGTGTCAACAGACTTCTAAAATAAAAGACTACCAATACTCTTCAACTTACAATGGGGTTACATCCCAATAAACCTATTGTAAGTTGAAAATATTCTAAGTTAAAAATTCATTTAATATACCTAACCTACCAAACAACATAGCTTAGCCTAACCTTCTTTACATGTTCTCAGAACACTTCTACACTGGGCAAATACAAAGCCTATTATGTAATAAAAGTGTTGAATATCTCATGTAATTTATTGAACACTATACTGAAAGTTAAAAACAGAATGGTTATATGAGTACTCTAATATGGTTTCTACTGAATATTACTTTTGCACCATCATAAAGTTGAAAAATTGTAAATCAAACTATCAAACCATTGTAAATCGTTATCATCTGTATACATTTACTACATGAGTTAAATCAACCAACTTAATTGCTCAGCATTACTGGTCAAACATTTTTTCCACAATACACTTTAAAATACCATAATAACCAGGAAAAAAATTTTCATGGGAAATATATGACTGTCTATTTCAGTAATAACAGTTTCTCAGTTGGTGGTTTTCCTCCACTGACCGTAACTAGGAAAATAATTTATTTATGCTTTTAAATGTAAATATTGTTAACAGTAATAAGAAATTGAAGAGTCCTTAAAAACCATTTTAGTTAACTTTCCTGGCAATAAAAATAATAGATGTTTAATTTTAAAAACATACATAAAACTGGGAAATACAGAAGAAATAAAAATTGGAATTACAATCATCTACATACTCACCATAAAGAGTCAACCACTGCTAATATGCTGTTCTAGTTTCCATATATATCGTTTTGAAAATTTTTTATTAAAATTGTGGTTTTCTAAAGCTTATATGGCTTATATTTCTAAAGCTTATATAGCTTATATTTTTAAACATTCCCATCTAAGTCTTCATGGGAGTAGAAACATGACACCAAAAAATGCCATCCATACATTCAAAAGGCACAGTTTTATTCATTAAATAAGCAAATGGGCTGGACGCAGAGGCTCACGCCTGTCATCCCAGCACTTTGGGAAACCAAGGCAAGTAGATCACCTGAAGTTAGGAGTTTGAGACCAGCCTGGCCAACACGGCAACACCCTACCTCTACTAAAAATACAATAAATTAGCCAAACATGGTGGCGCACACCTGTAATCCCAGGTACTCTGAAAACTGAGGCACAGGAATCGCTTGAACCCAGGAGGCAGAGGTTGCAGTGAGCCAAGATCACGCCACTGCACTCCATCCTGGACAACAGAGCAAGACCCTGTCTCTGAAGAAAATAAAAAATAAAAATAAGTGAATGAACGAATGAACGATCATTAAAAGTTCACATCTGATTATAATGCAGTGATCTATCACCAAGTTCTGATATCTAAAAAACCATAAAATTCGCTGTTATTAGAATATAAATTGGTCATAAAAGTCCACTGTTACTTCTTTTATATTTATATATGAAGACCCTCTGCCTGGAATTTAAGTTGTAAAGTTTGAGTCTATAGTATTCTGTCTATAGTCTCTAAGTTATCTACACACTATCTGCATGAGAACAGTTACAAAAAATAAAGTGTCATTGTGAAAAGCACTACCTGTGCAAAAAGAAAATGCCCCTGCTACACCTAGAATGAAGCCCAGCAGTTGCCTCTGAATTCTCTTCTATCAAAGCCAAGCCATCAGGGCTCTTGAAGAGGGGTGGCTGTTTACTTGACTGAGCTCTCATTGCCACAGGGGGCTGAAAAGCTGCAATGGTATTTATAGAATGACTTTTAGGTTTAAGAAATAGTCGCCCTTTCAGCTTTAAATATTTAATGTTCACCACTTCAGAAACTCTCTTTGTACTTGAGTTAATTTCAAGTTCCACAACATCACACTTCTAACACTTAGACTTTCCAAAACAACTCAGTATTCAAGCTTCTGTCATCTTCTTCCTCCACAGTGAACACACATGCAAATGTCCAATGGAGTTTTAGATATATTTATCACATTATCATATGCCTTAGCCAAAACAAAGCTAAGCTTATATGCCTGGTTATGGCAGGAAACAACAGCCGTCATTTGGAAGGGTTCTGTTTGGAAGATACTAAACATCTTATACAAAAATAAAAGTTAATTATAACCATTCCAAGCTTCATCTACAACTCCCCACTGATCAAAAAGGCCGGGTGTCATGGCTCACATCTGTAATCCTAGAACTTTGGGAGGCTGAGGTGGAGGGATAACTTGAGCCCAGGAGTTCAGGGTTACAGTGAGCCATGGTCACACCTCAAAAAAAAGAAAAAAAAAAAGTCCTATTGAGGAAAATATTTTTAAAACTATAATAAAAACAGCATAATTAAATAAGATAATAAACCAACTCTACAACTAGTTAAACCTCAAAATGTTTAGCAGGAAAAAAGATCAGGAAGAGAAATGTGAGGGATCATAATTGGGAATAGTAAAATGTAAACAGTTACACGATCTCATTCATCTAAGGAATTAAGTCAGAATTATAAACTGTGTGACACCCCCCCCTTCCCCATCACCCTACCAGACATCCATCCCTGAACATGGAAACAAAAGAATGGAAAAGTTAATTGCATTGGCCAAAATCAAGCAGGAAGTAAAAATAAGGACTCCAATCCTTTGTCACTCTGACTAAGAGACTATGATGATGATGCTTATGATGTTTTGAAGTCAGCCTATCAATTGGTAGTCACCAGATAGTTACTGAGACCTTAACCACTAGGTGTTGGTTCTGAGGCGATCCTGAGAAGAAACCTCAAGGCAAAGGTAACTATCACTTAAACATACATATACAGACGTACACACACACACACATATACATACTTACCATTTACTAACCCCTCAACCATGCCAAGAATACCCAAGGAAGGACTGATGCACCTTTCACTGATTCTACTATCCCACTATCCCAAGAATTCTGCTATGCTCAGTCCCTACTCTGTGGTACCTGACCATTGGTCAAGTTGATGTACACAGAAATGTGAATATCTGTTGTCATCAGATGTAGCAGCAACAAGAAAGACAAATCCTAGTATAGAAAAAATGGAAGGAGGAGAAACGGACAATCAACACTACATTCGAAATTGGACAGCATATCCCAAGACTCCCTCCTTCACCTTTAAAAGAGACACAAAAACTATAACCTTAAGACATGCCAGTAGAAAATAAAAATAGTTTATTTAAAATATATTCACCATCTTCATCCAATGGGATTTAAAGCAACTGTCCATAAGTCAATACAAGTATTTCTTACATTGATTCTTTAGATGAAATTTTAAATTAGGAAATACAAACCAGGCCCCTTTGCACTTACACAGAGAAAAGAACAATAACTGTAACTTGGCTTGCAACAATTCAAGATTCAGAAACATCTAGTAAATACAGGCAAAGGATAATGGGGAAAAAAGGAGAAATGCCAATCTTTGCAACTAGGGCATTCAAATTTTGCACAAACAGCCTGATAAATCAACCTGAGAAGCTGGGTCACTAAGCCTAAGAAAATCCTCCCACATCTCCAGTCAGAGGGGCCTCCAAGAGGGGCCTGGTAAACTCAAATATAGTGAAACTCCATGACTTTTTCAGCTGAAAAATTCATTACCTTATGGCAAAAATACCCAGCAACTACATAGTAAAAATGTATATCATCCAAAACATATTTACATGCTAAACATTAAAATCAAATAAGATTTATTTGCAAATAAACGTCTATTCATTATCTTGAAATACTGTGTAAACTCAGTTCTCATTAAACACCTTGCTAAGCTGACTTTGAAAAAGCATCATGCTACTAACCATCATGCATCGATGAAGAGCTAAAATGGAGATCAAAAACTTTTAGTCTAATTTTTAGCTCCCCCGTTGTGTTTTTAATATGACAGTGGAATAAATTTTGGCTAAATATATACAGTGTCAATGTCTCCAATCTGATTCACTTTAACAATTCATACGCCTTTGAAGAAAATGTGCAATTTGACATGCAAAAATATAAGCATAATGTAGATTTTCCTAGCAATTTTCTAAAAAAGAAATCTTTTCTTTCTGTCTCTATCACTTGATATTATATACCCCCAGGGGAATGGGCAACAGCATCTTCTCTCCTTCTTAGTTTTCAGGAAGACATGCTGACATGGAAAAAGAATAAACGATAGGAACAAGGCCACATGGCTAATTAGCAGCAGACCTGGAACAACAGACCTCCAGCTAACAGAAGAGAAAGAAAATTCAGCTAGAGAGATGCACTGTGTCTTTGACACAGGAAGTATACATATAATGACCCCACAACAAGACAATGAGAAATTACAACTACCACTCTGCTTTGGTTTCATAGCCCTAAAACCAACTTCAAAATAAAATATCTACCAACTGTACTCCGAGGTACAAAATAGGGGGGTGCTACCCCAACATGTACCTAGAAAAGATTTCACGTGGCACAGACATATGTTCCCATGAGTTTTATAACTCCTAAAAATCTGAGCCCAATGTGAGTCTACAGCCTTAAGAAAGTACTAAAACCAAGCATGACCGACAATTAAAAAACTGCAATGTCACAGACAGAAAGCAGAAGGAACAAAATCATGAATCAGTCTGACTTCTCAGGATAAAAGTATCAAATGGCCTTAATTAAGCCATTATGAAATTAAATGGGATTATTTCTCAACAGCTAAAACTTTTTCACCCCTGAATTTTAGTAAATTATTTTATTTACGGAATCCCCAACTTTGAAAACCACCCACATGTTAATAAAAATCGATGAGATTTTTAGCACAAAATACTTCAGTTTAAATTAGGATAAAGTATCTTGGTTTGGTTATCAAAGCCAAAAGTCAATTTGAGCATCTTATCTAACAACTGCCACAGAAATACACACTCTGATGGCTGGAGGTACAGAGTAGAGGACTGCAAGGAGCCGTGGGCAAACCTATGTCCCTGGGCACAAGAGCTCACATAGTTCTGTTGAGATGGAAGACTTATGGTCAGGAAAATAAATTCATTTCTTTCTTCCTAAGTTTCCTCTTCTATGAATTTTAAATTTAATATTTAGAAGAATAGCAAATGAACAGCATGGTTTCATTAGAAATTACATGAGCCTTTTTCAATGAGGTGCCAGATGCTTTCTGAAAGCAACTTTCAAGTGTTTGCAACATTATTTGCATAGCTCACATACAGCAGAATTTGGAAATGTTCATTAATAAAATAATAATTTCAGGTTTAATTTTTTGATATTCCCAATTTTTTATTATAAAAAATTAATGCTTTCTCCACTGCCCTGTTTGCAAAGTAGAAAAGTGCTATATTTTTATGCATCATTAAAATTTGATGCACATTTGTCAAGTGAGATTTCACAGCACCATTTTTTTTTTTTTTTTAGACAGGGGCTCTCTGTCACCCATGCTGGAGTGCAATGATGTGATTGTAGCTCACTGCAGCCTTGACCTCCCAAGCTCAAGTGATCATCCCACCTCAGCCTCCCAAGTAGCTGGGGCCAGCTGGGACCACAGGAGTGCACCACCACACCTGGCTAATTTTTTATATTTTTTGTACAGACAGGGTCTCCGTATGTTGCCCAGGCTGGATCACGGCATTTTTAATTCTACAGTTTGTCTTAATTGTTCTATAAATAGATTCACTCCACCCAGGACCCATTTAAGTCCTAGGCTCGCCATGCTTCCCTTGAGTATCCTTTGGACACTATTCCAGTGAAAGCCAGGAAACTGCATCAGGGCACATCAGCAATGACTTTTACTATAACTGCTCTTTGAAAAGATGTTCAGAAGCAAGTACCAGGAGGGAGGCATGGTCATATCCAACTCCTGACTTCTAAAGTACCAGAAAAAGAAACTCTGAGCAGTCTCTCAGGAAAAGAATATCCAATCAAAGCACCAAGTTTCACCAATGGCAGCATTTCTTTTTGTTTTGTTTTGTTTTGGTTTGGTTTGGTTTGGTTTGGTTTGGTTTGGTTTGGTTTGGTTTGGTTTGGTTTTGCTTGTTTTTTTGAGAAAGAGTCTCACTCTTTCCCCCAGACTGGAGTGCAGTGGTGCCATCTCGGCTCACTGCAACCTCCGCCTACCAGGTTCAAGTGATTCTCCTGCCTTAGCCTCCCAAGTAGCTGGGACTACAGGCGTCCACCACCATGCCCAGCTAATTTTTGTATTTTTAACAGAGATGGGGTTTCCCCATGTTGGCCAGGCTGGTCTCAAACTCCTGACCTCAACTGATCTGCCTGCCTCGGCCTCCCAAAATGCTGGGATTACAGGCATGAGTCACCACGCCCGGCCCAGTGGCAGCATTTCTAAAGACCCTTCTTCATCTTAGAATCTAGCAGCCCGAAGACTTTGTCATATTAACTTTAACAAGACTCAGTTCGTTAACAGAAAAATAATATATTGCACAAAAACATACTAAGGAAGCTCAACCTTCAAAACACCAACAAGAAAGTTGAATACAAATCAGAAATATTTACACAAATGTATACTGTACATTAAAGGTTATTCTAGCTTATTTTTCTCAAGGTTTAAAGATTATTATGTTTAACTAAAGAAAAGCACTCTTGGCTGGAAATCTGGAGACAGGGTTAGAGTTCCAGCTTTTGGCATCAATGCCCTCTGTTTCTTGGGTTAGTAGCTTCGTTTCTCTTAACCTCAATTCCTAATCTCTAAAACGATCAGGGTCGACTCCATAACTGTTAAACTTGTAGCTTCCTGATTTGCCATCTATAGTCCTTCTGGTATTTGTTTTATAAGTTATCCATAAGCATACCTTTGCTGAATAAGACACTAAAAAAAGTTCTTTTCTTTGTCTAGGTTTTGTACTCTATTCCTAGTCCTTGTTATTATTTTGTACACAAATACAACTATGGCTCACAATCACCAAGGCAATGATAATTACTACAATAGCTAACACATAAGTGCTTATAACGCGCCAGGTACTGTGCTAAGCACTTTACATATATTAATCTCTTCTTTCTCACCACAACCCTATGAGGTAGAAACCATGCTTATTCCCATTTGTAGAACTGAGGAGACTGGGGCACAGAGAGATTATGTAACTTTCCCAAGGTCATAAGGTTTACAAGTGGAAGGGCCAGAATTCAAACCCCAAGTATTCTGTCCATGGAACCCCCTCTGCTTAGCTACTACATCACACACACACCTGGAGAGTCTACGGAGGGTGAAGAGCAGCAGAGTCCACCTGCAAAATGTTGCTGGGGGCCCAGAAACTGAACTTATATCATGAATGATCCCAAAAACAGTGGTAGCTCATGATTCACAAATCCAGCAGAAGCACTTGGCACTAACATGTTTTTCCTTCCACGCTTTAGTTGCATAAGAAAGTAACACTGATGGAAAAGGGACTGAATTAAATCTACCTCCCTTCTTTCACTCATTAGGGGGAATGCACAAGTAACACGAATTGTGGAAGCACTGGTGACTTCCACGTCCCAGTGTTTAGTAGGCACCACTCTGTTATAACACAGCTCAAAGTCACTGTCCAGGGACACTGCAAGTTACCTGCCTCAAAGCTTAACAGCTGAAAACCATAGCCAGACAGGAATGGAAACACCAGTTCCACAGCCTGAAATGTGGGGCGGGGGGATCCAAGTGCTCAAATGAGGTAACAAAAAATTTCCTGTGCATCAAAATATACTGCAGCGTGCAATTAAACTGCACACTGCTATTCCCAATTAGAACAGAGAGAAAACAAGGAAGTCCTATTTAACCATTTAGCACACTGTTTTTATATATATATATGTATCATATACATAAAATATATAAATATATTTATTTCCATCATTCATAAATATAAATATATACATATGTGTGTGTGTGTATATACATATATATATATATATATTTTCCCCCCATCCAACTCTAATCTCAAGAACTTGGCTAAATTCCAAGAGAGGCTCAGCATTTCAGTGGGCCAAGGCCTGGGAAGGGGAGATAGCAGGTCTGAGTCCTAGAACCCAGGAAGCCCTCAGAGACGTCCAAGGGTCACAGCGCTGCGGATGCCCCTAGGGCTGCCCAGGCTGGTGGGGCGAGTCCTCGTTCGGCAACGCCAAAAGGAAACTGCTCCAGCGAAGAGGGGACAGTGAACTCCTCCCGCAGGACAACGCCACACTTTGGCTCACCACATCGCTTGAATTTCAGGTCCAAGGCCACGGACTTTTATCGACTGCTCTTTCAAACCCGGCACTGAGAGACCAGGGGCTGAGAACGGTAGCGAGAAACGGTGGAAAAGGGGGATGTGTTGTTTTACCTTCCAGGGAAAACAAGCACACATTTTAATCAAAACAACCCAGGGAGAAGCCAGCGAAGACCTCTTCGCCGGGCCCGTCTCCGGGCTTCTGAATCACTTCCTCCTTTCTGATGTGTCTCTGAGCTCGAGATTACGAAGTTGCTGAGAAAGTCTTGCCTCTCAGGGCAGCTTCCTGCGAGCGGGCGAGCGAGAGAGCCGAGCGCACGGCGCTGTCCGCGGGCGCCGACCCTGCCCGGCCGGGCCACCGCACGCGGCAGCGGGAGGACCTGGAGGCGGAGGAAGGACAGGGACCGGTTCCCAGAACCCGGAGCGCGAGCGCTGCCCAGCCCGCGTCTCCCGCTTACCCCAAGGTGCTGATGAAGCCGTTGACCGAGCCCTCCGCGTACAGGGACACGATGTCCCCTATGTAGAGGAAGCTGGACATTTTATCAGTCATGCTGCTTCATGTTCCACAGTGGACCTCCCCTCCTCTTCCCTGCGCCCTCGCCGCTCTCTCTCCAGGGAGCCGCCGAGGCACCAGCGGATAGGAGCGCGGGACGGCAGCGGCCAAGAGCCGCGGCGGAGGGCACGGCCCGAGCCACCAAGCGTCGCGGCTCAGCCGTGCGTGCGCGCCGGGGAAGCCAGGCAGGGGCCAAGCCGCAACTGCGGACACCCGGCGAAGAGCGCAGCCCCCGCCGCCTCCCCGGCAGGTTTCCTGTTCCTTTCTGAAGTTTTCTCTCCAACACCTTTGCTCCTCCTCCTCCTTCCCTCTCCGCTCCCTACTCCGTGTCCACTCCCCGCTCTGCGACTCGCCGGGGCAGTCACAGCCGCCGGGCGGGAGCTGGAAGTGGCAGAGCCCCCTGGGTCCCCTCTGGGGAATTTTTGGACCAGGTGCGGGTGCCCATTGGGCGAGGGGGAGGAGAGGAGCCCAGGAGAGGTGGGGGGGCAACCAATCAGGGAGCGGCGGCCGGGGGCGGAGCTGGGCCGGGGCGGGGCGACCCTCGGGAGGCCGGGCCACCCGGGAAACCGCTGCCGCCGCACCGGGCCGCTCGGGGACGCGACGCTGGGCGGCGCTGGAGGGGTGACGGGGTACGCGGGCCGGGGAACAGGCGCGTGCGGCCGCCCTGGAGAGGCCGGACCTGGGGCGCGACGGTCGCTGTCTGGGAAAGCGAAGGAGCTTGATGGGGGCAGGGAGGGTGAGAGTTGGCGGCCGGGCGAGCGCACTGTGGGACCCCGGCACAGTGGAGAGAGCCCCAGAGCCGCTGGAGACGAAAAGGTGGAGCCCGAGCCGGGTGGGTAATTTGCTGGCCAAGGAAGAGGTAGGCGTTGAAGTAAAGGAAAAAAATACAAATAAAAAAATGCATGATAAAGAAAGTAGAAGAGAGGAAGAGAGTGAGGGAAGGAGGATGATCTCGATTTAGTTGTGTAGTTTGGGTGGTCTTTTCCTCTTCTCTTCTCAAGTACGCGGCGTTAATGAAATTCGACCCGTCCGCTGATGTCCAGGTGGACGCGAACCTCCAGGGAGGTAAACGTCACTTGGCCGAGTCAGTTTTTTTAGCCAGCCTTCGGCGGCAAGGGCTGAGCTTTAAGCCTCCGAGGCCGCGCCTCCTGCGCTTCCTTAACTCCAAGCCGAGGTTAACCTTCCACCCCCATCAGCCTAAGGTCCCCTGCTCAAGAAGGCCCTGGCTTGTTTACATTTAAAGCTGCTGACTCTTAAAGCTCCAGCCGTTATAAACAAAACGCAGCTAGACACGTTTCCACGCCTTCTCTGTTGCTTCTGTAGCCCTCTTCTTAGAACATGATTTTAAAAACCTTTTGCCCTTCCCTTCTAGAAGACATGTTGGAGGCAAACTGTGTGGCGGTTTTGATACCAGCCACCTAATTTAAAAGTGCTACATAAGTAATCCCCACAGAGCAAAGTTTGCAGAAAGGCAGAGGAACTGGGGGTGTGCAGAAGCATGTTGTGTCAAATTGTGCAACTGACCAAAATGTAACTTACAGTCAGATGTCTTACATGTCTTAGAGTTCAAAGATGGTTTACATTGAGACTTATAATCACATAATAGAAAATGAAAGAATTAGCCCAGAATTCAAAAGGCCAAGCGGGGTGGCTCACGCCTGTAATCCCAGCACTTTGAGAGGCTGAGGCGGGAGGATCACCTGGGGTCAGGAGTTCAAGACCAGCTTGGCCAACATGGCAAAACCCCGTCTCTACTAAAAATACAAAAATTAGCCGGGCGTGTTGGCACAGGCCTATAGTCCCAGCTACTCCGGAGGCTGAGGCAGGAGAATTGCTCGAAGCCAGGAGGCAGAGGTTGCTGTGAGCAGAGATGGCACCACTGCACTCCAACCTGGGTGACAGAGCAAGACTGTGTCTCAAAGAAACAAAAGTTTGTGTTTAAAAAGCCTGCTAGTTAGAAGAGAATAGACACTGAATCCAGGAAACACCAGTGTAAAGCCTGTGTGTGTTGAGATAAACTAGACCCAGTCATTGTAATAGCATGCAGCTGACAGATCTCCTTTTTTGTGTCCTCTTTTGTAAAAAGTTACTTGACAACTTAGAAATGCCTATTACACGATCCAGCCCTTCTCTGTCTACACACATATCACTGTTGAGGGCCACCAAGACATTGGGCATAGGAGTTATTAAAAAGCTTGAGACGGAACAACATAATGACCCTAGAAATGGAAGTTTCTGTTTATCCAGGAGATCTATGCATTACATTCTATTGTTCCCCATATTGACAGCACTACTGTGCTATACATCCAGTGGATGCTCAATTATTGATCAAAATCATGAATGATCTTTGTTTTAAGTCACAAACTATCTGTGGCCAACACATACAAAATGAGTAGTGATTGGCCAGCCGCGGTGGCTCACGCCTGTAATTCCAACACTTTGGGAGGCGGAGGTGGGTGGATCACCTGAGGTCAGTAGTTTGAGACCAGCCTGGCCAACATGGTGAAACCCCGTCTCTACTAAAAATACAAAAACATTAGCCAGGCGTGGTGGTGGGTGCCTGTAATCCCAGCTACTTGGGAGGCCGAGGCAAGAGAATTGCTTGATTCTGGGAGGTGAAAGTTGCAGTGAACCGAGATTGCTCCATTGCAAACCAGCCTGGGCAACGAGTGAAACTTCATCTCAAAAAACAAAACAAAATGAGTAGTGGTTGTTTATGGTAATGAACAGGTGCAAACTTCAAACCATATACCCAAATTATTGATCAAAATTGTGAATGATCTTTGTTTCAAGTCACAAACTATCTGTAGACAACACATACAAAATGAGTAGTGGTTGTTTATGCTACTGAACAGGTGCAAACTTCAAACCATGTACCCAAATCCAATGTCTTCCTTCCTCTTCACCCTGTCCCCAACCCCCACCACTCAACACCCACAGAGGTATCCAACATAGTCTGGGGACTGGAGCTGGTCACTCTTCTGTGTTGGCATGGCAAAGATGGTTAGCCGGCCACACAGGGGTGGCCTAAGGGATGGCCAAGGGATTCATATAAAGTCTTGGGATCACTTTTTATTTCTTTCTCTACCTAGTTCTTCTTTTCTATTATCTCAAATATGTCTCTTTTTCACCTTTCCCTATATCATTACTCTCTTCTACACAGTTGCCTGTTTCTACCCTTCCAGTCTCTCCCATGTGCTATTTCATAGCAAGCCAGAGCTTTATACTTATAAAGTTGATCTCTTCAAAACTGCTTAAACCTCCAATGACAGCTTGTTGTCTACAGTAAGGCCTACCTACTGATGTGAGTGTTAGATGTGAACATCAGTCACTCTAAATAGATTCTCCTGTGCTGAGAATATGAGACAGTTTGCCAAACCCTCTCTCACCATGTCCTGTATTCCACACCATCCATGATCTGGTCTCCTTCTCCTTTTACAACCTGAGTTTCTGCCCTTCCATTCCTGGTATCCAGGAAAGCCAGACTTTCCACATGTAACCTGGCACTTTTAGTCTCCATGTCTTTGACTGTGATGTTCCCTCTGCCAGAAGTCCCTCTTCTCCCTTCTCCCACCTCTGCATGCCCAAGCTCTACTTCCCCAGTGGAACGTCCCATATACTGCCAAGGCAAAGTTCTACATCCTCCTGAATTCCCACAGCCAGGCCAACTTGCCGCCTAACATTCGTGGGTTTCCATGCCAAGAGTATCAGAGGCCCTTATTACATAATCTAAATATTAAAGGTTGCTAAGTGGCTAATAAACTGTAAAAGGTGGTGTAGTGTAGAGAGAGTTGGCCCACGTTTCTAGGTTCTGTCTCTACACTTGAGAAAATGAATTTATGCATGAGATTCTGGGATCTTGGACACTCAGAACACAGTTTAGAAGGAGGAGGAAGTTCAGGTTCCTGGTGAGCATATCCCCTTAATCCAGAAGAAGATCCTGTAAAACTCAGAGCCCAGGTCAGGAACTCAGTTGCCTGGTCTAAGGGCACATCCCTTTAAAGGTACCTCTCAACACTTTCCAACTTGCCTTCTTGTTATATCTGTACATCTTGAGTCTTACCAAACTAGAAACATCCTGAAAATGAGAACAGTGTCTAATTCATGTTTTATCCCTCATGGGGCCTAGCAGTACCCATTTATGACTTCAATAAATATTTAATAGATAAATGAAATAACTAATGTAGAATTTTTGAATGCTTAAATATTTTTATTACTTTAGATGATGAGAATAGTCCACCAAATGATATTCAAAAAGTCTCCTGTGCTGAGACTATGAGTCAACTCAGCAAAAGCCCAAGTTATCATGCCCTAAAAAACCCATAGGGAGAGATAATAAATAGAGCACAGTGTAATATTTGAAATGTTTGCTCCCAAAGGATTGCCTATATTAAAAATAAGGTTTCAGTAACCAGTTCTTCTAGCGGAGATGTTCTCAGGGTAATTTACATTCAGTGTTCACTTGGATATCCTCAGATCAATACTAGAAGTGAAAGAGTTTGCAATCTATTATCTGTCAACTGAGTGTTTTGTGAATTCCTTTTCTTACTCCCTGCATTGTAATGAGTATAATCTTTTTTTTGAGAAAGAGTTTCGCTCTTTGTTGCCGAGGCTAGAGTGCAGTGGCACAATCTTGGCTCACTTCTACCTCCACCTCCTGGGTTCAAGCAATTCTCCTGCCTCAGGCTCCCAAGTAGCTGGGATTACAGGTGCCTGCCACCATGCCTGGGTAATTTTTGTATTTTTAGTAGAGATGGGGTTTCACCATGTTGGCCAGGCTGGCCTGGAACTCCTGACCTCAGGTGATTTGCCCACCTCAGTCTCCCAAAGTGCTGGGATTACAGACATGAGCCGCTGCGCCTGGCCTAAATATAATTTTTAATAGTAACTGGTTTATTGAGCAGTCTGCTTCATGAGGTGCAAATAAAATACGGGGTTTTAAATCATTCCCTTTCAACAAAGGGAAATGTTCTATCAAATCTATATGTTCTGTCTTTTAATAATATTTCAAGGACAGCCCTTAGATTTAGAGTCATTGTCATTTTCAGTTATTAAAAATACACACACATGGCCGGGTGCGATGGGTCACACCTGTAATCCCAGCACTCTGGGAGGCCGAGGTGGGCAGATCACCTGAGGTAGGGAGTTCAAGACCAGCCTGGCCAATATGGTGAAACCTCATCTCTACTAAAAATACAAAAATTAGCAGGGCGTGGTGGTACATGCCTGTAATCCCAGCTACTCTGGAGGCTGAGGCATGAGAATCGCTTTAACCCAAGAGGTGGAGGTCGCAGTGAGCTGAGATCACACCACTGCACTCCAGCCTGAGTGACAGAGCGAGACTGTCTCAAAACATACACACACACAGACACACACACACTCCAGACTTCCTTCGATCAATAGGCCAGCATCAGGGAGGGATGTGGTCTGCTCTTTTACTCCTTCCCATACATCTTCACATTTTAGCTACTTGGGTGTTGGGAAGGGAATGCAGGATCAGGATGAAATGAGTAAACGTATCATTCTGACCTGGTTTGCAGTTTCAGTCCTCACGACTCCACTGCTCATCTAGTAAACTCTGACTGGTCGCAGAGGCCTTCTTGTCAGGTGGTTGTCAAATAGCAGTTCTATGCTGGGCATGTGGGTGACGATGTTAAAAGCTCTGAAAGACCTCGCAGTGCACAGTTCTTCGAAGTGGGAGAGCTTGCCCCAGCCTGACTTCTTCTCAACCCCTTCGGCTCCACCCCGACACTATCATCCACAGGCCAACCAACCTCTTGGGAGGGTTCTAGCAAGTCTGGCCTCTTTTTGACCATAAGAGATTTAGGCAGGGTCTGCTTCATGGTGTTGCAACCCGTGCAATAGCACAGGGCCCAGTGATCGGTTTGATGTTTTGTTGGTGCCATCCTGAAATTCTTGATTATTTTTTAACAAGAGGCCCCATAATTTTATTTTGCACTGAGCCATGAAAATTTATGTAGGTAGTTCTGGATACAGGCATCCTTACCATGCCAGAGACTGGGCGTGTAAACTGTTCCACTGATCCCCCTCATTCCATCAATCTTTCTATCAATCTCCAATTCCTTTTTCCCTACTCAGATCAACAAATCTGACATACCAAATCACTTCCAATTAGAACATCCAAGGCCAGGCTCTTGTAGGCACTACCACTCTTTACAAATTTCCTTCTGAAATATCCTCTAATTAGACAAGGGAAAATCTCTACTACACCTCACTAGACCAAAAATGGACAACTCTGCTAATTCACCATAATCAATTTGTATTCAGTGTGGAGAGTTTTGTGAATTTGCTCTCTAATAAATATACATTAGTCACGTATATCTCCTGTTGTGAAATGTTGGACTGAAAATGTGTCCTTAAGACCTCTGGGTCAAAGCTAAAAGGAAAAAGGTGGAAGGGATAGGGGAGAATGTAACCATCTCAGCCACTATCATCTTAACACTCTTGTGAGGCAGAT
This sequence comes from Rhinopithecus roxellana, assembly GCF_007565055.1. Classification (NCBI taxonomy): domain Eukaryota; kingdom Metazoa; phylum Chordata; class Mammalia; order Primates; family Cercopithecidae; genus Rhinopithecus; species Rhinopithecus roxellana. Next base: position 134,283,308 of record NC_044558.1, read on the forward strand.
CCTGTGGCCATTTCCCCTATACCCAGCCACCTTTCCCCCATAGTGTAACAGCCCAGTGGGGTTAACCCCACCCCCTACTCCAAGCATGGTTCTTAACTAGTCTAAACAAGTGCTTCTCAAGCTTTAGCACACCTAAGAAGCATCTGGAGAACTTGTTAAAACACAAATCCCTGGGCCTTATCTCCTGAGATTCTGATTTAGCTGGTCTTGGGGAGGACTTACTAACCTTCCTGAAGGGAGTGATTGTATGTGGGCAGGGGTCGGGGAGAGGAAGTTGAAACAAACCCTCCCTAGTGGCTAAGAAAATGATTTGTTTTTAATTTTTATTTTGAAATAACCTCAAACTTACAGAAATAACCTCCAATTTACAGAAAAGTTACAAGAATACCTAACTGTGACCTAAATTCAGTAATTTTTATAATTTGCCACATTTGTTTTATCACTGCCTTTACACACATACACATGCAATTTATTTTCAGAACCATTTGAGTGGGAGTTGCATACGTCATGCCCTATTGCCTTTTAACACTTCATGTATACCTAAGAACAAATATGTAGCCAAAGAACAACCATCAAGTTCAGGAAATTTAACTCTGATATACCACTGTCCCAATGGTGTCTTTTACATCATTTTTTTTCCCAGTTCAGAATCCTATTTAGAATCACATATAGCATTCAGTTTTCATGTCTTTTTTGTCTCTTTCAATCTATAACAATTCTTTAGCCACACTTTGCTTCAGTGACATTGACATTTTTTAAGAATACAAGCCATTTGGCCAGGCACAGTGGCTCACGCCTGTAATCCCAGGACTTTGGGAAGTCAAGGCAGGCAGATCACTGGAGGTCAGGAGTTTGAGATCATCCTGGCCAACATGGTGAATCCCTGTCTGTACTAAAAATACAAAAAGTAGCTGGGTGTGGTGGCAGGTGCCTGTAGTCCCAGCTACTCAAGAGACTGAGGCAGGAGATTTGCTTGAACCTGGGAGGTGGAGGTTGCTGTGAGCCGAGATCATGCCACTGCAGTCCAGCCTGAGTGACAGTGCAAGACTCTGAGAAAGAAAAGAGAGAGAGAGAGAGAGAGAGAGAGAGAGAGAGAGAGGAGAAGAGAGAAGAGAGAGAAGAAAGAGAAAGAGAGACGAGAGAAAGGAAGAAAAAAAAAAAGAAAGAAAGAAAGAAGAAAGAAAGAAGGAAGGAAGAAGGAAGGAAGAAGGAAAGAAGAGAAAGGAAGGAAGAAGAAGGCAGCGAATAAGAGAAGAAAAGGAATGACGAGAGAAGGGCAGAAAGAAATAAGAGAAGGAAGAAAGACAAAAGAAGAAAGACACAAGAAAGACAGAAATAGAAAGAACAGAAAAAAGAAAGCAAAGACACTCTAAAACCTAACAGCCCGCACGAACGTAAAAGACCCCCAGAACTAACTCAACTAAAGCCCACAGCAATCCTCCCTCACAGACATCCCCCCTGCACCTCCAGACCTCCATCCTCCCTCTCCCTAAATCACCAGACGAATTATTTCTTTATTTTTTAGTTTTTCTTTCTGGAGTACTTTCTTCGTTTCCTACTCCTCTCTCCCTCCCCCATTCGCTTCCTCTTCCCTCAGGAAGGAAGAGAGAAAAAAGAATACAAGCTATTTACTTATAGGCTGTTCCATAATTGGATTTGTCTTGTGTTTCACAATTAGATTAGGTTAAGCATTTCTAGCCAGAATACTACAAAAGTGATTATGTGTTCTTCCCAGGGCACCCTCACCTTAGGCACACGATGTATATCTATACCTGCTCTTTGTTGATGGTGTTAGTTTTGATCACTCTCAGAGTGTTGTCTAGTGGACAGGAATTTGGGAATAATCCCAAATCAGATCTCTTTTGAAGATGTGGCCCAGAAGAAACAATCTTAACCTGGGAAAACTCTGGAATTGCAGGCCAATCTCCAGGCACAAAATGTCTTACATCCATCTCAAAAATATTGTCTGATGCATCTTTTGACCCTTACCCAGTCTGTTTCCAAAGCCAGAGTTTGATATCAATCTACTGTGTTTCCCTATCTGCAGGAGACAAATATAAGCTTTCCAAGTGGTGCCTTTGAAGTTCTTCTCACTAGATTAGCTCTGAGGGTCAAAGATTTCCTTCCCCATGACTAACACACACACGCACGCACGCACACATGCATGCACACATTCTTCTGTCCTGCACTGGGTATGTACGGCGTGGGACCCAACAGAGCAGTAGCTCATTCCAAAACACTCACATCTCCAACAGCGCAACTGTTTTATATCCTTGGTCTGGGAGAAAGATTTTTAAGCATTGTATCCCTTGTGGTCAAATATTTCCTTTCAAAATTTGCATCTTGGTGTTATTGATGGCATTTCGATGCCTCCACTGAAACTCCCAACTTAACATCCCATTAAAATATTCTTCTGACCTATTTGAGGGTCACGGCTCTTAGAAGTATTTACACTACTTGCTGCTGAATCACTTATGGCTCGATCTGACCCTAATGTCACAATTCTATAAGGGGTTGGAAATGAAAAAGAGGAGAGATGTTGTAATTAGAAGTATTTTATGAAGAACTGATACAGCTGATACCATTTGGTTCTAAGAACCGTGATCAGTTAGAACTGAGAATCATCAAAATACTGAAGAAAAGAGAAAATGGCCCAGTCTCTATAACAGAAAAGAATGGGGAGTTTTCAGATAAAAATGAGCCAGGTGCTGTGGCTCACACCTGTAATTCCAATTCTTTGGGAGGCCAAAGTACGTGGATTGCTTGAGCCCAGGCGACCAACCTGGGCAGCATGGCGAAACCCCATCTCCACAAAAAATACAAAAATTAGCCGGGCATGGTGGTGCACGCCTGTAGTCCCAGCTACTCAGGAGGCTGAGGCAGGAGAATGGCGTGAACCCGGGAGGCGGAGCTTGCAATGAGCCAAGATCGCGCCGCTGCACTCCAGCCTGGGTGACAGAGCGAGACTCTGTCTCAAAATAAATAAATAAATAAATAAATAAATGAAAACCAAGCATCAGAGGTGTTGCTGTCTGTGCAGTAAGACATGCCAGTGACTGAACCCACACCAGAGCTGTCTCCAGAGCCTCTGGGCCACCAGCTCTGTCATTTACAGATCAATCCCTTCCATCAACAATAGTGAATTCTTTCGTTTTTGTTGCTTTTTGGGGTTTTTTGTGTGCTTTTTTTAAGATGAGTCTCGCTCTGTTGCCCAGGCTGGAGGGTAGTGGTGCCATCTTGGCTCACGGCAACCTACACCTCCCAGGTTAAAGTGATTCACCTGCCTCAGCCTCCGGAATAGCTGGTATTACAGGCACCCACCACCATACCCAGCTATTTTTAGTAGAGATGGGGTTTCGCATGTTGGTCAGGCTGGTCTCGCACTCCTGGCCTCAAGTGATCTACCCGCCTCTGCCTCCCAAAGTGCTAGGATTACAAGCATGAGCCACTGAGCCAGGCCAAAATGCTTGATAATTATTAAATTTTTCTCTTTCAAGGAATTTGAATTTTTTTAAAAAAAATATGCTTAAGAGAAAGAAATGTTTTTAACAGACACATTTCAGACAGCAGGGAAAAGCAAATTTTGAGACAAACAGAATGGCTAAATTTCCAGCGTGGTGTTATAAAACCACCCACAATTGTCACATGAGAACTCTGCCTTCCACAAGCTGACAGCTTTTTATCTCTTCAAAGAAGGTAGCAGATAAAACCCACAGAGAAAACTGCCATCTAACACCAGAGAATGCTGTCGTGCTTGTGGTTCCTGATTTTTGGGAAAACATAATGCTTTAGTTGGGCGAAACCAGGGAGGATAAATCCAGGGAAAACTGCCTGGAGTCCTTTTTCTCACCCCTGTGGTTCCCCCAAGTTTACCTTTGTTTTCTCTCATTTATGAATCTAGTTTGAAATGCAGTAATGTGGGTCTACTTTAGTGCATTATTTCGGAGGTATACATCCTGATTACCCAACTAATTAGCATCAATTTGTTTAAAGCAAGAACTCTGTGCTGTACTTTGTTTCAGAGTGAACGCCTAGACGTGGAGGAAGCTGTTTTGTACCTGTTTTTTGCACCTATAGGCACAGTACCACAGTCTACAGCCCTGATTATATGTAAGAACCTGATATATAAAAAAGCATCAGAAATCAATGGGAAAGCATAAGATTATGCAAGAAATGATGTTATTTACTTATATGCAGGATACTAGTTTAGCAGTTTTAAGCTATCACATATCTTAAAAGTAAATCCAGGGTCAGGTGCAGTGATTCACGCCTGTAATCCCAGCACTTTGGGAGGCCAAGGTGGAAGGATCACTTGAGGTCAGGAGTTTGAGACCAGTCTGGACATCACAGCCAGACCCCATCTTTCAAAAAAAATTTAATTTAAAAAACTACACCCATAGTCCCAGTTACTCAGAGGCTGAGACAGGAAGATCTGTTTAGCTCAGGAGTTTGAGGCTTCAGTGAGACACACGATGGTGCCACTGCACTCCAGCCTGGGTGACACAGTGAGACCTTGTCTCAAAAATAAATTAATTATTTATTTTTATATTTAATGACTTAATATATTCACCTGAATTTAAAATTCACCAAAATAAAGGGAATTGAATATTTCCCATCTTAAGAACAAGGTATATCTATGCTTAGAAATACATATGCATTAATATAAAAACATAGAGCAAATTATCAAGTAAGTTTAATTCTTACAGCTTTAAATTTTTTTTTTTTTTTTTTTTTTTTTTTTTTTTGAGATGGAGTCTTGCTGTGTCACCCAGGCTGGAGTGCAGTGGCGCGATCTCGGCTCACTGCAAGCTCCGCCTCCCGGGTTCACGCCATTCTCCCGCCTCAGCCTCCGAGTAGCTGGGACTACTGGCACCCGCCACCACGCCCGGCTAGTTTTTTGTATTTTTAGTAGAGACGGGGTTTCACCATGTTAGCCAGGATGGTCTTGATCTCCTGACCTCGTGATCCACCCGCCTCGGCCTCCCAAAGTGCTGGGATTACAGGCTTGAGCCACCGCGCCCGGCCTTAAATTTTTGTGTAAAAATTCTAACACCAGTAAGGGAAGGGGAAAGGCGAGTGAAGGGAACAAAAAGGTATATAAATGTATTTACTACCACTGAACTGCATACTTTAAATGCTAAAGATGATAAATTATATATGTGCATTTTACTTCTATTTTTAAAATGTAATAAAAAATTCAAATGAAAGTAAAACAACAAAGTGGGAATAGTTTGCAACAAATACTATAGGCAAAGGTTGGTTATAGGCAAAAAATGTATAATAGTGAGATATCATTTCTCATGCATTAGATTAGCAAAATAAGTTTTTAATTATTGTAACCAATGCTGCTAGTCAAACAACCAATCTCATACTTTGTACAACCATTTTAATGGCAATGTGGACGTATGGAATATAACCTAAAGAAATAATCCTATGTATGAAAAGTGCTTTATTCACAATTATGTTTATCATAGTAATAATAAGAAGAATGGAGAAGAAAATAAATATTGAACAGTAGCAAATTAGTGATTACACTGTAGCAGCTGACAGGGAATATAGTAAGCAATTCTTACTAAGAATATGTAATAATATATAAAGTGATTTATATGATGACTTTATTTTTATTTATTTATTTATTTATTTATTTATTTATTTGAAACAGAGTTTTGCTCGTCACCCCAGCTGGAGTACCGTGGCGCGGTCTTGGATCACTGCAACTTCCGCCTCCTGGGCTCAAGTAATTCTCCTGCCTCAGCCTCCCAAGTAGCTGGGATTACAGGCACCCACCACCATGTCCCGCTAATCTTTCTATATTTAGTAGAGACAGACAGGGTTTCACCATGTTAGCCAGGCTGGTCTCGAGCTCCTGACCTCAGGTGATTCACCCACCTTGGCCTCCCAAAGTGCTGGGATTAAAGGTGTGAGCCATCACGCCCTGCCTATATGATGACTTTAAAAGAAATAATACCACACATCTACAGCTGTCTAATCTTTGAAAAACCTGACAAAAACAAGAAATGGGGAAAGGATTCCCTATTTAATAAATGGTGCTGGGAAAATTGGCTAACCATAAGTAGAAAGCTGAAACTGGATCCTTTCCTAACTCCTTATATGAAAATTAATTCAAGCTGGATTAGAGACTTAAATATTAGACCTAAAACCATAAAAACCCTAGAAGAAAACCTAGGTAATACCATTCAGGACATAGGCATGGGCAAGGACTTCATGTCTAAAACACCAAAAGCAACAGCAACAAAAGCCAAAATTGACAAATGGGATCTCATTAAAGTAAAGAGCTTCTGCACAGCAAAAGAAACTATCATCAGAGTGAACAGGTAACCTACAGAATGGGAGAAAATTTTTGCAATCTACTCATCTGACAAAGGGCTAATATCCAGAACCTATAAAGAACTCAATCAAATTTACAAGAAAAAACAACCCCATCAAAAAGTGGGCAAAGGATATGAACAGACACTTCTCAAAAGAAGACATTCATACAGCCAACAGACACATGAAAAAAATGCTCATCATCACTCGCCATCAGAGAAATGCAAATCAAAACCGCAGTGAAATACCGTCTCACACCAGTTAGAATGACAGTCATTAAAAAAATCAGGAAACAGGTGCTGGAGAGGATGTGGAGAAATAAAAACACTTTTACACTGTTGGTGGGACTGTAAACTAGTTCAACCATTGTGGAAAACAGTGTGGCGATTCCTCAAGGATCTAGAACTAGAAATACCATTTCACCCAGCCATCCCATTACTGAGGATATACCCAAAGGGTTATAAGTCATGCTGCTATAAAGACACATGCACATGTATGTTTATTGCAGCACTATTCACAATAGCAAAGACTTGGAATCAACCCAAATGTCCATCAGTGACAGAGTGGATTAAGAAAATGTGGCACATATACACCATGGAATACTATGCAGCCGTAAAAAAGGATGAGTTTGAGTCCTTTGTAGGGACATGGATGCAGCTGGAAACCATCATTCTCAGCAAACTATCACAAGAACAGAAAACCGAATACCGCATGTTCTCACTCATAGGTGGGAATTGAACAGTGAGATCACTTGGGCACAGGAAGGGGATCATCACATACCGGGTCCTATTGTGGCAATGGGTGGGGGAGGGATAGCATTAGGAGATATACCTAATGTAAATGACGAGTTAATGGGTGCAGCACACCAACATGGCACATGTATACACATGTAACAAACCTGCACGTTGTGCACATGTACCCTAGAACTTAAAATATATATATTAAAAAAAAAAAAAAAAAAGGTCGGGCGCGGTAGCTCAAGCCTGTAATCCCAGCACTTTAGGAGGCCAAGACGGGCGGATCACGAGGTCAGGAGATCGAGACCATCCTGGCTAACACGGTGAAACCCTGTCTCTACTAAAAAATACAAAAAACTAGCCGGGCGAGGTGGCGGCGCCTGTAGTCCCAGCTACCGGGGAGGCTGAGGCAGGAGAAAGGTGTAAACCCGGGAGGCGGAGCTTGCAGTGAGCTGAGATCCAGCCACAGCACTCCAGCCTGGGTGACAGAGCGAGACTCTGTCTCAAAAAAAAAAAAAAACGAAGACACAGACCCACCCATTAGCCTAGGCCTACACAGGGTCAGGATCATGAATACCATGGTCTTCCACCTCCACATCTTGTCCCACTGGAAGGCCTCCAGGGACAGTAACACTCGTGGAGCTGTCATCTCCTGTGATGCCAATGCCTTCTTCTGGAATACCTCCTGAAAGACCTGGCTGAGGCTGCTTTACAGTTAACTTTTTTTGAATACGTAGGAGTACATTTTAAACTAGCAATAAAAATATATAATACAGTAAACACATAACCAGTAACAGTCATTTGTTATCATTATTAAGTATTATGTGTGACACATAATTGAATGTGCTATGCTTTTACATGACTGGCAGCACAGTAAGTTTGTTTACACCAACGTCACCACAAACACTTGAGTAATGAATGCATTGTGACTGCTATAACATCACTAGACTATGGAAAATGTCCAGCTCCATTATTATCTTATGGGACCACTGTCGTATAAGCAGTCCATTGTTGACTAAAACATCATTATTGATGCTCGACTGTATACAGAGATAGAGAACAGTGAGGTGCAGGAGAGGGGAGAAATAGGGAGAAACAGGTCAAAGGATACAAAGTAGCAGATATGTAGAGTGAGCAAGTCGAGACATCTACAGATGTGCAACATGAGAATTATAGCTGATAAAACTGTATTAGAGATTTTGTTAAATAAATTTAACAAAAAAGCTCATAAAAGTAACTACATGAAGTGATTGCTATGTTAATCTACTTCACTGTAGTAACTATTTTATTATTTCTGTAGATCCCATAATGTTGTAAACCTCAAATATACTAAATAAAATTTATTTGTTAAAAAAAGAACAAAAAAATAAATAAATAAAAGCAAGATAGAATCACTAGGGAAAAAACAATAATCAACAAAAAAGACTATTACAATAAAACTATGGTAATTTTTTCTCCTTTCCTAATGTTTTAGAGAGGATCTATTTTTTAAAGAAAAATATAAACTGTTCCACAATAAATGACATTTGCTTTTAAGAAAAAAAATTCCCCCCCTAATTATAAGGAAGGCTTTTTCCAGCAAAATCTGATCATGGCACAGTAGAGTGAGGGCAGAGCAGTAAAAGATGGAATCATCAGTTTCCGCTGTGCAGAAGACATGAAGGGAAATTCCTTCTTGGTGTTTTAATTGATCTTTTCCTATTGGTGCATATTTTTAAGAAAATGATTATCATGTTCTTTGTAGTGAAATCATAAGGACAGCACATACAGCTTCGTGGCGTTTCAGTAATTCATTTTTCCTGGGCCAGTATCTCCTGGCGTATGAGGAAAAGAAGTACATGTGGCAATTCAAGAAGCCAGTAGAATTTGAATCCACCCTTCTTGGCAGAAATAGATTTCTGAAGACTGGAATGTAGTTCTCCATGACAACCTTATCAGCGTCTGGTGTCTGCTTATTTCTGAGTACCATGTTCCAGGAAAGTGTTGCAACTAAACTTGTTACCATTTTTGCGGTAGCTATGAGCTCCCGGCTAAGCACAGATCTGGCCTCGCTCACCATTACAATCTCTGCTTATCAAACTGGAGCAGGCTTTGCATTGAATAAAGCTGGCAATAAATGACACAGAGACACTGACAGAGAGGTAAGATGCTAAACTCTTTTCAATAGGAGCTTTTCAGAGATAGTCAAATATATGGATCTAAACTTAGCTCCCCGAACTCTTCCAAATCAGCTTCCATCTACTCTGAAGAATGTTCTAAGACAGGTGTGAATCTAATCCAGTATTTTTCCATTGAAATAGGTTTACACTAGAGAAAACTCAAAATTTGTTTTCAAATAGTATGAATAGACCCATCACAGCTGCTTCACACGGACTTTCATTTCCCTGAAATGATAGACACCTGCTCCATACGTCACTTCCTACCCATATTTGTATGTAAACTGAGATAACAGGACACCAGGTTTTGAATATGTGCTCACTTCCTTGAGACTGTTTAAGCATCTGTATTGTGGAATTTCTGAAAGAATGTATAAATGGCAATGTGTGGAACTAAAGGTTAGGCAGGTAGATTAAGAAAACTGGCCAGCAGTAACTGTTCTGTTTGCTTCCGAAAAGCATGCTATTTTACCCACAGGCCACAATTTCTCCATTCCCCGTTGTCCGGGATAACAACAAATTATGGAAAGTTGTTCCATAATTGCCTGTATCTCTGATACTAAGGATTCTTAATATTTGTCATTCCTCTAACACACAGGCATACACACATCCATATAAAGTTCTATTATATTGTTTTTTCAGCAACTATATTAAAAATATAAATTAAATATTTATATTTAATTATAGTTATTATATATTATATATTTAAAATATAAATATATATTATATATTTAATTATATTTATTAAAAATATAATTAAATATTTATATAAATATAAATATAAAAAATATAAATATAAAATACTTACTTTCACTCTTAAAGTTTAAAATTATCATCTGGTTGTTAGTCATTAGTATTTTCTTCTAACTTGACGTTTATCTAACTTTTTTTTTTCCTTACAGATTTTCTTCTTGTCAGCCTGTTCTTCGACCAAAGATGAGTATTTTGGGAGAGAGATCTCTTTCTCTCTACTCTCACCCTGCTGAGACACATCCTGTCAATCCGAGCAGCATCAGTCATCAGGCACCATTCATGATTTTGGTTTGTTTTTTGCTTTTAAAGACAAGGTCTCACTCTGTTGCCCAGACTGGAATGTAGTGGCCCAATCACAGTTCACTGCAGGGTTGAATTACTGTGCTCAGGCGATCTTGTTCCTCAGCCTCCTGAGTAGCTGGGACTACAGGTGCACACCACTATTCCCAGCCATCATGGTTGTTTCTATTAGGTTGGTACAAAAGTTACTTTTAATAGCAAAACTGCAACAACTTTAGCACTAACCTAATAATATAGCTTTTGTGTAAGTCAATGTTGCATTAGATGCTTTTACCTTGCCCCGCCCCCCCCCTTTTTTTTAAGGCGGGGCTCTCCCTCTGTTGCCTGGGCTGGTGTGATCAAGGCTCACTGCAGTCTCAAACTCCTGGGCTCAAGCAATTTTCCCACCTCAGCTTCCTGAATAGCTAGGCACACAAGCATAATGCCACCACACCTGACTAACTTGTTTTATTTTTTTTGTAGAGACAGGGTCTGGCCATGTTGCCCAGGCTGGTCTTGAGCTCCCAGGCTTGAGCAGTCCTCCCACCTGAGCCTCCCAAAGTGCTGGGATTATAGGTGTAAGCCACCACATCCAGCCTCCACTTCTTAATATTCACCTGTTTCTTCCCCCACACTAACAAAAATATCAGTTTTCATTTTTCTCTAAACTAGTGTACACCATGACTAGGTCACCTTGTAGCCAATCAGGTACAGGATTTGGGGGGAAAAAGACGATGTTGTCAACTGACAACCTTCTATTTATAAAGCAAGCAGATATGAACATGTTAATGCTTTAAAATGTAACTGGTCTATGGTGGCTCGCACCCGTAATCCCAAGCCTTGGGCAATATAGTGAGACCTTGTCTTTACAAAAAATGAACAGAATTAGCTTGGCATAGTGTAGCGCACCTGTAGTCCCAGCTACTCAGGAGATCGCACCACTGCACTCCAGCCTGAGGGATACAGCAAAACCCTGTCTCAAAAATAAATTAAACAAATAGTAACTGTTTATTGAAAGTTAATGGGATATACTGGCAGTCATTTTACTCATACAGCAAGTATTTATTGAGCACCTACTATGTGGCAACCATTATGTTAAGTGGTAGTTATACAAGATCCAGCAAGGAGTTGGACCTAACTATCCCTTATAAAACATCAGGCCATTGTTGTAAGCCATGTAAAATGGTCTTAGGGAAAAAGGAAAAATTAATATTAATTTTTAATGAATTACACAGTCCAGTTACATCTTGTTTGAAGATTGACATCTAAAATCAGAATTAAAGTTAAAACTGAATTAACTAAAGAGCAAAACTTTTTTTGAGAGAGAGAGAGTCTCACTTTTCATACAGGCTAGCATGCAGTGGTACCATCACGGCTCACTGCAGCCTCAACATCCCTGGCTCAAGTGATCTTCCCACCACAGCCTGCCAAGTAGCTGGGACCACAAGTGTGCACCACCATGCCTGGTTATTGTTTTATATATTTTGTAGAGATGGAGTCTCATTATGCTGCCCAGGCTGAAAAAAATTAGTTTTTAAGCATTAGAATCTCATCAAGAATCGTCAGATACTCACACTCCCAAAGGCATGGTGCCTACTGAGACAAAGTAGCAAATGAACAACTCCCTTCTCACATTCTTTCCAGGAGCTAACCCTAGTGAGAAGCAGGCAAAGTCTCCTCCACTACTAAAATGGTTATTTTCCTCTTTATTTTCTAAACAAAAGGTTGAGCCAAATTAAACTGGACTGTGCTTCAACTTCACATAACAAAAATTAAGCCCCTGAATTTTTTGAGCTGCCACATTCCAATAACAGGGAGATATGGTCCTATATGTTGTTAAAAAGCACATGGTGGGGTGGGGGAAATAAGAGTTTAGAAAACCAATAATCTGAGGGGAAAAAAAGAATCAAACCATACTTGGTCATTCATAAACAATAAGTATAATGACACATGTCCTCCAAGTCATACATGCCAAAAAAACCTTCAAAACATAATATTTTAAGATAATTATTAATTATAGAGACTATTAATTATAGAAAAGGTAGGTGAGTTATTTGTATTACAATAGAAGAATGTTAAGTATTTTCAATCACAACATATATTAACAGCTTGGGCAACACAGCAAGACCCTGTCTCTACAAAAAAAATTTTTTTAATTAGACAGGCATGGTGGCATGTGCCTGTAGTCCCAGCTACGCAGAGGGTAGGAACAGAGGGATTGCTTGAGCCCAGGTGTTTGAGGTTGCAGTGAGCTATGATGGGACCAGGCACCACTGCACTCCAGACTGGGTGCTGACAGAGCAAGATCCTGTCTCCAAAATATACAGATAGAGATAGAGATAGAGATAGAGATAGAGATAGAGATAGAGATAGAGATAGAGATAGAGATAGAGATAGAGATTATATATTTATGTATATATAAGCTCAACAAAATAGCTAAGCAATAAGGTTCAGCATTTCTGTGAACAGTATTTTCTACTTATAAAAGCCAAATTTTTTTATTATGTTTTCATTATTTATCCCAAATTGAAATAGATGCATAGTGTTTGCTTTGTGTGTGTGAACATCTTACAATCAAACATTATTTTGGAAGTGTATCTTTAATATAAGTATAATGACACTTGCAAATGAATTTTAGGACTTCTAAAGAAGGCAAAATTATGAATTTCTAAAAAGTTTTACAGACTTAGAATTTGCATATTAATTTTAATCAAATACATGGTATATTTTGGGTTCATGTCATATTTGCAAAAATTGCAGTTGAGGGTACACAGTTGGTCTTATGCCTTTTTAAAGTTAGTATGTAGTAATGTGGATAATAAAGAAATGTTTGCAAAGCCAAAACAAAGCAGAAAATTGTACTAATTATCAAATCAGCATATACCACTTATCATCAACTACCTATTGTTCATTGGCAATTTTCAACTCACCTGGATTCATCAAAGCCCAGCAAGGAAAAAAACCTCCATATCACAATCCCTTCTCAATAACATGGTCTATGTATAAAGACACAGACTTGTGTAAATATTAATATGAAATATAAATTCTAATAACAAAATTATCTTAGCCTAACCTAATAAGGACTGCTTAGAACAACTTTGCCATTTATCACATATTTTAATAATTTTTAGAATTTTCAGAATGACTTTTATACTTAGTTGAATTATACTCAAATAGGTACAGTGAAGAAAGGGGGGAAATGCTGGCGTTATAAGTCCAAAAATAAGAAGGATAAGAGTAAATGCAAGCAAGACTGTGAGGTATATACTTAAATTACTAGAATTTGTTTCTTTGGTGACTTTTCTGGGCAAACAAAAATAAATAGTATTTTCTCAATTATTATCAATCTCCTAATTTTAAACACCCTAAGAGCTTCCAGCTGTGTACTTAGTTTGTCCACCATTGGATTTTTTATCTTCATTCTGAGTTAATAGGGAATTTCTCAAATTGGACTTCATTAGCAGAAAATGTAACTGTTCTCTATGTGGGACAATGCTGAAGTTTATATTGTTAAATTCCATGTAATCTGGAGAAAATTACCATATAAATTTGCAACAAATTCTGTAAAGATCAAATCTCTATTCCTGGAAGATACTCTATAATGTCGCCGTTAACTTTAAAGTGAAAATTCTTTTATCTCAGTATAACACTTGACTATTCCAGACGAACAGGAAATTCCTTATTCATCAGTTTGTTCAACATACTGTATACTCCAAGATGTATTATAGGAGTAGAGGGTGTGCCTGAGAGAAGTGAAAGGAATCAATGATCATGAACTTTATATTACTCAATCCTAGTATGAGAAATGAGTGAATCAACAAAATTATCTTTAATGTCCCTAAAATAGCAATAATAAGGTGACTATTTCTATAGATAACCTTCAGTTAATATTTTTAAATTACTTAAGATTTTGTAGGTAAGTGGAAACACTTAGTCTTGTGGATGTTTCTGTTGGTGTTTACTAACAGTGCAAAGCAAAGTGGAGAACTGAAGCAGTTCTCTGGATGATTCATACCCTATGAAATAGCCAACTTCTTGAGTTTAAGCTTAGGTATGTGCTTTTCTTTCTGTTTTGTTGTTTTGTTTGAACTCAATTTTTCATTGATTTTGCAAACAGGACACTCCCAGACTTGGTAACATCTCCACACCTAGATGAATATCATCTTTTTCCCAGTGTGGAAATGAAAAAACTAAGGACCGAATAAATTGGGTGACTCATCCATAAATCAGAAATTAAATCGTAACCTTCTTTTTCGAATCTGGCTTTTCATTGTTAATCCTAATTGTAGTAACTATGCCTAATTTTAAAATAATATACAAATAAATCATGCTTTAATAGAAAAATAGAAAATAAAGGTTAATTAGAGGGGAAAAAACACCCATTTATCCTTCCAGAGATAAGTGCTCTAATCGTCATGGTATACTCTTTTTTTTTTTTTTTTTTTTTTTTTTTTTTTTTTTTTTTTTTTTTTTTTTGAGACGGAGTCTCGCTCTGTCGCCCAGGCTGGAGTGCAGTGGCCGGATCTCAGCTCACTGCAAGCTCCGCCTCCCAGGTTTACGCCATTCTCCTGCCTTAGCCTCCCGAGTAGCTGGGACTACAGGCACCCACCACCTCGCCCGGCTAGTTTTTGTATTTTTTTTTGTAGAGACGGGGTTTCACCATGTTAGCCAGGATGGTCTCGATCTCCTGACCTCGTGATCCGCCCGTCTCGGCCTCCCAAAGTGCTGGGATTACAGGCTTGAGCCACCGCGCCCGGCCCATGGTGTATTCTTTTAGCATTTATTATCATTATTATTATTTGAGATGGAGTCTCGCTCTGTAGCCCAGATTGGAGTGCAGTGGTGTGATCTTGGCTCACTGGAACCTTTGTCTCCTGGGTTCAAGTGATTCTCCTGCATCAGCCTCCTGAGTAGCTTGGACAATAGGTGCATGCCACCACACTTGGCTAACTTTTGTATTTTTAGTAGAGACGGGGTTTCACTATGTTGGCCAGGCTGGTCTTGAACTCCTGACCTCAAGTGGTCCACCTGCCTCAGCCTCTCAAAGTGCTGGATTTACAGGCATGAGCCACTGTGCCTGGCCCCTTTTAGTGTTTGTTATTTATGTATATTTATACAGATAACATATTCTTTTACAAAAATGGGACAATCCTAGATTTCCATTATGAATACATTTTATGTGCTTTGTTTTTCAAATGCTTACTTCAATTATAAAGAATTTAAAGACAGTTCAATCTATATTAATACTTTCCAATTAATTTTAGAAATTTAGTTATTATTAGCAATTAAAATTTATTGAGATGACCACATATTTGAAATTGTTGCCATCACTATCAGCAAATACCTTTATGAAAGTATTTTTTGCTCTGATTTTTAAATGTGTAACAGGTATCGTATTCATTTTGCAAATATTAAATAGACCCATTTTATACCTCCCAACTCCTTAAATCAGGTTTCTACCTCAGATATCAAGCCCTGCAGATTTATTGTACTGTGGCTAGAATGGACTTTTGGGGGCTTCTTGATCAAGACAATAATCTAGAAATCCAGGCTGGTGGCAAAATAATTTACTAAATCCTTTGTCTCCCACTTAGCAAAGACCATCTGCTACAGGGTAGGGAAGGTGCCTTTGGTGCCATTAATGCACTTAGCTCTGCGGCTAAAGTGAAAAGTAGGAAAATGTGATACGGGAGAAATGGAAACATGCTGCATTTGATAGAGTCTAAGAGAGCATTGATTACAAGGTGCACCACTATACCACCAACAAAGAAAAACATTCTGCCAATTAAACTAGGACATGACAGGAATTCTAAGACCCCATTTCAAAGATGTGAAAATATGGAGGGGGTTGGAGAGTGCATCTTAGAATGCATGAAATAGAGTAAAAGAAAGGACAAAAGAGGAAGCAAGAAGGCCAGGTGCGATGCTCTGATCTGCTCACTCGAGGGCTTTAAAGCTCAGCTGAAGCCCTCGCTGGGGGCAGGGGTCTTGCCCTGCTTCCAGTAGGGTTTGGAGGGGAGGCTGCCTCTTGGGCACTCCTCACACTAGTGCGGACAAGTGGGGCACCATGTCAGAGAAAAGCAGTGACTCAGTATAATGGGGCAGAAAGGGAGTTTATTAAAGCCAGGTCCCCAAGTTTACCTCTACTCCTATATGGTTCAGATAGGAGCCAAAGTGCTGGTCCCGTGAGTGAGAATGTGAAGGCACATTAGCTGAGACCCAGTGGGGTTGCTGCAGGGCCACTGCAGCAAATCCCTCCCAACTCTGTGGCAAAGGGTGAGATGATCCCATCATCCACTGGGCCAGGGGCCAGATAGAGAACAGGGCAGAAACTCAGAAGGGACCACAGTGAGGAAGGTACTGCCAAGTCAGTCAAGGAGAACCACTGGGTTCCATCAAACTGAGAAAGTGGCCCAGCCATGAGTTAAACCTCTGGTGGACCTCAGCCAGGAGCGCCAACAGAATGGGCAGCAACCTGGCAAACAGGAGACATTGCCCCCAGAGAGGCCAGAGCACAGAACGAGGACATCAAACGGACCTCGGAACCCCCGCCCCCCACAGCCACAAGGTCACAAAACCACATACTACCAGGTGAAATCTGGAAGATGAAACATTTTATTCGAAAGAGAGTAGATATTTAGCTCAAGAGATTGCGTTTTTGTCACTAAATCAAATTTTAAAGAAGGGACTGAAGAAGGGTTAAAGAAGGTTTCCTGGCCATCCAGCAGGTGGAGCCGTGCGTTGATCAGATCGGCAGTAGACAATGAAGTTTTAGACAAATGAAGGAACTACATTTCCTCTGCTCTTCTGACTTGCAGAGCCAGGAAATACGTAACCCAACATAAAAGTACAACTTTTATTCTAATAGTCAATGTATGATATTTGATTATGTCAAGCCGCTGTTTCTAACCACATGAAGATAAATAAATAAAAAATACTCTCCAGGAACTTTCCTTGATCTCTCCAACCAGAAGCAACCCCTTCCTCTTCTGAATGTTCCTAGCACATAGGCTCTCAAAGTGTGGTTCCTGGACCATCATCATAGCATCGCCTGGGAATATGTTAGAAATGCAAATTATCGGATCCTATCCCAGAGTTTCTACTGTAGCAGAAACTCTGAAGAGTGAGGCCCAGTAATCCATATTTTAACAAATCTTTTAACAAGTACTCTGAGTGCACTTTGTGCTATTCTATGAGATCTATTGCATTCTGGAATTTTTTTCTTTTTTAGTTTTATTGTCCTGAGGCTCCCAGGTTTGAATATTTGATGTCATCAGACTATAAATATACATGGTTCATCCTTGCCGCAGTCACCTATCGACCCCTGAATCATCCTTCTCAATTCCTTGCAGATTTAGCTCCTAGCTAACTGTTACTCTTGCCAACAGTTCTCTGGTCATAACTCACAATACTTTCAATATCTATATAAATGACCTATCTTCTACCCTGGTTTCTCGCTTAATCCCAATTCCTCCTCTCTGCTTTAGTCCGTCACTCTATAGTTACAACTCATAATATATATCTCTTTCTCTCTCTCTCTCTTTCTTTCCCTTCCTTCCTTCCCTCCCTCCCTCCCTCCTTCCTTTCTTCCCCTTCCTTCCTTCCTTCCATCCACCCATCCTTCCTTCCTTCCTTCCATCCTTCCTTCCTTCCATCCTTCCTTCCATCCTTCCTTCCTTCCATCCTTCCTTCCTTCCATCCTTCCTTCCATCCTTCCTTCCTTCCATCCTTCCTTCCTTCCATCCTTCCATCCTTCCTTCCTTCCATCCTTCCTTCCTTCCATCCTTCCATCCTTCCTTCCTTCCATCCTTCCTTCCTTCCTTCCTTCCATCCTTCCTTCCTTCCATCCTTCCTTCCTTCCATCCTTCCTTCCTTCCTTTCTTCCTTCCATCCTTCCTTCCTTCCTTCCATCCTTCCTTCCTTCCATCCTTCCTTCCTTCCATCCTTCCTTCCTTCCTTCCATCCTTCCTTCCTTCCATCCTTCCTTCCTTCCTTCCATCCTTCCTTCCTTCCATCCTTCCTTCCTTCCTTCCATCCTTCCTTCCTTCCTTCCATCCTTCCTTCCTTCCATCCTTCCTTCCTTCCTTCCACCCTTCCTTCCTTCCATCCTTCCTTCCTTCCTTCCATCCTTCCTTCCTTCCTTCCATCCTTCCTTCCTTCCATCCTCCTTCCTTCCTTCCATCCTTCCTTCTTCCTTCCTTCCTCCTTCCTTCCTTCCTCCTTCTCCTTCCTTTCCATCCTTCCTTCCTTCCTTCCATCCTTCCTTCCTTCCCTTCCATCCTTCCTTCCTTCCTTCCATCCTTCCTTCCTTCCTTCCATCCTTCCTTCCTTCCATCCTTCCTTCCATCCTTCCTTCCTTCCTTTCTTCCTTCCTTCCTTCCATCCTTCCTTCCTTCCATCCTTCCTTCCTTCCTTCCATCCTTCCTTCCATCCTTCCTTCCTTCCTTTCTTCCTTCCTTCCATCCTTCCATCCTTCCTTCCTTCCATCATTCCTTCCTTCCTTTCTTCCTTCCTTCCATCCTTCCTTCCTTCCATCCTTCCTTTCTTCCATCCTTCCTTCCTTCCTTCCTTTCTTCCTTCCTTCCTTCCTTCCTTTCTTCCTTCCTTCCTTCCTTTCCCTTCCTTCCTTCCCCTTCCTTCGTTCCTTTCTTCCCTCCTTCCTTCCTTCCTTCCTTCTTTCCTTTCTTTTTGTGAGACAGGGGCTCACTCTCTCATCCAGGCTAGAGTACAGTGGCACTATCACAGCTCACTGCAGCCTCCTCTTTCCGAGTTCAGGTGATCCTCCCACCTCAGACTCCCAAGTAACTGGGACCACAGGTGCACTCCACCACGCCCGGCTAATTTTTTTAAAATTTTTTGTAGAGACGAAGTGTCCGTGCATTGCCCAGGTGGTCTTGAGTTCTCAGGTTCAAGCAATCTGCCCACCTCAGCTTCCCAAAGTGTCAGAATTACAGGCATGAGCCATCACGCCTGGCCCAAAATCATTTTCAAGCAGCTTACTCCCTTACTAGCATCTACATCCTGTCTTTCTACTTGCACCCCCCTAAATACCCTAACTCCAACAGCTTTCAACCCGTAATCCCATTGATCCACCACTGTTACGTGGTAACCTGCCTCTCACATGTCCTATTTTCCCTTCTAACTCAGTTGGATTACAGTTAATTATTATAATCATTTCCATACCCTACCTTCAACTCTCTTTGTCCTTTCCTTCTTTGTATTATTCACCTGATAAACTCCAACGCTGGTTAAGTCCAACGTTCGGCCTACTCTATTCCTGCACCCCCGATTCATATGACTAGAGAAAAATGTAAAACGACACTGGCCAGTCTCATTCTGAATTCATAACTACTGAACCTCAAATGAGTGTGGGAGTCATAATACATTATCTTAATCCATTCTTTCTCTTAGATGACTACTTCATACCTTCTCCCTCGCCTCCTCAAATGCCAACACCTTCTCCCCAGTCCTTACTCTCAACCTGCTGTTAGTCTTGCTTCCTGTTTTAAGGAAAAAATAGAAGCAATCAAAATGGAATTTCCACAAGCACCTGCCAATGCATCTGTGCCATTTTCTATGCCTCTCATCCTGCTGTTATGAACTCACCCCCACCCCAGCTATAATCCCCTTACAGAAAATCTCTCACAAAGAACTGTATATATTTACTGTCTCTCGTTTTTCCCTGCCCATTTTCTTTTAAACACCGTGGTTCTGCCCCATGAATCCACTGAAGCTGCTCTTGTCAAGGTCACCTGTGACCGTCATGATGCTAAAGAATGATCAGTTATTTGTGTGTCTTCGTCTTAGTTGACCTACTGCCAGCATTTTGTACAGCCGATGGCTCTCTCCTCTTTGATACATTTTCTTGGCTTCCAAGGACACCACACTTTCCTGGTTTTCCTTGTACTACACTACTTCTCAGTCTCTTTTGCTGGTTCTTTTTTTATATTTTCAACATTTAAACAATAGAGTGCCCCAGGTCTCAGACATTGGACCTCTCTCTTCTCAGACTACCTTCACTCACAAATTTTCCACTCCAACTTGAACCCCAAAGTCTATATCCAACTGCCTAGACATCTGTACTTGTTTGTCTAATGGACACCTTGCAGGCTCAGCAACATATGATACAAGATTGCTTTGTCTGCTGTGTGAAGAAGGGACCCCAAAAGAGTAAGAATTAATGTAGGTGCACAAGTGAGAAGGCTAATGTAGTAGTCTAGGCAAGAAATAGTATTGGTATGAATGCCCATGGTGGTGATAGAAAAAGAAAGAAGTTGACTTGCTTAAAATTAGGTGGAATCAAAAGATTTAATGATGGATTGGATGGAAGTGGAAAGGAAGAGAAAGAACCAAAGATGGCTTCCAGCATATGGGTTGAACAATGGGGAAAATGATAGGGCTACTAAATGAGGTGTGGAAAACAGGAGGGAAATAGGTTTGGCTCTCTTGGAAGAGTTGGAAGATAAAAGTCCAGTTTTTGAATGACTGAAGTTCCAGATGCTTGACACATCCAATTGGTAATGTTTGTAAATTAACTGGAATATATAAAATTGAAACTCACTAGATATGATGAGATTAAAAATATAAAACTGTATCAAACACTACTGATCAATAAATTAAGATAAGAACTGAAAAGTGTCCTTTGAATTAGGCAATTTGGAAGTCACTAATGAGCTTGCCAAGAACAGTTTTGGTGAAGTCCTTGGAAATGGAAGAGGATCCAGAGAGCAAATGATGGGACTGACCCTTCAAGAAAGAGGGACACTTCTTTCATTGACATAGAAGGAGCAGGAAGATGATAGGTGCAGAAATGGGAATGTTCACAGGATTGCTGTGGGAAAAATGGGAAAGCTCAGTCTAATACCTTTTTTTCTCCATGAACTAGGACAAAGCAAAGGGAACAGTAAGAGAAAGTGGTAGGGTTAAGAGAGAGAGGGAAATGTGCAAAATAACCAAAAAGGGTGAGAGGAAAATTTTTATTTGTAAAATAGAAAGTGAATAGATTGACAATTTCCTCGGAAAGTAACACTTGCTATGAGAGGGTGTTAAGATGTTTCTGGAGTAATCACGTTCATATTTCTGTATTCAAAATAAAAGAATTCACACAAAGTTTAGGCATGAAGGACATTACAGACTGTGTAAATAAAATTAATGTGAACTTTTATCTTGAAATCATAAGACTTCAGATTTATTGCCCTGAAACAAATAGCTACCTATTGCCTGTGATAAAAACAATAAGGAAAAAAAATTAATCAGCAGGAATTCTGTTAGATTGTCACTTAAGCAAAACCATTTCCTTTCTTTGAAATCCATCTGGAAATGTTCACAGGGCAAGGAGTTTGCTGCAAACTCAAGGTACAAACACTCATTAAAGGACAAACAGAGGAAGTTATTCCATCGTAAAACTGTCAGTCATCAAAACAGCCCATTCAGCCCATAAAGGTCTTATCTGCTGCCTGACTCTGCTGCTCTGGTTGTTTCTCTTGCCTTCCCTGAAGCAGGAACATTTAGTCATTCGAATCACGAAACCTGAAATGTGGGAGGGGTGTTGACGTTGATCTAGCTCAGTACTCTCCAAGTGTTATCACTTTTTAAAAATAAATCAGAAGGAGTCTGTGCAGTCTCCAGTGACAGAGAACTCAATAGCTATCAAGGGAACGCATTCCAGGTTGGAAGGCTCTTTCTTCCATTCCACTGAAATCATCTACCTGCTGTTTCCAGCAATTCCAGATTTACCCCATCAAAATTTGTCACAACAACACTAATGCTTATTCCACATGCTCACCCTTCAAAGAAAGAAGATAGCTATCATACACTTACCCAACTTTTTTCTCCAGTACACATCTCAACTTCTTTTATTTTCACCTTCTTATGTCCTTTTATAATATTTATCTGATTGTATCTCAGTATGATTATAATTTAAAGTGTAGTGCCCAGAGCTGAAGATAATTATCTCAGTATTCTCTGATAAGGATAGGTAGAGTGAAACTATAATCTCTTATTTGAGTATTATATTTATATATATGTAATTTGAGTATTGTGTTTATATATGTAATATTTATTACATATAATATATTATGTTATAAAAATGTTATATAAATGCTATATTTATTATAAATATATGTTCTATAAATATATTTATTGTTTGCTATATTATTTATTATATGTTATCAAAATAATATTTCATTAAAAATATCAATGCATTCAATGATTCCATAACTTTCATGGCAATGACATCACACTATTGACTCACTGTAGTAGGCTCAATAATGGTCCCCCAAAGGACCATTATTAAGGTCCATGTCTTAATCCCTGGAGCCTGTGAATATGTTAACTTATGTGGCAAAAAAAGGCCTTGCAGATGTGGTTAAATTAAAGATATTGAGAAGGGGAAATGATCCTGGATTATCTAGATGGGCCAACATAATCACAAGGCTTCTTACATAAAGGAGGCAAGAAGGTCAGAGTCAGAGAAGGACAGTGACAACCGAAGTGGTCACTGAAGTGATGCAGGACCATGGGCCAAGGAATGTGAGCAGCCTCTAGAAGCTGGAAAAGGCTAGGAAACTAGTTCTCCCCCAGAGCCTCCAGAGGGAACCCAACCCTGCTGGCCCATTTAGCCTCTGACCTCCAGGACTGTCAGAGAATAAATTTGTGTTCCTTTAAGCCACTAAGGGTGTAGTTATTTGTTACAGCAGAAATAAGAAGCTAATACGCTCATATTTAGCTTAAGTTGCAAAGTCTTACTTATATATATTTTAGCTAAACTACATATTACATATATATAGTTGGTTTTCTGGACATAAGAACAAAATCTTAATGCTTATTGCCATTAATTTTATTTTACTTGCTTCATCTCTCCCTTCAATTATGAAGAATTAATTTAAAACTG
Source organism: Rhinopithecus roxellana (assembly GCF_007565055.1). Classification (NCBI taxonomy): domain Eukaryota; kingdom Metazoa; phylum Chordata; class Mammalia; order Primates; family Cercopithecidae; genus Rhinopithecus; species Rhinopithecus roxellana. Next base: position 134,306,452 of record NC_044558.1, read on the forward strand.
CTTCTGATATCCAACTGTGCACAGTCCTTTAGTTCTTCATGGAATCTTCTGATATTTTTATAAGCATGTCTTCCTGTATAAATAATTAAATCATCAAATTGTTGAATAAGGGAGGACAAAGAGAAAAACCAAGAAAGATGGATCTCCCTCTTGGTTTGGTGAACCATCATTTATTCATGACCTTATATTTCATTTAGTCTACATTTTTCAATTTTTTCTTTTTTCTTTTTTTTTTTTTTTTTTTTTTTTTTTTTTGAGACAGAGTCTGACTCTTGCCCAGGTTAGAGTGCAGTGGTGTGGTCTCAGCTCACTGAAACCTCCACCTCCCGGGTTCAAGCAATTCTCCTACCTCAGCCTCCTGAGTAGCTGGGACTACAGGCACATGCCACCATGCCTGGCTAATTTTTGTATTTTTAGTAGAGATGAGGTTTCACCATGTTGGCCAGGCTGGTCTCGAACACCTGACATCAGGTGATCCTCTTGCCTTGCCCTCCCAAAGTGCTGGGATTACAGGCGTGAGCCACCATGCCAGTGTATATTATTCAATTATATACAAAAGATTATCATAAGACTTTCACAAAATGCCTTGAACTAGTCCAAACTTTCCAGGTAATAACCCCATCAAAAAAGGAAATGAAGTTAATACAATGAACTTGCTCTTTGTTAATCTGTGCTGGTTTCTGATAATCACAGCTTTCTTTTCTAGTCATTCATAGACCATTACTTTACAAATCTGATCTAGTAACTTGTGCATGACCAATAATGGATTCATAGGCTTCAGTTTGATGAATATAAATTATTTTTTTCTTTTCAAAAACAGAATGATTGCATAATATTCAGGAGATATCAGAATATATGTATATTGTTTGTCCTTTTTAAAAATTATGTTAAGGCAGGGCATGGTGGCTCATGCCTGTAATCTCAAAACTTTGGGTAGCTGAGGCAGGTGGATCACTTGAGCCCAGGAGTTCTAGACCAGTCTTGGCTACATGGCAAAACCCATCTCTACAAAGAATGCAAAAATTAGCCAAGTGTGGTGGCAAGTGTCTGTGGCCCCAGTTACTCAGGAGGCTGAGGTTGGATGATTGCCCAAACCTGGGAGGAAGAGGTTGCAGGGAGCCAAGATTATGCCACTGCATTCTAGCTTGGGTGAAAGAGCAAGATTTCATCTCAAAAATTACTTAATGAATTAATTTAAATTATATTAAAACTCATTTTAATCTACCTTCTCTTCTCTTGAAGATTTTCTAGAATACTAGCATACTAATAATGATCTTAGAAAACAACAATTCCCAACATAGTATCCAAGTACTTTCTTAATCAACTTTTCCTTTTCCTGAGACTGGAAGGAAATCAAGTAAAGAATTTCTGTAATAGTGGAAAAACAGTGATGTTCTATGTCATATTTGACTTATGTTCTAGGATAAGAATCAGAGACAGATCTATTAAATCTGTTAAAGAATTAATGTTTAAACCTCCAATTTATATCAACAGTTGAAGGTAATAAAACAATAACAGATAACATGTATCAGTAGTTACTATATGTATGTAGTAACTATTTAGTCACTCAGTCCTTACAAAAGCCATAAGAGGTAGATACTATTGCTATTCCCATTTGACAGACTCAGAAACTGAGGCCTCAGATGGTTTACTAACTTGCTAGCACAACTAGTTAGATTCAGAGACAGAACTTAAACCTAAAGAATAAAAACATCAGAAGCTGTCTGATGTGTCATGCTGTGCTGTAAACTACTATTCTTACTAAACTTTTTTAAATTGACTTTTCATTTTGAAAAATTTCAAACATACAGAAAAGTAGAGGCAGGAGTACAATGCATATTCCTTTACCCATTTTCTATATTTAAAAATTGTTAATATTTTAGCAATTTTAACTCATCTTTTATAACTTTGATTTTTCAACCAACATACAGTAAAACTCACATTTTTGGTGTACAGTTCCATGAATTTTAATACATGTATAAATTCATGTAACCACCATCATAATCAGGATACAATAGTTCCATTGCCCAAAAAAAATTTCTCACAGAATCCCTGTGTAATCACACTCTCCTTGCACCTGTAACTCCTGGAAACCACTGAATTGGCATCTGTCACTATAAGTTTGTCTTTTTGAGAATGTGCTATAAACGCAATCATATAATATGTAGCCTATTAAGACTGGCATCTTTTTTTTTTTTTTTGAGACGGAGTCTTGCTCTGTCATCCAGGCTGGAGTGCAGCGGTGCAATCTCGGCTCACTATAACCTCTGCCTCCCAGGTTCAAGCGATTCTCCCACCTCAGCCTCCCGAGTAACTGGGATTCCAGGCACCCACCATCATGCTCGGCTAATTTTTGTATTTTTGTAGAGACAAGGTTTCACCATGTTGGTCAGGCTGATCTTGAACTCCTGACCTCAGATGATCCGCCTGCCTCAGCCTCCCAAAGTGCTGGGATTATAGGTGTGAGCCACTATGCCCAGCCAAGACTGGCATATTTTACAGAGTAATGCCTTTCAGATCTCTCCAAGGTATCGCAGAACTAATATTCCAAAATACAAATGCCACATAGTTTATCCATTCACCCATTGAAAGACAGTTGACCTGTTTCCAGTTTGGGGCAATTATGAATGGAACAGATATAAACATTCATGTGTACGTTTTTATGTGAACATAGTTGTATTTTTCTAGTGTATAGCAAATAGCAGTATTTCCATGGCATATGGTAACTGTTTAACTTTATAAGAAACTGAAAACCCAGAGTGGGGATACTATGTTACATTCTCACTAGCAATGTTTGAGAGTTTTAATTGCCCCACATCTTTGCTAGCACTTGGTATTATTACTATTTTTTTTTATTTCAGTCATTCTTATAAGTGTATATTCATACCTCATTGTGCTTCTAATTTGCATTTCCCTAAGGGCTAAAGATGGACATTTTTCATGTGCTTGTTTGTCTTCTGCATATCCTCTTAAGTAGATCTGTGCGAGTCTTTTGCTCATGGTTTGTTGTTGTTGTTGTTGTTGTTGTTGTTGTTGTTGTGAGTCTCACTTTGTTTCCCAGGCTGGAGTGCAGTGGCACGATCTAGGCTCACTGCAGCGTCCGCATGCCGGGTGCAAGCGATTCTCCTGCCTCATCTTCCTGAGTAGCTGGGATTACAGGTGCACACCACCACACCTGGCTAATTTTTGTATTTTTAGTAGAGACAGGATTTCACCATGTTGGCCAGGCTGGTCTTGAACTCCATACCTCAAGTGATCCACCCGCCTCGGCCTCCCAAAGTGCTGGGATTACAGGTGTGAGCCACTGGGCCCGGACTTGTGCACACTTTTTAATTGGGGTATTTGCCTTTTTACAGTTTTCTGGATATAAGTCCTTTGTTGAATGTGTGATTTATAAAATTTTTCACTGTTTGTACTTTGTCTTTCCATTCTCTTAGTAATGTCTTTGTAGAGCAAAAGTTTTAAGTGTTAATGGAGTCTAATTGACAAAGGTTTTCTTTTACAGATTGTGCCTTTGTATAACCTGTTTCCTGCTCATCAAGCTTGAACTAGAGGCTTCTCGTGGAGCTCTCTCTCTCTGTCCACACCGATGTTCAGTTCCAGATTGCAGGCAGCCTTGAATCTAGGCTGGGCAATATTAAAGTTTTGTTTTCTTTTTTAGAGAAAAAAAAAAAAAAGGTAAACTCGTCCAGGTGCCGTAGCTCACGACTGTAATCCCAGCACTTTGGGAGGCTGATGTGGGAGGATCACTGGAGGCCACGAGTTTGAGACCAGCCTGGCCAACATGACAAAACCCTGTCTCTACTAAAAATACAACAACAACAATCAGCTGGGCATGGTGGCGCACACTTGTAATCTCAGCTGCTTGGGAGGCTGAGACACGAGAATTACTTGAACCTGGGAGGCAGAGGTTGCAATGAGCTGAGATGGTGCCATTGCACTCCAGCTTGGGCAACAGAGTGAGACTCGGTCTCAAAAAAAAAAAAAAAGAAAAAAGTAAACTCACTGCCAGTCTCATGTTACTTTGAATTCTAGTCTTTGTTCCCAACCTGCCTGATTCTATTACTTTTCAGAGTCCTCAGAGAGCTAGTTCCAGGGTTCTTTTCAGATTTTATAACTGCACACTTAAAGAGAGATAAGAGACAGGGAGCAGTGCGCTTACTCCATCTATCCTGGAACTGGAACCATGACACCAGCTTTTTGGACATCTAACTCTCAGTGGGTCATTGAAAGTTTCTCCCCTCCCCTGTCTTACCCATCCCCAGAAACTGGAGTTTTAGTGAAGAGGGGACTGGTGAAGCAGGAGAGGGATGAGGCAGCATCTGCAGCGGCCACCACTTGCTGAGCTATTGTGCTGCTTCTCTACCTTCCTGTCCTCATCTTTAAGTTAAATTACAGACATCATTAAATATCACACATAACCACAATACTATTATAATACCTAACCCAATTAACACCAGTTCTCCAAAACCCAGACCATATGCAAATTGTTCCTGTTGACCCCAAGATGTAAGGGACCAAATCTTCATATTTTAAAGGATTATAGTAGCACTGTAGGGGTAATCTTTAGCTGACATGTAAAGAAAGGCCATAATCACATGTCCACATATGAACACAACCTCAGCCTTTACGTCTAATCTTAATTAACATCTTTCCAACATACTGCTCCCCCGATGGCCACGCTGATCTCTAGCAAGGACATGGAACAGAGGAAAGCACTAATCATTTGAAAAACCTTTTCAAATCTAAACAGTGAATTCATATTTTGCTCTAGATCTATCATTCATGAAAAATCATTGTATGCTGAGTTAGAAATAAATATTTATGGTAGCATTTTCTTTTCTTGGTTTGTTTGTTTGAGACAGAACCCCTCACTCTGTTGCCCAGGCTAGAGTGCAGTGGCAAAGTCTCGGCTCACTGCAACCTTTCCCACCCAGGTTCAAGTGACTCTCCTGCCTCAGCTTCCCGAGTAGCTGGGATTACAGGCGTGCACCACCCCGCCTGGCTAATTTTTGTATTTTTTGTAGAGATGGGGTTTTGCCATGTTGGCCAGACTGGTCTCCAACTCCTGACCTTGGGTGATCCTCCTGCCTTGGCCTCCCAATGTACTGGGAATACAGGCATGAACTACTGTGCCTGGCCTATGGTGGTGGTTTAAGCTGCCAATCATGACCCATCAGGGAATTGTGAAGTCAATTTATTGGATTTCCACCAGTATTTTTTTTTTAAAGAAAGAATAGAACTTTCAGAGCACATTCTACATAGTAAGTGTTGTTTTATGACATGTTTTTTCAATTATATGTATGTAAATATATGTGTTGTAAGTTGCAATAGAAATCCATTTCTTTTTTTTTGACGGAGTCTCGCTCTGTTGCCCAGGCTGGAGTGCAGTGGTGCGATCTCGGCTCACTGCAACCTCTGCCTCCCAGGTTCACGCCACTCTCCTGCCTCAGCCTCCTGAGTAGCTGGGAGTACAGACGTTACTACCATGCCTGGCTAATTTTTTGTATTTTTGGTAGAGACGGGGTTTTACTGTGTTAGCCAGGATGATCTCGATTTCCTGACCTCGTGATCCACCCACCTCGGCCTCCCAAAGTGCTGGGATTATAGGCATGAGCCACTGCGCCCAGCCAGAAACCTATTTCTTACGATGGTGATCAAGAATTTTGAGGGCTACAGCTTCATAAGAAATCCAAAGTGGCTCTTCTTAGAAGGCTGATCCCTTTTCCATTATCTACAGGGAATAATCAGATCCTGGAGACCCAGTCTTCCCATCTTCCTGCATCTCTGGTTGACATGAGATTTCCTAATGATTCAGATATCTAGACAGGGAAGATGATCAACAATACATCCACCAACCAGCTGAGAGGCAAGCTTCCCTGGACATAGTGCTCAGAGTACTATGGCATCAGATGAGGGGACCTCAAGGAGAACATAAGGAACACAGATGACAGGAAATTAGGACACAGGGCAGGAGTGAAGAGGACATGTGTATGGAGCCTTAGGCTGTCAGCCATGTTTATAAGCAGCATGCATGAGAACAAAGATGAGAAGGAGGCTGACCATTTCTGCAGTGTAACTCATCAAAAAATCTACAGAGTCACTTGAAGTTAGTGGTTGAGTGTTTGGGCCCTGGGGCCTAACCCTCTGGGACCTAATCCCTGTTCTCTTCTTACTAGTTTGTCTATTCTTGGGAATGTTAACCTCTCTGAGCCTTATTTCCATCATCTCTCTCTATATATATTTATATGTATAAATTAATATCTGAATTTTTTGATTTAATATTAATTTCTCATTCATCTCTGCAAATCATGAAATGCATGAAGGTAACTTCAACCAAGCCAGTGTGATGAGAAACTGACATCTTTACCAGAAAAGAAGATGTTGAAAGTAGTTTCAGGGCTGTCATATACTGAATCATATCTTTTTAATAAAAATATTGTAATTATATTGTGAGAGTCATTGTATTTTATCTCATTTCATAATCTTATTGCTCTGATTCTCCCTCTCATCTCCAAATCTCTCAAAAAATAACAAGTACTTTTACTGAACCATTACGATATGCCAGAAGCAATGTAACTTCTTCACATGTATGGACTCATTAAATAATCATAAAAATCCTGTGAGATAATAACTCTTTTCTTTCCAATTTATGGATGATAGAGGCTGGGTGTGGTGGCTCACACCTGTAATTGAAGCACTTTGGGAGTCCGAGGTGGGAGGATCACTTGAGCTCCGGAGTTTGAGACCAGCCTGGGCAAAATAGTGAGACCCTGTCAACAGGAACAATTTGCATATGGTCTGGGTTTTGGAGAACTGGTGTTAATTGGGTTAGGTATTATAATAGTATCGTGGTTATGTGCGATATTTAATGATGTCTGTAATTTAACTTAAAGATGAGGACAGACAGGTAGAGAAGCAGCACAATAGCTCAGCAAGTGGTGGCCGCTGCAGATGCTGCCTCATCCCTCTCCTATTTCACCAGTCCCCTCTTAACTAAAACTCCAGTTTCTGGGGACGGTAAGACAGGGGAGGGGAGAAACTTTCAATGACCCACTGAGAGTTAGATGTCCAAAAAGCTGGTATTTACAAAAATACTTGTTTTTTAAAATCTAAACCTCCCTTACTTTAAAATTGTCTGCCTAGGTGTGTTCTTACTTTGGAAGCACTCATCCTCGATAGTGTTATCGTCTCTTGAGAGACACCAGTTATCTAGGGCAGGGAAGGTCCAGGCAATTAAATCAAGAAAAGTACAGGAAAGAGTGTGGGCTGCAGGGGTGGGGGGTACCTGTCTATTGAGGATAAATCGATGCCAGGAGACATGCAGTTCCCAAGGTGGGCCCCGGATTCCAAAGAAGGGCAATTGGGTGAATAGAAAGGGTGGCTTTACCTCATGGAAGCCCTACTTTTCTGGCAGGCACATGAGTCTACAGGGGAGAGCTGTCGTAAAATTACAGCCTGCAGTTTAGAAGCAATCCCCCCATTAAGGATAACTTTGCCTTTCCACCAGAACTCAGGGACAACTAAAATGTAAATGGTGATAATGTGTTGTCAGACCCCAACAGATGTATTTTTTTTCCTTACCTCCCAAGGTAAGAGACTAGAGACAAAGCATACTTTTAATCTCTGTTTTCTATCTCCTTTATTCTACTCTCCTTGCCAACTTCACCCTTTTACTTTTTCTTTTTTTAAAGACAAGGTCTCACTCCGTTGCCCAGGCTGGAGTGCAGCGGCACTATCATAGCTCACTGCAAGCTCAAATTTCTGGACTCCAGCAACCCTCCCACTTCAGCCTCCCCGGTAGCTGGGATTACAGGCATGAGCCACCACACGCAGCTCTCTCATCCTTTTTCTTTCTAGAAACTATTGTCTGCCTAACATTAAAGGTGTACTTTAGCTGGGTGAGGTGGCTGATATCTGGAATCCCAACACTTTGGTAGGCTGAGTTGGTAGGACTTCTTGAGCCCAGGAGTTTGAGACCAGCCTGGGCAACACAGTTAGGCTCCTGTCTCTATAAAAAAATAAAAATAAAAAACAAAAAATAAATTTTTTTTTTTTAATTAGCCAGGTGGGGTGGCACACGCCTGTGGTCCCAGCTGCTCAGGAGGCCGGAGTGGGAGGATTACTTGAGCCTGGGAGGTTGAGGCTGCAGTAAGCTATGTTCATACCATTGCACTCCAGCTTAGGAAACTGAGCAAGACCTTGTCTCAAAAAGGAGAAAAAAATTGTACTTTAGTAAGTTTGCTGGCTAATTATTCCAGCAATAATTTTATTTCTATTAAATATTAATATTTTATTTCTAATTAAGATTTTATTTAGAAATAAAATTTTATTAGAATAAACCTGAATTAGAAATGAAATAATAAACCATAAAAGACTATCATTAGACTTTACTTCTTTAATATAAGAAGAGCTTATTCTAATCTTTTTATTTATCTTGATTGAAGTTAGTATCTTTTTCACAAAAGAGTGCTTTTGAATACCTCCTTTCCACACAATGCTTGTATTTTTTATCAGTTGGCTTGCCTCAACTGGATTCAACCCAGGAGGGTACCTTTTTTTTTTTTTTTTTTTTTTTTTTTTTTGCAGAAGTGCTCAAACTGAATACTGACTCCTCTCACACGGAAACCACAAGTGTCAGTCTTTCTTAACTTGAAACAAAATGATTCTCCCCGTCTTACCAGCAGTTTTCCGTCATTTACTAGTTCGTGATCTTTCTGTTCCATAAACTTGACCATCTTAGTTATCAACTGACTGAATTGGCCAAGGCCTACCAATGTCACCTGTGTCTATCATGAGTAATTTCTGTTTAGGGTCTACTATTTACAGGGACTTTTCAAACAGATGAATAAAGCTTTTTTTCTCCATCACTAGGATCTCTGTTACCGATGGGAACCATTTTAAGACACACATGTGTTTTGTTAACTTAAAAAAATAATGTAATTTATAAATTTAGAAAGGAGACTATTTCTTGTAAAGAATTACAGCCTGCTAGTATCCAGAATCTGGAAAGAACTTAAACAAAATTCACAAGAAAAAAACAAACAACCCCATCAAAAAGTGGGCAAAGGATGTGAACAGACACTTCTCAAAAGAAGATATTTGGGGCCGGGCGCGGTGGCTCAAGCCTGTAATCCCAGCACTTTGGGAGGCTGAGACGGGCGGATCACAAGGTCAGGAGATCGAGACCATCCTGGCTAATACGGTGAAACCCCGTCTCTACTAAAGAATACAAAAAACTAGCCGGGCGACGAGGTGGGCACCTGTAGTCCCAGCTACTTGGGAGGCTGAGGCAGGAGAATGGCGTGAACCTGGGAGGCGGAGCTTGCAGTGAGCTGAGATCCGGCCACCGCACTTCAGCCTGGGCGACAGAGCCAGACTCCGTCTCAAAAAAAAAAAAAAAAAAAAAGAAGATATTTATGCAGCCAATAAACATATGAAGAAAAGCTCATCATCACTGATCATTAGAGAAATGCAAATCAAAACCACAATAAGATGCCATCTCATGCCAGTTAGAATGGCAATCAGGAAACAACAGATGCTGGAGAGGATGTGGAGAAATAGGAACTCTTTTACACTGTTGGTGGGAGTGTAAATTAGTTCAACTTATGGAAGACAGTGTGGAAATTCCTCAAGGATCTAAAACCAGAAATACCATTTGACCCAGCAATTCCATTACTGGGTATATACCCAAAGGATTAAAAATCATTCTACTGTAAGGACACATGCACACATATGTTTATTGCAGCACTATTCACAATAGCAAAGACTTGGAACTAACCCAAATGCCCATTAATGATAGACTGGATAAAGAAAATGTAGCACATACACACCATGGAATACTATGCAGCCATAAAAAAGGATGAGTTCATGTCCTTTACAGGGACATGGATGAAGCTGGAAACCATCATTCTTGGCAAACTAACACAAGAAGAGAAAACCAAACACCGTATGTTCTCATAAGTGGGAGCTGAACAATGAGAACACATGGACACAGGGAGGGGAACATCACACACTAGGGCCTGTCAGGGGGTGGGGAGCTAGGGGAGGGATAGCATTAGGAGAAATACCTAATGTAGATGACGGGTTGATGGGTGCAGCAAACCAGCATGGCACATGTATAACTATGTAACACATCTGCATGTTCCACACATGTACCCCAGAACTTGAAGGATAATTTTAAAAAAAGAAAGAAAAGAAAGAATTACAGCCTGCAAGGTGGCTGGCCATCCCACAGGCTGGGAAATGTGCCTCAGGCCAAGACCAAAGATAGGCGCTTCAAAGGAGGAGGGGTCGGAATAAGAGCTTTATGCTGAACCTTTGACTAAACATACATATTCAACAGGTCACACGAGGAGCTATGAATATTCACGAAGTTGGTCCCAAGACATGCACACATATAACGTACATCCCATGTTCACTTCGGGTGGAGACTTAACATTTAAACATATTATAATCAGGTTCTATATGTCAAAAGGTTTCTGCAGGACATGAAGGCATACAAGTGCACAGTCCCTGTAAACCAGCCAGGACCAAGTTCATGGTGGGTGGTCTTCTTACCAGGAGATCACTGACTGAAATCAGTCTCTTGTCCAGTCAGAGCTGCAGTGATGGCTGGTGGAACAGTGACGGGGGTTAGTTAGTCAGCATCTGGTGGAGCTACTGATTGTTTTAATAATGCTTATCTGGAGGCTAGTGCTTGTTTAGCTGCTACAGAAAAAGAAAAAAGCTCTGTGGCAGTTAGAACGTAGTCTATTCTTTAAGTGTAGCGGTATCTGACTTCACCTTTGCCTGGCATGGCCTAAGGTCTTGTTTATAATTTAATATCTTATTGCCTCAGTCTGTTCTGTCAGTCTTATGATCTCTATTTTGACATTAATGTTGGTCAGTTGTTCTGTCTAAACTCCAAAAAAGAGGGGACATAATAAGGCATGTCTGGCCGCCTGTCCCATCATGGCTGGCAACTTTGTTGAGACGGGGTCTGGCTCTGTTGCCCAGTGGAGTGCAGTGGCGTGATTTCAGCTCACTGCAACCTCTGCCTCCAAGGCTCAGGCTATCCTCCCATCTCAGCCTCCCAAGTAGCTAGGACCGTAGGTATTTGTTAACACGCCCAGTTAACTTTTGTATTTTTTGTAGAGATGGGGATCTCACTTTGTTGCCTAGGCTGGTCTTGGACTGAGCTCAAGCAATTCGTCTGCCTCAGCCTCCTAAAGTACTGGGATTATAGATGTGAGCCACTGAGCCCAGCCTGGCAACTCAGTTTTTAAGGTTTTTCTGGGGTCCTCTTGGCCAAAACAGTTCCACTCAGTTGGTGGGGGACTTACGATATTATTTTTAATTTACAACTTACATAGATTGGACTGCATTCATCCAAGTAGTTCTACCTAATAGTGACACCAAAAATCTGATCCTAGAATCAATTTGATGGGAATAATATGACTGGGGCACCTTCCAAAATACTTTCTTCAGGTCTTTAGGCACCAATCTGAAAACTGTAAGACACTATGTAAGTGTGAAAGAAAATGCTAGAGCCAGTGTGGTGGAGTGGTTAAGAGCAGATTAATCAGCCTCAGTTCAGATCCTGGTTCCACCAGTTCCCAGCTCCTTGAATGTGGGCCCATGGCTCAGCCTGTCTCTGCCTCAGTTCCTTCATGGGCTGATTATTCTTGGTGTGCCCTTAGGCCCTATACTGAGCCCTCTGGGGACTGACACATCAAGCCTGTATCACCCGGACTGACCCCTTGACCTCAGGCTTTTGGTTTTTTCAGCCAATTGGGAAATGGGAAGGAAACAGGAAAGAGAGAGCCGTCAGTGTTTCCCTCACTCCTCACCTGCCCGCACACCACTGGGGCTCTGGCCACATCCCTCTAGACACAGCTCCGCAGAGCTGCCCTTCCTACAGCAGCTCCTCGTCAGGCTCCGGTTACACGAGGTCATTGGCTTGCCCCTTCCGCCCAGGGCTGGGAACAGCTGGCCACTGATGCTAGTTTCCTGGATGCCTCCCCATCTCTCATGGATTCACTTAAATCTACCTACTCATCTGTAAACAGTCCCTTCCTTAAATTCTCTTCAGAATTCCACCTGTGTAACCCCCATCTCTTGCCGGGGCCTTGACAAACACACTGCCTGGGGCTGTAGTGAAGATTAAATAAACCAATAGGTATTATAAAGCACTCAGAACAGCACAGTGCACAGATTCAATGCTACCTGCAGATGAGCTGTTGTTATCAGTGAGATTGCCCTGCCTGCCTTTCCTATCAGTACTGGAAGACACACCTCTGAGGTTGCCAAAAATAAATAAAGGCCCTATTTCTAGAGAGCCTTGGATGTCCGGAGAGCCTCTACCAGCCTCCCTTCCTAAGGGTATCAGCACAGGCTTGGACAGGAAAGCTAGAGTGAAACTGGCTTCCATATAAATGGGAAAAGCCACCACAGGCGGGGGCGAGGGAGGGGCAAAAGCAGGGCTCTCAACAAGTCCACAGCTGGAGGACTCAGTCCCTCTGGCAAGATTTGGGTTCCAGGAATTGAGAGGTGAGCAGTCTTTGGTTGATAGGATCGTTAGAGGGTATGGCAGCGTGCAGAGGAGGATAAAATGTCCCAGATGCACTTCCTCTACTTCACAACTTGGCCCAGGACCAGCCTGGCTATTTTCCAAGTCCTGAAGCCCAGGTGGACCTAAGTGTTTGGAACTAACAGGATCTTATCTAAAAGAGAGCCAGCTGGCAGAATTCACATGCACACATTTAATTCTGATGAAAGCTGGTTCAGGCAGGAACCAAGACCGTTCTTGATCAACAGGACGGAGGGCATACGCAGAGGATCAAGAGGATGTAGTGGTTGAAAGTAAAGGCTCTCGGGGTATAGACTGCCAGGATTCAAAATCGGCTCCACCACTTTCTAGCTGTGCAGCTCTCACAAGTCACTCAGACTCTCTAAGCCTCACATTTTTAGTCTGTAAAAATGGGCTGGTGCAGTGTCTCACACCTGTAATCCCAGCACTTTGGGAGGCTGAGGTGGGAGGATTGCTTGAGCCCCAGGGTGCAAGATCAACCTGGGCAACATGGCGAGACCCCATCTCCACAAAACTAAAACATTAGCTGGGCATGGTGGGTCGCAGCTACTCAGGAGGCTAAGGTGGGAGAATCACTTGAGCCCAGGAGGTCAAGTTTGCAGTGAGCCATGATTTTGCCACTGCACTCCAGCCTGGGTGACAGAGCGAGACCCTGTCTCAAAAAAAAAAAAAATGTTAGTAACAGACACTACCTGTTTACGTGATTATGTGATTAGAGTGATTACGAGAACTAAATAAGGAAATTTAGGTGCAGTGTTTCACACAGCACCTGACACACTGCACCTGACACATAGTAAGCATTTAAAAATGATTGCTCTCATAAAAGTCATCATTATTGTGATCATTATTATTATTACGCGTTCTTAACAGTCAACTGGTAAAAATCTTGCTGGCACAATTTAATGAAAGGGGAACAAGTCGCATAAGGATATTAAATGAAATGGGATTATACTGTGAGTGTGTGTGTGTATATATATACATATATATTATGTATATGTATACGTAATATATACGTATATGTGTATATATATTAAGTGGTCTTACACTTACACTTACACTTTTTTCCTTTCTCACAAAATCCAGACCTGGTAAAATTGCACTTATTATCTAAACCTTGGGGTGCCTCTGCTCCTTAGCACAGTAGCATTGTGGTTTCAAAGTCAAGCTCTGGAATCAGATCAATCTGGGTTCAAATCCCAGCTCTGCTGCTGAAGAGCTCATTGACCCATGAGCAACTTTACCTCATTAAGCTTCAGTTTTCTTATCTGTAAAATGAAGAAATAATAGTTCCTACCTCATAGGATAGTTATGAATATTAAGTGCGATGATGCATGCAAATCTCTTCTTAGCAAGTGTGGGCTCTCATTATTAGCCTACTTCCAACAGAAGGCAGTTGTGAGAGTTTCAATGTTAAATAACACAGAAAGCACACCCCTAAGAACATGTGGGAGCTCTCATACTGAAAAACGCTGCCATACTTGGGGGAGGGTTGACCAGAAAGGAGCATAAGGAAATGTCTGGGGTGATGAAAATGTTAAATTTTTGTTTTGGGTAGCAGTTACATGGCTGTATGGAATTGTCAAAACTCACTAAATTGAACACTTAAGACCTGTGCACTTTATTGTGTGAAAACTGTACCTCAATTTTAAAAAGAAAAATAGCAGTTATGAATTCCACTCTAGATCTAAGATTTTATCTCCTCCAATGCTGTATGTGAAGCCTGGAAAATATCACTGATAACGTTCACTTAGAGATGCGGGGAGGCGGGTGCTATGCGTGCTTAAAGGCTGTCATTAAAGATAATGTTTCTGCTCAAAACTCATTCATTAGGAACCACTAAGGGCCATGGGGAGGTCTTAGTCATAAATATTGTTTCATCAGCTCTATGGGAATAGTGAACCCAAGGCTTACCTTTATGGATTTTACTTAGGGTGTACATTTGTAACGGATGAGATAAGTGGGTAGGATGGAGCCACACCCACCCAACCACCTATTATACATATTACACAAGGTTTATTAACAGTGGCTGTGGTCTTGCTGTGGAGGAGTAAGGTGTGCATATCTGATGAGAAAAGATAAAGGTGAATGGATGAAAGAGCAAATGGACGAACAAGCATTTGCTAAATGGCCATCAGGCATCTCCTTGATGATTTAATTGAATTTAATTCTCACAAAAATCTTGTGAAGTCAGGGTTATTATCACCACTTAACAAACGAGAAAACTGGTACTTAGAAGGAGAAGCAATGAGCCTCAGGTTCTACAGCCCAGTCACAGCAGAGAGGGACCTCCATATAATCCACGAATATCCTAAATAATTTCTATTTGTTACGATAATATTTTTCTTAAGATCTTCTATATTATTATATTAGAGCTTCTATGTGCCATTTAGCACATATCAAAAGGTTTCATCTTTGTTCCAAATGCCATTCCAGCCACTTCTGTTAGGGAATTAATCAATGATTATGAGGTAGGACATACTTTTGAAGCATTAGTCACTGTTTTCCTGTAATATTTTCTCTGACCTCATCTTACCATCTTTCAAATAGCAGATCGACTGTTCTGAGTTCCACTACCCCTGGGCAGGGTAGGTTAACAGAAAGTAGAGAAAAAAATGAGCTTCTTTTGACTTTTGAGTCTCCAAAACTCAAGTCCCCATGGGGAATGGGAAAGATACAGGCCTACATAAGATTTAGAAGCCTATTTGTTAAGCGAGAGGAAGAAATCTCACGCAAGATTACACAGAGATTTCCCAGCTGTGGGGGAAGGAAGGGGTTAGAAGTCAGGAGCACAGGGATGTGAAGGTGACCACTGAGAAGGGCCCTTCCCTCCCTCCCTCACCCATTCAAGTGTCAGAAGGGAAGGGGGAATTACTCAAGCTTCAGACAGGTCTGTGGATTCCCAGATCAAAGAGATAAAGCAAGAATATCCTGGAAGAGAAATGATTTTGAGATGCATCCAGGAGATTAATATTGAGGTGTGGGTTCCATGGGAGCTGGAGTGGTGGGGGATTTTTTTGTGACCCTAGTGTTGGCCATCACAGTGAATGCCCTAGACCAGAGAATGACCAGAGACCAGACTCAAACCCTATACCCCCATGTGCCACCTTTTATCACTGGGAACATCCTCCAGAAGTTAGGGGCAATCCTGAGAAGGGTGGGGGAACTCCCCAAATTGACAGAGATGGATTTCTGCTACATTGAAGGGATGGAGGCAAACAAAAATTAGATTGCGTTACAGGAAAATAAACATAGATTTCTTGTACAGTTACATATGCGGCCTGGCGTTCATATCACTACAGTTGTACCTGCAGTAGATAGTCCTACTTCAGATAGGACAGTCCAAGGAGGGAACAGTATGTGAGGCTTACAAATGGAAATCCAGGGGAGAAAAGAAACTCATTAGGGACAAAATGCCCCTTTCAGCTTGTCTGCTGCTTTTAAAGCCATCATATTCGCTGAGGTCATCCTATTTGTAGAACCCCAAGTTTATCTTTGATTGAAAATGCCTGCACGTTATTCCTGGTGAGTTAACAGGACTTCCCTGCTTATACTCTTCAGAGTCTCTGATCATAAACTTTCACCCTGGGATTTGTTTAGTTTGAAGCAGAAGTTTTTTTGATGAGAGTCATTGATTGGTTTAATTCTTTGCAAGACTCCTCCTGTCCAACACAAGCTATAGTATGTGTATGGCTCTTCTCTCTGCAGCACACTCCACAGCAGCTCCTTCAGTCTTACTTAATAGTTTCCAGTTCCCCATATATCAGCTGTGCAGGAATGATCCAGAGATGACCCTCCCCAAAGAGACAAAAACAAATTGACCACACAGCCAATTTCTTTGAGGAAATGTTGCCACTTGAACAGAGACTCAGCGGCCTAATAACAGCTGTTTTTCCACCTCTTTGACTTATGTTGTCAGGCAAAAGGAGAAAGGACCAAGGACAGGTCTTGCTGACCCAAGCAGGGAAAACCAGTCTCAGAAATGGGGAGTGGATTGGGAGAGGAGAGTGAATAGTGCCAATTCCTAGAAGAAGAATTTCCTATACTATAAGTGAGTATAAGTGGAAGACAATTGCACATAGGACAGACCAGGCTCCGCCCCATCTACAATTGGCCAAGGACAGCCATCGCTGCAAGAAATATTATCACCATGCCATAAAATGGTCAGAGAAGTTAGGAACACCAAGGCCTAAAATTCCTCATGCAAACTCAAAATTATTATGGCATGTTAAAGGAGGTGAGAAGGTCTGTAACAAATAAACCGACATAACTTTGTTTAAGCCAGAGTTTCCAAGCTTTGAATACAAAACAGTTTCCTGCCTGCTTACTCCTGCCCAGCAAAACAAATTTCACTGCACACCCATTTGGGAACTGCAGATGCATACTTTTCAGCTTTCATTATTCTTTTCTTAAATTTAGTAACTTTCTGATGTTTGGTTTTATTTTTTCATTTTTACCTTCATGTGTTCACTTCAATATAGTTCCTAAAGACTACAAATATTTTTCTAAAGTCAAGAGTTTTGAGGGGGAGTGTCTGAAAAGGGAATGAAGAGATGTGAAGAGAGGTTGAAGAGCTGAATTCAGTTCAGCAGAAGGCCCAAGAGAAAATAGGCCCAAGAAGAATAGAAGACAGCTGATGTGATCCCTGGATCCAAAGGAGGGAAAGATAGAGGTGTGTGACTTGGGGAAAGGAGATTCTTAGATGATTTTCTGTTTTTCTTTTTTGGAGATGGAGTATTGTTTTGTCGCCCAGGCTGGAGTACCGTGGTGCAGTCTCAGCTCACTGCAACCTCTGCCTCCTGGGTTCAAGCAATTCTTGTGCCTCAGCTTCCCGAGTAGCTGGGACTACAGGTACCTGCCACCACACTCAGCTAGTTTTGTATTTTTAGTAGAGATGGGGTTTCACCTTGTTGGCCAGGCTGGTCTTGAACTCCTGCCCTCAGGTGATCTGCCCACCTCAGCCTCCCAAAGTGCTGGGATTAGAGGCATAAGCCACTGCACCAGCCATGTTAGATGATTTTCTAACTTAGGTTAAGGGAATCAGGAGCAAATATGTTGTACAGGTGTACCTAGTTCTATTGTCACCTCTCTTACTACACTTCACAGATACTGTGTTTAAAAAAAAAATTGAAGGTTTATGGCAACCTCAATCAAGCAAATCTATCTGCACCATTCTTCTGACAGCATGTGCTCACTTTCTTTCTCTATTTGACATTTTAGTAAGTCCTATAGTATTTCAAACTAAAAAAAAAAAAATATTTTTAGAGATGAGGTCTCACTACATTCATTGCCCAGTCTGGTTTCGAACTCCTGGGCTCAAGCAATTCTCTTCCCTCAGCCTCCCAAAGTGCTGGGATGACAGGCATGAGTCACTGAACTGGCCCAAACTTTTAAATGATTGTATCTGTTGTGGTGATGTGTGATCAGTGGTCTTCAATGGTTCCTATTGGAATTGTTTTGTGGTGCCATGAACGAGACCCATATAGGACGGTGAGCTTCATCAATGAATGCTGTGTGTGTTCCGACTGCTCCACTGATTGGCCATTCTCCCATCTCTCTCTCTCTCCTCTAGCTTCCCTCTTTCCTGAGACATAGCAATATGCAATATTGAAATTAGGCCAACTAATAACCCTCCAATGGCCTATCAGTGTTCACAGGAAAGGAAGAGTCTCAAGTCTCTCACTTAAAATCAAAAGCTGAAAATGATTAAGCTTAGTGAGGAAGGCATGTGGAAAGCTAAGATAGATTGGAAAAAAAAAAAAAAAACTTAGGCCTCTTGTGCTAGACAGTTAGCCAAGGTGTGAATGCAAAGAAAAAGTTCTTGATGGAAATTAAACATTCTACTCCAATGAACACACCAATGATAAGAAAGCAATACAGCCACCTCATTGCTGATATGAAGAAGGTTTTAGTGGTCTGTATAGAAGATCAAACCAACCAACACATTTCCTTAAGCCAAAGCCTAATTCAGGTGAAGGTCTTAACTCTTTTCAAATCTATAAAGGCTGAGAGAGGTGAAGAAGCTGCAGAAGAAAAGTCTGAAGCTGGCAGGTGTTGATTTATAAGGTTTACAGAAAGAAGCTGTCTCCATAACATAAAAGTGCAAGCTGAGGCAGCAAGTGCTGATGGAGAGGCTGTCACAAGGTATCCAGAAGATCTAGTTAAACCAGGTGCGGTGGCTCACGCCTGTAATCCCAGCACTTTGGGAGGCCAAGGCAGGCAGATCACCTGAGGTCAGGAGTTCCAGACCACCCTGGCCAACATGGCGAAACCCCGTCTCTACTAAAAACACAAAAATTAGCTGGGCATGGTGACAGGCATCTGTAATTCCAGCTACTCTGGAGGCTGAGGCGGGAGAATCACTTGAACTTGGGAAGCAGAGGTTGCAGTGAGCCAAGATGGTGCCACTAAATATGGTACCACTAAATAAATAAATGGCTACACTAAGTAACACATTTTCAATGTAGACTAAACAGCCTTCTATTGGAAGAAGATGCCATCACAGGACTTTCAGAGCTAGAGAGGAGAAGTCAATGCCTGGCTTCAAAGCTTCAAAACTTCAAAGCTTCAAAGGACAGGCAGATTGTCTTGTTAGATGCTAATGCAGCTGGTGACTTTAAGTTGAAGCCAATGCTCATTTACCATTGTGAACATCCTACGGCCCTTAAGAAGTATGCTAATTGTATTCTGCCTGTGATTTCTGAATAATGGAACAACAAAGCCTGGATAACAGCACATCTTCCGCAGCGTGGTTTATGAAGTATTTTAAGCCCCCTATTGAGACTACTGTTCAGAAAAAAATAAGATTACTCTCAAAATATTATTGCTTATTGACAATGCACCTGGTCACCCAAGAACTGTGTTGGAGGTGTACAAGGAGATTAATGTTATTTTCCTGCCTGCTGATGCAACATCCACTCTGCAGCCCTTGGGTCAAGAAGCCATTTTGAATTTCAAGTCTTATTATTTAAGAAATGCATTTGATATGGCAATTGCTGCCACAGATAGTGATTTATCTGATGGATCTGGACAAAGTAAGTTGAAATCCTTCTAGAAAGGATTTACCATTCCAGATGCCACGAGGAATCTTCTTCTTCTTTTTTTTTTTTAAACAGAGTCTCACTCTGCTGCTCAGGCTGAGTGCGGCGGTACAATCTCAGCTCACTGCAACCTTTGCCTCCCAGGTTCAAGCGATTCTCCTGCCTCAGTCTCCCGAGTAGCTAGGATTACTGGCATGCACCACCACACCCAGCTAATTTTTTTATTTTTAGTAGAGATGGGGTTTCACCATGTTAGCCAGGCTGGTCTGGAACTCCTGGCCTCAAGTGATCCACCCCCCTTGGCCTCCCAAAGTGCTGGGATTACAGGCATGAGCCACCAAGCACGGTCCAGATGCTACTGTGAACATTTGTAATTCATGGAAGAAAGTCAAAATATCTACACTAATAGGAGTTTGTAAGAGGCTGATTCCAATCCTCATGGAAGACTTTGGGGGGTTCAAGATTTCAGTGGAGGAAGTAATTATAGATGTGGAAACAGCAAGAGCTAAAATTAGAAATGGATCCTAAAGACGTGACTGAATTATTGCCATGTCATGATAAAACTTGAACAGATGAGGAATTGTTTCTTATGGTTGAGCAAAGAAAGTGGTTTTCTTTTTTTTTTTTTTTTTTTTTTTTTTATTATACTTTAAGTTCTAGGGTACATGTGCATAATGTGCAGGTTTGTTACATATGTATACTTATGCCATGTTGGTGTGCTGCACCCATCAACTCGTCAGCACCCATCAATTCATCATTTATATCTTGTATAACTCCCCAATGCAAGCTCTCCCTCCTCCCCCCTCCCCCCTCCCCATGATAGGCCCCAGTGCGTGATGTTCCCCTTCCCGAGTCCAAGTGATCTCATTGTTCAGTCCCACCTATGAGTGAGAACATGCGGTGTTTGGTTTTCTCTTCTTGTGATAGTTTGCTAAGAATGATGGTTTCCAGCTGCATCCATGTCCCTACAAAGGACGCAAACTCATCCTTTTTTATGGCTGCATAGTATTCCATGGTGTATATGTGCCACATTTTCTTAATCCAGTCTGTCACAGATGGACATTTGGGTTGATTCCAAGTCTTTGCTATTGTGAATAGTGCCGCAATAAACATACGTGTACATGTGTCTTTGTAGTAGAATAATTTATAATCCTTTGGGTATATACCCAGTAGTGGGATGGCTGGGTCATATGGTACATCTAGTTCTAGATCCTTGAGGAATTGCCATACTGTTTTCCATAATGGTTGAACTAGTTTACAATCCCACCAACAGTGTAAAAGTGTTCCTATTTCTCCACATCCTCTCCAACACCTGTTGTTTCCTGACTTCTTAATGATTGCCATTCTAACTGGTGTGAGATGGTATCTCATTGTGGTTTTGATTTGCATTTCTCTGATGGCGAGTGATGATGAGCATTTTTTCATGTGTCCGTTGGCTGTATGAATATCTTCTTTTGAGAAATGTCTGTTCATATCCTTTCCCCACTTTTTGATGGGGTTGTTTGTTTTTTTCTCGTATATTTGTTTGAGTTCTTTGTAGATTCTGGATATTAGCCCTTTGTCAGATGAGTAGGTTGCAAAAATTTTCTCCCATTCTGTAGGTTGCCTGTTCACTCTGATGGTAGTTTCTTTTGCTGTGCAGAAGCTCTTTAGTTTAATGAGATCCCATTTGTCAATTTTTGCTTTTGCTGCCGTTGCTTTTGGTGTTTTAGACATGAAGTCCTTGCCCATGCCTATGTCCTGAATGGTACTACCTAGATTTTCTTCTAGGGTTTTTATGGTATTAGGTCTAACATTTAAGTCTCTAATCCATCTTGAATTAATCTTCGTATAAGGGGTAAGGAAAGGATCCAGTTTCAGCTTTCTACTTATGGCTAGCCAATTTTCCCAGCACCATTTATTAAATAGGGAATCCTTTCCCCATTTCTTGTTTCTCTCAGGTTTGTCAAAGATCAGATGGCTGTAGATGTGTGGTATTATTTCTGAGGACTCTGTTCTGTTCCATTGATCTATATCTCTGTTTTGGTACCAGTACCATGCTGTTTTGGTGACTGTAGCCTTGTAGTATAGTTTGAAGTCAGGTAGCGTGACGCCTCCAGCTTTGTCCTTTTGACTTAGTATTGTCTTGGCAATGCGGGCCCTTTTTTGGTTCCATATGAACTTTAAAGCAGTTTTTTCCAATTCTGTGAAGAAACTCATTGGTAGCTTGATGGGGATGGCATTGAATCTATAAAGAAAGTGGTTTTCTTGAGATGGAATCTACTCTTGATGTAGTTGCTGTGAATACTGTTGAAACGACAACAAAGGATTTAGAATCATACAGAAACTTAATTTTGAAATTATCATATTGCTCAGTCTTATGTATTGAAACTATAACTGGCACATGGTAGGAATTGAAAAAATGTTTACCGAATTGATATATTTAATCTAGGCTTCTTTGTACTGTTTCCATCTGTAAATATATTTACCAGTGATGATTTGAAGATTTCTTTTCTACAAAATCATCTTCCTGACAGCAAAAAGATTGAGAGCATGGGCTCTGGCATTAGACCAGGTCTGGTTCTGGCTCTACCACTCACCGAGCCATGTGAATCTGGTCAAGTTAGTTAGCCTCTCTGAGCTGCTGTTTCTTCATCTGTAAAACTGGAATCATAATAGCTTCTAACTCATAGGACTGTCAGAGATGACACACAGCACAATGCAAGTCAAGCCGTTAGCATAATGTCTGATGTTTGCAATCAGTGGAATCCTAGCAAACTAATGCCTGGGAGAGAAGGAAAGAGGAGGAGAAGGTGAAAATATGTGAAGGACTAGGGTGATGAGATGCTTCAAGCTGGAGAAATGGAAACTTTCCTCGGATTAAGCAAGGAAGAGCTGGAAAGGTGCTAGGAGAAACCCATGGGAGATGTATCTGCCAGATGTAAGTTTGATAGATGCCTTTATTTTATATTTGTATTCAGTGTCTGCTCTGTGTAAGTCACTGTTTAGGTGCTGGGGATTGACAGCTTTTTTTTAATATATATATATTTTTAATCTCAATAGTTTTTGAGGAACAGGTGGTTTGTATGTTACATGGATGTTATTTAGTGGCAATTTCTGAGATGTTGGTGCACCCATTGCCCGAGCAGTGTACGCTGTACCCTATGTGTAGTCGTTTATCCCTCACCCCTATCACCCCCTCTTCCCCCTGAGCCCCCGGTTAGCAAGGCAGAGTTTTTAACAGATAGCAAGGCAGAGGTTTTTTTTTTCCTAGTAAGGGAGAAAAATGATACATAAGGAAAGAAGTAAAAAGAAGATACAATTGCTTACAGCGCCGGGCGCGGTGGCTCACGCCTTTAATTCCAGCACTTGGGAGGCCAAGACAGATAGATCACGAGGTCAGGAGATGGAGACCATACTAGCTAACAAGGTGAGGCCGGGCGCGGTGGCTCAAGCCTGTAATCCCAGCACTTTGGGAGGCCGAGACGGGCGGATCACGAGGTCAGGAGATCGAGACCATCCTGGCTAACACTGTGAAACCCCGTCTCTACTCTAAAAAAAAAAATACAAAAAACTAGCCGGGCGAGGTGGCGGGCGCCTGTAGTTCCAGCTACTCGGGAGGCTGAGGCAGGAGAATGGCGTAAACCCGGGAGGCGGAGCCTGCAGTGAGCTGAGATCCGGCCACTGCACTCCAGCTCGGGCGACAGAGCGAGACTCCGTCTCAAAAAAAAAAAAAAAAAAAACAAGGTGAAACCCTGTCTTTACTAAAAATACAAAAATTAGCCGGGCGAGGTGGCGGGCGCCTGCAGTCCCAGCTACTCGGGAAGCTGAGCCAGGAGAATCACGTGAACTCGGGAGGCGGAGCTTGCAGTGAGCTGAGATTACGCCACTGCACTCCAGCCTGGGCGACAGAGGACACTCCGTCTCAAAAAAAAAAAAAAAAAAAAAAAAAAAAAAAAAAAAAAGTTGCTTACAGCAATAATAATCTACAAATGGATTAAACAGACCAAGGGATAAAGAGAGATGATGATGATGCTTTAAATGGGGAAGTCAGAACACAGGCCTGAGTGATGCGAAGAAGTAAAATGTAAAATCTGGGCAAGAAATGCACAGACGGAGGGCACTGCAAATGTAAGAGTATCTGTTTCAGACATAAAGAAGCCCAGCGTGCCTGGAGGGAAAGGGGATGGGAGGTGAAGTCTGGCAGAGAGGCCCGGGTCAAATCCTGGAGGGCTTGGTGAGGCCTAATAAGGCATTTTCTAAACGTGGTGAGACACTGACGGAAGAGTCTTTTCCCCCTACCTGCCTGCCTCCCTCACCTGTCCATTACAGGGCAGGAGAATGTTGTGGTCAGATTTCTATTTTTAAAATACCATTCTGGCTAATGTTTTGAAAATAGACCATTGAGGGGAGAAGGGTAGGGGAAGAAAAGAAACCATTACAGGACTTTTCAGTGGTCCAGGAAACAGATATGGTGCTTTGAACTAAGATAGTAATGTTGAGATGTACTTGGAATAAAAATATACTCTATCCTGGCCGGGCGCGGTGGCTCAAGCCTGTAATCCCAGCACTTTGGGAGGCCGAGACGGGCGGAACACGAGGTCAGGAGATCGAGACCATCCTGGCTAACACGGTGAAACCTCGTCTCTACTAAAAAATACAAAAAAACTAGCCGGGCGAGGTGGCGGCGCCTGTAGTTCCAGCTACTCGGGAGGCTGAGGCAGGAGAATGGCGTAAACCCGGGAGGCGGAGGTTGCAGTGAGCCGAGATTCTACCACTGCACTCCAGCCTGGGCGACAGAGCGAGACTCTTGTCTCAAAAAACAACAACAACAACAAATATATATATATACACACTCTATCCTGAAAGTTAAACCAATAGGATTTGGATGTAGTGTATGAGATAAAAGGGTCAGATCTGATTCCTGTGCCAGCCACACTCAGCTGGAATCTCACAGGAATGGATGAAATGTGTCTAAGGGTGGGTTTAAAAACTCCAGTTGGGCCAGGTGTGTGACTCACCCCTGTAATCTCAGTACTTTTTGAGGCTGAGGCAGAGAGATCACTTGAGGTCAGGAGTTCAGGACCAGATGGCAAACATGGCGAAACCCTGTTTCTACTAAAAATACAAAAATTAGCCAGGCGTGGTAGGGGGGGCCCAGTAATCCCAGCTACTCGGGAGGCTGAGCCAGGAGAATTGCTTGAGTCCAGGAGGTAGAAGTTGCAGTGAGCCAAATTAGGCCACTGCACTCCAGCCTGGGTGACAGAGTGAAACTCTGTCTCAAGATAAATAAATACATTCATACATACATACATACATACATACATACATACATACATACATACTATAGTCTTGGAAACCAACCAACCAGACCAAAAACAAAAAAAGGGAAACTTGAATTCTTATAATTTTGTTTGTTTGTTTGTTTGTTTTCTTAGAAACAAGGTCTCACTATGTTGCCCAGGCTGGTCTGAAACTCCTGGGTTCAAGGGATCCTCCTGCCTCAGCCTCCCAATTAGCTGGGACTACAGGTGTGCAGAAACTTGAGTGAATATTTTTTAAAATCTTAGTAAAAATGGAAGCCATCATGGAATAAACAACCACCACCACCTCAATCTAATCAAGCTTTTTAATCTGCCAATAAGGATCCACATAAAGCAGGGAGTTGCATCTGATTTAACAGCTATATGAAAAGCTGAACTTCCCCAATTCATCCTGAAAGCCAGTTGGTTTTCCTTCTCTAGATATAGAGTGCAGAATGCAGGCCGGTCGCGGTGGCTCATGCCTGTAATCCCAGAACTTTGGGAGGCCGAGGCGGGTGGGTCACCTGAGGTCAAGAGTTTGAGATCAGTCTGGCCAACATGGTAAAACCCTGTCTCTACTAAAAATACAAAAATTAGCCAGGCACAGTGGCAGGCGCCTGCAATCCCAGCTATTTGGGAGGCTGAGGCAGGAGAATCGCTTGAACGCGGGAGGCAGAGGTTGCAGTGGGCCGAGATCGCACCACTGCCCTCCAGCCTGAGCAGCAGAGCCAGACTCCGTTTCCAAAAAAAACAAGAAAAACAAACAAACAAACAAAATATGCAATCACCCAACTATAGTCAGCCAGGTCCCCCTCTGGTAATTAGGAAAATTACCCCTGGATGAATCTACGCTATGATGCTAATTATGCCCTAAGCAAAATGAATAAGGTAGGGCAAGTTAACCTTCTTTCCTGCTCTATCCCTCCCCTCTAGATGCCTAACTCACTCCCACCAACACTAACAGTCACTGGCACGCAGGGTTCCCACACAGCATCCCACCCACAGACTGTGTCCCAGGAGATGGCATTTCATTTTTCTGGAACGCATCAAAACACACTGTCTTTTATGTCCCATTCGCTAAGACAACTTTTCTTCGTGACCTGACAATGTGAGGCAAAGAGCCCAGTACTGAAAACTTAGCCCTCTAAAATAATGGAATGTTTTTAACTGAATCAAGATGTTTTGCTCAATAAGAGACAATAAGTATAAACATTCCAGGTAGAATTGGTACTGAGAAAGACATTCTGCGCAGAAGAATATTGTTGAAGATATCAAAAAACTGAAATAAAATTTTCTTTCCACACAGCAGGCTGTCCTGGGAAGCCTTGTGTCTCCCATTATTCCCTACTTAAAATAGGCTTTCCACTCCCACACCCTCCCTCGCAGCTGCCTCTCAGAGGGGAGTGGTTCCCCAGATCTCCTGATGTGGAGAAAACAATCCCTGGCAAGTGGGCCAGCTGGCCAGGGCCCAAGGGGAAGGATGCCAGCTGTAGCTTCTCCAGGCAAGGTGCAGAAGAAGACTCAGGGCCTGCAGCCGGGCTCCCACTACATACAATAGAGTCAGGTCAAAGCTCGTTTCCTGGCCCAGTCACCATGGAGACAGTTGCTAAAATACTTAACTATCAGACTCCACTTTTGTGCCCAGAGCTCAAGCAAAAGAAGCACAGAGAAGCACAGGTGCTGACAAGCAGGAACTACCGAACCACGAAGTGTCTGTGGGCCAGCGTGCTGGCGCCGTGTGCCACTGAGAGAGTCAAGCTTTATTTAACTCTTATTCCTGAGAAAACACCAGCACATTCTGGTGCTCGTGCCATTCCTGTTCATTGACAAGCTTGTGTGTTGATGAACTTTTTGGTACATGGTACATTAATGTCTGATTTGCTTACGTGGCTGCCTTAGAAAAGAGGTGTGCTCAGAGCTCACAATGAAGATGTCAAATATTCTTTACATAAAGATTTTAATTTTAAAAATAAGAGTTTTGTGGTCATGAAAAAAATGCTAAAATTTGATATCTTAGTTCCAAATGAAAAATGTTCTTTATTTCCTTTCCCTACTCTTTTCTACGCATTGTACATGCCAGAAAAATGTACCAATGTGTCATTTATTAAACAACTTCTCTTGATATAATGTGTTTGAAAACCCTCTGGTTAAAAAAAGGTTAAAAAAAAGGTCAAATAATTATAATATTTCCAACATCATTTCTTGCCACCCTCCCCTATCCTCCAAATCTCCTCTTTTATGCATGGCAGTTCATTTCCAGCATACCATATTATACGTGTTGTTATGATGTGTATTATAATTTTGACTAAAAATCTCAATGGGCAGCCAGTAATCCTTTCAGTAAAGTAGACACAGAGATGGTTTAGGTAGCAGCGTCTACCACCCCTATCCTGGCAGTCGCCAAACTCTAACAGAATCGCCTTTTTTCTTGTCCATGTCTTCCACTAGAGGATTATGAGCTGTGCAAGTCGAGAGAGGACTGGTCTCGTCCACTGTTTTATCTGTAGCACTCAACACAAACCAGACCATAGTGGGCACTCAAGAAATGTGTTTTGTTTGTTTGTTTGTTTTGTTTTGAGATGGAGTCATGCTCTGTCACGCAGGCTGGAGTGCTAAGGCACGATCTCGGCTCACTGCAACCTCCGCCTCCCAGGTTCGAGCGATTCTCCTGCCTCAGCCTCCTGAGTAGCTGCGATTACAAGCATGTGCCACCATACCCGGCTAATTTTGTATTTTTAGTAGAGACGGGGTTTCTCCATCTTGGTCAGACTAGTCTCAAACTCCCGACCTCAGGTGATCCACCCGCCTCTCAGTCTCCCAAAGTTTTGGGATTACAGGCGTGAGCCACCACATCTGGCCAAGAAATGTTTATAAAATTATTGAATAATCTGCTGTTTGTGGGAGCTTTTACTCAGGCATTCTAAACTGCTTACCGGTGTCTTTTTGGCCAGTGAACAAGACTTGTAGGGGAAGCGGATGGTCTTGTCACTGGCCATGAGCTGCTCACCATATATTGAGAAGCCACATTCAGCTAACTGCTTCTGACCTATCATGGAAGTTTCTATTAGCAGCCTGCAGTACATCAGAGAAATGACAGCTTTTTTTTTTTTTTTTTTTTTTACTTTAAGTTCTGGGATACATGTGCTGGACATGCAGGTTTGTTACATAGGTATACATGTGCCATGGCAGTTTCTTTGTTGCATCTATCAACCCACCATCTGGGTTTTAAACCCCTCATACTTTAAGTAGTTGTCCCAATGCTCTCCTTCCCTTTTCCCTCCACCCTCCAACAGGCCCCGGTGTGTGATGTTCCCCTTCCTGTGTCCATGTGTTCTCATTGTTCAGCTCCCACTTATGAGTGAGAACATGCAGTGTTTGGTTTTCTGTTCCCGTGTTAGTTTGCTGCAGATGATGGTTTCCAACTTCATCCACGTCCCTACAAAGGACATGAACTCATTCTTTTTTATGGCTGCATAGTATTCCATGGTGTATATGTACCACATTTTCTTTAAAATGATAGCACTTTTAAGCTGGAAGAAATCTTGGGTCAATGTGGGCTCCAGGCAGCAGAAGTAGAGCATGGAGTGTGCCTCATTTTGTTGGTTTGCTCCAGGAACTCTCACTACACCAGGCTTCATTGTCCCTAGAGTGGAAGAAAGAGGAAGATAGTCATTTGCCTTTTTAAAGAACACAGCATTTATCATCTTGCTATTGGCATTGAGAGTAGTTCGCTCACATGAATTTAAAAAGTAAACTATTTTTCAGAAATGTTCTCAGAAAACAATATCTGTTTTGATCTCGAGACAACTGAGCAAGTCAAAAGAAAAAAGGTAAGGCAAGGAGAACTGTTTTCTCTGGGTGTCAGTACAGCACACCTGGCTACACCTATCAGTGGAGTTTACATTATCCTATCTAGTATCAAGTACTTACCACTCCCATAGTGAATCTCTCACTTACCTCCATATAACTTGTTTATAAACAGTAAGTTACTAGGGGGAATTTCATCCACATCTCTTTCAAACTCACATTTCACATTTCAATGTCAATGATACAGATCTTGAGTAGTCAAATCTGAAAGCCAGCAAATGACAAGTTCTGGGTGCCCTGGCAGCCACAAAGGCCTAAAGAAAATAGCTAGAACTATAGTTCCTCTACCTTGTAATAAATTCTCCTTTGCTCTGTCTGCTAAACTGAATCCAAATTTGGAGGCTTTCTAGTCACTGTGTTCTTTGTGTCAAAAAAGAAACCCTATTGATAAAAATAAATTGCATTCAAGTTGGAATTTTACCAGACTTTTCCATTTTCAGTAGTAATGCAGATTAGATGACCTAAATGACTTTCCCAACAGAAACAAATAAAATGTTGGACAAAAGTATCTTTTTAAACTCTGAGACAGCAGAAAGCAAGAAATACTCAGCTCTCCAAACCCAGTAAAGGCAGGCACCTTACGAGGTAAGCAAGCTTTGCTGTTGAGCATTCCTGAGTGACCTTGAAGACTGCATCCCTACTTAAATGGCTGCATGGGACATGGGGGACAGGAAACAAAGCCTAAGGGCCCCACAAAAGGGAAGAATCTCAACTGGGGTCCCAAAAGGCTACGTCATCAGTGTAAGAATAAACGATATAATAATTCTGCTGGGTGTGGTGGCACACGCCTGTAATCCCCGCTACTCGGGAGGCTGAGGCAGGAGAATCGCTTGAACCCAGGAGGTGGAGGTTGCAGTGAGCCGAGATCATGCCACTGCACTCCAGCCTGTGTGACAGAGTCAGAACCTGTTTCAAAAAAAACAAAACAAACAAACAAAACCTCTGTTGTTAATAAGCCAATTAGTCTATGGTAATTGGTTATAGCAGCCCCAATGTACTAAAACAGTTTCCCTCTTGAAAGCCAAGCAAGTAAGGGTAGTTACTTCTGTTAATTTTCCTGCAATTGCCACCAGGAAGAATGGTCCAATTGACTCATGTTTCTGACACATATAACCAATACCAGTGATTCTCAACAGGGCATGGAGAAGAAGGAAGGAACTCTGTAGAGTGAAGGACACCCTCTACGGAGACATATCAGAATCACTGGAGAGAGTCTTTGAAACTATACATGCGCTCCACACCTAAGTGCTGAGATTCTGGTAAAAATCTCCCTTCACTCATTGAGAATCAATGCATATGGAGCCACTGTTACAAAAAAGCAGTGTTATCTCTCAGATATGTTGCTACTGGAAATAGTTGTGAATCACTGCTGTAAGAAGTGATTTGGAGTTTTCTACTGAGGATTCATGGATGGATTTAAACTGGGTCTTGGAAAACGCACAGGGTTTGGGTAGACAGAGGGGATGGAGGTCATTCCAGGTGGGATAATTGGTAGAAAGGCAGAAAAATAACATTGAGACATTCATTTTCCCCTGGAGCACAAGTTAATGTAGAGAGAGAAGTCTGGAAGATTAGAGTAGGGTTACATTGTGGAATGTAAACTCCATAAGAGCAGGGGCTTTGCCTGTCTTGTTCGATTCTTTGTGCTCAGTACCTACAACTGTGTGCCCATGATAGGCGCTCATGTGTGTTGAATGAATAAAGTTTGACCGTAAAATTAAAAATTTAGGTCATTATCTTCCAGCATGAAGACCATGGAGAATAAGTGATGACAGTAGTAGAGATGGGGGGTGGGGTGGAGTAGGGGGAGAGTTTAAGCAAGAGATTTGGATGAAGCAATAGATTGGGAAAGCCAAGGAACAGAGAGAAGGCAAAAGCCAAGCACCAACCTCCTGGGAATGTTTAGAGAGAGAATGGGATGGAAGAAAATCCAGCAAAGATAAGGAAGTGTTGTTCGATAATACAGACAGCAAACATAAAATATCATCCTATAATTTACAAACTCTCTCATACATGCAGCATTAGGTAAGACAGGCATTGTTTCTCCCATTTTACAGACTTCAGAGATATGATGATGATGGTGATAATGATGATGATGATGATATAAAGGTAAGACAAAAATCAAGCTGGTCACAGAAACTAGGAGTCAAGCAATGGTAAGAATAAGGGTTAATCTGTCTGGGTCCCATCAGGAGACAGAAACCACTCAGTAACTTGAACAGAAGAAGTGGAATACAAATTGCTAAACTAAGATAGGGGAGTAACTAAAAAAGATGGAAAGGGAACTGGAGGCCAGGCACAGTGACTCACACCTATAATCCCAGCATTTTGGGAGGCCGAGGTGGGAGAATCACTTGAGCCCAGGAGTTTGAGACCAGTCTGGGCAACATGGCAAGACCCTATCTCTACAACAATTAAAAAAGTAGCCAAGTGCGGTGGCTGTGGTCCCAGCTACTCAGGAGGCTGACGGGGGAGGATCTCTTGGGCCTGGGAGGTGGAGGCTCCAGTGAGCCATGATTGCAGTCACTGCATTCCAACCTGGGTGACAGAGTGAGACCTGGTGAAAGAGAAAGAAAGGAAGAAAGGAAGAAAGGAGAAAGGAAGAAGGAAGAAAGAAGAGAAAAAAGAAAGAAAGAAGAAGAAAGAGAAAGAAGAGAGAGAGAGAAAGAAAGAAGAGGGAGGGAGGAAAGAAAGAGAAAGAGAGAGAGAAGGAGGATGAGGGAGGGTTGGAGGGAAACGACAAAAAGAACGAAAGAAAGAACGAAAGCACAGAACAGAAGAAGACATCCTCAGTAAGACCGGAAGACGGAGGCAGGAGAGAAGACGGAAGAATCAGCTTAGCAAGAAAGCTGTCCCTCCGACCGAAAACTACAATCAGCGACTCCAGCCCTCCGCGTCCCATCGAAACTCAATACGCTACTCCCTCGCTCCACTCCTCCCTCCGCCAATCCCCCTGCCTTCCGTACCGTACTTTTACTGAGTTCGGGAGTTTCGTTCTGTCTTCATTCCAAAGCGTGTCTTAAGGGTAATAGAGAGTACCCAAGGAAAGGAAAACCTGGAGGAAAGTCCACCCCCACACGAGTGAGATTTAGACTTCATTAGAGAAAGTATCGATGCAGCCCACTTCATGCAGAGAAGTCAGCTGGGCTGCCTGGGCCAGCGCCGGTCCACAGCCACCAGGCAGCAGGAAACAGCCCTCCAGGGCACAGATGAGCCAAAGGCCGGTGGGCAGGTGCGCAGAGAGAGTTGGGGTGCCACTGCCAACGGGAGGTCTGGAACATGCCAGTGTCCTTGTCAGGAAAGTCATGATGAAGTGGGTCACTAGGCCTGGGCTGGGCTGCATACAAATCACCAAGGGAGCAGAGTGGCTGCAGCGGAGTGCCACTGGATACACAGGTTCACATACAATGTGAGCTGAAACCGAGAGCGCCTCTTTCCTCTGCAGTGTCTCTTTATCGCCCTCTACTGGCAAGTCTGAAAATTTGTGCTCATTACGAGGGACAAAAGCTATAGGCTCGCCCATCATAGAGGATACAGCAGCTAAGAGGAAATAAATTGACAATTGAAACAAGTGGTTTTTCGACATTTTCAAAGGTACCTGTGTATCGCTGAGCTTTTTCATAGCAAGTAACAGAAACCAGTGAAGCTGGACTTGGTGGACTGAGAAAGGGCTAGGATAGAGTGGACAGAGGAAATGGAGATAGGTAGGAGGAGGGAGAGATCCGCACTGACAGTAGTGATAGTCATCATTGTGGTAATAGCAGTAATGATGGTGTAGGTTAACATGGCAACATCAGAGCAACCCGAGAGAAAGTGAGAGATTTAATGCCCCAGCGTCTCCATATAAAATCACAGAAAACAGTAGAAGACTCTGGTGAGCTGAGCCTGAGTCTCCTACTCAAATGGGCCTTTTCCCCTAGCAAGAGATGCTAAGTAGTATGATTGAGCAGGCCTGAATCATTTGCTTACTCCTTCGACCAAAAAGATGGGTGACTGATTGGCAGCTGTCAGCTCATCATGAGGTAGGAGAAGGGAATTTTCCCAAAGGAAAGCTGTTACTACTAAAAAGGGAACATAGATGAAAAGGTTCTAGGCTGGGTGCAGTGGCTCACACCTGTAATCTCAGCACTTTGGGAGGCTAAGGCGGGTGGATCACCTGAGGTCAGAAGTTCAAGACCAGCCTGACCAATGTGGTGAAATGCCACTTTTACTAAAAATACAAAAATTAGCCGGCCATGGTGGTGTGCGCCTGTAGTTCCAGCTACTTGGGAGGCTGAGACAGGAGAATTGCTTGAACCCGAGAGGCGGTGGCTGCAGTGAGCCAAGATCACGCCACTGCACTCCAGCCTGGGCAACAGAGCAAGACTCCATCTCAAAAAAAAAAAAAAAAAAAAAAAAAAAAAGCTTCTGAAAGGCAGAAACCTCTAATGTCTATCACAGGGTCACAGAGGAAAAATGGGAATAAGGCCAACGCTGAGAAAGGCTTTTGTTTGTTGTTGTTTATGTTTGTTTTATATTTTCAATGTATTATTACATTAATTCATTTGTCCTCTTTTTTTTTTTTTTGGGACGGAGTCTCGCTCCGTCGCCCAGGCTGGAGTGCGGTGGCGCCATCTCCGCTCACTGCAAGCTCCACCTCCCAGGTTCGCGCCATTCTCCTGCCTCAGCCTCCCGAGTAGCTGGGACTACAGGCGCCCGCCACCACGCCCGGCTAATTTTTTGTATTTTTGGTAGAGACGGGGTTTCACCGTGTTAGTCAGGATGATCTCGATCACCTGACCTCGTGATCCACCCGCCTCGGCCTCCTAAAGTGCAGGGATTACAGGCGTGAGCCACCGCGCCCGGCCCCAGTTGTCCTCTTAAGAGTCGATATTAAACTCCAAGTAGAGCTGGATACAGGAGCATTATCATCCCTAAAGGAGCAGTGCAAGGCGGACACCAGATCAAAACACATCTATGGTTTCTCTTACTCGTTTCATAGTCACCACAGAAGTGAGGTTTGGAGGTAGTAGGGGTTTTTATTTTAACTCTCCATTAGCTGATGCAAATGATATATGAAAACAAAAGAATTCTACACTTTAAATATTGCTCCAAAAATAGAGAAAATCTATTTCCTCCTCCCAAGAAGTGCTAATTAATTGAGCTCAAATGTTTTTGCTTTTGTTTTTAAGCAGTGTAAGGTTCAGTGAAGTGATATCCAGTTACCCAAGGAGAGCTAACTATACTGAGGCAATGGATACTGGTAAGAAAAGCACGGGGGCAGACATCGCTGGCACCCATTTGCCCCTGAAATGGATCAGAAGAGTTTCAGCAATACCATATCTTGTGCTGGTGCTGACATCTTTCTTTGTGAATATGCTAGCTGTGACTATCCACTACTCATGTGAAGAGATCCAAGTTCATCACGGTGTGCCATACACGGTTGCTATTATTGGAAAATTATTCTCTTATCCAATTTCTCCCTATATCTTCCATGGGAACATAAGTCACTTTCAGGTAAGCATCTATGTATCTCTAACCTATCTGTTGTTCAGCATTGTGCTCTCATAGATATTAAAATAAATAGAACCCAAATTTTTCAAGTTATTCCCATAATAATTTTTATGTTGGTGTCTCAGAGCATTAACTGAGAAAATAAAAGTACTTTTAAAGGCTCATAAATAATAATTGATTATGGGGAACCCAATTTGGGAAGAGAAAGTTAATACCTTAATAGAATATAGCATTTTTAAGACACAAACCTTAATCATCAGTTATATTAGGTAGTTGTTAGGCTTTGGTAAAAAAAATTTTAAGAAAAATACTTAGCCAAATATTTTCATGAGCCTAGTGATTATTTTGTGGTTTCTAGTAAAAGTTTGTATTTTTTATAAGGACTTCATAAACCTGAGATAAAAAATGTGTTTCTAGGAATTTAATAAAAACAAAAACAAAAAAACGGGTTTGTAAGGAAACTTGACATTCATACCTCAGCAGAGGTCTTTAACTCTTAGGGGTTTTGTTGTTGTTGTTATTTTGAGACGGAGTCTCGCTCTGTCTCCCAGGCTGGAGTGCAGTTGTGGGATCTTGGCTCACTACAACCTCCGCCTCCCAGGTTCAAGCGATTCTCCTGCCTCAGCCTCCTGAGTAGCTGGGATTACAGGCGCGTGCCACCACGCCCGGCTAATTTTTGTATTTTTAGTAGAAACGGGGTTTCACCATGTTGGTCAGGCTGGTCTCAAACTCCTGACCTTGTGATCTGCCCGCCTCGGCCTCCCAAACTGCTGGAATTACAGGCGTGAGCCACCGCGCCCAGCCTAACTCAGTATTAATGTGCTGCCACAGGGACAGAGCAAGCAAGTTTCAAACCTCTTCCTAAAGGCAAGTTCAGACTTTGTTTCTTGTATACCTGAACAGGTTACACTGGTTGATGATGTCAAACTGCCAAGATGGCTGGAATATCATTCTCCCACCAAGACCTTGCAAGGACTGCCCTTAGAAGATGAGGGAGGAAATTACCAAATCATGGTGCTAGTATCTGGGGATCTCTGTTTTCAGCAAACACAAACAACTTTCATCTTTACCCTTCATGTGCTGGCTGGGAATGAGGTGAAGGAAAGCTTGGTTCCTTCTCCAAATGGGTAAGTACCAGGGTAGCTGTGTGTAATGCTCAGTTTATGAGTGTAGTCAAAAAGCAAGGGTAGGATTTGAAGAAATAAAATCTTGTATTTAAAAAAGAATGAAGAACAGAAGACATAGAGATGTTTTCATAATGTTGCTAAACAATAAGACCTTCAAACAAAGCTTCTTACGATAATCCCTTGAATGGGAAAACAACTCCCAAGTAAATGAAAATTGGAGAACTTAGTTTTTTTTTTTTTTTTTTTTTTTTTTTTTGAGACGGAGTTTCGCTCTGTCACCCAGGCTGGAGTGCAGTGGCCGGATCTCAGCTCACTGCAAGCTCCGCCTCCCGGGTTTACGCCATTCTCCTGCCTCAGCCTCCCGAGTAGCTGGGACTACAGGCGCCCGCCACCTCGCCCGGCTAGTTTTTTTGTATTTTTTAGTAGAGACGGGGTTTCACGGTGTTAGCCAGGATGGTCTCGATCTCCTGACCTCGTGATCCGCCCGTCTCGGCCTCCCAAAGTGCTGGGATTACAGGCTTGAGCCACCGCGCCCGGCCCAAAAATATGGAACGCTTCACGAATTTGCGTGTCATAGTTTTTATTTCTCATATCATTTTATTTTACACTCATGGTCCAGGCACTAGCTGAAAACAGTCCTTTCTCTTTTTCTCTTTTGAAAGGCAGCTTCTTATGTACCTATACGTCTATAAAAGCATAGAACGTATCTGAATATTCCGGTAACATAAGTGAAAGAAACTAGGAGATTGGGCAACTAATCTCCTATTTTACCTTTTGAATTTTTATATTGTGTTCATGTATTATCTATTTTTAAAACGTTAAAAGGCAGTTCTACATAGCTTAACAAGTCACATTCAAGTATTTTTATCTTCCTCAAATTATTTTCAAATATAGACATAACCATGTCATTTACTCTCTCAACCTAAACTTTGAAGTTTTCTCTCTAGAAAGTTGCCTGTATCTTCTAAAAGAATTTTTTTTTTTTTTTTTTTTTTTTTTTTTTTTTTTTTGAGACGGAGTCTCGCTCTGTCGCCCAGGCTGGAGTGCAGTGGCCGGATCTCAGCTCACTGCAAGCTCCGCCTCCCGGGTTCACGCCATTCTCCTGCCTCAGCCTCCCGAGTAGCTGGGACTATAGGCGTCCGCCACCTCGCCCGGCTAGTTTTTTTTTTGTATTTTAGTAGAGACGGGGTTTCACCGTGTTAGCCAGGATGGTCTCGATCTCCTGACCTCGTGATCCGCCCGTCTCGGCCTCCCAAAGTGCTGGGATTACAGGCTTGAGCCACCGCGCCCGGCCATTCTAAAAGAATTTTTATGCAAAATTGTGAAAATTATAGATCAGGCCAATAATAACTAACTCCCACACAGCAATTCACAATTTATAAAGTACTTTCACATATATCATTCCATCTGTTTCCATTCTTTTGTTCATTGACTCACTCATTTGTTCAATAAGAATTTGGTGAGTGCCTATTTTATACAAGACTCCTGAGATAGGAGTTGAAGATAATATGAATAAGCTGCTGTCAAGCAACTCATAGTGTAGTATTCCAGTAGGGTATACAGAAATGTAAAATATAAAAATTAAAAAAGGATTTTTCTATTTTTATAAATTTTTATAATAATTTTTAAATTATTTTTTATTTTATTATATTATTATATTTTATTATTTATAATAAATTTTTAAATATTTTTATAAATTTATTTTATAAATAAAATTTAAAAATATATAAAAATATTTAAAAGTATAATGACCGCAATAACAGAACCATATATAAGATACAGAGACTAAATTAGTAGCTTTAACTAATTTAGTTGTTTTAATTTGGACGGAGGGTGTTGGCAAAAACTGAATGAAGTAATGCCCACAATAGATTTCTTTCTTTCTTTCTTTTTTTTTTTTTTGAGAGGGAGTCTAGCTTCGTCACCCAGGCTGGAGTGCAGTAGTGTGACCTTGGCTCACTGCTACCTCCACCTCTCAGGTTCAAGTGATTCTCCTGCCTCAGCCTCCCAGGTAGGTGGGATTACAGGCACCTGCCACCGTGCCCAGCTAATTTTTTGTATTTTTAGTAGAGACGGGGTTTCACCATGTTGGTCAGGCTGGTCTCAAACTCTGGACCTCAAGTAACCCACCCGCCTTGGCCTCCCAAATTGCTGGGATTGTAGGTGTTAGCCACCGTGCCCAGCCCATAAAGGATTTCTTTTTTTTTTTTTTTTTTTTTTTTGAGACGGAGTCTTGCTCTGTCACCCAGGCTGGAGTGCAGTGGCCGGATCTCAGCTCACTGCAAGCTCCGCCTCCCGGGTTCACGCCATTCTCCTGCCTCAGCCTCCCGAGTAGCTGGGACTATAGGCGTCCGCCACCTCGCCCGGCTAGTTTTTTTTTTTTTGAATTTTAGTAGAGACGGGGTTTCACCGTGTTAGCCAGGATGGTCTCATCTCCTGACCTCGTGATCCGCCCGTCTCGGCCTCCCAAAGTGCTGGGATTACAGGCTTGAGCCACCGCGCCCGGCCCAAGGATTTCTAAAGTTGAAAAAGTTAGCCAGAAAAGGAGGAAATGCATTATAGGTTCAAAGAAGAACCTGTTCCAATAGTTACAGAAACATTAAATAGCCTGGTGTGCTTGGGAAGCTACATAAAATCTGCTATTGCTGGAACATGGTATGAGTTGGGGAGTGGCAGGAAATGAGGCTGGAGAGTTGAGCAGAACCTGGATCTTGGAAAACCATGTGGACTCTATGGCAATTACTATATTTGAAAGTCGGAGATGGAAGAACAAAATGGAAGAATGGATTAAGTATAGAATCTATTCATTTCACCCCTAAAAATCGATTCATTTAACCCTATTTTCCTTTTCTTGAAAAACCTAGAATTGTTTTTACACTATCATAAGCTTATTTTTTAGCATGCCTGCTCATTTCAACTGGGCTGTCCCACCCTCAGAGCCTTTCTGGGCCTGTGAGAATTACTACTTTGGTTTCCATTCAGCGAAGCCACACTCTTCTAGAGCCGCTGCTTTCCGACTCCAGCTCTGAACTGCAGCCCCACCATGGGCTGTTACTGAAAAGAGCACATTCAGTAACTGCAGGGGCCACTGACCAGTATTTGTATCTGAGAGGGGACCCACCGTCTCTAGCTGCAAAAAAGATGAGAGATAAATGTAACAAAGCAGTGGCTCATGCCTGTAATCCCAGCACTTTGGGAGGCCAGTGCAGGTGCATCACCTGAGGTCAGGAGTTCAAGACCAGCCTGACCAATATGGTGAAACCCCAACTCTACTAAAACTACAAAAATTAGCTGGCTGTCATGGCGCACACCTGTAGTCCCAGCTACTCCAGAGGCTGAGGCAGGAGAATTGCTTGAACCCGGGAGGTGGAGGTTGCAGTGAGCTGAGATCGCACCATTTACTGCACTCCAGCCTGGAGACGGAGTGAGACTCCATCTTAAAAAAACAAAAAAAAGTGTGTGTATATATACATATATATATAAACAAGCACATATAAACAAGCAAAGCAGAAGGGATAAAGATGAAAGGAAGGAAGGATATGGGGAAGGAAAGGACACAAGGAATAATGAAGGGAAGGACAGAGGGAGGGCCATGAGGAAAGGAAGGATAGGGAAGGCCAGAGGGAGGGGAAGAGAAAGGAAAGAAAGGAACAGTAAAGGCCCAGGAGAGTGAAAGGCTCATCAGTGTGCCAGCCCACTCGCAAAGTGTCTTACCTCAATTAATATTCAGAACATCCCTGCAAGTTAAATGCTATTCCCCTTTTTTATTTGAAGAAACTGAGACTCAGATTGGTTAAATACCTCAAAATAATGCCAGTCTAAGTGACAAAAACCCATAGCTTTTCCATTGAAATCCCCTGCTTTCCCATCTGAAGTTAGAATACCTGGATTTAGATCAGGTGCTTACTCTACGTCTTTGCGTACTTAGCTACTTTGAACCTCAGTTTCTTCAACTATAAACTAAGAACAATAATAGTTGCCTTCTCTTCCCTCCTAGTTGTTGGATGTAGCAATGAGATGATGTATGTGAGAATACCATATAAACTCTGAAGGAATACATAAAAATAAGGGATTGCTAATCAAGCAGTAATCCATGTTGTGTGTTTGTTTTAAATCTTCAGCGTTAGGGCCGAAGGAGGTTCAAGGGAATTTTCTGCCATTATAGCCGAAATTACTCTTAAAGTAGCTGCTGAAGCTCTTGGTGTCCAAGAGCGTCTCTTTTTGGTATACACACTGGCCGACTATTTCCACTTAGATCCTTCTTCAGTGACGATGAGCCCATTCAGAAGCGAGATAAACAAGCATCTGTGGAATCTTCCAGTGACAGCTGAAGATCCTAGGCACGTCATTACTTTACAAGGTGACCTTGTACAATTCCACTGGCCTATAGGATATAAGATTTCCACAGTACTGCCAGAGCTAATGCAAGGATTTCAAAAGCAAGCTTCCTCTAAATATCTTGCCCAAGTTTTAGGATATACAGTTGAAGGTTGGAGATTACTTCAAAAATCTCAAACAAGAAGACCCAGGCAGTTAAGAGCAATCCCCATTTCAACAATGGGGCCAACTGAACTGACTACAAAGCTAAGCAAACCTTTCTGTTTTGTTACCCACTTCAGTGACTCACTGGATGCCCAAAGATGAGGCATCGCCAGTTCCCAGCTTGTGTGCTGCCTTCAGACAGATCACTCCTAGCCTTGATCCCGACTTTATTCCAAATACTGCAAGGAGTTTATTCCAAAAGTGCACAAAGACTAAAAGGCCACAGCCTACAGCAGGGTCTCAGAATTCACTACAGGAAATGTCCTTGACTACAAACTTTGAATATTCACCTGCTTTTCCTGAAGTCACTCCTTGGATGGTACTAACAGCTACTGCATTCACAGATTTTTACTTCCTTCAGGGTAGAACTTCTACTGTGTCAATGTTATTAGAAAAACTAGAGTCTCCAGAGTGGGAACTAAAAGGGCACACCCTAATCCACAGGACAGAAATACAAGAGCACACTATTTTACCCGACCTTGTCTCAGAATCAATTAGTCAAGCCCGGTATTCACAAGCTCTCCTTTCATTATCCAAGTACTCTCATTTTCTTAAGCCCTCAGTAATGCAGGATACAGTCATACCTTCAGAAGTACTGTCTTCAATGACAACATTTCTCAGCAAATGGAGTGGCTCTGTTCCAGTCCACTGGGAAAAATCTGTACATTTCACCTGACAGTCTCTTGACACCTACAGCATCAGCAAGGGAGACACTGGCAGCCTCCCATTTTCCCCTTGAGTTCAGTCAAGTACCCCTGTCAAATCAGCTAAGTCAACAGCACCTTCATGAGCATAATCATACATCTGACACTCCTGAAGTTTCTCAACAGATTCATTCATTCACCATTCCTACAGAAATAATTTCAGCTCCCGGCATGAGCATAAATATAAAATTTGTATGGAATAGTACATCTGACTCAACTCTTTTGCCCATGGAAACTGATTGTTTCACCAGCAACCTCATAGATGAAGGCTCATTGTGTGATAGTGATGTGATAATGAAAACTCAATCGTATTCTAAGGATACCCCATCATATACTCAATTACATGATTTATCTGAACTGTCCCTTTCTGAACTATCTAAATTTTCAAATGCATTTGAGTTACCCGAAAATATGGGCTCAAAAACTATGATGCATATTCTTAGTGACTGGTTCTCAGGCACAGAACATTTAGCTTTCAGTGGATTCTCAAGAACTAGCCAGATTTTGCCAGGCAATACAGTACTTAACCTGGATTCTACTGAAATGGTTATAAGTTACTCACATACCTCCAAAACCGTATTAACAACAAGATACGGGACTATTTCTGACTTTAACAAGGTACAAGGTAAGATTGTGGGAGTTGTTGAGTTTTCTCTTTGCCATATTTTTCAGAGAATCTTTACACTAACCAGCAGCAACCAACGAAATAATTAAAACAGA
Source organism: Rhinopithecus roxellana (assembly GCF_007565055.1). Lineage (NCBI taxonomy): Eukaryota > Metazoa > Chordata > Mammalia > Primates > Cercopithecidae > Rhinopithecus > Rhinopithecus roxellana. The sequence goes on from NC_044558.1 coordinate 134,347,795, forward strand.
ATAACCTAGTGGTAACCATGTGATGAGACTACATATGCTTGATTTTATTCTCTACATTTGTCTATATTTTCCAACTTTTTCAAAGAACAGAGTTACTTTTAGGAAGAAAAAACTTTAAGAACGTATCATGTAAGAAAAGTCAACAACAGGCCGGGGTGCGGTGGCTCATACCTGTAATCCCAGCACTCTGGGAGGCCAAGGCAGGAGGATCACCTGAGGTCAGGAGTTTGAGACCAGCCTGGCCAACATGGTGAAACCCCGTCTCTAATAAAAGTACAAAAAATTAGCCGGGCATGCTGGCAGGTGCCTGTAATTCCAGCTACTCCAGAGGGTCAGGCAAGAGCCTGGGCAACAAGTGCGAAACTCCATCTCAAAAAAAAAAAAAAAAAAAAAGGAAAGGTCAATAACAAAATATGGTACCCATCTTATGCCTTATACACATTATTTAATGTGTATTGTGTTTACAATAGATTGATCAAAGACTCACAAACCTGGAAGGAACTTCAAGCCATTACTCTGTCCAGTTAGTATTATTCCTAAATCATTCATCTGTTGCAGTCTTTATTTTTGAGACGGAGTTTCACTTATTGCCCAGGCTGGAGTACAATGATGTGACCTCAGCTCACCACAACCTCCGCCTCCTGGGTTCAAGCAATTCTCCTGCCTCAGCTTCCCAAGTAGCTGGAATTACAGGTGTCCACCACCAAGCCTGGCTAATTTTCTTTTTTTTTTTTTGTATTGTTAGTAGAGATGGGGTTTCACCATGTTGGCCAGGGTGGTCTCAACTCCTGACCTCAGGTGATCCACCCGCCTCGGCCTCCCAGAGTGCTGGGATTACAGGCGTGAGCCACCATGCCCGGCCCTGTTGCAGTCTTACAGACCACCACAGTTAAAAAAATGCTTGCTAACAGATTCAAACTCTACAACTAAAGTTAAAACCATCCTCTTTCATTTAGTTTATTTATCTCATGATATACTGCAAACAGGCAGTATGATGATTAAGAACTCAGTATCTATAGTGAAACGGGTTTGAAATCTAGCTGTATAATTTACTATATGTGTAATATTAGGTATTCACATTAGTATATTACTTTTATCATTTATAAACTGAGGATAATTATTCCAGTATGTTTGTGAAGATAAAATATGTACTTAGCACAGTGCCTGACACATGGTTCATTAAATGCAAGCCATCATCTCTGTTCATCTTCTCTTCTCTGAACTAGCTAACTCATATTAGAGTGATTGCTTTAGAACTTGTTTCAAATTGAAACATACTTGTATGGTAATTTCCATGGAAATTTTCATTGATCTTTAATTTGGGGGAGATTTCCTTGTTTAAATTAAATGTCTAAATTAAGGGCCAGGTGTGGTGGCACACACATGAATCCTAGCACTTTGGGAGGCTGAGGCAGGAAGATTGCTTGAGCTCATGAATCTGCGACCAGCCTGGGCAACATAGTGAGAGCCTGTCTCTACAAAAACAAACAAACAAAAATTTAAAAATTTAAAAATTTAGCCGGGTGTAGTGGCGCATGACTGTAGTCCCAACTACTCTGGAGGCTGAGTTGGGAGGATCACTTGAGCCTGGGAGGTTGAGGCTGCAGTGAGCCATGATTGTGCCACTGCACTCCAGCCTGGGCAACAGAGTGAGACCCTGTCTTAAAAAATAAAAACAAAACAACAACAACAACAAAAAGAGGTTCCTTTGGAGTAACTACAAAGTTTACAGAAACATTAGTTAGACAAGGTGCAACCAGTTTGTCTGTCACTAAATATGACCTGCTTCAAGTAACATAGATGCTGACAACATGTGCTCTGCATTCTGAATCTCAGAAACCCGAGACCATGTCACACCCAGGTAAGCAATTCTATCATCATGGAATGGTAAGGCTGATGGAACTTGATGCTGTTTGAAATTCAGTAGAAACAGATCTCCCTACTAGTTAGGACTTACACTGTTAATCAATCCCATTAAATATGCAACAGTACTTAGATGTCACTTTCAAATAGTCTTTGTTTATCAGGTGATTGCACTACTCTGTCTTGATTCATATTTTTCAGTAGCGTGATACTCCTCTTCTGTCCAACTTAATGCTCCCCACAATATCTAAAGCCATCTGCCTTTGTTATATTGCATCATAGCCCCATTTTTGTGATGTTATCTCATCTTGCTCAGAAAACACCTAAATGTATCTATGCAGAGCTTGAAATGTTTTGTAGTTTGAGATTTAAATGTTAATTGAAATTAGAGCACGTTTGTTCAATTATGTAACTTACATGTACCATTATATAACTTGTATGCACTGATCTTTAAAACTTTTCCTGGGCCGGGCGTGGTGGCTCACGCCTGTAATCCCAGCATTTTAAGAGGCCAAGGCAGGCGGATCACGAGGTCAGGAGATTGAGACCATCCTGGCTAACACGGTGAAACCCCGTCTCTACTAACAATACAAAAAAAAAAAAAAAAAAAAAAAGCCGGGCGTGGCGGCGGGCACCTGCAGTCCCAACTACTCAGGAGGCTGAGGCAGGAGAATGGCATGAACTGGGGAGGCAGAGCTTGCAGTGAACCAAGATTGGGCCACCGCACTCCAGCCTGGGAGACAGAGCGAGATTCCGTCTCAAAAAAAAAAAAAAAAAACCCAAGAAACCAAAAAACAAAACTTTTCCTGTTCAATTTTTTTTTTTTTTTTTTGAGACGGAGTCTCTAGCTGTCTCCCAGGCTGGAGTGCAGTGGCTGGATCTCAGCTCACTGCAAGCTCCGCCTCCCGGGTTTACGCCATTCTCCTGCCTCAGCCTCCCGAGTAGCTGGGACTACAGGCGCCCGCCACCTCGCCCGGCTAGTTTTTGTTTTGTGTGTGTTTGTGTGTGTGTGTGTGTGTGTGTGTGTGTGTGTGTGTGTGTGTGTGTGTGTGTGTGTTTAGTAGAGACGGGGTTTCACCGCGTTAGTCGGGATGGGCTCGATCTCCTGACCTCGTGATCCGCCCGTCTCGGCCTCCCAAAGTGCTGGGATTACAGGCTTGAGCCACCGCGCCCAGCCCTCCTGTTCAATTTTTTTTTTTTTTTTTTTTTTTTTGAGACGGAGTCTTGCTCTGCTGCCCAGGCTGGAGTGCAGTGGCCGGATCTCAGCTCACTGCAAGCTCCGCCTCCCGGGTTCACGCCATTCTCCTGCCTCAGCCTCCCGAGTAGCTGGGACTACAGGCGCCCGCCACCTCGCCCAGGCTAGTTTTTTTTTTGTATTTTTTTTTTAGTAGAGACAGGGTTTCACCATGTTAGCCAGGATGGTCTCGATCTCCTGACCTCGTGATCCACCCGTCTCGGCCTCCCCAAGTGCTGGGATTACAGGCTTGAGCCACCGCGCCCGGCCCTCTTCAATTTTTAACAAAAAAGTCAGTTTTAAGAATTTAGGCTCTTTGCCAAAATACTGTTTTTCTGAAGTCCCCTAAACCAGATTTGATTAGTTGGTAATACTAATATCTTTCTCTGTGTGTGTGTGTGTATATATCTTTGTGTGTGTGTGTGTATATATATATATATCTTTGTGTGTGTGTATATATATATATATTTGTGTGTGTGTATATATATATATCTTTGTGTGTGTATAGAGAGAGAGAGAGACAGAGAGATCAAGTGTTCCTACTTCCCTATGCAAAACTGAGGAAACAAGTTAACCATCAAGACAACCTTAGCATTTAAATAAAGAGTAGTATTTATTGAAATTTATTTCTTGTTCGCTTCTTCTAGGTCAACCCAACACATTTCCAACAGTTGTTAATTCAATCCAGTTGATAACAGCAACTGTTGGGCATACATTTCATTTCCCAATCCCTCCTGACACATTTTATGACCAGGAAGATGGCAACTCGACCCACTTGACACTGGAAATAAAATCAGTAAATGAGTATCCTTCGGGCCCAGAAAGCTGGCTTCAATTTAATGTGACTCATCAAATACTGTATGGGTATCCCCTAGAACTGGATTTCCAATACTCCCCTCAGGAATTTCTTCTCTGTGCCACTGATTCCAGGGGCCTGGTTGCTCAGATGCCTTTGACTATTGAACTGAAACTACCCAGAAGTACTCCCTGCCATGCTTACACTCTGCGCACAAAAAAAGTTTCTACTCATTCATTAAAAGGAGAGAGAGGATTGGTTTATTTTTTGCTAAACTCGAGTAACCCTGAACAGACTGTATTAATTACCCTGAGACCAGGGTCTACTATTATAACCTGGTATAATAGGGCCTTATGTTTAGTTAACAGCAGTTCTCTGAAATGGTGTCCTAACAAAGAAATCCAGGAAATAATGTTTAAACTAAGGAGGCCTGATGGAAATGTCCATCCAAACTTTGTATATGCTATGCTGCCAGAATACAAAATTGGCACAGTTGAGAACATCACATATAGTGGAATCTGCCTTACTCTGGAGCTAGACAATGGGTTAACTGGAAACAGCATTGTAGCTTCATCTAACACAGAAACTAGTCCCTGGATTAGAAATGTGCTTCTGGCCTTGCTTTGGTAAGTACGTGTCTACTAGTTGTGGTAGCGGCAGCAGCAAGGGTAGCTTACCATTGCTGTAAGAGTTGTCAGACTTTTTTTGTTCCTCAGTCCCTGGTGTTTCAAGGAAGAACGCTAACAAGTAACACTGCCCAAGAAATGGATGTGCTAAGGCCCCGAAAGCCACCCATTCTGGAGTGTGAAGTTCCACCTTCCCCTCAGTTATGGAGAAGGTTACCACTGTCTTCTCAACATCAAGCTTACAGAGAAAATGTGATCACTGGCATGGAAACAAGAGCAGATATTTTTCCTACCTCCAAAATATCAACCCCTATTTCATTATGAAATGGATCTCATTAGTCAGAGGAAGAGTAAATAATGTCATCAGAAATCTAAATGCATCAACTAGTGTTCAAGAATTAGGACTAATCAATATGGAAATTAGGTAAAATCAACAATCAGATTGTCAAAAGATAAGCAATAATTTGTCCTCTGTGTTAACTGTATTAACATACTCCCAGTGAATTCTAATCAGTTATTTCCCCTTGAAAGCCTAGTCAATTATATCAGTTATATCCCCTTGAAAGCCTGGATAGTCAATTTATAATTGACTATCAATTATAAATTGGTGGCCATCACCCAGGCCACCACTACCATAAACAATTCATGTAATGATTCATCCATTATGGTCAGCAATGCCACCACTGGCAATCCCATCTCCAAATGTGAGAAGTGCTATAAACCACCAATGCAAGGCACTCATTACAACCCTCCACATAAAGGCATGATTAATTTAACAATAATAAATACACGAATAGGTTGATGTCCTACTATGTATGGACAAAGAATTATGGAATCTTTACCTCTTCGTTGTATTTTACCTTTTGCTTACAAACAAGCTCATGCCACTGTTCTAAAAATCCACACACTGGGTGATATAAAAAGACTACCAAAAAATAACAAAACTTCTCTCAATTCTCTTCTACCAAGCTACCACAACAGGCAAGAGCATTTTTTGTTACCGTATTTCTGAAACAGCTGACAACATTCATCATCCTCTACTTTAACTTCATTCATGTAACATTTTAATTGCTACAATTGTTTCTATTCCCACCATTCCATGGAAATGGCCTTTTGGAAGTCATTACCAGCATCCTGGTTGGCATGTCCAAATGCACTGTTTTAACTGTGTCTTCTGAACGTCTCTGCAGCTCCCATGGCAGGTTATCCCACCTCTTTGACCTTTTTTTTCCGTCTTCTGTCCCTTTAAACTTGATCCCCAAGGCCTGTTCCTGAACTTGGTAAGTACACAAACTGAAGGTGATTATTTATTTTAAAATAAGACAATATATTTTTTTAAATCTTCTAATCTAAAGAGTTTATTGTTTACTACCCCATTTCTTACTGAGAAATTATAGGGGCACTTAATATCACCTTTTCTCCTTTGGGTCTTTTCACTTTCAACTGATTCAAAACAGCTGTGGAATTAATTTAAAATGTTACAAATAAGAAAATTCCTAATTAAACACTAAATTAAATTTGTACCTTTCTTTAGGAGGAACTTGTTTCAATATACACAAGCTGCTAAATTTAGTTTCTATTGAATATTCAGACAGGATATAAAGACAAACATACATATTGTACCATAACAAATTGCCAATGTTCAATATACTTTGCATATAAAAATTGTAATTTCATGATTCAATCTAAGATGTTCATTTTAATCACTGAGATAGAAATCTCGATGAAATCAAACATCTTAAGAATAAATTCAGATCCTGGAATTTCCTAAATTAAGTCTAATGCTTCCCATCATTACGATATGGAAATTTTTAGATTTGCTCACATTTAGCAGCACCTCCGTAACAAAATTACCATTTGGATGCTTTTGTTCTCCACATATGTGAAATTACGCTAATGATTTTAATTGAAATGTGCCAGAAATAACAAAGCAAATAACTCAGTGCTTCATAAAACAATCTTAAAGTACTGTAAATTGTTTTGCTCTGAGGTAAGAGCACCTTAGTTCACTGTAAAGAATGCCAGTACTAAAGAATTCAAATATTGATGGTCCTCCAAAACCAAGCTGCGTATTGTTCAAGCTGATTCTTAATTCTTACCCAAAGCATTAATGTCAATGTTTGTATTAATAATTCTATGCAAGTTGTAATGATGGTTGCATGTCTATATGGTGATTTTGAACAATATTCCAATACACTGGAATTTTCTGGAGAAAAATCTCACTGTATTTATGATTGTGTGTAATTGTTTGTCAGACATACCATGTGATAGTAAGAGTGCTGTAAAAATTTTGCCTTATAGTTATAAAAATAACTTTCAGTCAGTAGAATGTTTTAATATAATTGAAAGTATATATATTCTCTGTTAGTGTAACTTTGGTTCCCACAATCATTAAGTCTGGACTTAAGATTCCAGTATAGATGAATGCTATGGTTTCCATGTTCTTATCAAAACTTGTGTCGAAACTTCATTGCCATTTTAACAGTATGAAGAGGTGGGATCTTTAAGAGATGATTAGTCTATGAGAGCTCCCACTCATGGATACATTAATGCCATTATCACAGGACTGGGTTAATTGTTGCAGGGGTGGGTTCCTGATAAAAGAATGGAGTTTGGCCCAATTTCCTCTCTCTGTCTCTCATGCTCACCCGCCCAACTGCCATGTTATGACACAGCACAAGGGCCTTCACCAGGAGTGGCCCCTTGATCTTGGACTTCCCAGCCTCTAGAACTTTGAGCTAAATAAATTTATTTCCTTTATAATTTACCCAGTCTGTGATATTGTTACAGCAGCAGAAAATGGAATAAAACCATGAGTGATAAATATTTTATAATTTACATTTTGTCCACTTCTCTTGATTAGTTAAATCCTCAATATGAACCACCTCCGGAGGGTGAGGTGGGTGTCCAAAGAACATCTAGTTAATCCTGCAGAATTGTTAGCTGGAGAGGCCAGGCATGGTGGTTCATGCCTGTAATCCCAGCACTTTGGGAGGCCAAGGCGGGTGGATCACGAGGTCAGGAGATCGAGACCATCCTGGCTAACACGGTGAAACCCTGTCCCTACTAAAAATACAGAAAATTAGCTGGGCATGGTGGTGGGCACCTCTAGTCCCAGTTACTTGGGAGGCTGAGGCAGGAGAATGGCATGAACCCAGGAGGCGGAGCTTACAGTGAGCTGAGATTGTGCTACTGCACTCCAGCCTGGGCGACAAAGTGAGACTCCATCTCAAATAATAATAATAACAACAATAATAATAATGATAATAATTATTGTTAGCTGGAGAGCCTATCAATCAACAACATGGAGTAATATAGAAAGCTACTGGCACAGTTCGAAATCCAGCCATAGAAATAGTCTCCCAGTTGGTAGAGCAAAGTAACAGGAGTTCACAAATAGTATACACAAATGGAGGCTGAAAAGTAGATATGACTGTCAACCAGTAGCATGGCCTTAGACCATGGAAAAGGAAGGAACATAAACTCAAGAGTAAAACAAGATCCCAGTCTTTGAAGATGGGTTGTGAAGGAAAGAACTCTGGATCAATAAATAAACCAGGGACCCCAAATGAAAGAAATGGACAGCACAAGACGAAAACTGTATAACAAGAATAAGATATAAAAGATCAGAGCAAGATGGCCGAATAGGAACAGTTCCGGTCTGTAGCTCCCAGTGAGACCAATGCAGAAGGCGGGTGATTTCTGCATTTCCAGCTGAGGTACCTGGTTCATCTCATTGGGACTGGTTAGACAGTGGGTACAGCCCATGGAAGTCAAGCAGAAGCAGGTTGGGGCACTGCCTCACCTGGGAAGTGCCAGGGGTCGAGGAACTCCCTCCCTTAGCCAAGGGAAGCTGTGAGGGACCCTGCCACGAGGACGGTGCTATCTGGCCCAGATTCTATGTTTTTCCCATGGTCTTCGCAGTCCACAGACCAGGAGATTCCCTCAGACACCTACGCCACCAGGGCCATGGGTTTCAAGCACAAAACTGGGCGGCTGTTTGGGCAGACCCTGAGCTAGTTACAGGAGGTTATTTTCATACCCCAGTGGCACCCGGAATGCCAGCAAAACAGAACCATTCACTTCCTGGAAAAGGGGCTAAAGCCAGGGAGCCAAGTGGTTTAGCTCAGCGAATCCTATCCCCACGGAGCGCAGCAAGCTAAGATCCACTGGTTTGAAATTCTCGCTGCCAATACAGCAGTCTGAAGTCGACCTGGGATGCTGAAGCTAGGTGCGGGGAGGGGCGTCTGTCATTCCTGAGGCTTGACTAGGCGGTTTTCCCCTCACAGTATAAACAAAGCTGCCTGGAAGTTCAAACTGGGCAGAGTCTACCACAGCTCCACAAAGCCACTGTAGCCAGACTGCTTCTCTAGATTCCTCCTCTCTGGGCAGGATATCTCTGAAAGAAAGGCAGCAGCCCCAGTCAAGGGCTTATAGATAAGACTTCCATCTCCCTGGGACAGAGCACCTGGGAGAAGGGGCAGCTGTGGGCACAGCTTCAGCAGACTTAAAGGTTCCTGCTTGCCGGCTCTGAAGAGAGCAGAGGTTCTCCCAGCACAGTGCTCGAGCTCTGCTAAGGGACACACTGCCTCCTCAAGTTGGTCCCTAACACCTATGACTCCTCACCAGGAGACATCTCCTAGCAGGGGTTAGCAGACACCTCATACAGGAGAGCTCCAACTGGTATGTGGTGGGTGGCCCTCTGGGATACAGCTTCTAGAGGCAGGAGCAGGCAGCAATCTTTGCTGTTCTGCAGCCTGCATTGGTGATGCCCAGGCAAACAGGGTCTGGAGTGAACCCCCAGCAAACTCCAGTAGACCTGCAGCAGAGAGGCCTGTTAAAAGGAAAACAAATAAACAGAAAGCAATAGCATCAACATCAACAAAAAGGATGACTACCCAAAAACTCCACCCAAAGGTTACCAACAGCAAAGACCAAAGGTAGATAAATCCACGAAGATAAGGAAAAATCAGCACAAAAAGGATGAAAATTCCAAAAACCAGAATGCCTCTTCTCCTCCAAAGGATCACAACTTCTCGCCAGCAAGGACACAAAACTGGATGGAGAATGAGTTTGAGGAACTGACAGAAGTAGGCTTCAGAATGTGGGTAATAACAAACTCCTCCAAGCTAAAGGAGCATTTCTAACCCAATGCAAGAAAGTTAAGAACCCTGATAAAAGGTTAGAGGAACTGCCAACTAGAATAACCAGTTTAGAGAAGAACATAAATCACCTGATGCAGCTGAAAAATACAGCACAAGAACTTTGTGAAGCATACACAAGTATCAATAGCCGAATCGATCAAGCAGAAGAAAGGATATCAAAGACTGAAGATCAACTTAAGGAAATAAAGTATGAAGATAAGATGAGAGAAAAAAGAATGAAAAGGAACAATCAAAGCCTCCAAGAAATATGAGACTATATGAAAAGACCAAACCTCTGTTTGATTGGTGTACCAATTGATTGAAAGTGATAGGGAGAATGGAACCAAGTTGGAAAACACACTTCAGGATATTATTCCAGAGAACTTCCCCAGCCTAGCAAGACAGGCCAACATTCAAATTCAGGAAACACAAAGAACATCACAAAGATACTCACTGAGAAGAACAACCCCAAGACACATAATCTTCAGATTCACCAAGGTTGAAATGAAGGAAAAAATGTTAAGGGCAGCCAGAGAGAAAGGTTGGGTTACCCACAAAGGGAAGCCCACCAGACTAACAGTGGATCTCTCTGCAGAAACCCTACAAGCCAGAAGAGAGTGGGGGCCAATATTCAACATTCTTAAAGAAAAGAATTTTCAAACCAGAATTTCATATCCAGCCAAACTAAGCTTCATAAGTGAAGAAGAAACAAAACCCTTTAGAGACAACCGAAAGCTGAGGGATTCTGTCACCACCAGTGGGCCTGCCTTACAAGACATCCTGAAAGAAGCACTAAATATGGAAAGGAGAAAACTGGGACCAGCCACTGTAAAAACAAATCAAACGGTAAAGACTATCAACACTATGAAGAAACTGCATCAACTAATGGGCAAAATAACCAGCTAGCATCATAATGACAGGATCAAATTCACACATAACAATATTAACCTTAAAAGTAAACGGGCTAAATGCCCCAATTAAAAGGCACAGACTGGCAAATTGGATAAAGAGTCAGGACCCATCAGTGTGCTGTATTCAGGAGACCCATCTCACATGCAAAGACACACACAGGCTCAAAATAAAGGGATGGAGGAAGATTTACCAAGCAAATGGAAAGCAAAAAAGGGCAGGGGTTGCAATCCTAGTGTCTGATAAAATAGACTTTAAACCAACAAAGATCAAAAAAGAAAAAGGACACTACATAATGGTGGTAAAGGGATCAATGCAACAAGAAGAGCTAACTATCCTAAATATATATGCATCTAATACAGGAGCACCCAGATTTATAAAGCAAGTTCTTAGACACCCACAAAGATACTTAGACTCCCACACAATAATAGTGGGAGACTTTAACACCCCATTGTCAACATTAGACAGATCAACAAGACAGAAAATTAACAAGGATATTCAGGACTTGAACTCAGCTCTGGACCAACTGGACCTAATAGACATCTACAAGACTCTCCACCTCAAATCAACAGAATATACATTATTCTCAGCACCATATCACACTTATTCTAAAACTGACCACATAATTGGCAGTAAAACACTCCTCAGCAAATGCAAAAGAATGGAAATCATAACAAACTATCTCTCAGACCACAGTGCAATCAAATTGGAACTCAGGATTAAGAAAGTCACTCAAAACCGCACAGCTACACGGAAACTGAACAACTTGCTCCTGAATGACTACTGGGTACATAACAAAATTAAGGCAGAAATAAATAAGTTCTTTGAAACCAATGAGAACGAAGACAGAATGTACCAGAATCTCTGGGACACAGCTAAAGCAGTGTTTGGAAGGAAATTTAAAGCACTAAATGCCCACAAGAAAAAGCCGGAAAGATCTAGAATCGACACCCTAACATCACAATTAAAAGAACTACAGAAGCAAAAGCAAACAAATTCAAAAACTAGTAGAAGATAAGAAATAACTAAGATCAGAGCAGAACTGAAGGAGACAGAGACATGAAAAACTCTTCAAAAAAAATGAATGAATCCAGGAGGTGGTTTTTTGAAAAGATCAACAAAATTGATAGATCGCTAGCCAGACTAATAAAGAAGAAAAGAGAGAAGAATCCAATAGACACAATAAAAAATGATAAAGGGGAACCACTGATCCCACAGAAATACAAACTACCATCAGAGAATACTATAAACACCTCTATCCAAATAAACTAGAAAATCTAGAAAAACTGGAAAAATTCCTAAACACATACACCCTCCCAAGACTAAACCAGGAAGAAGTTGAATCCCTGAATAGTCCAATAAGCTCTGAAATTAAGGCAGTAATTAATAGCCTACCAACCATAAAAAGCCCAGGACCAGATGGATTCACAGCTGAATCCTACTATAGAGAGGAGCTGGTAACATTCCTTCTGAAACTATTCCAAACAACAGAAAAAGAGGGACTCCTCCCTAACTCATTTTATGAAGCCAGCATCATCCTGATACTGAAACCTGGCAGAGACACAACAAAAGAAGAAAATTTCAGGCCAATATCCCTGCTGAACATTGATGTGCAAATCCTCAATAAAACACTGGCAAACCAAATCCAGCAGCATATTAAAAAGCTTATTCACCACAATCAAGTCGACTTCATTCCTGGGATGCAAGGCTGGTTCAACATACGCATATCAATAAATGTAATCCATCACATAAACAGAACCAATGACAAAAACCATGATTATTTCAATAGATGCAGAAAAGGCCTTTGATAAAATTCAACACTCCTTCATGCTAAAAACAGGTATTGATGGAACCTATCTCAGAATTAATAGGAGCTATTTATGACAAACCCACAGCCCATGTTATACTGAATGGGCAAAAGCTGGAAGCATTCCCTTTGAAATCTGGTACAAGACAAGGATGCCCTCACTCACCACCTCCTATTCAACACAGTATTACAAGTTCTGGCCAGGGGAATCAGGCAAGAGAAAGAAATAAAGCATATTCAAATAGGAAGAGAGAAAGTCAAATTATCTCTGCAAATTACATGATTGTATATTTAAAAAACCCCATCGTCTCAGCCCAAAAACTCCTTAAGCTGATAGGCAACTTCAGCAAAGTCTCAGGATACAAAATAAATGTGCGAAAACCACAAACATTCCTAAACACCAATAACAGACAAACAGAAAGCCAAAGCATGAGCAAACTCCCATTCACAATTGCTACAAAGCAAACAAATTACCTAGGAATACAACTTACAAGGGATATGATGAACCTCTTCCAAGAAGAACTACAAACTACTGCTCAAGGAAATAAGAGAGGACACAAATAAATGGAAAAACATTTCATGCTCATGGATAGGAAGAATCAATATTGTGAAAATGGCCACACCTCCTAACGTAATTTATTGATTCAATGCTATTCCCATCAAGCCACCATTGATTTTCTTCACAGAATTAGAAAAAAACTACTTTAAATTTTATATGGAACCGAAAAAGAGGCTGTATAGCCAAGACAATCCTAAGTAAAAAGAACAAAGGTGGAGGTGTCACGTTACCTGACTTCAGACTCTATTACAAGGCTACAGTAACCAAAACAGCATGGTACTGGTACCAAAACAGATACATAGACCAACAGGACAGAACAGAGCCCTCAGAAATAACACCACACATCTACAACATTCTGATCTTTGACACACCTGACACAAACAAACAATGGGGAAAGGATTCTCTATTTAATAAATGGTGCTAGGAAAACTGGCAAGCCATATGCAGAAAACTGAAACTGGACCCCTTCCTTACACCTTATACAAAAATTAACTCAAGATGGATTAAAGATTTAAATGTAAGAACTAAAACCATAAAAACCCTAGAGGAAAACCAAGGCAAGACTATTCAGGACATAGGCATGGGCAAGGACTTCATGACTAAAACATCAAAAGCAATGGCAACAAAAGCCAAAATTGACAAATGGGATCTAATTAAAGAGCTTCTGCACAGCAAAAGAAACTACATCAGAGTGAACAGGCAACCTACAGAATGGGAGAAAGTTTTTGCAATCTATCCATTGAACAAAGGGCTAATATACAGAATCTACAAGGAACTTAAACAAATTTACAAGAAAAAAAACAACCCCATCAAAAAGTGGGCGAAGAATATGAACAGACACTTTACAAAAGAAGACATTTATGTGGCCAACAAACATATGAAAAAAAGCTCATGATCACTGGTCATTAGAGAAATGCAAAGCAAAACCACAATGAGATACCATCTCACACCAGTTATAATGTCGATCATTGAAAGTCAGGAAATAACAGATGCTAGAGAGAATGTGGAGAAATAGGAACACTTTTACACTGTTGGTGGGCATGTAAATTAGTTCAACCATTGTGGAAGACAGTGTGGCGATTCCTCAAGGATCTAGAACCAGAAATACCATTTGACTCAGCAATCCCATTACTGGGTATACACCCAAAGGATTAAAAATCATTCTGCTATAAAGACACATGCACACATATGTTTATTGCAGCACTATTCACTATAGCAAAGACTTGGAACCAACCCAAATGCCCATCAATGTTAGACTGGATAAAGAAAATGTGGCACATATACACCATGGAATACTATGCAGCCAGAAAAAAGGATGAGTTCATGTCCTTTGCAGGGACACGGATGAAGCTGGAAACCATCCGTGGTTTCCAGGAACAGAAAATCAAATACTGCATGCTCTCACTCATAAGTAGGAGTTGAACAATGAGAACATATGGGCACAGGGAGGGGAACATTACACACCGGGACCTACTGGCGGGGTGGGGGACAAGGGGAGGGATAAGATAAGGAGAAATACCTAATGCAGATGACAAGTTGATGGGTGCAGCAAACCACCATGGCACACGTATACCTATGTAACAAACCTGCACGTTCTGGACGTGTATCCCAGAACTTAAAGTAAAATAAATAAATAAAAGGTCAGAGCCCATTGAAATGTAAATATGATCTATTAATTAGCTATTGAGATACAGTTTCTTCAACCCCACAAGTCTAAGATGCTAATTAGGCCTGGCCCTGCCTATGTATGGTTTGTGTCAGTGTATATCTAAACACAGTGGAATTGAGTAAAAGTAGCTCTATCTTAGGGAAGAGGGCTGAGAACGAGACAGGAGTTAATAAAGGAAAGTAATGTCAATTTCACCAGGCTGACCTGGAAGCCTGCTGAACCCCTGTGTAAAGACCAGTTGTTTTTTTTTTTTTTTTTCAGTAGAAAATACTGAGTCTGTATAAAGAGCTTCCTTTCTCTAATAAACACTCACGGAAAAAAATGGCAAACTTACAATTAGCATTTAACATTGAAATAACCTACCACTTGTAACACATTATAAACTTCTAGATGAAGAAGCGCAGGAAAAAGGCCCAAGAAACATATAACATATAACCATGACATTTCTGAGAAATGAGACTAAGATTCATCCAGAGATAAAAACAACCTAGTAACTTTCCTTGCTTCTAAATCTGTGAAGTGATTTCCTTTATGCTTCTCTTTAAGAAAAGCAAATAGATGGAAAATATTAGCAGAAAAACATAAAGAGTAAAATTACCCAATAGTAGTAAATATAAAATTACACAACCTACCTGAAAACTGTACTTTTAAATGGATAAGAACACATATGCAAAATAACTTAAAACAAAATAAAAACAATGTTCTTTTTAAGAAAAGCACAATATATGATGCGGTTTAATAAGAAAGATTTTATATTAAGTATTGCAAATCTTAAACTCTCATCAAATTTTTAAAAATTCCTATAGGTTGTTTTCAGTCATTAAGTGACTAAAGTGTTTTCTAAAGGAATTCTCAAATGTTCTGCATGTCAAATATTTTAATAGTTTTATTTGGCAAAGAGAAGCCTAAGAATTTTTTTAAAAACATTTCCAGAGAGAACACTTTATACCATAAAATAAACTTGTATAATTTGGGAGGGCAAATCATCTCAAATGTATATTTTTGAATTATGTGCCAATTTTATAATTAGTACAAAAATGATAGCTGAAATATTTTAAAAATGTAAAAACCAGTCCAGGCAACATAACTATACAATCTTGCTGTAAAAGTACTTATATCGAATTCCACCCAAAATATTTTTGCAATATACTAAATTTAGTTCTTCAAGTCACTCTTCACTGCCGGCTGGCTTTTCCATTTTCTGGTGTCTCCATCCTGAAAATAGGAGGAAAAAATGAGTTGATAAAATAAATATTCATTAACATTTTTGTCTCCTTAATTATCTACCTTTCACATGAAACTTAATATATTCACAGAACAGAACATCAGCATTTTAGGAAAAGACTAACGTTAGGGTTCCTCTAGCTAGGCCAACTTCATTTTACAGTGAAAATTGAGGCCCTGAGAGACTAAGTGACCTTCCCAAGGTCACATGTCAAAGGCTACTGGTTTTTGTTTGTTTGACTATACCACACTCTCCCTTTCCAAGCAAAACTAAGGAAAAAATCTCTACGATTTAGTCAAGAATTTACTTCCTTTTGCACTAAATAAATGTATTTCTACCAACAAATTTTTAAGAGGATTTCGTCTGAAAAAAAAAAAAATCAAAATAATCAGATCTGAGATTATTATAATCAATATTCTTAATATTGTATTCCTTAATAGGAAAACATTTCCCTCTGTTATTATACAGAGATTGGTATTATATCCTAAGTGGTATGATTTTTCCCTCTATAATGTTTACTAAGCATTGAAAAGAAATGCTCTAAGGAGTAAATACTTTCAGGGTTACAATCAATATAATTGAGCCTTTTACAAGCAAAAATCAAAGAGGTTAATTTTTTCTCCTTATGGGGAACATGTATTAGTTCAAAATATTAGTAATAAAAAAATTGCTGATTATTACAAATAAGCAACGTTTGTTAAGGTACTGTACAGGCAATTGACAAAACCAATTTTGACAATAAATAACACAAACCCATTTTCCTCTTTAAGATGTTGATACAGTTCAGCTCTGTTATTAACAGAGTTCAAACGTCCAGCAAATTCCTGATGTTTTCTGGAATTGGCAGTATTGATTCTATTACTCCACAAGGATAATAAGGACACTGGCCCTGGTGTTATATTTAAAAGGAAGAAAAAAAAAGACAGAATAATTTATTACTTCCGAATTTACAATTTACACTTACCTTTAATTCTGTTGTTCATTTGACACAATTAAGGCAGTTAATTCTGTAGTTCATTTTACACAATTAAGGCAACCATTTTCCTCTTATTCTGAAATTAATGTGTTTCAGGGTCCCCAAGAGCAACCACTAGGTCAGTGATTGATGGAAGGACTCAAATGACTACATGTAAAGTTATACTCCTGGTTAAGAATGATTACAGCAATACAGTAAGGAGACACAGCTAGGTCAGTAAGCAGAAGAATCACATGAGGTGGAGACTGGCAGAGTCCATTTGCAGGATTCCCATGCTCACTCTCTCCAATGAGTTTTATGCAGAGTGCATACTACCTCCATAGGCAAACATGCAGCCACACGTGTGCAATATTTCTGCCAGGAAAGTCTGTTTGAGTAGAGTCCAGGGTTTTTATTGGGGGCTGATCAGGTGAGTATTCTCTACCTAACCATAACGACCAAAGTTCCAGACTTTCAGAAGGGAAGCAGGTGTTCAGTTCATTATCTAGGCAACATCTCAAAAGCCAAGTTTCCAGATGCCAGCCAAGAGCCAAACCTGCAAGCAGGCTTTTCTAATTATAATAGTCTCAGGCCTGCTATGTTAACTCTTTCCTGCACAATATGATAAGGCAAAAGAATTACAAGAGCCAAAACAATTTCGAAAAAGAAGAAAAAAGAAGATTCTTACTTCCTCATTACAAGACTTAATTTGAAGTGACTGTGACAGTACTGGATTGGTGAAAGGATGGCCACATAAACCAATAGAATATAAAGAAGAATCCAGAAGCAGACTGCCACATACACAGTCAACAAATTTCTGATCAATGTACAATACTTCAATGAAGAAAAGATAATCTTTTCAATAAATGCTGGTGGAACATTAGGACATTGTATGCAAAAGGATTAATATTGACCCATACTTTGTACCTTATAGAAAATAACTCAAAAATTGATCATGGCCAAAATGTAAATCTAAAATTACAGAACTCCTATAAGAAAAATCAGCATTTGTGACCTTGGGTTAGATTTCTAACATGTAACACCTAAAGCATAATCATAAAAGCAAAAATGGATATATTTGACTTCATCAAAATACAAAGCTTCTGCTGTGCAAAAGTCATCGTTTAAGAGAAGAACAAGCCACAGACTGGGTGAAAATACTTGCAAATCACATATCCAACACAGAACTTGTATCCAGATAAATAAATCCACTAATAAGAAAACAAACAATTCAATTTAAAAATGTACAAAATATTTTAATGGACCTTTCACCCAAGAAGATAGATAAAAAATAAGCAAAGGAAAAGAGTTTTACCATCATTAATCATGAGAGAAACGTAAATTAAAACACCAATGAAATATCACTATATACCTTATAGGATGAAAAACAAAAACAAAACAAAAACAGTAACCCTGACAACAGTAAGTGGACAAGGATGCAGAACACCCAGAACTCTCATACACTGGTGGTGGGAATGCAAAATGGTACCACCACTTTGGAAAAATAAGTTGGCAGTTTCTTATAAAATTAGTCATTATAATACTATGTGAAAAAAGCCAATCTCAAAGGGTGGCATGACATTTTCTTTCATTTATAAGACATTCTGAAAAATTATAGGGAGCACGATTATAGGAAGAGAAAACATATCAGTGGTTACCAGGGACTGGGGAGAAGGAGAGTGAAGGATGACTACAAAGGGTCAATACAAGGAAATCTTTTCAGGTGACAGACTGTTGTGTACCCTGATTGTGGTGGTGGTATGTATTGTCTAAACTCACAGAACTGTACATCAAAAAGAGCTAATATTATCATATATATTTAAAAATTCTTATTTTTCTTATTATAAAACTAATACGCGTTCATGAGAATAAATTTAGAAAACAATAAAACACATAAAGGAGGATATAAAATCATCCTAATGCCACTGCTCTAACAACTAAAAATTTTACTCTTTTTTCCAGTGCCAATCTATATCAACAAATGTTTTCTTTTTTGTTTTGTTTTGTTTTGTTACTGCATCATACAAAGACAGCTGAATAGACGTTTGCCAAATCTAGACGGCACATTTGGAATAGCCCAACCTTAAGTGCAGTGTATACAGCAGGCACAAAATTCACTTTGGGGAGGCCTGGGAAGTCATCTTCCAAAGCAGATAAAACTGAGGTATAATAAAAGGCCCAGATAAGTTGCTGATCAGAAGAGATATGCAATTTAGGTTATAAAATAGAATGAAAGAAAAAACAAACACTTTTCAAATACCAGGCTCAAACAGAAAGTTACAAGGAAAGGCAGTAATGTGCAATCAAGTTGCTTCTCATATGAGCTATTCCACATATTTCTATGGTGAAAAGCATCAGGGATCCATTTAATTTAATGGTAGCTGATATTTCATCTAAGTGACAAGCTAGTACATACGTGTATGAAAACTTAAAATTGAGATCACAGTACATATGTTTATGTAACCTGCTTTAAAAAAACTTACTCATTTACATATTCATTCAATAATTATTCTTGGGCTATATAAATACCACCCTGTGGGGGCTAGACGTGGTAACTCATGCCTGTAATCCCAGCACTTTGGGAGGCTGAGGCAGGCAAATCACCTGAGGTCAGGAGTTCGAGACCAGCCTGGCCAACATGGTGAAACCCTGTCTCTACTGAAAATATAAAAATCAGCCGGGCACGGTGGCAGGCACCTGTAATCCCAGCTACTCGGGAGGCCGAGGCAGGAGAATCACTCGAACCCAGGAGGCAGAGGCTGCAGTGAGCTGAGACAGTGCCATTGCATTCCACCCTGGGCAACAAGAGTGGACTCCGTCTCAATAAATAAATAAATACATACATACCAGCCTATGGACACACCATTATTCAGTCATTTTCTTACTAATATGGCTTTTAGTTGCTTGCAATTTTTGCCAGTATAAATACTCTTTGTTTTTTTTTTGAGACTGAGTCTTACTCTGTCGCCCAGGCTGGAGTGCAGTGGCACGATCTTGGCTCACTGCAATCTCCACCTCAGTAATACTCCTTGAGAGTTCTATTTGCCAAGCAATGCTGAAACACTGTTTAGAGTATACCTAAATTTCCCATCCTAATGAACAGTGGTATATTTTGTCATATGAGAAACAATTTATCAAAAAACATCTATTTAAATCTTATTATTTTCTGGGCCCTCTAGCAAATGCCTGAAAGGCAAATATAATAAGATCACCTCAAGGATGATCTCTGGTTTCAAAGAAACTAGTGAACTGAAGAATATCATATGTATCACTATATATATACACTATAACAAGCATATCAAAAACAAATAAGCCTGCCTTCTCCCTAGGATGAGCTGCCAATATTCATAAGCTGGTTCTACTGCCTTAGGAGAGGCACAGTGGCAGGACATCAGGTAGTCTAATGATGGCATACCATTACACATGTATCCTAAAAAGACTAAATCTAGTTTGCCTTCAAGATAACTAAGGCCTAGAATGATTTCAGGAGCTGCCAATCCCAAATCATATCCTTGGTGCCTAGAATTCCTTCAAGAGGAAACTAAACTTTTAACCTATAAGTAAGAGATTAAGAGGCTTTACAGTGAAAATATTGTTTATAATTATAACTACACTAAAACTCAAACATATTTTAATATAGCAATAAAAGAGTGATAATACATTATTTCTAGGTTTAGTAAGAGTTTAGGGTAAAAGAGTTTGTATTCAATATACCAGCTCTTACTATAGTATCAGGAACATAAACAGATTCAAGTTTATATATTTAAAATTTCTTAAAACACAAACTTTATATGCTTATTTTCCAAAGGCTTCATTAATGAAAGTATGACACTACTTGTTTTTGTTTTTAACACTGACAAACATATTTACTGCCTACATTCTCTAAGGCTGTGATATGGTTTGGCTGTGTGCCCACCCAAATTTCCATGCTGTTCTTGTGACAGTGAGTGAGTTCTCACTAGATCTGATGGTTTTATAAGGGGCTTCCTCTGCCTTTGCTCTGCCCTTCTCCTTGCTGCCGCCACGTGAAGAAGGACGTGTTTGCTTCTCCTTCTGCCATGACTGTAAGTTTTCTGAGGCCTCCCAGCCATGCTGGAACTGTGAGTCAATTAAACCTCTTTCCTTTAAAAATTACCCAGTCTCAGGTATGTCTTTATTAGCAGCATGACACTGGACTAATACAGGCTGTAAAGAGAGAATCTCCTAAACAGCATCCATGAATACCTAAGAACTCTTCCTCACATACACACAACAATATTAAATAACACTGTACAAAACAGAGCTTCATTGGAAAACTTTTTTTTTTTTTTCCTGAGACAGAGTCTTGCTCTGTTGCCCAGGCTGAAGTGCAATGGTGCGATCTTGGCTCACTGCAACCTCTGCCTCCTAGGTGCAAGTGATTCTCCTGCCTCAGCCTCCTGAGTAGCTGGGATTACAGGTGTGTGCCACCATGCCCAGCTAATTTTTATATTTTTAGTAGAGGTGGGGTTTCATCATGCTGGCCAGGCTGGTCTTTAACTTCTGACCTCAGGTGATCTGCCTGCCTCGGCCTCCCAAAGTGCTGGGATTACAGGGGTGAATCACCACACCCAGCCTGGAAAACTGTTTATAAAGCTAGTTACCACAGCTGTACCTTACCTTTTGATTTTTCCACTTGTGGAGTTTCATCCATTTCAACAAGGGGTTTTTTGTTTGGAGGTTCTGGGGAATCAGGCGAATCTTTTATAATCTCAGCTTCAGCCAAGTCTTCTTTTCCACGCTCTAAGATTCCTTTTAATCTTTTAGAGGGACAAATAATGAAATGTAAAGTTTAAATTTTTAGAAGTCTAAAAATGGTCTAATAATTAAACTATCTTTGCATATCAACCTTTATAGAAGATGGTTAATCTCATAAAATAAACCTAGGGACTAATCAAAAACTTCAATCTAAAACCAGGTAACAGAAATTAATCAATTAAATACAAGTTTCCCTTTTCCTTCATAATAACAATGTAACAATTCAGGAATTAGCTGTAAAATATATAAAAAAAGAATACTTAAATTAAAATTTAAAAGGTAGGAAATGATGTGATCTTCAGAAGAAATTGCACAATTTTGATTTTTAAAGATATGAACAAAATACTGAATTTCAAATTACAAATAAGTTTAATAAGTTTATCCCCATTTATTCTCTAGTCTATGTATTGTGCAGATGTATTTATGTTCTACAAATCAGAAACTTAACTCTAAGCTTTTATAGAGTTTCATCAGAGAACAAAAACACTTGCAAAATACACAAGAGTGTACTTGAAGCCCAGTGGGATCTGAATGACAGTACTTTTTCCCTCTTACGGTGAGCCAGTTTTGTTTCAGAAGCTCAGTAGCCCTAAGGAAAACATGAGCTTCTAAAGTCAAAGAGAATAAAAGTATTCTATTATTAATGGATAAAATTATAGGATTTCCAGAATTAGCTTCAAAGTATTCCTATGGGGGTAGTGGTGAAGGTAGTGGATGAAGATATATATGAAATAAGATCTGCCATGAATTGTTAATCATTGAAAGTAGATGATGAGTAACTATCTGTTCTATTGCTACATATGTTTGAAATTTTCCATCATAAAAAGATGTGTTTTTGGTCAGTTGCAGTGGCTCATGCCTGTAATCCCAAGCACTTGGGGAAGCCAAGGTGGGCAGATCTCCTGAGGTCAGGAGATCGAGACCAGCCTAGGCAACATGGTGAAACTCCCTCTCTACCACAAATACAAAAAATTGGCTAGGCATGGTGGTGTACACCTATAATCCCAGCTACGTGAGAGGCTGAGGCATGAGAATCACTTGAACCCAGGAGGCAGAGGCTGCAGTGAATCGAGATCATGCCACTGCATTCCAGCTGGGGTAATAGAGTGAGACTCTGTCTCAAAAAAATAAATAAAAATTAATTAATTTTAAAAAAGTTACCTGGTGTTGGTCTGATTTCTGGCAAGGGGATAGAGGATATAGCCAGCTGATAACGCTATTTCTATTTATAAGCCTTTATTACTTTTATGTTTTTTTCAGATTTAACTTTGACATCATAATATAAATCACAAACCAAAGGAAAAGAGTATACTATTAAGGAACATTTTCAGAATGGACTGTATGCTTTTCTGTGCTTCCAAGGCCATCCTATGCCTATTTTTAAAATAGCACCTTCCACACTTTGCTGCAATCACTATTTTTTTTTTTTTTTTTTTTTCCAACAGAGTCTTACTCTATTGCAGGCTGGAGTGCAGTGGAGTGATCTCGGCTCACAGCAACCTCTGCCTCCCAGGTTCAAGCGATTCTCGTGCCTAAGCCACCTGAGTAGCTGAGACTACAGGCATGTGCTCCCACACCCAGCTAATTTTGGTATTTTTTTTAAGTAGAGACTGGATTTTGCCGTGCTGGCCAGGCTGGTCTCAAACTCCTGGCCTCAACTGCTCCACCCGCCTCGGTCTCCCAAAGTCCTGGGATTACAGGTGTGAGCCACTGCGCCCAGCCTGCAATCACTAATTTAATTGTCTGTCTCTACCATCACACTGTATGTTCTTCAAGGGTAGGGATCTTGTGCCAAATGCCTGGCACATCCTAAGCATTCAATAAATATTTAGTGAACAGAGGAATAAATTACATCTGTGAGGTTCACAACACATAAAGCACATACTGATACTAAACATCATGCATTATGATTTTCAGAAGTTAATTAGAAAAACTAACACTAACTTTGCCCCAACAGTAAAAATTCACACTTTTTTACGCCCAAGAAAGATCCTTTAGATTTTAAGAATGATAAAATTACAGTAATGAAAATGAACAAACATGTATTAAATGAACTACTATTAAATCAGGTTAGAATGTATGAAAATGCTCTATGCAGAATGTGATATAACAAAAGGCACTGTGGTGCTATATCAGTGCCAAGAAGTCACCTCTCCGAGTCTTGCCAAGACTTTTCCTGTTCATAATCTTTCACTGCTTTCTCTGACTTGTCCTCTTTGTCTTCCCTCTTTCTTCCTCGTTTCTTTCGTTCTTCTTCTTCCGGGGGTTTGCTCCTGCATGCCATCAGACATTCCAAGACTCTTTGATGTTTCTCTGAGTTGTTGATATGGGCTCTGACAAGGGTTTCTAATTCATTCCACATGATACGGTATTGTTCATCTCTGCAGTAAAGATTTGGAAATACTCTTTAAATAATATTGAAGTGTCACTTTCTACTGGTAAAGTAAAAAGAAATAATGAAATGTGGACTTCCTTCCTCTTACTTGGTAGTTAACAGTGAAATTCTAAGCTATAATATATCAATTTTTATGATTTTGTATTATTTCATCTCAAACATATATATATATATATATATATATACACACACACACACATACAAGTCCTCAAATAAAATTTACATATAGAGTAAGTTATCTTGAGAAAAACAGTATGTATCAAGTAAATGTGATCTATAAAGAAAATAAGAAAAAAAATCTACCTTTTAGGGCCCTTTCCTCTTGTACCAACTGTGGAAATAGGTAGAGGATCATTTTTTCTTTCCATATCAACTAAGTTGTATATTGTTTTTTGACAGTTTAACACATCTTCTTCTGTCAGAGATTCTTTCACAATAACACTGGCTAATGGAACTACCTGTTAGATTTTTTTTAAAGAAAAAAGAAAATCTGTCTTGAAAAATAAATATCAAAACATCTAGGCAGAACTTGATTTTTGAAAGGATTTTAAAGACTATCATGGTGAAGGAATCTATAACTATCACTTCAATTTTTAATTATTAATTCTTTAACTTTAGCAAGCTCATATATTTCACTCTTTGCTTAAGAAATGGTATAAATTACAAATTTTCTAATTTGTTTCTATAAAGAATATATAACTAATCTATAAGAAAAGTTGAAGCTACTTAACACTTACCGCTTGCATGTTAAAAATGGTGGTTTGTGAAATGATCATAGGCCAGTAACGGGTGTGTTTTTCTAACTGATCTTTTGCTCGTTCCAAAGGGACCTCAAGACTTCCATCGATTTTATATCTGGGGTCTAGAAAAGGAGTTAATCTGTTTTCCCTCATAAATTCACCAAAATCCTAATGATAACCAAATAAGATAAAATTAGAAACTATGTCTAATGTTTCAGTATGGATTACATGTACTAGTCTGTTTCCCTGATGTCTTCTGTCCTGTGATGTGCAACAAAACATTTTTTCTAACAGTATCCCTCAACTCCACTCCTTTTTTAATCCTTTCTGAACTTGAAACCTATCAGCCTTTATACGGTGAAAATGAAGAAAGCCTCAAACATAAATGCATTCATGGTATGTTTTCCCCACCTTTTGTAAAAACCAAGAAACACTTTTTTCCCCCTTCTGTAATTTAACTTTTCTATCACATATAGATAAAAGAGTCAGTTAATCATATTAGAAGACTCATTTGCTTATTTAAAAACTACCTTGAGCCTGGGCACGGTGGCTCACACCTGTAATCCCAACACTTTGAGAGGCTGAGACAGGTGGATCACCTAAGGTCAGGAGTTTGAGACTAGCCTGGCCAACATGGTGAAACCCTATCTTTACTAAAAATACAAAAATTAGCTGGGCGTGGTGGCAGGCACCTATAATCTTATCTACTCGGGAAGCTGAGGAGAGAGAATCACTTGAACCCAGGAGGCGGAGGTTGCAGTGAGCCAGGATTGCACCACTGCACTCTAACCTAGGCAACAAGAGCAAAACTCTGTCTCAAAACAAACAAACAAACAAACTACCTTGACATAACATAAACATGTTAACAATAATTATCTGTGAATGATGAAATTATAGGTAATTTACAGGTGTGGGTGTTTTTTTAAGACACCTATATTCTCTAAATTTTCTACAATAAATATTGATTAGGCTTCTCCTTATTTAAATATGTTTTTTTAAAAAATCCTAATTAAAAAGTTACTTACAGTATATAACCCTTTGTGGTTTACAAAGTATATTCATATACATATATCACACTTAGTTTTTACAACCACCTCAAGAAGTAAACAGCTATGAAATACCAAATAGGAAAGAGAGGAGGGAGAATAAAAAATCAAAATTAGAACAGAATTTCTACCAAAAAGGGACATATATTTCCCTTTATGTTCTTCCCAATAATACGAAAGTTTATGTTATTTCAAAGTAGCAGCAATCCAAATATTCCAGGTTTCTGTTTGCCATTTAAATTACTAGAAATTAAGTTTCACCTAAAATATTAGTTCAAATCAATTTATTATTTCCTACAATTCCAGCATGTCATTGCAATTCAGATACATCTCACTATACACTGAATATAAAATAAGATTAAACAATGATAAATAGAATTTTTGAGCAAATATTGCAGGAAATTCACCTAATTAAAATAATAATCAACTTCTTCCAAATCTCTTTTTTTCCACAGATCTTAGCATTTAACGAGCACTTGATAACTACTTGCTGAATGATGACACATTCAAAACTTAAAATTTATAGATATTAGAGTCTTACTGTAATCCGGTAGTCTGTAACTCTTCCTCCACATCCTTCACTAATTGAAGGCGGATCTTCTAGAATGGATCGAGAACTGCTAAGGACGTGCAAAAAAATCTCTCCTCCATGGCTACTAAGCATATGACTAATGACTTTAGAACCTGATTTTCGTGGTTGTTCCAGTAAAACAGAACGACCTGTCAAAAATACGATTACGCTATCAGTAATGAAACTCAAACGGGCTCTCATTTATTTCCTTGAGATTTACATCTAGATTTTTTCATTTTATTTATTGATCCCCGTATTTTAACCTGCATTGCTAATTTAGTGTATCTACTCTTCCATGCCTAGAAATCTGAATTCTAGCCTTAACTATATCTTAGTTACTCCAAGGTTACATAGTTATACAGTTTCACACAACAACTATAGTGGTCTCTGAAATAATACATTTGGCTATATGGTTCATCCAATTTACATGTACATATTGAATTTTTCTCCTGGACCTCAAGAAGAAAAGTGAGACAACTGCTCCATAATCCTCAGGTTATTAATGCTACAGAACATTTGGGGAGAAGGCACAGTCCCAGTTCACTTACACGACAGTTCCTCATCCACACGGTAATCATAACTACTTTCTATTCTACATGTCCAAATGTTAATCTGAATTTCACCTAGTCTGATAATCAAATTATGCTTAATTAACAATGACCTAACCTTATGATAAAGACAGACTGACTCTTTAGATCACTAGTTCCAAAACCTGAGATGATCATAAGAATTACCAGAGAAGCTTTTAATTTGGAATCCAATAATTAAGACTTGTAAAAAAAATTTCACACAATGAAACCACAGATTTAAGGTCATAGGTAAGAATCATATGGTATAATATTAAAAACATAATATTTATTTATGATAAAGGTATCATGTTCAAGTAAGTCCATCTTTGCTTTGATTTAAAATTCAATGGGCCAAGATAAATGGTCTACATTATTCCAGCTTCTATTTTATTTTTTTAATCTATTTTCTAATTGTAGCTTCTAAAACAAATCAATTTAGACTCTAAAGGTCAAATTTTTAAAATAGAAATACTCACAATTTTATTAAATAAAACTTGCTTAGATAAAATAGCCTGAAAGCCAAACCTAAAGTCATCTTTTAAATGTTAGTAAAAACTGTTAAAGGGTATTTCGAATTACATAAGTTTAAAACAGCTTTCACAAATAAATGGCAAAGCTATAGTGATGAAAATAGCTTTCCAGGGTTCTTACTCTTAATAATTTCACTCAAATAATAATTTAATAATAATATAAATAATTCAAATAATATAAATAATTTCAGGCAAAACCATTAAATGATGAAAGTTACCATTTAGAAGAAAATTAGTAAGGCAAGAGGAAGGTCTACTATTTACGTCTACAGGTGAAATCCGATAAGCTCCAGTACAATAGTGTAATTCTGAAATAGAAGAAAACACTGATTTGAAAGAATATAAAGAAATATTCTCACAATTAAAAGAAAAAAAAAAACTTGTTCACTGAATTCATTCAGTCCTGAAACAATGAAAAACGAAAATGCAAAACAGAATCAATTAATTGACCCCCACATAATACCTGAAGAACCTTTTGATTTAGTCTTTTTCAGTTATTCTTAAATACCTACCAATGTTATTTGTCCTTGGTGTACACCACTTTAATGTTATCGTTTCTTTAAACGGGCCTTCTCGACTGCCACCACCTAGGTGTGAATCACCTTTAAAAATATGTCAAGAGACATTACACATTGTATACATGTATCAAAACATCACACTGTATTCCATAAATATATACCATTATGTGTTAATTTAAAAAATAATAAAAGCGGCTGGGCATGATGGCTCACGCCTGTAATCCCAGCACTTTGGAAGGCTGAGACAGGTGGATCATGAGGTCAGGAGTTCAAGACCAGCCTGGTCAAGATGATGAAACCCTGTCCCTACTAAAACTACAAAAATGTGCCAGGCGTGGCAGCAGGTGCCTGTAATCCCAGGTATTCGGGAGGCTGAGGCAGAAGAATCACTTGAACCCGGGCAGCAGAGGTTGCAGTGAGCCGAGATTGCGACACAGCACTCCAGCCTGGGCAACAGAGTGAGACTCCACCTCAAAAAAAAAAAAAAAAAAATAGTAATAATAAAAGCAAAAAATAGTAACAGAGCAAACTGGGTATGGAGTAAGGGGAACTCTCTACTGTCCTAACAATTATTTTGTAAATCTGAAACTACTCTAAAATTAAAAGTTCATTTAAAAACAACAATGAAAAAAATGTCAGAGAAACACTAACATTATCAAGTAGATCACAAGCTTCAAATTGTTTACCAAGATTTCCAAATGAGTTTAAACTCTGTAAGAGAAAATATCTCTGAGACAACATCTTTTTATCAGGTCCTCTGGACAAATACCAAATAGAGTATAGATATTATCTATAATTAAAATAAATAGTAATTTTCCTCCACATTCGTTATTAAACCAATCATTTAGGTCACTGCACTGAAAGTCAATAGCGAAAATTTAAAAAATTTCAAGCATCTACAACTGCTCTTCCCTGCCCACACTATTAAATGATAAAATGACATGGTTAAGTACTCAGAAAAAGATTAAGGAATCTAAAATGCATACCTATACTGAATTCTAGTAAGTTTAGTTAGAAGAAACACAAACCAAGGGATCTGGAAAGTAAATACATAAGGAGATATTAATCTAATAATAATAAACAAATGTGCAACCATAAAGCTGACAAGGCTTTGAAGGAAATATCTACAGTGCTATGAGTGACTAAAGAGGGAGATTTGTCAAATTCCAAGACACCAGGGGAAGTTTCCTTGAGAAGTGAAGACTGGTCTGAGTTATAAGGGGATGAGTAGAAATTAACTAAAGAAACGGACCAGACGCAGTGCCTCACATCTAAAATCTCAGCACTTTATGAGTCCTAAGTGGGAGGATTGCTAGGGGGTCAGGAAACCAGCCTGGGCAACATAGTGAGACCCTGTCTCTATGGAAAAAATAAGAAAATGAAAGGCTGGATTAGGGAAATGTTATTGGTAGCTGAGATGGAGATTTTGATGTACGTGAGAAATATTAGTAGATGCAATCAAGAAAATGTGATGATGGATTAGATGCCTCAGAAGTGATTCTGAGGTTTCCGCCTTATATAAATGAATAGACAACAGGGCCATTCACTGAAAAAGGAGACTAGTTCAGTTGGCAAAGCTCCTAAGTTGTTTTGGGCATGTTGAGATGTAGGTGCCTGAGAGACATCTAAGAGATACAATTAGGCAGCAGAATATAAAGATCTGGAATTTAGGGGCCGGGTGCCGTGACTCATGACTGTAATATCAGCACTTTGGGAGGCCAAGGCAGGCGAATCACGAGGTCAGGAGATCGAGATCATCCTGGTTAACACAGTGAAATCCTGTCTCTACTAAAAATACAAAATATTAGCCAGGCGTGGTGGTGGACGCCTGTAGTTCCAACTACTCGGGAGGCTGAGGTAGGAAAATGGCGTGAACCTGGGAGGCAGAGCTTGCAGTGAGCCAAGATCGTGCCACTGCACTCCAGCCTGGGAGAGAGAGTGAGACTGTCTCAAAAAAAAAAAAAAAAAAAAAAAAAAAAAAAAAAAAAAAGATCTGGAACTTAGGGAAGGTATCTGGGCTAAAGTATAAGCCTACTCACCAAGACCCAGCTACACTGTTACCACCTCAGTAAAACTTGCCTAACTCTTACTGGCACCACAGGCAGCCTCCTGTGTGCTCCCACAGTGCTCTGTTCCTATTGTTAAAATAAATTTGACACATAGTGTCCACATGTAATGCATGTAACTACAGGCCAAGTCAACAACTATTTTAAAGAACTATTTTGTGTTACAAAGGATATTTTTGACATTTTTGTAAGTTTTTTTTTTTTTTGGAGACAGAGTCTCACTCTGTCACCAGGCTGGAGTGCAGTGGTGCAATCTCAGCTCACTGCAACCTCTGCCTCCCAGGTTCAAGCGATTCCCCTGCCTCAGCCTCCCGAGTAGCTGGGACTACAGGTGTGCGCCACCATGCCCAGCTAATTTTTTGTATTTTCTAGTAGAGACAGGGTTTCACCATGTTGACCAGGATGATCTCTTGACCTCGTGATCCTCCTGCCTCAGCCTCCCAAAGTGCTGGGATTACAGGCGTGAGCCACCATGCCTGGCCCATTTTTGTAAGTTTTTAAAATAACATTTTAAAAATTGATATAACATCACAGGCATCACAGGTTCATAGCAATTTCCATGTAACATATTTTCAAAAACAAGTTCTCTATATTCCTTTGTTAAATGTTTATATATCCCTGTATCATAATAGTTTCTTTCATGTTAGCAACTCATTAGGTTTATTCTAAGATTCCTCAGATATGTAACAAATGTCACAAATGGCTCATGATTATGCTTCAGAAGATGCATACAACGTAATCAAAGTCAACCATTTCTCTGGCAGCATCAATTTACTAGAAAACATTCTAAAGAATTTAACCAAATGTCAAAGCTTAAAGGCTTTTAAAATGACCTTCAAAGTCTTACAATTTTCATTGTATTTCAGAATTGAATGGAATACTATAGCTCATCTACTCCAGCATCTTTAATTCATAAGCATGCAAACATACATCTAGAAACATATGGGACTTGCCAGTTGGTGGCAAAGCTTTAGCTAAAACTTATCTCCTAACTCCAGAGTCTTCTCCCCTAAACCAAGCCAATACAGTTGCAGAAATCAGTTTGGGAGATGAGATCTATGGACTGAAATAATTTTTAGAGGAAAAAAAAACTAATCTAAATTTCAAAATTTAATTTCTAGGCCAAGTTGAAAGTCTATCACTCTTTCGAGTTTGCTCCTATTCTTTTCCCTTCCTCAAGGTTGTTTGCCTGCAAATGAAACTGTAATGAGTTTGAGAAAGCCATGGCTATCTTTCTCAGTATTTGTTGTATTAGCCCTGTCTTTTCTGAAGTAAATTCCACAGGACACTAGTTCCATGGCCATTAATAGGTGATATTGACAGATAGGTTTGCACAGGGATGAACTATAGTCAGTCTGGTTTGTACTGAAGAACTTCTCAAAGCTGTTACAGTAGTCCCTCAACTTTGCTGTGTCGCTTTTCATGGTTTCATTACCTGTGGTCAACTGCAGTCCCAAGATATACATGTATTTTTTGAGATGGAGTCTCACCCTGTTGCCTAGGCTGGGGTGCAGTGGCATGATCTCGGCTCATTGCAACCTCCACCTCCCAGGTTCAAGAGATTCTCCTGCCTCAGCGTCACAAGTAACTGGGACTACAGGTATGCGCCACCACACCCAGCTAATTTTTTAATTTTTAGTAGACACGGGCCTTTGCCATGTTGGCCAAGCTGGTCTCGAACTCCTGACCTCAAGTGATCTGCCCACCTTGGCCTCCCAAAGTGGTAGGATTACAGGTGTGAGCCACTACGCCCAGCCTGCAGCCCAAAAATATTAAATACAAAAGTCCAGAAATAAACAATTCATAAGTTTTACACTGCATGCTATTCTGAGTAGCATGATGACGTCTGACACTAGGCCACTCTGTCCTGCCTGGAACGTGAATCATTCTTTTTCCAGCATATCCATGCTATAAACGCTACGAGCCCATCAGTAGCCTTCTTGGTTATCAGATCTATGGTCGAGGTATCATGATGCTTGTGTTCAAGGTCCATAGTAGCCTAACGCTATGTCACAATACCTGTATCATTCATCTCAGTTTATCTCATCATGTAGGTATTTTATCATCTCACATCATCCCAAGAAGGTTGAGTACAGTACAATAAGATATTTTGAGAAAGAGGGAGAGAGACCAAGAGACTACATTCATATAACTTTTATTATAATATATTGCTAAAATTGTTCTATTTTATTCTTATTGTTCTTGATCTCCTCCTGCTTTGCCTAATTTATAAATTACACTTTATCATAGGTATGTATGTATAGGAGAAAACAGTATATACAGTATAGGGTTCGAGACCATCTGAGGTTTCAGGCATCCACTGGGGTTCTTGGAATGTCTTCCCTGAGGATATGGGGGCCACTGTAATATGCTTTCATATGTTAGATCATACAACATAATACTTTCAAATGTCTCTTACCACTTTTCAGGAAATCTACATGTGCATCTTTGTGATGAAGTAGCTCCACATCGTAATTGGCAGATGTGTTAGCATGCTGTTCTTCCTTGAAGCAAAATTTCAAACATTTAAAAAAACATGGTTTTGCTTTCAAAATAATAAAATTATTAATTATTCATTTTGCTTTTTGTTTAAAATGAGGTCAAATACATTCAATAATAATTAGCTAAAATAATGGGATAATCTATTTAAAGATGCAAATTTTCCATGCAACATAAACTCCATTAAAAAACAACTGGCCATATACAGGTAATACAGTATTTAATGATTTTTTTACATTATGTCAGAATTAACAAAGACTGACTAATTAGGAAATTTTGAATTTTTCTTACTCCAAATGCATTGTCTTGCCAATATTTTTAATATGCAAATATAATGTAATTGAAATAATTTACATAAATTTAAAGTGAAATCATTGTTAAAAAGAGGAAATAGCATCTTTAAATACCTACAGTGAATTAGCAAATATCAATTATATAAAATACAAACTAACAAACAAGTTTAGTAACTTGTTTTCAGTAATAGGAAATAGGAATTTCAACATTATCTATTTACCAAAAAACACAAAGAGAAGAGTCACACCAGTAGCACACAAATATGATCAAAATTAACAGACATGCTATCAGAGTATTTTTCTTATAACATGTGACATTATATATATTAAAGTGTACCTATTATGTTATTTACTTCTGCATCCAAAAGGTTCTACAGGGTAAGCCTAAAATTTGTAGTGAAAAACCAGCCAATGGCATTAAGAAATAATGAAAAGATTGTATTTCTCATACTATTTATTATTCATAATATAGCGGCAGAAAATAGAAACTGGAATGTAAGAAAAATTTGAATTTTTAGATATAGTGGCTACTTTATATTTGTAAACATAATCAATACAATTAAATTCAATTTCACTCAGTAAAAACTCATTTGAAGATTACTATGGGCCAGCCACTGTGTAAGCCCTAAAACAACTTAATGATAGCGTTAATATGATGAAAAGGAACAGGTAGCAATAGGTTCCTTAAAAAATCCACCAGTAAAATCACAGGGCTCACATCTACAGTCTTTCAGTTAGAGAGTAATAAACTAATTTAAAACTACGAGCTATTTTCCCCTAGTTAGACCTATTAGCTATAGACACCTTTATACCGAGTGGGCAACAACAAAAATATAGAGAATAAAAGATCCACTAGAATACACAAAGTAAGCAAAATCTAATAATACAGCTGTCAGGGAAAGAATCACAGAATAATAATTTAAAATAGAAATTGTATTTTGATGAAAACAATGAGAGCATTTGTTTTTTTTTTTTTTTTTAAGAGAGCTCACATAACATGTTCTTTTAGAACACAAAAATATAGCATTTTATTCTGTGATCCTTTCCGGTTGCTTTTCAGTATTTACTGACCTGGTCAAAGACATTGAATGTGGGCTAGCAAAACAGAAAATATGATATGGGGAGAAAAGGTAAAGGTTCAATTAAAATAAATAATACATGTCCAACAATTTTTTATTTTTATTTTTTTGTATTGAGATGGGCTCTTACTATGTCAACTAGACTAGTCTCAAACTCCTGGCCTCAAGTAATCCTCCCATCTCAGCCTCCCAAAGTGCTGGAATTACAGGCATGAGCTACCGCTCCTGGCCTCAAACAAATACTTAAAAAGCAAAGCAGTGCTTTCAAAACAGCAGGAAAAAATCTGCCTACCTTCATTGGAATATTTGTAATAGTAGTTGAAGCCAAGTCAAAATGTTGCTGTACTAAAATATTCAGTTTGGTAGCAAGATGCCGTCCTGCACGAACACTATGAACTTCACTGGTTAAAACTGGGGACAACTACAGAAAAATATGCAAGAAAAATTATCCACAAAATATTAATTCATTGTAACCTACTGCTATTTTACTATAAATCCATTAAAATTAAGTATTTTTAACTTTTTAGAAGTTGGAAAAAAAAGGTCCATAAATTAACCATGACAACTATATTAGCGATAAATTTTCATGCACTCAATCACTCACCACATATGTATTAATCAGTTTGCTAGATACCAGAAACTGTGAATATATAGAACACAGCAGTGAATAGACATGATCCCTGTCCTCCTGAAATTTAGAGTGAAATATTTAAATATATTTCTTTATAATTTTTACTTTTTATCTATATGCAAAATGGATTTGAAGGATACTGTAGAAAAAATATTTTATTTTGTTGAGAGGACAAAACCCTGCAGATAAAACTAAAAGAAAGAATGTAGAAATCACTACAAAAATTTCTTTCTGTCATCAATAAATAAGGCAGCTAGAAGTAGTGTACAACAAGATAACACAAAATCTTACTCATTCCAGGGCAATAATATTAATTACAAATAAATTTTCATTATCATAAAATAAAACTAACATTGCCACATTATCAAAAGAGGCAGAAAAAAGTTAATAAAAAAGAGGCTTACACTGGAAACTACTTAAAAACACAATAATAGCAATAATGACTAAAAATACCACTTAACTACAAAAATTCATGGACTAAGGTAATACTCGCGATGTTTATATTAAATAATGCAAAATGAAAAATCAGATATATACAATATATCTACATTGCTAAACATAAATTACTGATGGAGAATATTATGATGTGGATCCATTTAACAATCAACAGGATCATCTTTTCCTTTAAAATTGTTCAAACTTATTTAAAAGGTAAAACTAAGGTTGGAAAATAAGATTTTTCCCTCTGAATGTGTAAAATTAATTTTTTATTGGAATATATTTTTGTTAAAGAGTGTATTGCTTTTCTAATAAGGAAAAATATTTTTATATGATAAAAATAATCACTGAAGTAATTAAAATTTTAGGAGCAATACAAACTATGTATGGTTTGTAACACTTTTTGATAAACATCAAGAGGCAGGCAGAATAGAAAACACTTTAAAATCTACAATTAGACCATAAAGAACCAACCTAGATGTCTTGCCATAGAGGTTTACTTTGAAAACTCAAAATATTTTCTTGGCAGAAAATATTGGTAATGGATCATTTTAGTAATAACCCTTCTCAGTATTTATTATTATTGACCACAATGGTCTTTTCTTTCATTATTTCAACACTCACCTCTTTTTTAGAACGATCAGATACAAGGCTGTCTTCACCAACTGGGTAGGTATGGATCAAGACCAACTCACATTTTTGAATCTGCATGAGACTTAGAGAGAAATTTTTGACTTAAAATATAAGAATACATAGTATGTAATGAATTCAGGCAGGTGAACTATTAAAACCTTAACGTATTAAAACAGCATATTGCTACAATCAGATATTACTCGTAACCCAAAAGCTAAATATTAGATAGGCAGTATATGTAATTGCTGTATCAGTATGAACACTTAATGAGTATACAAATTTAATTTAAATGCAAAAAATAATAATTTGCTGTGTTTGAAGGATAAAATAAAGATAAAACTCTTATAATTAAGTACAATTTTCAATAGATAACTGCAACAGCGAAAATGAATAAATGTTGTATTAATTTCCCTTATACTAATGTTTCTTAAGGATAAAATCAGGCAATACTAACCATTAGCTATAATTAGTTATTCCAAGAATATAGGATTGGTAATGCTAAAAATTTCCCCCAACTTTTTATTTTGAAATTTCCAGACCTACAGGAAAGTTGAAAGAAAAGTACTATTAAATGAACAACCATATGTCCTTCACCTAGAGTCACTGTTAGCTATATTTGCTTTCTCTATATACTATAACTGAGTAGATACACACTTTTTAATTAAACTATTTGAGAGTAAGTTGCAGAGGGCTTGATGTGCAGTCCTCAACACTTCAGCATGCTTCTCCCAGTGAGAACAATCCTACTCATAACAATACTATGACTGCACCTAAGAAAATTAATAATCACTCTAAAAAGGTCCACATTGCAATAGTTCCGAACATGTCTTTACTAGCTGTGACACAACCAGAAATATACATATTGGTCTCTGCTCATGCTTCCTAGCAGAGAGCTCCTGAAATCCTTGTAACTTCCTAATGACAGGGGCGCTAGGAGCATCTTTTGCTCTAGTATTTGGTTTCTGACCCCAGTTCTTGACACATAGCTCTTAAGTTCCTTGGAATTTCCTGGGAGACAGGAACATCTTTTCTTCTACTGAAGCAACTTTAGTGGGATCCTGGACAGCTCCCCAATGGGGTCTGGACACCAGAAAGAACAAGCAATGATTAGAAGCTCAGCAGCATTCAGCCCCACTCTGCTATCCTCCAGAAAGGGCAGAGAAGCTAGATAGTGAGTTAATAATCCATCACACCCAAACAAAGCCTCCATAAAAATCCCTAAGTATGGGACTCAGAGAGCTTCTAGGTTGGTAAACACATCCATGTGCTGGGAGCGTGGTACACCCCAACTCCACAGGGACAGAACCTGATGCACTTGGGATCCTTCCAACCTCACCCTCTTCATGTGGCTGTTCATCTGTATCCTTTATAATAAATCAGAAAACTGAAATGTTTCCCTGAGTTCTATGAGCCCATCAGAACAAAGTATTGAACCTGAGGAGGGGATTGTGGAAACATCTAATTTGTAGCTAAGTCAGACGAAAGTGTGGGGAACCACTAGTTGAGATTTGTGTCTAAGTGGAGTAACAGTCTTGTGGAACTGAGTCTGCAATAACTAATCGGTGGGGTCTGTATTAACTCCAAGGAGTGTCACAATTGAATTGTAGGACACACAGTTGGTATCCACAGAGTTGGAGAATTAATTGGTGTGGAAGAAAAACCCACACATTTGATCAAAAGTACTAGTGTGAGTATAGAGGAAAAAAAAAAACTGTTTTCCTTTTCAGAAACAGACAAAGTTTTTTGAAAAATCACACAATGAACTACTTGTTATGTTTAGATGTGGTACATACTGAATAATGCCACTAACAACTTGCATATTTTACAATTTTTAAATAATTAAAATGAAAATGTTATTTTTTTTTTTTTGAGACATGGTCTTGCTCTGGAGTGTAGTTGCCCAGGCTGGAGTGTAGTGGCATAGTCTTGGTTCAATGCAACCTCCGCCTCCCAGGCTCAAGCAATTCTCCTGCTTCAGGGGCCTGAGTAGCTGGGACTACAGGCACATGCCACCAGGCCTGGCTAATTTTTGTATTTTTCGTAGTGTACAGACAGGATTTTGCCATGTTGCCTAGGCTGGTCTTCAACTCCCAAGCTCAGGTTATCTGCCTGCTTCAGCCCCACAAAGTGCTGGAATAACAGGCATAAGCCACTACACCCAGCACATTTTACAAATTTGAAACACAATTATGAGACTAAACCATCAAAACAAATACACATTATAAATTTATGTATTATTTTATCCTTTTGATCACCTTTCTTGTGGGAGAAAAGTAAAATATTAAAGTGAAAGGGAAAATGAAAAAAAAAGTTTCTGATCAAACATACATTTTTTGACTAATTTGTTGAGTCAGTAGAGAATTCAGGGAAATGCTACCAGTCACTTTTAAGTTATTGGAAATAATTATAACATATATCTATCAATGTGAACATATTTATTTCATTTATGAATTATACTCACTGATCTGAATTTGCAGCAAGCTTGTTATGTTCATGAATCGTTTCCTGGACACAGTCTTCAAGCATTCGCACATGACTATCACTACGGCATAAAAAAGATGTAGCAAATTTAAAGGAATGAACAGCAAAAGTTCAAAACACTCTTCGGCTGTATTACCGTGTTATAGACATTAAAGTTACTTCAATAAGGACTATCTTTAGTGTGCTCAGTCATACCACTAAACAACTAGCTGAAAATCCATTGAGGAAAAATGTTAAATTTATCTACATGATGGCAATCTAAACAGTTTTCAATGAGACAAGTCTTTATTTTAGAATGGAACACAGCCTCAATATTAAAAGGCAAAACAAAAAAAAAAAAAGAAAAAAATCAGAAAGGCCACTTGTAATATGCTTAAACGTAAACATGTGAACATGCTGTCTCTAGTTTTTTGAAAAACTACACTAGGATTTAAAAATTCCCGCAGTGAAAGAATTGCTATAATCAACACCTCACCTTTTTGCATTAGTAATGCAGATTATTCGTCCTCTATTTCCAACACGTTCTGCATTCTCCATGAGTAGAGTACGAGCCTCATGTTGGTATTCGGTAATTTTGCAGAGAGTTTCCACTGCTGCAACAAGACCATGCAGAATACTGCAGCACTCTGGATCTGCCCGAGGATTAGGAGGCCCAACAGCAGCTAATGCCGCCATTAGCTAAGTAAAAGGGAAAACAATTATGTTGACAAGAGTATGTGCAATTCATATAAAAATATCACAAGAAAGAAAACTACACACCAATGTATCTTACATATATGGACACGAACATTCTTAAAAAAATAGTACCAAATCCAGTAACACACAAAGAAGAATTATACACCATGAACAAGTGGGATTTATTCTAGGAATGCAAAGTTTATTTAATATACAAATATCAATTATTACAATACATCACACATCAATAAAATAAAACTCACATGATCATCTCAATAAACACAGAAACAGCACTTGACAAGATCCAAGACCTTTTCATAATTAAAAAAATTAGGAACAGAAGGGAACTTCCTCAAGAAGACAAAGGACACCTATGAAAAACGCACTGCTAACATCATACTTAACGGTGAAAGATTGGATGAATTCTCTCTACACATCGGTAACAAAGAAGTTTATTCTCATCACTTCTATTCAACACTGTACTGGAAGCTCTAGCCAGGGCGACAGGAAAGAAAAAGAAATAAAAGAAATCCATGCCAAGCTCAGTGGCTCATGCATGTAATCCCAGTACTTTGGGAAGCCAAGGCAGGACAACTGCTTGAGGCCAAGAGTTCAAGACCAGGTTAGGCAACAAAGCAAGACACCATTTCTACAAAAAGAAAAGAAAAAAAAAAAAAAAACTAAAAAATCAGCTAGGTGTGGTGGTGTACAACCATAGTGTACTTAGAAAGCTACTTAGAAAGCTGAAGCAGAAGGATCGCTTGAGTCCAGGAGTTCAGCCTCTGAACTCTGGCCTAGTTGATGATGAGAGACAAGAAAGAGAGAAAGACAGAAAGACAGAAAGGAAGGAAGAAAGGAAGGAAGGAAGGAGAGAGAGAGAAAGAACGGGAAGAAAGAAAGGAAGAAAGAGAAAGGAAGGAAGAAAGGAAAAAGGGAAGGAAGGAAGGAAGGAGAGGGAAGAGGAAGGAAGGGAGAGAGAGAGGATGAACAGAATCCAGATTGAAAAGAAAGAGGTAAACCTGTTTCTATGTTGCAGAGAACATGATGCTGAATTTACAAAATCCCAAGATATCCACTAAAAAACTATTATAACTAATATACAATTTCGGCAAACCTGTAGTATACAAGATTAATACACAAAAATCAATTGTATTTCTATATACTTATAATAATCTGAAGACTAAATTTTTTTAAAATCCCACTAAAAACAGCATCAAAAATAAAATACTTAGAAATAAATTTAACAAGAAGTATAAAACTTATACTCTGAAAACAACAAAACATTGTTGGAAACAAATTAAAAATCTAAAAAATGAAAAAACATACCATGCTCATGGATTGGAAGAGTTAATATTGTTAAGATGGCCATATTATCCAAACTGACCTACAGTGTCAACATAATCCCCAATTTCTTTGTAGTAATTGATAAGGTGATTCTAAAATTCATACAGAATTGCAAGGGACCCAGACTGGCCAAAACAATCTTCAAAAAGAACAAGGTAAGAAGAGTCACACCTCCTATTTTAAAACTTAATACAAAACAATGGTAATCAAGATAGTGTGGTACTGGCACAGGACAGATACAGAGACATAGAAAGGTTTAACATAGGGAAAAGGTGTGACATGGATAACTAAAGCTAAACATTAAATATAGACAAGATTATACATAATTTATACAAAATGTAAATTCTTTTACATATTCTTGAACACCAGTGATTTGCTATATAGTTGCTTCCACAAGTGGAGTCTTCCCCTCCATTCAAAATTTAAAAGCAATGAACGGGATATCATGTATTTTCACCTTGCGAAAGCAGAAAAAAGTAGTAATTCCTTTATGACCAGCATACCTATCCATCAAAAGCACACTTTTACTGCACTGCAGAGGTACAGTAGGTACAAATCTACGTACATTTGTACTTATTTTTATTTATATACTGCTAGAAAGCCTTCACACTTCTTTCACAGTACCTCTTGAAAAAGGTAAAACATTTCTTTCACAGTATTTAAAAAAGACAGTACAGTGGAAATGTATGGAATTCTTAAAATTGTTTTTTCAGGTAATAGTATATTAAGAACATTCTGTAATGATATTAGTGCAAAGCCAAGCCAATCAAAGACTACTGAGTGAATTCCCTCAAAAGAATGAAAAATTAGCTATGTTTACATATATTATACTAATCACAAACATTTTAAGACCAAATAGTATGATAAAACACATTTTCTTTAAAAGTGTTCTATTTAAAACTAACCTTGGAGAAAAATAAAATTACATTAAATTAAAAAAAAGAAAAAGAGGCCAGGCGTGGTGGCTCATACCTGTAATCCCAGCACTTTGTGAGGCCGAGGCAGGCAGATCACTTGAGGTCAGGAGATCGAGACCATCCTGGCTAACACGATGAAACCTCATCTCTACTAAAAACACAAAAAATTAGCCAGGCGTGGTGGCACACACCTGTAGTCCCAGCTACTCGGGAGAGTGAGGCAGGAGAATCGCTTGAACCAGGGAGGCGGATGTTGCAGTAAGCCGAGATTGCGCCACTGCACTCCAGCCTGGGCAACCGAGCGAGACTCCGTCTCAAAAAAAAAAAAAGGAAAAGAAAAAGAAAACAAAAAATAGTAATAAAAAAAAACAACACCTCAGATGGGATTGTTACCACTGTATAGCACCCATTCACAAAAAAATTTTGACATTAAATAATTCAAATAATGTATTCAATTATTTCACTAAAGCCTTATTTCTCATGTTGTTCATATTCATTGTGAAGGACCTCATAGACTGAAGTCTTCTATCCAACTAAACAACGGCAAAGAACATAAGCTACTAGTAACTCAGTATCTTTAGACAATGTTAAAACATAAACCTAACTGGTTGAGCATGAGTTGGTTTCTGCTTCCTCCACTAAAATCGAAGTAAAAGATTTTACTTTTTAAAAAACATAAACCAGGGCTGGTCGTGGTGGCTCACACCTGTAATCCTAGCACTTTGGGAGGACCGAGGCGGGTGGATCACCTGAGATCAGGAGTTCTTGACCAGCCTGGCCAACATGGTGAAACCTCATCTCTACTAAAAATACAAAAATTAGCCAGGCGTGGTGGCAGGTGCCTGTAATTCCAGCTACTCAGGAGGCTGAGGCAGGAGAATTGTTCGAACCCAGGAGGCAGAGGTTGCAGTGAGCCGAGATCGCACCACTGCACTCCAGCCTGGGCAACAAGAGCGAAACTCAGTCTCAAAACAAACAAACAAAAACAACACAGAAACCAGAAAAGAAAGCATAAACCCACAAGCATGAAGTGAGTGGAAGAGACAAGAACAAACAAGATAGACATCAACAAGAATGTATAAAAATGGATGAAGAAGTGGTGATGAACTTAATAGGACTGAACACGCAGAAATCTAAGTGCCCGTGGAAGGTAAAAGGCAAAATAATATACCCTGCAGAATCCAGGAGAAGTTCAAGAACTGGAGGCATCAATTACCAAACACAGCGGGGTAAGGCAAGATACTAAAAATGTCAATAGCTTGAAGTCAGTTCAAAGAACAACTTGACTCCCATATCTTACTTACACCCTACCTGTGTAAGTGACTACCTCTCCCCTACCCGACAAGATACAGAATCATACTCCTTGGAAGAACTGAAACTGAAAGGTATCAAACATGGATACCAAAAGCACATGAGAGAGTAAAGGTAAGATACTAAATCACTACAGAGCAAAAGAACTTACTGTGATGATGGAAATGTTCTCTATCTGTGCTGTCCAATACAGTAGCGTACTGTGAGGCTTACTATGCATCTGAATATGGCTAATGCTACAGGGACAATGGTATAACTTACCCTCTCCCCTGTCCCCCAGAGAGCTGACAATCAAGCTGTCATACAGATAAAAGAGTAGAAGAACAGTCCCAGAGAGACCATCTATCAACTCCAATATTTGGAGGTTCCCTAGTGCAAACAATCGGCTTAAACTACAATGAAGTATAGTCAGCAATATCTACTCCACAATGTGTAGATTTTCTAATCTGCCATTTAGTGCCTTGCTTTTAAATAAGACTGCCTACCTAAGTATCAACAGGCATTTAAGAAAAGCCTCAACATGAAAAGAACTTGGAACAAAAGAAAACCTCAAATAAACTAATGTTAATACCTGCAGATAAAATTACACCCATAAAACAAGAAAAGGATATGCCAAAAATAGACATAATTAGAGTATAAGTTAAAGTTCTTGGAAATTAAAAGTACAACCAAATAAAGAGTTCTATACAAGGGTTAAAAGCTCTAAAAAAGCAGAATGACTGACAATGAGATGATCAGTGAGAAAAAGAGTAAGGAATTTAATGCAGGAGGTCTAACATCCCAAGCATGGATATTTCAGAAAGACACAGAACACAGAGACAAGAACATTATCAAAGAACAATGCAGGGAAATTTCCCTGTACTGGAAAATATGAAGCCTAGCACTATGCATGAGAACAGATCAACACCAAGGCACATCACTGAGATTCTAACAGCTTTCAGAGGGAAATTATAAAGAAAAATGTGTTAGGTTTCTCAGCATTGGAGGCTATAAAACATGTAATTTTGTGGAGTATATAATGCCCTCAAAATTTTGAGGAAAAAGTTATTTCCAACACGGATTTTCTACACCCAAAGTATCAGCAAAGGGCAAGGTAAACTATAGGCATCCCAGAGGTTATGTTCTACCAAAACAAAAGATTACACAAAGAAAATGAGAGGAAAAAAAATGGGATCTGAAAAATAGGGAGAGAAGGATGACAGCAGTGCAGTGGGCCTAGAAAGCAGGCAGTTCAAACTGGAGCAGAAGACTGTGTTCCAAGAAGTTCCTCAGGGGACAAAACCAAACAGCTGAATTATCTAACACATTTATGATCACAATATTGAGCGGTTTTGTAGAAGCATGAGGAAAAGCAGCAATGGATATTATGAAAAGAAAACACATGAAGGGGACAAAAAGGAGATACTAAATAATTCTAGGAATAAACAAAAAGCTATGTAAGGAACTAACCATATCTATTACTTGGCTTAACAGTGAATAATACTTTATGTAGATGTTATAATGCAAACATGAAACTTTGAAATCAGACATACTGAGAACACAAGGGAAGGGGGCAGGCATTGGACACATGAAGGTCAGGAGTTCAAGACCAGCCTGGCCAACATGGCTAAACCCTATTTCTACTAAAAAATACAAAAATTAGCTGGGCGTGGTGGCACATGCCTGTAGTCTCAGCTACTCGGGAGGCTTAGGTAGGAGAATGCATTGAACCTGTGAGACAGAGGTTGCAGTGAGCTGAGATGGCGCGACACACCCCAGTCTGGGTGACAGCAAGACTCTGTCTCAAAATAAATAAAAAATAAATAAATAAATAAGTAGATAAATAAACAGAAAACTCAATAAACAGGAATAAAAACATGTTATTTAGAAATCTGGAAGTAAATATGACAACCGCTAAAACATGGAAGTTTGCTTGGGGGTGCTGGGTGTAGGGAATGACTAGAACGGAGATAGCTGTTTTCTCATATAACTTGGCATTTTAACACTATATGCAAATCCTAGAGTGATTTAAAAAATTGGTCATTTTTTTTAAAAGTATTACTACATTTAGATAATTTTTACAAATGGCCACATCTCAAAATCTAACCATACCTCCTGTAAATTTTGGTCTTCTTGAGTCCAAGAATTTAAAACATGTGCTCCAGAGTCACTCACAATAAAATTCACCTAATAGATTCCAAAGAAACAATTAGTATTCAACTCCAATTTCACTCAATTACCAACA
The DNA here is from genome assembly GCF_007565055.1 of Rhinopithecus roxellana. Taxonomy (NCBI): domain Eukaryota; kingdom Metazoa; phylum Chordata; class Mammalia; order Primates; family Cercopithecidae; genus Rhinopithecus; species Rhinopithecus roxellana. Next base: position 134,392,318 of record NC_044558.1, read on the forward strand.
TATTTTCAAGGAACATGCAATTTCTAACACTGTTTCACTGATTCATTCATTCACGCATTTTATAGTCACAGAATGTGTAGTACATGCCAGGTGTTATTGCTGGCACTGAGTATATGGGAATAGAGTGATGAATAAAAAAGTTCTGTTACTCACAATGTGGGGAAAGTCAGGGGAGGGGAGTCTACCAGGACAAAGGGCATTGCAGGAAGATTACCAACAAATAAATGAACAACATAATTTCAGAGAGTGATAAACGCTATGAAAAATAAGTTAATTAGCTACTTTAGATTGGGTGATCAGAGAAGGACTCTCCATAGCAGTGGCAACTGAAGGCAATCGAAACCAGCCACTGTAAATCAGGGATAATCTGGGTACAGCAAACAACAAATGCAAAGGCATCTGAGCACATACCCTGGAAAGGGCGAAAGTCAGAGTAGGCAGTAGGAAAGGAGACAAACTCAGAGAAATAGGCAGGAGCTGTATCATATAGGGCACTGAAAGCCAAAATAATGTATATGGACTTTACGCTAAGTTTTAAAGTAAAATGCAAATTTGAGAATTTAAAATTACCTGCTATCAGGTAAGATAATGACAAGGAATATTTTAGAAAACTTATCAAATGATGATTCTGACCCATGTCCCTTTTTGGGTAGAGGGTTAGATTTCTTTCTTTACTCTGGACAACATGATCTAATCTATGATCTTTTACCTTATATATCGATGAAATACTAGTTCTCCTTCCTCCCCCAAGAAGTCTGATAATTGGTCTTTTCTTCCAAGGCTTATCTGACAGGGACATATTTTACAAGCCACTTCACTTAGATTTATCTCTTTTAAAGCTTACATGAAGGAAGTAAGTGCTATATTTACATGGGAGGAAACTGAGGCTTGGAGAGATTAAGAAATATGATCAAAGTCACACGGCTGGTAGCTAACCATGCCAAGGTCTGAACCAAAGCCTGTGCTCTACATCAGTTATATTCTCTCTCATTATATATTTTTATCGTACACAGAATGCACACAAATTTTAAGAAGGGCTTATATTTTAATTTGGAATATATCTGAATGTATAATATCAGACTATGTTCACCTTTACTCTACTGCCCTACCTTCCTCAGTCTAAGAATTGGCGAGGTCCCAACCTAGGCTGCTTCAAGTAAGACAGAAAGCAAGTCTTCCACTTGTGGCTAACCAAATGACTTCCCCAAAATAAGACATTTAAGATACTGAAATCTAAGACTAAACTTTTAATACCTGTAATTTCTATCAATCATCCATTTCTCTTCTTATTGATAAACCATTTCCACTCAGCGTTCTTAAAAGTATTTCTTTCTAATATGGCCAAACAACACAGCAGTTTAGTATATATTTGCTAAACTTGCAAGCAGCCAGCCAGCTTAGGTTCAAATTCTGGCTCTGTCTCTAAGTAACTATGTGACTCAGGACAAGTTTCTTCTCTTTACCTCAGTTTCTGGATCTACAACAGGGAAGCAACAAACAAGACTGACACTCAGCTGCTCCATGCCAGCACAGTTTGACAACAGCTCTCAATGGTCAGTCTGTGTTCTATACTGGTCGTTACATACTTTGACTAATGCTTCAATAACTACAGTTCCTACCTAATATGACTGTTATGAGAATTAAAGAAATTAATAAATACGAAGCACTTTGAAATATGTCTGGCACATGTAAGTGCTCAATAATTGTTAGCTGTTATTATTAGTGGCCCCAATTAAACATCCATTATATATTAATCCCAAAGGGCAGCGTTATGTACCACATTTTAAGTAATAAACATAGTCATAATCTGTAGCAAATTCATATAAAAAATTCATTTATGCAGTTAAGTACATCCCCAAAATCATGATTTTTGTTTGTACTTCACACTCACCAGCTTTTTGAAAGGAAATATATCATACATTATTCTACAATATTCCATGGAAGATTCTACTGAGCAAGTCCACAATGATTTAGATATGGGGGCCAAAGGAATGATTCCTTGGGTTCTATTCTTCACCAGCATATCAAACTCGACATGCTGCCTGCATGACTCTGCCATATAAGGGCAGTGATCCACAACAAACACTGTTTTATGAGATTCAGAAAAAATCTTCATTTTGTTTTAACCTGTAAGGGAAAAAACATATTAGCCAAATATTCATACATAACATTTAATGTCTTAAATTTTTTCTTACTTTCTCAAGAAGATTCTTTCCCTCAAGAAGACTTGGTAGGGAACATGAGTAATATGTTCAAAGAAATCTGTCCAACAAAGGACAGTTTAATGAGGTCATGACCAGAAAGCAACGGTATCAATACACCATATGAGGCTGTTACTCTACCAGGCACAGACAAAATTAGTAGTGCATACATTTTTGGTTTTGCTTTTAAAATGAACTTAAAATTGTCAGAGGGAAACATTTCGACATTTAATTGTACTTGTTACAATGTAACTGTTACATATACGAAACATAGTGACAAATACTCTTGAAATACACCTTTATGATCCTTGCTAATTGACGTTCGTCACATATAAACCCCAAGCCAGTATTTTTGGACTTCCCTCCTAGAAAAACGTTTGAAGATTTTTGAAAAAGGGGGTCTGGGGGGTAGGGGTGCGTAATTAACAGGAAAGTGGAGCGACAGCAAAAGAAAAGGCCAAAACAAAGATAAATATCTCCTAAGATAACCGCACATCAGGTCTTCGCCTTAGGATGAGGACCCCAACTTCACACTCTCCCCTTAGCTTTTGAAACATCACAGTAATTTACAAGGTAGAGCAGAAAAACTTAGTTGTTACCATCACACTGGTGTGTAGGAAGAAATTTAAAACTTTTAAAACTTTTACTTATTAAAACAGAGCATATGGTACTCCCCTGCTTCGCTAACAAAATCTTATACTGAATAGACAATCCACATTCGAAAAGCACATGGCAAGCAGAGCCAAAGTGTTAATCAAAACGAACTGATTTCTTACGATCCAGCTATTTTCACCTCCTGCTTTCAAGACGCATCTCCCCTTCACGCAAAACTCTCTTTGAGAAACCTTCTAGACCCACTTTGCTGCAGGGTGGGGGGTGGAAATACAAGGTGAGTGGATAAGGAAGATCTCAGGATCGAGGTTCGCTTACTTTCGTGCCTGGTCCTGCAGTGAAAACGAAGAGGCTATGGACCACAGCCTCTCTGGAAAAGGCTGCTGGCTGGGTGGGGAGAGTCAGCGCACAGTCGGGAGTGTCTGGTGCCACAGACAGGGGACTATGCTTTCCCCGATCATCTCCTAGCACACCGGTCCTTCCCAGGCTTCCTAAGAGCAAGAGCGCGCGTGCGCGTGCACACTCACACACACTCGGGCTCGCGCGTGCGCACAGCGCTCTCCGACAGCCCCGCCAAGTCTCCCTTCCCCCTCGGAGGGCCCGGCTTCCCAGTCGCCGAACAGGAAGAGGGCGGGGCCAAGGAGGAAAAAAAAAGCCTCCACCCCTCGAGATTTTCCACCCATTAATTTTCCCAGTCACCCATTGGGAAGCAGGATCTGGGCGACCTGAAAGCCTCCCCAACAGCGAAGTACCAACCACGGCTCCCTAAGCGTAGGGCCCACCCACCCGGTGTCCCCTTCTCGGTCTCTCCACCCTGGCCGGTTTCCCCCGGAAAAACTCGCGAGACTTTGCGAGAGGCCGCGCGAAGGCCTGGAAGGGGAGGAATAGGGAGGGACATAGAAGGACCCCGCCCCGCCTTCTCGCGCAAAGCGGAGAGTGGTCGGTTGTGCCCCATCGTAACGCGAGGAAGGAAATCTCGCGAGGCTGGAGTCCTCCGGGAGAGCCGGTTGGAGGCGGTCGGCGGAGGTGTCTACCCAGCCGGTGATGGAGCTGGAGGCCACTGTCTTCCCGGCCACCCCTCCGCTGCCTCCGTGCGACTCTGCGTCTGCTTGCTGAGGAGGCGGATTAGGGGCGGGGAGTCTCTTCCTTTGAGTGCCTAGATCCCGGTTAGTAGAGGCTTTGAGTCCGCATCGCCACAGCTGACGGCTGCGAGGGACTAAGAGCAGAGTAAGTGGACTAAATCCAGGGACGGGAGCAGGGGTGGGCGAGTCGGAGGTGTCCTTCGCTGGGGCAGTCTTTCGCCCGGGCCGGTGCCCTGCGCCTCTTGAACCACCGGCGCCCAGCCCTGGCCGCTTCCCGCCGCACGTTCCTCGCTCCTGGGAACCGGACTTCCTCTCTGCACCCCTCCAGCTCCGTGCTCCTTATAATGGAGATGGGGTGCGAAAAGTTTAATGAAAAGCCTTGGCCCTAACGCTATGGACACACCTTCCGTATCTACTTTCATCCTGCCTTGTCCACCTGCGGGCTTACCACCGGACGGGGGACCCTTTCAGTCACCTGTTTGCAGCGTCTAATGGAGATAACTTGTTTCTTGAAACTGCTCTCCAAGGGGTATTACTCTTTTCTGGTTTTCTTCTTGCCTTTCTTCTGTATCCCATCTCTGATAACGGTTCCAATATCTGTCCTGCTATCCGAACTCGAAAACCAGGAATCATCCTTGGTTCATTTCCACTCACACTGCATTGTATTATTTTTTTTTTTCGCCAGAATTAGTGCGGTTGCCCTCCCGCCCCCCGCCCTCCACTGGTTTCTCTGCTGTAATGCTTCCATAGAGTTATTCTAAAATACATGTTTATCTCTGTCCTTTCCTTAAACTTTTTAGTAACCGTATTGCTGACAGAATCAAATCCTGATTGTTAAGCACATCATCATTCAGGATCTTTTAGTCTGCCCCAATCCATTTTACCTTTTAGTCTTGCTTTAATATCCGACCATACCAGACTATACTGGCTATTTCCCCAAACATGCCATGCACTTTGACAGCTCTGTACTTTTCTACGTGCGGTACCATCTGTCTAGGATATTTACTGTTCCTCTATTTTACCGCCTATCAAAACCCAATTCATAAATCATTGTCTTCTCATACTCCCCCAGGTGACATTGATACCGCTGTGCTCCCTACGCATTTGAAACATTTCTTCTGCAGTATTTATTAGGTTGTATTATTTGTTTCTGTGTCTGTCTCTCCTGCCAATTTGAACCTGGGTCTGTCTGGAATCAGGTCTTACTCATCTCTGAGAAAAAGTCCAGTACTTGACACGTAGCAAGCATTATTTATATATACATATGTATGTTTATTGGAATTGAATAGTTCTAAAGAATTCACCATAAGAGTTCTTCATCCTTTAAAATCATAGAATTTTGGAGCCAGAAGGAACTCTGTACATTGGCTTAAAGGCTCCTGACCTGTTTTGAATGTGAGAAACCCTGCACTTCTAATACACACGCAATTGTACTTTTAGTAATTGTTGATTGAAATTACGTATAATGACAGAAAACTACTGTGCTTTTAAATGATTTTTTATTTTATTTTTGTAGTATCTTTATATTTGAGAAATGGAGCAGAAATTTCCATTCACTACAGACAGTGCTTGGAGTATGTGCATTCAGGCAACTCTTCCACTGACTCCTTCGCCTGTAGGTTAGAAATAGCTGGTTTATATTAGGTTCCTTCTTGAATTGTCATAACTGTTTAAACATATGTATATGAAACTTATATTCAGCCATAATTCTAAGGGAACGTGTAATTTTTTAAAAAATCCTCTAGTGTCATTACTTCCAAAATCTTTCTTCCAACTTTAAAAATTAATTTTCTTCAGAAAGTGTCTTTATACAGTTCCAAACATGTATTCATTCCACTATTTTCAAGGACAGTGAAAATTTTATTTGCTTTCAGATTCAGTGATATGTCTGAATAAATCTGTGTACATATGTACACAGATATGTCTGTGTAAATGCTTATTTTTATATGTAATTTACATGCATTCTTTCTTGCATTCTTAAGATTATAAGTTTATATGAAAACTATGACTATACCTTTTAGTTTTTTTATTTTCATATGGGTCAGTTCATATAATATTAGAGACGTATACCTGAACATGAAAAAATTTAAACTAGATTGGTGACGTTTAAAGACACATCTGTGGTGTATCAGTAGCCACAGTATTTCTGTTTAGATGTAGTGGTAGGAGTAGTGGATTGGCGGATAAGGGAAACAAAGTTTCCAATCAGTAAACATTCATTGATCTTATAATTAATGTGACGCCTAATTAAAATGGTTGCTAGGCTTTTATTAATTATCTAGAAAATACTTGAATTTTTTTTAGTCTTTAAAATTTCTCTTACATTTCATATATATTCTCATTTATTTTCTGAGGTTGGCTTGAAAAATATGACTTGAATTTCCTTAAATTTTTCTTAACCAAAATCTGAAAGTAAACAGCTGGCAATTGCTGTCTTGGGTGGGTGGTGGTTTCTCTTTTATCAGTAGCAGAATGTTCTGAGCCTTCTGCCAGGAGTCTGACTGCAAAAGTCTTTGGGTGGTAAAGTGGGCGAGAATGTGACTAATGCAGAAAAGAAAAAAAAAATTTTTTTTAACTTGCTAAAAAAAAAAAAAAAAGATTCACCTGTAATTTGGACCTGTCTAGAGAAAATAATGTAAGTAAGTGTATTATGGCCAGTTCAGATAGGCACTATAAAAATAGGTCAAAAAGTTTAGAATATTCCTTTTTTACTGAAGTCTGGTTTTTTTTTTTTTTTTGAGATGGAGTCTCGCTCTGTCGCCCAGGCTGGAGTGCAGTGGCGCAATCTCGGCTCACTGCCAACTCCACCTCCGGGTTCACACCATTCTCCTGCCTCAGCCTCCCAAGTAGCTGGGACTACAGGCACCCGCCACCTCGCCCGGCTAATTTTTGTATTTTTAGTAGAGATGGGGTTTCACCGTGTTAGCCAGGATGGTCTCAATCTCCTGACCTCGTGATCCGCCTGTCTTGGCCTCCCAATGAAGTCTGTTTTTTAAAATTTGAAACTTGTTAGAGAGTTTGGAAAACAGTCTTCTTCCTCCCACTCCACTTCCTGGCCAAAAAAGAGGGGAAACACAATGATCTTCAAAAAAGGTGATAAAGTAAATGCATATTAAAAAATATTTTAAACTTTTGTGTGGTTTCACGTACAGGAAATGAACATGCAAATTCTTAGTAACTGTTGTCACTGTGTCTCTGAAATGCTAAAAAAATTATGCTTTGAGCTGTCTGCTGTTTATAGTTCCTTTCCGTGAATAGGTAGGTTTTTATAGTTAACAAATTTTAAATGTAGTTCATTTTAATAATAGTATTTCATTATGCAGTCTGGAGAGGAGAGAGTATTTTTCATAAAGTGGATGTTAATTGCAATTTTAAAAAGCCAATCAGTAAACATTCATTGATCTTGTAATTAACTGTGACACCTAATTAAGATGGTTGCCTGCTAGACTGTTATGTCTGGAAAATATTTGAAATTTTTTATTCTTTAAAATTTGTCTTCATATACATTCCCATTTCTTTTCTATGGCGGCTTGAAAATTTTTAAAAATATCTTGGATGTTCCATTTGTGGGGTAGGGTCAGAGAATTTACTTTTTTTTGTTTTCCACTTAATGAGATTGAAATGATTTCTATATAGGTAAAAAGCAAACAGGACCCTGGGAATCCAGTGTGGCTTAAGAATAGGATACTAGACTGGGGATTAGAAGTTCTATTTTTGTTAGTAGTTTGGCTCTTTCCTTTCTTTGTGGCGCTGTCATTCGGCTTTTTTGTTTGTTTGAGTTGGAGTCTCGCTCTGTCGCCCAGGCTGGGGTGCAGTGGCGCGATCTCAACTCACTGCAACCTCCACCTCCCGGGCTCAAGCAGTTCTCCTGCCTCAGCCTCCCGAGTAGCTGGGATTACAGGCGTGTGCCACCACACCCAGCTAATTGTTGCATTTTTAGTAGGGACAGGGTTTCATGTTGGTCAGGCTGGTCTCGATCTCCTGGCCTTGTGATCCGCCAGCCTTGGCCTCTCAGAGTGCTGGGATTACAGGCGTGAGCCACTCAGCTTTTTAGATTTGGAATTCCTGGGTCTATTTCCTCATTGGTAAAATGGGAATAACACTTGTCCTCTTGCCCAAATGACAGTATAAAGTAGTTATTGCTCAGATTCAGAAGGCTACCAACAGTTTGAATTAATTAAAATTATTACCTCGCAGTTTTTTTTTTTTTTTTTTTTTTTTTTATGAGACGGAGTCTCGCTCTGTCGCCCAGGCTGGAGTGCAGTGGCCGGATCTCAGCTCACTGCAGGCTCCGCCTCCCGGGTTTACACCATTCTCCTGCCTCAGCCTCCCGAGTAGCTGGGACTACAGGCGCCCGCCACCTCGCCCGGCTAGGTTTTTGTATTTTTTAGTAGAGACGAGGTTTCACCATGTTCGCCAGGATGGTCTCGATCTCCTGACCTCGTGATCCGCCCGTCTCGGCCTCCCAAAGTGCTGGGATTACAGGCTTGAGCCACCGAGCCCGGCTACCTAACAGTTTGATTTTCCTCTAGGGTACTCTACAGATCCATTTGGATAGAATTAGGTTAGAGAGAAGGCAAAGAATAGGTGAAGCAATTTTAAAGAAGAAAACAGTGACTTATACGTATTAGCAAGAGTTTATTTTACAGCTGTTACATTTGAGGCAATGTGGTATTGATGCAGAAATAAATTGTCATTTTAAGAGGGCAGGTTTCATCATGGTTCTAATTGCATTTCTCTAATGGCCGATGATGTTGAACATCTTTTCTTGTTTCTTATTTGTCCATATCTTTTTGGTTCACTAGTAAAGTCTTTTATTCATTTTTATTTGGATTATTTTCTTACTGTTTTGAGAGGTTTTTATGTATTCTAGATACAAGTCCTTTGTTGGATAAGTAATTTGAAAATATTTTCTCCCAGCCTGTAGCTTGTCTTTTCAAACTTTCTAAACAGTGTCTTTCCCAGAACAAAAGTTTGTGGTTTTGATGAGGTTCAGTTTATCAAATTTTTCTTTTATGAATCATGCTTTTAGTGTCATGTTTACAAAAACCTTTGCCTAACCCCAGGTCACAAATATTTTCTCTTAATTTTTTCCTGGAAGTGTTACTGTTTTTAATTTTGCATTTAGACTTATGGTCCATTTTGAGTTAATTTTGGTATAAAGTGTAAGAATTACATTGGGATTAAACTTTTGGCATATAGATGGCCAGTTCTTCCAACAACATTTGTTTTAAAAAGCCAATCTTTCTCCTTTGACTTGCCTTTGCACCTTTTTCAAAAATCAGTTGGTCATTTTTGTATGGCCTTGTTTCTAAACTTATTCTGTCTCTTAGCTCTATGCCACCTTGATTGCAGTAGCTTTATAGTAAGTCTTAAACTTTGGTATTGTGAAAAAAACTCTGAAAAATAGTTTCTTCAACTTTTTTTTGTTTTCATAGTTGTTTTATCTGGTTTCTTTGCATTTCCATAGAAATTTTAGAATTAGCTTGTCAATTTCTCTAAAAAAAATCTTGCTGGGACTTTGATTGGAAATTGCACTGTTTGTAGAACAGTTGCAGAAGACTTGACATTTCGGCTGGGCACGGTGGCTCACGCCTGTAATCCCAGCACTTTGGAAAGTTGAGGCAGGAGGATCACTTGAGGTCAGGAGTTCGAGTCCACCCTGGTCAACATGGCAAAACCGTGTCTCTACTAAAAATACAAAAATTAGCTGGGTGTGGTGGCGCACGCCTGTGATCTCAACTACTCTGGAGGCTGAGGCAAGAGAATCGCTTGAACCCGGGAGGCAGAGGTTGCAGTGAGCCAAGATCGCACCACTGCACTCCAGTAGCCTGGGTGACAGACTAAGACTCTGTCTCAAAAAAAAGAAAAAGAAAACTTCTCTACTATGTTGAGTGTTCCAGTCCTTGAACACAGTATGTTTCTCCATTCATTTAGATCCTCTCTAGTTTCTTTCATTAGCGTTTTGTAGTTATCAGCACAGATTTTGTATATGTTTTAATTTATGCCCAGGAATCTCAGTTTTGTTTTGGTTTTTTCCTTTTCTTTCTTCTTCTTTTTTTTTTTTTTTTTTTGCTATTGTAAATGTGTGTTTAACAAAAAAAAAGTTTTGGTTTCCATTTGTTTGTTGCCAGTATATAGAAAAACAGTTGATTCTTGTGCTTGTATCCTGTGACATTGCTAAAATCATATATTAGTTTTAGGAGTTCTTTTTTGGATTCTTTGGGATTTTCTACCCAAATTGATAGACATCAATGTTGGCTGTGAAAAGAGGCCGTTTTATTTCTTCTTTTGCAACCTGTATGCTTTCTCCCCCTTCCTAGCCTTATTGCACTAATGTATTGAACAGGACTGGTGACTGGAGACATCCTTCCCTTGTTCCTAATTTTATTGGGAAAGCAGTCAGTCTTTCATTATGAAGTATGATGTTTGCTATAAATTTTTTGAAAATGCCCTTTCTCAGTTTAAAAAAATCCTCTTCTAGTCCTAGCTTGCAGAAAATTTTTATTATGAAAGGATGCTGAATTTTAAAGTAATACTCCAATTGGTATGCCTAAGTGATTTTCTTCTTCGTTGGATTACACTGGAGACAGCCTTGAATCTGGGATAAACTTGCATTGGTCAGGGTATATTACTCTCATTATGAGTTGCTGAATTTGAGTTACAAATATTTCCTTAAGGATATTTTGTTTATGTTAATGAAGGATATTAGTCTGTGGTTTTCTTGTATTCTCTTTGGTTTTGGTATCAGTAATACATCATTTTACGAGTTTAAAAGTACAAGTATTTCCTTTTCTTCCATTCTTTTTTTAGGAAATTCTATAATAATTGGTGTTACTTCTTTAAATGTGTGATAAAATTTGTCCTTGAATCCATCCAGGTCTGGAGATTTTTTGTAGATTTCTAATTACAAATTCAGTTTCTTAAAATAGTTATAATAGGGCTATTCATAGTTGTCTGTTACATCTTGTGTGACTTTATGTAGTTTGTGTTTTTTGAGGAATTAGTCCATTTCATTTAAATTATCTGATTATTGTGCATGGAATTTATTATTGTATTCACTTATCCTTTGAATGAATTAGAGGCCTGTAGTGAGATCTCGTCTTTCCTAATATCCCTTTTTTCCTGTTCCTTCTTTCCATTAGTAATTTATGTCTGCTCTCTTTTTTCTTGGTTAATTTTGCAGGAGGTTTTTCAATCTTTATTTTTTTCAAAGAACTGACTTTTGATTTCATTGGGTTTTCTCTGTTGCTTTCCTGTTTTCAATTTCATTGATTTCTACTCTTTATTATTTCCTTCTATTTAATTTAGGTTTATTTTGCTCCTCTTCTCCAAGTTCCTAAAGGTTGAGGCTTATATAATTGATTTGAGATCTTTCTAATTTTCTAATATAAGCATTTAATGCTATAAATTTGCTTCAAATTTACATATATGCCAAAATTTTTGATATTTTGTATTTTCATGTTTATTTAGATCAAAGTATCTTCTAATTTCCAGAGACTTCCTTTTTGACTTATTATGTAGAAGTACATTGTTTAACTTTCAGATGTTTGGAGATTTTCTTGTTATATCTTAATTACTTACTTTAGTTTGATTTCATTGTAATCAAAGAGCTTCATTTGTACCGGCTGGGCGCAGTGACTCACGCCTGTAATCCCAGCATTTTGGGAGACCGAGGCAACTGGATCACCTGAGGTCAGGCGTTCGGGACCAGCCTGGCCAATGTGGTGAAACCCTATCTCTACTAAAAATACAAAAATTAGCCAGGCATGGTAGCATGAGCCTGTAATCCCGGCTACTCAGGAGGCTAAGGTGGAAGAACCGCTTGAACCCAGGAGGCAGAGGTTGCAGTGAGCCGAGACTGTGCCATTGCACTCCAGCCTGGGTGACAAGAGTGAAACTCCATCTCAAAAAAGAGCATAATTTGTATGATTACAGTTCTTTTAAATTTGTTAAGGTTTGTTTTGTGATCCAGGATATGATCTATCCTTGTGAATGTCTTGTGCACTTAAAAAGAATGTATACTCTGCTGTTGTTGGTTGTAGCATTTCATGAATATCAATTCAAGCCATTTAGTGGATGGTGTTCATTTTGTCTATATTCTTGCTGATTTTTGTGTACAGGGTCTGCCAGTTACTGAGAAAGGAGTGTTTAGTTTTTCAGCAGTAAGGGTGGGATGTGCCTATATATCCCTTCAGTTGTTTGAGTTAGTGCTTTTGTGTTTTGAAGCTCTTTAATTATAGTTGTATATATATTTAGGTTGCTTATGTCTTCTTGGTGAATTGGGCTTTTTATCATCATGTAGTGTTCCTCTGTCCCTGGTAGTTTTCTTTTCTCTGAAGTTTACTTTGATACTTACTTATTTTTTGAGGCAAGTCTCACTTTGTTGCCCAGGCTAGAGTGTAGTGGCATGATCATGGCTGACTGCAGCCTCAACCTCCTGAGCTTAGGTGATCCTCCTACCTCCACCGCCCAGGTAGCTGTGACTGCAGGTGTGTACCACCATGCCCGGTTAATTTTTTGTATTTTTAGTAGAGATGGGGTTTCACCATGTTTCCCAGGCTGTTCTGGAACCCCTGGCTTCACGATCCGCCAGTCTCAGCCTCCCAAAATGCTGGGATTATATGGGCGTGGGCCACTGCGCCTGGCCTTGTCTGATATTATATAGCCACTCTAGCTCTTTTCTTAAATATAATGCCTCTATGGTATGAGATATAATTCACATACCATACTATTCACCTATTTAAAGTATACACTTTTAGGGTTTTCAGTATATTCAGAGTTGTGTAACCATCACAACAAAATTGATTTTAGAACATTTTTTCCCCACAAAAAGAAACCATGTGTTCATTAACAGTCACTTCCCATTCCTCCTACCTTTTCTTACTCCCCCAGTCCTAGACATCCACTAATCTACTTTCAGCCTCTAGATTTGCCTCTTTTGGACACTATATAAATGGCGTCATACATTGTCTTTGTGACTGACTTCTTTCACTTAGCATAATTTTTTCAGTTTTCATCTATGTTGTAGCCTGTTTCAGGACATTATTCCCCCCTACCTTTTTTTTTTTTTTTTTTTTGCCAAATATTCCACTGTATGAACACATCGTATTTATTCATTTATCAGTTGAATAATGCTGTGAACATTCACGTACAGTTTTTTGCGTTGACATACTTTCATTTTCTTGGTGTGTACCTAGGAGTGGAATTGTTGGATCACATGTTTAACCTTTTGAGTAACTGTCAGACTTTTCCAGAGTGGCTATACCATTTCACGTTCTTTATGTCCTAGCCAGTACTTCTATCGTTTCTATTATAGCCATCTTAGTAGGTATATCTCATTGTGGTTTTGAATTGCATTTCAGTGATGGCTAGTTATGTTGAGCATGTTTTCATGTTGTTAGCCCTCTGGTTTTCTTTTGACTAGTATAATATATCCTATTTTCCATCCTTTTAACTTTTTTTTTTTGGAGACAAGGTCTCACTGTGTCACCCAGGCAGGAATGCAGTGGCACAGCCAGGGTTGACTGCACCCTCACCGTTCCAAGTAGCTGAGACTACAGGCATGTGCCACCAAACTCAGATGATTTTTAAATTTTTTGTAGAGACAGGGTTTTGCCATGTTGCCCAGGCTGGTCTTGAATTCCTGGGCTCAGGCGATCCTCCGATCTCAGCCTCTCAAAGTGTGAGCCACTACGCCCAGCCTGTCCTTTTACTTTTAACCTACCCATATCATGTTTAAAGTGAATTTCATATAAATAATGCATAGTTGGATCCTCTTTTAAAATTCTGATCATCTATCTTAATCCATGTGTTGAGGACATTTATATTTCGTGAAATTATTAGCATGTTTGGATTTAGTTCTGCCGTCTTACCATTTGTTTTCTTTTTGTTCCTTTGATATTCCTTTGTTTTGCCTTTTCTCTGTCTTTTGGGTTATTGAACACTTTTTAATTCATTTCAATTAACCTATTGTAGTTTTGACTATTATCTCTGTACAGTTATTTTAGGGATTTCTTAGGAATTACAATATATGTAAATTTTTAAGTCTACATAAAATTGTTATTTTTACAACTTCCAGTGAAATGTAGAAATCTGATCACTATAAAAGCCTTTTTAGGCTCCTCCCTTTTTGTTGTAGTTATATATTTCCCTGCATAAATTAAAAATCTCATTAGATAAATATTATAATTCTTGTTTTTAAACATTAGATGTTTAAAAGAACTAAGAGGAAAATATTTACCCAGATATTTATAATTTCTGTTGGTCTCCCTTTGTTCTTGATGTTCTAAGTTTCCTTCTGACAACGCTTTGCTTCTAACTGAAGATTATTCTTTATAATAAGTCTACTGGAAATAAATTCTTCTTTCTCTTCAGCTGAGTGATTTTTATTTTACCTTCATATATGAAACATTTTTGCTGGATATAGAGTTTTGGGTTGAAAGGTCTGTTCTTTCAGCATTTTGAAAGTGTTGTTCTACTTTTTACTGGCCTTCATTTCTGATGGGAAACCTACAGTTACTCAAATTGTTCTGTATGAGTAATGTATCATTTTTCTGTGGCTGCTTTCCAGATTGTTTCTTTGTCTTTAGTTTTCAGAAATGTGATGACAATGTGTCTGGACTTAGATCTTGTTGGAAACTCCTATGTGGGGTTTCCTGAGGACTGGGAACGATGAAGACAAGGTTTCTTAGAAAGAAGCAAAGTGTTATATCGTCGAAATGTATAAGTTTCAACTATTGCAGTTAAATATGTTTTTATATTATTGGATGACAAGTTAGAATGCCCTTGGGAGAATACACAAAATATAGTATTTTAGTGTGTGAATATTGTGTCTTTTCAATAGGGGATTCTTCTAAGGGATTCATAACATAAACATACTAGTATATTTAACAATATTGCCCGGCATGGTGGCATGCACCTGTAGTCTCAGCTGCTCAGGAGACTGAAGTGGAGGGTCTTTGGAGTCCAGGAGTTCCAGCGTGGGTGACAGCAAGACCTCATCTCTAAAAATAATTAAAATTTAAAAAAAAATAATAAATATTTCTAAACCATAGAGGCAACTCTATAAAATCTTAGAGATGTTCAGAAAGTTGTTTAGGAATGGTTTTAGTCTTTGATTCACCATTACAGTTTTTCTTTTTTTATTTTGAGACGGAGTTTTGTTCTTGTTGCCCAGGCTGGAGTGCAATGGTGTGATCTCAGCTCATTGCAACCTCCACCTCCCAAGTACAAGCGATTCTCCTTTCTCAGCCTCCCAAGTAGCTCGGATTACAGGCTTGTGCCACCACACCCTGCTAATTTTTTTGTATTTAGTAGAGACGGGGTTTCATCATGTTAGTCAGGCTGGTCGCAAACTCCTGACCTCAGGTGATCCACCCACCTCGGTCTCCCAAAGTGCTGGGATTACAGGCATGCACCACCACACCTGGCCTACAATTTTTCCAGATTAAATTTATTTACAAATGAAACATGAATTGACCAGTATCCTATGCTATGCAAGGTAAGTTTTCCCATCTGTGTTTAATATTGTGGCCATTTTTTTTCTACTTAAATGAAATGTTTCATAGAGTAGTATCTATTTGAGGTTTTGTTTTGTTTGAGATGGAGTTTTGCACTTGTTGCCCAGGCTAGTGCAATGGCGCGATCTCGGCTCACTGCAACCTCCACCTCCCGGGTTCAAGAGATTCTACTATCTCAGCTTCCTGAGTAGCTGGGATTACAGGCACATGCCACCACACCAGCTAATTTTTGTATTTTTAGTAGAGATGGGGTTTCATCATATTGGTCAGGCTGGTCTCGAACTCCTGACCTCAGGTGATCCACCTGCCTCAGCCTGCCAAAGTGCTGGGATTACAGGAGTGAGCCACCACGCCTGGCCCTGTTTGAGGTGTTATGTGGTACTATCAAGTAGCCATTCTGATTGTGACAGTTTTTATCTTCATGGATCTTAACAACTTGATGGTCATATGGTTCTTTTGAAAATTGACAGGCCAAATTTTGTGTATCTGTCATGGAATCTTTGAACTTCTTAATGGATTTATTTTACAGTTTCATATGAGGCCTTTGCGTAACGATGTTTAGTCAAAGCATCCCGCTTCTAGTAATGAACTTTAAGGTATTTCTATGGTATCTACAATATTGTTTCTACCTTTATGATAGCAGTTATATGAGGCAGCTACCATCAAGCCATCAAGTAGTTGATGTATTGTTTTTTAAAGGATATCGGAGGAACCTCTTCTTTGCAGCATTTCAGATAAGTGAATTATTCTAAAAGCATATCAGCTATTCGTGTATATATTTACTTTTAGTTAGTTGCTCTATCTTAGTGGACTACAGTTAAGTCACTTGATCAATCTAGCTTCTGGTAAGAAATTGAATTTTACCACAGTAACTGATGTACCTGTTGCATATCAAGCCTGATATTGCTGATTTTTGTTTTTAAGATAAAACCCGTTAACAAACAGTAAAGTCAGGATTTGGTACTAGAAAATTCAAAAGTTTTGTTTTGGACTTGAATACTTCTTGAGTTATGGAATCACAATCATGAGATTTTCCTTGCAGTAGGTAAAGGTTGCTGAATTAACACTGTTACACCAGTGGATGGTAATATGAAAAAGAGAGAGTAACAATATTTCATAATTACTCAAGTGACAGAAATTTTGGGTGGTTTCCTTTAGCAACAGGGATTTACTATGCATGATAACATGAGGTTTAAAGACCTAGGATAACCTCTGAAGATGCTTTTATTAATTCAGTTGAGGTTTATAATTGCTCTGAGGCAGGGAAGCTAAACCTTAGCTACTGAATTAAGGTATACGATTTCTTTCTTTTTTCTTTTTTTTTTTTTTTTTTTGTTTTTTGTTTTTTGAGACGGCTCCTCACTCTGTGGCCCAGGCTGGAGTGCAGTGGTGCTATGGCTCGCTGCAACTTCCGCCTCCCAGGTTTAAGCGATTCTCCTGCCTCAGCCTCCCAAATAGCTGGGATTACAGGCACCCCCCACCAAGCCTGGCTAATTTTTGTATGTATGTATGTATTTATTTATCTATTGAGACAGAGTCTCTGTTGCCCAAGCTGTAGTGCAGTGGCGCAATTTTGGCTCATCGCAACCTCTGCCTCCCAGGTTGAAGCGATTTTCTTGCCTCAGCCTCCGGAGTAGCTGGGATTATAGGTGTGTGCCCCCACACCCAGGTAATTTTTGTATTTTTAGTAGAGATGGTGCCATGTTGGCCAGGCTGGTCTCGAACTCCTGACTTCAAGTGATCTGCCCTCCTCGACCTCCCAAAGTGCTGAGTGAGCCACTGCACCCAGCTTAAGGTACGCAATATAATAGGCAGGTGGGGTTTTTTATGTCATGGTGTTAATGCTCCCAGAACACAGTGTACTATTTTTGTACTCAAAAAGATCTATCATTATGTAGGAAGACTGTCTAGACTGAGGGCTGTCTAGCTATCTGATCATATATAGGACCTTACTGCATTTTTTTTGGAAACAGATCCTATCTATTGCATTTGTAGATGTTACGCTTTAGTGAATAAAGAAGGGTTCTTCTTGTAGTGGTCCCAGCAATATCGTTTACAGATTAGGACCGTTAGAGAGTTCTATTACTTGAGTTATATTAAACCAAGATAAACTTTATTTTCTCTCAAATCTTTTATAATTTGTTGTAGAATTTCAGATTTGTCTTTTATTATTTTCACCATCTGTTACAACCTATTATTTTTACTATAAAACCTTTTTTTTGGTTATTTCATTTTTCTTATTACAAGTCAGCGCCCGTCCTTTTTTTTTTTTTTTTTTAATTTTGCTTTACAGACAGCTTTAAAAGCTTACTCAGAAGGATCTGATGTTCTATAGTAATGGGATTAATGGAGTTGTAGTGATGTCCATTTAACCCATTTATGTTAACTTTCTTAACAAGTAAGAAAGTTGTCTATCTACAATTTTAGATAATTCCCTTTGGAAATTTAGAGGAAGTACAGAGTATTGTTGGGCGCTAATGGCTCTCTCAGAGCAGCATCTTTGGATAGATTTTGGGTAGTTGTCCTTTTGGGTATTAGCCAGTATCAGACAATATTGGTTCCTTTAATGGCCCTTTACTTGTCATATTTTCGAGTATCCTTATCTAAACCTCCTGAATCTTACAAGACAAATCTTGTGGTTGTTTTCTCTAGAGAGCCAGAAGTTATATTAATTTCCAGCTTGTTTACTTCCTAAGGCTCCATGGAAATGTCTGGTCATATATTGGACATTTTCTAAATTGGTGATTTAAATAACAGGAGAAAGTCTTCTGAAATTGCCTAATATGTTTTATGAAATATTTTATACTGTTGAGTTATTTAAATCTTCTCTTTTCTACTTCTTGCTTTGTGTGTGTGTGTGTGTGTGTGTGTGTGTGTGTGTGTGTGTGTGTGTGTATTGGAGGGGATAATCATTAATTGAACTAGTACAGATCTATAGTCCAGGGCAGTGTTATATAACAGAGTCCTGAATTCTGTGGCAAATCGCTGTTTTACTAAAGTTAATGAAAATCTTTGTTTGTAACCCTTCACTTGGATCTACACCAAAGTTTTAATTTAACTTCTGTAGACCTGGCTTCTGGCCTGGTAATTTAGTGTGATTTTATTTTTTGAGAAAACTCGGAAGAAAGGATGGCTTGTATTGAAAGTTAGGTAAAACTTAGTAGAAAGATAAAAGATTTCAGCCGGGCATGGTGGCTCACGCCTGTAATCCCAACACTTTGGGGGGCCCAAGGTGGGCAGATCATGAGGTCAGGAGATCGAGACCATCTGGGTAACATGGTGAAACCCTGTCTCTATTAAAAATAAAAAAAAATTAGCCAGGTGTGGTGGGTGCCTGTAGTCCCCCCAGCTACTCGGGAGGCTGAGGCAGGAGAATGGCGTGAACCTGGGAGGCAGAGCTTGCAGTGAGCTGAGATCATGCCATTGCACTCCAGCCTGGTCAACAGAGCGAGACTCCGTTTCAAATTGAAAAAAAAGAAAGATAAAAGATTTCAAGGGGGGTAAGTTTCAGAAGAAACTTAAGTTTTGGAAAGAGACTGTTTAAAATTATTAAAATTTTGTTTGAGGTTTCTGCATACCAGTTGAAGAAGCTGACAATTGACTGTTTCATCTTTTGTCTCATAATTTTTTCAGCTACTCTTAAACATATTACTTACTGATTTTAACATATTGGAAGTTTCTTGTAATTACCAGTTTTGTCCTAAGTCAAAACTTTTTTTTTGCAATTTACTAAGGAAGATGCAAATGTTAGAATTATAATGCAACTTTATGTAAGAAGTAAAAGTTCTTCCAAGAGGAGGTTAAGACTTTGATGTAGCATGACACATTGAGGCTACTTTGGCTGGTCAGCAGTGTTTGTGAACAGTGTCTCAAGTGCCCTGACCAAGCAGAGGTTAGGAAGCATTCTTACAGTCAGAGATCTGGTGGTCACTTACCCCAGAATACAGAACAACGAACCAAATGATCTTTCTCAAAAGTGACAAGACAGGGAATGCCCTCTTAAAGGGCAAATTTCTATATAACATTATATTCACTGGACATGTACTTTTTTCCCCACTGTAAGTTCTGAGTGTTTTAAATATACTCTAGTTCCGTCTGTAAATCTTTTAACTGTGTTCTAATTTTTTTGTAACAGTGTAAATTTACTTTCAAGTTTGTACCATCCTGACAGAGGCAAAACCACAGTGTTCTTAGGTGTTTTTTCCTCCCTGGACAGTGAACAATACTGTAACAAATGTGTCTTAAGAAGCATATCTGTGTTGACGTGAAACTAAAATAGATACGTTGACTTTGAGTCTTGATTTTAATTTTAATTATAGATATATCTTTAGAAATGAGTTGCACAATTGAGAAGGCACTTGCTGATGCTAAAGCTCTTGTTGAAAGATTAAGAGATCATGACGATGCCGCAGAATCTCTGATTGAGCAAACCACAGCTCTCAACAAGCGAGTAGAAGCCATGAAACAGGTTTGATTTTTCTTGTTCATTCCATTTATCAAAAGCAGTCGTTGACATTTATGTATTGCTGGCTAATTAGTATCTAATTTTTTCAACATTCTCTAAAACTTTAAAGTAGCTTGACCTGTGTATTTCAGATTTACTTTAATTTTGTCGTGTTCAGGTGACATACATGGACATATATTTCTAAACCCTAGATTTGATCACTTATTTTGCTGACAAAGTTGCGCATTTGAGTTTAGAAAATAAATGAATTTGGCCGGGCGCGGTGGCTCAAGCCTGTAATCCCAGCACTTTGGGAGGCCGAGACAGGCGGATCACGAGGTCAGGAGATCGAGACCATCCTGGCTAACATGTTGAAACCCCGTCTCTACTAAAAAATACAAAAAACTAGCCGGGCGAGGTGGTGGGCGCCTGTAGTCCCAGCTACTCTGGAGGCTGAGGCAGGAGAATGGCGTAAACCCGGGAGGCGGACTTTGCAGTGAGCTGAGATCAGGCCACTGCACTCCAGCCCGGGCGACAGAGCGAGACTTCGTCTCAAAAAAAAAAAAAAAAAAAAAGGAAAGAAAATAAATGTATTTGTTAGATCTAGAAACATTTGACAAAGACCAGATAATACCTTTTACTAATGTTGGTACACATTTTGTTCTGTCTTGTATAATGTGGAAATGTTCATATTTTTCTTTATAAAAGTACTTAAGGTGATGCTGTTTAACAACAAAATAGCTTTTGAAAATGATGCAAGGTAATATGTGATTTACACTCTGTGCAGTTGTTATACGCATACTTGTTGCCTTATTTTTTCATTCAATGCTACCAATTAAAGAATACATAAAAAGGGCTTTCTTCTTGCTATTTTTACTGTTGTGTAACAGAATATTCCCATGGGCCACGGAGTTTAGACACTATTTTAACCTTCTTCTGGTAAAAATTTTCAAGTCATTTAAGAAAATTATAAAATCTTTGACATTATGATAGAAATCAGAGGGGGAGAATGTATATTCACAGCCAACTCTCCTCATCTGTTTTGTAACAGGAAGCAATTCTGGGATAGTATTTTTAACAAAGCTACTGGAAATAGTGGAGCAAGTTTAGTTATTTGGTTTGACAACTGTGTTGCCCTAAACAGATTACCTGCATCCCTAACCAACTGTCCAGCTAGACTCAGGCACTTCAGTGAACATATTGAGTTGTTAAAAAGGGAGTTTGACATCTGAAGTTAAGAACCAGGAGTGTTATAATGAATATATTACTAAGTGTCTCGTGAGAATGCCTTGAAAATAAATTAGTGTAATTGTAAAATAAGATTCTCATTTTCTTAATGGAAAGTCTTTCTGCATTTCTTTTGTACATGTGCTATTATTATTATTAAGATATTCACATACCATAAAATTTACTTTTTTGAAGGGTACAGTTCATTGGATTTTAGTACACATTTGCAGGTTGTACAGTATACCCACTATCTGATTCCAGAACATTTTCATCACCACAAAACCTTACATCCATCAGTGGTCTCTCTCTAGTTTCCCCTTTCCTCAGTCTCTGGCAACCACTAATATTTCTGTCTCTATGGATTTGCCTATTCTGGACATTATATATGAATGAAATGATAAAATATGCAGCTTTTTGTGATTGGCTTCTTAACATAATGTTTTTAAGTTTCATCTATGTTGTAGCATATTATCGGTACTTCATTCCTGTTTATTGCCAAATAATATTGCATTGTAGGGATACAGCACATTGTGCTTATCCATTCGTCAGCTGATAGGCATTTGGATTATTTTACTTTTTTGGCTGGTAAGAATATATGCTGCTATGAATATTTGTGTACAAGTTTCTGTGTGGACATATGTTTTCAGTTTTCTTGGGTATATATGTAGAAGTAGAATGGATGGGTCACGTAATAACTCTGTTAAATTTTTTGAGGATCTGCCACGTTGTTTCCCAAAGCAGCTACACCAAGCTTGTCCGACCTGTGACTTGCTGGCTGCATATGGTCCAGGATGGCTTTGAATGCGGCCCAATACAAATTTGCAAACTTTATTAAAACATTGTGAGATTTTTTTTAAAAAAAAAGGTCCTCAGCTGTTGTTAGTGTTAGTGTATTTTATGTGCGGCCTGACAATTCTTCTTCCAGTGTGCTCAGGGAAGCCAAAAGATTGGACACCCCTGAGCTACATCATTTTACATTCCATCAACAATGTATGGAAGGTTGCAATGTCTTCACATCCTCTTCAACAATTGTTATTGTCTTTTTCATTATAATCATCCTAGTGGGATATATTGAATTGCATTCTCCTAATGACTAGTTATTTTAATTAAGCATCTTGTCATGTGCTTATTGGCCATTTGTATATCTTCTTTAGATAAATGTTTACTCAAATCCTTTGCCACTTTTAAAAACGGGGTTATTTTCATTTTATTGTTGAGTTGTAAGAGTTCTTTATACATTCTGGATACTAAGCTCTTATCAGATATTTGTTTATATGTATATTTCAGATATATTTGTATTTATATATAGATATATATATTTGCAGATATTTTCATCCTGCATGTTTTTTTCCCCATTAGTATCAGGAAGAAATTCAAGAACTTAATGAAGTCGCAAGACATCGGCCACGGTCCACATTAGTTATGGGAATCCAGCAAGAAAACAGACAAATCAGAGAATTGCAACAAGAAAACAAAGGCAAGATATGTTACTTTTTGACATTAATCCCGTTTCTAGTCTGTATTCCTGAATCATATTTATTGCTCTTTATCCTGTCCCACATTTGAACGTCTGCCTTGCTTAACATCCTCTTAGATTCTCATCCTCAATAATCCAGTTAGCACTGCTGTTGTTAGCTGTGAAATAACTCAGCTTCATTCTCTGCAGTCCCACTGCTTTGGCCCCCAGATTAGATGCTCAGTCTCTTGCCTGAAATGTCCAAACTTACCTTCCTGAGTCCGGTCTCTCTTCCCCCTTCCAGTCCAATCTGTCTTCAACATAACCATCGATTGATATTTCAAAAATCAATCTGATCGTGTAATTCTTTTTTTTTTTTTTTTTTTTTTGAGATGGAGTCTTGCTCTTTCGGAGTGCCATGGTGCTAGCTCAGCTCACTGCAAGCTCCGCCTCCCGGGTTCACGCCATTCTCCTGCCTCAGCCTCCCAAGTCGCTGGTACAACAGGCGCCCGCCACCACGCCCGGCTAATTTTTGGTATTTTGAGTAGAGACGGGGTTTCACCGTGTTAGCCAGGATGGTCTCAATCTCCTGACCTTGTTATCCGCCCGCCTCGACCTCACAAAGTGCTGGGATTACAGGTGTGAGCCGCTGCGCCGGGCCCTGATCATGTAATTCTTTTGCCTAAGAACTTTTTTTTTTTTGAGACGGAGTCTGGCTCTGCCGCCCAGGCTGGGGTGCAGTAGCCAGATCTCAGCTCACTGCAAGCTCCGCCTCCCAGGTTTACGCCATTCTCCTGCCTCATCCTCCCGAGTAGCTGGGACTACAGGCGCCCACCACCTCGCCCGGCTAGTTTTTTGTATTTTTTTTTAGTAGAGACGGGGTTTCAACGTGTTAGCCAGGATGGTCTTGATCTCCTGACTTCGTGATCCGCCCATCTCGGCCTCCCAAAGTGCTGGGATTACAGGCTTGAGCCACGGCGCCCGGCCTAAGAACTTTCATTATATATTTATTACCTTTTACAGGGACCCTAAAAATCAGTTCCCAGCCTTTCTTTTTTTATCTTATTCCCACAGCTTTCTTCACCGTGAACTCTTTGCTCTTGCCAACACAAATCACTTCCTAAACACATCATCTGTTTTCATGCCTCCCTGCTTAGAAGGTCCATTCCTTCACTTTTCAACTGAGGGAACTCACACTGTACTTCTACAAAGCTTCCACCAATTTTTTTCCACAGACATCTCTTAAATCTCTTTGACTGACACTCCACTCTGCACCAACCACAGGCTTGTTTTCTCTGCTAGACTCTTGAGGTCTGTAGCTCTTTGGTATTAATATGGAGAGAGCCTTGGCTGATATTTAATTGCTCTTTAGTACATCTTTGTTGAAATGATTCTCAAAAAATGAGCTTAAAATGCTCATTCAAAAAACTAATAAGGGACTTCGTTTGGTGTCTCTTATTGTTATATGGCTAGATTTTTGTGCATTGTGTTTTCTTTTTAAAATGTCCTATTCATAAGTTGCTTAGTGGAAAATTTTATGTACTTTTAACTCAAGTTGGAATAAAGTACAGTATTATTCTTGATAGAATTGCGTACCTCTCTGGAAGAACATCAGTCGGCCTTGGAACTTATAATGAGCAAGTATCGAGAACAAATGTTCAGATTGCTAATGGCTAGCAAAAAAGATGATCCGGGTATAATAATGAAGTTAAAAGAGCAGCACTCCAAGGTAATCCATTCTATAAATGTGACCTAAAATGGAAAAGAGAGACGATTGATTATCCTGTGTTCAGATTTTTTTTGTAAAAAATCACAGGTCTCTAGTAATGGCATTTTAACATGATGTTGAATGTTTCATCTTTTTAATTGCCATTTTCTCCTTTTTCTTATTTTTCCATTTCTTGCTTGTTATGTATCATTTTCTGTTTGATTTATAACTCTCACTATTTCTTAGAAACTTTAATTTACACATTGAAAAATAAATTTTATTTTGGATATAAAGGTAAGTCTGTTCTATTCAACATTATTTTTGTAGGGCTATATGCTTTTAAGAAATATTTCTTAAAAGGCTGGGCATGGTGGCTCACGCCTATAATCCCAGCACTTTGGGAGGCCAAGGTAGGAAGATCGCTTGAGGCCAGAAGTTCAAGACCAGCCTGGGCAACATAGTGCGACTCCATCTCTTCAAAAAGTAAAAGTGTTAGCTGGGTGTGGTAGCACATGCCTTGCAGTCCTAGCTTCTCAGGAGGCTGAGGTGGATAGACCACTTCAGCTCAGGAGTTTGAGGTTACAGTGAGCTATGGTCATGCCAACTCCCATCTAGACAACCGAGTGAGACCCTGTCTCTTAAAAAACATAATTTTTCAATAAATTTTTTTTTTTGTTAATAAATTTGTGTATTGACTTCTCTTGCATAAACAAAAAATACTGAAAACTTTTTTTTTAAACCTGAAAGCAGTTTAATGTAGATTTGTTTTTCTTAGGACTATTTTCTGAATAAGGCTAATTCATCCAGACTATAAATCATCTTGTTTATTATAATGGAAAAAACCTGGGGTTGAGGAGCAGACCCAACATATTAAAAGGTTTGCTTCCTTGCCCCAGTATTATATACCAATTGACATCATTTTTTAGAAACAAAGCTGAAGTAGTTAGAAATTAGTGTTTTACCTGCTGTTCATCCCTTTGTCATCCCTGTGTCTATTCCCTTTGGTATGTCCCCATATTTTATGGCATATTTTATGGCAACTGCTATGAAGACAAGTAGAATAATCCTTTCTCACTTATATTTATTTTAAACTGACTTTTAGTTGTTGATATGAAATAAAAATATTAAACTAGATTGTGGAAACTAAGCTGTTACCTGTATTAGATAATGATGATCTGACTATTATTAATATTATTTAAGAAATAGTGATTATGAGCCTTCTTTTCCCCATTTGTTACAGCAGAAATAGGAAAGGACATCTTTTTATATTTCTCTATTATTGAAACACATTTTAGATTCTTTAAAATACTTCTTCCATTTTGGTGCTTGTAGGTGTTTTTCACTTATTAGTAATTAATTCTATTAGAATTAAATACCTATCAAATAGCTCTTTATATGCCTTTATATATTAGAAAACCTAATGATAGGTACCTCTTATGTCAACCAGTAAAATAATAAATTAAATTACAAATCTGTGTTTAATTAAAAAACAAAAAGTTTTCTAATTTTTGCTATTCATCTCCTAATCAAATGGCAATCCATTGATATTTAAGTGGTGATCCTTTGAATACAAAATGTAACTATTGTTAATGAGACCATTCTAAAATCATTTAAATGTAAAGGTATAATAACTATAATAACTAAGACTTTTAAAGGCACTACGAGGAGTTGACTTAGTATTATTAGTAAAATAAATATAATCTTGAGAATTTCTAAAAGGTTTGTATGTTTTATAACCTAAAAATAAAATGTTAAGGATCTCAAGGGAAGAATACCATCTCATCTGGTAGCAACTATGACAGAAGCAAATGTTTTCTAAAATGCATTAGATTTTACTATTCACCAGAGCTGATTTATTAATTAGTAAGGTTAAACACTTCCTAAGATAGCTGTAAGCCATCCTTTTTTATTATGTAGACTGAATTCTTCATCTAAGTTCAGATGATCCTTGCCTCTCATAAAATGACTATTCAGTTATTTGTTATTAATTCTCACTAATACATATTAATGTTTGTGATTTTGATTTTTCCCAAAAAGGAGACACTTTGACTTAATTAAACAAACATTAATACTTGCACTGGATTAGTTATGGGTAATAATAAGATGAATGTACAAGCTTGCAGTATAGTGGGAGATGCAGACACAAACATAACAACCTGTATAAGGGAGGGTGTGATGAATCCCAAAGCAGGGATATGAATTGTTACTGGACTGCTAGAGGGAGCAATATTAACTGTCATAAGGAAAATCTGGAACGGTATCAAGGAAGGGAAGAAAATCTGTCTCAGTCCAGCCTTGAATTAATTATGGTCAGGTAGGTAAACAAGCAGAAGTGAGTGGGCAGAGAAACTTGTATATAATAAAAGCACAAAAAGTATGGTATTCTAGGATGTGTTTAGGTACTAGTGCTCTGATATGCCTAAACACAAAAGTAATTTTACAACACATTTAGGGCTAAGAAACAGAGTTACACATAACAGCGTTTTGGATTGCAGTAAGAGATCCTTTCGAGACTGTTGTAATACAGAACTTTGCCCTTACCTAGAAGTTTTTGAGTACATACTTAAAAAATCAGTAGAAAGTTTCAGAGCTCATTTTTACCCAAATAATGATTTTCATGTTATTTTTGAACAGATGCCTTTTTGGAAATCTTAAAAAAGCAAACATTTCAAACAGTTGGCTAACACGCATGAACTAACACTCATTCAGTTTTTAAATTACGGATGATATCCGTATTAACATTATAATGACTCTATACTACAGATTGACATGGTACATCGTAACAAGTCCGAAGGATTCTTCCTTGATGCATCTCGACACATCCTTGAAGCACCTCAACATGGACTGGAGAGAAGGCACTTGGAAGCAAATCAGAATGTACACTAAATAAACAGTCAACTTTTGGGGTGTGGATGGAAGGGGGGTCCATTTCAAAAGTTCTTTTACATTGAATTTCCCTCCCAGATTAGATCAGCAAATAAATGAGATTCGTTAAAAGAATGTTGTGTCTTTAATAGCCATGATGTTCAGTGTAGAAACTTTAAATCTCTCATTAATTTTCTGTGTGTTATGTACAGCCTGTTAGATATTTGCAGGTTTTATAGGTTATTCAGTCCAACTCTGTATTTGTTTGCTCTTGTTAGCTGTTGCTGTAAAACAGTCATTTCCTTTCTGGACATCAAAGATGTTTTCTTGGCATTAATTTTAACCTGATTTCATAAAAATTTTGGTCAAAGTATTAAATGTTTTAATTCAGATTGTGGATAGTTTGTAGTCCTTTGATTTTGCAAATGAAATTAAAATGCCTTTGTTTAGATGTTAGGATTAAGTATAGTAGTGCTCTCTCCATTGTGTCTCGACTTTTTTTTAACTCACTTGTGGCAGGTCTTTATTGAATAAAGGAAGAATAAACGTAGACAGGGAGTTAGAAACAAAAGACATTTCAAGACAGTTCAAGGGTTATGTTGGTGATACTTCTTGTCTTCCAGACAGTTTTGAAAGCACAGATCTTGCCTCTTGTGCTTGTTAAAAAGTCTGTGATACTTCTCTGAAGATTTTATAGTTAATAAGTGAACCATTACCCTGGCCTATAAAAATGCTGTCCTATTTGAAGTATTGGGTTTTTTCTCATGATGAGCTTTGTTAGACTTGGTACTGAAAAAATCAGTAGTTTTTTTCCTTCTATTTTAAAGGCAAAGAAATACTTGCTTCAGCCAGGCGTGGTGGCTCATGCCTGTAATTGGGAGGCTGAGGTGGGTGGATCACCTGATGTCAGGAATTGGAGACCAGCCTGGCCAACATGGTGAAACCCCATCTCTACTAAAAATGCAAAAAGTTAGCTGGGTGTGGTAGCGGGTGCCTGTAATCCCAGCTGCTCGGGAGGCTGAGGCAAGAGAATTGCTTGAACCTGGGAGGGGGAGGTTGCAGTGAGCCGAGGTTGGGCCATTGCACTCCAGCCTGGCCAACAAGAGCGAGACTGTCTTATAAAAAAAGGGAAAGAAATACTTGCTTTCTGTGTAGTTTTTTAACTTAGGTCAGTGCCATAGGACTGACCAAATCATAAGTTGAGGATGCTGTTGGTATTCAAAATTTTTACTCATTACCCTTATTCAGTTGGCTGCTGCAATGATCTGTACTTACCTGCGTTTACATATTATACTTCCTTGACAATGGGAGGAATTTTAATGATTAACTTGCAGAATATGACATATTTTTCTTCATATCATTCTTTCTACCATAATCTAATTCAAAACTATGCAGTAGAACTTTCTGAAATGATGGGAATGTTTTTTCTCTGTGCTGTCCAGTGTGGAAGCCAGTAGCCACATGTGGCTGTTGAGCACTTGCAGTGTCACTAATGCAATTGAGGGACTGAATTGTTAATTTTTAAAAGTGTATTGATTTTAATTAAGTTTAAATAACATTGTTTTGGACAGCACAGATTAGCCTTTTCTAGTACCTTCTTGCGGAGTACTAGCAGTGTTTAGGTTTCCCCATTAGAAGGACCTACATTTTTGTTGGTTAAGAGGTTATTAAATGTGGTTTGCCAAAGATACTACTATTGTCATTTCTTCCAGCTTATTAGTTCCGTGGGTTTCTTGGAGTACTGTTAAATCCTTTTTACAAAAAACATATATACAATTACTGAAGAGACAATGTTTACTTGGGGAGTTATTCACTTTTATATTTAAGTCTTGGGCTTAATATGATAAAATACCTCTCAATTGCCAGTGAATAATGGTCTATAGAAGCTGTTCATTGAGAAAATGATTATTCTCAAATTTCTGTTGATTTTAAACCTTTTTTTGTCTGTCTCTTTCACTAGACTGTAAGCTTCTTCAGATCAGGGAACATGTCTTAACAGTCTTTGTATTCCTGTTGTTTAGCATAGTACTGGCACATCATAGTTGTGCAAAATAAGAAAATGAGATTGGAAGAATTTATGCTACTTGCTGCGCCTAACAAATGCGGATGTCTGTATTATAGTGATACTCTATTTTCAACAGTTGGCAAAGAAGTCCATTTAATATTTTAACACTGAAAAGCAGAATTGTGCTCATTTTATATAGTATTTATCATATACCATACACTAAATAGAAGGCAGATGTAAAGATGCAGTTCCTGCTCTCAGGATTATGACCTAGAAAAGGTTACAGATTGGATTGAGATAAATTTATAGGCCTGAGCAAATACAGAAAAGATTTCTAAATCATTGACGACTTCAGCGAGGAAAAGAGATTGAATGCGTCGGCAATTTTTATCTTTCACATTACTTTGAACAATAGTGTATGTAAGTGCAAAAAAAAGACAAAGTTGATCATTGCGGTGAGAGGAATGTAAAATATGAATATTTTTCTTGCTGCTAGGTTTAGTTTTATTGTGCTGCTTATTCTTAATTCTAGTCCTGACAAATCTGATTTCAAAAACCCATCTGTGGTCAACCAACTTCATTGTTAATATTTGTTTTATTCATATTAAGTGACAATGTAAGAATATTCATGTTAAGTGGTACTGCAGATTTTATAAAAAGGAGAGGATCCAAAAATAAAGTATTTTGCTGATTTCCAACTCCCATCCCTCTCTTTCAGGAACTGCAAGCACATGTTGACCAGATAACTGAAATGGCAGCAGTAATGAGGAAAGCCATTGAAATTGACGAGCAACAGGGTTGCAAGGAACAAGAACGAATATTCCAACTTGAAGTAAGTTTTACATTGCAAATGTAGATGAAAACTGTGCATACAAAGATTTATGCCAGAAAGTATATCCCATTTTTAAATATATATTTACTTTTCTTGGGTACTAGTAATGTTCTCCTGGATGCTGTTTATGTGGGCATATTATGCAAGACCATTTATATGGTGATGCAAGAATCTAGGATTATTAGTAATTTACAATATATCAGTAATTTAGAAAATTGATGTTTGATCCTATATTGCTTATCTTATGAAGTGAATGTAGAATTGAATAATTTTAAAAATTGTGTTTATTCTATTTGAGATCATAGTGATACAGGGAAATTTTTTTTAATCCACAAATATTTAGGGGCATTCTTACTTTTTCTGGGGATTCTAAAAACCGTTGTCTCATCTGTCCTTTATTTTGTGATAGTGAAAGTACCAGTCTCTGAATAACTGATATCAGTACAATAGACTTTTATGCTTTAAGAGCTTCATTTTGAAATCATGGTGGGGAATCTGCTTTAGAGTACTAAAATTTAGAAAGTGAGACTGAATTTAGAAAGTGAGTACTAAAATTTAGAAAGACAGTGATAGAGAATAAATTATGAAAGGTTATTGTTAAATGTCTACACATTTTTTTTACAGTAACGAACCAAAAAGAGGCTGGAAAGCAAAGTTATTTACCAGTGCCAGATTTGGTCACTTACTTTCCTTCTTGAAAAATATCATCAGCTACCCTTACTCTGCTGTTCTCAAATACCAGTGAGATAAACTTGTCCTGCATTCTGTGCTATCATGGAAAGTAATAAAAATACCAAAAAGTACTGAGAGATTCTAGCCTATTCACTGGCTTTATAAGTTTAAATAAAAATAAATCTAGATGTTATTATCTTCATCTCTAATGTGATTGTAAAATAAGGCAATTTCTGAGCTTCTATTTACAATTGTAGCTGCTTAATTAGAAGGCTTTGCGGTGGTGGAAGATGTTGAACACGATTCCTAGCTGCGTAAGTGTTCTTTAGATTCAAGTTGCCAAGTGCATATATCATTGAGTAGATTAATGCCAATTACAGATCTTGCTTATTTGTTATACTTTCATATGTTTAGTTTTTCCTAACATATGTTTGTGCTGTTGTAGCTACCTTGTAGATGGTGACTGCATTTTTGTTTTTGCTTGCCTTATAGCAAGAAAACAAAGGCTTGAGAGAGATCCTTCAAATAACTCGAGAATCATTTTTGAACCTAAGGAAAGACGATGCGTCGGAAAGTACTTCTTTGTCAGCATTAGTGACCAACAGTGACTTGAGTCTGAGGAAGAGCTGAAGAGCTTCTGAGTCTGTGAGCTTCTTACATGACTCGAAATGGTCAAATAAGTGAATGAATGAATGGACAGAAAATTGAATCCTTTATTTTTTTCTCTGTAAATATGTACAGTGCACTGGCTATGAGATAGCAACAAAAAATGCATAGTTAATAGTCATAGACTTTATTCCAAAACATAATTGGAAAATAGAAACTGAGCCATTGCCAGTTGGTAGACAAATGAAAGGTTTTCACAGTGACTACTGAATATACCAAGAGCTTTTGGCAGTACTGCTGGCTTTGTGGGTGATTAATTAGGTAAACTTGAATATTCCCAGTAAATGTTTGAGAATTCATAAAATTATACCATTTTTGCCACTGTTTTGTGAATGTAAGATTTGTATCCTAAATTTCATCCTTCTTAGTTGGCGTCAAAGTTAATAAAAAGTTTATATGCCATGAGACTTCTAGTGATTGCCTACTTTCACATTTATTTAAATTTTTGTGAAAGAAAATTTAGTTTTAAAGGCTATAGTAATGTGTTATATGTACCTTAAACAGGTAATTTAATTTTAGCAATTTACCATAACTGATACTTAGCTAACAACTGTCCATAACTTAGTTTAAGTGTAAGAAATATCATTTCAGGAATGAAAAAGAAGGAATACTACTTTCTAAGAAAGAAGATCTTATAATAGACATATTTAGTAGGTTAAACTACTTTAAAAGGATAAGTTTTGGTTCAAAGTTGATAAAGAAGATGAGATTTGTTTTCTCTTCTCTGGCTGATTTTTAAGGATATTATGTAGTTCATTTAGTTAACAGACTCTAAATGTTTGATATAGCAAGATAGGTATGGTAATTTCAAAGTGAATTGGGAATTCCTCTGCCTCATATAACCCTTTTTTTTTATTTAAGTATTCTTGAGATACAAAAAAAAAGTAAATTAAAATTTCAAAAAAAAAAATTCCGGATCTGTTTTTAAGCTCCATCCGGTCCTCATAACCTGTAACTTTTTTCTTAAAACCTTTCAGCTGAAAGAGGGGTAGAGGTGGAGTAATCTGTGGATTTGTTTCTGTTGTCTTTTAAAATGTCAAATATGTAAATTTTTAAAAAACCACCAGATGCAGAAATGTGCTTTGACATCAGTTGAAACCTAAATTTTCTTATGTTGTGGTGATTGTATTAAAAAGGGATAAAAGAAGAGTGTCAAACATGATTAAACATATTGTACTCATTTATATTGAATACATATTAAAATTAAGACAAAATTATACTTTGAGTATATAATTTGTTAAATATTACTTTATATGATAATTTTATGTATAATTTCATATATTGGTAAAATTCAAAACTACACTTTAGAATTTTTTTATCTTAAGTTTGGGGTTAGTGGGGTCGATAAGACTGATGGAATAGAAAAGGGCTAATGGCCCAAACATGACATAGATTTCTTTTTTCAGTCAGAGGCCTTATTTGATATTTTATAAATAAATGACAGGTTTTTATTTTGAAACTTTTTTATTGTTTTTGGGAAAGTATCCCTTAATTTAATGACACATTCATTCAGATACTTTTTATCCCTGGTAATAAAGAAATGAAATAAGCTACACAATTGAGATTAAGCCTGAGGCAGTTCATTGAGGCAGCTCTGCTATAAAAGATTGCTTGATAAATAATTATTTTTGTAAACAAGTTGGATTAACTTATTGGTCTTTTTGCTTGGATATGAATTTAAGGTCTTCATGTTTAAAGACATTTACTTTGTTATTTAGTGACACTTTTCCATCTCTTTTTTTTTTTGGTTATTGTTAAACAGAACCTTAAGTTTATGTTTGAGGTATGTACTGCATAGGAACCTATTTTATTATTAAAGAGGAGTGATTAAAATTGGTGTGGTCCCCAATTTAATTTGAAAAGTGCTTACATTTATTCTTATATATGGTTTAATTTTAAGGTCTTTTGTCTCTTCTTACTACAAAGCAGCGACCTCTATCTGTATGCCTTAGGAATTAGCAGCTTCTCAGTGTAGGATCCTGCAGAATTTCTTACGATCTGTAGTAGGTTGAGTCATGTCCCCTAGAAGGTTAAGTCTGAGTCCTAACCTGATACACCTGGGAAGGTGACCATATTTGGAAATAGTCTTTACAGATGTCATTAGGGGATCTTATGATATAATTACTCTGGATTTAGGGTGGGCTCCAAACCCAGTGACTAGTGTCCTTACAATGAGAGAGAAGGAGATATGAAACAGACATAGCTGCATGAGGACAGAGGCAGTGAATTACGCAGGGACTGCTAGTCACCACCAGAAGCTGCAAGAGGCATGGAATGGGTTCTTCACGGCCTCCAGAAAGGACCAAGCCTGTTTGATTGCAGATTTCTGGCCTCCAGAACTGTGAGGAAATAAATTTCTGTTGTTTTCATTCACCCAGCCTGTGGTAATTTGTTACAGTAACCCTAGGAAACTTAAGACATCATTTATTTATCATCTATCAACTATATTTTTTATTTTATATAAGAAAGAACAGCTCTTAAAAACCAATTATTTATAACCTCACAGATAATTTCTGCTCTAATTTTATATTCTTCAATATCAAGGTGACTTCTAAGATTTTATAGAAATTGCTTCCCTGTAATCCCAGCACTTTGGGAGGCCAAGAGGGGTGGATCACTTGAGGTCAGGAGTTCGAGACCAGCCTAGCCAACATGGTAAACCCTGTCTGTACTAAAAATACAAAAAGTTAGCTGGGGGTGGTGGCGGGTGCCTGTAATCTCAGCTACTCGGGAGGTTGAGGCAGGAGAATCGCTTGAACCTGGGAAGCAGAGGTTGCAGTGAGCCGAGACTGTGCCATTGCACTCCAGCCTGGGCAATAATAGTGAAACTCCATCTCAAAAAAAAAAAAAAAAGAAATTGCTTCAATGAAAAATGGAAGATCATAGATCCATAACTTAATCTTGGTAGTCACTACCGTTTTTCATTGTCAGAGTGAAATAGAACATTTTTTAGTAAAATACTGATGAAGATAATTTCTAATTGGAATTTGAGGAGACATTTTCCTTTTACCTCACTGCCTGCTCCTCAGTCTCCTTTGTTTCTTCTCTCTGACCTCTTAACATTAGAGAGCCATTGGGCTCAGTCCTTATACCTATTCTGTGCAGTATCTCTACTCAGGGTGATCTCCCCCAGTCTCATGATTAAATACCACCACTATGCTTGATGGCTGCTAAATTCAGTTCCAGCATAGACCTCTCACCCCGGATTCATGCAGCTGTGACTGTCAAAGAGACATTTTAAGCTTAAGATGTCTAAAGCCAAACTCCAAATCTCCCAGAACCTCTCCATACTCTTTCCCATCTTGCTTGATGACAACTCCATCCTTTGAGTTGCTACGGCCAAAAACCTAGGTGGCAACTTTGACTCCACTTTCTCATATCATGCATCCTATTCATCAGCAAATCCTGTTGTTGGCTATTCCTTCCAAATATATCAGAATCCTACCATTTCTCTCCTCCACTGCTACCCCTGGTCAAAGCTACATTATGGTAGTGTTAAGGTATACAAATTGGAGTCAACCTAAATATCCTACAGTAGGGGAATAGTTAAGTATCAGTATCCACTCAGTACAGTTGATTACAGCCTATGGCTTGAAGATGCTAGCAACAGGAAGAAAAAAGTACCTAAATTTGCATTAAAAAGCTTAACATAAATTACACATATAATTACAAATATGTAAAATTCAGATGCATACAGGGAAATGTCCTGAAACAAATAGCATCAGTATTCTTCCAGCTAATTATATGATTTAGCCAGTCAGTTTTTGATGCCTATAAATCAAGCATTTTGTAGCTACCATTATGGAGTTGTAATTTATTCATCAATTCCCCCAATTGATGGATATTTAGTTTGCAAAGTTTAACATAAAATAATGCTGCAGTAAACATCCATATACATACCTTTATTTATTGTAATTCCTAGCGTGCAAATTCCCAGAAGTTTATTAGGTCATGTTTTATTTTTTAAATGAAAAAATAAATGTACACTTAAAAATCTAGCATAGTAAAAAATTTGCAATTCAGAGTAAACCTCTTCCTACAGCCTCTGTCTTCCCAGAGGTCATGTTTCTTGTGAATCAGAAAACTTGTTAACCAAAAAAAGTGACTGAGGCCAAGTGTCTTTGATAAATCAGAGGTTTATTGAGCCAAAGTTTAAAGACATGCCAGGGAAAAAATGCAAGTTACATGAGCATCTGTGACCTGAGCTTTCTAAAGAGGGTTTTGGAAACTCATTATTTACGGGAGAGAGCGAGGAGGGAAAAGGAGAGGGGTTAGGCAGTGAGGCAAATGATTACCTTCTTGTGAGGCTCATTAATGCTCAGTAAATCTATGTTTCATATAAGATAAGGTAAACTGAAAAAAGGGAGTAAAGGCTCAATTATCCATCTGTCTCAGGGTAGGCAGAAGAGTGGTTGATCTTGTCTCATCCTTATTCTGTACGTGGGAAGATAATCTTGTTACCGGCATTGTCAGTGTGAGATTTAACAAAACTTGGTTTTAAGAGTTAAACTTAGGTTGCAGACCCAAGGTTACAATTGGCATGTGTTGGTTTTACAGCTCTCCACAATGAGAAGGGGAGGCCTTGAGGCTTCTGTTAATACTCCCCCTCCTACACGGGACATACTTGGTTTTGGCTACTCCTACTCAACCTCCAAGTTTCAGCTGGAATGTCACTTCCTCAAGGACTCCTTCCCTGGCATCCCACTTTCTACCCCTACCCCATTATACGTTTTCATTGCATATTATACATCTTGTGTAACTGTTTTAGTATCTGTCTCACTTACACTTCAGTCCCAGATAGCAAAGACCATGCCTGTGTTTTCCATCTCCTAGTGCTTAAGGCATTGCCTGGCATACAGGAACTCAACAAATATTTAATGAGTGAATGTGAGATATAAGTCAAAGCCTCACTATCATATATATACCATTTTTATGTATTTTTTTGAGACAGTGTCTTGCTTTGTCACCCAGGCTGGAGTGCAATAGTGCAATCTCGGCTCACTGCAGCCTCCACCCTCTGGGTTCAAGTGATTCTTCCACCTTAGCCTCCCAAGTAGCTGACAGGTGTGTGCCATCATGCCTGGCTCATTTATATATATATTTAGTAGAGATGGGGTTTCACCATGTTGGCCAGGCTGGTCTTGAACTTCTGACTTAATCTGCCTGCCTCGGCCTCTCAAAGTGCTGAGATTACAGGTGTGAGCCACCACACCACTCCTGTATAACAATTTTTTAAAAAATCTTAAGCTTGATCCAGACCTACCACCCTCTCCAGTGTAATGATTACATGGTAGTCCCTGGGTAAGTCCAGAGTTCCCACTAACTTAAGCCCCTCTTTGTGTCAATTTCATAAAGAGTGGTCCTTGCAAATACAATGGCCAAATTGTCAAGAGGCATTTCAGTCAACAATCAGGGTAAAAAGGTTTGCAACGTGAATTCTTTTGACATAACAAAATACCACTGACTGAATGGCTTAAACAACAGAAATACTGTTTCTCACAGTTCTCGAGGCTGGAAGTTCATGACCAAGGTGCCAGCAGGGTCTGCTTGCAGATGGCTACCTTCTTGCTGCTCTTCACACTGTCTTTCCCCTGTGAGCACATGCACCTGGTGTTTCTGTGCCCTAATCTCCCCTTCTTACAAAGACACTAGTCAGATTGGATTAGGACCCACTCTAATAGTCTCAATTTAATTTGGAACCTCTTTAAAGGCCCCGTCTCCAAATAAGGTCACATTCTGAGGTACTGGGTGTTAGGGATTCAACATATAAATTTGTTGGGGGGCACAGCTTAGTCTATCAGAAAACTATAGATAGCTGCCCTCCCAACAAGGGCTGGGGTACAATGATGGGCTATGCCTTAGGGCAAGTCCCTGTTCTCAGGAAATTAGAGCCAAGAACTCTGGGTTTGAATGAATGTTACTAACAGTTATTAAGTACATCACCTAGGAGTGAACTTTGGACCAAGTTTCTACAGATGCTGCTGTGGAGATATTGATATTGGAAATTTTAAATATTATGTACCAATCATTTGAAATAAATGGTCCATTACTTCAGAAAATTAACTTGGAAAAACATGCTATCACTGTGTAAAATTAATTTTCAAAAAGAACTGATAAAAAGTAATATTTATATTAGAAACATCCTATCAATTCGTCAGCAGAAGAAAATAGAAAATACCTGGTGCTTTACATCTTCATCATGACGAGTGTAAAGCACATTTGGATAGGGAGTTAGGCATCCCAGTTTTGGTGTGAGCACTGTTACTTCTTGATAACTGTGACTTCGTATCATTAATTTAAGAATTTCCTCAGGTATTAAATAAAGAGGTCAGTGAACATGATCTCTAAAGTCCTTTGAAGGTTTGATATTCTAGCAATTCCTTTGTTGGAATCAGTTTTCTATTTCACCTGCTACAGAAAACTCAACTGGCTTGTGGTATAATATACCTAGTATGGTTTGGCAACCTGGTAGCTAACCTATAACAGATAAAATTTTCAGAAATTTCTGAAAACATTTTAAAGAACAGTTCAACAGAGTTTCCTGTTAACTACTACTTTTCTTTAGTTTGACACATCTGAAGTGCTAATAACACCAAATTAATCTTTTAACACATTGCCCCAGGTTTCACTTCCTGTTAATTATCTTTGTGATTTTTTTAAAATGAAGAACTATATTGTTTGCCCATATTAAATAACTTTTTTATAGCTATGAAATTCCTTGTGTCTTGTAGCTATCGTACAAATATAATCTGAAAAAATTTATGAAAGTATTTAATGAAGTTTTTAGCATTTTTTTCAAAATAAGGATTTATTATAAAAACTATACAGACTTATTCACAAATTATGAAAAATTTTAAACAATTTGTATCCTCCCTCCAGAATAGTGTGTTGTGTCTTTACAGTCTTCACTGGCAGTACATTCAGATGGTATAGAAACTAACTCACAAACATTCCATATAACTTTGTCCTTACAGTAAATAATTTAAAAAAACTTTTCATCAAGTTTCAGTGTTACTGAAGTTAGTTATAGACAGTAAGCATTACAGAATAAGCAGTAAATGGTCACCTGCATTGAATTTTTCAAAGCAAAAATTGTTTTATATTTTGTATGTTGTTTTATCCTGCCTCAAACACTTAAAGCAAAAGTTAAAGATTTTTCCAGTTACCTGAAACTTCAAAAATCTATTGTACTTTGAAAAAACTTTAAAAAGCAGCATCATTTAAATAGTGGTTAACTCACAAATGTGTATGCAACAACGTTCACCAACCCTAATACTCAGGCCTGCAGAGGCACCAGCTCACAATAATTTAGTGCTCTGAAAGCTGGGGGGAAAGCCCCTGAGTAGTAAGTATGCAACCCAGGGTGTCGGGTGCTTTCTTGTGGTGAAACAAGGGTGTCAAAACTGAGGGGACTCTCCAAGGTCCTAATGAAAAGCAGCTCCTCTAAACGCCTGAATCCTTTTTGACTCCACCCTCATCACTTTAAGGATGAAGCCTTTCTGTACAAAGGCTTTGTACAGAAAAGAAATTATTAAGACTTATATTTTACACTAATGCTAACACAGCTAACTGAGCAGAAAGAACTATGAAGTACAAATTTTTCTAAGGTTTTCTTATTAATGGCAATATAGACATTTATTTATTTATTTATTTATTTATTTATTTATTTATTTATTTATTTATTTTGAGACAGAGTCTCATTCTGTTGCCCAGGCTGGAGTGCAGTGGCATGATCTTGGCTCACTGCAACCTCTGCCTCCTGGATTCAAGCAATTCTCCTTCCTCAGCCTCCCGAGTAGTTGGGATTACAGTTACCTGCATTACAATGCCCAGCTGATTTTTGTATTTTTAGCAGAGATGGGGTATAGGAGTATATATCCTACTATACTAGAATATAGTAGATACCACTATGTTGGCCAGGCTGGTCTTGAACTCCTGATCCCAGGTGATCCATTCACCTCGACCTCCCAAAATGCTGCGATTATAGGCGTGAGCCACCGCACCTGGTAGGCAATATAGATTAAGGTGGGGGTTATTTCCTAAAAACAAACATAATCCATATGTCAGCTAATGCAGTTAAAGATCACCTGTTGACAGTATTTTAAAAGGCCTTAAAAAAAGGGGGGCTCCTTTATTTGGAATATAAATAAATCACCCTTGTAAAATTCTATTATCTATATAAATTGGCCTATTTTCAAATAATAATTTAGCTATTTCAATTACCATTTTAAGCCATAAAAGGCAAAAACAAAGGGAACCTACTGAATTGTACACTTACACATGAATAAGAAGGTAAATTTTATGTGTATTTTATCAAGATTTAAAAATTTTTATTTTTAAACAAAAGGGTAACTTTCGGATAATGTATGATACTAAGAAGGACATGCAACTAAGTAATCAGACTGCTTTTAGTAAGAAAATAAGTTGCTTTTTTTTGTTTTTTTCTTTCTCTTTTTGAGACAGGGTCTCTGTCACCCAAGCTGGAGTGTAGTGGCTTATTGTAGCCTCAATCTTCAGGGCTCAAGAGATCCTCCTATCTCAGTCTCCTTGGGAGCTGGGAGTAGGCACATGCCACCATGCCTGGCTAATTTTTTAATTTTTTTATAGAGATGGGGTCTTGTCGTGTTGCCCATGTTGGTCTCAAACTCCTGGACTCAAGCGATACTCCCACCTTGGCTTCCCAGAATTGGGATTACAGGTGTGAGCCACCATGCCTGGCCTGCTTCTCTTTTTGTTTTCTAAAATTCAAAGGCCTAAGTATCAAATCCCTCAATCTCCAAATACTGTCACAAATAAAGACTCAGTAATAAACTCCCTCCAAAAGTTCAGACAAACTCAGGTGAGAGACTTGTTTCAAGGGGTTATAAAAAGAAACACCAGGGCTCTGCAGGAGAATCAGTTTTTAATGTTTTAAATGTATCTATTTAATGGAATAAGTTGATCATAGATTTGTAAACCAAAAGGTAATTTCTCAAGTATTTGGAAATAAGGAAAAGCCTCCCTACCACCAACCTTTTGGTCATCTTTCTCATTACTCTTAGAATCATCCTAATCCCCTAGTATACACCCTTACCGTATATCAATAAGGGCACCATAATATTATGCAAAGCACAGATCTATATGCCTGATCTCTTATTAGACTTGCACCAGAGACTGCTGAATCACTCCAGGCATGAACTCCAAAGCTGAGGCACACTAACCAAACCCCTGGACATCTACAGAAGCAGGGGCGTTCTCTCTCCAGCTGGCTGCTCCTTCTGGAAGAGCTCTTTGAACTGAGTTAATCGGCCATAGAGCCTCTCTCTCAGTGGAGGAATGTGGTAGCTAGGGTCCAGAATGTTCGTAACTCGGCGCTCTCTCTCTTGCTTCCATAACTTGTATGGGTGGGGAGGGAAAAACGGTCGTCCTCTCTCTCTTCGAATCTGTAATGTAATTCCACTTACAGCCAGCATGCCCCATACTGCCAGGATAATAAAGTCTAAAAAACAGTAGAAAAAGTACAGTTTGAACTCTAGTATTTTAAAATCTAACATAATAACACAACCCTTCATGGACTAAATCTGTATCTTCCTTTCTAATAGACTTTCTGGTGAGTTAGTCCAAACACATATGTAGTTCCTCACATACAAACCAAGGAATCAGTGGGGAAGCCACAGTCTTACTTTTGAAACTAGGATTTTTCTATTACAGACATTTGAAAGTCCAGACAGGTTGTAAAAAAATCAGTTGTTTGGATCTTTGGCCTTCCAACAAGTACCCACAGTTGGTTGTGTGTTTTTTCAGAGGGAGTTCGAGGAGGAAGGCAGTGATCTAGTTATACTTCACATATGTATGTCATGTTACATCAGATGCCACCATGCTCATTTCTTTCCCATTCCACTCCATATGGGGCCCTACTGCACTCACAGTGTAGGTACAGGAGCGCATGAAAAGATTCAACCAATCATTACTGGTTTTTTTTGCTTGTTTGTTTTGTTTTTTTTGAGACAGAGTCTCGCTCTGTCGCCCAGGCTAGAGTGCAGTGGTACGATCTTGGCTCACCGCAACCTCTGTCTCTTGGGTTCACACCATTCTCCTACCTCAGCCTCCCGAGTAACTGGGACTACAGGCACCTGCCACCACGCCTGGCTAATGTTTTGTATTTTTAGTGGAGACAGGGTTTCAACGTGTTAGCCAGGATGGTCTCGATCTCCTGACCTCGTGATCCACCCACCTCGGCCTCCCAAAGTGCTGGGATTACAGGCGTAAGCCACTGCGCCCGGCTGGTACTCAGCTTTTAGTAAAAGGCTCGGCAAAACACTGTCTGGTACTTAAAATTTGCAAGAGTTTTAAGGTTTTCGAGGATTTCGAGGTCTCTACCATCAACCTCTTATCCAAAGGGAAAGCTCTGGATGGTAGAGGGAAAGACTTGCCCTAAAATAAAATCGCAACAATCACAATTGTGCTTATGCAATGTATCTTCAATTCCAGGACATGCTTTTTCACTCTCCACACTTCAACATTTCTGAAGTCAACGTATCTTACAATCTGAACAATTCATGTGGCAGTCATTTTTTTCTTCAAAAAATTTATAGAAAATCTGTAATGGATAGAATCTTACAAGTGAGGGAAACTACATGCTTACTAATTAAAAACTCTTTCAACTAGCAAACTGCATGCTTCATTAAAGGAGGGAAACAAGGGAATAACTTAAAATTCAATCAGGTTGTCATTCTCATCCCTCATTCCATCCCCACCCATAAGTGTCAAAAGTCTTTACTGTCAGCATTTTTCTCCCCACTGAGAATGACCAGGTAAACCTAAATAATCTTGGAAATTTCTTAAGGAAATTCATTTAGTAGATTTTTATCTTCATCTTAAAATTTTAAATGCTTTGCTCCCACAATCCTAAGTTATCGTAACGGAGGGTTCTCACAGCATTGTTATGCTGTGTTCCCTCCTTTTGTCCCAGTTGACTTTCTTTAAATTTAGTCTCCAAGTGCTCTGGTTAGCATAGGTGGGTCAAGACTCCTACCGTGCTGTCACACTGGTTTTTGGATTTAAGAGTCTTACCATTAGTTTGAAAAGGCACATTTGTGAAAGCTCTGTGGAAATCCTTGTTGAGCGCTCTCTTGAGTACATTCAAAGTGATGTAGGAAAGGCTTGTGGACAAGTAACTGCCAACGGCTAAAACCACCGAATAGGAGCCAATGACTCCACAAGTCAGTATGTTCAGCTGTGGAAGAGTGGAGGAGTTTAGGCATCATCCATCGTAGAACAAAAACAGTTTCTAACCCTCCACTGGCTTCAATCACAGGAAATCACATTTGCTCCCTCAGGCATGAAAAGGGACCAGACCCCCTCAGAGCTGAACAGAAGTTCCCTGGAAAGATAAACTGAAAACAACCTTCAACATCCATATGAGTTCTTAAAACACAGTTCAGCTTATCCAAATACTATGGAAAAGATCTTCCCTATGAAGGAACTTCAAAAATAAAATCTAATTAGAGGAAGAAGCACTCTTCTGAAGCCAGCTGAAACTAATGACCCACCAGTTTGGTGTACTAGAGTAAGCACTACCTTCTCTGCTCCCACTTAAAAGCATACTGACTGTGATGCTCCGTTTGATGGGGGGCGGGGGGAACACCATGTGATAATCATAAATAGAATTTCCTTTGCTTTCATAGTAACAGGGCTATTTAGAAGCAATCATCTGATACAGATAACACAGCCCTCCCCAGTAAACATGCAAAATGATGAAATAAGTGATCAGCTGAACACAGGATAACATAATGAATAAATCTAACTTTTGATGAGACACTTACTATTCTTAGGCAGCCCATGAAAACTACTGGAATGAGGATAGCTATGCAAGAGAAAGTGACCCAGAATACACCATCATCATGAAAAATCTTTAGGTTTCCTGAAAAAGCAAAAAGAAACTAAGAGTAAACAACAGCTTTACCAAGTTAGATTTAGTTTCTTGGAACATCTGAACACAGATATACATCAAAGGCTTAAAGTAACAACCAGGGAATATGTTGGCAACTAGAAATGAATTCTAATTTTCTTCATTTAACTGTCAATACAATCTTCTTTGAAGGATGTGTTCTAGAAAGTGGGTGGGGGGAATCAAGCAGGTCAATGCTCTGCACATTTATTAACAATCATTTAGAAGAGACTGGAATAGTCCAAGCTCTTTCATTCACTAGCTCTATGAACTTGAGCCTCAGTTTCCTAACCCTCAAAATGACATTGAATTATATCTCCAAGCTCTAAATCACCCGTTAGCTCTATATTTCTGACTTCATGATTTCATACTGCAAAATAAAAAATATAAATAAAAGGCATTCAAAGTTAAGCCATGAACCCAGTGTAAACAGCAAATCCACTTAACAGATTTTTACCATCAAAACATGTCCTGTCATGCCACTGCACACTGTGACGTGTGATTTCCTCATGTATCAGGAAAGAGGAACCAACCAACCATCTACTCTTCCTAAACCCTTCTCCTGCTGCTGGACTCTAAAATGCTGTACAACTTAGGCTGACCCAGAACAAATATATAAGAATTCCTCTTTATAAATTAAGTTTAAAAAGCAAGAATAGCCTGACTGCTGTTTAATACTGACACTGGCACCACCTTTCAGTCCATCTGTAAATGGCCCCATGCCTCGAGACCTACATATCCAGGTCAGAGTGGAAGAGTGGGAGTCCCTAGGCTACAGGATTGGACCTTGAGACTCCATATGCTCTGAAGCCAACAGCAACATGCCATTGAGGTGAACTTACAGATTATATTCTCTAGTTTAACTATATTCACCTTCACAAAATACATATGTGGCTTTTTTTAAAAAGGCTTTCAAGAAATCTAGGTATTAAAAACAGTTATGATGCATGCATATGAAGAACGGACCCTTTCAGAGAATAAGCTCATTGCTTCCCACATAAGGTGAAAACTAACAATCTAATCAGATTGTAGCAGTCAGCCAAATGTTTTTCAAATGCTTATGCTTAAAAATATGCATAGGCCTCTTGGCCAGGCGTGGTGGCTCACACCTGTAATCCCAACACTTTGGGAGGTTGAAGCGAGCAGATCACTTGAGGTCAGGAGTCTGAGACCAGCCTGGCCAATATGAAGAAACCCCATTTCTACTAAAAATATAAAAATTAGCTGGGCATGGTAGTATGCACCTGTAGTCCCAGCTACTCGGCAGGCTGAGGCAGGAAAATCACTTGAACTCGGGAGGTGGAGGGTGCAGTGAACCGAGATTGCGCCACTGCACTCTACCCAGAGAGACAGAGTGAGACTTTGTCTCAGGGGAAAAAAAAAAAAATATATATATATATACATATATATATTTCGTGTGTGTGTGTGTGTATGTAGGCCACGTGCAGTGGCTCAAGCCTGTAATCCCAACGCTTTGAGAGACCAAGGTGGGAGGGCTGCCTGAGCCCAGTTTAAGACCACCCTAGGCAACAG
The DNA here is from genome assembly GCF_007565055.1 of Rhinopithecus roxellana. Taxonomy (NCBI): domain Eukaryota; kingdom Metazoa; phylum Chordata; class Mammalia; order Primates; family Cercopithecidae; genus Rhinopithecus; species Rhinopithecus roxellana. Next base: position 134,437,072 of record NC_044558.1, read on the forward strand.
TGAAACTCTGTCTCTACTAAAAATAAAAGATTAGCAGGTATATGGCAGCACACACCTGTAGTCCCAGCTACTTGGGAGGCTGAGGTAAGAGGATGGCTTGAGCCTTGGAGTTTGAGGTTGCAGTGAGCTATGATGTCACTGCAGTCCAGCATGGGTGACATAAAGAGATCCTGTCTCTAAAAAATAAAAATATGGGTTTGCACCCACTAGCAGTGAGGAGATGATCACTCTAACTGTCCTTGAGCTATGAGATAGTTCATAAACAAATATATATAAAGGGCATACGCTAAAATTATTTTTAACAATAGGAATAGTATGTCAAAAAGTTTAGAGATAACTGCTCTAGACTACTTTTATAAAGATGAAAATTAAGAGACCTCTTTACTTCTGTTTCCTCATTCCTCAGATCTATCCTATCAGATCATTTCACAGATGATGGAACAAAGTTTCAATACCTTGCCCAAGGTTATAAGCTAGAAAGGGAACTAGTGACAGAGCCAGAATACATAAGGAGGGTTTTTTCCTGACTGTATAATTTATGCTCATTCTACTCATGAAAAGTACATTAAATTAATAGAAATTCTACCTTATCATCCCTCCATCCTCTAAGCATTAACGAAAGGGGGGAAGCCCATTAAGTAATAGTTGGTTTTTGTGGTCTTTTTGTTTTGAGACAGGGTCTTGTTCGGTCGCCCAGGCCGGAGTGCAGTGGCACCATGATAGCTCACTGCAGCCTCAACCTCCCGGGTTCAAGCAATCCTCTAGCCTCAGCCTCCCAGAGTAGCTGAGCCCACGGGCGTGCACTACAACACCTGGCTATTTTTTTTTTTTTTCCCAGTAGAGATGGGGACTCACTATGTTGCCCAGGCTGGTCTCAAACTCGAGCTCAAGTAGTCCTCCCACTTGGTCTCCCAAAGTGCTGGGATTATAGGCATGAGCCACCATGCCCAGTCATTAGGTAGTATTTTATTTAGCACATCTTGGGTACAGCCTTGAATCCGTATTTTCCAAAACATCCCCATGTGAATCTGTCATTTAGCCGAGCCTACACAACACTGCTTTTCATCAGACTATCCAGATAAAAGGCTACCTGTAGCAGGGCCAGAAGGAATATGCTTGCCTCTAGGTTTGCTAAAGTCAGAACAAAGGGCTTTAGACAGTAAACACAGGTTGTCAATTCTCTGTAGTCTTAGAAAAAAAAAAATCTTCAGGGAGATAAGGGACACAGGACTTGTACTCCATTATATCCTGCATTCTCTATAGAGTTGACAGCCTCATGAAATGGCTATTTTTATATCTAAAGTCCCATCAACTTTATTCTAGTGTTTTAAGAACACTGTCACAGAAAGGAAACAGCCAAATAGAATACTTTTGAGTGCAGATACTTTGTTTGGTTTTGACAACAATCAGGAAATGTAAATTATTAAACAATGGCAAAGAAAGTTAACTTATAAGTTAACCAGATTTTAAAAACTGATAGCAATTGAATTACTTTTTAAAAAAACACCGAAAAACCCCAGAACCACCCCTGTGCTACTGCCCCAGGATGGTTAAGTACCTCAGGGACACCTGGGGTTTGGCAAAGGGTGGGAGTGGAAGTTGAGGGTACAAGACCAGAAACAAAGTACCAGGTTCCTCAACTCAGCTGCCATCAGAGCAGAGCCCCCTTACCTCCATGATTTCTAATAAACACACACCCCTAACACAACAAATAGCCACAAAGCTACCTCTAAAGACATTCTATATTTCATCTAATGTGCCTTTGAGGAAGGAGGGACTTTTACTGGTACGGGTGCTGTCTGAAAGTGTCACACCATCAATGCATTTGCAGAACTCCACAGCAGCAGCATTGACATGCAACGCCACTCCAGGATGCAAATCCAATGAGGCAGTATTCAAACAGTGACTCAAACACACAAAACATCAGTTACTTATCGCTTACCCAGTGGAGTAAAGAAAGTCACTGATGAGATGAGGAACCCCAGCACTAGTCCAACACAGAGCATGCAGATCGAGAGGATTCCAAATCGCCACCACACAGCTACCAAGAACATTCCACCGACGCTTCCAGCGACAGCTGTCAGAATCAGATGCACTGTACAGAGAGAGGATGAACTGCTGGATCACCGGCAGTACTTCCAACTGCGTGCCTTAGACATACAATACCATTACTAACGCCAGCTTCAGCTTTCTGTAGGTCAGGCACTGAGGGCTCTTCAGTGGCGCCATGAAGCCAGCATTGAGCAACCCTCTCTAGGGAGGGGTCTGGGCTGAGACAAGGAAATTAGCCAGGGAGCTAAACCTCACAGGACCAGTGACAGGCTTGGCTTGTCAATAAATTGGAATTGAGAAGGAGAAGGTGACAAGCATTCTGTTAAATGTAATGGGGCAGGGGGGTGTCTGTTTTCAGGTAAAGAAAACCTCAACATTTTGCTTGCTATACATCTCATATCTTCAACATATCACATAGCCAGAACACAGATCTATAATCAATATGGATCTTCCTTTCCCTAAGTACCAAGGAATTCACGATACAGATTAAAAACCCAGAAGGTCTGAATGAGTAGTTCAGAAAAGGTGTCCAGAGCCTAGGTGGACCATTATTTTATACACTTAACAGGCTGTCACACACAATATAGGCCAAACTGTAGAAGGAAAGGTAAAGTAAAACACAGCACCTGCCTTCTTGAATACCCAGTTAAACTATGTAATTTTCACTTACCATCATACTTGATAGGTGTCAGTCTTGTAATCAGTATGTAAAAGAAGAATCCCATGATGATAAAGCCTATGAAGAATAATTCTAAGTGGCAAACCACCAGGAAAGGAAAAAAGCAAAACAACAAAAGCTATGGTTAGGCACCCTTTTTACAGTGCAATTTAAATAGTGAATCTGCAAATACGTGCTTAAGCTCCTGGAATGTACATGTTACAGCATTCAGAGGAAAAAAAACATCTGAAAGGCAGAAGAAATTCAGCAGTCACGGGAGTAGTTATTATCAAATAGATACAATATTAAAGTACTAACTACAGGATACACTTTCTTGTATATAGGTCAGTTTCCATTGTTAAATGGTTATTTGTTCATTTCATAGCTCATTTTAATATATTTATTTTTTCTGCTTAAAACAATAGCACTTTGTCACGTGTGTCTGATATGAAATTACACACTACATTTTAATAATTTTGTAAGCAGAAATAAAATGTAAAAGGTAAAAGAAACCCAAACCGCTCCAAAGCAAAATATAACTTTTATATCTTCTTCTAATTCATCCTATCCTGTTTAGAATGATCAATCATTACCTTCATCCATTAAAACAGCTGGTAATGCAAGCATACAGATAACTTTGTTCCCACAAATAAGCCTAACCCTGATCATGGAGGCCATAGCTCTACTTATTTTCTTAAATTCTTCACAGTTGTTCTTGGTAATACTTGTACTGTATCTCAGTTTCAATAAATATAAAATGATACATATCCATATATCAAAAAAACCCAGAGTGGGGCATGGTGGCTTGAGCCTGCAGTCTCAGCTTCTTGGGAGGCTGAGGTGGGAGGATCACTTGAGGCTAGGAATTTGAGGCTGTAGTGCACTATGATTGTACCTGTAAACAGCCACTACACTGCACTCCAGCCTAGGAGACACAGTGAGACTCCATCTCTTCAAAAAGAAAAAAAAAAAGCTAGTGATAACTTTGAGACCACAGCTTAACAACTAAGTTCTTTGTTACAGAATCAATCTACATGTTGAGATATTATATATTCTTCACAATAATCTCTTCCCAATTAATAAAAAACAGTGTCATAACAGCAGGAAAGGAGTTGCTATTTCAAACGATTTGACACAAGTTTAAAGAGCTTTATTAGATCAGGATTACAGTTGAGCTACCTTGATTCTCAGTTATACATCTTGTTGATTAAATAAGGATTTTTTAGTAATCAAAAACATCACTTATATAAAAGGCAGCCCAAATAATTCAAACCAATCCAGTGAGCATGATTTACATCCCAGTTCTTCAATGTGTTTCACGGATGTAGATGCTGGCGTTCCCTTTGGCATCTGAATCTCTCAGGTCTGAGCAGACATTTCAGACTCACTGTACACTGTAGCCCCATAGCCTGATTCGTGCGAAACCAAGTCAATTGCCATCACCACAATCCACACATAGTTTTACAAAGACAACCAACCTTTTTTTTTTTTTTTGGAGACAGGATCTTACTCTGTCATCCAGGCTGGAGTGCAGTGGCACCATCTTGGCTCACTGCAACCTCCACCTCCCAGGCTCAAGCAATCCTCCCACCTCAGCCTCCCCATGTAGCAGGGACTACAGGCACACACCATCAAGCCTGGCTATTTTTTTGTATTTTTGGGAGAGACAGGGTCTCACCGAGTTACCCAGGTTGGTCTCAAACTCCTGAACTCAAGTAATCTGCCTGCCTCAGCCTCCCAAAGTGCTGGGATTACAGGTGTGAGCCACCACACCCAGCCCCAACTTTTCTTTTTTTGGTAGCGAAGGCATCTCACTATGTTGCCTAGACTGGTCTCAAACTCCTGGCCTCACATAGTCCTCTCACCTCAGTTTCCCAAAGTGCTGGGATTACAGGCATGAGCCACTGAGCCTGGCCCTGACAACCAATGCCTAAACTCGGTTATCTTTAGTCAACTAACAGATCTAGCAGCTGATAAAATTCACTGCATAATTGTATTCCCCTGTTAATGAGAAAGTTATACTCTGCTGTAGGAAGAAGAGAAAAAAATAAAAATGCAGTACAACTCAGTAGACTCATGACTACAGACCCCAGCTACAAATCTATGAAGATAAAAGAGATAAGTGCTTACTCTCCTCACAGGTCATTCCCTGGCAACATTAAAGAGAAAAGACCGCAAAATGGAAACAGCAACTACATTGGACATAATACCTGTTTTCCAGAATCTGTGTCCAAAGAAACAAATGAAGAAACCAAGCAGGGCGAAAAGAGTGAAGAACACTTTGGAAGACACTCTTCCTACAAAATAATGAAAATTTAGTGGATAATACATCCAATTTGATACTTTGTATTAATATTTATAGAACACCTTCATCAAAAAAGCTTAGTGAACTGACATAATTTATCCCATACATGTATATTACAAATTTATCTTTAAAATACTCTTGCCACCCCTAATGAATGAACCTATGTAGACAATATCAACAACTGCTGCTATAACAAAAAGAGAATCCAGACAATATATGCTTGCTGAAAGAGGTATGGAACACTTCCTATGACATATTCCTGGGTAGAGTGGAGAGAAACAGAGAGGGAGTGTTCCTAAAACAAATAATCCTGTTTCTTCAACAAATAAACTGCATGGACAAAAGGTGGCAGGGAGTGGGGAGGAGGCGGTGGGGGAGATGGAGGGAAAATACAGGTTAAAAGAGATTTAAAAGACACATCAACTAAATACTATGTATACATCTCATCTGAAACCCGATTCAAACAAACTGTGGAAAACAATTGAGATGACTCCAGAAGCAAACTCTGGCTGTTAATTTGATGCTATTAATGAAATATTTTCAATATTTTAAAATGAAAATTATGTTAATGACACTGTGGTTCTATTTTTTAAGTGCTTATCTTTAAGGTATACATACTGAAATATTTGTGAGTAACATGATGACCAGGGATTTGCTTTAAAATTATCAAGTGATAAAGGAGGGTGATGAGGTGGAGAGGCAGAGAAGCAGGTAGAACACAGCTGAAACAAGACAATGGCCATAAATCAAAATTGTTAAGGCTGGATAATTGGTATATGGAGGTTCGCTGAAGTTTTTCACAATAAAAAATTTAAACCGAAACGCACAATTTAAAAACATGTATTACATGTATAAGTCACACACACACAAACTACTACCAGTCTTCTCAATTATATATATTGCCTTGGAGAAAAATGTTGCATTACAACCAATGATGAAGCATGGTATCATTTAGTTTACTGAAGAGAAAAATATGCTCACTAAATTCATCACCCACCATCATGACTCCTGAGAGATAAATGCAAGAAAACAATCCCTGAATGAAAAACCAAAACATCTATACAATCTCATGCTAAAATATAACAAGGTTGCTACAAATCAAAATACAGAAAATGCCTAAGAGTGTTCAGAATGGAGAAACCATGAAGACATACAGTAAAATAAGAAACACAAGACAGAAGAGCAGAATTCACAGGGGATAGTATATGCCTACATATCAGCTTTTCTGAGAATAAGGAGCCTGTAAGAAAGATTAAACGATGGCTGCACGCAGTGGCTCACACCTGTAATCCCAGCACTTTGGGAGGCCAAGGTGGGCGATCACTTGAGGTCAGGAGACCAGCCTGGCCAACATGGTGAGACCCCCCATCTCTTCCAAAAACACAAAAATTAGCCAGGCCTGGTGACACATGCCTGTAGTTCCAGCTACTCCGGAGGCCGAGGCAGGAGAATTGCTTGAACCCGGGAAGCAGAGGTTGCAGTGAGCCAAGATCAGGCCACTGCACTCCAGCCTGGGTGTCGCAGGCAGACTCCATCTCAAAAAACAACAAACAAACAAACAAACAAACAAACAAAAACCCAGAAACATTATACGAAAGATAAAAACATCACATTCTGTTTATTTCAGACCTGTAGTTGACTATGGTTCTAGACTTTAATTTTTACACCAAAACCATTAAATTCGCTGGGATGATTTTCTCAAATGAAAATCCCGTGGAACTCTTCAGCAAGTATAATCACCAAGACAGCAAGGTCTTCCAACCCAATAAAAACTAAGACACAGTTAGATACTCTTCCATAACATTACAGGGGAACTAAATCCCTCATCACAATACCAGGAAGGAAGGAGAGAAACAATTATACAAGTAAAAAATGAGAGGGTATGGAAGGTTTCATCAGAAGCAGAATCTACGATAAAACAAGACATAAAACAGGCAGTCACTTTGGGGAACGAAAGGAGTGAACAGACTAGGACAGGAGCAAGTCGAAGGTTAAAGTATCTTTAACTATGACAGTATTGCTAAGGGTTATGAACCACAGGGCAAGGTTTTAGTTAGGAGGCAATATGGATATAGCCTTCCTACTCCAAGCTCAGGAAAAGCACCCAAGTACTCATCAATTGTGAAAATGAGAGTAAAAATAGAACCAACATCACTAGGAAGGTTCAACTTTGGCTCAGAGCTCTCTGTCTCCTAAGCCTAAGAGAGAGAGACAGGCCTGGGGGGCTTTCTATTTAGAAGGGGCTTTTGTATGAAGGGTTCAAGGGAAAGAAATGGGGGAACCGAGACATACTTCAGTTCATGGGTTAAAAATACAGGGCCAGGCACACTGGCTCACACCTGTAATCCCAGCACTTTGGGAGGCTGAGGCGGGTGGATCACTTGAGTCCAGGAGTTCAAGACCAGCCTGGCCAACATGGTAAAATCCTGTCTCAACTAAAAATAAAAAAATTAGCCAGGTGAGGTGGCACACACCTGTAGTCCCAGGACTTTGGGAGGCCAAGGGCAGATCACCTGAGGTCAGGAGTTCAAGACCAACCTGGCCAATATGGTTGGTCAGGTCTCTACTAAAAATGCGAAAAATTAGCAGGGCATGGTGGTACACGCCTATAATCCCAGATACTCTGGAGGCTGAGGCATGAGAATTACTTGAACCTAGGAGGCAGTGGTTGCAGTGAGCCAAGATCATGCCACTGTACTCCAGCCTGGGTGACAAGAGTGAGACTCTCTCAAAAAAAAAAAAAAAAAAAAAAAAAATATATATATATATATATACACACACACACACACACACACACATACACACATACACACACATATATATACATACACACAAACATATATCTGCCTAGGTCTCTTGCATTGTATCCCTCAAGGATCTTGAGTGGAAGATTGTCTAGCGTGGAAGACTGAGTGGTGACAAAGAGTCTTTGCTTGGCTAAATTTCAGTCAGTCTCCTGAACCCCCTCCTAGGCCCATCTGCACACATCTTTGTAAAATCCAGCTTCAGCAAGAACTCTGATAAGCCAGCTTAGCAAGAATCCCCTATGCTTGATATCAAATCACCCTCGATATCTAATCGAGTTCTTCATCCTCCACCATCCATCCCCCAGGTGATGTCTGACCACCCTGGTCTGTCTTCAGTAAGAATCCCCTCAGGTCAGTGCAGACAGAATGCCCCCTTGCCTCTCATGTTTCCCCTTAGAAATTTTCCATCCACTGACTCCCACCCTGCTCCTTGGCTACAAATTCCCAGTAGCCCGTGTAGTACTCAAGAGTTGAGCCCAATCTCTCTTCCCCACTGCAAAATTCCATCACAGTGGTCCCTGTGCCTATTGTAATACTACCCCCTACCTTGAATAAAATCTTCCTCACTGTGCTTTAACTAGTGTCACTGATTTTTTTTTTTTTCTTTAACAGTGGGGTATGGCTCTAGCAGAGGGAGAGAACCATAATCTCTGGCTTGAACACAACTAATAGACTTTCTTCTTTAGAGCAAAGCTCCTTGAAAGAGCTACTTGAACTTTCTCCAATTTCTGTGCTCCTAGCTCCCATTTGTTCTTGAACATGCTCCTGTCAGGCGCCCACCCCACCTCTCCACTGCAACAGCTCTCACTGGTACCAATGGCCTCCATGTTGCTAAATCCAAGAGTCATTTTCAGTCTCTTTCTTAGCTGACCTATCAGCAGCATCCGCAAAGTTGATCGCTCTCTCTTCCGTGCAATACCATCTCCCCTTGGCTTCAACAAACATCATTTTCCTTTTACCAATCTGGCTTAGCCCACTGGCAGGATCTTCAATTTCCTGAGCTCTAAACACTGGAGCACCCAGGGCTCAGTCCTCAGACCCCTCCCTTTTCTCTAAGTCACACTGAGTGTGCCTGCCTCTCTTGCCTCCCCTTCCACTTCTGCCACCCCTTTATAGATAACACCATCTAGCATGAGGCTTTAAATGCCATATATTCAGTCTGAAGACTTCCAAGATGCTCTCCAGCTAAGACTTTCCTCTGAATTCCAGGCTTATATATATATATAATCAACCATCAGTTAAACATCTGCACATAAACGTTCAATAGGGTTCTCAAACTGAACTTGTCCAAAACTGAACTCTCAGTGTATCCTCCCAACCTTCTCCTCCAACAGTCCTTCCCACCTCAGTGAATGGTTGCTCTCTCTCTCCAGTTGCTCAGGCCAAAAACTACAAAGTCCTTTACACCTCTTTCTCTCAAACCCCTCATCCAATCCATCAGTACACTGTACTCCAAACATATCCAGCCACTCATGAGCCAAATCTGGGACAATTTGAACGTGAAAATAAGTGACAGTGAAGGATTTCATCCAGAGAATAAAATAGGAATCTGCGGGTCCAGGCTTAAAATAAATACGTGGATAAATAAATGGGAGGGGAGGGAAAACTCTTCCTTAGAGTAGAATGGCAACAAATAAACATAGAAGGAGTGATACATTAGAAAAACACCATTTGGCAACCACCTAGTAATAAATGTTTCAGGCAAAGATCACTGGATGCCAAAACTAGCAAGTGAGAGTTTGAGAATGGGATATTTACTGACACTCGAAGTATTTCCCCTAAAGACACTTAAAAAAGGAAACGGTGGCTCTCGCCTGTAATCCCACCACTTCGAGAGGCCGAGACGGGAGGATCACGAGGTCAGGAGATCGGAGACCCTCCTGGCTAACACGGTGAAACCCCGTCTCTACTAAAAATACAAAACAATTAGCTGGGTGTAGTGGCGGGCGCCTGTAGTCCCAGCTACTAGGGAGGCTGAGGCAGGAGAATGGCGTGAACCCAGGAGGCGGAGCTTGCAGTGAGCCGAGATCGCGCCACTGCGCTCCAGCCTGGGCAACAGAGCGAGACTCCGTCTCAAAAAAAAAAAAGGAAACAGTTACTTCAGTAGCGAAACTTGGCAAGACATCACTAACCAAGTTATGAAGGGTGTCACCACCAGTAAAGAGACAAATAAATAGAGACAAGACCCTTCTGAGAAGGACACATCACTTCCTTTGTATTCCTGCCAAAAAAGCACAATCAAAATTTAATTATGAGGAAATATCAAACTAACCCAAATAGTATATGCCTACATATCAGCTTTTCTGAGAATAAGGAGCCTGTAAGAAAGATTAAATGATGGCTGCACGCAGTGGCTCACACCTGTAATCCCAGCACTTTGGGAGGCCAAGGTGGGCGATCACTTGAGGTCAGGAGACCAGCCTGGCCAACATGGTGAGACCCCCCCATCTCTTCTAAAAAACTAAATATTCTGTACTTCTCAAAAAGGTCAGGATCTTAAAAGATTAAATTAAAAAAAAAAAAAAAAGACTTGCTCCAGATTATAGGACTCTGAAGAGATACATCAGTTAAACGCAACATGGGATCCTAAACTGAACTCTGGTGAGAGGAAAAAATTAATTTTGTTGATGGGGAGACAGGGTTTCGCTCTGTTGCCCAGGCTGGAGTATAGGAGCACAATCATGGCTCACTGCAGCCTCGACCTTCCTGGGCTCAGGTGATATTCCCACCTTAGACTCCCAAGTAGCTGGAACCACAGGCATGTGCCACCGCACCCAGCTAATTTTTGTGTTTTTTGTAGAGACAGAGTTTCGCCATGTTGCCCAGGCTGGTCTTGAACTCCGGAGCTCAAGCAATGTGCTCACCTTGACCTCCCAATGTGCTGGGCTTACAGGCGTGAGCCACCGCACCCAGACAAAAAAAAATTTTTTTGCTTATGAAGGACACTATTGGAACAACTAGCAAATGTGGTAATGTGTGAATTAAAACAACCATATCAATGTTAACTTTGTAATTTTGATAATTTTACTATGGGTATGTAAGGATATAAATACAGAAGTATTTAAGGGCAAAAAGGTCTTTATGTCTGCAGCTTACTCTCAAATGGTTCAGAGAAGAAAAGAGTAGTGTGTGTTTGTGTGTGTGTATATATATCTATACATACACAGTCGGCCCCTGAACAACATGGGTCCACTTACAGATGTTTTTTTCAGTAAAAGTCACACTGAGTGTGCCTGCCTCTCCTGCCTCCTCTTCCACCTCTGCCACCCCAAGACAGCAACACCAACCCCTCCTCTTCCTCCTCCTCTTCCTATTCAATGTGAAGACGACGAAGATGAAGGCCTTTATGATGATCCATTCTCACTTAACGAATCGTAAATATACTTTCTCTTCCTTACGATTTCCTTAATAACATTTACTTTTCTCTAGCTCATTTTATTGTAAGACTATAGTCTATGACAAATATAACGTGTTAATCAAGTATTTACATTATCAATAAGGCTTCTCTGGTCAACACTAAGCTAACAGTAGTTAAGTTTTACGGAAGTCAAAAGTTATACACGAGCCGGGTCTGGTGGCTTATGCCTATAATCCCAGTACTTTGGGAGGCTAAGGCGGGTGGATTACTTGAGGCCAGGAGTTTAAGACCAGCCTGGCCAACATGGTGAAACCCTGACTCTACTAAAAATACAAAAATTAGCGAGGCATAGTGGTGTGTGCCTGTTAATCCCAGCTACTCGGGAGGTTGAGGCAGGAGAATCATTTGAACCTGGGAGGCAGAGGTTGCAGTGGGCCGAGATCACGCCACTGCACTCCAGACAGGAGTGAAACCCTGTCTCAGAAAAAAAAGAAAAGAGTTACACACAGATTTTCCACTGGACAGGAGTCAGCCCCTACAAACCCTACACTGTTCAAAGGTCAATTGTATATAGAAAGAAAGAGAGAAGAAGAGAGAATGAAAAGCAAATTGCCTAATACATTAAGCTTTGAGGAATCTGGATGAAGATTATACAGAAATTCTTCATACTATTTTTGCATATTTTCTGAGAAACTATTTCAAGATAAACTGCTAAATATACACACATACACACACACACACACACGCACCTCACAACACCTTCACTGCCCCCACTCTACCTAACCCACTCTTGTCTCTCCCCTGGATTACTTCAGTGGCCTCCTAACCAATCTGCATTTCTGCTCTTGCCTCCGTCTTTTCTCAAAAAGCAGCCAGTGATCCCGTTAAAATATGTCAGATCATGGCACCATTTGCTCAAAACCTTCCAATGCCTTTCCCTTTCGTTCAGAATAGAAGCTAAATCCCATACTGTAATCTACAAGGCCACACGCGAGCTGCCTGCCCCCGCACCTCTCACCTCACCTCTACTCCCCTTGCCCTCCTCGTTCTCCTGCAACCCCTGTCCTCACTAGAGCTCTTGACACCCTCAGGCAGGCTCCCAGGTGCAGGCCCTCATCCTGGCTGCTCCCTCTGCCTGGTACACGCCACACCCACATACATGCGTGGCACAGCAAGGACTGCCCTGGCCATTCTATCTATCTCGAATTTTCCTCTTACTGGCACGTGTTCTCTCCCTTTCCTACTTTATTTATCTTCTTAGCACTCACCATTTTCTCATGTATTACATATTTTATAAATTTACCTTGTCTGTCTCATCTCCCTCACTATAATATAAGCTCCAGGAGAACAAGTATTTTTGCTGTTTTGTTTACTGCTATGTCCTAGTGCCTAGAGCAGACAGCAGAATAATGTAGGGGCTCAAAAGGTATGTGTTAAATGAATGAATGAGAACTAGACAAAAGCATTATCTGCAAGGCCAAAGGAGAATTTGTAAAAGTTTAAATCCATATACTCACCTAGGGAAGCACAACTACCCTCTCCTGCCTCAAAGCTGCAAGCATATGTGTGAGCAGGAACGTAGGCAGCAGATGTATTTAGAAATGGGTCCCAAACAATGACATTGTATATGACACCTTGTCCCAGGAGGGAGGAGAAGGAAATGCTTGTCTTATCATTAGCTGTTAGGGTAACCACCTGAAGCCAAAAATAACACATGATTAGTGTTTAGGGGATTTTTTTAAGCTATTCTGTGATAATTCCACCTACTGTGTAATATTAAATGGTATATTTATAAATTATAATTCTTGTTTGAAATATTCACCAACCCATTTAATATGGTCAAAAGGCCATCTTACATGGTCTGTATGTGCTAATGTAAGCAAGCTCTTACATAAAATGCTTCCAAAGATTTTTTTTAATAGTTTAAGGAAAATGAGATACAAATAATGTATAAATGCTAGTTAGAACAACGAAAAAAGTTTTTTTTCTCCTCTGCTAGACTATAAACAAGGATGGGAACTGTATTTCTCTTGCGCACTGCTCTTTCCTCAGTGTACAGCCCAATGCCTAACACCGAGGATGTGTTCAATGTTAACCACAGACTAATGTAGACAGTCTGTTAACATGTCACAGACAGTACCCACTTATTTTTGTCTAACAGGTCTCTGAAACAAGAAAATATTACATAAGGTTTTGCTATGTAGTGGTAGTTCTTAACTTCAGAAATTCCATTGTAAACTATAACAGAGAAGAAACAAATGCTTTATAGAACATTAATACCTATGTTCCCACTAATTTGAGAGAAATAAATATTAGGGTTTCAGGAGTAAATAATTACAAGCCCTCCTACATCAGAGTACCACTGTTTAAAAATACTGCTTAGCCTTCAATAACTTGTTTCCTGGGCAAAGGTCTGATCAAGTTCAACAAACTGTTAATATTACTCCCAAGTTATCATGAGAAATTTAAACCACACAGAAAAGTTGAATGAATAACACAATAAATAGACTATACACTGCCTATTATCAACAATTGTTAGTATTTTACCATATTTGTTTCTCTATCACTCCTTTCTCCCCATCTCTGTTTTTTTACTGCTGAAAGTAAGTTACAGATATCATGACACTTCACTGTGCATGTCCTACCACAGTGTTTCTCAAATTTAATGTGCTTGTGAATCGCAGAGGGGCAGTCTTGTTAAAAAGCAGATCTGATTCTTCAGTCAGCGTGGTACCAGCAGTTCTGCTTTTCTAGAAAGCTCTCAGATGATGCCAATGCTATGCAACCACCTACCACACTCTGAGTAACAAGGTACTCAGTACAGATGTAAGTCTAAGTACAGACTGACAAGGGGGTTACATCAGGATAAACCCATCGTAAAGTCAAAATGCATTTAATATACCTCACCCACCAAACATCACGGTTTTACCCTAGCCTACCCTCAATGTGCTCAGAACACTTATATCAGACTCAGTTGAACAAAATCATCTAACACAAAGGCTTATTTTATTAGTATTATTATTATTTGAGATGGAGTCTTGCTCTGTTGCCCAAGCTGGAGTGCAGTGGCATGATCTCAGCTCACTGCAAGCTCTGCCTCCCAGGTTCACGCCATTCTCCTGCCTCAGCCTCCCGAGTAGCTGGGACTACAGGCACCTGCTACCACCACCACGCCCAGCTAATTTTTTGTATTTTTAGTAGAAACAGGTTTTCACCATGTTAGCCAGGATGGTCTCCATCTCCTGACCTTGTGATCCTCCTGCCTTGGCCTCCCAAAGCGCTGGGATTACATGCGTGAGCCACTGTGCCTGGCCCACAAAGGCTATTTTAAAATAAAGTGTTTAATTGCTCATGTAATTTACTGAATACAGTATACTGTAGAATGTTAGCTGTTTACCCATGTGGTTAAGCGGGAGCTATGGCTCACAGCCACTGCTCAGCGTTGCAAGAGTATCATATTGCTAGCCTAGGAAATGATCAAAACTCAAATCAAAAGATCATAAGTCAAACCATCATAAGTCAGGGACCATCTGTACAAGAATATTCTCCTATATAAACACAATACCTTAGCTCACCTAAGAAAATGAATAATTTCTTATTAGCTAATACATGATCCAGATTTTCCCTAATGTCTTTTCCTTTTTTTTTTTTTTTTTTGAGACAGGGTCTCACTCTGTCACCCAGGCTAGAGTGCAGTGGCGTGATCTCAGCTCACTGCAACTTCTCCCAGGCTCAAGTGATCCTCCCACCTCAGTCTCCTCAACATCTGGGACTACAAGCACACACCACCACACTCGGGACTTTTTGTTTTTTTTTTTAGTTGCTATGAGGTTTTGCCACGTTGCCCAGGCTGGTCTCGAACTCCTGAGCTCAAGCGATCTGCCTGCCTCAGCCTCCCAAAGTGCTGGGATTACAGGTGTGTGCCACTGTTCCTGACCTCTAACATCTTTTCTAGCTTTTCTCCTTCTTACCCAAGATCAAACCAAGTTCCACATATGCTGTTTGTGGCCAATCTCAGTAATCTAGAGCAGTCTGTCTCCTTTCTCTCCCAGCCACCCAATGACTGCAGAAGAGATGGTCAGTATTCTCACAGAGTATTCCACAATCTTGTGTCTAACTTATTCTTTTATCCCCCATACTTCCTGTAAATAGGGAATCCAGTGGACTAAACTCAGATTAGACATTTTGTGCTAGACTATACCACAGGCGATGGTGAACTTCCTGTAAATAGGGAATCCAATGGACTAAACTCAGATTAGACATTTTGTGCTAGACTATACCACAGGCGATGGTGAACTTCCTGTCAATAGGGAATCCAATGGACTAAACTCGGGTTAGACATTTTATGCTAGACTATACCACAGGCGATGGTGATAATGTCAGACTGCACTACATGAGCTCATAATACAGGCTGACCCATTTTCAGTGAAACTAGCTTTGCCCACCTGGAATAGGTGGAGACTATCAGGTCACTCCATTTTAAAGCAGTTCTCCTTTTACAATGAGAATTAATCGAAGGATGCTACTTAGATACCCTAGAAACATCCTGTCCCCTAAAAACCTTCACCTGCTGATCCTTGCTGGATTTATTTCATTGAGGGTCACAAAATGGTGATCATCTAATTCTCTATTACTCCTTCTACATATATTAGCTGGCACTCTTCTGCAAAGAGCTTTCTCTCACCAACTGGGGAAGAATTAGTTCCTCCTTTAAAAAGGCAGGCTAAATTCCTTTATCAATTTTTGGAGTAATTTGGTGTAAGAGTTTCCTCCAGTGGTGGCAACTGAGGAAGGTTTCATTTGTATTTATTCAAGGCTGACAACCACAATCTTTTTCTTTTCTTGATTCTTGAATTGCCCCAAATTTGGCAGTGTAAGCCCTTCAAACAGGCTCCTGAATCTTTGACATACCCTCATTAGTCTTTGAGGGTTTCCCCACATTCTGGAACAAAATATTCTTTGAAATAAAAGTTAAAAAGTAACCTAAAAAGAGCCTATTATACAAGTTCTTATATCCTTCATAAAAATAATAATAGTATGTCATATCTAATAAAGCAACTAATAAACCTTATTAACAGAGCTTCTTATTTTGTGAATAAGCACAATGACGCTGCCTAGAAAAACTCCACCTATCAACCATTAGACTGAAGGATGACTTCATATATTACATTGCTGTTAGGCACTTTTCAAGACATAAAGATAAAATCCTGCCCTCCACAAAAATGATCTACTGCAGTGAGTCTCAAAATTTAATATGCATAAGAATCACCTGAGACATATTTTTTTCTTTCTTTTTTTGAGATGGAGTTTCACTCTTGTCACCCAGGCTGGAGTGCAACAGCATGATCTGGGCTCACTGCAACCTCCACCTCCTGGATTCAAATGATTCTCCTGCTTCTGCCTCCCGAGTAGCTGGTATTACAGGTATCTACCAACATGTCTGGCTAATTTTTGTATTTTTCAGTAGAGAAAGGGTTTCACCATGTTAGACAGGCTGGTCTCGAACTCCTCACCTCAGGTGATCCACCCACCTTGGCCTCCCAAAGTGCTGGGATTACAGGCGTGAGCCACTGCATCCGGCCAGGATCACTGGTGGGATCTTATAAAATGCAAATTCTGATTCAGTAGTTCCAGGGTGGAGCTTAAGAATTACAATTCTCACAAACTCCCCAGTGATGCCAATGCCACTGGTCCATGGATTCAAAAGCTCAGAGAAGAATTTTTCTCCAAGTTACAGACTTTTGAGTTTGGGTTCAAATATGAATGCCAATGCGTGTATCCTTAAGCAGTTTCTCATTATTCATACTTGCCAAAAATGTTTACCCAATAGTCGTGGGAGTACATAGAAAATTACCACCTCCTTCCATTCACATTTCAGATTACCAAGTCACAGATGTGGCTGCAACTAAAACTTAACATAATTTACATGCATCTCCTCAAAGGCCAACATCATTTTGAGGTATCACCAGCAAAGACTCCCAATATGATAACAAAATAAAAGAGAATAAAGTGAGTGTCCCCAGTAAAGGAGAAAAGAGTAAAGAAATAAGATCCTGGTAGCTTCTCCCTGTCTCAACTCTGACACAGGTATCACAATCCAGCCACACAAATCATGGGACTCAGATTTACCTTGAGAGCATTGGCCTTCACCTGGGGCACGCCGATCATCCTCTGCAGTTGCTTCAGCAACAGCTCCTCAGTGAGGTCATTCTCAGGCAGAAAATACTGATAGACATCATACTGCAACCTCCACCTGGAGTCCTGGTCCATCCCAGCGTCACATGGCGGGGGATCTACACCTCTAAAGTCAACCAACAAAATGAAACATCAATCTCTTGTGGTGCGAGTCCCATCTATAAAAAGGAACCAAGAGCCCTAATTTCAAACACTTGCAACAATAATTACAATTTAACAGTTCACTTTTTGCAGTGGCAACAATTGGTATTCTGAAGAAAAGTAACGCACTGTTATGGACTGAATGTTTGTGTCTCCCCAAAATTAATATGCTGAGATCCTCACTCCCAATGTGATGATATTGGGAGGCAATTAGGTCATGAAGGTGAAGCCCTAATGAATAGAATTACTGCCCTCATAAAGGAGATCCCAGAGAGCCCTCTAGCCTTCTTTCTGTCATGTGTGGACACAATGACAACCCAGCAGTCTGTAACCTGGACGAGAACCTTCACCAGAACTCGACTGTGCTGGCATCCTGATCGCAGACTTCTACCCTCTACAACTGTGAGAAAGAAGTTTATAAGCCACCCAGTCTGTGCTACTTTGTTACAGCACCACAAACTAAGATGAACACCAACAGGCAAGGGTGATTACATCACTGGATTCTGGTAACAGTCAGGCCTAGAGTAATACTACAGCTTTGGGGAGACAAAAAAAAATTAAAAAAAAAAAAAGCTGGGTGCAGTGGCTTATGCCTGTAGTCCCAGCACTTTGGGAGGCTGAGGCAGGAGGATTGCTTGAGCTAAGAAGTTCAAGACCAGCCAAGGCAACATAGAAAGACCTCATCTCTGATTTAAAAAAAACAAGAAAGAAAAGAATATACCAGATTTGTTATTTGTTAGCAAGTCACTTAACCTCCATAACCCCTAGGGAACCTTTCTGTAAAATAACAGCAATTGCCCTACATAACAACACTCAGCACCATGGACAATGCATAGGAAGCATTCAAGTGTTCTCAAATGTTAGCTATCATTACTATTAAAGCAGAAACGGAGGCACAGCTTTAATTAAAACAATGAATCTTTATAAAAATATAAGGATGTTTCAGGGCTACTGAGTGCTGTCTATATTTAAAGTGCTTTATAAAAACCAGGATGTACTTTCAAGCTCATAACAGACTCACATCTGGCTCTTCAAATAAAAAGAGTTCACAAGAACGAAGTGGGAAAATATTAACTGTAAATGACAGCCCAAATATTAATAATGAAGTTTAAATTACATCAATTACCCCCAAAAATTAAAGAACTCAATTTTACTACAGAGAACTAGGGACTTGAGAGAGCTAGTCAAATCTACACAACTGTCGTCACGTATGTTCTAAAAGCATTTCTCAGAGATGGGAGACAGACATACCTCGCATAGCCTAGGTTTGCCGGGGCAAACTTGATAGTTGTTTCAAAGAAATTATACTCCAAGTAAATGTTGGGATCAATATCTAAATCAAACTCCAAATTACAGCCTCCAGGGATAGGATCTGGATAAGAAATAGGGAAGTTACTAAACAAACAATTCTTACATATCCAAATCATACTCAGAAAAACAGAACTCTACCTTAGAAGAACTTTCCAAATAGAAGTTAAATATAAATGTAGAGCTTCTAGTCTTATACTATTTCATGAACTGAGGTTAAAGAGGGTAGAGTTAACTGAGGTTAAAGAGGGTAGAGTTAACTGAGGTTCAGGGCCCTAGAGCAGGGCACAGCAAACATTTTCTGTAAAAGGCCTGATAGTATTTTAGGCTTTGTCAGTCTGATGGTCTCTGCAGTAACTACCCACCCCTGTCCTTGTGGCAAGAAAGCAGCCACAGGCAATACGTACAGGAAGAGGCATAGCTGTGTTTCAGTAAAACTTTAAAAGTATAAAAACAGGCAGCAGGCTGGATCTGGCTCATGGTCTGTAGTTTGCCAACCTCTAGTCTAGAGTTAAAAAGATTGGCTATTGGTTGACTACTTCTGGCCAGGTTTGGAATGCAGATATACAGTGTGTATATAAGTTTCAATATCATGTTGGAATCTTCCTCCAAATTCTATGCTCTTCTTTCATACTCTCCTTTTTCTGCATTTATGGATCTTTACCACACCACAAATGGTATGTATGCCAGCTGAAGCTCCTCTGTTCATAATTTTTCTGTGTACACAGCCCTTGATGAGAGCCTTAATTAAGTCTATGGTTTCTTATCAGGTAATTAGCCTTCTGTTACAGCTAACATTTCCTATCTACTACTCCAGTAATCTTCTGGATTCTACCTCCTTTCCTAATTAGTGCTGTCTCTCCTTCCCTTTACCCCCAAGCTTTAAGAGTAGTCTAAATTTATTCACCTCACCTTCACTCCTCTATCCCTGTTGTGCCACTAAAGTGACTCTCGTAAAGGGCCACCGCTGACTCCTACATGCTCTAGCATATGGACACCTTCAGTCAGTTCTCTTGACCTCTCTGTAGAGTATAACTTAACACTTCCGTTTTTGGTTTTTTTGTTTGTTTGTTTTTGTTTTGAGATGGAGTCTCGGTCTGTCACCCAGGCTGGAGTGAAGTGGTGCAATCTCAGCTCACTGCAACCTCCACCCACCGGGTTCAAGCAACTCTCCTGCCGCAGCCTCCTGAGTACCTGGGATTACAGGCACCCGCCACCACACCTGGCTAATTTTTGTATTTTTAGTAGAGATAGGGTTTCACCATGTTGGCCAGGCTAGTCTCAAACTCCTGACCTCAGGTGATCCACCAGCTTCAGCCTCCCAAAGTGCTGGGATTACAGGATTACAGGTGTGAGCCACCATGCCCGGCCTGCTCCCTTTTAAAGGCAGAACCTCCAGGCTCTCTTCCTACCTTCTTGACTACTACACAGTCTTGTGCTTATTCCTCAACAGTTATTATCTGCTAGAAACGTGGCTGACACACAGTAGGCACTATGAAAGTATTTGCTATGATTTTTGCCCTAAATATCCAAGTACATGCCTGGATAATCTCATTCACTGCCACAGCTTTTAATAACAGCTATTTAGTTGGGAATCTAATCTCACCCCTCCACTCCAGGCCCTTATTTAAATTACCTACTGTGCATTTCCATCCAAATGTCCTACAAGCATCTCAGGTTGTGTCCCCAACTGAAGTTATCATCTACTCTGTCCCACCTCCCAAAACATCCTGGCACCACCATAATCCTGTTCCCACACCTATTTTGTATCACTATTTCCCTGCTGCCCAAATAGGAAACCTATGCTTCCCTCTTATAATCCGTGACCACCAGTCATTGTGTTTATCAATTCCACCTTCTGGATATCTCAAATCCAGCTCCTCTTCTCCATCCTGCCTCTCATGGCCTCTGTTCAGATCCTCATTTCTCATTTTGTGCTGAGTCCTGACTCTGCTGTGCCCTCTCCAATCCATCCCCACACTGCTTCTAGCATTGGTTTTCTAAGAGATGAAATGGACCACACCATTCCTCTGCTTAAAAACTCTATGCCTCCTTAGAACCTACCTCAAAATAAAGTGCAAACCTCAAATTGTATGCAAGGCCCTCCACACTCCAGCTGCAACCACACCCACAACGCGCCATTATCCAAATCATTCTTCTTCATGACGTAGAGCTTACTGCTTCTGCTCAGAATAACTAAACTGTTAAGGACTATGTCTTGCCTTAACTATTACTGCTTCTCCAAGGGCTCCTCCCTAAATGCTTTTTGAATGAATAAACATGTTCTAGTCACTACCTGAGCTTTCAGTCATCATGCTAATTCTCTTACTATAAAATATTTCTGATTACATAAATTATACTTGCAACAAACAATCTTAATAGGATCATTTTCCTTAAAGTTTCACGAACACATTCCATATTCCAAAGAGTAAGAGGGAGGAGAAGACAGAAGGGTTACCTCTTTCTGAGTAGGAGAGTAGAATAGCCATATTCTGTACAGGCTCTATGCCTGAAGTCCCCAAGTACCAAGTATATGTACTCTGCTCCGGTCTAAGGATGAAAACCAGTCCACTGGCAGTGCCTGTTTCCGAGGCATTGGAAAGGAGAGTCTGCAGTCAAGAAGAAACATCATCATGAATAGGAAGTCAAGCAAAACATATAAATTACCGAGCTGATCTAGTGTACATGTCCTATTCCAAATCGTCTCAAAACAAACAGAAAAAAAAACCTTCCTCAAATATCCAGGGAATTCTTTTCATCTCTATGTTCACATGCCCACACATATACATGGAAAAAGCATTCTTGAAAAATATATGATTGTCTTAGTTAAGGCTGCTATAACAAAGTACCACAGGTTAGGTGGTTATAAACAACAGAAATTTATTTTCACAATTCTAGACTCTGGTGGTTCAAGATAGGGATGCCAACACAGCTGGGTTCTGAGGAGGGCCCTCTTATAGGCTGAAGACTCAGGATACAACAATTTCTTGTACCCGTTCTTGTTGAACCTCATCACTTCCCAAAGACTCCACTTCCTAATACAACACACTGGGGATAAGGATTTCAACTGTGAATTTTGTGAAGACGCAAACATTCTGTCTATAAAAATAATCTTTGATCAGGAATAGCAGATGAACAGTGAAATTCCCAAGTGTTTCAATTAACTTGAATTAAGATTTACTATGTCAAATAACGTTTTGTCTTCGTGTCTAAGACCACTAAGACAAAAACATGAGACCTGGCCCCAAGGAGTTCAGTTTTTGAAGTACCTTTTAAATTGTGTTATAACTGACATACTATAAACTGTACATAAAGTATACTTTTTTTCTTTTTTTGAGATGGAGTCTAGCTCTATCACCCAGGCTGGAGTGCAGTGGCGCAATCTTGGCTCACTGCCAGCTCTGCCTCCCAGGTTCACACCATTCTCCTGCCTCAGCCTCCCAAGTAGCTGGGACTACAGGCACCTGCCACCACACCCGGCCAATTTTTTGTATTTTTACCAGAGACAGGGTTTCACCGTGTTAGCCAGGATGGTCTTGATCTCCTGACCTCGTGATCCGCCCACCTTGGCCTCCCAAAGTAGTGGGATTACAGGCAAGAGCCACCGCATCTGGCTCATAAAGTATACTTTTAAGTATTGATATACATAGACACCTGTGAAACCATTACCACAATCAAAATGGTAAATGTATGCATCACCCCAAGTTTCCTTGTGCCCCTTCCTAACCCTTCCTCACACACTTCCTTTCTACCATCCCCCACTCCCATCTGCTTGGAAAGCTTTTTGAATAATAAAATGCTAAGCTAAGAGGTAATAGATTCAAGAGGTTCTATCAAAGTAAAGGAAATGGGAAGGAAAAGGCAGCAGAGCAGTTTCAATTTGATAAGCACAAGAAAGAATGGCTCAAATATTGATAAATGATCAAGTCAACAGTTTCAAAGAGCCAACTGCCCTCATGACCCAAAAAAACCAAAAGTACCACACTTTATCAGGAAGCGCACAGGAAACAGAAGCACTTCTCTTCACACAGACCACTCACTTCCTGAGCCATGTGCAGTTCTGGCCATCATATTCTAAGTAATATAACAGTGGGAACTAAAGGCAGTCCAAGAAATAAAATGGTAATTAAGGACAACTAAGACCCTTTCTGCATAGAAATCAAGGCCCAAGATGCTGCCATCCAGGTCTATTTTCTCACTGGTGATGCTGGCATCTCTTCATCCAAGCTCTGCTTCCTCAGATGTAGAAACAGGTATCACTACTACTTTGTTGAGCTTTAATGAGAATTAATCATATGGAAACCAAACACAGGGGTTCCTAACTGGGGGCCTGAGGGTTTCTGAAGGGCCCCAAGAAATTATATATTTATATTTGAGTCCATAGACTTGAGCAGTCTATGGCTCCAGAAGCTTAAGAACCACTGGCCTAGCACATAGTAGGCATTCAACAAATATAAATCCTTATTTCCTCCATCCTCTCTCTTTTCCTCCAAATGTTGTCTTGCTGTAATGTCATTAGGAAGAAAATCATACTGTTTGTTAATTAAAAATTGTTTTAATGGATCTAGTTAAAAAAGAAGAAGAAAGAACTCATCTATGTGCCATTTTACTAAGTCTCCCATGGAAGAGTCTGAATAGGAAGCTGTCTTTTGAATTCAGTGCCATAAAAAACTTGCCTCCCCCGAGGAACTGGCATGCTCCTTCCTTTCTAAGGAAGTTATGAAATTTAACATGCTTTACCTTCTGCTCTAGCTGCAAAGAACTTGGGCAAATTCAACGTATGCGTGACATCGGTATCTCTTGTAATTAATACTATTTATTCCTTTCCTTTTTTCCTCAGTTGAACTCTTCCATTTCCAGTCTATTAACTACCCCCCCCCCACACCCCCACAATACACACGCACACACGTGCACAACCACATGCACACAATTTCGAAATCGCTATGGTAGGGGCAAGAAGGCAGGAATAAAAAAATATAATAGTAAGAAAGATAGTGTGACCAATGCCTATACTATTATACATAGGCTGGGGCGCAGTCGTTCATGCCTGTAATCCCAGCACTTTGGGATGCCCAGGCAGGAGGATCACTTGAGGCCAGGAGTTTAAGACCAGCCTGGGCAACATAGCAAAACCCCATCTCTACAAAAAAAATGTTAAAAATTAGCCAAGTGTGGTGACACGTGCCGGTAGTTCCAGGATCACTTAAGGCCAGGAATTTAAGCCATGATCACACAACCACATTCCGGCCTGGGTGATGAAGCGAGATCCTATCTCTAAAAAAATAAAAATAAAAATTTTTAAAAATTACATATGAATTGGATTGAAAGATTTGTTTACCAAATTCCAGAATATTATAAGATAGGCTTAGGACAAATAAAATGAAGTATAACTTCATACAAAGTAAAATGCATGTATTGGTCTAAGGCATCATAGAGACTAAATATAGATGTGTAAAAGATTACATAAATGGCAGATCCTTCATAGCTTAAGCTAACCCAGGGAATTTTAAAAACTTTCTAAAGCTGAGGTTGAAGTTAAGGGGTTTAGTGATGATATCTATAATAAAATCCTTAACACTGCTGGAGGCATAGCACAGGGCTGGATGAACTGAGCACTATAATTTTTTTGTTGTTTGCATGACAGATTCCAAAGAATAAAGTTGACATTATAGGGTTCTGGGTAAAGTTCAATTTTATAGCTAAACAACAATGAAAATCCATTAAAACGTACATTCTCAGGTAAAAATTACTAAGGCCCCACTAAAGTAAGAAAATGAAAAGGTGGGAAATCATGAAAAAAACTTGCCTGCATAGTGGTAACATTTGGCACAGGGTGCCCTTCCCCCCAACTCAGTTCTCCATTACCCCTTTTTAGGTCAGAGACTGCCACACTCAAGAAAGGCCTGAGATACTCTCAATCACTAACTTGAAAACATCCTATTTTGATTTTTTAAAATTTAAGACATAAGGTCATAAACATAAAAGAGAGAGAGAGATATCAAATTCTAATGCTCATACTAAATACCAGACCCCAAAATATAGAAATGATTTTTACTAAAATAATTATTTGTACTTACCGGAGAAAAGGAAACGGTTGTATTCTGATACTGGGAGTGTATTTGGAAAATAAGAAAAGTCACATTGCTTGAAATATCATGCAAAACAGCTTCCTCTGGAAAGGGCCTATTGAGCTCGAAGTATCTAAATTTCCCCACAGAAAATTCAATAAGACCTACAATGAGATAAACTTTTCATTACAACACTGGTACTCTCATATCAATTTGCAGAGATCACATTCATAAACGAATGTGGAATTTAATCCTCAGAAAAACTCTTTGAGGTAAAGACGGTTATTGCTCCTATTTCCCTGCTAAAGACAATGTGGCTTAAAAAGTGATGCAGCCCACCCAGGGTCATCCAGCCAGTGAATGATAGAGCTCAGAACTAAAATGCAAGAGGTGTTTCAAAAGATATGCTGAAGACAGGCTCCTGGAGCCCAGAGAAACTTCCCCTCTGGCAGTAGCAATAACAACGATCTTCGGAACAGAGTCCTTGAATCTGAAGATGACAATCCCGTGGGGCTACTAACAATCATGAATGTGCTGGTGTTAAAGAACTATAACTGTCTAGTGAATTCTGAAGTCAGCATAGCCTGAAGAGACACAGGTGGCTGCAATTTAATACCAGCGTTTACCAGCTGTGTGATTTTAGGCACGTTCCTTAAATCCCCTTAAGCCTCAATTTCCTCATCTGTCTCATGGAGACTGCAAAGGAAGGTGCCATCAGTACTGACAAAAATGTCTGTTGAGGGCCCACACCAGGCACTGCACATACTATTGTGAACCACAGGCATCCTGGAAAAGAGAGCTTTTGTTTGCTTAAGGATCAAGCTCAGAGTGCATAAAAAAGATAGGTTATAACAAGGACAGTTTTTCAACACCTCTTCCAGGCCTGTCCCATCTGTCTACTTGCCTCCATGGCCTGCATCTCACTGACTCTGTCTCCACTTCTCTGTGGTGTGTTTCTGCCAGCTGCACACCAGCTCTGTCTTTTCTCGATCGAACTCTCAAATATTCCTTTAATTAGGTTGCTTTTACTCCTGTGTAGTCCTAGATTCCTACCTCACCCCCCATCCTACAGTCAGTATCTGTCTGCATGAAAAGCAGAGGAGATCCCAAGCTTCACATAAGCAGTCTTGCGGGGTTCAATTCTAAACAAATAAACAGAAGATTTAGATTAAATATAGATGAAAAGGCGTTGATGAAAAAAAGATTATAATTCACCCGAGTCCCACAGTGGAACTGTCATGTTTTATTTTAGAAGGAAATTAGAGTCGGTGGGTGGCAAAAGAAAACATTTCAGATACTAAATAACTTAATAACACATTCTTATATACTATGTCCCAAGAAGGTCAATTTTCAACACTTTTTTTTTTAGTAACAAAAGCTCCACTGGATGATTTAAAACCAAACAGAACCAAAAAAAAAAAAAAATCAAGAATGAGTAGCATGTGGAAGAGCCAAAAAGAAGACACAAATAGGGCTAAGACTAGAATAATGTTAACCTCTATATATTTTTCCTAAGTTCTGTGATGCTATATTACATTCATAACTTAATTTTAAAAAATGATGATAGAACACAAGGTTACTTATGGTTACAATTTCATTTCTAAAACTCTAGAGAAAATTTTAGTACTTTTAACAATGACAAATGAAGATAGTATATTTCCTATTTATGGAACCAGAAAGACATTTTACATCTTATATGGACCAAACTCCAGCTGGAACAGAGGTTAAAATATTAAGGAAGTGGTCAATAGAATCTGGGTGGGGAAGTCTGAAAAAAATTGTGTGCGTGTGTTTTTTCTTTTTAAAGAGAAACAAGAAAAACATGTTTAAATTTTCCAGGCCTTCCCATCATCATGATTATTTTATTAGAAAAGCAAATTATACATAAAACTACACGGATTTCAGTAAATTACACTAAAAATGTTTCACATATTGCCCTTCAAGTTTGGTTCCATCCATCATGCATCCTCCAAGTCTTAAAAATTCTCACCTGTTTTGGCAGTGTCAGTCTGTTTTCCTAGAAATTAGTAAGATTTCTATCCTTTCACAGTTCACAGCACTCAACTCACTCACTACCCTGCCTTTTCTAGTCTACATCTTCAGTTTTTCCCTTTTGTTCTCATTTTCCCTATTTGGCAAATATTTATAAGGTACTTGTGGAGTAGGTACTCTAGTTGTTGGGCACCATGATCAAACAAATTCATAAAGGTTATCCAAGACTTCCGTAATTATCACTTAAATTTGCCCTTTGATGTATTTTAGAAAATGTTTTAATAATCCTTATGTCTATCTCCCATGACATGGGCCTTCCATCAGAACAGTATACAGAGCCTTTAAAAGCCCTGGAAGAGACTGAAGCCATCAACTAGAGAAGGCTTCATGGTAAACTTTTCTTAACCTTCCCTTAACCTATCACCCAGGATGAGGATGAATCACAACTCAAAAATACTTGGAAAAACAAAACTTTGGAAAGACAGTATGGAAACACAGAACCATGGAAACTAAAATACACTGTTAAACAACTGATGACTTGACAAAATAAGTAGGGGAATATTAAAAGCAGGTATCTCTGGGAGAATATTTTAACTGATTCTTTTTTTTATTTTTTATTTTTTATTTTTTTTGAGACAGTTTCACTCTGTCACCTAGGTGGAGTGCAGTGGGGCAATCTTAGCTCACTGAAATCTCCACCTCCCAGGTTCAAGCAATTCTCCTGCCTCAGCCTCCTGAGTACCTGGGATTACAGGCATGTGCCACCACGCCTGGCTAATTTTTGTATTTTTAGTAGAGACGGGGTTTTACTATGTTGGCCAGGCTAGTCTCGAACTCCTGACCTCAAGTGATCTGCTCATCTCAGCCTCCCAAAGTGGTGGTATTACGAGCATGAGCTACCCCTCCCTGGCTGACTTTTTTTTTTTTTTTCACACATGTCCTTCTTTTTCTTTCTTTCTTTTTTTTTTTTTTTTTTTTTTTTTTGAGACAGAGTCTGGGTCTATCACCAGGCTGGAGTGCAGTGGCACGATCTCAGCTCACTGCAACCTCTGCCTCCCAGGTTCAAACGATTCTCCCGCCTCAGCCCCCCGAGTAGCTGGGACTACAGGTGCGCACCACCACGCCCAGCTAATTTTTTGGATTTTTAGTAGACACTAGGTTTCACCATGTTGGCCATGCCAGGTATCAATCTCTTGACCTCGTGATCCACCCACCTCGGCCTCCCAAAGTGCTGGGATTCCAAGCATGAGCCACCGCGCCAGGCCAACTCTACATTTTAAATGTTTATAAAATAGGAACACACACTAGGAAAAAAAAAAAAAAAAGGGACAAAATGGGACATTCTGTTAACATTCTGTCACTGTTTTGCTTTCCCTTAAAATGGTAATATTTTTCTAGAAAATATATAATCCTTATAAAAGGTGCAAAATAAACAGAAAGTCAACTCCTCCAGCAAGCACACTGTACAGAAATCATCACTGCTAACAGTTGGGATATATCTTTTAGGGCTTAGGACAGATATCAGCATGCATATTTCCACACAGATGGAAAAAGATATATGTATGTTTGATATTGCCCATTTAACAGGTCTAATACATCTTTCCATAACAACACAGATAATTCTAGCTTTACCATTTTAAAAGCTACAGAGTATTCCATTCTGGGTATGTACCATAATCATTTACCCAATCTCCTATTAATGAACATCTAGACTGTTACCATTATAGGATGAATAATAAATTAGTAAGAAATAAAATAGTTCTGATTTTGTGGAAGACTATTCCAGAAAGCATATGTGTCAGGCAATAAATATATTTGAGAGAGTTTTTGCTGTGACAGTGTAACAGATGACCTTTGATCTTAAATGGTTAAACTGTACCTAAAAAGTCTTGTTTTAGTCTAAGAAATCCAGAAATAAAAACAAACAGACCATGTGAGAATACATAATGATTAGGACCAAAAATTAATCTGCAGTCTTTGCTTCTGAATTCTTCTTCAAGAAATATACCTACATTTCAGGAATAATTACAACATTCATCTGCTACTTCCTGGATTTCCCAAAAGCTACAGGAAAATGATGCCTCATCACCTTCCTTTCCTCAAATGCCTATAGTGAGAACCAGGCAGAAGCCAGATGATAAAAGGAAGGACATTGTATACATTATTTATAACCTGGTCACTTGACAAAATAGGTAGGGGTATTAAGAGGAAATATCTCTGGGAGTGTATTTTAAGTGATTTTTTTTTTCTTTTCATTACACATTTCCTTATTTTTAAAATTTTCTATAGTGACCATAAGGTGTCCTTTTCATAAGAAATTATAATACAGTGATTATACAGTCTGGCTATACATTACAATCATCTGCAGTGGATTAAAAAAAAAACCAAAACACTGCTGCCTGGGACCCTCTCCAGATGAGTTAAATCAAAATCACTGGGGCTAAGGTCCAGGTATCAATTAAAAAACAAATATTCATTAAATACTATGCAGAGAAATACACAAAGTTTACACACCCATGAATTAACCAGCACCAAAACAGCATTCTAGCACCTTAGGGGTCCCCTTGTGGCCCCTCCCAATCACATCTTCTTTGCTCCCCCAGAGGGAAACAGGGTCCTAAGTTCAAACACTAGGAATTTAGTTGAGGGAATTCAATTGCATAGAATTTACATACAATTTTTGTGTGTTTGGCTTCTTTAAAATCAGCACTATGTTTGTGCAATTCATTCCAGCTGCCATAAGTAGCCATAACTCATTACCGTTCTTGTATACTTCATGAAATGAACATGCTACAATGTATTTATCTGTTCTACTGTTAATAAACATCTGTATTTCTGGTTTAGAGTTATAAATAACTCTAAACATTTTCTGTGCATGTCTTTTGGTACATGCATATACACATTTCTGTTGGGTGGAATCTATGAGTAGAATTATCAGGTAATAGGGTATTCTCATCTTCAGCTTCAGTAGATACTGCCAGTCTTCCAACAATGTTTTGCCAATGTATACCTCATCAACTTACTGTAGGAAAGTATTCCAACTGCCCAACAGTCGCACCAACACTTGGTATCCTTCATTTATCTGCTGGGTAGATAGTGGTATCTGACTGTGATTTTAATTTGCACTTCCCTAATTACTCATGGGTGTTAAGAACCCTTTGCTTTGCTTATTGGCTATTTGGATATTCTCTTTGTGAAAAGAGTCTGTTCGAGTCTTTTACATATATTAAAAATGGAACTGTCTGCCCTTCTTCAATTTTAGGAGTTTTTAAAACATCACAGATATGAGTATTCTGACAGATATATTGCAAATATATTCTCCTACTCTTGTTGCTTGTCTTTTCACTCTCTTGTTACCTTTAGATTAAGAGTTTTCATTTTAGCAGACAATTTCTCAGGTTTTTCCTTTATGATTAGTCCTTTTTATGTCATTTTAAAGAAATCTTTGCCAACATATACCAAGATCATGAAGATACAGTCCCATGTTAACTTCTAGAAGTTTGTTTTATCTTTCACAGTTAGAGCTAAAGATCAGTCTGATATTGATTTTTATACATGGTGTAAGATAGAGGTCACAGTTCATTGTTTCATATGTTTATCTACTTGACAGCAACCTTCACTAAAAATACCACCCTGTAGGTACTGCATGTTCTCTCACTTATAAATGGGAGCTATGTAATGTGTACACAGGGGCCTACACTGTGGACTGACAGACACTGAAGACTGAGGAAGGTGGGAGGGCGCCGAAGATGAGAAATTACTTAATGAGTACAATGTACGTAATTCCAGCGATGGATACGCTAAAAGCCCTGACTTCACCACTACACAATATATCCTGTAACTACACTTGTGCTCCATAAGTTTATACAAATAAAATAATTTAAAAATACCACCATCTCCCTACTGCTTTGCGGTTCCACCTTTCACATAAGTCAAGTGAACATATGTGTTTGCTTCTGGAGTCTCAATTGTATTCTACTGGCTTATTTGTCTAGCTATAGACACCAATCCTAACACAAATATTACAACTCTCTTAACTCCTGCTCCAAATTTGTTCTTCCTCCTCAAATTTATCTTGACTATTTCTGGTCCTTTTCATTTCCATATAAGCTTTAGAGATCCGACTGTCAATATCCACCAAAAAAAAAAAAAAAAAAAAAAAAAAAAAAAACCTGCTGGGATTTTGATTGGGATGGCCCTGACTATATACATTAATTTAGGGAGAAATGATATCTTTAAAATATCTTTATCTTTAGAATTTTGTAATCTATGAATCTGCGATATTCCTCTATTTCTTTAGTTTCTCAATTTAACTAAAGAATGCTGAGATGTATTATGTCATTTTCTCTGTAGAGGTCTTTACATATCCCATGATAATCATCCCAGAATACGTAATGTTTCTTGAGCCTATTTTAAATGTACTTTTTCTTTTCTTTAATGTTATTTGTTAACGTTATGTAGAGACAAGGTCTTGCTATGTTGATCAGACTGGTATCAAACACTTGGCCTCAAGACATCCTCCCCCACTCAGTCTTCCAAAGTGCTGGGATTACAGACTGAACCACAGTACCCGGCCCTGCTTTTTCTTTTAAATTTCTATTTCTAGCTGTCTCTTCACCAATATACTTTTTATAAAAAGTTCTCCATGTAATTCTAATGCTTAGCCAGGTTTGAGAACTCCTAACATAGTATTTGATAAACAAGCAAAGGATACATATGTATTTTTTTCCCAGTCTTAGTTATCTTTAACCTAACTTCTGTGTGAAAATACTTTGGCAGTGTAACCTTGGCAATCCGACATCCATTGTACAATTTTATCAGAAGATCGCTTTAACCAAACCAGTTGTGGTTTGATTCTTGGCTGTGCAGGATTTTGTCATTTTTGATGTTCTAACGTCTAACACAGTATAGTCACCTAACTGGTATACAGTAAATGTTTGTTAAATGATGGCTCAACTACATGACCTCAGGCAAGTAATGTATTTCCTCTGGGCTTCAGTTCCCTCAAAGTAAAACTGAGGTAACTATGCTGCTATCAGTTGGCTGCTGAAAGTTTCAAACAAATGGGAAACAATTTTTTAAACTGCCCAAGGCTATACAATAAAGTATCATTTATTAACTTCCATTAGCTTTCCTGTGCTTCACAGGTTCATCTCCTTATTGAAAGAAAAGGATCCAGCCAAACTAAGTTTCATAAGTGAAGGAGAAATAAAATCCTTTACAGACAAGCAAATGCTTAGAGATTTTGTCACCACCCAGGCCTGCCCTACAAGAGACCCTGAAGGAAGCACAAAAAATGGAAAGGAACAACCGGTAACAGCCATTGCAAAAACATGCCAAAATGTAAAGACCATCGAGGCTAGGAAGAAACTGCATCAACTAACGAGCAAAATAAGCAGGTAATATCATAATGACAGGATCAAGTTCACACATAACAATATTAACCTTAAGTGTAAATGGACTAAATGCTCCAATTAAAAGACACAGACTGGCAAACTGGATAAAGAGTCAAGACCCATCAGTCTGCTGTATTCAGGAGACCCATCTCACATGCAGAGACACACATAGGCTCAAAATAAAGGGATGGAGGAAGATCTGCCAAGCGAATGGAGAAGAAAAAAAAGCAGGGGTTGCAATCCTAGTTTCTGATAAAACAGACTTTAAACCATCAAAGATCAAAAAAGACAAAGAAGGCCATTACATAACGGTAAAGGGATCAATTCAACAGGAAGAGCTAACTATCCTAAATATATATGCACCCAATACAGGAGCACCCAGAGTCATAAAGCAAGTCCTTAGAGACTTACAAAGAGACTTAGACTCCCATACAATAATAATGGCAGACTTCAACATCCCACTGTCAACATTAGACAGATCAACGAGACAGAAAGTTAACAAGGATATCCAGGAACTGAACTCAACTCTGCACCAAGCGGACCTAATAGACATCTACAGAACTCTCCACCCCAAATCAACAGAATATACATTCTTCTCAGCACCACGTCACACTTATTCCAAAATTGACCATATAATTGGAAGTAAAGCACTCCTTAGCAAATGTGCAAGAACAGAAATTATAACAAACTGTCTCTCAGACCACAGTGCAATCAAACTAGAACTCAGGACTAAGAAACTCAATCAAAACCACTCAACTACATGGAAACTGAACAACCTGCTCCTGAATGACTACTAGGTACCTAACGAAATGAAGGCAGAAATAAAGATGTTCTTTGAAACCAATGAGAACAAAGATACAACATACCAGAATCTCTGGGACACATTTAAAGCAGTGTGTAGAGGGAAATTTATAGCACTAAATGTCCACAAGAGAAAGCTGGAAAGATCTAAAATGGACACTCTAACATCACAATTAAAAGAACTAGAGAAGCAAGAGCAAACACATTCAAAAGCTAGCAGAAGGCAAGAAATAACTAAGATCAGAGCAGAACTGAAGGTGATAGAGACACAAAAAACCCTCCAAAAAATCAATGAATCCAGGAGCTGGTTTTTTGAAAAGATCAACAAAATTGATAGACCGCTAACAAGACTAATAAAGAAGAAAAGAGAAAAGAATCAAATAGATGCAATAAAAAATGATAAAGGGGATATCACCACCGACCCCCCAGACATACAAACTACCATCAGAGAATACTATAAACACCTCTATGCAAATCAACTAGAAAATCTAGAAGAAATGGATAATTTCCTGGACACTTACACTCTCCCAAGACTAAACCAGGAAGAAGTTGAATCCCTGAATAGACCAATAGCAGGCTCTGAAATTGAGGCAATCATTAAGAGCCTACCAACCAAAAAAAGTCCAGGACCAGATGGATTCACAGCCAAATTCTACCAGAGGTACAAGGAGGAGCTGGTACTATTCCTTCTGAAACTATTGCAATCAATAGAAAAAGAGGGAATCCTCCCTAACTTATTTTATGAGGCCAGCATCATCCTGATACCAAAGCCTGGCAGAGATACAACAAAAAAAGAGAATTTTAGACCAATATCCCTGATGAACATCGATGCAAAAATCCTCAATAAAATACTGGCAAACCAAATCCAGCAGCACATCAAAAAACGTATCCACCATGATCAAGTGGGCTTCATCCCTGGGATGTAAGGCTGGTTCAACACACACAAATCAATAAACGTAATCCAGCATATAAACAGAACCAAAGACAAAAACCACATGAAGATCTCAATAGATGTAGAAAAGGCCTTTGACAAAATTCAACAGCCCTTCATGCTAAAAACTCTCAATAAACTAGGTATTGATGGAACGTTATCTCAAAATAATAAGAGTTTTATGACAAATCCACAGCAAATGTCATACTGAATGGGCAAAAACTGGAAGCATTCCCTGTGAAAACTGGCACAAGACAGGGATGCCCTCTCTTACCACTCCTATTCAACATAGTGTTGGAAGTTCTGGCTAGGGCAATCAGGCAAGAGAAAGAAATAAAGCGTATTCAGTTAGG
Organism: Rhinopithecus roxellana; assembly: GCF_007565055.1. Classification (NCBI taxonomy): domain Eukaryota; kingdom Metazoa; phylum Chordata; class Mammalia; order Primates; family Cercopithecidae; genus Rhinopithecus; species Rhinopithecus roxellana. The sequence goes on from NC_044558.1 coordinate 134,471,437, forward strand.
AAAAGAAGAAGTCAAATTGTCCCTGTTTGCAGATGACATGATTGTATATTTAGAAAACCCCATCGTCTCAGCCCAAAATCTCCTTAAGCTGATAAGCAACTTCAGCAAAGTCTCAGGATATAAAATCAATGTGCAAAAATCACAAGCATCCTTATACACCAGTAACAGACAAACAGCCAAATCATGAATGAACTGCCATTCACAATAGCTTCAAAGAGAATAAAATACCTAGAAATTCAACTTACAAGCGATGTAAAGGACCTCTTCAAGGAGAACTACAAACCACTGCTCAGTGAAATAAAAGAGGACACAAACAAATGGAAGAATATACCATGCTCATGGATAGGAAGAATCAATATTGTGAAAATGGCCATACTGCCCAAGGTAATTTATAGATTCAATGCCATCCTCATCAAGCTACCAATGAGTTTCTTCATAGAACTGGAAAAAACTGCTTTAAAGTTCTTATGAAACCAAAAAAGACCCCGCATTGCCGAGACAATCCTAAGTCAAAAGAACAAAGCTGGAGGCATCACGCTACCTGACTTCAAACTCTACTACAAGGCTACAGTAACCAAAACAGCATGGTACTGGTACCAAAACAGAGATATAGACCAATGGAACAGAACAGAGTCCTCAGAAATAACACCACACATCTACAGCCATCTGATCTTTGACAAACCTGAGAAAAACAAGAAATAGGGAAAGGATTCCCTATTTAATAAATGGTGCTGGGAAAATTGGCTAGCCATAAGTAGAAAGCTGAAACTGGATCCTTTCCTTACTCCTTATATGAAAATTAATTCAAGATGGATTAGAGACTTAAATGTTAGACCTAATACCATAAAAACTCTAGAAGAAAACCTAGGTAATACCATTCAGGACATAGGCATGGGCAAGGACTTCATGTTTAAAACACCAAAAGCAACGGCAACAAAAGCCAAAATTGACAAATGGGATCTAATTAAACTAAAGAGCTTCTGCACAGCAGAAGAAACTACCATCAGAGTGAACAGGCAACCTACAGAATGGGAGAACATTTTTGCAATCTACTCATCTGACAAAGGGCTAATATCCAGAACCTACAAAGAACTCAAACAAATTTACAAGAAAAAAACAAACAACCCCATCAAAAAGTGGGGCAAAGGATATGAACAGACATTTCTCAAAAGAAGACATGCATACAGCCAACAGACACATGAAAAAATGCTCGTCGTCACTGGCCATCAGAGAAATGCAAATCAAAACCACAATGAGATACCATCTCACACCAGCTAGAATGGCAATCATTAAAAAGTCAGGAAACAACAGGTGCTGGAGAGGATGTGGAGAAACAGGAACACGTTTACACTGTTGGTGGGATTGTAAACTAGTTCAACCATTATGGAAAACAGTATGGCGATTCCTCAAGGATCTAGAACTAGATGTACCATATGACCCAGCCATCCCATTACTGGGTATATACCCAAACAATTATAAATCATGCTGCTATAAAGACACATGCACACATATGTTTACTGTGGCACTATTCACAATAGCAAAGACTTGGAATCAACCCAAATTCCATCAGTGACAGACTGGATTAAGAAAATGTGGCACATATACACCATGGAATACTATGCAGCCATAAAAAAGGATGAGTTTGAGTCCTTTGTAGGGACATGGATGCAGCTGGAAACCATCATTCTCAGCAAACTATCGCAAGAACAGAAAACCAAACGCCGCGTGTTCTCACTCAGAGGTGGGAACTGAACAATGAGATCACTTGGACTCTGGAAGGGAAACATCACACACCAGGGAGGGGGTAGGGGGAGGGATGGCATTTGGAGTTATACCTGATGTAAATGACGAGTTGATGGGTGCTGACGAGTTGATGGGTGCAGCACACCAACACGGCACAAGTATACATATGTAACAAACTTGCACGTTGTGCACATGTACCCTAGAACTTAAAGTATAATAATAAAAAAAGAAAAAGAAAAGGAAAGAAAGAAAGAGAATCAGGCACCCAAAGCAGCCCTACAAATAAATTAGCGGGAAGAAAGGGACTAACATGTACAGGGCAGTCACAGAAATTCCAGGCACAACATAAGCATTACGTTGAGAAAGAGACTTCCACAGAGTGACAACAAAAGATACTGAAAGTCAAGGCAACTTAAACAGCTCAGTCTGTTAGAAACTCATACAATTTCTGTTCATAAAACAGATTTAGCAAAAGAAGACACATATCCAAAAGATATCCTGAAGAAGCTAACAGGAATTTAACTTCACCTCTAAAGCATATGGAAAAGGATTTATTAGAAGCATTTTATGAGGCATAATTAGATCTTATGACTTGGAGAGTAGGAGGAAAAAAGACAGTACATCAAAAGATATTACAAAGCAAATGGCTAATATCAAGTTCGGGCACTTCCACTAGCTTTCCTCTAAAAAGAAATGGCTTTTTTTGTCATCTGACCGACAGAAGGGACTTGAAACAATTTTCACACCCATCTTCCATTCTTACTCAGAATCACTTTTTCTTTCCAATAATTCCACTTTAAAAAGTGCTGCCCAATCCTAACCTTTTCCTTTTTCTTTCCGAATCAGATCCTAATCTGGCAACCATAAAAATTTCCAACTCCTCCTTTTTACTATTTTACTAAAATTTACTTCCACTGTTTGTGCTTCAATACAACAGCCAAATTCTAAGAGAAATCTGTCATAGCCTAGTCTTCATAATTCTCTTCAGATTAAAAACAAAAACAGTTCAGCTACTTGAGTTGGTCAGCTGTCAACTGCCCCTCCCAATTTCTCATTGTTATCTTCTTACAAATGTTCAACAGCCCTAAAGGTTGAAAGGAAACACAAAAATAAACATATTAGCTTCATACACTTTTTAGAGAAAGACAGCACTTGCAACTAACCACAAATGGCCTGCTACCTTGGTAAAGCACCATCAATAGCACGAAGACTGCAAGGCCCAAATGATGCTGTGCTCAAGTCCAATTACTATGAAATTCCAGAGGAGTTACTGGATATGAATCTAAACAAATGAAAGATGTTAAAGGCAGCAGTGAACTGGAACTCCAAGACAAGGAAAAACTGCTTAAAAGTATGATCCATCTCATGTGCCCACTGGTCGCACCCTCCTCAGACATTCTAGGAACTCCATCTGCCACGTTCCAAGATTTATTTAGCATTTAGGCCACTACCGAAGTCATGCAAGTTAGCTCATCCTGTCAAAGATGGGTAAATCCTCCTAAATTACAGTAGATGCTCAATTTCTTCAGTTTGTATGGTTATCAGAATCATCATCATCAAACATCAATCCAGCCATTTTCTAGGAAGATTATGCAAATCCTGAACTACATCCTTCTACCTTTCCATACTGATTTTTATCTGATGGATGTGGAGAATATCAGCTTTTATTATCACTCAGCAGTTAAGTCCCCACATTGTCCCTCTTTTGCACAGAATGACAATACCAATGCAAGGCAAAAAGAATAATGTTGAGGAATATCAGTGCTATTAATCATAGCAAAGAGGCAAAAAACAGTGTTTGAAAAAATATTAATTTCTCAACTTATTCATATTTTTTAACTTTTGTATAAAAATTTCTAGGTATGAAATACTAAAACACCAACTAGAAAGAAAAAGGTCTGGATGCCTGCTCTTCTGACTCAGGGGCTGGCCTCGATCAACTAAAAACTCTAATATCTCAAATTCTTCACCTGTTAAAATGGAGATAGCATCTCTTCTACCTCCATCATAAAGCTATTTTGAAGAATGAGGATTCACAGAAGGATTAAGTACAAAGCACCATGCCATGTAAGACATTCTTATTGGAAGGCAGCTTTACTGAAGTGGAAGGACTATGAAATTTGCAGGACTTGAACCTGGGTTCAAGTCCCATCTGTAACCCTAGCAGTTGTTCATTTGTTCCTCTGATAAGTGAGGAAGATCATTATATTGTAGGGTGGTGGGGATTAAATAACACTGCACATGGAAAGCACCTGGCACACACTATACACAGGGAATGTTAGTGCTCTATTATAAGCAAGGTTTTTCTGCAAAAAAAAAAAAAAAAAAAAAAAAAAAAAAAAAAATTGCCCTTTTCAACTTTGGCCTCAGTCCTATACAAAGATCCTAGAATTCAGTTTGCACAAGGGCTTCTCAAATATAAGTGCATAGGAACACAATCACATTATTCAGAAAATATTATGTTTCAGAACTGCAACTAGTCTATAAACCTCAAAACAAAACAGAATGAACTTAATTTCATGGAAAAGCACATGATGATCTGCCTGGCACAACTAGTGCCTTTTACATTTTATATTAACAAACCATGAGCTGTTGCCCAAACTCATTCACCAAGCACAAGACCTACAATCTAACATTCCATTCTGAGTTCTCACTGAGATGAGCAAGAGTCACCTGAAATCGGCCGGGCGCGGTGTCTCACGCCTGTAATCCCAGCACTCTGGGAGACCAAGGCGGGCAGATTACGAGGTCAGTAGTTCGAGACCAGACTGCACACATGGTGAAACCCCGTTTGTACTAAAAATAGAAAAATTAGCTGGGTGTGGTGGCAGGCACCTGTAATCGCAGCTACCCAGGGAGGCTGAGGCAGGAGAATCGCTTGAAGCCAGGAGGCGGAGGTTGCAGTCAGCCAAGGTCATGCCACTGCACTACAGCCTGGGCGATAGAGCGAGACTCCAGCTAAAAAAAAAAAAAGACACCTGAAATCATCAAAAATGGTGTACTCATAGGGAGCCAAGTCCAGGCATGTTTCTTCTTGGCTCCCACAGGTGAACTTGAAGTGGCAAGAGAACTTCGTTGATTCCTGTTTTTCTCATTTTAGTTTTACTCTCTATTAAATTGTTACTTTTTACAGTTCATTTATGGATGACAAGTTATTTCCTGTTGGTACCTGCAATGATTGGGAATTTTGTAAATGAATTGTAAACTCATAGAGACCTATTTCCTGTGGGATATGAGACAACAGAGAACACAGTTTTTGTCCACTTGTCTTTTTTGAGGTCAAATCGATTAGAAATTTCTTGCCCTCAAGTAAGGAGAACAACTCTGATACCTGGACTGGCAAACTTTTGTGTTCCTGTGTTTATTTTTCATCTGTGGCTGAACCTGTAGAATTGAGGGTGTACATTATCTGCATGTCTACGTATCTGTAATTCAGAAAGTCCTTTATTTCTCATTGTGAGTATGGAATGTTTTCATGTCTCCAGATGGTATTAATAAATTAGATGGTAAAGGCTCTTTAAAAATAAATAAAGCCCCATTCTGGATTCATTTTTCCTCTCAAACTCTGTAGAACATAACCAATTTGAAAAGCCTCTAGATTTGGGGGGTGTAAAAGTTCCATGCAGCTTGAGAGCCACCAGTCATTAAGCCCCTAGTTCCACCCCAAGTGTTGCTGTCCAGAAGCTCAGTCTACTGGGGAGCAAAGAGGCGCTTTAGTAAGTTAAAGCCACAAACATGGCTGCTCCCTAAGGGAGATAATACTGCATTAAAAGAAAGAGAATTATTTGTCTCTTCCCATTTTCTCCGCTAAATGAGGAGGTTAATAATAAGGCCTCCTTAGCCATGCGTGTTTCCACTGCAGGAAACACCATTCGTGCCCGTTCTGGACTCACCACCCGGCAAGTACCAACGCCCCCAGCACCATCGCCCTGCTAGGCTGACAGACCCCGGGCGGATTTTGACCTTGCAAGAAATGCAAAAGCAACTTTGGGATGCAGAAGCCAGGTGCCCCGACCTTACCCTCGCTGGAGTTCCCGAAGACCTCGGCTGCACCCGCCACCCGGCGTTCGGATGCCAGCACCGCTACAACCAGCAGCTGCAGGAGCCCCATTGCTGCCTGGGCCGGGCTGGGCCCACGCCAGGGCCGGGGACGGGTGCGGGCGTGCGCGCCGGGGCCCTGCAGCCTCGCCCGCGCTATCCCGGGGCGCCCGCACCGGGCGCCATCGCCTGCCAGGTGCAGACGCCTAGCACCTGCCAGCTCCGCAGCCGCCGGCGCGCGCCCCGCCGCACTCCTAGCGCCAGCGAGAGGTTTCCTCTTCCGGCACCTGACCCCAGGCGCGCGTTCCCGCGCCTCCTCCCGGGCTCTCGCTGCGTCACTGCGGCGGGTCTCTGGGCGCGGGCGGCGCTGGGGCGTTTCCAGGCAGCGCGCGCCTCCTGCCGGCGCGCGGGGAACACGCAGCCCGCGACGCTCCCGGGAGCTCCCAGGACGTCCTGGCTTGAGGTCCAGTCTTCCCACTTTTATCTCACCAAGTAGGCAAGCCGCTGTGAAAGTACAAAATAACTTTCTGTTGCGGACTAACGTCACCAACCTCCTGTTTCCGTCTTTAACGGTCCTTTACAACAGCCAAAAAAAAGAGGAATCGGTTGCGAAAAACACAGTCGAAGGTTATTTCCCCCGGTAGCAATTGTCTTCGCTGCTGAGGCTTATGTTAGTATAACAACGCCAGGAGAATGCTGTTTGTGTAGTGGTTACCGCACTAGTCATGAGCACTACATTTAAAAATAGTTTCGTTTTCTCTAAGCGAAATATCCTCGAAGACACGGCCTTGGTCTGAACTTCCTCTCAAGTCTCATACCTGAGTGCTGTTTAAGGGACAGTAGTCCATGTGACAAATGGCTCATCGATGATGTGGAATTAGACGCATAGACTTGAAGTTATTTGGGGAGGGTTGTCTTGCTTTCCTTCCCTGGTTTTAGTTTTTTTCACTTACATATTTTGATGAGCAACTTACAGCTTGGAAATTACATGTTCAATTAACCCACTACTAACCATCTATAGCTGTGACCATAATGTGAAGAGGTGTTAAAGACAAAATTATTCAGTGATACCTGAAGCACCGAACGAAGACTATTGAGGACTGTCTCAGTTGGCTTAGGGACCACTGCAACTGGGTCTTGCAGTGGGGAAGAGGGACTGGGCTCAACTCTGAACACAGCACGGGGAAGAGGGAATTGGTAGCCAACCAGCAGCATGGAGTTCAGCGGATGGAAAATTACTAAGAGGAAACATCAGAGGTAAGGGGCATTTGGTGAAACTGACCTAACAGGACTCATCCTGAAGACAGAACATCACCTGGGGGATGGTGGAGGGTGAGGAAACATTAGATATGGAGGAAAGGGGGGTTCTTCGCTGAAACTGGATTTTTACAAAGAAGTGCACAGATGGACCTAGCAGAAGATTCAGAAGCCATACTAAAGTTTGGCCAAGCAAATAATCTTTGCCACAGGCACAGTTCCTTTTCTGCTCTCCCAATGCCCGGTCCAAATTTTCACACCTTTGGTACCACTATCTATTTCTGTAGTGCTTATTCACTCTCCCACATGCCCCTATTCCTATAATCCTCAGTAGATGAAATCCAAGGAACATGAAAGGAACTATTATGATAAGGGTAGCATCTGAATCAGTGGATGGATTATTCAATAAATTGTGTTATTACTGATTAGCTGCACTATGGGCAGAGAGAATCAGAACTCTATCTCATACTAATTGTGACAACAAAATCGCAAAGTAATAAACCACAAAAGAACTAGCAGAAGAGGGCTTTCTCTCTTTTTTTTTTTTTAATAAATTGATCTCAAAATGGGAGGAGCTTTCTAAGAAGCAAAACAGCAAAGGAAACAACCATAAAGGAAAAGATTGGTAGGCTTGGCTACATAAATACTTTTTACATAAATATTTAAATTTTATTAAACACATAAGCAATATGAAAAAGGCAAGTTGATGACCAAAAAATAAAAATTAGCTAAGGACACAAATAGGGAATTTCACCCAAAAAAAAGAAATACAAATTACCAGTAAATACATGAAAAAAGTTCAATCTCACTAGTAAACAAATCAAATTAAGAAATTAATATGTAAATATTTTTAAAGTATAAGAACATCCAGTATGGATAAAAGAGCTGAGAAGGAGGCATTCTTAGTGGTAGGGATAGTGGGAATATACACTTTAATAAAGTAATCTGCATCAAAAATGTTTAAAAATCTTATTTTTGTAGATTTGGTATAATCCACTTTTAGATTTAAGTACGTAATTAAATACACATATAAAAATTAGTATAAGCTGGGGGAAGTGGTACATGCCTATAGTCCCAGATACTCAGGAGGCTGAGGCAGGAGGATTTCTTCAGCCCAGGAGTTCAAGGGGGCAGTGCTCTATGATTGCACCTGTGAATAGCCACTGCCCTCCGGCCTGGGCAACATAGTGAGACCCCATCTCTTAAAAAAAAATTTAGTGTACAAAACTATTCATGAAGGTATTATTTAGAGCAGCAAAAACATCTAAAACAACCTAAATGCCCAACAATTAGGAATTAAATAACCTACGATACAGCTCTATAATAGGATCCTGTGCAGCCCTTCATTTATATTCTGACTGAAGTCTTTATGGAAAGGTAACTGATGATGCAATAAGTATATATAGTATGTGGCTTTTCTTTTTTTTTTCTAACATACATCTTTTATTGACTCAGAGGAATGGATACACTTTTGTTGTTTGTTTGTATTTTTTTTTTTTTTTTTTTTTTTGGAAATGGAGTCTTGTTCTGTCGCCCAGGCTGGAGTGCAGTGAAGCAATCTTGGCTCACTGCAACATCCATCTCCTGGGTTCAAGCAATTCTCCTGCCTCTACCTCCCAAGTAGCTGGGATTACAGGCACACACCACCATGGCCGGCTAATTTTTGTATTTTTTTTAGTAGAGATGGGGTTTCACCATGTTGGCCAGGCTGGTCTTGAACTCCTGACCTTGTGATCTGCCTGCCTTGGCCTCCCAAAGTGCTGGGATTACAAGTCACCACACCTGGCCTGTAATTTTTTTTTAAGAGACAAGATCTCACTATGTTACCCAGGCTGGCCTCAAACTCCCAGCTGTAAGAATTAAAGAAGAGGAAAGAAACAGGAAAGGTGACTTAGAAGTCAAGGACGGGTTTATTGTAGAGAAATCAAACCTGAGAGGGGCTTCTGGCCAGTTAGGTTAGAGGCACACTCTCTTACAGACTAAGAGTTTTTAAGGATTTAGGGTGGGAGAGTTTATCAGAGGCTTGGACTACTTGTGTGTCTGCTGTGCTTATCTGGGAGGGAGAGTTGTGTGTCTGTTCCCATACATCTTTTGCAGCTGCAAGCATATCCCTGAGTGTGCTTTTACCTTCCCTATCTTAGTGCATCTGAAGGGAAAGGAATGTACTTATTAAGGCCCACTGTTTTACTGGGGTCCATTGTATGAGGGTGAAGTTTGGCAGTTACCCAAGAGACTTTTCCCTCACCTCCCTTTGTGCCTGAGCTGTCTTATCTGTGTTTTACTGTCTCCTCTTTCTGGCTGCTTATAGTTAGAAGAGAAGTGATTTCCTTGAAATGCCTGAGGCTAGAAAGGGAGCTGGAACTTAAAGTGGCAGTGTTTGTCCAAGATGACGGTGCTCCTGCTCTGTCACCAGACTCAAGCAATCCTGCCACCTCAGCCTCCAGACTAACTGGGACTGCAGGCTCATAACCACTGTGCCTGCCTTGTTTTCTTTGTAGTATGCATTCCTGGTTATGTGCATAGAAAAAAAGGTTGAAAAATACATGCCAACATGTTTAAAATAGTTATCTTTAGGTGGTTAAATTAAGAATGATTTTCTTTGCACATTTCTGTGTAAAAATTCTACATTGAAGTGTATCATTTTTGAATAAGAAATTATGATTTTGTAAAAGATACATATAATTTTAAAGGTTTTCTTGTAAAAGCATTCAAGATATAAGTACATTTTCCTAAGTATGACACATAAATGCTTTTTGTGATGCAACTCCTGTTCATTTCCCTAGGTTCTTGCTGCAACTAAAATCAGACCTCTACATGCTGGCCACGTTGAATTAATTTCAATTTCCTGAACTGAGCCTATTCTCTCTCCTCCATACCTTTGCATCGCAGTTCCCCAGGCCTGCAGTTGCCTGTAGCATGCATGACAGCTGATGACAGATGTGTTAGCAATCAGAATAGGGCCTCATTACCTTGGCTTCTAAGTACGGTATTGTGACAGCTTGGGAGGATGATTGGCTGGGGTTACATGCTTATGTCAGAGTTCCATTGGAGAGCTGAGAAGCAAACAAGCTTAGCAGCTTTGCAGATGAGTTCATTTTTCCTATGTATTGAAAGGAAATGCAGAAACTGAAAAGATTCCCAAATCCAAGATACGCATTACTAGAGCCTTAAAGTCTGTTTAGGCCAGACTCAGTGGCTCATGCCTGTAATCCCAGTACTTTAGCAGGCCGAGACAGGAGGATCTGTGGAGTCCAGGAGTTCAAGACCAGCCTGGACAACATAGTGAGATCCCCATTCTTACAAAAAAAAAAAAAAAAAGAAAAAAAATTAGCTGGGCGTGGTGGGGCACATCTGTAGTCCTAGATACTCAAGCGGCTGAGGCAGGAGAACTGTTTGAGCCTAGGAGTTTGAGTTTGCAGCAAGTCATGATCATGCCACTGTACTCCAGCCTGGGTGACAGAGCAAGACTCTGTAGCTAATAAAACAAAAGTCTGTTAAAATTTAGAAAAGGAAGGGCAGGAGGGAGAGAAGGAGGAAGGGAAAAAACTTACCCTAGATTTTTAAATAAAACCTAAGATACATTAAATGGAGCTGGGAGCGGGGATCCAGGGAAAAGGCAGGATTGAACCTCTGTGAAATTTGCCCATTCATTCTTTCCCACTCTAATCTCACCTTCATCCTGTATTTTTTAATTTGTGTGCTCTTTTGTGGGTAGTGATCTACATTATTTGACTGTTCATTAAGTTAAATTCAATAAATGCTTATTTAGTAGCTATTATATGGAAATTATTATGCTAGGAAACTCATTCATTTGGTTAATATGTGCCAGGCTAAATGTTAGGTGCTAGTACTGGAAATATGGAAACAGGATATGTTTTCTGCCTGCAAGTAGCCCGTGGACTGGTGGGTGAATTAGCGTGATGTACAAATAATTATACCTCAGTGTGCTAAGTGCAATAACAGAAGTGTAAGGAACAATTGTGTTAAAGATTGGGAGCATTTAACTTACTTTCAGAATTCAGGAAAGGCTTTTATAAAGATATGTTTAAAATAAGATTTTGTTCACTAGTATAGTGGTGAGCAAAAAAATAATAATAGGCCGGGCACAGTGGCTCACGCCTGTAATCCTAGCACTTCGGGAGGCCAAGGCAGGTGGATCACCTCAGGTAGGAGTTCGAGACCAGCTTGGCCAACATAGCGAAACCCCGTCTCTACTACAAATACAAAAATCTTACCGGGTGTGGTGGTGGGCGCCTGTAATCCCAGCTACTCTGGAGGCTGAGGTAGGAGAATCACTAGAACCCTGGGGGCAGAGGTTGCAGTGAGCCGAGATCCCACCACTGCATTCCAGCCTGGGTGACAGAGTGAGATTCTGTCTCAAATAAATAAATAAATAATAAAATAAGGTTTTAGGACTATGTGGACAATCACCAGGGGAGCAAAGTGGAGATGTGGATGGAAGTGTGGGCATTTCATACAAGGAAGAAAGAATTATATGTGTTTTTATATGGTGTGTATTTTTGTAAAACAGCAGAACATGTTTAGGGAATTTCAAGGAGTGTGGTATAGAAAAATGCTTATTTATAGTTATTCATCCCGGCACTAGGAACATTTTAGATATTTAATAAATTGCAACTGTATTAAAGGTATTTAAAAATTGTTAAAGGTGTTTTTCTGAAAAAAATAGTTGCTACAATCATAAAAACCAAAGCACTTACAAGATTGACTATTGAGTGGCTCACTGCTGAAGCCTGGTGAAGGTTATGTGAGGGTTCACTATATTCTCTACTCTTCTATATCTTTGAAACTTTTAATAATATAAAGTTTCAAAGAAAGTATTCACCAAAATTGTGTGTTTAAAATATGAGATCTGTAATACTGGGTTCCTGCTCCTAAAACCATATAATCCAGTTGGCGATGCCAGAGAAGCAAATGAAAAAGCATATGAGAAAGTGTCCAAATCATGAAAGGAAGAAAGGAGAGGTCCCTATGGACTCTTGCAATTCATAAAATTTATATGAGAAGTGTAAAACTTAAAAAGGTAGGGTAAGGATTAAATAGCAGGAAAGAAATTGCTTTGGGAAAGGTAAAAAATGAGGAAACAGCTAGACTAGTGGTTCTCAGTTGGGGGCAATTTTGCCCCCCAGGTACATTTGGGACTATCTGGAGATACTTTATGTTGTCATAAATGGATTGGGGGAATGCTGCTGGCATCTCAGGGGTAGAGGACAGGGATGCTTCTAAACATCCTACAATGCACAGGTCAGCATCCCACAACAAAGAATAATCTAGCCTAAAAAGTCAAGAGTGCGGCCATTGAGAAATCCTGAGCTAGATGCACAGACTATATTTGGCAGGTGGGTTATTCCTGAAGTCTACAGCTTCAAGAGCTTCATAACCCTTTTCAAATGTAGGCTAAGTTGAGAGTCAGGTCTGGGGAAAGGGTCCACAGCTTTTATCTGATTCTTAAAAAGATCTGTGGCCAAAAGAGGCTGAAGAACCAGGAAAACCAAGGGGTCGGGGCCCTTGGCTGAAACAGGGGATTATTTCACTCAGAAAATTATCAAGAGGTGAGGCTGGGTCTGTTTGCTGGAGCCAGATTATAGTAAATCTTGACAACCAGGCAGAGATAGTTGGACATCAACCTGAGGTCTCTGTGAAGGCATGGAAGACCTACTAGGAAGATAGTGGCAGGACAAAAACTGTGTCACAATATGAGTTGTCTTGAAGTGACTTCTCTACTTCAAGTGCCCAAGTTCCCTTCAATCACGCTGCAAAACTTAGTATTCTTACGGAGTGGACTAAACTGTATTCAATCAGTCACCAATCCGTATTAATTTTTTTCTCAAAAATATATTTTAGTTTTTCTTTCCTCTCTTATCAGGGTCAACACCCTATTTTAGGCCCAGCTCATCTTAATCTTGGACAACTGCAAAACCTTCCTCTTAGTGAGTCCTTGGCTTATTGATCTTTGCACACTGAGCACTGGATATACTTCCTGGCATGTGGCAGGCATTCAGTAAAGTACACTCTCAAGTGAAGGTGGGAGGAGAAGGTTGTAGATTCCCCCCAAGTTACAGTTAGAACAAATTATAGAGTGATTTCTCATTAGTCCCATTATGGGGAGCATGCCTCATCCACGTTCTTAATGAGGCCCCAGTAAGTCTGTAGACTGTTTGGGGATGAGGGTGGGGCATGGGTGTGAAGCAGAAGTGGTGCTTCCCAGCAAGGGTTGGGATAAATCCAGCAAGCTGAGTTCCCCGGGGACTGTGTCCACCACCTACCCCGCAGCCGCAGGAAGGTAATCACGGATAATCAGCCTGAGAAAGAGGATATGAGAGTTTGTTTGATGTCTCCAAACCTGTTATTTGCCGACTCCAAATTCATTTCTTACCAGACTATCCTCAGGCTAAATTTCCTTAAATACCAAGTTTCTATTATCACTCTTCACACTTAAACTCTCAATAAGTCCCAACTCTAAATCTAAATTGTGCAGCTGATTTTTCTTGGCCGGACGCGGTGGCTCATGCCTGTAATCACAGCACTTTGGGAGGCCAAGGAGGGCAGATCACGAGGTCAGGAGATGGAGACCATCCTGGCTAACATGGTGAAACCCCGTCTCTACTACAAAAAAAAAAAAAAAAAATTTACCCAGGCGTGGTGGCGGGCGCCTATAGTCCCAACTGCTCGGGAGGCTGAGGCAGGACAATGGCGTGAACCCGGGAGGCGGAGCTGGCAGTGAGCCAAGATCGCGCCACTGCACTACAGCCTGGGCGACAGAGCCAGACTCCGTCTCAAAATAAATAAATAAATAATAAATAAATAAATAATAAATAAATAAATAATAAATAAATAAATAAATAAATATATCTACTCTTCAATGGGGTCAATAAGTAAACACATGAGAGGATAGGAGAAATCACTAAAAAAAAAAATCCCCCCTGAATCCAACAATCTCTGAAGCCTTTAACACCTAACAACCTCAAAGAGAGTATTTCAGCCCCTCAAAGCGATGGACCCCAGACCATTCCCCAGTTACTCAAAAGATGCAGCCTCTCCTCAGGTGTAGCCCGCTCTAAGGCCGCCTCGGCAGTACCACCCACTCCTGAAGGGGCGGGGAGTTCTCTCCGACTCCACCCCTTCCAAGAAGGCAGCCCTGGGATTGGCCATGACGCATACCAGAGCTGCCCAGTCGCGGAAGAGCAGCTGTTTTGGTGTCTGTTTGCTGCAGGAGGAACATGGCGGATCGGCTCACGCAGCTTCAAGACGCTGTGAATTCGGTGAGGAATTTCATTCGATTAGCCTCTTTCTCTTTCCTGAGGTAAAGCAAGGGAGAAAAGGGGCCCAGGAGGCAAAACTTGGAAGTGGAAAGCGGACTGAGACACAGGGCTTCGGCATAAAGCGCTCTCTCGGGAGGCGCCACCGCGAACTCGGAGGTTTGAGGCCGGCTGCCGGGCGGTGCTTGAGGGTGCGGGAGGGAGCAGCCTCTTTCGCTTGAGGAGACCGGGAAGATTGCTCTTGTCCGGGTGAGGCCGCCAAGACTTGTCGGCTGCGCGGTCCTGTCGTATTCCCTGAGGACAGTTTTATTTTCTTGTCAGCGGTGCTTACGGGATCTCTTTTGGGGCATGGGAGGAGAAGCAGGAGCTCTTTTCTGTCCTCATCAGTTTGAATCCATCAAGGGAGATCTCGTGCTGTGGATGACTGGGTTTTTGTAATGAAATGTCAGCCCAGAGTATTCCTTCACCAGCGCTTTCAGGTTGTGCGGAGCGATGCTGAGGTGAGAGATTTTCTTTCATCTTAGCTCCTTCCTGTGGGCCCAGAGTCTCCTTCCATCTCGTGTCTCTTGGCCACCCCTCAGAATGCATCAGTTTGGGGACATCTTTATGATAGGAAATCTTCTGATTCTCGTATGTCTTTCCGTTTATTTGAGTCTTTCTTTTTTCTTTCTTTCTCTCTTTCTTTCTTTCTTTCTTTCTTTCTTTCTTTCTTTCTTTCTTTCTGTCTGTCTGTCTGTCTGTCTGTTTTTTTTTTTTTACTTTGGAGACAGTGTCTGTCGCCCAGGCTGGAGTACAGTGGTGCGATCTCGGCTCCCGGGTTCAGGCGATTCTCCTGCCTCAGCCAAACAAGTAGCTGGGATTACAGGCACCCTCCACCACGCCCGGCTGATTTTTGTGTTTTTAGTAGAGACGGGGTTTCACCATGTTGCCCAGGCTGGTCTCGAACTCCCGGCCTTAAGCGATTCTCCCGCCTCGGCCTCCCAGAGTGCTGGGATTACAGGTGTGAGCCACCGTGCCCGGCTTACAAGTCTTTTTTAACGTCTTCCCCAAATTCTACTCTCTATTAAAGGCCAAGTCTTGTAAGTAGCTCCCCAACTTTGTTCCTTCTGCTTGTTTTTCCTCCACGCTATGCCTGAGTGGAAAGTAGAAGCAAAGCCAGAGGATGCGCATACGGTCATGGGCCCTTAATGAAGGGGTTATGTTCTGAGAAATGCATGGTTTCGGCGATAACTTTTTTTTTATTAAGTAGAAGTACAATGTAAAATAACGATAAAACAGTAAATACATAAACCAGTAACAAAGTCATTTAGTATCATTATCAAGTATCATGGACTGTACTTAATTGTGTGTGCTATACTTTCATACACTGGCAGTGCGGTAGGTTACTTTACGGCAGCGTCACCACAAGCACTAAGTGACGCATTGCGCTACAGCGTTAGGACCGCTATGATGTCACTAGACAATAAGAATTTTTCAGCTTTGTTATAACCATAGGGGACCGACATAATATATGCATCCGGTTGACCAAGACGTCAGTGGGTATTCCCATGCGGCAATGGGTGTACTTATTACCATTACCAGTTGCATAGTTTTCTGTTAAATAGTTTTCCATTGATAGTTATGTTTCTCATTGTCTGATTGTGATTTAACGTCCTAGCTAAGGGTCTAGAGAGAAAACATGCTGAGAGGAAAACCTAAGTACCTGGTTTCTTTGCCAGTTTTTTTTCCTCACTGTAAGCTAATAACTTGGCATTTTTCTTAATCCATCAGGCTTTGTACACTTGAAGAGTGTGAATCTACTTGTGATAAACTGATCTACCCTGGGTGAATAACACTAGTTTTTAAGGCTGAGAGGACCAGCCTCTAAATGTTGAATTCACCAAGATAAATTCTGCCCTGCAGGGACTTGCCTGAGCTGCCAGTCAGCCTTCCTCAGGGAACTACTCCTTTGAGGTTTTACAAAATCAAATTGTAATGATGCTGCTGGATAGAAATCTTATTTTAGGGAAAGGTTTGCATATTCATACATGTCTTGTAACTAGAAGGATAGTAAGGACAGAGTGAATATGGCCTTAACTCCAGGTTAGGCATGTTGATAATTGGATTTTGGAGAAAAGCCTTTAGGATAACTAGTATGAGTGCCTACTGTGTATAAGCACTATCATGTTTGCAAAAAGATACTCCTTAAGGAGGTTAAAAAAAAGTCATACTCAGGAGACATTTAAGTGATGGAAAAACAGTATGTGGTTAGGGAGTTATAATGAATTGAGTATTTTCAGCTTCAGGTTCTGAAGTAAATTGGAATATGGAGTGATGTGAACCGAAATAGGGGGAATCTTCTTAGCATTTATCCTAATCACATTTGTATAGCTTTTAACATTTGTTCTACCCTCTGAAAACCCTGAGTGCAGAAGCTATGTCTCATTCACTATGTCTCTATAGTGTTTAAATGTAGTACTTGTCATAGTTATTTTCCATAAAGTTTTGTTGACTAAATGGATCTTAGAAGTTTTTGAAGGATGGAACAGATAGACACTGTGTTGAATATTTTGTGTGTTTCGTCTTCCTCACAACAATACTGTAATAGGAGAATGTATCCAATTTAAAAGTGAAAAATGCTACCTGGGTTAATAGAGCTAGGATCTAGGTTTGTATAGCGTCTGAGCACTTATTGCTCCATTACTATTAGCAAAACCTGGGCAAAGCCATTTAGTCATAAGTGACTTTATGACTAGTTAGGTAAATATGAAGGAGTAGTGGAAAACGAGTCAGTAGAGTTGACTTAGATTATTGAAAGCTTCAAAACAGCCTGAGTTGGAGATTTACCTTGAAGACAGTGGTGGAGTAAGCTCAAATGTTTTTATCAGGGTAAAATAAATAACCTGGTGAACTGGCAAACAACAAGAAGGCTATTGTAAGAATTCTGGTGTGAGATAATTGGTTGAACTAAGCAACAATAATGATAGAAGGAAAAGAGGAAGATTTGTGGTATTGGCAGAATTTGAAGATCAAAGGAAAGTAAGAATCTGAAGTTAGACTGGTTGACTAGGAGACTTTCAATACAAATTAAATATTAAACAGAGGAAACAGTTGCCTTTGAGTTCTGTCATTGAAACAATGGCAGAGAAACCCAAAGGAAATGCTTATTAGAAATAGGAGGTTTGAGAGGTCAAGACTAGGTGAGAGAAATTGGTGGGGAGGATAGGTGTATTTAATTTGGAGATGGTAAGGAATTGATATTCTCCATCTTTAAAAGTACTTACGGAGTACTTTTAGAGTACAAGAGTTTAAAAACTGAGTCTTGAACAGATACATTTCTGATTACTCAAGGTGCTTTTCTGAGCAGCCTTTTCCCCACTATTTTTTTACGCTTATAACTACTCCAGTCTCAGAAAAGGTATCATATACTTTGTGCATGAGTAATAAATTTTTATTAAACGTGATGCCATACTTAGATATTTACAAGTCAGATTTGCTCTTTTCCATCACTGTCCCCAAAAAGTCTTTACTTGTGGCTTACAATAAGTATTGGCCAGTGTTCTCTTATCATTTTACTATCACAAGAAAAGAAAGATTGTTTTGGGGGGGGGCGGAGCAAGATGGCCAAATAGGAACAGCTCCAGTCTCCAACTCCCAGCACGAGCGACACAGAAGACCGGTGATTTCTGCATTTTCGACTGAGGTACTGGGGTCATCTCACTGGGGAGTGCCGGACAATCGGTGTTGGTCAGCTGCTGCAGCCCGACCAGCGAGAGCTGAAGCAGGGCGAGGCATCGCCTCACCTGGGAAGCGCAAGGGGAAAGGGAATCCCTTTTCCTAGCCAGGGGAACTGAGACACACAACACCTGGAGAATCGGGTAACTCCCACCCAAATATTGCACTTTAAGCAAACGGGCACACCAGGAGAATATATCCCACACCTGGCCGGGAGGGTACCACGCCCACGGAGCCTCCCTCATTGCTAACACAGCAGTCTGCGATCTAACCGAAATGGCAGCAGCAAGGCTGGGGGAGGGGCGCCCGCCATTGCTGAGGCTTAAGTAGGTAAACAAAGCTGCTGGGAAGCGCGAACTGGGTGGAGCTCACAGCAGCTCAAGGAAACCTGCCTGTCTCTGTAGACGCCACCTCTGGGGACAGGGCACAGCTAAAAAAAAAAAAAAAAAAAAAAAAAAAACCAAAAAAAAAACAACAACAGGCCTGCCTTACAAGAGACCCTGAAGGAAGCCCTAAACATGGAAAGGAACAACCGGTACCAGCCATTGCAAAAACATGCCAAAATGTAAAGACCATCGAGGCTAGGAAGAAACTGCATCAACTAACGAGCAAAATAACCAGTTAATATCATAATGGCAGGATCAAGTTCACACATAACAATATTAACCTTAAATGTTAATGGACTAAATGCTCCAATTAAAAGACACAGACTGGCAAACTGGATAAAGAGTCAAGACCCATCAGTCTGCTGTATTCAGGAGACCCATCTCACATGCAGAGACATACATAGGCTCAAAATAAAGGGATGGAGGAAGATCTACCAAGCAAATGGAGAACAAAAAAAAGCAGGGGTTGCAATCCTAGTCTCTGATAAAACAGACTTTAAACCATCAAAGATCAAAAGAGACAAAGAAGGCCATTACATAATGGTAAAGGGATCAATTCAACAGGAAGAGCTAACTATCCTAAATATATATGCATCCAATACAGGAGCACCCAGATTCATAAAGCAAGTCCTTAGAGACTTACAAAGAGACTTAGACTCCCATACAATAATAATGGGAGACTTCAACACTCCACTGTCAACATGAGACAGATCAACGAGACAGAAAGTTAACAAGGATATCCAGGAATTGAACTAATCTCTGCACCAAGCGGACCTAATAGACATCTACAGAACTCTCCACCCCAAAGCAACAGAATATACATTCTTCTCAGCACCACATCGCACTTATTCCAAAATTGACCACATAATTGGAAGTAAAGCACTCCTCAGCAAATGTGCAAGAACAGAAATTATAACAAACTGTCTCTCAGACCACAGTGCAATCAAACTAGAACTCAGGACTAAGAAACTCACTCAAAACCGCTCAACTACATGGAAACTGAACAACCTGCTCCTGAATGACTACTGGGTACATAACGAAATGAAAGCAGAAATAAAGATGTTCTTTGAAACCAATGAGAACAAAGATATGACATACCAGAATCTCTGGGACACATTTAAAGCAGTGTGTAGAGGGAAATTTATAGCACTAAATGCCCACAAGAGAAAGCAGGAAAGATCTAAAATTGACACTCTAACATCACAATTAAAAGAACTAGAGAGGCAAGAGCAAACACATTCAAAAGCTAGCAGAAGGCAAGAAATCACTAAGATCAGAGCAGAACTGAAGGAGATAGAGACACAAAAAACCCTCCAAAAAATCAATGAATCCAGGAGTTGGTTTTTTGAAAAGATCAACAAAATTGACAGACCGCTAGCAAGACTAATAAAGAAGAAAAGAGAGAGGAATCAAATAGACGCAATAAAAAATGATAAAGGGGATATCACCACCGACCCCACAGAAATACAAACTACCATCAGAGAATACTATAAACACCTCTACGCAAATCAACTAGAAAATCTAGAAGAAATGGATAATTTCCTGGACACTTACACTTTCCCAAGACTAAACCAGGAAGAAGTTGAATCCCTGAATAGACCAATAGCAGGCTCTGAAATTGAGGCAATAATTAATAGCCTACCCACTAAAAAAAGTCCAGGACCAGATGGATTCACAGCTGAATTCTACCAGAGGTACAAGGAGGAGCTGGTACCATTCCTTCTGAAACTATTCCAATCAATAGAAAAAGAGGGAATCCTCCCGAACTCATTTTATGAGGCCAACATCATCCTGATACCAAAGCCTGGTAGAGACACAACAAAAAAAGAGAATTTTAGACCAATATCCCTGATGAAAATCGATGCAAAAATCCTCAATAAAATACTGGCAAACCGGATTCAGCAGCACATCAAAAAGCTTATCCACCATGACCAAGTGGGCTTCATCCCTGGGATGCAAGGCTGGTTCAACATTCGCAAATCAATAAACGTAATCCAGCATATAAACAGAACCAAAGACAAGAACCACATGATTATCTCAATAGATGCAGAAAAGGCTTTTGACAAAATTCAACAGCCCTTCATGCTAAAAACGCTCAATAAATTCGGTATTGATGGAACGTACCTCAAAATAATACGAGCTATTTACGACAAACCCACAGCTAATATCATACTGAATGGGCAAAAACTGGAAAAATTCCCTTTGAAAACTGGCACAAGACAGGGATGCCCTCTCTCACCACTCCTATTCAACATAGTGTTGGAAGTTCTGACTAGGGCAATCAGGCAAGAGAAAGAAATAAAGGGTATTCAGTTAGGAAAAGAAGAAGTCAAATTGTCCCTGTCTGCAGATGACATGATTGTATATTTAGAAAACCCCATTGTCTCAGCCCAAAATCTCCTTAAGCTGATAAGCAACTTCAGCAAAGTCTCAGGATACAAAATTAATGTGCAAAAATCACAAGCATTCTTATACACCAGTAACAGAGAGCCAAATCATGGATGAACTTCCATTCACAATTGCTTCAAAGAGAATAAAATACCTAGGAATCCAACTTACAAGGGATGTAAAGGACCTCTTCAAGGAGAACTACAAACCACTGCTCCGTGAAATCAAGGAGGACACAAACAAATGGAAGAACATACCATGCTCATGGATAGGAAGAATCAATATCGTGAAAATGGCCATACTGCCCAAGGTTATTTATAGATTCAATGCCATCCCCATCAAGCTACCAATGAGTTTCTTCACAGAATTGGAAAAAACTGCTTTAAAGTTCATATGGAACCAAAAAAGAGCCCGCATTGCCAAGACAATCCTAAGTCAAAAGGACAAAGCTGGAGGCGTCATGCTACCTGACTTCAAACTATGCTACAAGACTACAGTAACCAAAACAGCATGGTACTGGTACCAAAACAGAGATATAGACCAATGGAGCAGAACAGAGTCCTCAGAAATAATACCACACATCTACAGCCATCTGATCTTTGACAAACCTGAGAGAAACAAGAAATGGGGAAAGGATTCCCTATTTAATAAATGGTGCTGGGAAAATTGGCTAGCCATAAGTAGAAAGCTGAAACTGGATCCTTTCCTTACTCCTTATACGAAGATTAATTCAAGGTGGATTAGAGACTTAAATGTTAGACCTAATACCATAAAAACCCTAGAAGAAAATCTAGGTAGTACCATTCAGGACATAGGCATGGGCAAGGACTTCATGTCTAAAACACCAAAAGCAACGGCAGCAAAAGCAAAAATTGACAAATGGGATCTAATTAAACTAAAGAGCTTCTGCACAGCAAAAGAAACTACCACCAGAGTGAACAGGCAACCTACAGAATGGGAGAAAATTTTTGCAATCTACTTATCTGACAAAGGGCTAATATCCAGAATCTACAAAGAACTCAAACAAATATACAAGAAAAAGACAAACAACCCCATCAAAAAGTGGGCAAAGGATATGAACAGACATTTCTCAAAAGAAGACATTCATACAGCCAACAGACACATGAAAAAATGCTCATCATCACTCGCCATCAGAGAAATGCAAATCAAAACCACAATGAGATACCATCTCACACCAGTTAGAATGGCAATCATTAAAAAGTCAGGAAACAACAGATGTTGGAGAGGATGTGGAGAAATAGGAACACTTTTACACTGTAGTTGGGATTGTAAACTAGTTCAACCATTATGGAAAACAGTATGGCAATTCCTCAAGGATCCAGAACTAGATGTACCATATGACCCAGCCATCCCACTATTGGGTATATACCCAAAGGATTATAAATTATTCTACTACAAAGACACATGCACACGTATGTTTATTGCGGCACTATTCACACTAGCAAAGACTTGGAATCAACCCAAATGTCCATCTGTGACAGACTGGATTAAGAAAATGTGGCACATATACACCATGGAATACTATGCAGCCATAAAAAGATGAGTTTGCGTCCTTTGTAGGGACATGGATGCAGCTGGAAACCATCATTCTTAGCAAACTATCACAAGAACAGAAAACCAAACACCGCATGTTCTCACTCATAGATGGGAACTGAACAATGAGATCACTTGGACTCGGGAAGGGGAACATCACACACTGGGGCCTATCATGGGGAGGGGGGAGGGGGGAGGGATTGCATTGGGAGTTATACATGATATAAATGATGAATTGATGGGTGCTGACGAGTTGATGGGTGCAGCACACCAACATGGCACAAGTATACATATGTAACAAACCTGCACATTATGCACATGTACCCTAGAACTTAAAGTATAATAAAAAAAAAAAAAAAAAGAAAGATTGTTTGTATTTCAACTGTTCCAACTAGATTTATATCAAATTTAACTTCACCTAGATTGATACCAAACTTAGTTTCTTTGCAGAATTAAAACATGTAATCAACGTTAATAATAACTGGCTTATTTTATCAACAATTACTCCTTTCTGTTTTATTCCCTTGCTCAGAGATTATCATTACAGAAAATTATTGTTGTTGTTGTTACCAATAAAGTCCTTAAAACTGATAAGTCCTTTCTAACCTCAACATGTTTTCTTTGGCCTAAGCTTGCAGATCAGTTTTGTAATGCCATTGGAGTATTGCAGCAATGTGGTCCTCCCGCCTCTTTCAGTAATATTCAGACAGCAATTAACAAAGACCAGCCTGCTAACCCTACAGAAGGTAAACAGATTTTCTTAGCTTCTCTTATTTTGACTCTCACATTTTTTGTTATCCTTTAAAATTAGATTTCTTGAGAAATTCAGCTTATTTTGTTTCTAAAAATATTGTTACTTGAGGATATTGCAAGTTTTGTTTGTTGTAAAAAACTTAGTCAATTCACCTAACATCTCATAATTCTGGTTCATGTCAGATAATACATTGTTACTCCTTTAGAGGAGAATTTGTATTAATTTAGCTGAGTGAGGGACCTTAACAAGGAAGGCATCCCATTTATAAATTTCTTTATTCAAGTGACCACTATATTGTCATGATAAATGAAATGACATACATTATGCTTAATTCCCAATTTGAGCTAAATGTATAACAGGATTGTTGTGTATTTAATCATTAGACTCATTAGAATCTTTTTTTTTTTTTTTTTTTTTTGAGACGGAGTTTCGCTCTGTCACTCAGGCTGGAGTGCAGTGATGCCAGTCTTGGCTCACTGCAACTTTCTCCTCCCAGGTTCAAGGGATTCTTCTGCCTCAGCCTCCTGAGTAGCTGGTATTACAGGCACATGCCACCACACCTGGCTAATTTTTGTATTTTTAGTAGAGATGGGATTTCACCATGTTGGTCAGGCTGGTCTCAAACTCCTGACCTTGTGATCCGCCCGCCTTGGCCTCCCAAAGTCCCAGGATTACAGGTGTGAGCCACCATGCCTGGCCGAATCATTAGAATCTTAGGGCAGAAAAAGCTATATGAAGTTTCTGGTTTCATGAACTTAAAATTTGTTTCTGAAAACTTGAGGTTTTCTAATATCCTAATCTAGCAGTATCTTTATCTCTAGAGTATGCCCAGCTTTTTGCAGCACTGATTGCACGAACAGCAAAAGACATTGATGTTTTGATAGATTCCTTACCCAGTGAAGAATCTACAGCTGCTTTACAGGTAAGCCTCTATTCCTTTGAGAATTTTACCAGTAATAGAGAATTTTGAATTAAAGGAGGTAGATTTAATACCTTTTGTCTGTGTCCATTTGTGCTGCTATAACAACATACCTGAGACAGTGATTTATAAAGAACAAAAATTTATTTTCTCACAGTTCTGGAGTCTGGGAAGTCCAAGATCAAGGCATTTATTACTCATTGTGCATGACTAATGAATTTTTATTAAACATGGTACCATGTTTAGGACCATGTTGAGGATCTTCTTCCTGTTTCCTCACATGGCCGAAGGCAGAAGGGCAAAAGAGCAAGAGCTCCCTCTTCAACCTCAAGCCATATTTTAAGGGTACTAATTCCATCTATGAGAGCTCTGCCTTCATGACTTAATATCCTCTTAAAGGCCCCTCCCCCTCTTAATACCATCACATTGGGGATTAGATTTTAATGTATGAATTTTGGAGGGGACACATTCAAATCATAGCACCTTTTGTTATAATATTCAATTTTCCCTGATAAGAAAACCTCTTATTTTCCTCAATTTTGTCTCTTTTCCTAGTGAAGAATGAGAGGAGGGTGGCATTCTAGATGTGGAGTAGAATAATGGTGTCCAAACGTAGTGTGAAAGGGAGTTACTTACAGATATCTAGAGATCTCTAATTGAAAAGTCTTTCTTTTTAATAATTCACCTGGGGAAAATTCTTAAAAGTTACCTGATTTTTAGAATTTTTTTACTGAAAAATATATCACAATGATTGCAAAGTCATCCAGATTTAAAAATAAGTACATCTGCGACAGCTTCTCTCCTTCTAAACTCTAAAGATTTTAAAATTTGTGTTTTACAAAGGCTGCTAGCTTATATAAGCTAGAAGAAGAAAACCATGAAGCTGCTACATGTCTGGAGGATGTTGTTTATCGAGGAGACATGCTTCTGGAAAAGATACAAAGCGCACTTGCTGATATTGCACAGTCACAACTGAAGACAAGAAGTGGTACCCATAGCCAGTCTCTTCCAGATTCATAGCACCAGTGGATACTATGTGGCTGAGAAAAGAACTATTTGAGTGCCATTAATAATTCTGCATCAGACTTAGATACAAGCCTTATCAACAATTACAGAAACATTAAACACTATGATACGTTACCTTTTTAGCTATTTTTAATAGTCTTCTATTTTCACTCTTGATAAATAAGCTTATAAAATCATGACTGAACCAGCTTTAAACCATCATACTCATTTTTTAACTGAGTGAAATTACTAAGGCAGGTAATGCATTAATGAACATAATATAAGGAAACATGTAAAATTCTATTATGACTTAATTTATGTCTTTATTTTGTTGTATTGGCCAGTACTTTTGCAAATCAAAACATCTCTCAAGCCAGAGGAGAAGATAGTAAGAACAGACATAAGGAACATTTTAGTTTAGGCTACTGTTCTGCCTCTTAGAGGTGGCATTGTGTAAATCTGAGCTTTGAACAAGAAAGTTTTGGAAATTGTATTGCTTTTAAGAAATAGAGTTAGTGTGGCTGGATAAGAAAGTCACATTTATGCAAATGTTTCTTCTTCCAGAACCTCATACCTGTTCTAGTTCATCTCCATGTTTATTTTACCAAGAAATTTATCTGTCAAGAGAATTTCCTTGCTGTTGTGAAAAAATTTTTCTACATCCTGAACTATTTTTCCTATTTCTTTTCACCTTCTCCTTAATTTGCTTGTCATCACAATGAAGTATGTTTTTTGAATCAGTTCTTTCTCATTCTCTTCATTTATCTGAAGGTTCTGTCTTTTATCCTTATTAACCTCTCAACTTTTATCGCTGTATTCTAGTCAGACCAGAACATAACTTCCACTACATCAGTTACTTGGCACCATTTCACCTCATTTTATTGTTGCCAAATAATACTTTGTGTCAGCATTTTCAACTATGGTTACTCATCCAACCCTTGGATCTCTTTGAGTCTACTGATTATCTCCATTGGAAAGGTGGAATTGAAATGTGGTCCACATTTTAACTGGCCATCTCCTGGGGCTGTATTTTTCAGAATATCCTGAGCTACATTTGCTGCAGTCTGTTGCTATTCAGAGTTTTAAGTTTCAGGAGAAAACAAAAACAATAGAGCACTCTGCCTGTTATTTTTGTCATAATCAAACTTGTCCACAGTTCTTGAAAAGTACTATGTTTCAAATTTCAGGAACACCAGCATTAGCTGTAAAAGTTGCAGCAATTTATTGGCTAGTCATAGAAATTTTTTGAACTTTTAACTGTGTATTTTCATTGATGTTTATTAAAAACACTTTGCTATCACAGACATTTGGCATAAATCTGTACTCTTCATTATAGTTTTGGGGGGAGAGAAGATTTGATCAGAAAACTTTTTCAAAGTACCTAAGTGTTATAAAGGAGTCAAAAAGGTACAAATAAAAAGAAAAGGTCAAGACACATTTCAAATGAAAGAGAACTAACAGGATTTATCACTAGTAAACTTGCTCTAAAAGAATTGTCAAGGGAAGTTTTTTTCTAAAAAAAATTCTAAGAAAAAAGCTTCTAAAAAGATTTCCCTTCTTTCTAGAAGGGAAATTATAGCAGAAGGAAACTTAGAATGGCGGGGATAAAGAAGGCACAATGTATAGGGTAAATATAACAGACTTCTCTTGAGGTTTTAAAAATTACATTTGTTAATTGAAAGAAAAAAATTAACATTGTTTTATGTGATTCTCTGTAGAGCATATACAGTTTTGTTTTTTTAAGTTGAAGTCTCTGTCACCCAAGCTGAAGTGCAGTGCTGTGATCATGACTCACTGCAGCTTCAACCTAGGTTCAGGTGATTCACCCACTTCAGCCTCTTCAGTAACTGGGACTACAGGCATGTACTACCACGTCCAGCTAATTTTTTTCTTTCTTTTTTTTTTTAGAGATAGGGTCTCATTCTGTTGCCCAGGCTAATGTCAAACTCCTGACCTCAAGATATTGATACTAGACAATAGACTGAAGAAATTAAGTATTTGTATCATCCCTGGAGCAACACAGATTTTTCCCTAAAAACCTACACAGATTATTTTCAAAAGCATCAGTATATTAAGGTGGAATACTAAAAAAGATTTAGGTAACCCAGGAACAAGAAACAGAATAAAACAATAGTAAACCTAAATTTTATTTCATTACTACAGCAATAATTAAATGTCAATGATCTAAGCTGATTTAAATCTAAAAACTGGATAAGAAGCTGTGGCTTGTAATTAAAGATAGAAATTTATTCACTAGACCTTCAGTTTGCTTTTTTCATATGGAAATTAATAAAAGTTTAATATCCTGCTTCTCTATTTCAGTTCTAGGCACCACTGTCAGTTAACCCTAAAGATTTCTGTGGGTGAAACCATTTTGATTACCATTTTGCTCTGCTGCCGGATATGGTAACCAATCTCTTTGTTTCTGGATGTTAAATCTTTCCGCTTGTGCTTTAACTGCATCCTAACTCCCATCATCTCCATTGAATTTAAGGAGCCAATTTCTTTTTTTGAGATGGAGTGTCACTCTTGTTGCCCAGGCTGGAGTGCAATGGCACAATCTTGGCTCACTGCAACCTCCGCTTCCCGGGTGCAAGCGATTCTCCTGCCTCAGCCTCCCGAATAGCTGGGATTACAGGCATGCACCACCACGCCTGGCTAATTTTGTATTTTTAGTAGAGACGGGGTTTCTCCATATTTATCAGGCTGGTCTCTAACTCCCGACCTCAGGTGATCCACCCACCTCGGCCTCCCAGAGTGCTGGGATTACAGCCATGAGCCACTGCCCCTGGCCGGAAGCCAATTTCAATGGGAGTATCCTTTATCACTCCTGACCTGTGATAATAGCCATTAGAGCTTTTCAAGAATAGTACCCCCTGCCAATGATTTTTTTTAAAGCCTTAATGAAGAGAGTGTCCTCTGGATCCTTCCAGAGAAGATAGGATGTGAGTGAGTAAGTGATGTATAATTTCACTCCTTGATACCATTCCTTGATACCATTTCCTGTATACCAAGGAAGGATATTCTGGCATTTCACTTTGATTTAATATAAGTAAATCCTGTGTCTAGGTGTTATATAAATAAATCCTGTGTCTAGGCGTTAGTTAACAAACCAAGTGACTACAAGTGATAAGTAACTTTTACCATAGACTGTCAATTACCTTGGCAATGGAAACATTATTGCCTTTTGATCCAGTCAGATCAGGGAACAAATTCCAGATTTCCATCTCTAAGATTCTGTGTCTCCGCTACCACTTCTGGTAGCAAAACGTGTCAATGTGAGGTAGACTTAATGCAATGTAGCCATGAAAAAAAATGCTCCTACAAACATTACAGGAATAAGAAATTTGATCAAGGAATTAGCATTTACACAAAATATGGGAAGAGTTAGGGAAGTGAAAGAATGAAAGAAGAAGGAGAATAAAAAAAAAATTCACTAACCACATCACTGAAGCCGTTATTGCTAAACGAGGCTATTGTAGTGCCAGTTAAGTCCAGGTCACCCAAGACATACACACCCCTTGGCCCCACTTGGAAAACTGTGTGATACGACTATTGGATTAGGGGATTCTCAAAGCCAAAATGGATTTATCAGCGATGACCTTACTGCCTGGTACCCAGCTCCGAGAGGACCAAAAACGATGGTTGTGTCTTGCATACCCTGGTCCCTTTTTCTTTTACCCATATCTAAGTTGTTTAAAGGAGAAAAATCCTTAGGTTTAAGCCATATTCTCTCTATTCTTGAAGGACCACATACTCTATACCCCTGCTGAAATTTTCTGGAAGCCCATGGGAAAGGAGGAACGAAAAGCTTCATGGTTTCTTAATACAGGTGCCTAAATTACTATCATAACTGGTCCAGTAAGGAGAAGGGGCACCTGAATTCAACTTGGGGGCTGGGCAAGGTAACCAGTGAGGTGGGGAGATGAATATTACTTGGTAGCTAAGACCCTTCAGGTTGACTTGATGCATTGTGATCATGGCTTCTACTTCAGATGTGTTGCTGGAATAGATACAATTATTATTCCCCTACACACAAATGCCAGTGAGAATAGTCCCATTGAGGACATGCTAAATGTAGAGAGGTAGTAGTATGACATGTAAAACACTCCCCAACCTGTCTCCCTGTCTCCTGCTTATGTGGTACCTGGCCTTTGACTACAGCTGTTAACCTTTACTTGAGCCCTGTGCTTCTGGAAAACAGTGACAGTTAAGAAATCTCTCCCTCTTGTTACATTTCAGGAAATGGCTTATTGCAAAGAACCACTTGAACTGTGAATAACCCCTTCATTTACCTGTGATTAAGCCAGACTCAGACCCTCCAAATCCCATTCTTGGCCTCAGAATAATTAGTTGAACTATTTCTCCTCATAGACTAATCTGAACAAAATGCCCTTTAACTTGACCCAATTTTATGCTGCTCCCTTCCCGGTAAACCGCTGGACTTTGATCCACCCTCAGCCTGAGCCAGCACTGGACTGTGGAATAGTCCCTCCTTAACCGCCCCTCCTGAAAATTGGCTAGCCACCAGGAAGGACATTTCCTGCTCAACTGTCCCATTAATGTCACCTGCTCCTCTCCTCCACACTAGTTTTTTTCTAGCCTGTTTATTCCTCCCTGTAAGAGAAAAAGAGAAAAACCTGTTTGTATCTGATCTTTGAGATGCTTGCAGATATTACCTTTGAAGCATTCTCCTTATTGCAATAGTCTCCCTGACCCTATTCCAATAGTTCCTCTCTCGCTGTTTGTATTCATCCATTCGGGCTGCTATATATAGCAAAATACCATAAGCCAATAGCTTATAGACAATAGAAATTTATTTCCCATGGTTCTGAAGCCTGGGAAGTCAAAGATCAAAGTACTGGCAGATTTCATGTCTGGTGGGGCACCTTCTCACTGTCCTCACGTGGTAGATGAAGCAAAGGAAACTCCTTGGGCCTCTTTAGCGGTACTAATCCCACTCATGAGGCCTTCACCTTCTTGACCTAGTCACTTTTCAAAGGCTCGACCCATCATCGTTCATATGTTAGGATTTCAACATACAGATTTGTGGGCTTGGGAGGGACACAAGCATTCAGAGCATAGTGCTATTTTAATAATCATTTCAAATATAGTCATTCTGTACCTAGTCTGGATTTTTGTTTGTTTGACTTGACCTCATTCACTTGGGTAGGAAAAAAATCTCATAGACTCTCACTGATAGCCCCAGGCGTAAGGCTGGGGCAAAGAGAGCAGAGGCACTCATTTACTGTGAGGTAAGAAATCTGTTTCAGATTACCTTGTGTGCAATTCAGGATAAAATTAATAAAGGTGAAGAGTTAAAAATCCAATACTAAGATATAACTCAGGAGTCAAAAGAAGAAATGAGAAAGATCAGAGCATAATTCAGAACGTAATGAAAACAAACTATACGTAAAAACTTGTGGTGTTCGGTCAAGACAGCATGTAGGAGAAAATGCAAGTGTTACCTTTCTTATATTAGGATAAAAAGCTGAAAATTAACAAGGTCAGTGTCCAACTGAAAGAGAAAGAAACAATAAAGATAACAGCGGAAATTAAGAAAACAACCATACCATAGAATAAACAAAGCCCAAAGTTGAGATTCAAAAAGAGTATGGTCAAAAAAAAAGAGAGTTTTGACTATTGATTAAATTATTTAAAATTTAAATTGTCCTTTAAATCATTCAAACTTAATCCTTTAAACTTCAAAAAAAGTTTAAATTTGGCTAACACAGTACTCACGCCTGTAATCCCAGCACTTTGGGAGGCTGAGGCAGATGGATCACCTGAGGTCAGGTGTTCAAGAGCCGCATGGTGAAACCCCGTCTCTAATAAAAACAGAAAAAATCAGCCAGGCGTGTTGGTGGGCGCCTATAGTCCCAGCTACTTGAGAGGCTAAGGCAGGAGAATCGCTTGAACCTGGGAGGAGGAGGTTGCAGCGAGCCGAGCACTCCAGCCTGGGCAACAAGGGTGAAATTCCATCTCAAAAAAAAAAAGTTTAATACATAATTTAATAAATTTAAATTGCTAAACAAGGTCTCACTCTTGTCTTCCAGGCTGCAGTGCAGTGGCACAATCATAGTTCATTGCAGCCGTGACCTCCTGGGCTCAAGCTATGCTCCCACCTCAGCCTCCTGAGTAGCTGGGATGGCAGGTTTATTCCACCAGCTAATTTTTATATATTTAGTAGAGATGGGGTTTTGCAATGTTGCCCAGGCTGAGCTCAAACTCCTGGGCTCAACCAATCTGCACATTTCGACCTCCCAATGTGCTGGGATTACATGCATGAGCCACCACACCCAATTTGACTCAATGGTCAAAACTCTTTTTTTTGGAGACGGAGTTTCACTCTTGTCTCCCAGGCTGGAGTGCAGTGGCGTGATCTTGGCTCACTGCAACCCCCGTCTCCTGGGTTCAAGCGATTCTCATGCCTCAGCCTCCTGAGTAGCTGGGATTACAGGCACCAGTCACCACGCCTGGCTAATTTTTATACTTTTAGTAGAGATAGAGTTTCACCATGTTGACCAGGCTAGTCTTGAACTCCTGACCTTAGGTGATCCGCTTGCCTCCGGCCTCCCAAAGTGTTGGGATTACAGGCATGAGCCACTGTGCCCAGCTGTCAAAACGCTTAATTAGCCTGGTGTGGTAGTGCATGTCTGAAGTTCCAGCTACTCAGTTGGGAGGATCACTTGAGCCTGGGAGGTACAGGCTGCAGCGAGCCATGATCATGACACCACACATCAGCCTGGTGACAGACTTGTCGACAGACCCTGTCTCAAAACAAAAACAAAAGGCAGTAATAAAACTTTCTAGCTACCAAGCCTAGAGAGTTTTATTAATGAGAATAGTGAGTTAGTGAGTTAGTTTTGCTAAATATGCCATGTTTCTTTGAATTCCAGTTTTATATAGAAAGTATAAAACCCTTGCCAAAATTTTACAGTATCAGTACAAAAATAAAAAATAACAACCAAGTCTCACTCTTAAACATGGAAAAATAGCAAATTAGAGACAGTGGGTATTAAAAATTACATATATCCCAATAAATGTATGTTTAATCTCAGGAATGCATGACAGTTCTATCTTTAGAAAATGTAGTTTTTGTATTTTTGTCAATTTAGAGATGCCCTTTTAAAAAACATTGTAAATTGGAATATTCAAAGGGCAGCTGTTTTATTTTCTTCCTTGCTGAAACATAAAATAATGATGTGTTTTAAAATTGATAGAATCTTTGATTTGATCAAATATAGTAATGTAATTTGCCATTCTAACAGATCAAAATCAGAATCGGTATGATCATCTATCTTGATTTGCGAGAAGCATTTGATACAATTCAAAATCCATTTATGAAAAAGCTCTTGACAAAGGAGAAACAGCAAAGAATTTTTAAAATATAAAGGGTATGTACAAAACTATAGTGACCATCTTACTGGAGGGTCAAATTTGTTCCCTTTCAGCTTGGGAATAAGACAGAGCTTCCTATTAAGACCACCACATCTACTCATCTTTGAGGTGGTGATTCTCACCGACACATCTAAGCATGAAAGAAATAAAAATTACAAGAGAAAAAGGAAACAAAACTCTCATTACTTAAAGATGATATAATTACATAGAAAATCAAGAAGATTCCATGGATAGGTTTTGGGAAGGTCGTTGGACATAAAAACAACACGTACCATACCAGCAACAAATGGTAAGAAAAACAGGTGTTTTTTTTTTTAAGCACATTTTCAGTGATATTAAATAATAAGGATTCAGGAATACAACAAATATAACAAAAATGTAAAATATCTAGGGATGCATATAACAAAAAAATTATAAAACTTCATTTAAAACATTTTAAAACAAAATAAGTAGAAAGTGATACCATCTTTGTGGAACAGAGTCAGTATTGTAAATGTGTCAGTTTTCTTCAACTGGTCCATAGATGACACAATTTTAACTAAGATTCCAGTTGGGATTTCTGTGGAACTTGGTGAGTTAGGGGCAATAGTAATCAAGATACTCATGAGGAAGGATAACAGAATGGCAAAGCTTGCTTTAATAATTTGTGCAGGAATAGACAAATACTGTACACCAGTCTCTAAATAGATCAAAACCAAATTCACACAGACATGAAAAGTTGATTTATGAGAGATGAGGTTGCAGTCCCTGGGGAAAGAATGGAAATAGTGCTAGAATAATTGGTTTATATATGTATTTCTATATATGCATATGCCATTACATTAAAGTCAATGCCTGTGGAGTTGGGAGGAGTGATCAAAATGTTCTGGAATTAGATGTGATGGTTGCACAACTCTGTGAATATACTAAGAACCACTGAATTGTATATTTGTAAAGCATGGTATGTGAATAATATCTCAATAAAACTGTTATAAAATATTTTAAAAATACCAGCACTTTGGGAGACCAAGGTGGGCGGATCATGAGGTCAGGAGTTCGAGACCAGCCTGACCAAGATGGTGAAACCCCATGTCTACTAAAAGTACAAAAATTAGCCAGATGTGGTGGCACGTGCCTGTAATCTAAGCTACTCAGGAGGCTGAGGCAGGAAAGTCGCTTGAACCCGGGAGGCGGAGGCTGCCGTGAGCCGAGATCGCACCACTGGCACTCCATCCAGCCTGGGCGACAGAGCGGGGCGGGGGGGAAAAATAAAATTAAAAAATCAATGCCGGTCAGGCGCAGTGGCTCACACCTGTAATCCCAGCACTTTGGGAAGCCGAGGCAGGCAGATCACCTGAGGTCGGGAGTTCTAGACCAGCCTGACCAACATGGAGAAAACCTGTCTCTACTAAAAGTACAGAATTAGCCGGGCGTGGTGGTGCATGCCTGTAGTCCCAGCTACTCGGGAGGCTGAGACAAGAGAATGGCGTGAACCCGGGAGGCGGAACTTGCAGTGAGCCGAGATCGTGCTACTGTACTCCAGCCTGGGTGACAGAGCAAGACTCTGTCTCAAAAATAAAATAAAATAAAATAAAATAAAATAAAATGAAATGAAATGAAATGAAATGAAATGAAATGAAATGAAATGAAATGAAATGAAATGAAATAAAATGAAATAAAATGAAATAAAATAAAATAAAATAAAATAAAATAGTAAAATAATAAAATAAGCCAGGCGGATCGAAAACTTACATGCAAAGGGCAAGTGTTGAAGACCAGATAGCAATATTTCACCACAAGAGGGCAGTTTGACCCTGAACTGTTTTTTTGTTTTTTGTTTTTTTTTTTTTCTGAGACGGAGTCTGGCTCTGTCGTTCAGGCTGGAGTGCAGTGGCACAATCTCGGCTCACTGCAACCTCCACCTCCCGGGTTCAAGTGATTCCCTGCCTCAGCCTCCCGAGTAGCCGGGACTACAGGCGCATGCCACCACGACCGGCTAATTTTTTGTGTTTTTAATAGAGACGAGGTTTCACCGTGTTAGCCTGGATGGCCTTGATCTCCTGATCTCGTGATCCGCCCGCCTCAGCTTCCTAAAGTGCTGGGATTACAGGCGTGAACTTTGGTTTTATACAGGAAGTGGTTGGAGGAAATGGTTGGAAAGGATGTTTCCTGACTCAAATACTACTGGGGATTAGCTAGCTTGGTAGCAGTAGCTACAAGTTAAGATTACCCTGGAATCCAATCAAAGCTGGTATTATGATTCTAGTTTGAACTGGTATCTTCCTGGAGCCAGTAACATGAATATGATGACCAAATGTTTATTTCATCTGAAAGCAAAACAAAATATTAGGGACACAATTTCGTGGTATGTGTCCATTTAGGCCCACCACAAAGAAGTGAAGCACTGGCATCAACCACAAAGAAAGTTGTGTGAGCACTTTCTCTGGATGATAAATTATCTTCTATGTGCACGTGCATGTGTTGTGTGTGTTGACAGACCACACATCAGAAATCTGCCACTTCATAGCCGAAGGACAGTCCTATATGGAAATGCAGTATAAAAATATTAATAATACAGGCTTTTGTGCCTCCCAGCCCTAGCATTGCCACTGAATTGTGTGACCTTGGGCAAGTTACCTATGTTTCAGTGCAACTGTAAAATGAGGATAATATTAGTAACTAACTCATGACATTTTTATGGAAGGTAAATCAGTTTATAGATGAGCAGGACTCCAGTATCATCCTTTTTAAGACATATCTGGTTTTTATAGGGTCAGACCAGTGAATTAAGTAGGCACGTGCTGGGGATCACAGTGCCTGCAACTTTTGGGTCTTTAAGGATGACTTTAATGTCTACCATAATCCCAGGCAATATTGTTTTTAATTTACAATATATTATAATTTTTTTACATTTTTACAATTATTTATAATATTTGTCTTTTGTGTACAATATTGTCAATGCAGTATTCTTTTAAAATTTACTATATTGGCTGAGACACGATGAGAGGGACAGTTTCAGGGTTTCCACTTGACTTTCCCTACTTCCATAGCTCTTACACCACTGGTTAAGAAACCAGTGTGGGGGTTGTGCTAACTACAAGTTAGTGACCAGGGAAATAATCAGTGATGGGTCATGAAACTAGTGGACCAGGGGACCTACTGTGAGTGGGATCTTTGCGAGGACCCCATGTATTATCTGGCAACCATAACCCTTTTCCCCAGCAAGGTGGTCATTGATAATGCCCCTTTGAATTAATTCTGCATTAATTCTTAGGTATTAATGTCAAAACAGACTCTGCCACCAACACTCCTCAAAATGCCTTGGCTTGTCTCTTTCCCTTGTATACAGTAACCTGAGTAAATAGCCACAAGTCTCTTTGGGATACGTATGAGAGAATTATTGTAAACACTTGTGTTATAGGGTTTTTTCTCATGCAAGATCCTCATTGTTATTCAGTCATTGGGTTCTGAATCTGAAAGGGTCTCAAGTTCTGAAACAGGGAAGAGATCATGACTTTTTGTTGGGAAGTGCTCTCAGGATTTTAGTCATCTGTTGTATATCATATGGCATACTCTTTCTTGTCTGGCTTCTTTCATTAAGTACAATGATTTTGAGATTTACACATATTGTTAGTGCATCAGTCTTTATTTTTGAATAGCATCCCATTTAATTGATTCCATTGATTGCAATGCTGCCCATCTCTCTTGCTCTTAGGGACTCATGTTCTCTTAATCTTCATAGCTCTCGGAGGGTCAGAAACTCCATTACTTGCTACTCAGACTTTGCTGTTATTAGAGTAATTAAGCCTATTTTGGTTCTGATGATTTAGGTTTGCCACCAGGCACCTTTTGTTTGGGGATCCTGTTAGTCTCATTGCCATCAGGTAGCGTAGTTTGGTACCAACATCAACCATCAGCCTTAGCCAGTGGTGTCTAGAACCAGCTCTCACAAGATGGATTTGTTCTCATCAACTCTCACGAGATGGTTACATTTGTAGAAATTTTATGAACCAGTTGTTACCCAAGATGTTGAATGTAATATGACAGGAGAATGATCCATCACTATGTCGATATACTCTCCCTTATCCAACATTATTCTCCTTGACTGCATTTTCATGTTCCAGTCTCATGTGTATTTTCTCAGCTCCTGCCAGTATATCCTAACTAGGACCTGCAGCACCTTTTCCTCCATAACAGGCCCAGCACCCCCAAGCTGTGTTATATCATGATTGATCCTAATTTATTATTGGGTAGCCAGAATATGGGGTGGGAGTTGCATTACTCTGTTCTCACATTGCCATAAAGAAATACCTGCGATTAGGTAATTGATAAAGAAAAGAGGTTTAATTGGCTCACGTTTCTGCAGGCTGTACAGGAAGCACAATGTTAGCAAGTGCTTGGCTTCTGGGGAGGCCTCAGGAAACTTACAACCATGGCAGAAGGTGCAGGGGGAGCAGGCATATCACATGGCCAGAGCAGGAGCAAGAGAATGAGGGGGTTGTTGCTTTTAAACAACCAGATCTCACAAGAACTCACTCACTATTGTGATGACAGTACCAAGACGATGGTGCTAAGCCATTCATGAGAAATCTGCCACCATGATCCAGTCACCTCTGACGATGGCCTACCTCCAACGCTGGGGATTTTTTATATGAGATTTGGGTGGGGACACACATCCAAAGTATATCAGGTGGCAGAGATGGGTGGGTGGGGGGTGGCATCTATCTTGCAAAGCAGAGGACTTGGCATCATCTTCCAGGAAATGTGCAGAACCTTTAAGAGAGGGAGAAGAGAAGGCTGCTTGTGCCAGCCCAGAGGAATCAGGGGAATTGTGATTCAAGATTTTCAGTATATTAACCAAGAGGACCCATTCCAAGTCTTAAGATCACAGTTCTTCTCATCAATACCCTCCCTGACCTTGATGAAGCCAACTTGCCTGAGTTGAGAATCACATATTTTAGAGCTTGTTTACTACTCTTGGAATTAAAGGCTGAATCTGATCCTCAGTTTTTTCTGCCTCCAGACTACAAGAGATGAGCATCTGCTGCCAAAGAGGCCTTCTAGCTTTCACACTTTGCCTTCAATCGATGATGAATACCCTTAGCCTTTCATTTTCCCCCAAAGTATTCATTGATAGCATTTAGCAACCATCATATTCCAGTTTTTTGTTTGTTTACAGATTTACTGAAGTATAATTGATGACAATAAACTACATATGTGTTTGTATGTATGTGTGTGTAGTGCACAATTTGCTAAATTTTTGTTTGTTTTTGTTTTTGAGACAGGGTCTTGCTCTGCCACACAGGCTGGAGTGCAATGGCGCAGTCATAGCTCACTGCAACCTTAACCTTCCGCATTTGGTAAGTTTCGACATATATCTATGAAACCATTATCAAAATCAAGACAACAAACATTTCATCAACCCCAAAAGTTTCCTCCTGCTCCTTCTACCCCCAGCCCCAGGTAACTCCTGATTTGCTTTCTGATAGGTTAGTTTGCATTTTCTAGAATTTTATATAAATGGAATCATACAGCATGTATTCTTTTTTTTTTTTTTTCTGGTCTGGCTACTTTCATTAAGTATATTGATTTTGAGATTTATATATCTTGTTGGTGTATCAATCTTTTCATTGTTGAATAGTGTATCCCATTTAATAGATCTATCAAATGTGTTTATCCATTGACCTGTTGATGGACATTTGAGCTGTTTCCAGGTTTGGGCTATTATGAATAAAGCTGCCTTGAATATTCATGTACAAGTCTTTGTGTGGACATGTTCCCATATTTCTGGAATAAATATGTAGGAGTGGAATGACTGGGATATTTGGCAAATGTATTTTAAGTTTTCAAGAAAGTGCCCATCTATTTTCCAAAGTCATTGTACCCTTTTGCGTTCTCACCAGCAGTGTATGAGAGTTCCAGCTGCCCCACACCTTCACCAGCACTGGGCAAAGTCTTTAGCCATTCTAGTGGGTGTATAGTGGTAACTCACTGTAGTTTTTTCATTTCATTTTAAAATTGAGGTATAATTGACATACAATGAACTGCACCTGTTTAAACTGTACAGTTTGATGAGTTTGACATATGTATACACCAATGAAATCAACACAATCAAGATGACAAATATATTGATCATCTTGATGATATTGATGGTAAATATATAAAGTTTTCTCATACCCCTATGAAATGCTATCTTCTCTCCCCTCCTTGCTCCTGCTTCCCTACCCCAGACAACCACTAATCTTCCTTCTGTCATTTTAGATTAGTTTGCATTTTCTAGAGTTTTATATAAATGGAATCTACAATATGTACTTTATTTGTATCAATAGGTCATACCTTTTTGTTACTTAGATATTTGTTACTGTGACATATTTCACTGTATGACTAAACCATTATCAGTTTACTTGTTGAAGGACATTTCAGTTGTTTCTAATTTTTGCCCAACAGAAATAAAGTGGCTATGAACATTTACATACAAGTATTTGTATGGACTTAAGCTTTAATTTCTCTTAGGTAAATATCTAGGAGTAGAATGGCTGGATCATATAATAGGTGTATATAGTATTTAATTTTTTTTAAAACACGGTAAATGTTTCATAGTGGTTGTATGGAAATAAAAATGAGAAACAAAATAAAACAAATGTATATACCAAAACATGTTTAATGTTTCACTTCCAGGAAAAGGGAACACTTTACAATAAGTGAGAAAATATATATCCACATTTTGAAAAAAACTCCAAAACAAAATGCATTTTGACAAAAGATAATTGGAAATATTTCCATAGTTGTAAGAGTTTATTGTCAAAAATGATGTATGTCCATCTATAAAACTCTCCTATCTGAAGATTTAAAATGTTGCTAAAACAAATTTATCTGTTCTAGTTTTAAGTATTTTCAAAGTTAGTTTTGAACCTATTTGTTTAAAATGTGAAAATGCAAAACCTTTTATTGCTTCCAAGAGTAATTTATTGACATCGGAGAAGATATAAATTTATTACTTAAACAAAAATTTCCCTTTTTTGCTCCTCTTTTTTGTTTTGTTTTTATAACTGGAAAAATAATAATTGTACATATTCATGGGGTACATAGTGATGTTTCAATACATATACCGTATAGTGATTAGATCAGGGTAATTAACATATCTTTTTAATTGGTGAATGAACTGAAAAATTAATACTCTGATTTAGTAAGTGAAGCTAACCCTTCCCTTTGAATCCATACTTCTCTGCAGGATTGTTTTTAGCTTTGAGGGCCATTAACACCAAATATTGAAGTAAACTAAACTTATAACCAGACCATCATATCATTTTATCTCATAAAATGAAGCAAGTATTCCCGTCACTTCTAGGAACACAACTGAACAGTATTGTTTGCTAGTGAAAAAAATTAGAGTTTTCAAGTGAAAATTGGAATTTTGGAAAACTTGTATCCTCCCTATGAGCCTGACAGCTTCCCATTATTTAGAGACTTTTCTGATATATTTATGATGAGACTAGTGATAATATTAACAATTGTTATTTTTGAAATATTGCTTAATGAAATCCATCAATACCAACCCAAATTTTATAAAAACAAAGCATATTTTAAAACATTTCTTGGGAGGGCGTAGCGGCTCATGCCTGTAATCCCAGCACTTTGGGAGGCTGAGGCAGGCAGATCACTTGAGGCCAGGAGTTCGAAACCACCCTGGATCGTGAAACCCCCATCTCTACTTTAAGAAAAAAACAACAGAATTCTTATAATATAGATGACCCTCATAAATCACATAACTCTTCTGAGAGTAAAAGAGGTTCATTTTTAAAAGAATTATCCAGACTTTTTACATTAATTATATTTATATTTTTTAGACCGCAAATTGGCAAAAGTTGGAGAATTTTTCTTAAATTACAATTTTCTTCTGCCAGAGCCAAAAATGTAATAAAACTCCTAGATACCATGGTCATATCCATAATCTTAAAATTATTGTTCTCAGCACAATGAAGAAATTACTGAGAACAAGTCCCTTCCAAAGAAAAAAAATCCAATAAGAGATTAAATATGCATTGTAATTTTAGAAGACAATTAAGTTCCATCCTCACATAGAATGCTGTCTCAGACACTGGGCTTATTCTAAATGCATCAGCAAGTAATCAAAGAGTACAGTAATTACCTATTCTTCCTTAGAACACTGCTGGAACAGATACACCCCTAGCCCTGGCTAAGGCTCTCTTTATTTATTAGATTGATTAAACTTAATTCTCTTGATTTTTACTTATTTTAACAACAGTTGGTTCATAGGAATTCAGAAAGGCTTTTTCAGACTTGAGATTTAAGTGCAATGTCAGCTTTTTTTCCCCCCCCCAGTTTGGCTAAAGCAAAGCAAGGGAATTGTTGCCAAGTAAAGCACACTATGCAGAACCTGGGACATATAGGATGACTCAGCATTGCATTTTAGTCTCATGACTTTGCTGGGAATCAGATGCAGCTATCTAGAATACCAGTAACATTGGCTTTAGGTTTAGTAGCCATGAGTTGAGTTTAGGAAAGGCAAGCTCTTACTAAGTGAACTCCTGATTATTGCTGCAAGACCTTCTTGGTCAAAGCATTCTTGACAAATCATCCTTGAAAAACTCTTTACTATATGGAAAACGTAAAGAACAATGAGTGAGAGCACAGGCTCTGCGTTTGAACCTTGGCTATACCACCACTTACGCATCACGTGATCGTGGTTAAGTCCCATCATCACTCCGTGTCTCAGTTACCATATATACAAAATAACAATAACATACTGCTAAATACTTACTAAATCCTTTACATGTATTATTAATATAACCCACATAGGATCATGTGGGTTATATTAATAATACATGTAAAGGATTTAGTCTGGTACTAAATGACCAGTAAATGTTGTTTATAATTGGTTTGCTTTATTATTTATTTATTTAGACAGAGTTTCACTCCTATTGCCCAGGCTGGAGTGCAGTGGCACTCAAGTGATTCTCCTGCCTCAGCCTCCCGAGTAGCAGGGACCACAGAAACACCACCATGGCCAGCTAATTTTTTTTTTTTTCAAGACAGAGTCTTACTCTGTCACCAGGCTGCAGTGCAGTGGCATGATCTCAGCTCACTGCCACCTCCACCT
Source organism: Rhinopithecus roxellana (assembly GCF_007565055.1). Lineage (NCBI taxonomy): Eukaryota > Metazoa > Chordata > Mammalia > Primates > Cercopithecidae > Rhinopithecus > Rhinopithecus roxellana. The sequence goes on from NC_044558.1 coordinate 134,512,973, forward strand.
CCTGGGTTCAAGCGATTCTCCTGCCTCAGCCTCCCAAGTAGCTGGGATTACAGGTGTGTGCCACCACAAATACAAAAATTTTTATATTTTTAGTAGAGATGGGGTTTCACCATGTTGTCCAGGATGGTCTCGATCTCTTGATCTCATGATCCACCCACCTTGGCCTCCCAAAGTGCTGGGATTATAGGCGTGAGCCACCATGCCCAGCCTGCTAATTTTTAATACTTTTTGTAGACAGCGTTTCACCATGTTGCCCAGGCTGCTCATGAACTCCTGAGCTCAAGTGATCTGTCTGCCTTGGCCTTGCAAAGTGCGGGAATTATAGGTGTGAGTCACCATGTCAGGCTGGTTTGCTTTATTTCTTAAGCCTCACAACATCCCTGTAGTTATTGTGGGGTAGGTATCTGCTATGGTGTGAATGTGCACTCCAAAAGTCATGTTGAAATTTAATTGCCATTGTAATAGTACTAAGAGGTGGAACCTTTAAGAGATGATTAGGCCATGAGAGCTCTCATAAATGTATTAACGACATTATTGTGGGAGTGGGTTCATTATTACAGGACGGGGTTCCTCCTAAAAGGACAAGTTTGGTGCCCCATTTGTTTCTCTCTGTCTCTCAAGCTCTCTTGCTTTTCCACCTTCTGCTATGGGATGTCATAACAAGAAGACCCTCATCAGATGCTGGTACCTTGATCTTGAACTTCCCCGCCTGCAGACATAAATTTCTATTCACTTAAAATTACCCAGTCTCTAGTATTCTGTTATAGCAGCACAAATCAGACTAAGACAGTATCCCTAAGGGTAAATTGAGTTTATTCCCGAGAGTAAACTGAGGCTCAGAAGTTAATTGTCCATTGACCCAGAGCCTGTGTGTGGCAGTTCCTGTGATTCCAAACAAGGCACTTCCCAATATGTCATTCTAAATCTACAGATTTCATTTATGTCTTGTAAGTGTAGGAATCAGAAACATCATAAAAGCTCAGTCTCTTACATGGTCTTAGACTTCACCGAATTAAGAAGATTTGTAGAATTAATAAGTGTATGAGACTGGGCGCAATGCCTCATGCCTGTAATCCCAGCACTTTGGGAGGCTGAGGTGGGTGGATCACCTGAGGTCAGGAGTTTCAGACCAGCCTGGCCAACATGGCAAAACCCTGTCTCCACTAAAAATATAAAAATTAGCCAGTAGTCGTGGTGCATGCCTGTAGTCCCAGCTACTCAGGAGGCTGAGACAGGAGAATTGCTTGAACCCATGAGGCAGAGGTTGCAGTGAGCCAAGATCCCACCACTGCACTCCAGCCTGGGTGACAGAACGAGACTCTGTATAAAAAAAAAAAAAAGTGTGTTATATTGAACTTTGACTCTCCTCGAACAAAGTATATGTTATTTAATTATTGAGTTTCTTTAATTTTCTGTTGACTATATGTTGTTTTGTTACCTTAATGTGATAATAGGGCAGAGACAATATTGTAGAGAGTTCAGCACAGTGGTCTGAAAAACTGAGGATACTAGGAAAGATCTTTTATATATTAATTTATCCAGCAAATATTTATTGCAGCCCCTATTGTATGCACGCACTACTGGGATACAGCAATAGATACATCAGACAAGGTTCTTGTTCTTGTATAAATGACATTGTAGAGGGAGGAGAAGAACATTTATTCCATCAATAAATACATAAAAAAGACAATTTCAGATAGTGTAAATAACAGCTAAGAAGACAATAAAACAGGATGATTGGATACAGGAGATGGGAAGAGATGGTGAGAAGTGGGGAAGACTTAGATATAGTTAAATGGAAAGGCTTATCTTTGGAGGTGGCATATGAACTCAGTATTTCTTTTTTTTTTGAGACAGTCTCACTCTGTTGCCCAGGCTGGAGTGCAGAGGCATGATCTTGGCTCACTGCAACCTCTGCCTCCTGGGTTCAAGCAATTCTCATGCCTCAGCTGGGATTACAGGCATGTGCCACCATGCCCAGGTAATTTTTGTATTTTTTGTAGAGACAGGATTTCGCCATGTTGACCAGTCTGGTCTCAAACTCCTGACCTCAAGTAATCAGCACACCTCAGCCTCCCAAAGTGCTGGGATTACAGGCTTGAGCCACTGCATCCGGCCCTCAATACTTTGATCATTAGAGGAAACCACTGAGCAAAGAACCAGGACTCATTCAGTGGGAACAGCAAGTGCAAATAAGGTAGGAACAAGCTTGGCGCTTTCTTGAAATAAAAAGAAAAAATAATTATAAATAATGAAACTAAAAATCCTTACAAGGCCCTTTTTGTCCATTTAAGAACAATACAGCCTTTTTTTTTTTTTATTATTATACTTTAAGTTATAGGTTACATGTGCATAACGTGCAGGTTTGTTACATATGTATACTTATGCCATGTTGGTGTGCTGCACCCATCAACTCGTCAGCTTTTAATCACCAATTGCATCAGTCATCTTTATTTACCTTCTAGAGAAAAGGATAGGAGTGGCTGAGGTGCACATTTCCTTTGAAGTATTTTGAAGGAAAAAACTGGTTTCAGCTTGTTGATTCTTATTACAGTGCCAAAATGTGTACCAGTCTTTCTTCAGCAGATATTTGAGAACCAAAACTTTTATACTTAGGATTGTTGGCACATCTGTGCAATGTTAGTTTCTTTTAAGAAACTTCACCAAGAACCTGGAATTCAGCATCCTAATTTATAAATCTGATTTCTTTTTTTTAACTTTTAAGTACGGGGTACATGTATGGGTTTGTTACATGGGTAAACTTGTGTCATGGGAGTTTGTTGTACAGATTATTTTGTCACCCAGGTATTAAACCTCGTACCCATTAGTTATTTTTTCTGATCCTCTCCCTCCTCCCACCCTTCACCCTTCAACCTCCTGCAGGCCCTAGTATCTATCGTTCCCCTCTGTGTGTCCATGTGTTCACATCATTTAGTTCCCACATATAAGTGAGAACATGTGGTATTTGGCTTTTTGTTCCTGTCTTAGTTTGCTAAGGATAATGACCTCCAGCTCCATTCACATTCCTACAAAGGACATGATCTTATTTTTTTAATGGCTGCATAGTATTCCATGGTGTAGATGTACCACATTTTCTTTGTCCAGTCTACCACTGATGGGCATTTTGGTTGATTTCATGTCTTTGCTGTTATTAATAGTGCTGCAGTGAATGTATGCATGCATATGTCTTTATGATAGGACGATTTGTCTTCTGGGTATATACCCAGTAATGGGATTGCTGGGTCAAATGGTAGTTTTGTTTTTAGGTTTTTTGATGAATCACTGCACTGCTTTCCACAATGGTTGAACTAATTTACACTCCTACCAACAGCATATAAGTGCTCCTTTTTCTGTGCAACCTCATCAGAACCTGTTATTTTTTGACCTTTTAGTAAGAGCCATTCAGACTGGTGTGAGATGGTATCTCATTGTGTGTTTGATTTGCATTTTTCTATTGATTAGTGATATTGAGCTTTTTTCCATATGCTTGTTGGCTGCACATATGTCTTCTTTTGAAAAGTGTCTGCTCATGTCCTTCACCCACTTTTAAATAGAGTTGTTCTTTTCTTATAAACATAAATCTGATCTTTAAGTGCCCATGATTGTCCACGCCCATGAAAATATAAAAATTTATCCCCACTTTTTCTCTCTTCCCATTCTTTCCTCATTCCATGTGTTATTCAGAAGTTTATCTTTTTTCCTTTTTACTGTCTTATATATACACACACACTCAGATAATATCACACCAATACCCATTGTGTACAGTTTTCTAAATGTTTATATAAAATATCCAGAATAGGCAACCCTATAGAGTTAGAAAATTAGTTTAGTGGTTACCAAGGGCTGGGGGATATGGGGGAATTGAAGATGATAGCTAAGGGCTGCAGGATTTCTTTTTGTGGCAATGAAAATGTGAAAGCAATTGAGGTGATGAATGCACAACTTTCTGAATAGACTAAAAGCCATTGAATTGTATACTGTAAATGGGTGAATTACATGATATATGAATTATATTTCAATAAAGTTGTTGAAAATGCTGATAGAAAGCCAGGCGCAGGCCAGGTGCCATGGCTCACACCTGTAATCCTAGCCTTTTGGGAGGCCAAGGTGAGCAGATGCAAGGAGTTCAAGAGCAGCCTGGCCAACACGGTGAAACCCCATCTCTACTAAAAATATGAAAATTAGCAGGTCATGGTGATACATGCCTATAATCCCAGCTGCTTGGGAGGCTGAGGCATGAGAATCACTTGAACCTGGTAGGCGGAGGTTACAGTGAGCCAAGATCGTGCCACTGCATCCCAGCCTAGGTGACAGAGCAAGATTCTGCCTCAAAAAAAGAAAAAAAAATAAAGCCAGGGACTGTGGCACACACCTATAGTTCTAATAGCTGATAGAGGAGAAAAATGAAATAACAATAGTTTGATACAAAACAAGGCACGAAGGGTGAAATAAAGGAATAAAAAACAGATGGGACAGACAAGGAGTAGAAAGATGGTACACTTAAACCCAAGCATTTTGATAATTACATTTAATTAGACTGAAGATTCTCCTTGAAAATATATACATTGAAATGCAAAGGGCCAAGAAATAACAAGACTGACTTTGAAACTCTAATAACTAAGACTGTGTAATATTGGTTCAGGAATAGACACACAGGTCAGTGGAACAGAATGCTGATCCTGGGACAGGTCTGCATGAAAACAGTCACATGATTTGTAAGAAAGACATCACTACAATTCATCAGGGGGAAGGATGGTCTTTTCGATAAATGGTGCCAGGTCCACTGGATATCAATGTGGAAAAAAATTAACCCTCATTCCTACTATATACCATAAAAAATTAATTTGAGATGGTCGAAGACCTAGATGTAGGTTTACAGCAGTCCAAATAAAGCTCTGGAAGAAAATATAGGAAAATATCTTCATGACCTTAGTGTAGAGAAAAATACAATAAGCAGGACAGAAATGTACTATCTGTAACAAAAAAGACTGATAAATTATACTTCGGTAAAATGAAGAACTTCAGGCTGGGTGTGTTGGCTCACACCTGAAATCCCAACGCTTTGGGAGGCTAAGGTGGGCAGATAGCTTGAGCCCAGGAGGTTGAGACCCAGCCTGGGCAACATGGCAAGACTCCATCTGTACAAAATATTTTTTAAAAATTAGACAGGTGTGGTGGCACGTGCCTGTAGTCCCGGCTATTCAGGAGGCTGAGGTGGAAGATTAGCTTGAGCCCAGGAGGTTGAGGTTACGGTGAGCCATGAATGGGCCACTGCACTTCAACCTGGGTGACAGAGTGAGACCCTGTCTCAAAGAAAAAATAATTAAGAACTTCTATTTATCAAAAGACAGAATTAATCGAGTAGAAAAGCAATGGACTGAGGCAAGATAGATATAGACATAAACATATTCTTTTGAGATGGAGTCTTGCTCTGTTGCCTAGGCTGGAGTGCAGTGGCAGTCTCAACCCACTGCAACCCCTGCCTCCTGGGTTCAAGCAGTTCTTATGCCTCAGCCTCCTGAATAGCTGGGATTGCAGTCGCACCACCACACCCACCAATTTTTGCATTTTCATTTGAGATGTCGTTTTGCCATGTTGGCCAGGCTGGTCTCGCACTTCTGGCCTCAAGTGATCTGCCTGCCTCACCTTCCCAAACTGCTGGGATTACAGGTGTGAGTCACTGTGTCTGGCCTTGAGAGGAAATGTCTTTAATACATGTATCCAATAAAAAACTCATACGTAGACTATGCAAGGGGACTCCAAAACTTCATGAAAAATGAAATTAAAAGATAAAACATAAACTTTATTTCTCAACATATTTAATCAGGCTCAAGACACTTTTGTAAGTGAAGATACCAGCCATTTAGTCCACCCCTAAAGAACTGAGGGTCCTAGGAATTTAACCATGTCAATGAAGTCTTTTTTACATTATCAGCTAAAGAAAAATTGGTGCCCTTTAAAGATATTTTGAGGCAAAAAGAAGTAAGGAGGAATTAAATCAGGATTGTAAGGTGGATGTCTAATGAGTTCTCATCAAAATGCTCACAAATGGCCCTTGACTGATGAGACGAATGAGCAGGAGCATTGTCATGGTGGAGAAGAACTCTCTGGTGAAGCTTTCCAGGCATTTTTCTGCTAACTGGCTAACTTTCTCAAAACCCTCACAATAAGCATTGTCATAATACTGTCTTTTTTTTTTTTTTGAGACAGAGTCTCACTCTGTCACCCAGGCTGGTGTGCAGTGGTGTGATCTCATCTCACTGCAACCTCCCCCTCTTAGGTTGAAGCAAATATCCTGCCTCAGCCTCCCAAGTAGCTGGGATTACAGGCGTTGAGCCACCACACCCGGCAATATTGTCATTCTTTGGTCCTTCAGAAAGTAAATAAGCAAAGTGAGCATCTCCCAAAAATGTTGCCATCATCTTTGCTCTTGTTTTTTTTTTTTTTTCTTTTTTTTTTTTTTCTTTTTTTTGAGACAGGGTTTTGCTGTGTCACCCCAGGCTGGCCTCAAGTGATCTGTCTGCCTCAGCTTCCCAAACTGCTGGGATTACAGGTGTGAGCCACTGTACCTGGCCTTGAGAGAAAATATCTTTAATACATGTATCCAATAAAAAACTCACACATAGACTATGTAAGGGGACTCCTGGGCTCAAGCAATCCTCCCACCTCAGCCACCCAAGCAGCTGGGACTATAGGCACACAACCACCTTGCCTGGCTAATTTTTAAATTTTTTTGTAGAGACAAGGTCTTACTATGTTGTCAGGCTTGTCTGGAATTCCTGAGAAGTGATCCTCCTGCCTTGGTCTCCCAAAGTGCTAGGTTTACAGGTATGAGCCACTGTGCTTAGCCCTCCCTTGCTCTTGACTAGTTCACTTTTGCTTTGACTGGACCACTTTCACCTCTTGGTAGCTATTGCTTTGATTGTGCTTTGTCTTCAGGATTGTACTAGTAAACCATGTTTCATCTCCTATTACAGTTCTTTGAAGAAATACTTTAGGATCTTGATCCTACTTGTTTAAAATTTCCATGGAAAGTTCTGCTCTTGTGGGGCACAATGGTTCTGGCACCCATGTAGTGGAAAGTTTGCTCAATTTTAATTTTTTAGTCAGAATTGTGTAAGCTGAACCAATTGAGATGTCTATAGTGTTGGCTATTGTTTCTGCTGTTAATTGTCAGTCCTATTCAATTAGGGCATGAAGAAAATTACATTTTTTCCTTGCAAATTGATGTGAGTGGTGTGTTGTTGCAGGCTTCATCTTCAGTATCACCTCATCCCTCCTAAAATGAGTTATCCGTTTGTAAACCGCTAATGTCTTTAAAGCATTGCACCCATAAACTTTTTGTAAAACATCAATAATTTCACATTCTTCCACTTCAGCTTCACCATAAATTTGATGTCTTGTTATTGCTTCAATTTTAGCTGAATTCATGTTGCTCTGATAAGGGCTCTTTTCAAATTGATGTCTTATCCTTCTTAGGACTTCAAACTAGATCCTGTTCAGACATATTATATGAAGTCACTATGAGTTTATTTTGGTGCAAAAACAAATACATCTATGCATAGTTTTTTTTTATATATAATACACATTTTCCGTGAACTTTTCAAAGGCTCCTCCTGTAAGAAACTCCTACAAATTAATGATAAAAAGACAGACAACTCAATATTCTTAAATGAGTGGAAATGTGTACCTGAAAGAAAGAGAATATCCATATGGCCACTAAGTGTAAAAGGTGTTCATCATGCTTAGGTATCAAGAAACCAAATATAAGCCATAATGAAATAACACTATACCTCCACCAGAATGTCAACAGCAAGTTTTGGTGAGGATGCAGAGCAAATTTGTACACCACTTTGGAAAAAATTCTGGCAGTATCTACAAAGTCAAACGTATGCACACTCGTTGAACCAGCAGTTCCACTCTTGAGTATGAACACTGCAGAAGTGAGTGCTTATATCCACCAAAAGACATGGATGAATGTGTTCATAGCAATTACAGTAATGGTCCTAACCTGATAAAAATTCAAATGTTCATCATGAGTCAAATGAACAAATAAATTGTGAATGAATGATAATGCTATAATAATGATACAGAAATAATGAACAAACCACGTTCAACAACAGAGATGAATCTCATACAAAATATTGAAAGAAGACAGACATAAAAATAACATATTGTATTTCATTTGTATGTAGTTCAAAAGCAAGCAGAACTAATCTGTGGTAAAGTTCAGATCGTCATCATTTTTAGTGACATATTGATGGAATGGGATGAGGAAGCTTTGTGGAATGCTGGAAATATCTGTATCTTTAGTTGATGCTTACGTAAAAATTAATTAAGCTGTACATGTAAGATTTATACACCTTACTGCATATAAGTTATCTCAAGAATAAATAAATGGGTTGGTTGAGAGTTATATCCATATATCAGTAGACAGAATGATGGTGAATAAAATAAGCTTGATATTTGATTTTATAGGTATCAATAAGAATTCTTGGGTGGAACATGTATGTGGAATATAGAATTTAAGTGAAACTTTGGTTAAAAATATGTAATATGCAGGGCCTGGTGGCTCACACCTGTAATCCCAGCATTTTTGGAGGCCAAGGCAGGCAGATTGTTTGAACTCAGAAATTTGAAACCAGCCTGGGCAACATGACGAAACCCTGTCGCTACTAAAAATACAATGGTATTTGTATTTTTATATTAGGGAAGCATCTTTTAAAAAGTAATTAATTAATTAATTTTTAAAAAGTCTTGCTGCATTGCCCAGGCTGGTCCTGAACTCCTGGTCTCAGGTGATCCTCCCAGCTACTCAGGAAGCTGATGGAGGAGGATTGCTTGAGCCCAGGAGGTTGAGGCTGCAGTGAGACATGATTGCGGTACTCCAGCCTGGGCAACAGAGTGAGACTCTGTCTCAAAAAAAAAAAAAAAGTAATATAATGTGAGTAATAATAGTAGTGTAGTAGTCAAAGTTCCTATTTGCAGAAAAAAACAACTAGAAAACAAAAGTGAAGGGGATTTGGGCTATTTGCATTTCCTAAATAATGTCATATAGAATATCATCATCATAAAAGATGTCAATATATTTTCTGGGGAGAAAATACCATGTTTGTATATTTCAGTGTCTAGTCAGAACAATATAAATAACTCTAGGTTTTTTATATTTCCTAAACTATGGTGTGCAGAATACTGTAGTCATACAAAATGTTAATATGTTTTCTTGGGGGGAAAATACCATGTTTGCATATTTAAGTGATCTATCAGAACAACAGAAACCACTCTAGGTATTTCTAACACTGAGCCATTAACACAGCAGGTAGTTTGCAAAAGTGTTAGTGGGGTTGAAGAGACAAAAATGTGAATGGATGCAACCCAGATATCAGTAAGTACTGGAAGCTGCCAACTCCTAAGGCTAGAGGAGCAAAAGGGAAAGGAACATTGCCCAGATCCCATGAGTGCTGTGCTGCCGAGATTTCTAACACCACACTGCCACTGCTGTTTTGCAAGAAGCTAGGAATTCCAGTGATGGCTCAGGATTCTGGGAGCCACAGCCCCATTTTTGCTGGACTCCTAGTCTCAAGAGATCCTCCTGCCTCGGCCTCCCAAAGTGCTGGGATTACAGGTGTGAGCCAGTGTGCCCAACCTACATCTACCTCTTTACTTCTGGATTTTTCAAAACCTTTCATATGCTACTGGGTTCAAAAGAGAGTTATAGTTTATGGCACTTCTCATTTTATATGATTAAAGATGTATTATTTTCCCCCACAGAACACATTTGTAACATCTGATAAAACCTCAGCCTAGAAAAAAATAGAAACAAACAAAAATGCTATTGTGAGTATAATAAGGACATAGAACAGCAGATTATATAAAAAAACTCTTTCTTATCTGGGTGCCTCACACCTGTAATTGGAGCACTTTGGAGGCTGAGGTCAGAGGATCACTTGAACCCAGTTCAGGACAAGTCTGAGCAATGCAGTGAGATCTTGTCTACAATAATAAATAAATAAATAAATATATAAAAACTTTTCTTTTTTTAAAATTATACTTTAAGTTCTAGGGTACATGTGCACAACATGCATGTTTGTTACACATGTATACATGTGCCATGTTGGTGTGCTGCACCCATTAATTGGTCATTTACATTAGGTATATCTCCTAATGCTATCCCTCCCCCTCCACCCACCCCACAACAGGCCCGGGTGTGTGATATTCCCCTTCCTGTGTCCAAGTGTTCTCATTGTTCAATTCCCACCTATGAGTAAGAACATGTGGTGTTTGGTTTTCTGTCCTTGCGATAGTTTGCTGAGAAGCTAGAAACCATCATTCTCTACAAAAACTTTTCAAATTAATTAATTATTTTTAAAAAGATGTTCTCCTAACATAAATTATAAACATTTCAGAGGGGCAAGTAAAAGTGGCATGTAAGAATCCAAGTATACCAACATTCTGAAAACTAATTATCTTGAGGGATAGTATTGACAAATTCTTACATTTTTTTCTTTTTTTTTGGAGACAGTGTTACTCTTTTCCCAGGCTGGAGTGCAATGGTATGATCACGGCTCACTGCAGCCTCTGCCTCCTGGGTTCCAGAGACTCTCCTGTCTCAGTCTCCTGAGTAGCTGGGACTACAGGCGCCTGCCAACACACCCAGCTAATTTTTGTACTTTTAGTAGAGATGGGGTTTCGCCATGTTGGCCAGGCTGGTCTCAAACTCCTAACCTCAGTTGATCTGCCGGCCTCAGGCTCCCAAAGTGCTGGGATTACAGGCGTGAGCCACTGTGCCTGGCTACAATTCTTGCATTTCTTGAGTCTTGTGTTAATGGTCATTTATTATTTTGGTAGATCATGATATGACCACCTTCCTCTTTGGGAAAGTCACAAGGGGAAACATAAGGAATGCCAGTCTCTGTTCACGACATGGAAGCTGCAGGGGAATGATAGCCTTTCTCCCTTCATTTTTTTTTTTAGACAGAGTCTTCTGTCCTCCAGAGTGCAGTGGCATGGTCTTGGCTCACTGCAGCCTCCGCCTCCCGGCTTCAAGCCATTCTTCTGCCTCAGTCTCCTGAGTAACTGGGATTATAGGCAACTGACACTACGCCTGGCAAATTTTTGTATTTTTAGTAGAGAGGAGGTTTCACCATGTTGGTCAGGCTGGTCTTGAACTCCTGACCTCATGCATTCCACCTGCCTTGGCCTCCCAAAGTGCTGAGATTACAGGCATGAGCCCCCCTGCCTGGCCCAGCCTTTCTCCTTAATTCTGGTAGCTAGAGCATGGACTGTAACATGAGTACAGTTACTTTATCTACAGAGACATTGTAAGTTCAGAGGCATGAGAGTTAGCATCCAGAGGCTGCAGACATCAGCAGCACAGCTGTCTCTCCCACAGGATCATTGCCAGCAGAACATCCTACACCAATGGCTCTTTGGGCAGGACCTTGGCTGTGCTTTGTCTGTCTAGCTTCCTGCCCAAGTTTGGTAAGTTTTCTTGCTTATTGTGCAACCTTTAACCCTTCCCAAAATTATTTTCCTCCTTAACTGAGCCAGATTTATTTTCTGTTGTTTACAACCAATAACTCTAACTAAAACATTCTTAGAAAGTAGATAAAACCAAAATGGCAAATAATATTCAAAAAATTTTTTTTCTAACCAACAAGAAAGAAAAGATTGGTTATATGGGAGAAAGTTTCTATGCAATAATAGCATTCTAACAGAATGTATAGGTTTAAGAAAGCAGATTTATAAACATTCAGAAAAACACTTTATGATATGGTTTGGCTGTGTCCCACCCAAATCTCATCTTGAACTGTAGCTTGCATAATTCCCATATGTTGTGGGAAGTGCCAGGTGGGAGATAATTGAATCATGGGGGTGGTTTCTCCCACAGTGTTCTCGTGGCAGTGAATAAGTCTCGTGAGATCTGATGGCTTTATACGGGGTTTCCCTCTTTGCTTGGCTCTCTCATTCTCTCTTGCCTGCTGCCATGTAAGACATGCCTTTGCTTCTCATTTGCCTTCCATCATAATCGTGAAGCCTCCTCAGCCATGTGGAACTGTGAGTCCATTAAACCTCTTTCCTTTATGAACTACCCATCCTCGGGTATGCCTTTATTAATAGCATGAGAACAGACAAATACAGCATATATAACAGAAAAAAGGGAAAAAATTATAAAATGATATCTGACTGTATAAATGTGAATAATCCCAAAGAAAAGGACGTAGGGGAGATATGTAAAGAGACTGGGACGGCTGTAATAAGGTGCTCTGTAAACTGCCCTGATACAGAACAATGAGTAGAAGAATGAAAAAGAGAATGTGTCCCAATATAAATGTGTCTGTAAGAAGAAGGTAGGTATTATGGTCTCCATCTTGATCTCATCTTCAGGGATGATGTACTCATTCCTAAGCTGCTGGAAGTGCTGGCTCATAGGTGCTTCCTTCATTTGAAATTGCTCTTGGCTGCAGGGAACCACCTTGATCCAAGATTACAATGCCTCCCAGGTGTGGATGATGCAAGGATAAAAAAATCCTGACCCCAGCTGGGGCAGAGGGTTATGCCTGTAATCCCAGCTCTTTGGGAGGCCAAGGCGGGCAGATTACGAGGTGAGGAGATTGAGACCACCCTGGCTAACACAGTGAAACTCCCATCTCTCCTAAAAATACAAAAAATTTAGCCGGGCGTGGTGGTGGGCTACTGTAGTCCTAGCTACTCGGGAGGCTGAGGCAGGAGAATGGCGTGAACCCAGGAGGTGGAACTTGCAGTGAGCCGAGATCCCGCTACTGCACTCCAGCCTGGGCAACAGAGCGAGACTCGTCTCAAAAAAAAAGAAGAAAAAAAAAAGAAAAAAACTAGCTCCTTTCCCCAATTTGGGATAACTCTAAAGAACCACTCTAGCTCCAGAGCAACCTGGAGGATCAGCTGGGCCTCAGTTACAACTACTCCTCCCAGGGGCGGAGCAAGATGGCCGAATAGGAACAGCTCCAGTCTCCAACTCCCAGCGCAAGCGACACAGAAGACCGGTGATTTCTGGATTTTCAACTGAGGTACTGGGGACATCTCACTAGGGAGTGCCGGACAATCGGTGCTGGTCAGCTGCTGCAGCCTGACCAGCGAGAGCTGAAGCAGGGCGAGGCATCACCTCACCTGGGAAGTGCAAGGGGGAAGGGAATCCCTTTTCCTAGCCAGGGGAACTGAGACACACAACACCTGGAAAATCGGGTAACTCCCACCCCAATACCGCGCTTTAAGCAACGGGCACACCAGAAGAATATATCCCTCACCTGACCGGGAGGGTCCCACACCCACGGAGCCTCCCTCATTGTTAACACAGCAGTCTGCCGCGATCTAACCACAAGGCAGCAGCGAGGCTGGGGGACGGACGCCCGCCATTGCTGAGGCTTAAGTAGGTAAACAAAGCCGCTGGGAAGCTCGAACTGGGTGGAGCTCACAGCAGCTCAAGGAAACCTGCCTGTCTCTATAGACTCCACCTCTGGGGGCAGGGCTCAGCTAAAAAACAACAGGGGAAACAGCAGAGGCCTGAGCAGACGTGAACGACTCTGTCTGACAGCTTTGAAGAGAGCAGTGGATCTCCCAACACGGAGGTTGAGATCTGAGAACGGGCAGACTGCCTGCTCAAGTGGGTCCCTGACCCCTGAGTAGCCTAACTGGGAGACATCCCCCACTAGGGGCAGTCTGACACCCCACACCTCACAGGGTGGAGTACACCCCTGAGAGGAAGCTTCCAAAGTAAGAATCAGACAGGTACACTCGCTGTTCAGCAATATTCTATCTTCTGCAACCTCTGCTGCTGATACCCAGGCAAACAGGGTCTGGAGTGGACCTCAAGCAATCTCCAACAGACCTATAGCTGAGGGTCCTGACTGTCAGAAGGAAAACTATCAAACAGGAAGGACACCTATACCAAAACCCCATCAGTACATCACCATCATCAAAGACCAGAGACAGATAAAACCACAAAGATGGGGAAAAAGCAGGGCAGAAAAGCTGGAAATTCAAAAAATAAGAGCGCATCTCCCCCTGTAAAGGAGCGCAGCCATCACCAGCAAAGGATCGAAGCTGGTCAGAGAATGACTTTGACGAGAGGAGAGAAGAAGGCTTCAGTCCATCAAACTTCTCAGAGCTAAAGGAGGAAATACGTACCCAGCGCAAAGAAACTAAAAATCTTGAAAAAAGAGTGGAAGAATTGACAGCTAGACTAATTAATGCAGAGAAGGTCATAAACAAAATGACAGAGATGAAAACCATGACACGAGAAATACGTGACAAATGCACAAGCTTCAGTAACCGACTCGATCAACTGGAAGAAAGAGTATCAGCGATTGAGGATCAAATGAATGAAATGAAGCGAGAAGAGAAACCAAAAGAAAAAAGAAGTAAAAGAAATGAACAAAGCCTACAAGAAGTATGGGATTATGTAAAAAGACCAAATCTACGTCTGATTGGGGTGCCTGAAAGTGAGGGGGAAAATGGAACCAAGTTGGAAAACACTCTTCAGGATATCATCCAGGAGAACTTCCCCAACCTAGTAGGGCAGGCCAACATTCAAATTCAGGAAATACAGAGAACGCCACAAAGATACTCCTCGAGAAGAGCAACTCCAAGACACATAATTGCCAGATTCACCAAAGTTGAAATGAAGGAAAAAATCTTAAGGGCAGCCAGAGAGAAAGGTCGGGTTACCCACAAAGGGAAGCCCATCAGACTAACAGCAGATCTTTTGGCAGAAACTCTACAAGCCAGAAGAGAGTGGGGGCCAATATTCAACGTTCTTAAAGAAAAGAATTTTCAACCCAGAATTTCATATCCAGTCAAACTAAGTTTCATAAGTGAGGGAGAAATAAAATCCTTTACAGATAAGCAAATGCTTAGAGATTTTGTCACCACCAGGCCTGCCTTACAAGAGACCCTGAAGGAAGCCCTAAACATGGAAAGGAACAACCAGTACCAGCCATTGCAAAAGGATGCCAAAATGTAAAGACCATCGAGGCTAGGAAGAAACTGCATCAACTAACAAGCAAAATAACCAGTTAATATCATAATGGCAGGATCAAGTTCACACATAACAATATTAACCTTAAATGTAAATGGACTAAATGCTCCAATTAAAAGACACAGACTGGCAAAGGGATAAAGAGTCAAGACCCATCAGTCTGCTGTATTCAGGAGACCCATCTCACATGCAGAGACATACATAGGCTCAAAATAAAGGGATGGAGGAAGATCTACCAAGCAAATGGAGAACAAAAAAAAGCAGGGGTTGCAATCCTAGTTTCTGATAAAACAGACTTTAAACCATCAAAGATCAAAAGAGACAAAGAAGGCCATTACATAATGGTAAAGGGATCAATTCAACAGGAAGAGCTAACGCTCCTAAATATATATGCACCCAATACAGGAGCACCCAGATTCATAAAGCAAGTCCTTAGAGACTTACAAAGAGACTTAGACTCCCATACAATAATAATGGGAGACTTCAACACTCCACTGTCAACATGAGACAGATCAACGAGACAGAAAGTTAACAAGGATATCCAGGAATTGAACTCATCTCTGCACCAAGCGGACCTAATAGACATCTATAGAACTCTCCACCCCAAAGCAACAGAATATACATTCTTCTCAGCACCACATCACACTTATTCCAAAATTGACCATATAATTGGAAGTAAAGCACTCCTCAGCAAATGTGCAAGAACAGAAATTATAACAAACTGTCTCTCAGACCACAGTGCAATCAAACTAGAACTCAGGACTAAGAAACTCCATAAAAACCGCTCAACTACATGGAAACTGAACAACCTGCTCCTGAATGACTACTGGGTACATAATGAAACAAAAGCAGAAATAAAGATGTTCTTTGAAACCAATGAGAACAAAGATGCAACATACCAGAATCTCTGGGACACATTTAAAGCAGTGTGTAGAGGGAAATTTATAGCACTAAATGCCCACAAGAGAAAGCAGGAAAGATCTAAAATTGACACCCTAACATCACAATTAAAAGAACTAGAGAGGCAAGAGCAAACACATTCAAAAGCTAGCAGAAGGCAAGAAATCACTAAGATCAGAGCAGAACTGAAGGAGATAGAGACACAGAAAACCCTCCAAAAAATCAATGAATCCAGGAGATGGTATTTTGAAAAGATCAACAAAATTGACAGACCGCTAGCAAGACTAATAAAGAAGAAAAGAGGGAGGAATCAAATAGACGCAATAAAAAATGATAAAGGGGATATCACCACCGACCCCACAGAAATACAAACTACCATCAGAGAATACTATAAACACCTCTACGCAAATCAACTAGAAAATCTAGAAGAAATGGATAATTTCCTGGACACTTCCACTCTCCCAAGACTAAACCAGGAAGAAGTTGAATCCCTGAATAGACCAATAGCAGGCTCTGAAATTGAGGCAATAATTAATAGCCTACCCACTAAAAAAAGTCCAGGACCAGATGGATTCACAGCTGAATTCTACCAGAGGTACAAGGAGGAGCTGGTACCATTCCTTCTGAAACTATTCCAATCAATAGAAAAAGAGGGAATCCTCCCGAACTCATTTTATGAGGCCAACATCATCCTGATACCAAAGCCTGGCAGAGATACAACAAAAAAAGAGAGTTTTAGACCAATATCCCTGATGAACATCAATGCAAAAATCCTCAATAAAATACTGGCAAACTGGATTCAGCAGCACATCAAAAAGCTTATCCAGCATGATCAAGTGGGCTTCATCCCTGGGATGCAAAGCTGGTTCAACATTCACAAATCAATAAACAGAATCCAGCATATAAACAGAACCAAAGTCAAGAACCACATGATTATCTCAATAGATGCAGAAAAGGCTTTTGACAAAATTCAACAGCCCTTCATGCTAAAAACGATCAATAAATTCGGTATTGATGGAACGTACCTCAAAATAATAAGAGCTATTTATGACAAACCCACAGCTAATATCATACTGAATGGGCAAAAACTGGAAAAATTCCCTTTGAAAAGTGGTACAAGACAGGGATGCCCTCTCTCACCACTCCTATTCAACATAGTGTTGGAAGTTCTGGCTAGAGCAATCAGGCAAGAGAAAGAAATCAAGGGTATTCAGTTAGGAAAAGAAGAAGTCAAATTGTCCCTGTTTGCAGATGACATGATTGTATATTTAGAAAACCCCATCGTCTCAGCCCAAAATCTCCTTAAGCTCATAAGCAACTTCAGCAAAGTCTCAGGATACAAAATTAATGTGCAAAAATCACAAGCATTCTTATACACCAGTAACAGACAAGCAGAGAGCCAATTCAGGAATGAACTTCCATTCACAATTGCTTCAAAGAGAATAAAATACCTAGGAACCCAACTTACAAGGGATGTCAAGGACCTCTTCAAGGAGAACTACAAACCACTGCTCAGTGAAATAAAAGAGGACACAAACAAATGGAAGAACATACCATGCTCATGGATAGGAAGAATCAATATCATGAAAATGGCCATACTGCCCAAGGTTATTTATAGATTCAATGCCATCCCCATCAAGCTACCAATGACTTTTGTCACAGAATTGGAAAAAACTGCTTTAAAGTTCATATGGAACCCAAAAAGAGCCCGCATTGCCAAGACAATCCTAAGTCAAAAGGACAAAGCTGGAGGCGTCACGCTACCTGACTTCAAACTATACTACAAGGCTACAGTAACCAAAACAGCATGGTACTGGTACCAAAACAGAGATATAGACCAATGGAACAGAACAGAGTCCTCAGAAATAATACCACACATCTACAGCCATCTGATCTTTGACAAACCTGAGAAAAACAAGAAATGGGGAAAGGATTCCCTATTTAATAAATGGTGCTGGGAAAATTGGCTAGCCATAAGTAGAAAGCTGAAACTGGATCCTTTCCTTACTCCTTATACGAAGATTAATTCAAGATGGATTAGAGACTTAAATGTTAGACCTAATACCATAAAAACCCTAGAAGAAAATCTAGGTAGTACCATTCAGGACATAGGCATGGGCAAGGACTTCATGTCTAAAACACCAAAAGCAACGGCAGCAAAAGCCAAAATTGACAAATGGGATCTAATTAAACTAAAGAGCTTCTGCACAGCAAAAGAAACTGCCATCAGAGTGAACAGGCAACCTACAGAATGGGAGAAAATTTTTGCAATCTACTCGTCTGACAAAGGGCTAATATCCAGAATCTACAAAGAACTCAAACAAATATACAAGAAAAAGACAAACAACCCCATCAAAAAGTGGGCAAAGGATATGAACAGACATTTCTCAAAAGAAGACATTCATACAGCCAACAGACACATGAAAAAATGCTCATCATCACTCGCCATCAGAGAAATGCAAATCAAAACCACAATGAGATACCATCTCACACCAGTTAGAATGGCAATCATTAAAAAATCAGGAAACAACAGTTGTTGGAGAGGATGTGGAGAAATAGGAACACTTTTACACTGTTGGTGGGATTGTAAAGTAGTTCAACCATTATGGAAAACAGTATGGCAATTCCTCAAGGATCTAGAACTAGATGTACCATATGACCCAGCCATCCCACTATTGGGTATATACCCAAAGGATTATAAATTATTCTACTACAAAGACACATGCACACGTATGTTTATTGCGGCACTATTCACAATAGCAAAGACTTGGAATCAACCCAAATGTCCATCAATGACAGACTGGATTAAGAAAATGTGGCACATATACACCATGGAATACTATGCAGCCATAAAAAAGGATGAGTTTGCGTCCTTTGTAGGGACATGGATGCAGCTGGAAACCATCATTCTTAGCAAACTATCACAAGAAGAGAAAACCAAACACCGCATGTTCTCACTCATAGGTGGGAACTGAACAATGAGATCACTTGGACTCGGGAAGGGGAACATCACACACTGGGGCCTATCATGGGGAGGGGGGAGGGGGGAGGGATTGCATTGGGGAGTTATACATGATATAAATGATGAATTGATGGGTGCTGACGAGTTGATGGGTGCAGCACACCAACATGGCACAAATATACATATGTAACAAACCTGCACGTTATGCACATGTACCCTAGAACTTAAAGTATAATAAAAAATAAAAAATAAAAAATAAAAAAATAACAACAAACAAACAAACAAAAAAAACAAACAAACAACAGAAAGAAAACACTCCTGGAACATGTCCTGGAAATAGAACACCCTTTAGAATGGGAGTACACACATGTCTTTTTTACCCTCATATCCCTTATTTGCTGGAATAGAAATGTAACTACCCAGCAGGGTTGAGCCATTTTCATGGTGAGCATGACTAATAATAATAACCTACATTTGACAGCATTTTATGATTCATAAGGTATTATGGCAGTGCTTCTCAAACTTCAGTGTACACACTGATTATCTGCGGATCTTGTTAAAGTGAGAATGCTGTTTCATCAGGTCCAGAGTAGGCCTGCAGTTGCCTTTTTAACCAATTCCCAGGCAGTGCTGATATTGCTGGTCCACAAACCATGCTTTGAGTAGCAAGTGCTTATCATAATCTCTCTTGAGATTCACAGAAATTATGTCAGGTAGGTAGAACATGCATTTTTTTCTTTCCCATCAGAATATTTGCTCTATGAGGGTAAGGATTTGGTTGTTTTGTGTTCATTGCTATATCCCAAGTGCACATAATAGGAGGCACAATACATTTTTGTTGGATGAATGAGTGACTGCATATTAATTTTATAGAAGAATGTATATGCCTTACTTAAAGTCACATTCTAATAAGTGGCAAATCTGACATTTGAATCTAAGAAATTATTTGAATCAGAGAATTTGGTAATGAATGAATCACTTCAGCGGTTTGTCCTTTCTTCTGGTAATTTTTTTTGAAGGAACCTTTTTAATTGAAGCCTAGCATAGAAAAATGAGCAACCCTGAAGTGTACAGTTGATGCATTTATACCAAGGGAACACATTTATGGAACCACCTCCCAGACCAGGGAATTAGCAGCTCCTCAGAAGCCTCCTTCATATCTGCTCCCAGTCATTATTTTCTTTCTCAAAGGTGAATGCTTTTATAACCTCTGTCACCATAGAATACTTTCGAACTTGACAGAAATAGAATTTTATAACATGTGCTTTGTAGTACATGCCTTTTTTCATTCAACGTTATGCTTGTGTTCTTAAATACAGCAATAATTTTCTAGTATTCACTTGTGTATATATTGTGCATATTCCACGAATATATTGCAATTTATCACACATTTCACTGTTGATGGGCATTGTGGTTGATCCCAGTATTTGGCTAATATAAATAGTGGTACTATGGAAAATTTCACATATGATTTTTGATGCATATATGTACCTATTTTCATTGCATATACAGGTAGAAGTGGAATAGATTTTGTGTATATTCAGTTATTACAGATATTGCCAAATAATTTTTCCTTTCCAGCTTTGTTAAAGTATAGTTAATAATAAAAATTGTATGTATTTAAGGTATACAACGTGATATTTTCACATACATATACATTGTGAAATGATTACATATCAAGCTAATTAACATATATATCACTTCCTGTAGTTAGCTTTCTTTGGTGATAAGAATACTTAAGATCTCCTTACCTTAACAAATTTCAAGTATATATTATTTTAACTCTAGTCACCATGCTGTACACTAGGTCTACAGAAGTTATTCATCTTATACCCTTTAACCAACATTTTCCTGTTTCTCCTACCCCCGCTCGTCGATAGTAAACTTCCTTTTACTCTGGAAAAAAAATAATAATAAAAAAAATGAAAAAAAAAAAAAAAAAAAAAAAAAACAACTACTCCTCCCACTTCTCCATCTGCCTAATCCTCCCTTGTTTTCTTCCTTACAGGTGTCTCTCCCCAGATCACTCTCCAGTAAACCTTTTGCATGAAACTGCTTATCTCAGAAACTGTTTTTAAGACAAAGATTGAAGTCCAAAATAAACGTAAGCTTGTAAATCTTCTTTCCCTTCTCCTCCTCCTCCTCCTTCTTCTTCTTCTTCTTCCTCCTCCTCTTCCTCTTCTCATTCTCCTTCTTTCTCCTTCTTCCTTCTTTTTTTCTCCTTCTCTCTTCTTCTTTCTTCTTCTTTTTCTTACTTCTTCTTCTCCTCCTCCTCCTTCTTCCTTTTCTTCTTCTTCTTCCTCCTCCTTCTTTCTTCTGCTGTTCTTCTTCCTCCTCCTTCTTCTTCCTCTTCCTCCTTCTCCTCTTCTTCTTCCTTCTTCCTCTTTCTTCTTTTTCTTCTTCCTTCCTCCTCCTCCTTCTTCTTTCTCTTTCTCTTCTTATTCTTCTTTCTTCTTACTCTTCCTCCTCCTTCTTCTTTCTTCTTCTTCCTTCTTTTTCTTCTTTGTCCTTCTTCCTCCTCCTCCTTCTGCTGCTGCTTCTTCTTCCTGATCATCTTCCTCTTCCTCTTATTCTTCCTTTTTCTTCTTCCTCCTTCTACTTCTTCCTTCTTTTTCTTCTCTCCCTCCCTCCCTTTTCTCCTTCCTTCCTTCCTTCCTTCCTTCCTTCCTTCCTTCCTTCCTTCCTTCCCTCCCTCCCTCCCTTCCTTCCTTCCCTCTTTCTTTTCTTTTCTTTTCTTTCTGTCTTTTCTTCTTTCAAAGCGTGCACTTGCTATGTTGCCTGGGCTGAACTGAAACTCTAGGCTCAGGTGATTCTCCCACCTCAGTCTGCCAAGGTTGTACTCCAACAGTAGTTTTTTGTTTATTCCTAGTGGGCCATCAAGTACAGCTACTTTTACTTATACTTACTATTTAGTATGATGAAAACTCAAAAAATATAATGGTTTATGTTTATAAATTTTTTTTTGTATTCAGTCCTGGTTGGGCCAAATAATTAGAACCCTGTGCTGAGGGAGGGATTGAATATACTCAGTGCTTCTTAGTCAATGTGAATTTCTCTGGAGCACATTCAGGCAATGCTTATTTTCTCATAATTCTCCTCCCACATTCCCCCCTTTTTTGATTTTACATATTGTTTTGAGTTGGATTTCATAGAACATAGGTATATTTTTCTTTTTAAACTGTTCTATTAATTTCCTCCTTTCTCATTCCTAGCCAAGAGCCTTGATCCAGGTGAAGCATGTAAACCTTGCACATGGAATTCCCAGCAAAGAGGCTGGTGGGGATCAGGGCAGGGCCTAGGAAGTGACTGACTTACAGAAACCCGCCATGTCTTGCTTCACCATCCTGTGAACATCGGCAGGCCCCCTGCACCCTAATCTTGCCCTCTCACTGTTGATCAGTCCTCATGGAAGTATAGGTGCCCTTGCTTCTGCTCATGATGTTCCAGGGCAGGAGATGAGGGGGCTGAGTAGGGAAGAAGAGAAGGCCCTGGTCCTATCTGCTCAGACCCAGGCTGACCTCTGCCCTGGGACTCAGGTTAGGACTTGTATTTTACCATAAAGGCCCTATGACAGGTGGTGGTTGGATTTTGGTGTTAGATCAACTGTGTTGTGGACTGACGACTGGGGTTTTCTGCACTAGCTTTTAATCTAATTGTTACTTGGTTCCATTGATTGTTTCAGCTCTTTCATAAGCAGCTGGAGGAACCACTTCCCCAACTAAATCTTGGGTCTAAGTATGAAACATGAAAGTGAAATTGCACCACACAAAGCTGCACATCCACTCACTTCTGCCTGTGCTCTCAGAAGCACCTGAGGGTGGGATTCCTAGGAGCTCACTTTGAAAACTGCTCATTAACATGACTGTTTACTTTCAGAGCACAGCCTATTCTTAAACTTGAGCTTGCCTATGTATATATCATAAATTACTTAAAATTTGCTGGGATATTAGTGTGTATATATGGGCCATATATGAAGCCAGCTGTAGGAGAAAGCGGAAGAGATACTTACCTGATGTGATTTGATGGGTTGTTGAGAAATTCCATGATGAAAATCCACAATCCCATTCATTCCTGAAATTCCATAGTCAGTAATGCATTTTATTTCACTGTTAAGCACCTGCCTTTTGTGAAGCTTTTTTTTCTTTTTTAATAAAAATGTCCTCATGAAAGATATCCATTAAGTTGTTGCAACCTTGGAGCTGATCCTTTTGTTTCCCTACTTGATTAAACATCTGGGGTTAATGAATCCTCAAAAGGACAGATAGAAGGAAGGAAACAGCCACATCTGTACGTCATAATTTTGTCTAGGACAAAAATTATGGCCCTGATTCTGTATGCATTTATAAAACACGTGTGGCAATATCTCTTGTATTTAACTGGGAGACACCTTGCTTTCTCCTTTGGATGCAGATAGTTCTGAGGTATTTGAAGAGAGGGCATCTCAAAAGGAAATTTTACTCTTTTAAATATTCTTTTAGTACCAAAATATATTTTATTACTGTATCATGGTGGAGATGTATGTGCCCATATATACTAACAGGGATTTCCCCCTGAGTTATTTAAAAGAGATAAGAGAATCAGAAACTCAAGTCAGAAACAGTATATGTATTTCTACATATTATCTACAACTTGTTCCTGTTGGACAACAAAATAATAAATTATGGGCATTTCTTATTTTTTTAATCTTAACAACAAAATATTGCAAAATATGGTTCATTCATTTACTCAACAAACATTCATAGAGTACATACAATGTGCTCCTTGGTTTCAGCGGAAAAAATTAGTCATCAGGGAATATTTAAGTTTGTCCGGTTAACTGAGGAAGGAAGGCAGAGAAGGGTGGAGTGCTGGATGGGGAAGAATGAAAGAAGGAGGATAAGAGAGAAAGGATGGATGGAAGGAAGTCCTTAACACATGTTTTGCTGTTTTCAATTACACTCATGTTATCTAGTTTGATGTTCTTTTTTTATATAATAATTAGCCATTTGCCGCTTTTATTTTTTCTGGTGTACTATAATTTGAAATCAGTTTTAACTTGTTTTTGTATTTGTTTCTTTTCAGTATCAAAGAACTTGTGTGGATTAGCTTGCTATATACATCCAAGATTTGAAGAACTGAAAAAAAAATCAGTATTAAACCTGCTTTTTAAAAATGTAAGTGAAGTAACTTCTGGTCATGGTTCATTTCAGACCTCTCTAAAGCCTGCAATTTCCCCTAGAGTATGTGAATTTTTTTCCAGGAGTAGAATTACTTGATTCTAGTGAGTCTACTAATTAAGTCTAGGAGTGTTTGTATCCACTCCCCCTTTTAAAACCTGTAAATTCTAAGAGTAACATGAATAACATAGGTGGCTGTAGGATTTAGACGTGATGTGGCAGGCAATGAGCAAATCTTCATTTGGCACTGAGAAGGAAAATACACACCTGGTAGCACATAAGATAAAAAGCACAGCCCTCTTCTCGAGTCCTTCATCACTCTCCACCTCACAGACCATTTCACTACCTTATCTACACCAGTGGGAGGCCAGGCGCGGTGGCTCACGCCTGTAATCCCAGCACTTTGGGAGGCCGAGGCGGGCGGATCACAAGGTCAGGAGATCGAGACCACGGTGAAACCCCGTCTCTACTAAAAATACAAAAGATTAGCCAGGCGCGGTGGCGGGCGCCTGTAGTCCCAGCTACTCAGGAGGCTGAAGCAGGAGAATGGCTTGAACTCAGGAGGCGGAGCTCGCAGTGAGCCGAGATCACGCCACTGCACTCCAGCCTGGTGGACAGAGCGAGACTCCGTCTCAAAAAAAAAAAAAAAAAAAAAATATATATATATATATATCTCCTGACAGCATAGTGTCAGACTTGTTCTACACCAGTGAGAATTGCTAGTTGACCCATTAATGACCCAGTAGGCTTAGAATATGAGGTGTTGGTTTCTCACAAGCATATTTACCCACTTCCTCCCTATTTCTCTTTCTCAGTAATAATAACTACTATTTATTGAGCTTCTACCAAGTGACAAGCATTTGATTAATTCGATTCCATACTCATTCTACAAATAGTGTTTCTGAATGCTTGCCATGTACCAGGCATTACCCTGACACTACTTATTACCTTATCCTCATGGCACTCTTGCAGGGTAGGAGTTAACACTTCAGTGATCTGGATGAGGATACGAGAGAGGTAAGGAGCGTGCTGATGGTCACCTAGCCAGTGAATGTGAACTGTCTGACTTTCTCTGATTTGCCATATCCTAAAGCGTGTTTAGATGCTCTTCCTGGCATGGATGTCAATAAAAGATTGGAACCTCCTGGATTGCGTTCATAAGAGGAATGTGTTCCTCATCCTTGTAAACCTTGGCTGGAGTCACAGAAAGCAAGGAAGTTAGAGGAACATCCTGTCACACAGCTTTGGTACCTGTGGTGGGTAGCTAAGAGATCTGATGTCCAGTTCCAGTCCTTTCACGAATTTCCTGTATCCATGAGCTACCTAACGTCCATGGGAAACAGTTGATCTTATGCCAACCAAAGGGCACGGACCAGATGCTCTCAAGGGTCTGTCTCAGTCAGCTCTTTGCTGAGGGACCTTATGCATGGAGGAAAGTGCACACATCGCTAAGTGGATAGCTTGATGGAATAGTTGCTACAAAGTGGACACACTTCTGCAATTGGCACCTTGATTAATAGAAAATTACCAGCACCCCAGAGCCCTCCCCACCTCATGCTCCAGGAGCAACCAATATCCTGCCTTGTGATGCCTTTGTTTAGTTTGTTTTTATGAATAGAATCATACAGTGAATATTCTTTTGTGTCTACCTTGTTTTGCTTATTATGTTTGTGAAATCTACAATATTGTATACAATACTTTTTCTGCATTGTCTTTGCTCTAATGCTGTTGAGTTGTATACCTATTTTACAGTTGTTGGACATTTACGTAGTCTCTTGCTTAGGTGTATTACTAATAGTGCTCCTATGAATGTGTTGTGCATATCTTTTCGTGATGATTGTATTTTGTTTGTTCAGGGACTAAAGTCATTTTGGTTTGGTGGCACTTTGGAATGATGTTGAACTTTAGGTAGCCAAGTGATTTGTCTGCTTCAATATGATGTTCCAAGGTGCTTACTCAACAGGATCAGATGAAGACGTTTTCGTAGATTACTGTTGTAGGGTGTGGGCAGATGGAAGCCCTCTCTGATATGTGAGTGGTGTGGTGGGGCTTATTGTCCTGGCAGAGAAGGGTCTCAGTTGCATGGTACAGGAAGGGACTATGTAGGGGAAGAGGAAATAGATCCAGAAGAGAGATGTGTCTGGATTTCCATAGAAACCGTCAGGATATCTTAACAATCAGATCAGACTGGATTAAGAAAATGTGGCACATATACACCATGGAATACTATGCAGCCATAAAAAAGGATGAGTTTGCGTCCTTTGTAGGGACATGGATGCAGCTGGAAACCATCATTCTTAGCAAACTATCACAAGAAGAGAAAACCAAACACCGCATGTTCTCACTCATAGGTGGGAACTGAACAATGAGATCACTTGGACTCGGGAAGGGGAACATCACACACTGGGGCCTATCATGGGGAGGGGGGAGGGGGGAAGGATTGCATTGGGGAGTTATACATGATATAAATGATGAATTGATGGGTGCTGACGAGTTGATGGGTACAGCACACCAACATGGCACAAGTATACATATGTAACAAACCTGCACGTTATGCACATGTACCCTAGAACTTAAAGTATAATAAAAAAATGAAAAAAAAAAAAAAAAAAAAAGAACCTGGAAAAGTAAGAGACCCAGGGAAGACTCATCTTCTGAGACCTGACATGTCTAGGGAGATGAATAGAGAAGGAAAAATGGAGGCAGGCCTAAGCTCAGAAGGAGCTCTCAAAGAATTTTCTGAACAAATTCATTAAGCCTAACTTGTTTTAAGGAAGCTTTGAAAAACCAGTCCCTAAAAGTATGAATCTTGAGTCAAGAATGAACTTAAAAGTATAGAACTAGGAAAAAAATGTATTTTCCCAAACAAATATGGGATGTGAGCATGTGGACTTTGCCTTAAGACCTTTCTGCATTCAGATCACAATTCCACCATGTTCTTGTCTCATGACCTTTCTGGGTCAGCTTCCACATCTGTAAAATGGGATTGGTAAAATGTCCACCTCTAAGATGCTCCCAAAATTTGCTGTAACAATTGACTACAATAGTGTTAGTAGTATGCTTTGGGGCACATAGACCTGACACTAAAAATGATAGTCATTATATTTCTCATTCTTGTTACTAAGATTACCCATTTGTATCTGATACTTTATGAGAGTTTTCAGATCACTTTTTAAAAATATGAGACTTTGGTGTTTTTTTTTTTTTTTTTTTTTTTTTTTGAGACGGAATTTCACTCTTGTTGCCCAGGCTGGAGTACAATGATGCAATCTTGGCTCACGGCAACCTCCGCCTCCTGGTTCAAGCAATTCTCCCTCCTCAGCCTCCCAAGTAGGTGGGATTATAGGCATGAGCCACCATGCCCAGCCAATTTTGTATTTTTAATAGAGATGGGGTTTCTCCATGTTGGTCAGGTTGGTCTATGAACTTCTGACCTCAGATAATCCATCCGCCTTGGCCTCCCAAGGTGCTAGGATTATAGGCATGAGCTGCTGCACCTGGCCGAGACTTCAGTTTTTAATTTAAGTGTAGTGAATACTAACAAAAAAAGAATTTTTCTACTTGCCTCATCTTAGACTGAAACTCAGAGGAAGGATGAAGGGAAACATTTGTCAATGTGTCCTTGGCATATCCCTCCCCAGGGTGAGTCAGTGAAGACACTATTAGTTGTCTGAACTCGTTTACTTAGTTCACAAAGAGACATGTGGAGCTGAGATTTGCACAAAGGAAATTTGTAATTTCATACATTATACTCTTTTTTTCCCTTTTTTTTTTTTTTTTTTTAATAAAAGACAGTCTTGGTTTGTCGCCCAGGCTGGGGTACAATGGTACGATCCTTGCTCACTGCAGCCTTGAGCTCCTGGGCTCAAGTGATCCTTCCACCTCAGTCTCCTGAGTAGCTGGGACTACAGATGTGTGCCACCATGCCCAGCTGGTTTTAAAATTTTTTGTAGATACAGAGTCTTGTTGTATTGCCGAGGTCTTGAACTCCTGTCTTCAAGTGATCTTCCCACCTTGACCTCCCACAGTCCTGAGATTGCAAGTGTGAGCCACTGCTCATGGTTATACTTCCAGTCTTAGGTGTTCTGGCAACTGGCAAATATATGAAATTTCATTTGCCTAGGAGTGCAGGCAACACCCTAGTCTCTCCTCTGTGCCAGTGGTACTTGAGTTCATGGATGATAGTGGTGAATGCTGTCTGGTTATACCACTTTTGAGGCTGAATGGACTCAGGCACAAGGTGGGAGCCCCTTGTCCAGCTTCATCTCTGTCTTCTCTTCATTAGGTCAAGGAAGGCTGTGGGACTGTATGGTTAGCTGTTCACTCAGGCTTGCCTGTATCATCACTCCACCCTGTAGTGCAGTGGTTTGTAAGTAGACAATTTGTAGCCACTGAGATAATGTCATCCCCAAAGAGAAGCATCTACTATGGATTTATCCTTTGCACCATTTTCTCTGTACCCTTTTTGCAGTCTTTATCAGTTTCATTATTATGTGGGGTTTGGGGCTTCCTATCTCCTGTCTTTTGTGAACTAAACCTTATTTTAGGCAATTCGTACTAAAATTCTAAAAATACTGCTTGGGGATGGCAGTCTTATTTGGAATTGTGTCACATGTTGTTTGTTTTGTGCTTAATTGGTTCATGATAACTTGGACAATATGTAAATGATCTTGTTTTCATCATGGAACTCACAAAATGTTTTCCTTTCCATTTTTTTTCTTTAGTGCTCTCTCCTTTTCCTACCAAAAATCTAGGCTCACTTTTACCATCAGATAGAGATTTAGTTGGGCTTTTAGAACTCTCTCTTCAAGCAGATGCTGTGTGTGTGTGTGTGTGTGTGTGTGTGTGTGTGTCTGTAGTTTGTGGGCTGTTAGAAGCTATTTGCTCATCTTGTCAAAGCCATAACAGTCTTTTCATTCTCAGTTGCTTCGCTTTCTCCTCACCTCTTAGGAAATTGGCAGCCAATGACTTTGATTTTTTTTTCCTCTATGAGACAGATATGCTAGTGTATAATTGTAGACAGAGGAAGAGTTTTCACATTTAGCAAATGATCAAATAAGTGGCGTGTGTATGTGTGTACATACATGCTGTCTCCGAACCAGTAGTGTTTTTTCTCTCTAACTGAACAACTAGTGTTTTTTCTCTCAAGTCTCCATGCATTTATACATTTAATTAGGAGGCCTAAGTATCTTTGATGGCTTTTAGATATGTAACCTCAACAGTTTTTTAAGAAGGGGTACGAGGGTCCAAGACAATTTTTACTCTTATTTAGTGGATGTGTGGTTTAATGTTATGGTCTTTTGGGGAAACCTGGGTTCTGACTCCATCGTTTCAGTGAGCCATGGTTTCCCATTGCTTCAGGAGTAGAGAAGAGGGGAAAGGCATTTCAATAGTTCTTAAATATATTATTCAGCAGTAGCTCAATGCTCTGTGCATTATAACAAAGAAACCAGATTGGGTCTCCTGGGTGTGGGTCTGCATTCCTTCTGTACTGTAGCTGTTCTAGTCTTCTGGTCAAATCACAGCCCAGAGCTGCTACAGCCAAGAGGAGACTTAAATTAGGGATGTGCAATTTACAGCCACTGTAGCAGGATCCATTTAGTCCCTAGGCAGAAGATAACGTGTGCTCTCTCTGTAGAATTATAGCAGCTTTCAGATAGAAATAGCCCTGAGAGTTTCTTGTGACTATCACCTTGAGCTGAGGTGTAATCCCTTACCAGTGGTGGAATCCTAAGTACAATACAACAGTTAATTGTCTTGTGTGTTCTCATTTGAGGTTCAGAACACAAATTCTTACTGTTCCATCAGCTTTTCTTGTTTGTTGTTTGTTTTTTACCTATTTCCTTTACTGTTTAGTAGTAGTTATATGCTTAGCTTGACATAGTTAGGCTATTTGGTACTGTGATATTAAGATATTTTTGAGAAAAAGGTCATCAGCTGTCTTTCTGGACTATTCTGAGCATTTTGTACTTGTTTTAGATCTAACTCTTCTTTTTTTTATTACTTTACTTTAGGTTCTTGGATACATGTGCAGAACATGCAGGTTTGTTACATAGGTATAAATGTGCCATATTGGTTTGCTGCACCTATCAACCCGTCATCTAGGTTTTAAACCCCACATGTATTAGGTATTTGTTCTAATGCTTTCCCTCCCTGTTCGCCCCCACTCTGTGAAGGCCCCAGTGTGTGATGTTCACATCCCTGTGTCTATGTGTTCTCACTCTTCAACTTCAAATTATGAGTGAGAACATGCAGTGTTTCGTTTTCTGTTTCTGTGTTAGTTTGCTGAGGCAGATGGTTTCAAGCTTCATCCACGTCCCTGCAGAGTACATAAACTCATTCTTTTTTATGGCTAAATGGTGTTCCATGGCCTATATGTGCCACATATACTTTTTTTATTATTATACTTTAAGTTCTAGGGTACATGTGTACAACGTGCAGGTTTGTTACATATGTATACATGTGCCATGTTGGTGTGCTGTACCCATTAACTCGTCATTTACATTAGATATATCTCCTAGTGCTATCCCTCCCTCCTCCCCACAATAGGCCCCGGTGTGTGATGTTCCCCTACCTGTGTCCAGGTGATCTCATTGTTCACTTCTCACCTATGAGTGAGAACATGCGGTATTTAGTTTTCTGTTCTTGCAATAGTTTGCTGAGAATGATGGTTTCCAGCTGTATCCATGTCCCTACAAAGGACAGGAACTCATCCTTTTTTATGACTGCATAGTATTCCATGGTGTATATGTGCTACATTTTCTTAATCCAGTCTGTCATTGATGGACATTTGGGTTGATTCCAAGTCTTTGCTATTGTGAATAGTGCCACAATAAACATACGTGTGCATGTGTC
This sequence comes from Rhinopithecus roxellana, assembly GCF_007565055.1. Taxonomy (NCBI): domain Eukaryota; kingdom Metazoa; phylum Chordata; class Mammalia; order Primates; family Cercopithecidae; genus Rhinopithecus; species Rhinopithecus roxellana. The sequence continues at coordinate 134,543,859 of NC_044558.1, forward strand.
TTTATAGCAGCATGATTTATAATTGTTTGGGTATATACCCAGTAATGGGATGGCTGGGTCAAATGGTATTTCTAGTTCTAGATCCTTGAGGAATTGCCACACTGTCTTCCACAATGGTTGAACTAGTTTACAATCCCACCAACAGTGTAAAAGTGTTCCTATTTCTCCACATCCTCTCCAGCACCTGTTGTTTCCTGATTTTTTAATGATTGCCATTCTAACTGGTGTGAGATGGTATCTCATTGTGGTTTTGATTTGCATTTCTCTGATGGTGAGTAATGATGACCATTTTTTCATGTGTCTGTTGGCTGTATGAATATCTTCTTTTGATAAGTGTCTGTTCATATCCTTCGCCCACTTTTTGACGGGGTTGTTTGTTTCTTTCTTGTAAATTTGTTTGAGTTCTTTGTAGGTTCTGGATATTAGCACTTTGTCAGATGAGAAGATTGCAAAAATTTTCTCCCATTCTGTAGGTTGCATGTTCACTCTGATGGTAGTTTCTTTTGCTGTGCAGAAGCTCTTTAGTTTAGTGAGATCCCATTTGTCAATTTTGGCTTTTGTTGCTGTTGCTTTTGGTGTTTTAGACATGAAGTCCTTGCCCATGCCTATGCCCTGAATGGTATTGCCTAGGTTTTCTTCTAGGGTTTTTATGGTTTTAGGTCTAACATTTAAGTCTCTAATCCATCTTGAATTAATTTTCGTATAAGGAGTAAGGAAGGGTCCAGTTTCAGCGTTCTACTTATGGCTAGCCAATTTTCCCAGCACCATTTATTAAATAGGGAATTCTTTCCCCATTTCTTGTTTTTGTCAGGTTTGTCAAAGATCAGATGGCTGTAGATGTGTGGTATTATTTCTGAGGGCTCTGTTCTGTTCCATTGGTCTATATCTCTGTTTTGGTACCAGTACCATGCTGTTTTGGTTACTGTAGCCTTGTAGTACAGTTTGAAGTCAGGTAGCGTGATGCCTCCAGCTTTGTTCTTTTGACTTAGGATTGTCTTGGCAATGCGGTGTCTTTTTGGGTTCCATATGAACTTTAAAGCAGTTTTTTCCAATTCTGTGACAAAAGTCATTGGTAGCTTATTGGGGATGGCATTGAATCTATAAATTACCTTGGGCAGTGTGGCCATTTTCACAATATTGATTCTTCCTATCCATGAGCATGGTATGTTTTTCCATTTGTTTGTGTCCTCTTTTATTTCACTGAGCAGTGGTTTGTAGTTCTCCTTGAAGAGGTCCTTGACATCCCTTGTAAGTTGGATTCCTAGGTATTTTATTCTCTTTGAAGCAATTGTGAATGGCAGTTCATTCATGATTTGGCTCTCTGTTTGTCTGTTACTGGTGTATAAGAATGCTTGTGATTTTTGCATATTGATTTTGTATCCTGAGACTTTGCTGAAGTTGCTTATCAGCTTAAGGAGATTTTGGGCTGAGATGATGGGGTTTTCTAAATATACAATCATGTCATCTGCAAACAGGGACAATTTGACTACTTCTTTTCCTAACTGAATACCCTTGATTTCTTTCTCTTGCCTGATTGCCCTAGTCAGAACTTCCAACACTATGTTGAATAGGAGTGGTGAGAGAGGGCATCCCTGTCTTGTGCCAGTTTTCAAAGGGAATGCATCCAGTTTTTGCCCATTCAGTATGACATTTGCTGTGGGTTTGTCATAAATAACTCTTATTATTTTGAGATATGTTCCATCAACACCGAATTTATTGAGCGTTTTTAGCATGAAGGGCTGTTGAATTTTGTCAAAGGCCTTTTCTGCATCTATTGGGATAATCATGTGGTTTTTGTCTTTGGTTCTGTTTATATGCTGGATTACGTTTATTGATTTGCGTATTTTGAACCAGCCTTGCATCCCAGGAATGAAGCCCACTTGATTATGGTGGATAAGCTTTTTGATGTGCTGCTGGATTTGGTTTGCCAGTATTTTATTGAGGATTTTTGCATCGATGTTCATCAGGGATATTGGTCTAAAATTCTCTTTTTTTGTTGTGTCTCTGCCAGGCTTTGGTATTAGGATGATGCTGGCCTCATAAAATGAGTTAGGGAGGATTTCCTCTTTTTCTATTGAATAGAATAGTTTCAGAAGGAATGGTACCTGCTCCTCTTTGTACCTCTGGTAGAATTCGACTGTGAATGTGTCTGGTCCTGGACTTTTTTTGGTTGGTAGGCTCTTAATGATTGCCTCAATTTCAGAGCCTGTTATTGGTCTATTCAGGGATTCACCTTCTTACTGGTTTAGTCTTGGGAGGGTGTAAGTGTCCAGGAAATTATCCATTTCTTCTAGATTTTCTAGTTTATTTGTGTAGAGGTGTTTATAGTATTCTCTGATGGTAGTTTGTATCTCTGTGAGGTTGGTGGTGATATCCCCTTTATCATTTTTTGTTGCATCTATTTGATTCTTCTCTCTTTTCTTCTTTATTAGTCATGCTAGTGGTCTATCAATTTTGTTGATCTTTTCAAAAAACCAGCTCCTGGATTCATTGATTTTTTGGAGGTTTTTTTGTCTCTATCACCTTCAGTTCTGCTCTGCTTTTAGTTATTTCTTGTCTTCTGCTAGCTTTTGAATGTGTTTGCTCTTACTTCTCTAGTTCTTTTAATTGTGATGTTAGGGTGTCAATTTTAGATCTTTCCTGCTCTCTCTTGTGGGCATTTAGTGCTATAAATTTCCATCTACATAGTGCTTTAAATGTGCCCCAGAGATTCTGGTGTGTTGTATCTTTGTTCTCATTTGTTTCAAAGAACATGTTTATTCTGCCTTCATTTCGTTATGTACCCAATAGTCATTCAGGAACAGGTTCTTCAGTTTCCATGTAGTTGAGCGGTTTTGAGTGAGTTTCTTAATCCTGAGTTCTAGTTTGATTGCACTGTGGTCCGAGAGACAGTTTGTTTTAATTTCTGTTTACATTTTCTGAGGAGTGCTTTACTTCCAACTATGCGGTCAATTTTGGAATAAGTGGGATATGGTGCTGAGAGGAATATATATACTGTTGATTTGGGGTGGAGAGTTCTGTAGATGTCTATTAGGTCCACTTGGTACAGAGCTGAGTTCAATTCCTGGCTATCCTTGTTAACTTTCTGTCTTGTTGATCTGTCTAATGTTGACAGTGGGGTGTTAAAGTCTCCCACTATTATTGTGTGGGAGTCTAAGTCTCTTTGTAGGTCTTTAAGGACTTGGTTTATGAATCTGGGTGCTCCTCTATTGGCTGCATTTGTATTTAGGATAGTTAGCTCTTCTTGTTGAATTGATCCCTTTACCATTATGTAATGGCCTTCTTTTTTGGTTTCAAGTCTGTTTTATCAGAGACTACGATTGCAATCCCTGCTTTTTTTTGTTTTCCATTTGTTTGGTAGATCTTCCTCTATCCCTTTATTTTGAGCCTATGTGTGTCTCTGCACATGAGATGGGTCTCCTGAATACAGCACACTGATGGGTCTTGACTCTTTATCCAATTTGCCAGTCTGTGTCTTTTAATTGGAGCATTTAGCCCATTTACATTTACGGTTAATATTGTTACATGTAAATTTGATCCTGTCATTATGATGTTAGCTGGTTATTTTGCTTGTTAGTTGATGCAGTTTCTTCCTAGCATCGATGGACTTTACAATTTGGCATGTTTTTGCAGTGGCTGGTGTCAGTTGTTCCTTTCCATGTTTAGTGCTTCCTTCAGGAGCTCTTGTAAGACAGGCCTGGTGGTGACAAAATCTCTCAGCATTTGCTTGTCTGTAAAGAATTTTCTTTCTCCTTCACTTATGAAGCTTAGTTTGGCTGGATATGAAATTCTGGGTTGAAAATTCTTTTCTTTAAGAATGTTGAATATTGGCTCCCACTGTCTTCTGGCTTGTAGAGTTTCTGCTGAGAGATCTGCTGTTAGTCTGATGGACTTCCCTTTGTGGATAACCCGACCTTTCTCTCTGACTGCCCTTAACATTTTTTCTTCAGTTCAACTTTGGTGAATCTGACAATTGTGTGTCTTGGAGTTGCTCTTCTCAAGGAGTATCTTTGTGGCGTTCTCTGTATTTCCTGAATTTGAATGTTGGCCTGCCTTGCTAGATTGGGGACGTTCTCCTGGATAACATGCTGAAGAGTGTTTTCCAACTTGGTTTCATTCTCCCCATCACTTTCAGGTCCACCAATCAGATGTAGATTTGGTCTTTTCACATAGTTCCATATTTCTTGGAGGCTTTGTTCATTTCTTTCTACTCTTTTTTCTCTAAACTTCTCTTCTTGCTTCATTTCATTCATTTGATCTTCAGTCACTGATACCCTTTCTTCCAGTTGATCGAATTGGCTACTGTAGCTTGTGCATGCATCATGTAGTTCTTGTGCCATGGTTTTCACCCCATCACGTCATTTAAAGTCTTCTCTATGCTGTTTATTCTAGTTAACCATTCATCTAATCTTTTTTCAAGGTTTTTAGCTTGTTTGCGATGGGTTTGAACATCCTCCTTTAGCTCGGAGAAGTTTTTTATTACTGATCATCTGAAGTCTTCTCTCAACTCATGAAAATCATTCTCCATCCAGGTTTGTTCCATTGCTGGTGAGGAGCTGCATTCCTTTGGAGGAGAAGAGGTGCTCTGATTTTTAGAATTTTCAGCTTTTCTGCTCTGGTTTCTCCCCATCTTTGTGGTTTTATCTACCTTTGGCCTTTGATGATGGTGACGTACAGATGGGGTTTTGGTGTGGGTGTCCTTTCTGTTTGTTAGTTTTCCTTCTAACAGTCAGGACCCTCAGCTGCAGGTCTGTTGGAGTTTGCTGGAGGTCCACTCCAGACCCTGTTTGCCTGGGTATCACCAGTGGAGGCTGCAGAACCGCAAATATTGCAGAATGGCAAATGTTGCTGCCTAATTGTTCCTCTGGAAGCTTTGCCTCAGAGGGGCACCCGGCCGTATGAGGTGTCAGTCGGCCCCTACTGGGAGGTACCTCCCAGTTAGGCTACTCGGGGGTCAGGGACTCACTTGAAGAGGCAGTCTGTCCGTTCTCAGATCTCAAACTCCATGCTGGGATAACCACTACTCTCTTCAAAGCTGTCAGATAGGTACGTTTAAGTCTGCAGAAGTTTCTGCTGCCTTTTGTTCAGCTATGCCCCCTGGCCATTTTCATGATACTGATTCTTCCTATCTATGAGCATGGATTTTTTTTTCCGTTTGTTTGTGCCCTCTCTTATTTCCTTGAGCAGTGGTTTGTAGTTCTCCTTGAAGAGGTCCTTCATGTCCCTTGTAAGTTGTATTCCTAGGTATTTTATTTTCTTTTTAGCAATTGTGAATGAGAGTTCACTCATGATTTGGTTTTCCACTTGTCTATTTTTGGTGTACAGGAATGCTTGTGGTTTTTGTACATTGATTTTGCATCCTGAGACTTTGCTGAAATTGTTTACCACCTTAAGGAGTTTTTGGACTGAGATGATGAGGTTTTCTAAATGTGCAGTAATATCATCTGCACACAGAGACATTTTGACTTCCTCTTTTCCTATTTGAATACCCTTTATTTCTTTCTCTTGCCTGATTGCTCTGGCCAGAACTTCCAGTATTGTGTTGAATAGGAGTGGTAAGAGAGGGCATCCTTGTCTTGTGCCGGTTTTCAGAGGGAATGCTTCCATCTTTTGACCATTCAGTATGATACTGGCTATGGATTTGTCATAAATAGCTCTTACTATTTTGAGATATGTTCCATCAATACTTACTTTGTTGAGACTTTTTAGTATGAAGTGGTGTTGAATTTTATTGAAGGCCTTTTCTGCATCTATTGAGATAATCATGTGGCTTTTGTCATTGGTTCTGTTTAAGTGATGGATTATGTTTATTGATTTGCATGTGTTGAACCAGCCTTGCATCCCAGGGATGAAGCCAACTGCATCATGATGGATAAGCTTTTGATTTGCTGCTGGATTTGGTTTGCCAGTATTTTATGAGGATTTTTGCATTGATGTTCATCAGGGATATTGGCCTGAATTGTGTGTGTGTGTGTGTGTGTGTGTGTGTGTGCGTGCATGTGTATCTCCACCAGGTTTTGGTATCAGGATGATGCTGGCCTCATAAAATGAATTAGGGAGGTTTCCCTCATTTTCAATCGTTTGGAATAGTTTCAGAAGGAATGGTGCCAGCTCCTCTTTGTACCTTTGGTAGAACTCGGCTGTGAATCCATCTGGTCCTGGGCTTTTTTGGTTGGTAGGCTATTAATTACTGCCTCAATTTCAAAACTTGTTATTGGTCTTATCAGGGATTTGACTTCTTCCTGGTTTAGTCTTGGGAGGATATAAGCATCCAGGAATTCATCCATTTCTTCTAGATTTTCTAGTTTATTTGGGTAGAGGTGTTTATAGTATCCTCTGATGGTAGTTTGTATTTTTGTGGGATCAGTGGCGATATCCCCTTTATCATTTTTTATTGTATCTATTTGATTGTTCTCTCTTTTCTTCTTTATTAGTCTGGCTAACTGTCTATCTATTTTGTTAATCTTTTCAAAAACCAGTTCCTTGAGGCCATGATTTCGAGACCAGCTTGGCCAACATGGTGAAACCCTGTCTCTACTAAAAATATAAAAATTAGCCCATGTGGTTGTGCATGCATGTAGTCCCAGCTACTTGGGACACTGAGGCATGAGAATCACTTGAACCCAGGAGGTGGAGGTTGCAGTGAGCAGAGATCATGCCACTGCACCCCAGCCTAGGCAACAGGGTGAGACTCTGTCTCAACAACAACAAAAGACTATATAGAGCACACTCTCACTCTCAGAAGTCCCCCAGAATGTACAATACATTATACAGTGACTATGCCTGTTCTTGTTAGGTTAGTAGAAGCAGAACAATCTGTCACTGCTCAAAATAAAGGAAAATGTCAAAACAATTTGAAGAAATTATTAGCATCATAAATGTCAGGCTGTTCTCGATTTGTGAGAAACAGAAATGTACTATGTTTTGAAGGTAAACATGAGATATTCAGGCTTTGAAACTTGCAAACATTTCAAAGGACAGAGGACCTACTTCTCCATTTGGCAAAAATTATTCTTTTTAATTTCAGCAAAGCAAGATAAACTCCTGAAATCTTACATGTTCTGGAATATTACCTAGATGCTAGTCTGTTTTCAACTGAACTAGTTTGGCTTTTTATAGTTAGGACTTGAAGGATGAATATTTATCAATCTATGAGACTGAAAATTCTTTGCAGCCAGCTGTGAACCCAAAGGCAGGTGCCAGGATCAATGAATGAATCCAGATTAAAGAATTTGCCCAGTTTATATCACTTCAGAAATCAAATTATTATCTAAGTTTTGTTTAGAGTAAATGTTTAATGTTTTAAATATATATATACACACACATACATATATATATACCTCATAAGCTATTACTGTCATACAAATATAGCAGATGTAATACTTTAATAGAGATCTGTGCTACCTACTTACTGAGCTTTTCTTTATATTTTCCCCATCTTTGCTTTCTCATTTTCTCTCTCTCTTTTTTCCTGGACAAATTGAAAGTAAGTTGCAGATATCATGACACTTTCATCCTTAAATATTTCAGTCTAAATTTCCTAAGAACCCAGGACATTCTCCTATATAGCCATTATATTCTCATTATACCCAGCAAATATTCAATCATATTATCTAATGTACAGTCCACATTCAGAAAAAAAATGCCCTTTACCATAGTTTTTGTTTTGCTTTTGGTTTTGATCAAAGATTCCATCAAAAATGGCTCACGCCTGTAATCCCAGCACTTTGGGAGGCCGAGGTGGGTGGATCACCTGAGGTCAGGAGTTCGAGACCAGCCTGACCAACATGGAGAAACCCCATCTCTACTAAAAATACAAAAAATTAGCCAGGTGTGGTGACAGGTGCCTGTAGTCCCAGCTACTCAGGGGGCTGAGGCAGGAGAATGGCATGAACCCGGGAGGTGGAGCTTGCAGTGAGCCGAGATTGCACCTGTACACTCCAGCCTGGGCAACAGAGCAAGACTCTGTCTCAAAAAAAAAAAAAAAAAATTACACAGAGCAATTGGTTGTCATGTTTCTTTCATCTCTTTTATGAGCTCTCTTGTCTCCCTGTCTTTTTTGTGTTTTCTTATTTTGTGTTTTATGATGTTAACATGTTTTAAAAGTCAAAGACAGTTGTCTGGTAAAATGTCCTATAGTTTAGATTCATCTAACTGTTGGTGTCCTCATAATTAGATTCAAATTAAACATTGCTAGCAAGTGTACATTGCTGCTCTTCAAAAGGTGTATGATATTAGCTAGGTTAAGTTTAATCACTTGGCTAAGTTGGTGTTGGCCAGACCTCTCCATTGTAAAGGTGCCCAATCCTCTTGATGACTAAGAAGGCACCTGCGGGGTCATCTTAGAGACTATGTGCATGTTTTTTCCCTGGCAGTGATTCATTCAATAGTTTTAACATCTATTTTTGATCCTTATATGAATCAGTTATTAAATTGATGGTTGAAATATGGTACTAACTTGATTTCTAAAGTCATTTTAATGAAGAAAAGTTCTCCTTTCCATCCCCATGCCCTGCTTGAGGAAAATCTTGGCCCCAAAGATGCATGACAGAAGGATCGATGAAAGTGAAACTTGAAAACAACTATCCAAACACACACGAACTATGAAGATGTTTGAAGGGTTTTCTTTTCCTTTCTGAGTGGGTTTGTGGGAAACCTCTACCCTAGGGTGAGAGCTCTTTCTTTTAGAGATTTGTACTTAAATTAATCTTTATTGATGCAGATGAGGGAAAACTAAATAAATTGCCATTCTGATTTTCTTTTGGACTGAGAGAATTCAGTAGTAATGAGATGAATTTTCTTTCAATGCCACAATCTGAAAAGCTATGGTGTATACCATACCATTTGAAAATGTCTTAGAAGTAGTTCCTTATAAAGCATGTTATATTGAAATCAAATGGTCATTAAAACCATGGAATTCCTTTGAAAGGTGGGATAAAGCAGAAATTGTTTTGTCTTGGTACTTCTTGATCTAGGCTAATAATCCTTTGGGGGAATTTATCCTGAGGCTTTTTACTCATTCTGCTCATGACTGGCTCACTTAGTGAGTGTTATCTGATGAAGATCTTATTTCACTTCTGAAAGCGCAGCGTTGTTTTATTTGTTTGAGGTATTAGTAGGTAGTAGGAAAAGATTGACTCCAGGCATTGCAATATAAAACCCACCTGTCCATCTTGAAATTGGAGATTGTCCTGTATGCTATATAAGTTCTCCCACTTGCAATTTATAATGAGGAGATATGTTTTTGAAGCAATTAACTGTTCCTTTTAAGTCAACAAAATTGTTCTTTATTATTGGAGTAAGGACTTTAGCACTCTCTAGGAAATCGTTTATAATTTGCTTTATTTTTCTTTTGTTTCGTAAGAGGATTTTAGACACTGTTCTTATGGACAGTTAGACTTGCACCCATGCATACTCTTGAGCCGTGAATTTGCTAGTCTCAATCTCCTGGGCTCAAGTGATCCTTGAACCTTGGCCTCCCAAAGTGCTGAGATTATAGGCATGAACCACTGTGCCTGGCTGATAACATATTTGAAACTATAATGAAGAGATACTGAGATATTTCCTATTTTAAAATACTTTGCTCTGCTTTCTAATATATAGCATGCCAGTCAACCTCAAAGGGTATGGAAAGCTTACTTTATTGTAAAGGCTTGCAAAACACATTGCTTAAATTTTAGGGACAGGTTCATACCTGCCAAGCAGGTTTATAAAACACTGATGAATAAACACAAGTTTGTCAGAAATCTTACTAAATAACAGTGCGTCTTATTCTGTGTAGACAGTCTTCTAAAGTATTTTGGTGGAGTTTTTCTTAGAGCTTAATTACTAGAGTAAGAATTAAAATAATAAAACTGATTGCAAGTCTCTTGAGGGTAAGAGATGTCATCTTTCTTTCAGGCCTATCATAGTGTCTAGTCTAAAGCAACAATAAGGCTCCAGGCATATTTGTTGAATTAAAGTTTCAATTTAGTTTCTGATTTCCTTTAGTCTTAATAGATTTCTCAATTGATAGGTCGCCGTCTCACTTGACTTCTACTTGATGGCCATGTTCTCTTCTTGTCTGCCTCCCTTTTCATTCCTATTTCTGACCCTACTACTGACCAGTCACTTTTGACTTAAAGAATAGCAACTCTTTAAGCTGTTGTATTTGACTTTTTAAAAATTATGTAGACAGGATGTATTAAGAACATATAAAGAATTACATAAAGTCAGAGAGCTAGATTACTCATTACTAAACACCGTGTTAGGACTTTGTTTTTTTGTTGTTGTTTTTTTTGAGACAGAGTCTCGCTCTGTCGCCCAGGCTGGAGTGCAATGGTGCTATATCAGCTCACTGCAGCCTCTGCCTCCTGGGTACAAATGATCCTCCTGCCTCAGCCTCCCAGGTGTCTGGGATTACAGGTACCGGCCACCACGCATGGCTAATTTTTGTATTTTTCGTAGAGACAACATTTCACCATGTTGCCCAGACTGGTCTCAAACTCCTGACCTCAAGTGATCTACCCAACTTGGCCTCTCAAAGTGCTGGGATTACAGGCATGAGCCACTGCACCTGCTGTTAGGATTTGCAATAAAAAGGAACTAAGACCTGGTACTTGTCCTTGAGAGCTCACAGTCTACAGGTAAAATAGATCTATAAAGAGGACTGAAAAGTACAGGTCATGGCAAGAAAGTGGCAGGGCAGGGACTAGGGGGCAGCTAAAGGAGGGTCATGATCCTTTTCCTGAGGGATCAATATTGTCCCATAGTAACTCTAGAGCAGGATCGTTAAGGATGATTTTCCCAGGCAGTCAGGGAATGCAGAGGGATATCCCTATGGTTTTGTGTGTTGGCTGCAGTGAGGAGCAAGGGGGTCCCCTTGGGGAACTTGGTAAGTATAGATTTTAAGATTTGGGAGAAGAGAAGGGCAAGGTGTGGCAGATGTTACTAGAGGTGGTAGACATGCCACGTTTGGGAAGGAGGTGTATGGGTTGGATCTAGACGGAAGTGGATGGAAGTCGGGGAACGGGTGTGGTGATAGGACTCCAAATCTTGGTGAAGTCAGAGCAGGCAAAGGCGGAGGAGTGTGTTCAAGTGAGTTGTGGGTTAGGCAGGTGTTCTCAGGGAGGTGGAAGAAGTGAGAGGTCTCAGGGTGTGACCTTGAGCGTATATTCCTAAAAGGGCCCTATTATTTTTTAATCTCCTCCCTCCTACTGTACTGCCTTTCCTGGGCCATATTCACCACACCGTCTTTCACATGCATTATTAACCAGTCAAGATCTCATACCTCCATTCCACACTAATTAAAGTCAGTTAAAGTCCTCCACCTTGGCCGGGCGCGGTGGCTCAAGCCTGTAATCCCAGCACTTTGGGAGGCCGAGACGGGCGGATCACGAGGTCAGGAGATCGAAACCATCCTGGCTAACACGGTGAAACCCCGTCTCTACTGAAAAATACAAAAAAACTAGCCGGGCGAGGTGGCGGGCGTCTGTAGTCCCAGCTACTCCGGAGGCTGAGGCAGGAGAATGGCGTGAACCCGGGAGGCGGAGCTTGCAGTGAGCTGAGATCTGGCCACTGCACTCCAGCCTGGGTGACAGAGCCAGACTCCATCTCAAAAAAAAAAAAAAAAAAAAAAAAAAAAAAGTCCTCATTTATAACTCAAAGAATCTCATATAGGAAACCTTTTACAACCAACCTCTCCATGCTGAATGGGTTATTTTTTTTCATTAGAACTCAGTGTTTACTCACTACAGAGTCTTATTACTCATACCCTTTATAATCATATGTTTGCCTGACTTTATGTCTTAAACAAGTTGCTTGAGCCTAAAGAGTGAGGGGTTGTTTCTTTGTTTTTGTTTTTGTTTTTGTTTTTGTTTTGCAAGCTAGAAAAGTATCTGGCACTCCTATTTGGTAAATTTTGTTGAAGGAAGGAAGAAGAGAGGAAGGAGAGGGATAGGGAATTGAAATTGAGGAAAGGAAGGAATTTGAAACTGAAGAGTCATATGCTTTGCCACATAAACTCTGAAGGTCACACAGGATGGTAGTGTCAGCAGAAGAAGGAGGACATTGAGTGAACCTGTGGTTGAATGAGGAGGATGGTAGAGATACTGGAGAGGTAAGAGTCAGGACAAGAAGGCTGAGGGCAGGCTTCCTCAAAGAAGTTGACTTTTAGTGGAATGTTCAATGACAATTGCAAATGAGTTTCAGAGGGCAGAATGGAATGGGTTGGGAGAGGATTTGGTTAAGATTTGCTGAAAACTCTGAACTTTTGGTAAATACTGCTCTGTGTGGGAAATGTTTCAATGAGAATTGACTCTTAATTAACTTTCACTCTTAGATATCCCTTGAACAAGTTCTCCGGAGAGTTCCTTAGGAGAATGTCTACTTGCAACAACAGTAATATTATTTATCAAGTGCTTGTGTTACCTCATAAACTCTCACACTAACCCTGTGAGGTATGTATTATTATCTTCCACATCTTTTGAATGAGAACATCTAGACCTAGAGTGGTGAAGTAGTGTTCACAGTCCTCACATTGCTCCTAAGTGGGCCACTTCTACAGCCAGGCAACACATGCTAGAACCCGTCAGGTCTCTGGGGAGTATGAGAACTGCTGTCCGAGCTCCTGAAATGAAAATTAATTTCCTCAGTGACTCAATACCCACTGCCACTCGCTCAAGCCCTGCAAATTCAACCCAAATCATCCTGCCACTGTGGAAATCTGATGGGTCATGCTGCTGCCTACTGAAAATTGGGATTTGGGTTAATGATAAAATAGCTTAAAACACATAAAATAGATAAACTAGGGCAAAATATAGTAAGAATGGGCGAGAGGAGAGAAAAACAATACTTCAGTTTAGGAAGCATAATACTACTTAAAATTTCCGGAGAATAAATTTGTCTTCTAGACAACAGATATACTTTCTTTTCTTTTTTAAAAATTTTCTTTAATTTTAATTTTTTATTTTATTTATTTATTTTTTTGAGACAGAGTTTCGCTCTTTTGCCTAGGCTGGAGTGAAGTGGCGTGATCTCGGCTCAGTGCAACCTCTGCCCCCAGGTTAAAGTGATTCTCCTGCCTCAGCCTCCTGCGTAGCTGGGATTATAGGCGCCCACCACGCCAAGCTAATTTTTGTATTTTTAGTAGAGATGGGGTTTTGCCATGTTGGCCCAGCTGGTCTCAAACTCCTGACCTCAGGTGATCCACCTGCCTCACTCCCTTGCAGGCATGAGCCACCACACCTGGCCCACATATGGTTGAAACGTGAGTCAAGATGGTGTGCTAAGAGGAAGACATGGGGTAACAAGAGCATTTATTTTGTTTATTGAGGAAAAAATAAACCGATGGGGATTATTAATGGAATCCCCATTATGGATTATCTTAAACTTTCCAAAAAGTTCAAAAATCTGTCTCTATGGGATGTCCTAATTCGAGGGTTTCTTGAGGTTGAATTCTCTTGCCTCTGTGAAAGAGTCTTTTCCTTGGTGCTGGCCGATGGGGACTCTTGGTGGCCTTCACAGGGTGATCTCTCCTCAGCAGAGGGGAGAGGATACGCTGACTCAGCCAGCTGAAGGCCCACCCCAAGTTCAGGCAGCACTGGGCCTGTGTGTGGGAAGGAGTGTCATCCTTCTCTGGCTGCTCTGACAGGATTGAGGCGATCTCTGGAGTGCTTGTCCTTTCGCTGGCAGTTGCCTGGCTTATCATCTGCCACGAAAATGAGGGACGTGTTAGGTAGGCATAACCATGACAGCAGCCAAGTCAACATTTACTCATTTGTGGAACTCACATCATTTTACCAAAAATAGCCCAAGTGTCAATGCAAAGTTTCAATGCTCATTAATACTAAATATGTACGTTTTTGGTAGGGAGGGAGATATAGTTGCTAGCCCTTCTCCTTGCTTGCTACCCTCTTGTTTCCCTAAGCATTCCTCAGTCTTTTCCCTACAACTTCACCCTGACTCCTTTCCTTGTTATCTGTCTCCCACTGGTATCATGTCAGACTCCCTGGGACCTGCCTCCTCCCAGTGGTCGTAAGATTCTGTGGTTCAACCCAGGCCTATCTCTTGCTGTCCTGTGAGGCATCTCTGCTCTCCTCAGCCAGCTCATGTTCCTTAAGCCTTAGAGGAGTCTGTGGAGACTGCATAATATCTTTATTTTCTGGTGGTTTGCACTTGGGCAGGTCTTGACACGCATCATGTTCTTGATGACTGACCTGAACCATTTCCGGAGGGGAGCCGCCGGACAGCTGGAAATCTTTCTGAGTCATTTCAGGAAACACGGCATCATCATCTTCATTATCTTTCAGATTTTCTAGAAATGTCTGAAACTCTTGCACAAGATTATTCAGTTTGCTGACAGACAGTTTTTTTCTCTCTTTTGGTAACTCATCTATCCACTGGTTGTCTCCATTTAGATGCCTATTAGCTATTGTGTCTGTGTTATCGGAACTGACGTCCACGTCCCAGGCCAGGAAGATGCTTAGTTTGCAAAACTGCTCTGGTTCATCCTGAATTTGGTCTTGTCTCTTCATGCATCTCCTTATCCTTTCAGTCCCCCATGCCCCTTGGATGGGAGGGAGAAAGTGGATGGAAGAATCCTTGTAAGTTGCATCTTCACAGGAGGTTGTGTCCTCACAGGGGGTGTCCTCACAGGGGAAATAGCCCACAGAGAGGCTCAGGTTGGAATTGGATTTGGAGCTGTAGTCCTCTGTGTCGCTGTTAGAGGATGAATATGCCATGGAGTTCAAAGGCACAAATCTCTCTCAACTCGAGAAGCTTCAAAAAAGAAAAAAAGAAAAAAGAAAAAAACAGATGGGACTGGGGAGAAGAGAATCATAGTACTTAAACAAAAATATTATCCATTCCCTTTTCTTTTTTCTTTTTGTTCTGAGATGGAATCTCACTCTGTCTCCCAGGCTGGAATGCAGTGGTGTGATCTTGGCTCACTGCAACCTCAGCCTCCCGAGTAGCTGGGACTACAAGCACCCACCACCACACCTGGCTAATTTTTGTATTTTTAGTAGAGATGGGGTTTCACCATGTTGACCAGGCTGGTCTCAAACTCCTGACCTCAGGTGATCCACTCACCTTGGCCTCCCAAAGTGCTGAGATTGTAGGTATGAGCCACCACACCCGGCCCTATTCCCTTTTCTATTCAGTACTACCCCATTTAGATAGAAGTATTATCCAATCTTTTTTTTTGAGACAGAGCCTCACTCTGTTGTCCAGGCTGGAGTGCAGTGGTGTGGTGTCAGCTCACTGCAACCTCCGTCTCCTGGGTTCAAGAGATTCTCTTGCTTCAGCCTCCCAGGTAGCTAGGACTACAGGCGTGTGCCGCCATGCCCGGCTAATTTTTTGTATTTTTAGTAGAGAAGGAGTTTCACTGTGTTAGCCAGGATGGTCTCAGTCTGACCTTGTGATCCACCCGCCTCAGCCTCCCAAAGTGCTGGGATTACTGGCATGAACCACCCGGCCTGGCCAGTATTATCCAATTTTTACAATCTTTCAGTGAAGGGCAGAAGAGGCAGCCTTCTCCCTTTCAAAACTTATTTATTTGTGTTATAATCCTCTCTACTAAGCATCTCCACTTCTCATCATTTGTCCTACTATGGTTGTAAGATCGTGCGTCATAAAAGAAAAGGATGATCATTGTATAAAATTGGAAAAATATAGAAAAGTATGAAGATGAAAGTAAATATGCTATAGTCCTACCTTCTAAAGATAATGGTAACTATCGAAACATTTTGATGGACTTCCTTATCTTTTCTGTTTATATAAACACACATATACATATCTGTACATTTATATAATATGTCCACATATACATATATGTAAGTGTGGATATGACATCAGTTGAAACTGAAATTATTTTATCCCATAGCCTACAACAAACATATATATGGTTACTCTGCAATTTTTAACCACTTCTTATTAATGACAATTAGGTGGTAGTTACTGCCTTTACTAAATAAATCTCTAGTAAACCCACTTTTCCATAAATCTTTGAGTATGTCTCTTATTTTTCTATATGTAGGATTAATGGACCAAACCCCACAAATATATTAAAGTCTCGTGGTAGTTGATACCAAATTACTTTCCAGAAAGGTTTTGGTATTTAGATGCCCATCCTCCCACCATCTGATGGCACTGTTTAGTCCAGCTTTTTCTGTGAAACCCCAAAGTAGGGCTGGAAGAATGTGCACGTGCGCGTGCACACACTCACACACACACACACACACACACAGTCACACCCTGCCCTGGTGGCTGCCCACGTGGACGAAGTGCTGCTAACTCCTGAGGCAAAAAGGGGAGACATGAGAAATCTTTCATATCCCGAGTCTCCGTGGCTAAAAGTCCAGCTGTCAGAAGTCTGTGTTCTGAGACTGTTGGTTACCATGGCAACAGAAAGAACCAAGTTAGAGCCAGGAATGTGGAAAGAAAAAAGGAAAAAAGGGGATAGAAAGCCACAGAATCTATCCCTTTGTTTCCAAAATAATCTATATCTATACCATCCTGGGCTGAAGAGGATCCCTCTTGAGGGTAGAAGGACGAATGCATGGAGGTTACTTCTCTCTTGTCAGGTGGCAGATGGTTCCCGTCCTTAGGAGATTTAGAGCTCTAAATAAGGGCCATGGGTATAAACATACACATACATACACACACATACACACACACACACACACAGACACACACACACACACACACACACACAGATATGCTTACAAATGGAAAGCAGAAAACCAAGAAACGCTGATCTGACCTGCCTATTGGATTCATCAATTTTCTTAAGATCTTTTCCCAATATTTGTCTATCTCCATTTCCGTCTTACAAGATTACAGTTAAAGTTTGCCATGACTCACTCTCAGGTTTTTCACTGTAGAACTGGCTTAAATTTGTATATTCTGTTAAATAAGATGTTTAAGGAATTCTGATGACATGATAGAATAGGCAGAGTTACAGTTAGAAAGAAGCAGCTTCTACTACCCAACAGATGCAGACTGACAGGTGCCCACAGACTGCCCACAGCTCCCCTGGGTGATTGTGGACCTGGATTAATCCTGGAAGGTATTTAAGTCAGAAGCCACATGTTCCCTAGCATTTATTTATTTATTTGTTTATTTATTTATTTATTTGAGATGGTGTCTTGCTTTTCACCAGGCCGGAGTGTAGTGGCACGGTCTTAGCTCACTGCAACCTCTGTCTCCTGGGTTCAAGCAATTATCCTGCCTCAGCTTCTTGAGTAGCTGGGGTTACAGGCATGGGCCATGACACCTGGCTAACTTTTTGTATTTTTAGTAGAGACGAGGTTTCTCCATGTTGGTCAGGCTGTTCTCAAACTCCTGACCTCAAGTGATCTGCCCTCCTTGGCCTCCCAAAGTATTGGTATTACAGACGTGAGCCACCCACCATGCCCGGCCCCCTAGCATTTATTTTATTTTATTTATTTATTTTTAGAGATGGGGTCTCACTCTGTTGCCCAGGCTGGAGTGCAGTGATGCCGTCATAGCTCACTGCAGCCTCAAACTCCTTGGCCTCAAGCAAACTTCCTCAGCCTCCCAGGTAGCTAAGACTACAGGTGTATACCACCATGCCTGGCTAATTTTCCCTAGCACTTATTTAACACTTATTATATGCCAGGTCTTGTACTAAGCACTTTACCTGTGTCATTTTTTAATCCTCACAGCAACTCAATCAGTTAAGTATCATCATTTGCCCCATTCAATAGAAGGAGGAACCAAGGCATGAATGGTTGTATAACTCTCTCATATTCCCCGATCATAAACCCAAAACCTGGATTCAAACATAGGTAATCTGGCTTCAGAGCCCATATCCTGACCTCTATACACTCTTGTCTCAGGAGGCTGACCACCCACCTCCTCCCTGGAAGATTCCTGGAGGAGCTGATCCAGGCCAAAATAAACCCATGTTCTGGTTCCTTGGAAGAAAATCCTTTGAGGGGAACAGCTTGTTCTCAGAGACTTGCAAAAGGTACATATGGTATACAGGACTGGCCTAACAATGGTGTCCACATTTGGGGCAGGCTAAAATGAAATTTAAAATAAGTATTCAGCTTCCTCTTTGGCATAATGGGATCTGGAGTCCTTGTTCTGGCTTTTCATGAAAACTCAGTGACTGCCTTCCAGAACTCTGGGGTCCTAGAAAAGAATTCATAAGTAGTTTCCTCTCCATGCAGCTAGAGTGGAGGTGGTAGGGGTGGAAACTATGTTTTGTCATTACTCATGGAAATGGAGCACTTTGAACTGAATATAAACATTTAAAGAAGAAATGATTTTCCAGCCTAAACCAGCAAAGTTTAGAGTGATCCTGAGGACAGAAGAGCTTCAAAGGGAGGCACCCTCAGAGAAAACTTGAAATTTTACTTATTTATACCATTTCTCTACAGTATATTAGTAGATATATTGTATTAGTCTGTTCTCACATTGCTAATAAAGTTATACCCAAGACTGAGTTGTTTATAAGGAAAAAGAGATTTAATGGACTCACAGTTCCATGTGGCTGGGGAGGCCTCACAATCATGGCAGAAGGCAAAGGAGGAACAAAGTCATGTCTTACGTGGTGGCAGTCAAGAGAGAGAGCATGTACAGGGGAACTCCCTTTTATAAAACTATCAGATCTCGTGAGACTTATTCACTATCACAAGAATAGCACAGGAAAGACCCACCACCATGTTTCAAATACCTCCCACCAGGTCTCTCCCACAACACTTGGGAATTACTGGAGCCACAATTTGAGATTTTGGTGGGGACACAGCAAAACCATATCAGATATATTCTCTACAATCTGTGTGTGTGTACACAACTTTTTGTATATACAACTCAGGTCATGAAAGTGCCTGAAACACACTCTTTTTTTGCCATAGAAAAATACATAATCATTTAGGTTTTTCTTTCTAAAGCATCATAGAAATAGCAATGACAGACATCATTCTTAGGATGGTATGCTGAGGAATGTAGTCAATTCTAAATGATAACTTCACTTTCGCTTCCAAAATAAGATCAGGGGATTTGGGGGGTCCTCATTAACAATACACCTCATGTTAATTTATTTCTTAGGGCCTTAATTTGACTTGCAGGTCTAGTTTCTCTTGGATTACAATTATTACATTATCTAAGTAGTATAGACTGCCTTTTCTCTTGAAGCAAGATCAACTATAATAAAGATTCTCTAAGTTTTAGAAATGGTAGTATGTAGTGACTTTATAATGTTTTAGGCCTGAAGCCAATAATAATTAAGAATTGGAACATTTCCTGAGATCCATTTGACTTGATGGGATTTGGAACCTAAATATATGTAGTAGGAAGTTTCTAATTTAGAAGTTAAGCTGTTACGATGCATAATTTTATGTGTCATCCTGGCTTGGCCATGTGGTGCTTAAGTATTTGTTCAACATTATTCTGGGGGTGTCCATGAGGGTATTTCTGTATGGACTAGTATTTGAATCAGTAGATCCAGTAAAGCAGATTGCCCTCCCCAATGTGGGTGGACATCATCCTATCCACTGAGGCCTGAGTGAAAAAAAACACTGAGTAAAGGAGATTTCGCACAGTCCTTCTCTGCTCCTGGAATCAGACTGGCACTTACACTATTAGCCCTCCTGCTTCTCAAGCCTTCAGACTCAGATTGGAATTATACCATTGGGTTTTCTGGGTCTCCAGTTTGCAGTTGGCAGATCTTGAGACTTCTCAGCCTACATAATTTCACGAGCCAATTCCTTAAAATCTCCCTCCTTTCTATTTCTATTTCTCTTTCCCTTCCTCCTTCCCTCCCTCCCTCCCAGCCTCCCTCTCTTCCTTCCTTCTTTCCTTCCTTCCTTCTTTCCTTCCTTCCTTCCTTCCTTCCTTCCTTCCTTCCTTCCTTCCTTCCTTCCTTCTTTCCTTTTTCTTTCTTCTTTCTCCTTCCTTCCTCTCATCCGTCCACCTCCTATTGATTTTGTACCTCTACAGAACCCAGAGTAATACAGCTATTTATTTATTTTTTATGTATTGAAATTATGAAATATTTTAAGCATACAGAAAAGAGGCATCCTGAACCTGTGATGGAAGGCACTGATGGCAGAGCATAGTTTCCTTGGTATTCTTGTCAACAATGTATAATCTCAACCTAATCATTAGAAAGTATCTGACAAACTCCAATTGTGGGACATTTGACAAAGTAACTGACAAGTGTCAAGTCAAGAAAGGCAAGGAAAGACTGAAGTACTGTCACAGACTGCAAGAGATTAAGGAGAAGTAACCGCCAAATGCAATGTGTGATTCTAGATAGGATTATAGAATAAAAAAGGACACTAGTGGAAAAACGGGACATTCCAATACCATCTTTGTTTTAGTTAATCATGTTGTATTCAAGTTAATATCCTGGTCTGATCATTGTACTATGGTTGTGTAAGATATTAACATTAGGGGTGTAAGCTGAGAAGTATATGGATACTCTGTACTGTGTTTGCAACTTCTCTGCAAGTCTAAAATTAGGTCACAATAAAAAGTTAAAGGAAGGGCTGGGCACGGTGGCTCAAGCCTGTAATCCCAGCACTTTGGGAGGCTGAGGTGGGTGGATCACCTGAGGTCAGGAGTTCAAGATTAGCCTGGCCAACATGGTGAAACCCCTTCTCTACTAAAAATACAGAAAATTAGCCAGGCATGGTGGCAGATGCCTGTAATCCCAGCTACTCAGGAGGCTGAGACAGGAGAATCATTTGAACCCAGGAGGTAGAGGTTGCAGTGAGCTGAGATCACACCACTGCACTCCAGCCTGGGCAACAAGAGTGAAACTCCACCTCAAAAAAAAAAAAAAAAAAAAAAAAAGTTAAAAGAAACATTAACGTATAGAAAATGACATGACAAATGCCTATGTACTTAAATCTCAGTTCAAGTCTTAGCATTTTGCCATATTTAATTCATTATATATTTAAAAAGAAAACATAGATAAAACTTAAGCCCCCTTTTATTTCTTTCCTGAACCCCTTCTTTTCTTGCTTCCCTTATGAGCATTGTCCTGAATTTGATGTTAATCTTGTGCATGTTTAAATGCTGTTTTACATATTAGTATATTGTTTTACCTTTGAGGACAAAAACTTAAGTAAATTTGAAATAATATTTAGTATTATATACTAGTATATACTTAGTACATAATACTACTAAACTGTACACTTAGAAATGATTAAAATGGTATTTTTTTCTTTTATTAAAGTTATTTTTAATTGACATTTATATGTTTATGGGGTACAACATGATATTTGGATATGCATATTGTGTAATGGTCATATCAAGCTAATTACCATAGCCATCATTTGAAATATTTATCTTTTCTGTGGTGAGAACATTTGAAATCATCTTTTTTAGCCATTTTTAAGTATACAGTACATTATTATTAACTGTCATCACCTTGCTGTGCAATAGAGCACCAGACTTATTCCTCTTGTCTAACTGAAACTTTGTACCTGTTGACAAACATCTTCCCTTTCCCTCTTTTCTCCCCAAAATGGTAAATTTTATATGTATTTTACCAGTAAAAACAATTAAGGGGAAAAAAAGAACCAAGTAAATGGGCTTCAAGTGATGCTCTTCAGAAACAAGGACGTTGCCTTATTTCAGTTGCTTATTTTGCTTTATGAGAATTATTGTGACAAGGACTTCCTTCTTCCAAACCATATTCTTAGCTGAAATATTTATAATGTTTGTTTTCGGGGGCAGGGAGAGGATGGGTATGATTTCCTATGCTCTGTTTGTATGTTCATTCCCAGACACAACCTTATCAAGGCTCATGTACTTAATTAAAGTGGGGGACAGATGGTGAAAATAGAGTGTGTTGGTGTAGGCAAGGTTAAACCGCATCATACCGCTGCCAAAGGCTACACACTCTGCTTGGTGCTTTCCCGTGGTTGGTAGTTTAGTTTTGTGACAGCCTCTGAGTTGTGTATTTTCATTCTAATATTAAGTTGTGCAATTCAGAGGACCTAGATTCGCCTCCAGAGTCCAGAGACTCCCTGCAGTTATGCTGCCGCTTTTTGAGAACTGACCTCCGCTGAGTTGTTCATGCATCATGAGTTGACACAGTCCACTGGGCTAATAGAGGGGAGCTACAGGTTCCCTCTCCCACAGCTTTACCATCTAGCTTGGCCATGAATGCAACTTACAGACTGAATTCTGCTGTACATATAACATTTAATGGCCAGCAGGCACAAAAACATCACAGAACCTTGTTCTGTAAGCTCCAAAACTGTGCTGTCCAACAGGGTGGCCACTAGCCACATGCGGCTACTAAAATTTAAATGGAATTAAACAAAAATTGGTTCTTCAGTCACATTAGCCACATTTCAAGTGGTTGGTGACCACCTGTACTAGTGGCTACCTTATTAGTCAGGCGAACAAAACATTTATGTTATCTCAGAAAGTCCTGATGGACAGAGCTGCTCTAGACAGTCCCTGTGGTCTGTCCTTTGGTGAATCTGGAGAACACTGAACAAAAAGTTTCATTAGCAGCAGATGGGACAATATTCTAGCATCAGGATTGGGCTAACTTTCTTGACAGCATCAGGTGACCAAATTTCCTCCAAAGCATTTAGAAACAGGACTATCAGATTCCAGGCCCTGCATCCTGCCACTTCTAGCAGCAGCAGGTTCATTTTTAAGCTGGCTTTGCTGCATCTATAAAATAGAGATGATAATGTTCTCTTAATTTTCCTTAAGAGGATATCAAGTACTAGTGTCTTTAAATGTTGATAGGCTGTTACATATGTCATACCAATTCAGAATTTAATAACATATACACTGCATATTCAAATTTTCAGTCTTTCATAGCATAAGAAATTTATTAGGAAAATAGGACTACCACGACCACAGATGCTACAGACTGCATGCCGTTCTGACAGGGAGAGCCATGACCAAAGAGCAGTATTTTTTAGCAAACAGTTCTACTGAAAACCAACATGAGAACAGAAGTAATCAAAAATGTTTGAGACATTAAATGCAGGACTGTGACTCCATATTGCCATTTACTGTACTTTGTGTTATAGTATATGAAAGCTAATCTCCTATCTATAGAATGTTAAGCTGACACTCAAGACAGTCAAAGCCTGCCATAATTCAATATCCCACACTATTTTCACAACCAGTGAATGATTTCACCTGTTAAATAAAAGCGTTTACCCTTAAAAAATGTGATGTGATGAGGTAGGATTCTCTCTTTCTTAAAAATATTTCTAGAACTACTAAAAAACTTCCATTTACAAAATAGTGGGTAAAAATATTCCTCTGGATTGTACAAGAAGGGAGTCAGGGACACTGATAAGACATAGTATGTGATATCGGTCAGACTTGCTGTCTTTCTCTGTGGCTTCACCCAAGGCTGGACGCTCCTTGCTTTTAGTGTCTCAATTTTCTGCAGATAAATCTTTAGTTTCTTGATCAGCCACTTCAGCCTGTTTTTTCCTTTTTCCCCTTTCGTTTGCTTTTTTTTTTGTCTGAAGATTTATCCTTTCCTGCTGCCTGTTTGGGCTTTGTTTCACTTTGTTGGAGCAGGTTTAGTGGACCACCTTGCAGATCTCTTCATGGGGTCTCCCTTCACCGACGCTTCAGCTGGGCTGACCTTCCTCTTGGACATCTTGGCGGCACGGAGGGTGTGGGCTGGGTGTCTGCAGACTGTGGTGCACTGAGAGCCTTCCCGAAACTGGGCTGCCTGGCCACAGCTGCTGCTGTTCCCATCTGAGAACTACAATCTTATATTCAGCATGCAGCCAAGTACTTCTAAAACTCTGATCAGGACTGCATCTCAGATTTTATTTTAGAAAACCATAGGTATGGAATATCATATTTTATTATGAAGACATTCTAATCTGCTGCTTTATAGAAGTCTCAACTCTAAAACTGTACTCATGATGTTAATCCCCACACTTGCTCCTCCTCCAATGTTCTTTAGAAACAGCACCGTCATCTGCCCGTCTTCTCAGTACCACAGGCTGGCCTCATCCTGGACATCATTCCTTCTCTCACACACTTTCATTCCTGCATCCAGTCACTCAGAAAGTCCCATCAGTCCCATCTCCTGACATATGTTACATCTGTCTACTTCTGTTGCCTTCACTGCTTCCACCTTGTCCAGTCTACCAACTCTCAACTGGCTCTTCCCACTTTTCTTGGGCTCCCTTCTAGTTATTATTGTATAGGAGGTAGATTTTTTTTTTTTTTTTTTAGAAACACAAATCATATTATGTGCTTAAGACCCTTCAATGGCATCCCACTGTTTTTAGAATAATCTTTAAATTCTCAAAATGGTCCCATGGGCCCTGCATGACATGGCCTCACCCACATTTTCAGCCTCATTTGCAGCCATTTCCCTGTTTGTTCTCTACACTCCAGTCCCACTGACTGTTTCACTTCCTGAACTAAAGGTGTTTAAAGCCACTGCTCTTCACTGAGATACTCCTAGACGAATATCCCAGGGGTATCCACAGAGAAGAGGGTGAATGTGACACTTGCAGATGACATTTTAATTAAGATTAAAACTGACAAATGGCCCCAGTCTATTGCTTTTTGAAAACGAGGTCTTGGGAAAGAACCACTACTTGCCCTTGGAGAGCCTGGGAGAGTTAGAAAATGGTGCCCCTCCAGGTGAATGCAGTCCCCGTGCTGCATGGATTGGATTTCAGCGTCTACGCACCCAGGGTGAGGCACTCTGTGAAGGACGTGACCTGCACAGCCAGAATGGTGACCTCCTCTGGAGATATCAGTCGGTTTGCTTCCAAATTAAAACAAATTTGGAAGCAAATTTGGCTAGGATGACATTGTATATTTACCTTTCCAAGCCAGCATGGTTCTGTCTGTGCTGCTAGCTCTGTAGCTGTTTTTCAGAGTTGAAGACCAGGTGTGATTTACAACCTAGAATGTCTCTAGCTGCTGGCATCTAAGTTTGGCACTGAGCACTTAAAGCGCCCAGACTGTGGTGTTTTACTATGTGGAGGAAGGCCTCTTTGGAGAGGCACAACATTTTTTCATCTGACATGTTTGCTGTTGTGGAAATGGCTTGAAGTATTTGAGTCCTGGCGGCAGAAAACATGGGAGGAGACTTAATTCTTGCTGAGCATGAATCATCCTATACAAATTAAAAGTGATCACTTTTAAAAGCAGTTTCATTGCTGGTATAAAACTATTCATCAGTCATTAGATTGCTTTGATGTGTATATCATATATCTGTGTGTCTCTGCCAGGATCCTAGCATGAACCTCTCCCTGAACAAACACTGAATAAATATTGCTATGATTTTGCTCATTACTGATACTTTTGTCTTTGACTTAGAGACAGTTTTGTTTCTTGTTTTTAACTCTGTGTTGAATATGAGTTCTGTTATTTTTCTGTTTTTTATATTTATGGAAGTGCCTGAATTTTCCTAGGGGTGAGGTGGGGAATATAGGAAAGTATGAAAAACAACCACACACACACAATTCCTTTGTAATTTCAAACGCTAATGGACGCTCTCTGGAGGTCATTGTCAGATCTCTCAGTAGGAACAGAATTTGAATCTGGGAGCAAGTAATCCCTCTGTAAATGTTTGTTATGATACTGGAATTGCCAAATATGCTGTATCTAATTGAATTTTATTACTGGGGCATGAAAGGCAGTTGGTTGAATGTTGTCACTGAAAAGAATATACTGTGGCCAGCAGATTGTTGCCTATATAGTGCTTATATAAAGACCCTATATCCAAATAAGGTCACATTCTGAGGTCCTGGGGCTTAGGATTTCAACATACAAGTTTTGGAAGGAAATAATTAAACCCATCTCACCATAGTTGAACCTCAACACGAATTAGCCTCAGGAATCAAGCTGTATTTATTTTGTGTTTTTCAGCTATACTTATTTTGGAATTGTCTATAAACTGAACCAGTTTCCATAAAGTAGTTGAATTTTATTCCTTTTTTCCAGATCCAACAGAGCTCATGGTATTGGTTCTGCAGTCAGCATTGTGCTCGCTCTCTTGCTCTCTCGTGCTCTCTGACTCTCTCACTTTCTCTCTCTCTTGCTCACTCTCCCTCTCTCTCATATGTTTCATGAGTCATTAGGCCAAAAAGTGTTAGGTAAATGAAAGCAAATATGACAGCAGCACCTTGAACAAGGGGACCATTTCTTTCCCCCTCAAGTCCATGACCTGTAACATGTCTAACATTCCAGTTCTGAGGATTTTAAATGTAATTAGTTGATCTGTAGTGTGTTTTCACTTGACACCTTGCTTTAGTTACACCATTCTTGCATATCCCACATTTTCCACCTTAGCCTTGTTTAGTTGTGCAGTTTTGACATTCACAGCTCTCCAGTGCTTTGGGCTGAATGTTTATTCCAAGAACTTGCAGCTGACTTTTCTAGCAGGTCATTCTGATGTTGTCCAGGGATGCCGTCAGAGGTGCAGGTTCTTGAAGCACCTTTTCTACTATCTCCCTTTTCTACTCTGGGCCTTTCCCAGTTTCTGGGAGGTCAAGGCATCTGCCAAGCCTCTCTCTCTGCAGCCCACCGGCATCAGTCATACTTGTATGCGCCATCTGTACTTTATTGTTTTTTGTTTGTTTATTTTGAGACAGGGTTTCACTCTGTCACCCAGGCTGAAGTGCAGTGGTGCAATCACAGCTCACTGCAGCCTCAACCTCCCAGACTCAAGTGATCCTCCCACCTCAACCTCCTGAGTAGCTGGGACTACAGATGTGTGCCACCACACCCAGCTAGTTTTTGTTTGTTTTAATAGAGACAAGGTCTCACTATGTTGCCTGGCTGGTCTTGAACTCCTGGGCTTAAGCGATCCTCCTGCCTCTGCCTCCGAAAGTGCTGGGACTACAGGTGTGAGCCACGGTGCCCGACTCCATCTGTACTTCAAAACTCACTCCACTCCCTGTTCCCACAGCACATCATGTGCTAATGTGACTGGTATGTACCCTCTTAGCTTCTGGGTCCTGAAATACAACCCATATTTTTTCCCCCTATCCTTAGAGATCAGGTGGAATTGAAGATTTTCTTCCTTTTTATTAAATGAGTCAAATTTTTTCTCTCCTCAAGTATATTCCAAAATATCAGTAACCTGTTAATAAAATGGCTTATCCCTTCAGAAAACAGAATTTAGGGTTGGTTAGATAATACACATTATCAATCATCATCGTCATCATCATCATCATCATCATCATCCATACCTCTCTAAGGCTGTAGCAGGGTGGAATAGCATGAGCTATTGATTGTACCTGAGCAGAGGAAGGTCTGGGACCCCATCTCTCTGAAGAAATTAGGTGGCTTGAGAGGCCTTCTTAGATCTGAACAATTTCAGTGCCAAAGACCAAAACCCCTTCATAAGCTGCAATTAAACTCTCCCTGATTGCCATGCCTGGCTTTCTGTTGGAGAAAATCCTAGAGGAAAACAAAAACTCCCAAGGAGCTGGGTAGCCAAGACAGGAGCCCAGACCTTCCATCTTCCATCTGGTGACCTGATGGTTCTGGCATTTGACCTCTCTGAAGATAAGAAACCCTGGGTATTACACATGAATTCCAATATCTGAATTGACAAAAGTACTCTCTCCAGGGTAGATATGCTATCAGAGCTTAGATGTAAGGCTGTTTTAAAAATTTCATTCAGAGACCTGAAGTGTCAGGCCCAGCAATATGTATTTGGCCCTTGACATCAGTCCTGTGAGCTAGCTCTCCAGCACTAGGGACTATTCTTGTGTTTAGATCCTCTCTTCTTGGGTTAGATCACAATCAAATAGCTACCAGTTCCTTCCTTTGGGAAGACAATGACCTTGCCTTCCCCACACACATCCATAAATCACTATTCCTCGGACTCCACACCCCAGGTCCAGAATAGTCAGGGTGGCTACTCTAGGACTAATCTCTCTTCCTATCTCCTGGTAAAATGGTTTTAGCAGACATTTGTCCCTGGCAGCTGTTAGTTTCCCCTATCATCACTATATTAAGATATCCTTGGCCAAGCATGGTGGCTCATGCCTGTAATCCTAGCACTTTGGGAGGCTGAGATGGCAGGATCACTTGAGCCCACAAGTTTAAGAGCAGCCTGGGCCACACAGGGAGACCTTGTCTCTACTCAAAATAAAAATATTAGCCGAGTGTGCTGGTAAGCACCTGTGATTCCAGCTACTTGGGAAGCTGAGGCAGGAAGATCCCTTAAGCCCAGGAGGTTGAGGCTGCAGTGAGCCGTCATTAGGCCACCGCACCCCAGCCTGTGTGACAGAGCGAGACTGTATTTTTTTAAAAAAGGAAAGAATAAAAGACCTGCTAGTCCAAGAATTCTTTAACTTTTTGCTTACACATTGGGGCCTTCCTTATTTTTCATAAGGAAAAATAAATTTTAACACTCTATTACTCTTTAATAGAGGGCAGGATTTGAAGCATCCTGAGGTGAAGATAATTCAAAGGCATCCAATACAGATGGCATAAATAGCAAAAATTTGAAAAGTATATTGTTCCCCAGCCTTATTTTTAGGCTCAAATAAACACCCCATTAAGTAGAATGTATACCCTGATCACTTAGAATACTCAAGTTTCGGGGCACCACTTAAAAATAAGGCAGATGCTGTACTTTACTAGGGAAAAGGTATGTTTCTGGCCGGTGGGATCCCTTCACCAGGTCCATGAGATGGACTTGATTGGAAGCAAATACAGAATTGGAGACGGTCAATTGAATGGAAGCTCCTCAGTTCCTAGATCAGTTTCTTGTACATGGTAAATGGGTAAATGGTAGGTAAATGAGAAATACTCTTTGAATAAAGAGTAGGTAAAGGAGAAACACTCTTTGGTAGGTAAATGAGAAATACTCTGTGAATAAAGTACAGTTGTCCCTTGGTATCCATGGAAGATTGGTTCTAGATTCTCCTGAGGATCGCAAAATCCATAGAGGCTCAAGTTCCTTATATAAAATGATGTAGTATTGGCATATAACCTACATACATCCTCCTATATACATTAAATTATCTCTAGATTACTTGGAATACCTACCACAATGCACATGCTATGTAAATAGTTGCTATACTGTATTTTAAAATGTGTATTTGTTTTTCTCTGAATGCTTTAAATCTGTGGTTGGTTAAATTCATGGACATGAAATCCATGGATATGGAGGGCTGACTATATATATCTGTATGTATATGAGTAAATGTATGAATTTATTCACGTCACTTTGGAGCACTAGTCATATGAGACATAGTAAAATGTGGAAAATCCTGACTATATTGGCCTTTTGGTAGCCCTGCCCACGTCACTCAACATGTAGCTGTGGTAAAAGCAAGTTTTCAAGTTCCTGTCAAGACAGTTCAACACATTTACTCTCTTCTGCTTCTCTGACTCCTTCATTTCCTCTCTTTGGAAAGTCATGGGTTGTCAGAACTTTTATGGAAATGAAAACAAAATCTAAGTTGATATTCTAAGACATGAAAGAGTCAGAGTCAAACAAGTCCATTAATATTCTATTCTTTCCTATGCAGTGCTCCAAAGCATGTTTGGTAATGACAAAGGAATAGTTTTGTTTTGATGGATACAAATAGTTATTTATTATTTATTTCATGATCACCATGGTAAGTGTAAACCAAAAATAAAATTCCAGCCACCTGAATGGACCCTTCCTCTCGGCCAAGGGCATTCCAAAGTTAACCCAAAAAATTAGTTTAGATCATGATGGGAAAGGGGAGCCAGACATGACTCATTATTCCCCCCTCCTTTTTGGAATTACTGATAGAACAGAGTCTTTTAAAGTCTGATAAGAAACATTAACAATCTGTTCTCTGAAGCTTCCTACCTGGAGGCTTCATCTGCGTGATAAAACCTTGATCTCCACAACCCCTCATCTTAACCCAGACATTCCTTTCTACTGATTCTAAGTCTTTAGATAATAACAACTTTTTCAACCAATTGCCAATCAGAAATTCATTGAATCTACCTATGATCTGGAACTAACCACCCCAGTCGTGCCGCATTTCTGGACTGAACCAATGTAGATCTTACGTGTATTGATAGATGCCTTATGTCTCCCTAAAATGTATAAAAGCAAGTTGTACCCTGACCACCTTGGGCACATGTTCTCAGGATCTCCTGAGGGCTGTGTCACAGGCTGTTGGTCCCTCATATTTGGCTCAGAATACATCTTTTCAAGATATTTTACTGAGTTTCACCCTTTTCATTGCCATAGACCTGGTATAGAAATTTTAAGAGTGGGTCCTTAGTCCTTAAAAAGCTTGATTTAGTACAGCTAACACTCCAAGGACCTGGTTAAGCGAGGCTGCTTGCCAGAGACATACTTTTTCCTTAGCCAAGTATAACATCTATTAGAGATAAGCAATGGTTCCATATGGTACTTGGTAACAGAGGCTGAGAAAGAATGGGTGTGGGAGAGACAACAAGTGCTATAGGAGTACTTGATGATGTGGTGATCTTCCTTGAGGATTCTGCCATGACATTCAGTTTTTATGTACAAGATCCAGGCACAGTCGTCACTGGGTATCCACGGGGAGTTGGTTCCAGGACCTCCCACAGATACCAAAATCCAGAGATGCACAAGTCCCTGGTATAAAATGGCATCACATTTGCCTATAACCTAGGAATCTCCTCCTGTATACTTTATATCATCACTAGATTACTTATAACACCTAATACAATATAAATGCTATGTAAATCTTTGTTGTATTGTTTAGGGAATAATGACAAGAAGAAGTCTGTACATGTTTAGTCACAGACACAATTTTTTTCAAATATTTTTCTATTCATGGTTGTTTGAATCCACAGATGGGGCATCCACGGATATGGAGGGCCGACTGTATTTCATCAAGTTTCAGTGTAAAAGATGGCAGGGTAATGACTCACCCAGATGATACTTTTATAGTTCCTCCTGGTTCCTTCCTTTGGTGGATGAAGGAAATGCTGTCATACTCACAAGATGACAGTGGGCAGTTAGTTGCCTCAGTAAATGGCCACTCTGTCCTCCCATGACTTAGGCCATAGTCTTGAGTTTGTCCTTTCTCCTAAATACTCTATCAAGTTCTGTTAGCATTTAAAACAAAAATATACACAGGACAATAGAAATGTTGCTATTTTGTTAGGGATATGTTACATAGGTGTATGCATTTGTCAGAACACATCAAACTGTGCAGTAAAAATCTGTGCATTTTACTCTCTAAATTATAACTTAATTCATATGTGTAATACATCCTATTATGTATGGTAATATACATTTTATATTCAGAATATATATGTAGCAATATGCATTTTATATATGTATATGTGCATATTTACTATATGTGTATTCACACATACATACATAGCTAGTGTCCAGTCACCATCTCTACTGCTCACACCCTGACCCAAGCCACCAACAGAACACCTCTCATCTGAATTGTTGCAGTCGTTTTCTGACTGTTCTTGCTTCTATCTTTGCCACCTCTGCAGTGTGTTCTTAGGAATGATTCTTCTTTTTTTTTTTTTTTTTTTGAGATGGAGTCTTGCTCTGTCACCCAGGCTGCAGTGCAGTGGTGCGATCTCAGCTCACTGCAAGCTCCGCCTCCCGGGTTCACGCCATTCTCCTGCCTCAGCCTCTGGAGTAGTTGGGACTACAGGCGCCCGCAACCACGCCCAGCTAGTTTTTTTTTTGTATTTTTAGTAGAGATGGGGTTTCACTGTGTTAGCCAGGATGGTCTCGATCTCCTGACCTCGTGATCCGCCCACCTCTGCCTACCAAAGTGCTGGGATTACAGGCGTGAGCCACTGTGCCCGGCCAGGAATGATTCTTCTGAAAACAGAAATCACATCGTGTCGTTCCTTGGCTCAGAACCCTCCAGTGGCCTTCCATCTCCATGTTTAATTGAAGTCAAAGCCTGGCTGCCATGGCTTGTGAGGCCCCAGATCCCACTACCCCACCACTCCCACCACACCTTCTGTGCCTCTGGGACCACATTCCCTACTACCTCTCTGGCTCACCACCTTCTGGCCCACTGACCTCAAACATCAACTACATGAAGCTCTCCCTCCTCAGGGCCTTTGTACTTACTGTTGTTTCTCCCTGGAAGCTCTTCCCAGATATTCCTGTGACTTTCTCCCCTCACCTCCTTCAAGGTTTTAATCCATGTCACTTTACCAATGGGGCCTTCCCTGATTATCAGATCAAAACTTCTAAGTCCCTGCCATTCCCTTTCTGCACAAAGAGCTGGCACAGTATATAATTACGAGGATGTGCTCTGCTGCCAGACTGTCTGGCTTCACATCATTTTCTAGCTATGTGACTTGGTGCCTCAGTTTGATCACCAATAAAGTGGGGATAAGTATTGTGTCATTAGGGTTGTTGTAAGGATTCATTGAATTGATATATGAAAAGCACTTAAAACAGTACTTGGTACATAGTAAGCTAATGTTAATGTTATTGCTCTTGCTTGCTTCATTTTTTTTTTTCCCATAGCACTTATCAATCACCTTCTCATCTGCTATGTATTTAAACTTTTTTTATGGTTTCTTGCCATTAGAATGTATGCACCATCAGAGCAACAACTTTTTACTTTTTTTCCTTTTCTATTTTCTTTCTTTTCTTTTTCTTCATTACTTTTCAAATTCAATTTAAAAAGAAAATTGAGTTACCAGCTTCATCATTCAGAATAGTGCCTGATATACAGTAGGTACTCAATAAATATTGTGTAATCAATGGGTGAATGAGAGAAGTGTCTGTGCACTTTCAGGAGGTTGTAGGATAAAGTAGGTTAGGGAAGGGGCTGGAAAC
The DNA here is from genome assembly GCF_007565055.1 of Rhinopithecus roxellana. Lineage (NCBI taxonomy): Eukaryota > Metazoa > Chordata > Mammalia > Primates > Cercopithecidae > Rhinopithecus > Rhinopithecus roxellana. Next base: position 134,576,599 of record NC_044558.1, read on the forward strand.
ATTTTCCGCAAAGAGCCAGATAGTAAATATTTTAGGCTTCGTGAGTTATAACTACTCAACTTTGCTGTTGTGGCATGAAAGCTACCATACGTAAACAAATGAATGTGACTGTGTTCCAAAGAAACTTTATAAAAACAGGCAGTGGACCAGATTTGACCATAGGTCATAGTTGGCCAACTCATGGGTTGAGGAATAATTTTTGGCCTTACTTTCCTCCTTCTCATTACTCCTCCCTTCAGCCCGCAATTAGTGCTACTCACTCAGAACTGAAATATAAATAACTTGAAAAGCATTACATTACCCCTTACCATTTGGCTCGGTATTCACTAATTGTACAAATTTTCCATATGTCTCTTAATATTGTAATTGGAAATAAGATTAAGATTATATTTTGAACTTTCCAGCTGTACAGTTTCAGGGCTCTGGTTTTCATTTCTCTTCTCCAGCAGCCGAAAACTGGTGATTCTGGCCAGGAGCACGTACGCTATAAAGGAACAAGTAGCGTTGGCATTCCTCTTACTGTATGGCCGAGAGTGTAACTGACACCCGGTTGGAATAGAAACCAACAGAAATTACCTGCAAGACAAACTGTTTAATTTATAAGATTATTTATAAAAACTTATTCCTCCACAAAACTGTTTCCTAGCCCACAGTTTTTACCAGTCTTCCCAATCAATTTTATATGCTCACAAGTTTCTTCCAGCTTTTTAATACAGTGAGTTTTGACCATGTGACAAACTGAAACTTTGACACAAAATATGTAGCTTTTATTGGTATAATTAAAGCAGATCAGGAATTATACTCATTTTGCTGATAAGATGCATTATAATTAGATGAATAAGCCATCCAACTATGTGACTGCAACTGATGTAAATTTTATGCAAACATAAATGGTTTCTGTGTCACCTCTTCTGAATGTAGCAGTACACCCTTATTGTCAGTGCTAACAGTTTTCCACTTGCCGTTTAATTATCGTCATCATTTTATATGTGTGGAAAGAGAACAAACCTGGACCATACTCCCCATTTGTTGGGGTTTTCTTGCTCCCTGTGTTGCTCCTTTTTTTTTTTTTTTTTTTTAAGACGGAGTCTCGCTCTGTCGCCCAGGCTGGAGTGCAGTGGCGCGATCTCAGCTCACTGTAAGCTCCGCCTCCTGGGTTCACGCCATTCTCCTGCCTCAGCCTCTCGAGTACCTGGGACTATAGGCGCCTGCCACCACGCCCGGCTAATTTTTTGTATTTTTTAAATAGAGACGAGGTTTCACTGTGTTAGCCGGGATGGTCTCAATCTCCTGACCTCGTGATCTGCCCGCTTCAGCCTCCCAAAGTGCTGGGATTATAGGCGTGAGCCACCGCACCAGGCCGATCGTGGCTTATTGTATGAACCTTTTCATCAGCTCTCTTCTGGTTATTCCTAAGCATTAATAGCAGAGAGCCAGAAGGCTCCATTTCCTTTTACCTCATCCTATTTTCCCTTGCTGTTTCATTTATTTGCTTACTTACTAGCTTTGCCTTTTTTTATTTTGTGGCGTTTCATTTTAGTGAACAAGAGAAGTAACTTTTACTAATGTATTGTCATTAATACGCCCTCTTTTATACTCTGCCTTACAATCGTCTTTGAGCGGCTGTTTCATTTTCTGGATGTGCATGTGCATGTGTGTGTTTGTGTTTGTGAGGGTGGTTAAAATAACAAGTATTGTATTATTTGGTTTATAAATATTTGGTGAGCCCTTAGTATGCTTGAGGTTATGATAGAGAAATAAAATATCTAAGACAATATATAATGGTTGAAGGTGTTTGAAAATTTTATGTTTTAAATATATGGATAAAAAATGGAAATGTTTTGTTATGGAAAGCTTCAAATATATAAAAATATAGATAGAATACCCAGCTGGGTGCAGTGGCTCACACTTATATTCCCAGTATTTGGGAGGCTGAGGCGAGCATATTGCTTGAGCCCAGGAGTTCAAGACCAGCCTGGGCAACATGGCGAAACCCTGTCTCTACAAAAAATACAAAAATTAGACAGGTGTGGTAGTCCCAGCTACTTGGGAGGCTGAGATAGGGGGATTTATTGAGCCTGGAGAGGTTGAGGCTGCAGTGAGCCATGTTGGCACCACTGCACTCCAGCCTGGGTGATAGAATGAGACTCTGTTTCAAAAAATATATGTATAGATAGATAGAATAGTGTAGTGTACCCTCACATACCATCATCCATTTTCAACAATTGTCAACTTACGGCTAATCTTGTTTTATCAATATCTTTACCCTTATTTTCTTCTATTTTATTTTAAAGCAAATTCCAAATGTATCATTTCATCCATGAGTATTTTGCAACTTGGCTCTACAAAATAAGGACTCAAAAAAGATAAGTATAATAGCATTATTAATAACCTTAGAATGACAGTAATTCCTTAATATCAAATACACGCTGTTCAAATTTCCAGTTATACCATCCATTCTAAACTTATTTTATAGTTTTTTTTTTTTTTTTTTTTTTTTTTTGAGACAGAGTCTCGCTCTGTCGCCCTGGCTGGAGTGCAGTGGCCGGATCTCAGCTCACTGCAAGCTCCACCTCCCGGGTTTACGCCATTCTCCTGCCTCAGCCTCCCGAGTAGCTGGGACTACAGGCGCCCGCCACCTCGCCCAGCTAGTTTTTTTTTGTATTTTTTTTTAGTAGAGACGGGGTTTCACCATGTTAGCCAGGATGGTCTCGATCTCCTGACCTCGTGATCCGCCTGTCTCGGCCTCCCAAAGTGCTGGGATTACAGGCTTGAGCCACCGCGCCCGGCCAATATAGTTTTTTTTTTTCTTGCTCTGTTACCCAGGCTGGAGTGCAGTGGCACTATCTTGGCTCACTGCAATCTCTGCCTTCCGGGTTCAAGTGATTCTCCTGCTTCAGCGTAGATGAGGTTTCACTATATTGACCAGGCTGATCTTGAACTCCTGACCTCAAGTGATCCGCCTGCCTTGGCCTCCCAAAGTGCTGAGATTGCAGGGGTAAGCCACTGTGCCTGGCCGTATTTTACAGTTTGAAGCCTCCTGAGGAGGCTGAGTTGGGAGGATCACTTGAGCCCACGAGTCTGAGGCTAGCCTGGGCAATACAGCCAAACCCCAATAAAAAAAAAATGTGTGTTGTAACATTAGATATCACCCCTGCTGCCAACACCCCTGACCTTTTCCGGTTTCATCACTTCCCCTGCCCTTGTTTTGCCCTTTCCAAGTGATTCTGAATAATTTTCTAGGGATGTTAGAGCAGATTGATGATGAGAAGGGTTTGGGCTAATGGAGTGGGGAGGAAAAAAATACGCGATGACAGATACGTAGCAGGGAACCAGAAAACAAGGAGGGCTGTGTTTAAGAATCTCTAAAATGTTGCAGACATACGGACCTTTAGTGGTTGAGGTTTAAAGGGAGAGATTTTTTTGAATTAAAACCCGAATGGCTTCTTCAGAGCTGTTATTTTTGGATCAAAAGTAAGAAACTGAGGCATGGGGAGAGGAATTCTGGCCTTATTTTTTACTTTGGTAGCCAATTTCTACCTCATCTGGGCAGGGCTTGTTGTCCCGAGGAGGAAAGGCCTCAGTGTGTGTGTCTAGTGATTGAGTGCGCCTTGGAGCCAGTGGGAGGGCTTGGAAAAACACTGATTGCTGGGCCTGCCCCTGAAGTTTCTGATTCAGCAGACCTAGGGTGGGGTCCAGAGATTTGCATTTCTTTCTCTCTTTTTGTTTTTTGAGTTGGAGTCTGGCAATGTCTCTCAGGCTGGAGTGCAGTGGTGAGTGGTGCAATCTCAGCTCACTGCAACCTCCACCTCCCAGGTTCAAGCAATTCTCCTGCCTCAACCTCCCAAGTAGCTGGGACTACAGGTGCACATCACCACACCTGGCTAATTTTTGTATTTTTAGTAAAGACAAGATTTCGCCACGTTGGCCAGGATTGTGTCAAACTCCTGACCTCAAGTGATCCACCCATCTCAGCCTCCCAGAGTGCTGTGCTTACAGGCGTGAGCCACCATGCCTGGCGGGATTTGCATTTCTTACTAGCTCACAGGTGATGCTGCTGTTCCAAAACGCAGACCTAGTAGTGCCTGCTTCTCCCTTTTGATCTGTTTTGTTTTTTATTTTAAATTAAATTTTTATGAGTACATAGTAGGTGTGTGTCTTTATGGGGTACATGAAATATTTTGATACAAGTATACATCACATAATAATCACATCAGGGTAAATGGCATATCTGTCACCTCAAGCATCTATCATTTCTTTGTGTTATGGACATTCCAATTATATTATTTTCGCTATTTATAAATGTACAGTAAGTTATTGTTGACAGTTTTCACCCTGTTGTGCTACCAAATATGATCTGTTTTTAAGAGAGTTTCTCTTTGCCAAGATTGTATTGCTGCACACATTGGCAATCATTGTGTAATTGATTAACCTTCTGCAGCAGCTTCTTGCTGGAAAAAAAATTAAAAACTAAACTGTTGAGAAAGGTATGAGTAATTTGTGTGAAAACATATTCTATTTTCATAATGACCACAGAATACTGTGGCGTTCTACCAGCCTACTCGAATGTATGTGAACATTCTCCCTTTCTCTGAAGATTTCTTCTTTTAAGTGTCTTAGTTTCAGTGAATTGTCTCTATCTTGGGTAAGAAGTTCAGGGTTCTCTTTCAAACCCAAGCATTTTACCTAAAGAAAGCTGAGAAAGCTAGGACAGATGTAATTCTCACAAAAGTTTGAAAGAAACTTGCAAATTTTCTTATGGCCTTTCTTTTCTTCACAGAAATTCTGGGTAGCCAGTCTGACCTAAGACATCAGTCAGCAACCCTGCAAAAATTACAGTGTCCTGCCAACGCTTTAGCCACCACACCCATCACACCTATGCTGGAACTTTCCTTGATATTTCACCCCATTCAAATCTGCTCTAAATGGTTCCTGACCAAACCTGAAATATACCCTAAACATACTAACAAACTTCTTTTGGGTCTTTTTTTTTTTTTGGTCTTTTACTGTAATATTTGAATCTTATCCCCAAGAGCTTGCTTATCTAAAACTTTCCTAAATTTATTTTTATTAAGCCATTGGAATAAGAAACCACTAGCCTGAGAACTCCTGCAAACAGAGCTCATTTCACTGTTTACATCACCCAACAAATAAGAGGCTTCTCCAGTTTGAACTATGACTTTGAACCCCCACTTCACTCCTTTGTTGTGGTAGTGATTAATATATTTCCTGGTACCTTTTTCTTTAGCAAGTCATTCAAAGAAGCATATATTAGCCACTTAGAATCCGGAAATAAATTTACTACTTTGTGAGAATTACTGGATGGTGAAATTTTTTGTTCTTTGGGATTTTTTTTTTTCTTTTTATTGAGACAAGGTCTTTCTCACCCAGGCTGGAGTGCAGTGGCACAATCACGGCTCACTGCAGCCTTGAGTTCCTGGGCTCAAGTGATCCACCCACTTCAGCCTCCTCAGGAGCTGGGACTACAGACACATGCCACCACACCCAGCTTAGTTTGTATTATTTTTTGTAGATACAGGGTCTCACTATGTGGGCTAGGCTATTCTCAAACTCCTGGGCTCTAGTGACCCTCCTGCCTTGGCCTCCCACAGTAGCAGGATTATAGATGTGAGCCACTTTGCCTGGCTTGGATGGCAAAGTTGTAATTTTCTAAGTGGTTTGTCCACCCAAAGGACTCAATTATAGCTAGCAGGTTTCTGGGTAAGCAAAGAATGAATGAGAAGAAATGGAGCTGGATATTCTGAGCCTTTTATTTTGAACCATAGGTTCATATAATTGGATTATTCATGATCCTTGATTTGTGACATATTGTCATCATAGTCTTAGATGCAGAGGTCCATGAATGTCCTACCTCATTCATTATTTATTTGGTTCATTTTTAAAATGGGATTTCTATTTCTAATTTCTAACCATCAGCTTCTCTTTCCTAATGTTTCAAATACAAAAGTTTTATTTGGAAAGTAATCCTAGGAAAGACTTAGAGAAATAAAGAAGAGAACTGATAAACGATGCATTATCAAACAAGTTACCACTCTGAGTAGATCTTAATTGTCTGGATAATTCTGGGAACCAACATAAATTACATGAATCAGAATTTTCTCTTTCTAGGGGAAAGTGTGCTGGAATATTTAAAGCTGATAACTTTAAAATTTAAAGGGACATTAATTATCTGGCATTTTCAGACCACCACATGCAATGGCAGAGAGCTCCTTGAAATCTGGGACCGTTAAAAGTTGGGCTGGCATGCATGGAATTAGAGGGCACCAATTACATCTGCCTTAGTTAGAAGCTAAACAGTATTATTAATGCATATATTTCTAAGGAATTCCTGATTAAATAAGTTACAAATGAATTTTATGCTTTCAATATTTAGGCAACAATGAATGGTTCTTTCCTAGTTAAAGTAAAGAACTTAAATGGGATTGACATTGGGATTCTTAACGCCTGACAAGCTTTAAAGACCATTGCATAGTTTGATGAGTTTTAGCAAATGTATAAACTTGTGTAACCTATATCTCAATCAAGATATTGACCAGAAATTCCACTGGTGTCTCCTTTCAGTCACTCACCATTTTCTGTAAGTAATTATTGCTCTACCTTCTATCATAGGTTGCCTGTTCTTCACTTTCATATAAAAGTATCATACAGTACATGGTCCTTTCTGTCTGGCTTCTTTTGCTCAACATAGTGTTGCATGTATTATTTGCTCCATCTCTTTACTGCAGAGTAATATTCCATTGTATTAGAATAATATTTCATTATATTAATTATGTGAGGAAGCCCAGGGGATCTTCCTCTCAGAAATGTTTTTGAGGATTTAAGAAAGTCTTTTTAGAGACCAGGGGATATTCTAAAGCTTTTTTATTTAGCCTTTTCATTTTAAAAAATACGTTGTCCTAGCCCTGAAAATTAACATAGCTTTATCAACACAGATGCCTGCCAAATTAGGCTGCCTCTAAAACAGCTCCAGTCATGGGCAAGGCAGAATTTTAATAAATATGAATGCTCTATTCTTAGTATTTCACCACTTCAAGTTGTGTGTTTCTTATTCTTCTGTGTAGTTCTTTAAAACCCATTTGAAATTTATTGAAACTGATTCTGTGGCCTTGCATATATGCCTTATCCTGGTGAATATAACGTGTAGACTTGAATGTATATTCTGCATTTGGGTGTTTTGTTCTATAAATTGAATTAGGTCAAGATGGTTGATAACATTGCTCAAATCTTGTGTGTTACTGAGTTTTTTTCCTACCGTATCTATCAATTCAAAAGAAGGTTGAAAAAGAACAAATGATAGATGGGACAAACAGAAAAGAAATAGCAGGACGATAGACTTAAATCCAACCTTATCAGTAGACTTCAATCCAACCAGGTCAACCATATTTATATTACGTTAAATATAAGTGGATTAAATTTGTCTAATTCTCCCTTAATACTATCAGTTTTTGCTTCATGTATTTGGAAGCTCTGTTATTAGTTGCAAAAATATTTGTGCTTGTTATGACTTCCTGAAGAATTAACTCTTATCATTGTAAAATATCTTTCTTTCTAGTCATGCTTCCTGATTTGTGGTTTTTTTAATATACCTGCTCCTGCTTTCCTATGCTTGCATGTGTATGTTATCTCATTTTTCATCCTTTTACTATTATATCTCTTTATATTTAAAGTCTCTATTAATAGCATGTAATTAGGACTTAAAAGCTAATCTGATGGTCTCTGGCTCTTATCAGTGTTTATTGCATTTGTACTTAATGTAATTTTTTAAATGTCATTAAAAATTGTTTTCTTGCCATTCTAACTGGTGTGAGATGGTATCTCATTGTGGTTTTGATTTGCATCTCTCTGATGGCCAGTGATGATGAGCATTTTTTCATGTGTCTGTTGGCTGTATGAATGTCCTCTTTTGAGAAATGTCTGTTCATATCCTTTGCCCACTTTTTGATGGGGTTGTTTGTTTTTTTCTTGTAAATTTGTTTGAGTTCTTTGTAGATTCTGGATATTAGCCCTTTGTCAGATGAGTAGATTGCAAAAATTTTCTCCCATTCTGTAGGTTGCCTGTTCACTCTGATGGTAGTTTCTTTTGCTGTGTAGAAGCTCTTTAGTTTAATTAGATCCCATTTGTCAATTTTGGCTTTTGCTGCCGTTGCTTTTGGTGTTTTAGACATGAAGTCCTTGCCCATGCCTATGTCCTGAATGGTACTACCTAGATTTTCTTCTAGGGTTTTTATGGTATTAGGTCTAACATTTAAGTCTCTAATCCATCTTGAATTAATTTTTGTATAAGGAGTAAGGAAAGGATCCAGTTTCAGCTTTCTACTTATGGCTAGCCAATTTTCCCAGCACCATTTATTAAATAGGGAATCCTTTTCCCATTTCTTGTTTCTCTCAGGTTTGTCAAAGATCAGATGGCTGTAGATGTGTGGTATTATTTCTGAGGACTCTGTTCTGTTCCATTGGTCTATATCTCTGTTTTGGTACCAGTACCATGCTGTTTTGGTTACTGTAGCCTTGTAGTATAGTTTGAAGTCAGGAAACAACAGGTGCTGGAGAGGATGTGGAGAATTAGGAACACTTTTACACTGTTGGTGGGATTGTAAACTAGTTCAACCATTATGGAAAACAGTATGGCGATTCCTCAAGGATCTAGAACTAGATGTACCATATGACCCAGCCATCCCACTACTGGGTATATACCCAAAGGATTATAAATCATGCTGCTATAAAGAGACATGCACACGTATGTTTATTGCGGCACTATTCACAGTAGCAAAGACTTGGAATCAACCCAAATGTCCATCTGTGACAGACTGGATTAAGAAAATGTGGCACATATACACCATGGAATATTATGCAGCCATAAAAAAGGATGAGTTTGTGTCCTTTGTAGGGACATGGATGCAGCTGGAAACCATCATTCTTAGCAAACTATCACAAGAAGAGAAAACCAAACACCGCATGTTCTCACTCATAGGTGGGAACTGAACAATGAGATCACTTGGACTCGGGAAGGGGAACATCACACACTGGGGCCTATCATGGGGAGGGGGCAGGGGGGAGGGATTGCATTGGGAGTTATACCTGATATAAATGACAAATTGATGGGTACTGACAAGTTGATGGGTGCAGCACACCAACATGGCACAAGTATACATATGTAACAAACTTGCACGTTATGCACATGTACCCTAGAACTTAAAGTATAAAAAAAAAAAATTGTTTTCTTTCAGTAGCCGTAGGGGTACAAGTGGCTTCGGTTACATGGATGAATTGTATAGTGGTGAAGTCTGGGATTTTAGTGCTCCTGTCACCTGAATAGTGTACATTGTATCTAATAGGTAGTTTTCCATCCTTACCTCCCTTTCACTCTCCCTGCTTCTGAGTCTCCACTGTCCACTCTGTATGTCTTTGCATACTCTCTCTTAGCTCCAACTTATACAATACTTAATCTGATTATTTATATGCTTCAGTTTGAGTCTACCACCTTGGCTATTGATTTTTCTTCCTCTTATGTGTCTATTGTTCCTTCATTACTGCCTTTGGATTTAATAAAATCAAGGCTGAGGCTGCAAGGTTTTATGAGCCCAGGAATTCAAGACCAGCCAACTGGCAACATAGTGAGAGCTTGTCTCAAAAAACAAATAAAAAGTAAAGATTCTGTGAATTCATATTCTCCACAACACTTGGCTATGTCAATATTTTTTTCACTAATTGGGTATAAAACATTATCACATTCCTTTAGATTCCTCATTTATTAATGATATTAAGTACCTCTTCATATTTTTATTGGTTGAAAACATTTCTTCTGCCAAATGATTGTTCACATCCTCATGCCTCCCATTTTTTCATTGATTTCTAGGAATTCTACACTTGGAATACCACTGAACTGGACCACTTATATTTGACTACTTTTAACTTATTAGAGAAATCTTTGGCCTTTGAGTCTATTGCCGGTTCCTGACTACCTGTTTAATTTGCAAAACCTTCCAAATTGGGCCCCCTTATCCTACTCTGTTTTTCCCCTTAGCACCTACCACCTTCGCCATGTTACATACATGTTTATTACTTGTATGTACTGTCTTTCCCTTACTAGTGCATGTAGGCTGCTACATGATAAATACAGAGATTAAGAGTTAGCATTTTGAACTTTCAAAGCAATTTAAACATTGTCATAATATTTTTATTAAATGAAGGGATTGGTCTCCAATGAATTGGAAACATTTTTAAAAACTAGTTCTTCACTACTTTGAAAAGCATGGTCTAGATTATCTCATACCTTCACATAATAGCATTTGAAAGGCTCATTGAACAGAAGAGATAGCTCAGTAACTATTATACCTATCGAACTTGAAAAAGTGTTTATGTTCTACACAAAATATAATTGCTAACAAAGACGAATATATTTTTCTGATTTAGTGAGAAGGTATGTTTTTCTAACTAACATGGGCATTACTTTGTGTTATTGGTATTCCCATGTTTATAGCTGAGCCTGGTATGTGTCTCTTTGTTTTATGTATATGTATATATAAATATATCTATACAAAATACTTTTTAAAAATTATACTTTAAATTCTAGGGTACATGTGCACAATGGGCAGGTTTGTTACATAGGTATACATGTGCCACGTTGGTTTGCTGCACCCATCAACTCGTCATTTACATTAAATATTTGTCCTAATGCTCTCCCTCCCCCACCCCCAACCCCCGACAGGTCCGGGTGTGTGATGTTCCCCACCCTGTATCCAAGTGTTCTCATTGTTCATTTCCCACTTATGAGTGAGAACATGCAGTGTTTGGTTTTCTGTCCTTGTGATAATTTGCTGAGAATGATGGTTTTCAGCTTCATCCATGACCTGCAAAGGACATGAACTCATCCTTTTTTATGGCTGCATAGTATTCCATGGTGTATATGTGCCACATTTTCTTTTCTTTTTCTTTTTTTTTTTTTTTTTTGATGTTTATCATAGGCTTTTTTTTTTTTTTTTTAATACTTTAAGTTCTAGGGTACATGTGCACAACGTGCAGGTTTGTTACATATATACTTGTGCCACGTTGGTGTGCTGCACCCATCAGCTCATCAGCACCCATCAACTCATCGTTTACATCAGGTATAACTCCCAATGCCATCCCTCCCCCTTCCCCCTCCCCATAATAGGCCCCGGTGTGTGACGTTCCCCTTCCAGAGTCCAAGTGATCTCATTGTTCAATTCCCACCTATGAGTGAGAACATGCGGTGTTTGGTTTACCGTTCTTGCGATAGTTTGCTGAGAATGATGGTTTCCAGCTGCATCCATGTCCCTACAAAGGACACGAACTCATCCTTTTTTATGGCTGCATAGTATTCCATGGTGTATATGTGCTACATTTTCTTAATCCAGTCTGTCACTGATGGACATTTGGGTTGATTCCAAGTCTTTGCTATTGTGAATAGTGCTGCAATAAGCATACATGTGCATGTGTCTTTATAGTAGCATAATTTATAATCGTTTGGGTATATAACCAGTAATGGAATGGCTGGGTCAAATGGTACTTCTAGTTCTAGATCCTTGAGGAATCGCCATACTGTTTTCCACAATGGTTGAACCAGTATACATTTCCACTAACAGTGTAAAAGTGTTCCTATTTCTCCACATCCTCTCCAGCACCTGTTGTTTCCTGACTTTTTAATGATTGCCATTCTAACTGGTGTGAGATGGTGTCTCATTGTGGTTTTGATTTGCATTTCTCTGATGGCCAGTGATGACGAGCATTTTTAATGTATCTGTTGGCTGTATGCATGTCCTCTTTTGAGAAATGTCTGTTCATATCCTTTGCCCACCTTTTGATGGGGTTGTTTGTTTTTTTCTTGTAAATTTGTTTGAGTTCTTTGTAGGTTCTGGATATTAGCTCTTTGTCAAATGAGTAGATTGCAAAAATTTTCTCCCATTCTGTGGGTTGCCTGTTCACTCTGATGGTAATCTCCCTTGTTGTGCAGAAGCTCCTCAGTTCAATTAGATCCCATTTGTCAACTCTGGCCTCCGTTCACATTTTCTTAATCCAGTCTATCATTGATGGGCATTTGAGTTCGTTCCAAGTCTTTGCTATTGTGAATAGTGCCACATCAAACATACGTGTGCATGTGTCTTTATAGTAGCATGATTTATAATCCTTTGAGTATATACCCAGTAATGGGATCACTGGGTCAAATGGTATTTCTGGTTCTAGATTCTTGAGGAATTACCACACTGTCTTCCACAATGGTTGAACTAATTTACACTCCCACCAACAGTGTAAAAGCATTCCTGTTTCTCTACATCCTCTCCATCATCTGTTGTTTCCTGACTTTTTAATGATTGCCATTCTAACTGGTGTGAGATGATATCTCACTGTGGTTTTGATTTGCATTTCTCTGATGACCAGTAATGATGAGCATTTTTTTCATGTGTCTGTTGGCTGCATAAATGTCTTCTTTTGAGAAGTGCATGTTCATATCCTTTGCTCACTTTTTGATGGTTTTTTTCTTGTAAATTTGTTTAAGTTGTTTATAGATTGTGGATATTAGCCCTTTGTCAGATGGCTAGATTGCAAAAATTTTCTTCCTTTTGTAGGTTGCCTATTCACTCTGATGGTAGTTTATTTTGCCATGCAGCAGCTCTTTAGTTTAATTAGATCCCATTTGTCTATTTTGGCTTTTGTTGCCATTGCTTTTGGTGTTTTAGACATGAAGTCCTTGCCCATGCCTATGTCCTGAATGGTATTGCCTAGGTTTTCTTCTAGGGTTTTTATGGTTTTAGATCTAACATTTAAGTCTTTAATCCATCTTGAATTAATTTTCATATAAGGTGTAAGGAAGGGTTCCAGTTTCAGCTTCCTACATATGGCTGGCCAGTTTTCCCAGCACCATTTATTAAATAGGGAATCCTTTCCCCATTTCTGGTTTTTGTCAGGTTTGTCAAAGATCAGATGGTTGTAGATGTGTGGTGTTATTTCTGAGGCCTCTATTCTGTTCCATTGATCTATATCTCTGTTTTGGTACCAGTACCATGCTGTTTTGGTTACTGTAGCCTTGTAGTATAGTTTGAAGTCAGATAGTGTGATGCCCCCAGCTTTGTTCTTTTGGCTTAGGATTGTCTTAGCAATGCCGGGTCTTTTTTGGTTCCATATGAACTTTAAAGTAGTTTTATCCAATTCTGTGTAGAAAGTCATTGGTAGCTTGATGGGGATGGCATTGAATCTATAAATTACCTTGGGCAGTATGGCCATTTTCATGATATTGATTCTTCCTATCCATGAGTATGGAATATTCTTCCATTTGCTTGTGTTCTCTTTTATTTCACTGAGCAGTGGTTTGTAGTTCTTCTTGAAGAGGTCCTTCACATCCCTTGTAAGTTGGATTCCTAGGTATTTTATTCTCTTTGTAGCAATTGTGAATGGGAGTTCACTCATGATTTGGCTGTTTATCTGTTATTGGTGTATAGGAATGCTTGCGATTTTTGCACATTGATTTTGTATCCTGAGAGTTTGCTGAAGTTGCTTATCAGCTTAAGGAGATTTTGGGCTGAGACAATGGGGTTTTCTAAATATACAATCATGTCATCTGCAAACAGGGACAATTTGACTTCTTCTTTTCCTAATTGAATATCCTTTATCTCTTTCTCTTGCCTGATTTCCCTGGTCAGAATGCCCAACACTATGTTGAATAGGAGTGGTGAGAGAGGGCATCCCTGTCTTGTGCCAGTTTTCAAAGGGAATGCTTCCAGTTTTTGCCCATTCAGTATGATATTGGCTGTGTGTTTGTCATAAATAGTCATTATTTTGAGATACGTTCCATCGATACCTAGTTTATTAAGAGGTTTAGCATGAAGCATTGTTCAATTTTATCAAAGGCCTTTTCTGCATCTATTGAAATAATCATGTGGTTTTTGTTGTTGGTTCTGTTTTTGTGATGGATTAGGTTTATTGATTTGCATATGTTGAACCAGCCTTGCATACCTGGGATGAAGCCAACTTGATCATGGTGGATAAGCTTTTTGATGTGCTGCTGGATTCGGTTTGCTAGTATTTTATTGAGAATTTTCACATTGATGTTCATCAGATATATTGGTCTAAAATTCTCTTTCTTGTGTGTGCGTCTCTGCCAGCCTTTGGTATCAGGATGATGCTGGCCTCATAAAATGAGTTAGGAAGGACTCCCTCTTTTTCTGTTGATTGGAATAGTTTCAGAAGGCATGGTACCAGCTCTTCTGTGTACCTCTGGTAGAATTCAGCTGTGAATCCATCTGGTCCTGAATGTTTTGGTTGGTAGGCTCTTAATTATTGCCTCAATTTCAGAGCCTGTTATTGGTCTATTCAGAGATTCAACTTCTTCCTGGTTTAGTCTTGGGAGGGTGAACGTGTCTAGGAATTTACCTATTTGTTCTAGATTTTCTGGTTTATTTGGGTAAAGGTGTTTATAGTATTCTCTGATGGTAGTTTGTATTTCTGTGGGATCAGTGGTGATATCCCCTTTATCATTTTTTATTGCATCTATTTGATTCTTCTCTCTTTTCCTTTTTATTAGTTTTGCTAGCAGTCTATCAGTTTTGTTGATCTTTTCAAAAAAGCAGCTCCTGGATTGATTGAGTTTTTGAAGGGTTTTTACGTCTTTATCTCCTTCAGTTCTGCTCTGATCTTAGTTATTTCTTGCCTTCTGCTAGCTTTTGAATGTGTTTGCTCTTTCTTCTCTAGTTCTTTTAATTCTGATGTTAGGATGTCGAGTTTAGATCTTTCCTGCTTTCTCTTGTGGGCATTTAGTGCTATAAATTTCCTTCCACACACTGCTTTAAATGTGTCTCAGAGATTCTGGTATGTTGTGTCTTCGTTCTCATTGGTTTCAAAGAATATCTTCATTTCTACCTTCATTTCATTATTTACCCAGTAGTCATTCAGGAGCCAGTTGTTCAGCTGCCTTGTAGTTGTGCAGTTTTGAGTGAGTTTCTTAATCCTGAGTTCTAATTTGATTGCATTATGGTCTGAGAAGACAGTTTCTTGTGATTTCTGTTCTTTTACATTTGCTGAGCAGTACTTTACTTCCAATTATGTGATTAATTTTAGAATATGTGCAATGTGGTACTCAGAAGAACATATATTCTGTTGATTTGGGGTGGAGAGTTCTGTAGATGTCTATTAGGTCTGCTTGGTGAAGAGCTGAGTTCAAGTCCTGGATATCCTTGTTAACCTTCTGTCTCCTTGATCTGTCTATTAAAGACAGTAGGGTGTTAAAGTCTTCCATTATTATTGTATGGGAGTCTAAGTCTCTTTGTAGGTCTCTAAGAACTTGCTTTATGAATCTGGGTGCTCCTGTGTTGGGTGCATATATATTTAGGATAGTTAGCTCTTCTTGTTGAGTTACTCTCTTTACCATTACATAATCACCTTCTGTGTCTCTTTTGATCTTTGATGGTTTAAAGTCTGTTTTATCAGAGACTAGGATTGCAACCCCTGCTTTTTTCATTTTCCATTTGCTTGGTATATCTTCCACCATCCCTTTATTTTGAGTCTATGTGTGTCTGTGCACGTGAGATGGGTCTCCAGAATACAACACACTGAATGGGTCTTGACTCTTCATCCAATTTGCCAGTCTATGTCTTTTAATTGGGCATTTAGCCAATTTACATTTAAGGTTAATATTGTTATGTGTGAATTTGATCCTGTCATTATGATGTTAGCTGGTTATTTTGCCCATTAGTTGATGCAGTTTCCTCCTAGCATCGATGGTCTTTACAATTTGGCATGCTTTTGCAGTGGCTGGTACTGGTTGTTCCTTTCCATGTTTAGTGCTTCCTTCAGGAGCTCTTGTAAGGCAGGCCTGGTGGTGACAAAATCTCTCAGCATTGGCTTGTTTGTAAAGGATTTTATTTCTCCTTCACTTATGAAGCTTAGTTTGGCTGGATATGAATTTCTGGGTTTAAAATTCTTTTCTGTAAGAATGTTGAATATTGGCTCCCACTCTCTTCTGGCTTGTAGGATTTCTGCTGAGAGATCTGCTGTTAGTCTGATGGGCTTCCCTTTGTGGGTAACCCAACCTTTCTCTCTGGCTGCCCTTAACATTTTTTCTTTCATTTCAACCTTGGTGTTTCTGACAATTATGTGTCTTGGAGTTGCTCTTCTCAAGGAGTATTTTTGTGGTGTTCTCTGTATTTCCTGAACTTGAATGTTGGCCTACCTTGCTAGGTTGGGGAAGTTCTCCTGGTAATATCCTGAAGAGTGTTTTCCAACTTGGTTCCATTCTCCCCATCACTTTCAGTTACACCATTCAAATGTAGATTTGGTCTTTTTCACATAGTCCCATATTTCTTAGATGCTTTGTTCATTTCATTTTACTCTTTTTTTCTCTAAACTTCTCTTCTCACTTTATTTCATTCATTTGATCTTCAATCACTGACACCCTTTCTTCCACTTGATCGAGTTGGCTATTGAAGCTTGTGCATGCATCACTAAGTTCTTGTGCCATGGTTTTCAGCTGCATCATGTCTTTTAAGGTCTTCCCTACACTGTTTTTTCTAGTTAACCATTCGTCTAATCTTTTTTCAAGGTTTTTAGCTTCCTTTCAATGGGTTAGAACATGCTCCTTTAGCTCGGAGAAATATGTTATTACCGACCTTCTGAAGTCTACTTCTGTCAACTCGTCAAATTCATTCTCCATCCAGCTTTGTTCCATTGCTGATGAGGAGCTGTGATCCTTTGGAGGAGAAAAGGCAATCTGGTTTTTAGAATTTTCAGCTTTTCTGCCCTGGTTTCTCCCCATCTTTGTGGTTTTATCTACCTTTGGTCTTTCATGTTGGTGACCTACAGATGGAGTTTGGTTTAGATGTCCTTTTTGTTGATGTTGATGCTATTGCTTTCTGTTTGTTAGTTTTCCTTCTAAGAGTCATGTCCCTCAGCTGCAGGTCTGTTGGAGTTTGCCAGAGGTCCACTCCAGACCTTGTTTGCCTGGGTATCACCAGTGGAGACTGCACAACAGTAAATATTGCAGAACAGCAAATATTGCTGCCTGATCCTTCCTCTGGAAGCTTCATCCCAGAGGGGCATTCACCTGTAAGAGGTGTCTGTCAGCCCCTGCTTGGAGGTGTCTCCCAGTTAGGCTACACAGGAGTCAGCGACCCACTTGAGGAGGCAGTCTGTCCATTCTCAGAGTTCAATCGCCATGCTGGGAGAACCCCTGCTCTCTTCAGAGCTGTCAGATGGGAAGTTTAAGTCTGCAGAAGTTTCTGCTGCCTTTGTTCAGCTATGCCCTGCCCCCAGAGGTGGAGTCTATACAGGCAGTAGGCCTTGCTATGCTGCAGTGGGCTCCACTGAGTCTGAGCTTCCTGGCCGCTTTGTTTACCTACTCAAGCCTCAGCAATGGCGGACACCCCTCCCCCAGTCAGGCTGCAGCCTTGCATGTCAATCTCAGACTGCTGCTAGCAGTGAGCAAGGCTCCGTGGGTGTGGGACCCACTAATCCAGGCACGGGAGAGAATCTCCTGGTCTGCCAGTTGCTAAGACCATGGGAAAAGCACAGTATTTGGGCAAGAGTGTCCCGTTTTTCCAGGTACAGTCTGCCACGGCTTCCCTTGACTAGGAAAAGGAAATCCCCCAACCCCTTGTGCTTTCTGGGTGAGACGATGCCCCATCCTGCTTCGGCTCACCCTCTGTGGGCTGCACCCACTGTCCAACTAGTCCTAATGAGATGAACCAGGTACCTCAGTTGGAAATGCAGAAATCACCCCTCTTCTGCATCGATCATGCTGGGAGCTGTAGACCAGAGCTGTTTCTATTTGGCCATCTTGGAATGGAGCTACAAAATACTTTTTAAATGAAAGAGAATGCAAGCCACTTAATTATGTAATTCAGCTTAATCCTTTATGCTCTCAGTTTTCATGTTTTGAGTTTCCCATACTGGAGTGTGATTGTTAAATGTGTGTCCTATTTCTTTGGATGGTGCACTGGCTGAGTGTGTGAGTAAATTTTTTAGAATGACCTAGGTTCATAAACTAACTTGTTGATTCCTTGTTTTCTGAGTAACTGTAGATACATACCTTAAGGATTTTCATGCTGTAGTAGTTCCACAATAAATGGTGGTGATATTTTTCACCTTTGGAAGTGAGTAAAGTTCTAGAAAATCCTTAGGTGAAATGATTTTAAATCAAAATAATATTTTACAACAATTATATGGCATTATGTTAGAATGAATGCACAATTGGGAACTAATCCAAGAAGCTTATACCAGAACTATACATATATTTGTGAAAATAAAGTGGTGAGTTTTGGCTGCTTGGAAACAGAGGGCAAACGTTTCTGTGAAACAGAATATGCCCTTTATTTCCCAGGTATTTGTTCTATCACAGTATATATAACATAGTAAGAGCTTTATTTAGGTGCTTAGTCTGGTACCTGAAATGCATTAGTGAATGTTGAAAATCACACTATCTTGACTTTTTTCTGTCAATGACCAAATTTTTTGCAAGCATTATCTCAATATAATTTTTAACTGGTAAACCAATGAGTAGATTGTGACACAATTTCAGCATCAGTTCATATTCACATAGGATCAGGTAAACAGAAATTATATATTATAGTGGAAGTCAGACCTAGGTTAGAAACTGAATTTGACTATATTTATTTTGCTGTGTTTCCATGCAAAAATCAAACATCTTTGATCCCCATTTATAAAGTGGAGATGAATTTACACATTTTATAGAGCTGTTGACTAAGGATTATGGATAATTTATGTAAATGTGTAGGAACCACTACAGGCACTTAGTATGTGATAGCTATGGCTCCATTACAAAAGGTTTAATATCAGGAGGGGTGTATGTGTGTGTTTGTGTGTGTGTGTATACATACTTTTAGTATATGTGTTAGTGAATCCTTTTCTTAGCCAAATCTTAAGCCCTTATACAGAAAGAAAAAAAAAAAAACGAAATTAAGAGAACAGAGATTGGGTGAGGCTGGTAAAGGAAGAAAGGAGTCTTGTCTGGCCAGTGCTTGTCCTGGCCCTCAGCAAGCTTCCATGGCCATCCCTGTTGCCCTTTACAGAGGCCTAGAGTTCTAGAGAACAGAATGGAAACCATGCTAATGGATTTTAAACACCTCAAGTGCAAGAATGGAATCTTCTTTATTAACTGATACAGGTATCACATGTGGCCTTGCACTAAGTAGGTGATTGGCCACAGCTTACTGCTCCACTACTGAAGTTTTTGCTCCATGTTTGACTACACAACAGAGTTATCATTTGAAGGAGAATTAGGAAACCCACTAGCAAGCCTATGTCATTTAATGGATGTAATAATAACATCATATTTTTTTCCAGATCTAGGTTGGAATTTGCCCCTGACAAATAAGAAAATGAGGAGTAATGCAAGCGATATGTTGGCTGCAGCATTGGAACAGATGGATGGTATCATAGCAGGTGATCTGCATCTTGTGAAAGACAGAATCACAACATTTACTCTGCTCACTTCACTTTTTTACTACAACTTTCATATTATCTTTTCACTTGATTTTCATTTTTTAGCCCTATGTCTTTTGCTTCCCTGTAATTTCGTTTTTGTTCCTTTTCTCCATTTTCTGCCAGCATTATTCTCAAACATTATTTTAAAATATCAAAAATTCCAGTTCCATCCTAGGTTTCTAATCAAGGATAAAGAATCTGCATCTCAGGTGGTTCTGGTGTAGGTGGTCTGTGGACCATATTTTGAGGGACACTGCTCTACCCAGTAACCATGAATGTTCTGATCTGTTTTCCTGAATTCAAAATTCACTTTCCGCCAGTGACTCTCATATCTATTTTTTTTTTTTTTAAGAGAGGAAGTCTTGCTCTGTTGCTCAAGCTGGAGTGCAGTGGCTATTTACAGGCACGATTGCCTGTGAATAACATGCATAGTGCAACCTTGAAATGCTGGGCTCAAGCAATCTTCCCACCTCAAGTACCTGCGATTACAGGCACGTGCCACTGCACCCAGCTTGTTCACATCTATTTACCTTCCCAATTCTTTGCTAAGCTTCCAGTCCCTATCTCTAATTTCCAACCAGATATCTCTCTGGAAAAGTCCTATAGGCACATCAGCATAATCATTTAACACATTGAGCTCATTATCTTTCCTTGGAATTTACTCTAATAGCCTTTATCTGGGTTCATTTCATAACCCTTCATCCACAGTTTTTCTAAGCCAGAAATCATTTGGTCCAATATTGGTGCAGAATGAATTAGTTCTAATATTTGTGTTTTCTGATCTTCCACTTTCTTATCCATGATCTCCACGATACCAGCACACCTCACACCAAAGCCCACCAGGCTCTTTTTCTTTCTATACCCCTTGATTGGCCTCCTCGTTAGGAATTGCACCATGGATATTTACCATCAACTACATGGTTTTAATTTTTGCACCATGTAAATCTGACTTGGAGAGATTTATGTGATTGAATTCTCTTTTTTCTGTTTCTTTTGTTTGTTCCTTACTGTGACCAGACTGGTTTACCACCTTTGGCTTTGATATTTTTATCTAACATAAATCCCATTGCTCTCTCTGTGATTTTGTTTAACTTAGGTTCTAAGGCCCTGGAATATTCCAATTGGATTTTCTATTGCCAATCTCCCACCTCTCCATTCATGGGAAGTTTGCAAGCTCTGCACCTTGTGGAAGACCTGCATGGATTGTTAGAGATGATGGAAACAGATGAGAAAGAAGGCTTGAGATGCCAGATCCCAGATTCAACAGCAGAAATACTTATTGAATGGCTTCAGAGTCAAATGATAGGTGTCTGCCTGTTGTAAATTCTGTATTATGAATCTTTTGTTGCTTATTCCAAAATTTAGAACATAGAGTAGCTGATTAGAACAAAAAAAAGTATAGGGCAACAGATGTGCTCTATTTTATTCCTTAAGATATCTTAATTTTCTTTTGACTCTAAGGATAACTTTTTAAAAAGTGCTATTAGTGTACATTTTATAAATACCAACAACAGGGCACCTGATTCTGCCCATAAAGACAGACTGGCTTTTAGATTGTGCTTGAATGACCTCCTGTGGCTTAAATCAAATAGTCCTATAAGGGAAAGAATCTTGCACATAGTAGATGATTTCTCAGTTATATTGGGTTATTCATTATAAAGGACCCAATGGCAATGCTAAGTGGAAAGCATAATGAAAGACATTCAAAAAGCCACAGCGGTTTCTAGCAGTATTTGACCTGAAGTGCCATCTGGTGGTTTATTTCAATCTTTTCAGTTCCAGGTCTCGAATTAAATTGTGGATTTGGGCCTTTAACCCATTTGCGCATAGTGTTCCATTATTGGAACGCTAAGCTTGTGGGAGTTATTTATATCCTACTGCTCAAGGCCATTGCCAAGTTCTGATTTTTCACAGAAAAATTTGCAACCTTCAGCATAAATGGGTTAATAGTGTTACTCACTAAACAACAAGGCCTCTTTCTAGGCATCCTTCTCAAAAATTGATGATGTGGTAGAGCCACCCTTTGTCTGGGTACAGCGGTAAATACCAGGGTTTTAATCTGTGATGAACACATAAAATCAAAAGAGTGTCACAAAAGCAGATTCAGTGGAGGACAGAGGAAAGGAGATATTTTGTGCTTAAAGGATATTCAATTTTCAGTAAGATGCACTAATACACTTATGAACTAACTGTGTTTATATAAAAACTAATGAGAATTGTATGAAAGAATTGTGATCTACTTTTGGATCTGTGGTAGACATGAAAACTGCTTGCTTTGGGAACCTTGAGAGTACATCCTACAGCTAAAACATTTTCATATGATGTGACACAAATACTAGAGCTCCCAGCCAGTCCTGTGCTGAATACTCTGTGTTCCCACCTGGTTTACCTCTGCATTTCTGAGTGCAAATAGTAGAATCCATCCTTTAGCGGGTGTGCAGCTATGCAAACTTGACCATTGGAGATATTTTACTCATTAAAACACATAATGCCTTACTATTATACTTTATATTTCCTCTGCAAATTTCTCCTCCAGAGATTTAAAGGTCCAGGTTTGCTGATTTCTTTGGAGATTGCTTCATGCTCTGAAATTGGTGTTTCCTGGCATATTCCTTAGTCTGTTTCAATGTCCTATCTCACCCCTTCTTTACTCCATGTTCTTCTGACCATTTAGCATGCAGCGAAAAAAGGAATTTACTATTGATAGAAGAACCTATTTCTATCCCACACCCAGAGGCCACCAATGGCAATAGTAGCCTAAGCATACCTGTAGTTCAATTTTTGACATGTGTCTAAAACATTTCCATTAACATGTGCTTCATCTGTTCTGTGAAAGTATGTCCAGAAATGATAAAAAGTAATGATGATTACATCTGAATATAAGTTAGATCATGACACTCACTCCTTTTTTCAGAAACTGCCAATGGTATCACATCTTACTCAGAGTAAAAACCACAGTGCTTACTGTGGGCTGCAAGGCCTTGTAGGATTTGCTCCCCATGACTTTCTGACCTCATCTCTCATCACACATCTCCTTATTCACTCCACACCAAGCACATTGGCTGTTTCACTGATTCTTAAACGTGCCAGGTACACTGGCCTCTGAGCCTTTGCACTGGCTTTTCCAGGCACTGGCTTTTCACTCTGCCTGGAAAGCTCTTTCCCCAGATATTTGTATGGCTAGCTCCCTCATATTCTTCTGGTATTTACTCAAAAGTCCTCCTCTCAGTGAGGCCTTGCATCACCATCCTAACTAAAATTATACCCATTTATTCTTTGTCTTACATCTCCCTGCTTTATTTTGTTCTTAGCATTCACCACTTTCTTATGTACAATGTATTTGTAATGTTTATATCATTTATTTTCTGTCTTTTCAACTGGAATGTAAGCATCATGAATCTGATCTTTGTCCTTAGTTTTAAAAAGTTCCTGTATCCTTAGTGCTTAGAAGAATGCCTGGCTCAGTAATTATATTTGTAATGAATGATGCTCCATGGATGATAAAGTGGAATGCACGTTTCAATGAATGGAAGTTGTTTTAAATGTATTCTTTGGATGGGTAATGTCTTGTTGACCAATGTTTTTAGTTGCTTTCTATCTTATTATTTGACATGTTAACCGTAAGAATCCATAAAATGACAAATATTTTATAGAACTAATGAAGATTCAGTTTTTATCCTAAAAGTAACAATAACAAAATAAACTAGATGTGGATCCAGAGAGATAAGGGACTTTTGTTGCTGTTGCTAAATTTATTTATATCCATCTAACTTATTTATAAGAATTCCTCACCTTGACCCCAACCTTTCAAATTACGTGTGTTTTCTCGCACACAGAGAATGACAGGATGAAAGAAGAAAGACAGCAAAAGGCAAAAAGAGCAGGACTGACTGTTTGGAACCATAAAAGCATAGGAGTGAAACTGAGTTGTCACCACACACCTACCATGTTAGACTTTATTTCAGAACCAAAAAGCAACTTGGGCCAGCTTTGGGAATCCAACAAGTAGAAGATTATATGCTTATAATTAGTGATTGGCTGATAATATTAGATTTTTCCAATTTAATATTTCAGAAGTTAGGATGTGTTTTATGATCTTAAAATGGGGATATGTATACATTTTAGCTCAGATCCATCCTCCCTTTCTCTCTCCCTTCTTTCCTTTTTTTTTTTTTTTTTATTGAGATACTTAGAATAGTCCATTTTAGAGATAGAAAGTACATTGGTGACTGCCAGGAGCTGAGGGGAGCAGGGAATGGGAAGATAATACTTATTGTACATAGAATTTCAGTTTTGCAAGATGAAAAGAGTTTATTTAGATGGATGATGGTGATGGCTGCAAAATAATGTAAATGTACTTACTACCACTGAACTATACACTTTAGAAGGGTTAAAATGGTAAATTTTACATATATATTTTACCACAATACAAAATTAAAATTGATAGTGTCCTAGAATTTAAAGAACACAGAGTCCTAGCAAATTCCTCCTTCATATTTGAGTATGGGGAAACTGCCCAAATAAGAGATTGTGATGTTTAAAAAAAGGAAGCAGTGAATGATAAGGCAGGAGTGCATCTAGGCAGTTTCAAATGCAAGCTGTAGTAACAGCAGACCTGAATTTTAATGTTGACCCTAACTCTTCAAAGCTTGTATGACCTTGTGAAAATGTCTGAAGTTCTGTGTCTTGGTTTTCTCATCTGTAAAATGGGGATGATGGTTACTGCCACTTAGAATTGTAAGGATCCTATGAACTAATGTATACTGGGTGCTTATGAATACGCCTGGAAAAAGGCTAGTCAGAAAGGCAATACTGAAGAGTAGAACGTAGAGAATAGAGGGAAAATGTTTAACACAATCCCTTTGCAATGAGGGAAAGAGAATTGGGTCCAGTTACAAGGGGAATGAAGTTACAAACCACCCATACGTAGTTCACTTCTTGTGACAAAAGAGTACAAACGTTTCTCAGACCAAAGAGAAGCTTCTGGAATATTTTAGAAAAACTTAAATTCAAAAAGTTTTGGAAATAATTATATCTCTGTTATTATTGACAGAGATATAATTAATATATATCAGATATATTAATTTATATCAGATATATTAATAACAGATATATAATAATAACAGATATATAATTATGGTTCCATTCATGTTTAATGATGGCCAACTTGAGAGGCCCTGTAGTTTAAGATGGATACTAACCTTTTCATTAGTGCAACTGGGCATTTGCAGTTCCAACTATCATTTTGCCTGGGCCAGGGAGATCCCCTGGTTTCTTGTAGGATGCATGTTATTTCTTTACTACTGATTGCTACTGCCTGTTTGTTTCATATGATCAGACACTGAATGTGATCAAATACCAACACTAGTAGCCTGTTACCATGAAGGGATATTAAATCTGTAAGAATGAATTTATTAGTATAGGTATAGGCTTCTGGAAATGAACAAATTTCTTCTAAAATTCAGAAGTGTATCTCCTGTGATTGAAAAAAACTGTAGACTATGACATATTTGTTTAGTTACTAAGGCTGAATTTTCTGTTTTGATTGTGAGATATTATAATGTGTGAACACAGATATTAATAATGGAGAATTACTTGCTTTATGAGGCTCCAGATTTAAGAAGGCAAATAGAAAAATATGTCTAATTGTCTGAGTCAAGCAAATAGTTATTTACTTTAGGTCTAACTTGATGAGTTGCCCTAGAACATTCTTATAATGTTTTTTTAACTGAGGATCATGACCTTGATCCATGTCAGCAGAGGATCGTGTAGTGAAATCCCAAAGATGTCTGACTATTTGGCAGTTTTAATTATGAGGCCATCTCAAAGTCAGCAGAAATTACAAAAATACAATTTTCAACAAAGTGAGTGAAATACTAATGGTGAATATTAATGGTAATAACTATAAAGCAGGCATCATCACCCATGAGATAGAGTGTAAACAGGGGAAATGAGGTGTTCTGGACTGGCTTCAGACCTGTTAAATCGTCATAATACACTTCTCTCTTATTTTTACGTTAAAAGTTAGATAATATTAATCCCAAATGTGTGTTTTTAAAAGTTGCTATAAAAATAAAAATATTCATAACTTAAAGAGTTCAGCCATGGGACGTGCTCTCTGCAGGGATTCTGGCTGTTCTCCCTGAGTCCCTGACTCCCAGCCCCACAAAGCAGTCCCCGTCCTACCACCTCCGATCCCTGCTGCTTTCTGACCGGCTTTGCTTTTCATCTGTGCCTCTAGGAAATGTTTTCTCAGCCTTTGGCAAACAAGGTACATCTTAAGATTATATCCCGTAGGTGATCACAATTATCTGAGTCATGCGGTGCCTCACTGAGACATCCTAGCTAAAATTAAGCTTCAAGTAAACTCCCATGACAGTGTTCACAGACACAGAAAAACAAATTGACCAAATCAGCAGAATTCTTAGTTTACAGAGGTAAAAGATGTACTTTTCATGGAATCCTAGGCCACTGGTATTTGTTAGGATTGAATGGAAAGAGGTTTCCCTGTTCCTTTAGGAAAGTGAGTTAAGAAAGAAAAAGTGACAAGAACAATAGGGACTTTTTCTTGGTCTCATGTTATCCTTCCCAAAATAGAAGACAGATTCCTTCTCTAGATCTCTGTATCCTATCACATGTTGCTGGCTTTCAACAAATGTTGAATAAACGAGTGAATGAAGATATTGAATGAATGAAGTTGCTGCTGTACTAGGATGGGAGCCGGCGCTTTGCCTCTAGGGACACTGGGACCTTCTTTTTTCTCTGTCCTTCCCAAATTCAGGGGACTTAGGTGTATACCTATGACTAGGGTAATATATTGTCTAAACGTGTGCCCCCCGCTTGCCCACTGTGAAGCTCATGCCCTTATTCCATCACACCTAGTGAGAGGACAGGGGAGTGGAGTACTGCCACTGCCTGGTTGCTTGGTTTCCAGCATCATTGGTATCATGTTCTCTGACTCTTTGGACAGTAGTGGTGTAAGATGCCTTATTACAGTATTGAACTCAAATGCAATATGACTGTGCTCTTCATGGCTGAAGGATTCAAGTCTTATCTCAATCTCTCCTCCTAGTTCAGAGTCTAGTGGAGAGCAGGCATGCAGTAAATGTTTACATGCGTGGCAGAGGTATAATTCTGCGTACAAAATGCTGTCATAGTAATTATTTATTTTGGTAACTAGAGATAATGTTTACTTAAAGGAGATTTCATGGGCTGAGCCTTACTTTTCCTTTCTTGATACTGAATGTTTAAAAACAGGATTATGAAATCAAGACTGTGTGATACTTTTAATAACTAGTTTTAAAAATAAGTATAATAATGACTGGCTGGAATATGGTATGTGTGTGTATTTGTGTATATGTGTATTACTAATCCAGCTATGTTTTAATATTTGTTGTCCTCAAAAAGGGGGCTGTTTTCTTTTCCCCATTTTAATTTAGGTACTCACCATTCTGATTTGGGAAATTTTTACTTTCAAAATTACCTTCTGTTTTATAAAATAAATAAGCATAATTGTGGCAAATCACTGCTTGTATGTTGATTTTGGATGTAGACAGGACAGCAGAGCTCAGGAAAGAACAAAGTGAAACAAAGGGGAAACAGGGAAGACAACTGTAGACCAGTGCAAACCAGTAGAACCCAGAAACTCAAAGGAAAACACAGCGTGGTGTTACAAGTAAAGACAGCGGGTGAGACTCCTACCTTCCGTGAATTAATAACTCTTGAAATGGAGTGACGAGTACATGGAGTTTCATTGTGCTCATTTCTCTACTTTAAATCTATTTGAAATTTTCTGTAATAAAAAACGTTTTTTAAACAGACACAAAGGAAAGATGTTAACAATTATTACATCTTTCTGCTTGATTGTAATACTTGATAATTAAAAGGAAGTTGTTATTAAAAAGAAGGCTTTCCACTTAGATGGTGAAAGAAAAAGTAGATGGTATTCTGATGTTATGTGTAGCACCTGCCATGTAGAGTCAGGGAATTCGTTTTCCAGGTGAGGTTCCTGGCTAGCTCTAAGATTCTGTAATTATATGAGGGATAAAGCTTTTCAGATGTGCTTTTCCCCATCATGCCAGGAAAACCTGGCAGAAGCCATAAGTTCCTTAATTAAATCAAAGTACCAATGTTACAGTTGAGTTAGATCTCCCTCCCTGCCTCTCCACACACACTATTGGTTGGATACTGTACTGTTGAAATCCCCACGTTGATTCCAGTTTTGACTTAGCTGAATTGGATGTGGTCAATAAAAGGCTGTACCATGAGCTAAAGTAGAAAGGTAAAGTGATTTAGGCTGCTCTTCTGTGCTTTGAAAGTCAGATTGACTCAATAGGAGTTTATACTTAAATACATTTTAAATTAGGTGCTCAGGATTTTATAAGCACCGTGGAAGAATCAAAAGAAATGTAAGACAGTTTTGCACTGGAAACTTAGGCTGAGTGACCAACTCACATAAAATTATTAGTCATCCACCTGAGGCAGAATAGGATGAAACACTAAAGAGCACAGTTTAAGACAAGACCCCGAAGGTCAGCCAGTAGATGGGGAAAGGAGAATGGCACAATGTAATGAGGAGGAGGTAGAAATGGGTTATGAAAGATGGATTGACCTGAGAGGGAGGAGTGGGAGGTGAGTAGAGTGTTGGGTACAAAACCTTGGGATAGTTGTTGTAAAGGAAAATGGAAGAAAGCTCATTAAAAGGAAGAAATGGAAAATGGTAAATAGAAGTGGTGATTACAGGTCCCAGTGAAACAGGAAATCAAGGTTCCAAACTAGAAGTGGAATGATGAGCTTTCAGGAAGGAGTTAAGGATCAGTTCTCCCAAGCCTGCAGGAAGACAGAAAGGAAAGAAATAAGAGGTAATATATATTATACTATTACACACCGAGGAAGAAAATGTCTAGGGGAGCTCACACAAGATGGCCTTAACTATTGTCCATTACAAAGACTCTGAGATCACCTCCTAAACATAGTGGGAAGAGAGAGTACAGGCTTGGGGAGAAAGGAGCCAGTCTAGATAGAGGTCAACCATGGAGTGCATACCAGATTATAGAGGACACATAAATAAAGACTCACTGAGAAGCAAGAAGGCCAGATCAAAACCAAACCTGCCGTCATCTTTTATTCAACCCGTGTTTATTGAACACCTGTCGTCATTCTTCCATTCAACAGACATTTAGTTATCACCCACTGTATGTCACATGCCAAGGCAAATCTACTTGCAAAGAATGCAGAGTCTATTAGAAGAGAGAGACATGTATGCAGTCAAGTCTAACCTTAGTGCATTCAGAGAAACGCCTGCTATAATGAAGGTTCATCTAGATACTGTTGCTGGCACATAGTAAACAGTGAATTCAAGGAAGACTTCACAGACCAAGCCCTAATAGAGGTGGACCTTAAGGAATGGGGAAAGAAGAAGAAAGGGTGGGAAAAGACGGTCCGTGCAGAAGGAGTAAAAGTAGTGTGTGAGAGAGCATGCCGTATGTGGGGAGATTTTGAGTGACCTGGTAGGTAGAAGAATATGGGAGTTGGAGGAAGAATAGAGACAATAGGGTATTTACCTAATGGATCTTACTGCCAATATTCTTAATACAAAGGAAACAAAATTGGCAGAAATATAAACACATGTGGACAGAACAGTCTTTACCTACTTAACACAAGGATGTAACATTGATCGCTCTTAAATTCTGCTTTATGTTCCTATAGTGAGTTTTAATATACTAAACTACCCTTGAGCATTGAGTGCTTGTAAGTATCAATACCATATTGAGAAACATAAATATGCTCATTTTGAGTCAATTTTCGGTATTTGTTTCTATTTGGGGCTAATTTTGGAGAACTGGTTTTGGAACACCTCACTTCCATATCATACAAAGTAGCTTGGGAGGAAACCGTGCTCTCTTCTTGCTATAATTTCCTCCAACCAGAAGAAAGATAATTTTTGTTTCGTTTTTCTTAAGACAGGGTCTCGCTTTGTTGCCCAGTCTGGAGTGCAGTGGTGCAAACACGGCACACTGTAGCCTCCACCTCCCGGGCTCAAGTGATCCTCCTTCCTTAGTCTCCAGAGTAACTAGGACCACAGGTGCACACACCATGCTTGGCGGTTTTTTGTTTTTTTCTTTTTTAGACAGAGTCTCACTCCATCGCCCAGGCTGGAGTGCAGTGGCGCGATCTCGGCTCACTGCACATGCTTGGCTGTTTTATTTATTTGTTTGTTTATTTGTTTATTTTAGAGATGGGGTCTCACCATGTTGCCTATGCTGGTCTCAAACTTCTGGTCAAAGCAATCCTCAGCCTCCCAAAGTGCTGGAATTACAGGCATGCACCACCACACGTGGCCAGTTTTGCTTTTTGTCCTCACTAAACAGCAGTTTTTTTTTTTTTTTCCTACTTAGTTAAATGTATCTGTTTCTAAAATATTATTACTTGTATGGGATTTTAAAAACAGATGTCTGTTTTTTCTGGTTCTAAATTTGAAGGTATTATTTTCTTT
The DNA here is from genome assembly GCF_007565055.1 of Rhinopithecus roxellana. Classification (NCBI taxonomy): domain Eukaryota; kingdom Metazoa; phylum Chordata; class Mammalia; order Primates; family Cercopithecidae; genus Rhinopithecus; species Rhinopithecus roxellana. The sequence continues at coordinate 134,606,564 of NC_044558.1, forward strand.
TTCAATTGAACCCTGGGTGGCCCCATCTAACACTTTCGAATTTCAACTGGCTTTTATTTCTATTGTATTTGAATGAAGAATCAGGAAATTCTATTGGGATTACATATCTTATGGTTATGCTGAGATTATGAGAGACACTGCCTACACTACTGCATACATTTCAAAATGATGTTTTTAGGTTTTCTGTTCTTGTGAGCCTCTTCATGTGTCTTTCATGACTTGCATGTGAGACAGCTGAGGAAGAAACAATCTATATGTCATTTCTCAGTCTATACTTCCTTTGGCATTTATACCATGCATAAATATGCTCAAATATGATTTTCTTTTTGAAAGCGTGTGGGGCATGAGGGAGGGGAAGAAATAGTAAGTAAGCATCAATATACGCAGAGCACTGAGCCAGATGCTGGGGAGGTTACAAAACAATTTATAGGCTCTGCCCTGGAATAGAAGGTAACATTATACGAACAAGCAAACTCATAAGAAGTTAATAAGGTCAGAAGAGAAATTGTTAAAATGCAGATAAGTGAGGCTAGTCGGCACTACCAGGGGAAGTCACTGTGGCCTGAGTGTTTACACTTTTGGAGGAAGAGAGACAGACCTCAACAGCTAGGGGTGCCCCCTACACACTCACAAAGCTTTGCCTGCCCTTGGGTGTGTGTCTGCTCTCAGTGGAGATGCCAGTATCCACTGTGCCTTGTGGGTCATTATTTTTTGCTTGTTAAGAAATGTTTAGTTTGGCAAAAACATGCTTATACACTTAACATGCCTGTCTTACCTCTTTTGTGGTAAATGAACCAAATTGCATTCTCGTATTTTCTGTTTGACAGTGACAGCTGTGCCAGATTCAATTCAGGCCCCTTGGACTAAGAACACTTGTGATTATCATGTATCTACAATATATCATTCTTAGAGAAGATCAGCCTTACCCATATTATTTCCTTTTTCAGACAAATGGACACCTACCTGGGAATGGAGATGTGTAGCAAGAAAGGTTGGCACGTTTAGAAAATGATAAAGAATCCCTCATTCTTCAGGCAAGTGATTTTTAAATACTGTTCTTTCCTTGCAGCATACTTACAAAGACTGTTTTAAATTGGTGGCAAATTCAGATTGCTTGCAACCTGACTGCTAATAGAAACCAGTTCTATTAGCAACCAGACTGCTACTAGAAATAAGCATGGTAAGCCATCTGTATATAATAGGGAGTAGTGGACTGGGGCAAAATGATGGTTTGTACACCCAGTTTAGAAGGAGCTGCCATTAATCAACCTCAGCTCTTCCGGGGCTAGTCTGAATACAGGTGCAATGTCATCTGATTTCATCTGTCATCTGATCCGATCGATTTTTTTTTGGAGGCAGGGTCTTCTTACATTGCACAGGTTAGTCTTGAACTCCTAGGCTCAAGTAATCTTCCTACCTCAGTCTCCTAAGTAGCTGGGATTACAGGTGTGCAGCACTACACTTGGCTAGATCTGACTTTAAAATATATTTTAATATATATCAGAAATTTGGATATATGAATATAGCATAAAATCTGCATATATGTAAGTTTATATTTCTGAATCTGAAATCTGAATAAATATATTTAATTTTTCAATTTTAAAAATGATAACCTGTGTGCAGCCTGGGTGACAGAGCGAGACTCCATCTCAAGAAAAAAAAAAATGATACCCTGTGTGAGACAAAACACAACAGTGACTAGAATCCTCCTTGTGGGCTAAATTTGAATTTGCTTCTTCATAATGTTTTAAGTGCTTGACAAACATTTTTCTTTGGTATATTGAGCAAAATGAACTGAAGTATGTTTTTCTGTGGTATACGGAGCAAAATGAATTGAAGTCTATTTACTGGGTGATGATTATTGAGGAAAATCTCGGAGATCGGCTCTAAGCACTAGAGTTGAAGGACTAGCCCAACAGCTCCTCATGGACCTTTGACTATATTGAACACATCCATGAACTGTGTCATCTTCAAAGAGCTCACGGAACTTGAATTCCCTGGGTTCTTTTCCTTATTCTTCTTGCAGTATCGAATTTGAATAGCTCTTGATAATTTCTATTTGAAACATTAACTTCATTTCCTCTCTTCTAATCCTATCTCCACCCTGCCCGCAAAAAAAGATGTGCACACTCTCTCTCATAAATGGTTGAAGTGGCTTTAACCAAAAAATAGTGTACATTACTCATCTACACAAATTTTCTCTGAAATTGTACAGGGCTCCTTAAATCAAAAACCAACATATAAATAGGAATGCGAGGGACCACTGTCTTCTTGGTACTTCTCAGATTTTTTTTCTTTACAATCGTATGAGTAGTAGGATCATTCCTTTTTTTGTTCCATTTAGAGAAATAACGTATGCAGTTGGACCCAAATTCTTTTTCACTCATCGCAGTATTTTATTCTAAATACAGCTAAGTGTGTTAACAGACCAGGTGGAGGATGAGGGAGAGAAGATTAGAGATTTGGAGTTTTGTCTTGAAGAGTTGAAGAGCACAGAGAGAAGCTGAATGCCACAAAAGAAATGCTGCAGCGGGTATGTGCAGAGGCCAAAACCAAAATAGCATTTCCCTGCTGAACTATTTGAGATGCTGCATTTCTATGTTGTGTTTGCTCTGATGCAGCAGTAAGTTTCTTGATTCACTTAGACCAGCACATTAAAAAAAAAAATTGAGAGTAGCAGAGTCTCAAAACACATGCACACAATATAAAGTGTTTATGTCATTAGAATCTGCAACAAAATGTCAATAGGATTGTGGCTTATTTTAATTTTCTTTCTTTGCATTCAGTTGGTTTCCTAACTCTCGCCTATAAGCGTATGTTTTATGATTAAGAAAAAATAATAATAGTAAAAAATCTAAGAATCCAATTTAAAAGTGGGTGAAGATTTGAATAGACGTTTCTCAAAAGAAGACATACAAATGGCAAATAGATATATGAAAAGGTGCTCAACATCATTGATCATCAGAGAAATGCAAATCAAAACTACAATGAGATACTATCTCACCCCAGCTAAAAGGGCTTTTATCCAAAAGACAGGCAGTAACAAATGCTGGCAAGGATGTGGAGAAAAGGGAACCCTTGTACACTGTTGGTGGGAATGTAAATTCGTACAACTACTTTGGAGAACACAGTTTGGAGATTCCTCAAAAAACTAAAAATAGAGCTGCCATATAATCCAGCAATGCCACCGCTGGATATATACCCAAAGGAAAGGAAATCAGTATATCAAATAAGTATCTGTGTTCTTGTGTTCGCTGCAGCTCTGTTCACAGCCACCAAGATTTGGAAGCAACCTAAATGTCCATCAACAAATGACTGGATAAAGAAAATGTAGTACTTATACACAATGGAGTGTGATTCAGCTGTAAGAAAGAATGAGATTCAGTCATTTGCAACAACATGAATGGAACTAGAGGTTGTTATGTGTAAAATAAGCCAAGCACAGAAAAACAAACACCTCATGTTTTCATTTGTGGGATCTAAAAATAAAACAATTGAACTCATGGAAATAGAGTAGAAGGATGGTTACCAGAGGCTGGGTATGGTAGTGGGGGATAAAGGAAGAGGTGGAGGATGGCGAAGGGGTACAAAATGATAGTTTGAATAAGGCCTAGTATTTAGTAGTACGTCAGGGTGACTATAGTTAATAATAATCTAATTGTACATTTGAAAATAAGAGTATAACTGGATTGTTTGTAACACAAAGGATAAATGCTTAAGAAGGGGACCCCATTTTCCATGATGTGATTATTACACATTGTATACCTGTATCAAAACATCTCATGTACCCCATAAATATATATACCTACTATGTACCCACAAAATTAAAAATTAGAAAAAGAAAAAAGAAAAAAGATAAGCACCATCTATAACACATAGGACAGGCTCCGTAAAGTTGTGGATGGAGTATGCACTGGAGCAAAACCTCATAGGTTTCCACTCCTGCTGTGCCTCTTCCCCCCTCCCCATGACATTAGGCAAGTTCCTAACCTCTCTGTTACTAAGTTTCCTCATCTTTTGATTAAGGATAATAAGAATTTCTACCTGATAAGATTTTTGTGAGGACTGAAACAGTATATGTCATAACAGTTGCCTGGCATATAACAAAGTTAGTATCATCACCATCATCATCAATATTATCATCAGACTTAAGTATATATATGGTTTATGCATGTGTATCTACGTAACATGTCTCCCTCAGAAAACTGACGTGTGTTTATTTCTGCTCAAAGGAGGGTAACGAAAGTGAATGATTTTTTATTTTATTTTATCTTATTTTTGAGATGGAGTCTCGTTGCCCAGGCTGGAGTGCAGTGGTGTGATTTCGGCTCACTGTAATCTCTGCCTCCTGGGTTCCAGCAATTCTCCTGCCTCAGCCTCTCGAGTAGCTGGGACTAGCTAATTTTTGTATTTTTAGTAGAAATTAGGTTCCACCATACTGTCCAGGCTCGTCTCGAACTCCTGACCACAAATGATCCGCCCCGCTCAGCCTCCCAAAGTGCTGGGATTACAGGCGTGAGCCACCGTGCCCAGCCTAAAGTGAATAATTTTTTAAAAGTGTGTATATTCAGTAATTATACTTTACTACATCCTCTACTTAATAGGTGCTGCTTTGCAATCATAAATGAGGTAAATTCACATGTGGCTGTTTATAATAAAAGAATTATTGAATGTATCTTTTAAATTCTAATAGGAGCTTCTAAGTAGGACATTCTTAGAAACTCAGAAGTTGGATCTGATGGCTGAAATATCTATCTTGAAGTTGAAACTGACGGCTGTAGAGAAGGACAGATTGGATTATGAAGATAAGTTCAGAGACACAGAGGTGAGTGATACAGTCTCCTCTCTCTCTCTCTGTCAATCTGTCTCTGTCTCTCATACACATGCATTCCTAGGGCAAAGTTGAAATTCTCTGGAGGTGTGCAAGGAAGGCAGTTAATTACTATGTGCCCTCATCCTGCTTCATTTTAAGGATAATCTTTGATTACATTGACTTTTTATCACAAAATGCTAATGACAATTTTTAGTTTTAGACTTTTGATATGAAATATTAATCCTTTCATTAACCTTTAGAAATACTTTTGACTTTAGGATATTTGGAGCATCTGTCCATTCACACTAGTTTTCTTAATTTTGTAAATAATGGGCTTAAATGCATGGTTGTACTAGTAGTTATTATTTAGGCACACTGATTATTTACTATATAATTGGATTTTAAAAATCTGTATAGAAAACATACTTACATTATATAATCACAAAACCACAGAGCCTTTTTGAGGGATCGTATTGAGGAATATCACTAAGGACTCATATTATGCAAGGATGATTGGTTAACCGGGAAAAGGTGATTTTTTTCTTTGAACTTGAATTCTGACCTGTTAGATGACGAATCACAAATATGTTATTGAATAATGTCAAACAGCTCTTAAACTAATTCATAAGAAGAAAATATATATAATCTAATTGAAATAGTGTATGATTATTAAGTGACTCCTAAGGAGTAATTGTATAATTATGATAGATAATATTTTGCCCATTTTATAAGAGACCACAATTTAAAAGCCTATAGGTTTATTGGGAAGTGTATTTCATTATAGCATCCCTTCTCTTAGCCTTTGTGAACTTGAATGATTATACTTAGGAGTTTAAAATAATCCCTATTCACAAAGTTTTATTTCCTTATAGCATTGTTCTACTTGTAATTTTTGGCATTCTTGGACAATTTTGTCCTGTAGTCTATGAATTTGTGACCCAGGAATATATGCATGTCTTTGTAAATAGAGAGAAGCTGGCCAGGCACAGTGGCTCACAGCTGTAATCCCAACACTTTGGGAGTCCAAGGAGGGCGGATCACTTGAGGTCAGGAGTTAAAGACCAGCTTGGTCAACATGGTGAAACCCTTGTCTCTACCAAAAATACAAAAACTAGCTGGGTGTGGTGGCGGGCGCCTGTAATCCCAGTTACTGTGGAGGCTGAGGCAGGAGAATGTCTTGAACCCGGGAGGCTGAGGTTGCAGTGAGCTGAGATGGCGGCACTGCACTCCAGCCTGGGTGACAAAGCAAGACTCCATCATAAAAAAAAAAAAAAAAAAAAAAAAAAAAAAAAAAAAAGAGAGAGAGAGAGAGAGAGGAGAGAGAAGCAGAAATATAGTAACCATTGTAGGTATCTTTGTGGCTTGTAGTAAAAAATAAGTCATCTCGTAGGGTATTTGAGTGTCTCTTTTGGAGGAGTTAATATTGCTTAACACTCTAATTTTGTTTCCTGCTCTCTGGGCTCTGGACAAAAATACACCACTATTTATCAGAATACTTGGACAAGTTTTATGAGCAAATTGTTTCTTTAAAAAGTGACACTAAATAAAATAAAAAGTGGCAGTAGAAAAGGTGCAAAATTGTGTTGTGTTATGTAAACATTAAGATTGGTTTCTCTTTCATTTTCTAATTATAAAATTAGGTGAACAGCAGGGCCTTCATCCACTTTCCAATTGAGAATTGTCATCAAACTTACAGTAAACTCAATCCCTGATAAGCTTCTAATAAAAATTCAACACTATTGCTAAAACGTATTAGAGAGTAGTTGATAAACTTTGTGATGTTATATATGACAATCATTAAAATAGTCCACAAAATTAAAACTGATTTGACTATTCTCATGTTCCTGTTATCATCCACTTAATAAAAATAAAATATTTCCCTGGCTATTTCATAATCTTAAGGATTCATGGGCTTGAAGGATTTAATTTTCATTTCTTTCTCCCATATTGGGTTGATGAGAAATCCATATTTTTGTGGACAAAGGGAGAAATTACAAATGAAAAAAAATACCCATGTATCACTGAGAAGGTTCAAAAGGTAAATGGCTTTACTAAAGAATGTGATATATTTAAAATATAAAATAGCATTCTATGAAATAGAATGGAAATAGCACTCTATGAAATAGCATTCATAGAGTCATTTTTAAGATAGAAATATCTGACAAATAATAGATATTAAGCTACATTTCTTAATCAAAATTATAGTCACCTTTTATTTTCATAAGCCCATCACTTTGGGCAGAGGCATTGGGGATTTAAATGAATGATTTTGTTTCTTTGTTTGTTTGTTTTTGACAGAGTCTTGCTCTTTTGTCAGGCTGGAGTGCAGTGGCGCAATCTCAGCTCACTGCAACCTCTGCCTCCCGGGTTCAAGCGATTCTCCTGCTTCAGCCTCCTGAGTAACTGGGACTATGGGCGTGCGCCACCACACCTGGCCAATTTTTTGTATTTTAGTAGAGACGGGTTTCACCATGTTGGCCAGGATGGTCTTGATCTCCTGACCTTGTGATTCACCCATCTTGGCCTCCCAAAGTGCTAGGATTACAGGCGTGAGCCACCACTCCCAGCCAATGCTTTGTTTATTAAGGAGGTAGATTTATTTCTATTTGTCTCATCTGATTCATTCAACTTTAACTCTAGGAGCTGGTGACTTCTTAAGATGTCCAAGCTGCTATTTTGCAGGTATAGGTAACTGTGTTACCACTTTCCTAATGCACTTTCTTGTTTCTTCTTGGACAGGAGCTGATTCAGAAGATCAATGATTTGAGGTTAAAAGTCAGTGAAATGGACAGTGAGAGACTTCAGTATGAAAAAAAGCATGAATCAACCAAAGTAAGTTTTTCTCACGGGTTAACATTTTCAAACAAATGGCTCCACTGTTCATCTATGACCAATAATATAAATAACATGTTTTCTACTTAGTATATGATAAAGAAGGTATTTTAAAAGTAAATGAAGTTCCCCCCAAGCTGAAACCTTGAATTTAAACACCACTGATCCGAATTTAAAAACAAGGCTTAATTCTTCCGACAGAACATAACCTCCCCTTTCTCTGAGTTGTATCTAACCTCCTTTATAAACTGGTACTATTTTCTCAGTTATTTAGCTTGTCTTTTTCTATCTGTAGTTTTCTTTCACTCCTCTGTCTCTCTACCAGTCTTTAATGGCCAAACTTTCTAGCATGAAAATCAAGGTGGGTCAGATGCAGTATGAAAAGCAGCGGATGGAACAAAAATGGGAGTCACTGAAGGTGTAGTAGACGTTGGGTGATGGGGTCCATGGCCTGTTGCTTTCTGGCGTGTGTTGTTTTGCTGTGATGATGTTTTAGTGGCATGTGCATTCATTCTGTGTGTGTGTCACCTGTTGATTAAAATCACCTCTAGCTGATTGAAGGAACAATGGGATCCTTGATGTTGTTTTCAGAAATACATGAAATAATTGTTGAAATATAATAAACAGGTAAAATGAAAGAATTTATAAATTAAACTCTCTTAGACTGAGACCCAAGCCTAGTAAAATAATTGTAAACATTCACCTGTGAAAGAATTCTCTTTCGTATCCACAGTAGAGGTCACTTTCCTCTTTAGTGACTTTCTTGATGGTAAATGTACAGCAGTTGACATTATCATGGCTGCGAATAGAAATGACTGCTGAGAAGCAGCACAGTGAGAACAGGTTCACACTTCCTGCCAGTGCTACTGAAAATTTTTTGTACTTGTCCACTGTGCTCCTACCAGAAGTCAAAACTATAGGGCCAACTGCCTCGCCTCACTGGAGAACTACGTCTTCTCATAGTACTAAATATAATAAATGTATCATTAGAGATTCTGAAAGTAAAATGTGGCATTGAATATAAAGCTGTACGTCTTAGCATTGCATAGTTGTATTTTCTGTGTTAAATACAGCCAGCAAAATTTGTTTGCTAAAGCTAATTCTTTACTAAAAGAAAACTGAAAATTTAAACATTAGTGCATAGAAGGATGAACTTGAAATCTTATACAGTTGTATGGTTAAAAATTAAAAGAGGGCTTAAGTATCTGTTTTCTAGTTTATTTTTTCCCATTGTTGTAGGAGATTCTGTCCTTTCATCTTAGTGATGAAGGTGAATTATTTAATTCCCTGATTTGGCTAAAGTTGTTCATGACTTGCTACCTTACCCATTAATGAAACTCTGTACTTGTCAAGGAAACTTGAGTGCCAACTTGAAATGCCAAATAAATGTCAAGCTAGTCTTTTCCAGTTTGCATTTTATTTTGCTTTTATGACACTAAGTATCTAATTTGATTATCTTCCTTGACTAACTTGGTCATATTTTTAAAATTGATGTAAGATTTAAACCTTAGGGCTATCCTATCCCTAATTATACTTTAAAAGATCTCTTTTTAATTTGATTACAAAGAAACTTGAAATAATTATACAATAACTATTATAAATGGGACTTCTGCTAATAATCTTTTTTTTTTTTTGAGACAGAATCTCACTCTGTCGCCCAAGCTGGAGTGTAGTGATGCAACCTCGGCTCACTGCAACCTCCACCTCCTGGTATCAAGCAATTCCCCTGCCTCTGCCTCCAGAGCAGGTGGGATTACAGGTGCACGTCACCACTTCCAGCTAATTTTTTGTATTTTTAGTAAAGTCGGAGTTTCACCATGTTGGCCAGGCTGGTCTTGAACTCTTGACCTCAAGTGATCTGCCCACCTTGGCCTCCCAAAGTGCTGGGATTACAGGTATGAGCCACCATGCCTGGTCTTCTGATAGTCTTGCTTCCTGCTTTTTATTGCCCTTGCCTGATTTCTGATGCTTGCGTGTAAATTTTGTGGGTTTTGTTTTGTTTTTGTTTTTGTTTTTGTTTTGAAACGGAGTCTTGCCCTGTTTCCCAGGTTGGAGCGCAATGGCACGATCTTGGCTTACTGCAACCTCTGCTTCCCAGTTCAATTAATTCTCCTGCCTCAGCCTCAGGAGTAGCTGGGATTACAGACGTGCACTACCACACCTGGATAGTTTTTTTGTATTTTTAGTAGACATGGGGTTTCATCATGTTGGCTAGGCTGGTCTCAAACTCCTGACCTCAATTGATCCACCCGCCTCAGCCTCCCAAAATGCTAGAATTACAAGCATGAGCCACCATGCCCAGCTGCTTCTAAATTCTTGTAGATTTGTTTCATTCATAAAACCTGATTATTGATTTAAAGAGCTAACATGCTCTCTGAATGTTCTTATTTAGTCATGATCTGCTATTTTTAAATGAATTTGTAACTTGTAGGATGAACTGGCATCTTTAAAAGAACAACTAGAAGAAAAGGAATCTGAAGTAAAAAGGCTACAAGAAAAATTGGTTTTCAGGATGAAAGGAGAAGGGGTTGAAATTGTTGATAGAGATAAGAAGATATATTTCACGTTTGTTATCTTGTTTTTTTAAGTCCTCCAAAATCTGTGGAAGAAACCGATGATAGTCAATGTGTAGTTTCAGCATCAAAGAAAGAGTAGCAGAATCCAGTGAGGCCCAGAATGACAGGGAATTCTCCAAGACTCTTTACTGTGACTGGGAATCCATTAACTTCCTCTTCAGCACCTGGAAAAGGGGAATTCTGTACTTTATTTGGTGTTTAGGATTACTAGACTGTAAATTCTCATCACAAGAATGGACTTGTTTCAATTGCAATGCAAGGGAATGTATGCCAAAAGAGTTAAAAAGAACCATCCCTGTGTCCCAGGATTGTTGCCCTCAGAACTGAAATTACATAAAGTAAGGGACTTAGAAACTGTTCTGCCCTTTTGACAGAAGAGAAAAATGGTTCTGTATCTTTGTAAAAATTAGTAAAAAATTTATACCAGGGATTAAGCCCTCCACATTTTAGAAAGCAAAAATAGGCTACTTCTGTTTTTGGAAAAATGCATGAATTTATCCAATTTTTTTTTATAACTGAAGAAGTTTGTTCTGAGTATTATATGGACCATCATTTCTAATAAAGTAGGTGTATATGATAGAAAATAGCCTGAATGGAATGTTTTTTTAAATTATATTTGGAAACATAATATGCATAACATCTGGCAGGACTAGGTTAAATTTAACCTTTCTTTGTAATTATGAATGATGACTGTGGCACTATGAGACACCAGCCGTGTTCTGAGCAAGAACATGTGAAGGATAGGCTGGCGTTCTGGAAAAGATGCTGTAATGTTGATGAAGGCAGAACTCATGCACTAGACAGCAGAACTTTAGGATGATCAGTTTACTCTTTCTTCCCAACTTCTCTAGCAAGGATTGTCTTCAATCTGTTGACAGAACAATCAGCCTTTAAAATAAAGAAGTGCAATTCAATGAAGACAGGTAAGATAATAAGAGAGCATTTGGTAACATTTTAAAATGAAATCATTAATTAAAAAGGTTCATATATACATACCTATGGTAAGAATGTAAGCAAGAGCTGGCAGCATCTCTGTCCTACAGAGAAATCCTGCCCCTGGAGTAGGATTGAATGAAGCCAAGAAGCTGAAAAAATTGCAGATGGGGCAAAGAAAGAGTCCTGGAGACTCAAGTCCATAGATTGCCCCACCATTCGTGCCCTTTTAGATTTTTTTTTTCTTTCTTTTTTTTTTTTTGCTTAACTGAGTTCCAGTTGAGTTTTTTCTTTTAGTAAAAATGCCTAAACTGAATCCAAGATGGCCGAATAGGCACAGCTCCAGGCTACAGCTCCCAGTGTGAGCGACACAGAAGACAGGTGATTTCTGCATTTCCAACTGAGGTACTGGGTTCATCTCACTGGGTGTGTCAGAAAGTGGGTGCAGGACAGTGGGTGCAGCCAACCGAGCGAGAGCCGAAGCAGGGCAAGGCATCACCTCACCTGGGAAGTGCAAAGAGAAAGAGAATTCTGTTTCCTAGCCTAGGGAAACCATGACACACACACAGCACCTGGAAAATCGGGTCACTCTGACCGTAATACTGCACTTTTCCAAGGGTCTTAGCAAACGGCACACCAGGAGATTATATCCTGTGCCTGGCTTGGAGGGTCCAATGACCACAGGGCCTCCCTCATTGCTAGCACAGCAGTCTGAGATCTAACTGCAAGGTGGCAGCGAGGCTGGGGGGTGGGTGCCCGCCATTGCTGAGGCTTGAGTAGGTAAACAAAATGGCTGGGAAGCTTGAACTGGGTGGAGCCCACCAAAGCTCAAGGAGGCCTGCCTGCCTCTGTAGACTCCATCTCTGGGGACAGGGCATAGCCAAACAAAAGGCAGCAGAAACTTCTGCAGATTTAAATGTCCCTGTCTGACAGCTTTGAAGAGAGTAGTGGTTCTCCCAGCAGAGTTTGAGATTTGAGAATGGACAGACTGCCTCCTCAAGTGGGTCCCTGATCCCTGAGTAGCCTAACCAGGAGGCAACCCCCAGTAGGGGCAGACTGACACCTCACATGGCCGGGTACCCCTCTGAGACAAAGCTTGCAGAGGAACGATCAGGCAGCAACATTTTCTGTTCAGCAATATTCACTCTTCTGCAGCCTCCGCTGCTGATACCCAGGCAAACAGGGTCTGGAGTGGACCTCGAGCAAACTCCCACAGACCTGCAGCTGAGGGTCCTGACTGTTAGAAGGAAAACTAACAAACAGAAAGGACTTCCACACCAAAACCCCATCTGTATGTCACCATTGTCAAAGACCAAAGATAGATAAAAACCACAAAGATGGTGAAAAAACAGAGCAGGAAAGCTGAAAATTCTAAAAATCAGAGCACCTCTCCCCCTCCAAAGGAACGCAGCTCCTCGCCAGCAATGGAACAAAGCTGGACAGAGAATGACTTTGACCAGTTAAGAGAAGAAGGCTTGAGACGATCAAACTTCTCCGAGCTAAAGGAGGAAGTTTGAACCCATCACAAAGAAGCTAAAAACCTTGAAAAAAGATTAGACAAATGGCTAACTAGAATAACCAATGTAGAGAAGTCCTTAAATGACCTGACAGAGCTGAAAACCATGGCATGAGAGCTACATGACAAATGCACAAGCTTCAGTAACCGATTCGATCAACTGGAAGGAAGGGTATCAGTGATTGAAGATCAAATGAATGAAATGAAGCAAGAAGAGAAGTTTAGAGAAAAAAAGTAAAAAGAAATGAACAAAGCCTCCAAGAAATATGGGACTATGTGAAAAGACCAAATCTACTTCTGATTGGTGTACCTGAAAGTGACAGGGAGAATGGAACCAAGCTGGAAAACACTCTGCAGGATATGATCCAGGAGAACTTCCCCAACCTAGCAAGGCAGGCCAACATTCAAATTCAGGAAATACAGAGAACGCCACAAAGATACTCCTTGAGAAGAGCAACTCCAAGACACACAATTGTCAGATTCACCAAAGTTGAAATGAAGGAAAAAATGTTAAGGGCAGCCAGAGAGAAAGGTCGGGTTACCCACAGAGGGAAGCCCATCAGACTAACAGCAGATCTCTTGGCAGAAACTCTACAAGCCAGAAGAGAGTGGGGGCCAATATTCAATATTCTTAAAGAAAAGAATTTTAAACCCAGAAATTCATATCCAGCCAAACTAAGCTTCATAAGTGAAGGAGAAATAAAATCCTTTACAAACAAGCCAATGCTGAGAGATTTTGTCACCACCAGGCCTGCCTTACAAGACCTCCTGAAGGAAGCACTAAACATGGAAAGGGACAACTGGTACCAGCTACTGCAAAAACATGCCAAAATGTAAAGTCCATCGATGCTAGGAAGAAACTGCATCAACTAATGGGCAAAATAACCAGTTAATATCATAATGACAGGATCAAATTAACACATAACAATATTAACCATAAATGTAAATGGGCTAAATGCTCCAATTAAAAGACACAGACTGGCAAACTGGATAAAGAGTCAAGACCCATCAGTCTGCTGTATTCAGGAGACCCATCTCACATGCAGAGACATACAGAGGCTCAAAATAAAGGGATGGAGGAAGATCTGCCAAGCAAATGGAGAACAAAAAAAAAAGCAGGGGTTGCAATCCTAGTCTCTGATAAAACAGACTTTAAACCATCAAAGATCAAAAGAGACAAAGAAGGCCATTACATAATGGTAAAGGGATCAATTCAACAAGAAGAGCTAACTATCCTAAATATATATGCAGCCAATACAGGAGCACCCAGATTCATAAACCAAGTCCTTAGAGACTTACAAAGAGACTTAGACTCCCACACAATAATAATGGGAGACTTTAACACCCCACTGTCAACGTTAGACAGATCAATGAAAGAGAGTTAACAAGGATATCCTGGAACTGAACTCAGCTCTGCACCAAGCGGACCTAGTAGACATCTACAGAACTCTCCACCCCAAATCAACAGAATATACATTCTTCTCAGCACTTACTCCAAAATTGACCACATATTTGGAAGTAAAGCACTCCTCAGAAAATATGAAAGAACAGAAACTATAACAAACTACCTCTCAGACCACAGTGCAATCAAACTAGAACTCAGGATTAAGAAACCTACTCAAAACCACTCAACTACATGGAGACTGAACAACCTGCTTCTGAATGACTACTGGGTACATAACGAAATGAAGGCAGAAGTAAAGATGTTCTTTGAAACCAATGAGAACAAAGACACAACATACCAGAATCTCTGAGACACATTTAAAGCAGTGTATAGAAGGAAAATTATAGCACTAAATGCCCACAAGAAAAAGCAGGAAAGATCTAAAACTGACACCCTAACATCACAATTAAAAGAACTAGAGAAGCAAGAGCAAACACATTCAAAAGCTAGCAGAAGGCAAGAAATCACTAAGATCAGAGCAGAACTGAAGGAGATAGACAAAAATCCCTTCAAAAAATCAAGGAATGCAGGAGCTGGTTTTTTGAAAAGATCAACAAAATTTATAGACTGCTAGCAAGACTAATAAAGAAGAAAAGAGAGAAGAATCAAATAGATGCAATAAAAAATGATAAAGGGGATATCATTACCGACCCCACAGAAATATAAACTACCATCAGAGAATAATATAAACACCTCTATGCAAATAAACTAGAAAACCCAGAAGAAAGGGATAAATTCCTGGACTCATACACTCTCCCAAGACTAAACCATGAAGAAGTTGAATCCCTGAATAGACCAATAACAGGCTCTGAAATAGAGACAATAATTAATAGCCTACCAACCAAAAAAAGTCCAGGACCAGACACATTCACAGCCGAATTCTACCAGAGGTACAAGGAGGAGCTGGTACCATTCCTTCTGAAACTATTCCAATCAACAGAAAAAGAGGGAATCCTCCCTAACTCATTTTATGAGGCCAACATCATCCTGATACCAAAGCCTGGCAGACACACAACAAAAAAAGAGAATTTTAGACCCATATCCCTGATGAATATCACTGCAATAATCCTCAATAAAATACTGGCAAACTGAATCCAGCAGCACATCAAAAAGCTTATCCACCATGATCAAGTGGGCTTCATCCCTGGGATGCAAGGCTGGTTCAACATACACGGATCAATAATCCAGCAAACTGAACCAAAGACAAAAACCACATGATTATCTCAATTGATGCAGACAAGGCCTTTGATAAATTCAACAGCCCTTCATGCTAAAAACTCTCAATAAATTCGGTGTTAATGGAACATAGCTCAAAATAATAAGAGCTATTTATGACAAACCCACAGCCAATATCATACTGAATGGGCAAAAACTGGAAGCATTCCCTTTGAAAACTGGCACAAGACAGGGATGCCCTCTCTCACCACTCCTATTCAACATAGTGTTGGAAGTTCTGGCCAGGGCAATCAGGCAGGAGAAAGAAATAAAGGATATTCAATTAGGAAAAGTAGAAGTCAAATTGTTGCTGTTTGCAGATGACATGATTGTATATTTAGAAAACCCCATCATCTCAGCCCAAAATCTCCTTAAGCTGATAAGCAACTTCAGCAAAGTCTCAGGATACAAAATCAATGTGCAAAAGTCACAAGCATTCCTATACACCAATAACAGATAAACAGCCAAATCATGAGTGAACTCCCATTCACAATTGCTTCAAAGAGAATAAAATACCTAGGAATCCAACTTACAAAGGATGTGAAGGACCTCTTCAAGGAGAACTACAAACCACTGCTCAATGAAATAAGAGAGGACAGAAACAAATGGAAGAACATTCCATGCTCATGGATAGGAAGAATCAATATCATGAAAATGGCCATACTGCCCAAGGTAATTTATAGATTCAATGCCATCCCCAATAAGCTACCAATGACTTTCTTCACAGAATTGGAAAAAAACTACTTTAAAGTTCTTATGGAACCAAAAAACGGCCCATATAGCCAAGACAATCCTAAGCCAAAAGAACAAAGCTGGGGGCTTCATGCTACCTGACTTCAAACTATACTACAAGGCTACAGTAACCAAAACAGCATGGTACTGATACCAAAACAGAGATATAGACCAATGGAACAGAACAGAGCCCTCAGAAATAATACCACACATCTACAACCATCTGATCTTTGACAAACCTGACAAAAACAAGAAATGGGGAAAGGATCCCCTATTTAATAAATGGTGCTGAGAAAATTGGCTAGCCATAAGTAGAAAGCTGACACTGGATCCCTTCCTTACTCCTTATACGAAAATTGATTCAAGATGGATTAGAGACTTAAATGTTGGACCTAAAACCATAAAAACCCTAGAAGAAAACCTAGGTAATACCATTCAGGACATAGGCATGGGCAAAGCACTTCATGTCTAAAACACCAAAAGCAATGACAACAAAAGCCAAAATTGGCAAATGGGATCTCATTAAACTAAAGAGCTTCTGCACAGCAAAAGAAACTACCATCAGAGTGAACACGCAACCTACAGAATGGGAGAAAATTTTTGCAATCTTCTCATCTGACAAAGGGCTAATATCCAGAACCTACAAAGAACTCAAACAAATTTACAAGAAAAAAACAACCTCATCAAAAAGTGGGCAAAGGATATGAACAGACACTTCTCAAAAGAAGACATTTATGCATCCAACAGACACATGAAAAAATGCTCATCATCACTGACCATCAGAGAAATGCAAATCAAAACCACAATGAGATACCATCTCGCACCAGTTAGAATGGCGATCATTAACAAGTCAGGAAATAACATGTGCTGGAGAGGATGTGGAGAAATAGGAACACTTTTACACTGTTGGTGGGACTGTAAAATAGTTCAACCATTGTGGAAGACAATGTGGCAATTCCTCAAGGATCTAGAATTAGGAATACCATTTGACCCAGCCATCCCATTACTGGGTATATGCTCAAAGGATTATAAATCATGCTGCTTTAAAGACACATGCACACATATGTTTACTGAGGCACTATTCACAATTGCAAAGACTTGGAACCAACCCAAATGTCCATCAGTGACAGACTGGATTAAGAAAAGGTGGTACGTATACGCTATGGAATACTATGCAGCCATAAAAAAGGATGAGTTCATATCCTTTGTAGGGACATGGATGCAGCTGGAAACCATCATTCTTAGCACACTATCACAAGAACAGAAAACCAAACACCTCATGTTCTCACTCATAGATGGGAATTGAGCAATGAGAACACTTGGACACAGGAAGGGGAACATCAGACACTGGGGCCTGTTGTGGGATGGGGGGAGGGGTGAGGGATAGCATTAAGAGATATACCTAATGTAAATGATGAGTTAATGGGTGCAGCACACCAACATGGCACATGTATACATATGTAACAAACCTGCACGTGGTGCACATGTACCCTAGAACTTAATTATAATAAAAAATTTAAAAAATAAATAAATAAAAATGCCTGAAATAATAGTAAATTTATAGATAAGAATTCTGATGCTCAGAGGGGTAAAGCAACTCACCCAGGTTACAGGCAGGATGCAGCAGAGCCAGCTTTCTAACTGAGGTTTCTCTGAGCCACAAACCTGTTTCTCTTTCCATTTTTCCTCTGTGGATCAATAGTTTCCTATGAATCTGTTATCTAATGAAAAGTACCTAGGTCCTCTAGGAGAATCCTCCTATTGTTATTGTTTCTAATTATCTGTTCATCTTTTAGTTAGAAGAACATCCATTTTTATATTGATGTCTTGTGGCAGAATGTGAATTTCTGCCTGCAGTGCCGACAATGGCATCAAACCTATTATTATGTTCAAGTCAACATTCAAACTCACAAAACTAATGTAGACCTCTTTGGCATCAGATTCATTCAGAAAAACATGGGACAGGGCTGGGCATGGTGGCTCATGCCTGTAATCCCAGCATTTTGGGAGGTCGTCGAGGGCAGATCACTTAAAGTTAGGAGTTTGAGACTAGCCTAGCCAACACTGCGAAACTCTGTCTCTACTAAAAATAAAAAAAGTAGCCGTGCTTTGTGGCAGGTGCCTGTAATTCCAGCTATCAGGGGGCTGAGGCGAGAGGATCGTTTGAATCTGGGGGAGGTTGCAGTGAGCTGAGATCGCGCCACTGCGCTCCAGCCTTGGCGACTGAGTGAGACTCTGTCTCAAGACAAGAAAGAAAGAAATAGAGAGAGAGAGAGAGGAGAGAGAGAGAGAGAGGAGAGGAGGGAGGGAGGGAGGGAGTAGGGAGGGATGGAGGGAAGGAAGGAAAGAGAAGACCGAAGAAAAAAGGAGTGAGGGTGTGGTTGAAAGGGGGGAACTAAGGAAGTCAAGCAACAGACCGGGAGGGAGGGGGAAAAGGAAGGGACTAAGGAAAAATTGAGCATGGAAGGATCGAAGGAAGGAAAGGAAGGAAAGAAGAAAGAAAGAAAGAAAGAAAGAAAGAAAGAAAGAAAGAAAGAAAGAAAGAAAGAAAGAAAGAAAGACGAAAACATGAGACAGGAATCACAATGAACTACAGGTGGTGTCAGGTGTCGCTCCAAATTATGCAGCTGCCCAGAGACAGCTCAAATGCATGAAGGTGTGATCCATATGAGGCAAGTGCTGGAATCACCCTGACTTAGGGTCTCATTTCCTTCAGCAGCCAATATCTTCTGTAACAAACTTCAGAGGTGTCATTTCTGGCATCACCACACATGCCCAATTAAAACAGTCAGCACATTCAAGGATGCTAGAAGCTACAATCTCCATCAAGTATTTATAGTGCATTTATGGTTCCTTCCAGTCCAGATGCAATTTCCAATCAGAGATCATTTTTATTATAAGCAATGTTGCTGAGTAATACTGTTAACATAGTACTCTAATCTGGTTATGGGGAACAGAGCTAGAATGTTAACTAAATGTCAAATTCATATGCAGCAGAGAAAAGATTTTGTTAACTATTAACCCAAAATGCCCCACTGATAGCAGGTTTGGCTATATGGCTTGCTTTAACCAATGGAATGCAAGAGGAGGTGACTTACACCACCTCGAAGCAGAAGGCTTGTGAGCCATTGCATGATTCCACTCTTATTCCCTTCCCTCTGCCATGCGACAAGGGTAGGGGCAATACCTTCAGCTTAGGTACCCAATGAAATGAAAAAGATATTTGGAGAAGAGCCATGGAACAAAGGTGCAATGGATCCTCAGTTGCTATAAAACCTCCAAGAGAGAGAAACATGTATTGCTGTAAGCCATCACTAGTGAGAGGACTGGTGTTTACTGCAGAATAACCTATTTCTGATTAGTACATCCCCTTTGGAAAGATATAGGCTGGTTTTATCATTCTCTTACCAGGAGTCCAACTAAGCCAGCTAGCCCTTCAGTATGTGACAGCCTTAATTCTGGCAAGATTCCCCAACTCGAGTCTGATGGAAAGTTGTTTCCTCTTATCGAGCAGTTTTGATGTTAGAACAGTCCAAGTAATGCCTGAAGAAAAATAATGTATGTAGATTATGGTGGTTTATTGCTCTAATTTATCTTCTCCTTTGTACTACTCAGGGTTCAGTCAAGAAACAGGAACTATACAGAGTTACCTGAATAAATATAATTTTTGTTTTTTGTATTTACTTATTGAGACAGAGTCTCACTTACTCTGTGGCCCAGGCCGGAGTGCAGTGGTGTGATCTTGGCTCACTACAATCTCTGCCTCTGGGGTTCAAGCAATTCTCCTGCCTCAGCCTCCAGAGTAGTTGGTACTATAGGCACCCACGACCAAACCCAGACAATTTTTTGTATTTTTAGTAGAGATGGAGTTTCACCATGTTGGCCAGGCTGGTCTGGAACTCCTGACCTCAAGTGATCTGCCCACCTTGGCCTCCTGAAGTGCTGGGATTACAGGCGTGAGCCACTGCGCCCCACCAATAAATATAATTTAATATAAAGAATTGTCAATGGGCCAGGCACTTGAATCTGGGGTGGGGAGGGCGGAGGTTGCAGTGAGCTGAGACTGAGCCACTGCACTCCATGCATTCCAGCCTGGGTGACCAAATGAGACTCTGTCTCAAAAAAAAAAAAAAAAAAAAAAAAAAAAAAAAAAAAGAATTGTCAACAAAGTATAAAATTGTCAACCTGGTGACCGAAAAGGTGAAAAGAAAAATCTAAGAGATTACAGAGGTAGCAACTGCAGGGAACGCTTAATCACTTCTAGGTCTGAGGGAACAAAAGTAAGAGGCTGGAATTCTTAAAATGTAGAAACTTAGAGGAGTGGCGGCGTGAAGCTGAAACTCAGACATATGAGAAAGGAGCTGCTCAGCTGGTGGTGGTGTCTTTGAGTTTGGAGGCAGTGTCTCTTGGAGCTGGGATCTGTCTCTGAGGAGGGGTTTCGTGCTGGTGTCTCTTGGTGGCGAGGTGGGGTGCAATCCAGTTAGTTCTGCAGGTAGTAGGGAAACTGAAAACTGGATCCAACTGCTGCTATGATGAAGCAGAGTTAATAGGGTGCCAGTAGCAAGAACCCCAAGCAAACAGGAAGCTCACAGGATGAAGTGTATCCCTTCTTCCTCCTCCCACCTTTCAGTGTCCCTCTAGTGCCCTTATCATCAGAACTTAACAGAGAGCCAGCTAGCAAAGCTGAAACGGGGTGTGGAGAGACCCAGCAAACCTCACTGATCAGTGCACAGGGGCACCTGGCTAAGGTGTGAGTGAGGACTGGTTCAACCTGTGCTCTCCTTGTCAAGGGCTAAGTCCTTGTGTGGGCTAAGTCAGCCAGGAGGAGGAGGCATCTTTTTCAAATTCGCAGAGAGGTGTCATGTAAGCTAGCAAATGCACTGATGCAAAGATCATTAATAGTCTTCCTTCCATCTTCTAAATGGCTCTGAAGAGCATGTATCTTTTTTTTTTTTTTAAATCCAGGGTCTCACTTCGTCACCCAGGCTGGAGTGCAGTGGTGCAATCATAGCTCACTGTAGCCTTGGCCTCCTGGGCTCAAGCCATCCTCCCACCTCAGCCTCCTGTATTCGGGAGCTAGGACCTCAGGCATGCACCACCATGCCCAGCTAGTTTTTGTATTCTTTGTAGGGATGATGTCTCACTATGTTGCCCAGGCTGGTCTCAAACTCCTGGGCTCAAGCCATCTGCCTGCCTCGACATCCTGAAGTTCTGGAATTGCAGGCATGAGCTACCGAGCCTGGCTGAAAAGCATGTATTTTTATTGTAATATTCCAGACAAACTTACATGCCACCTTTTGCAATTTCATATACAGCACTTCCTTATGTACCATCAAATATTTGTATGGATTTGTTTGAATTGGTTTCTGCATTCTTCCACCGATTCTCACTGTGAGTGCCATTTTTTATATGCAGTGTAGGTTTAGTTCTCTCCTTTCTCATATGCTGGACTTCCAATTATGCAACCATAATAAGTCTTTACTGCTTCCATTGGCCTCTTTCTTATTTTTCCTTCTGTTGTCTTCACTAGAGTTGTGCTAGGGAGCCACTTTGCTCCTGGTCTTTGTCCCTTAGGCAGCCTTAACTTATTCTACAAAATGCTCAACATTTTCACTAATGATCTATATGAAGACTTTGAAGAGATTATTTTCAAATTTGTTGATGACACAAAAATAGGAGGGTTAGCTAAAATGAGATTTCTAATGATCTCTACAGACTGAAATGCTGTGTTGATAGCAAAAATATGAAATTTATGAGATAAGGCAAAAAACCAGTAGAATTTAAAATAAAGATAAAAAATTAGAGTAAAATAACTGAAATAAGACAAACCTCTATTTTTTAAACCTGGTAGCAATATTATTTATGTGATAGTTTTAGAAAAGAATCATGCCATTTTTGTAATAGCTACACAATAACTACTCAAGGTTTACAGAATTTGATATTTGACAAAAATTTGGATCAAATAATAATCCAGAAATAGGTCAGGGGCAGTGGCTCATGCCTGTAATCCCAGCACTTTAGGAGGCTGAGGCCAGAAGATCACTTGAGGTCAGGAGTTCAAGACTAGTCTGGTGAACACAGCAAAACCTCGTCTCTACTAAAAATACAAAAATTAGCTGGGCGTGGTGGCACGCGCCTGTAATCCCAGCTATTCAGGAGGCTGAGGCAGGAGAATTGCTTGAACCCAGGAGGCAGAGGTTGCAGTGAGCCAAGATCACGCCACTGCACTCCAGCCTGAGTGATAGAGCAAGACTCCATCTCAAACAAACAAACAAACAAAATCCATAAATAGATCATTATAACCAAGAAAAAAAGTGCTGTCATTTTTGCTTACTCAACTACCTCCTGAAAATCCTGAGAAAACACAGCAAATTATATAAAAATAAAGTTATATGTAGGCGTACAACAAAATATTAATGGTGGTTATCTCTGGTTCAGGATTGGTAAGTTTTATTGTGTTTTACTACTAAAAATCTTATTTTCTCTATAGGACATGTATTTGCTTTGTAATAAGAATAAACTTTAAAAAAATAAAAAGAGGCTAGGCACAGTGTCTCACGCCTATAATCTCAGCACTTTGGGAGGCCAAGGCTGGAGGATTGCTTGAGGCCAAGGGTTCAAGACCAGCCTTAGGGACAAAATGAGACCCCCATCTATACAAAAAATTTAAAAATTAGCTGGGCATGGAGCATGCCATGGAGTAGTTCCAGGTATTCAGAAGGCTGAGGTGGGAGGATTGCTTGAGCCCAGAAGCTGAAGGCTGCAGTGGGCTATGATTTGCGCCACTGCACTCCAACCTGAGCAACAGAGTGAGACCCTGTTTCAAAATAAATTAAAAAAAAAAAAAAAAAAAAAAACAGATAAAAGTAACCAGGTAAAAAGAGATCAAATATATTTGGAGTTTTAGAGAAAGTCTGATGTGAAAGTATCTTCTGGCTGGGCATGTGGCTAACACCCATAAGGCCAGCACCCTGGGAGGCCGAGGCAGGCAGATCGCTTGAGCTTAGGAGTTCAAGACCAGCCTGGGCAACATGGCGAAATCCCATCTCTACAAAAAATACAAAAAAATTAGCCGGGCATAGTGGTGCGTGACTGTGGATCCAGCTACTCGGGAGGCTGAGGTGGGATGATCGCCTGAGCCTGGGAGGTGGAGGCTGCAGTGAGCTGAGATCACACCACTGCACTCCAGCCTGGGTGACAGAATGAGACCCTGTCTCAAACAATAAATTAAAATAAAAGTATCTTCTTCACAAGGATTTAAAATAGTAATAAAGCAACAAGTAGAAATAAAAATTATCTAAGTTGTTCCACTTAATGAAACATAAGGGAGTAGTAATTTGATATATAGTTACAGGTTTCCAAAGAGGGTGAGAAAGAATAAATTGGAATCTGTAATAGCAATATTGTGGAATAGATTTGCAAATAAGAATCCATGAAACATCTTTTTTTTAATATAGAAAATATTTCAAAAAGATAATTTATTTGATAGAGAAACAAAATGGTGAAAAAAATGCTGAGAATTTTTTTTCACTCTTTTTCTTACTTAGATACATGGAAACAGACTGGGAACAAAAAACTACTGTGTATAATGCTCTGATGAGATATGCTAAGCATTTCCTATGAGAAAAGAAGAAATACTTTTGGTCAGAAAATGGGTTCAGATGAAATTTTGTTCTGCTCACCTTTAGAATTAATAGTCTGGTTGGCTTCCTGCAATGTTTTTAGGAAAAGAGATTAAATCTTAGGCTCAGCCTCATTTTGGTTTGATGCCTTGTTTTGTTTCCCCAGGGAAGCTCTCCCTGTCTCCTACTCTAAGTGAGGGTCCACTTTCTGAGACATGGTTCTTTTTTTCAGAACATGAACCTCAGCTCATAATTCTGCCTCCACTAACTAGTGTGATCATTTGATTCATACCTGAATACCTCATTTGCCTATCAGCTCCATAAGTGTGTGAGCTGTGCCTGTTCATGCTCACCATGCATGGTATCCCTAGAGCCTAACCCGGTCACTGAAACATCATGGGCACTCCTTAAGTATTTGTGAATCAATAAATAAATGGATGAATTAAAAATTTTAAAGTAAGTAATTGGAATGGATTCCTGGATGGAGACAGTAAAAAAAAACTTAGTTAACTTTTTAGGTACTGTAAGAGAACATCTTTAAAATGTCTCTTGTGGATTTAGCAGAAGATAAAAGGGCAATAAATTTAAGGGGAACTGCATATGAGAAAGAATATGAAAAACTACCAATCTTACAGAAAAAAAACTGGTAATTTCCTTACATAGAGTAAAAGAGTTTAGTACTTTCTATTCTGAGTTCTATTTGAATATTTTTCCCTTTTTATATGGTATAAGAGGGCTGTTTTCTTGAGTAAAATATTTTATTAACCTAATATCGCTGGTTAATCAAATGTCTTTATAGTGTAAGATTTGAAATAGAAAGCCACATTGAGTTTTTCAATACATAGAGAAGCTAGATTACAAGAGAAAGAGGCTTTGCCTCACTTTTTTATTTTTTTTAACCTCCTTGTAGTTTTCTGGGCTGTCTGTACAGATTTTTGGTTCGTAGATTTTCTAAGTGAGATTTTTGACATTATATATCTTTTATTCAATACCTCTAATAAGAAGAAAAAAATACCCTTTCCTCACCATCTTACAACTTTGAAAAAAATACTGTAAGACTTCCACTATGGTGAAAAAAGTTTTATTCACTCTAGAAAACTGGGTCATCTTCTTTTCAGAACCTTTTTTTCTAAACCTGAGAACAGATTTAAGGGAAGCAAGGCAGAAAGTTTTCAATAATCCAGTGGGAATTCCTCTTAGGAACAAAGAAGCAAGATAGCTAGAGAAGATGATTGCACAGACTTAGCAAGGTTAAAACGGATCTTTCTAATACCTAAAAAATGTGCGAGTTAGAAGGTTAACAGTTGATTTAACAAGAGGCAGAAATGGGTTTTTTTTTTTCAGTTCTGTTGGGGAACAAAAATCAGTTGACATTTCTCAAATGTATACATTTTAAATATATCAAATTATTAGTTTCCTGGTATACTGTATTTTGGCTTTTAGGTTTATGATTCTTAGTATGAGAGAGGAAGGATAATCTTCAACATAGTAAAACAAAAAAAAAAAAAAAAAAAAAAGGAGGAACACGCAACGATTTTACTTAAGCCTGACATGAGATTGGAAGAAACCAACAAGTCCGTTTGAGAATAAACAAAGTCACACTTGAAGAAGGGCAAAAATCAGAAGTGACCTAATAAAATCTCCCTAATAACAGTAATGGTAAGATGGTATTATATATAACTTTTCTCTCTGACTCCTGGAAAATTTATCCAATTTAAGTAGTTATCTATCTTGCCTCACAAATAATCCCTTAAAACTTTTTATTTCTGTTACTTGCTAGATTGAAAAAACATAATTAAAAATTATTTTATCTGTAAAATATCTACCTCAATTCTCAAATTTAATGTAATGAGTTGTTTTAAAAGTCAGAT
Organism: Rhinopithecus roxellana; assembly: GCF_007565055.1. Taxonomy (NCBI): domain Eukaryota; kingdom Metazoa; phylum Chordata; class Mammalia; order Primates; family Cercopithecidae; genus Rhinopithecus; species Rhinopithecus roxellana. The sequence goes on from NC_044558.1 coordinate 134,632,118, forward strand.
TACATAAGACAAACCAACACTACACTACTTCTCCACAACTAATGTATGATAAAAATGAGAACAAATGATTAAAATATACAAGCTGATAAATGCAAAATTGTTTAAAATACCTTTTATATCTTATGATATGTAAGGCAATGGGTTAAAATAACTCTTCCTTGATAACTCTGAGGTTCATGAAAATTGTGATTATATTTAATTAGAGGAATTCAGTATATTTTTTCATTTTCCTTAAGAGATTTCCATGGAGAGAAAATAAATTTCCACAATCATAAATCTATATTTTAATTAAAATTCTTAATTTCTTTTTTTATTTATAAATCACGAATGTTTTCGGAGACAATTTAGAAGATCTAGATTAAAAAAAAGAAAAAAGAAGGAGAAAATAAGAACCACACATCATTTAATCACCCAAAATAATCATTCTGGTATCTAACTGTTTAGACTTTTCTTTTGACTTCTTCTGTAATACATATATTTTAATAAAAATTGAATCATAATGTACATTATTTTATGTAACCTGCTTTTTCCACTTAAACACATATTGAAAATAAATTTATATTTTACTTTTAAAAATTAAATATCTTAATATTTAACAATTTGTTTATTGTTAGACATCTAGATTGTTTATAATCTATAACAAAGATACTTATTATTATTATTTTATTTATTTATTTTTTTGGAGACAGAGTTTTACTCTGTCGACCAGGCTGGAGTGCAGTGGCACGATCTTGGCTCATTGCAACCTGCATATCTTGGGTTCGAGCAATTCTTCTGCCTCAGCCTTCCTAGTTGCTGGGACTACAGGTGCACACTAACATGTCTGGCTGATTTTTGTATTTTTAGTAGAGATGGGGTTTCACCATGTTGGCCAGACTGGTCTCAAACTCCTGGCCTCAAGTAATGCGCCCATCTCAGCCTCTCAAAGTGCTGGGATTACAGGTGTGAGCCACCACACCCAGCCTGAAGATACTTATTACATGTGTTATTTATGTAAACAGCATCAAAAACTACCAACAATTTTTTCCACTAAATTTATGGGATATAAATCCTTCTGATTTTGGAGAGAAAAAGCAAGTCAGGATTAGACTTAGGTAAAATTTAATTTAGCAACATTTATGCAGTAATTCCTGCCAAGCACTATTCTAACCCCTTTAGAAATATTAACTCATTTAATCCTGATAACTCTCTGAGGTATGTATTGTTCCTATTCCCATTTTACCACGGGAAAATGAGGCACAGAGTTTAGGCAACTTGCTCATTGTCATATAGGTAGTAAGGGGTAGAGCTAGTCTCACATCAGGCTCATGTTCTTAACCATTCCCTTACAAGGCCTCTTTCTGTTATTTTGGGTAATCTGTGAAGTGGGGTTTGTGAAGTTAACTAGGAAGCCTGGGGGGTATCTCAGAAAGATAACTTGATAGGCATTGGGAAGGATTTTGATATTAAAAGAACCTAGAACTTCTCTATAGATCAGGAACAGAACACCTGGCATTATTTTATTAGAATCAAAAACAGAAAATCATACCTGAGGATTGGTATCCTTCTCTTTTCAAATCTTTTGTGATTTTCGAATGCAGCATTCCAAAATATAATGATTGTGCAGAATGTAATTTTTAAACTTCCTTCTAACATTTTCCTGTAAAGAAAATCTGCTGAATATAATTCATTTAATGAGAAAAACAATTATAAACTGCATTTACAGTGATGTACTTTCTTAAATGTTTGCCCAAAAGTTTGCTATTTAGCTTTGAATAGAGTTAATCCTAAGAAATCCTGTGCTCATATAGAAGCAACAACATAATACTGTTTGTTTTCCATCAAAGTCAGTGAATGTAAAGATTAACTTAAAAGCAGCTATCCTAAAAGCAGCCTCAAAATAGGCGGTTCAAACCAGCGGAAGACCTAGCCCACTGTTACAATGAAACATGCTCGGAGGAACTAAAGAAAGCTCCAAGGACAAAACTCTTTAGAAGTCTCCGGGGTTGGATGGCAGGCCTATTTACAAGACGGATTAGTTGTTTTGAGGAAGAACAAAGGCCCCTTCTCATGCTCACTGAGGCTGCTCTTCTGTGGAAAATTTTGCTGTTAGTTACAGGGACTGGAATTCTCAACAGTGTTTAAAACAAGCAGCACTATCAAAGGAACATACCGCAAAATAATAAGAGCCATCCATGACAGACCTACAGCCAATATCATTCTGAGTGTGCAAAAACCGGAAGCATTCCTCTTAAGAACTAGAACAAGACAAAAATGCCCACTGTCACCACTCCTATTCAACATAGTACTGGAAGTCCTAGCTGGAGCAATCAAGCAAGAGAAAGAAATAAAAGGCATCCAAACAGGAAAAGAAGTTAAACTATCTCTCTTCTCTGACGATGTGATTCTATACCTAGAAAACCCTGAAGACTCTGCCAGAAGGCTCCTGAAACTGATAAACAACTTCAGTAAAGGTTCTGGATACAAAACCAATGTACAAAAATCAGTAGTATTTTTATACACCAATAATGTTCAAGCCAAATCAAAAATGCAATCCCATTTACAATAGCTGCAAAGAATAAAATACCTAAGAATACAGCTTTAACCAAGGAGGTAAAAGATCTCTATAAGGAGACCTACAAAATACTGCTGAAAGAAATCAGAGATGACACAAACAAATGGAAAAACCTTTCTTGCTCATGAATTGGTAGAATCGATATTGTTTAAAGTGGCCATATTGCCCAAATCAATCTACAGAGTCAACACTATTCCTATCAAACTACCAATGTCATTTTTCAAAGAATTAGAAAAAACTATCCTAAAATTCACATGGAATCAAAAAGATCCTGAATTGCCAAAGCAATCCTAAGCAAAAAGAACAAAGCCAGAGGCATCACATTACCTGACTGCAAATTATTCTATAAGGCTACAGTAACCAAAACAGCATGGTACTGGTACAAACAGACACACAGACCAATGGAACAGAATAGAAAACCCAGAAATAAAATCATACACCTATAACCAATTGATCTTTGACAAAGTTGACAAAAATAAGCAATGAGAAAAGGACTCCCTTTTCAATAAATGATGCTAGGATAACTGACTAGTCATATGCAGAAAAATAAAACTAGATTCCTACCTGTCACCATGTATAAAAATGAACTCAAGACTGGTCAAATATTTAAATGTTAGAACTCAAACTATAAAAATCCCAGAAAAAATCTAGGAAATACCATTCTGGACATCAGCCTTGGCTAATAATTTATGGCTAAGACCTCAAAAGCAATCACAAAACCAAAAATCAACAAGTGGGACCTAATTAAACTAAAGAGCTTTTGCCCAGCAAAAGAAACTATCAACAGAGTAAAGAGACAATCTACAGAAATGGGAGAAAATTTTCACAAACTATGCATCCAACAAAGGTCTAATATCCAGAATCTATAACGAACTTAAACATGTCAACAAGCAAAAAAACAACTCCATTAAAAAATGAGCAAATGACATAAACAGACACTTCTCAAAAGAAGACATAGAGGTAGCCAACAAACGTTAAAAAATGCTCATCATGACTAATCATCAAAGAAATGCAAGTCAAAAACCACAATAAATACCATCTCACACTAGTTGGAATGGCTATTATAAAAAGCAAAAAAGTAATGGATGCTGACAAGGCTTCAGAGAAAAAGGAACACTGACACATTGCTGGTAGGAATGTATTAATAAATTAGTTCAGCCACTATGAGAAGCAGTTTGGAGATTTTTCAAAGAACTTAAAACAGAGCTACCATTCAACCCAGAAATCCCATTCCTGAGTATATACCCAAAGGAAAAGAAATCATTCTACCAATGATTTGTATTCTACCAATGATTTGCACTTGTATGTCCATCACAGCACTATTCACAATAGCGAAGACTTGAAAAGAACCTAGATGCCCATCCATGGTGGATTGGATAAAGAAAATGTGGTACTTGTACACCATGGAATACTATACAGCCACGAAAAGAACAAAATTATATCCTTTGTAGCAACAAGGATGCAGCTGGAGGCCATTATTCTAAGAGAATTAACGCAGGAACAGAAAACCAAATACCACATGCTCTTACTTATAAGTGGGAGCTAAATATTGGGTACACATGGATACAAACATAAGAACAATAGATACTGGAAACTCCAAGAATGGAGAAGAAGGGAGAGGGGCAAGGGCTGGAAAACTACCTATTGGGTACTATCCTCACTACCTGGGTGAAGGGGTCAATCATACCCCACACCTCAGCATCACGCAATGTATCAGTGTAACAAGCCTGCACATGTACCCCATACGTCTGAAGTCAAAGTTGAAATTTTTAAAAAGAAATAAAAACAGTTTTGTGTTAAAGAAAAAAAAAAAAAAACTAGCAGCACAGCACGTAAAGTTATTTCTGACAAGCTAATGAGCCAAGTCACTGGTGAACTAAGAGAAAGTGAGGGATTCAACCCAGCAGTGGAACAGGGGTAGGACACAAACAGAATAAATGATCCATATTAGCAAGGCATATTGCATTTTATCGCATCACATCGTATTTTAGAGCTAGTTGCCTAACTCAGAGGCAGCTATAGAAAAATTAAATTTGTTAAAGTGAAAAGTTCATTTTGCTAGATTCTATTTCTAGTTTTGTTCAGGGGAAGACAGTTTCGATGATACCTCGGATGCATCCCCTCTTTATCACTGAAGAGGACCATTCTGGAACCTCCCTATGCTGCTAACGGGGTGATGGTGTGGTTTGAGTCTCCACTGCACATTGGAAGATGAGGAAGAGTCTGGGTGGGACCATGAGAGGGCTCTTCTACCACTTATCTTGGCGGACAGTTTCTTCCAGTCCTAGTTGCTGTCCTTGGCAATCACAGAGTTCAGTAAGCGTAATTTAAAGAGCCGGACTCTTTCAGTAATCTAAAAGAAAGGAAGAGACAACAAGCATCAGCCGAAAGACTAAAGAAATCAGACTTCAGTTTGATCAATATAACATAATGGGTGGTTTAGTTCCACTTCTGTGGGGCTGAAAGTTTAATTACATGGCAAACACAACAAAGAACAAGCTTGGAGAATCTCTGGAGTTGTTATTGCTTGGTTTCGTTATTGGAGTATTCTCTTTCTAAATGTAAAACAGTGAAGTGACTTACTCTGAACACAGACCTAAATTTACCCTGTAAGTGGCCTCAAAACGAGAAAACTCAGTCTGAGAACTGGCCAACTGAAAACCAACGTAGGAGAAGAAGGTGTTCAAGAACACATCCAAGATAGTATTTTCAAAGATGCTTTTATTACTGTTACTTTTTCAAAAACAAAAAGGAAGAGGATCCTTCTATTTACTCAATCACTCAACAAAAGTTTATTGTCTGCTAACTGCCCGGAACATCAGAGGTGAGTAAGACAGGTCCCTGCCCTTATGTCCTTTAGAGTCCCTGGGGAAGCAGACTCTGTCAGAGACCTGCCCTTCCTGTTGTGGCCGTCTCTATAACACAGGGTTGGGTCCTGACTTCTATTTGCAGTGTAGGTTTTCAGTAACTGACAGAATACAATAGCAGCTACCATTGATAGCTCCTTACTAAGTGCTTTATAAATGTGATGTCTCTTAAATCCTTAGAACAACTAGGCAAGAGGTAACTTATAGAGGCCTTGTGGAAACTAGAAACAGAATTTCTGCAAGGTAGATGCTGCCCAGTGATCTGAGTCCAGGTGAGATGCCAGTCCCTTCTCACCTTTTCTGCTAGGTTCCTTTGTTCACAGGCTGTACAACTGTACTTGGCATGGCCGTCAAGAACCTAGTTAAAGTCTCATCAGTCTCATTTTACAAAGGAGGAAACTGAGGTCCAGAGAGGTTAAATAACTTTTCCAAACTCAATTCTCAGGAAGTGACAGAGCTTGACTCAAAGCTGCATTTGTTTGTTTCTGAAATGTTGTTGTCTTTCTCCTATTTCAATTTTCCTTCTTGTTTTGTCAAGATTTGCCAAATCTCCTCTTGCTGAGGCAATAATAATAGAATTCCCTAAGAGCCTATTATTTCTTATGCATGATTTCCGTATGGTCTTAGAAGTCTTCTCCTTCTGTTCTCTCCTACTAACATTGTTTTTGTTTGTTTGTTTGTTTGTTTTTTGAGACAAGGTCTCACTCTGTTGCCCAGGCTGGAGTGCAGTGGTGTGATTATGGCCCACTGTAGCCTTAACCTCCCTAGCTGAAGCAATCCTCCCACCTCAGCCTCCCAAGTGGCTGGGACTACAAGCATGCACCATCACACCTGGCTAATTTTTTAAATTTTTTTGTACAGACTAGGTCTAGCTATGTTGCCTAGGCTGGTCTCAAACTCCTGGGCTCAAGAGATCCTCCCAACTTCCCAGCTTCCCAAAGTGCTGGGATTACAGGTGTAAGCCACTACACCCAGCCAACATTGTTAATAATAACATCAAAATGCCTATTTTTTTTAAACTGATGATGTGATTTAAATCCAGATCACTTAAACAGTACTCAATAAAAATATTTATAAGCCCCATATAAATCTGTAAGTAGAGGTAATACACATAAGAAGGTTAATACATAAATATATACAAAGGCAATTTAACATTTTTTTTAAAAAATGGCTTTTCCATTGAGAGAATTTGCCTCACTGCTGTCTTTGCCCACAGCATTATCTTTCAAAGTCACTTGTGAATGGGAGTGTTGTGGGCATTAGTCCATTATCAACCCCTACCAACTTCACCAAGCTGACCTGTCTATGAATCAAGCTTGAGTTCCTCTCCTCTGTTAGCTAGACATAGAAAAACCACCATGAGGTCATGGGTGAGAGCCAAGGAAGAGATGTCAGTCAGTGACACACCAGGGGGATTGGGGGGCCTGGCCACCTTTCCTGCAGCTTATCTGTGCCTCGTGTACCTGTTCAAGTACACTCTCCCGTGTACTCTCTTACAGTAGATTCCGGCTGAGCCCACCTATCCTTATAACTTGGGGCTTTGAGATCATCTGGCTCATGATGAGCTGTTCCGGCCACACGGCCACTTGGTGTCCTGTGGTGAGGTACTCAGCCTATAGGGGCCCAGTGGCCTGCCAGGAGCTGCATTCCACCAGTGTGGAATGTTCTGCAAGCAAAACCAAAGGAGCCTAACAAGTGGTATGCTTCTTTCTTACAAGTAGGCAGTGAAAGATGCAGCAAACTACTTTTTACTTTGAAGGGGCCATCAGTACATGTCCTGTCCTAATCTGGCAGGCCTCTGGATCTTCATAGGGTTAATGTTGTGCCCTCTGGATTATACATATCTATTAAGGCATCTACAGTACATGGCACATCTGGCTCATTATCATGTATCCTCAAAATAGTAGACCAATGTAATTTTTGTGAAATGACCAAATAGTATAGATCCCTATGACAGAAAATAAGAGAAGAACTAATATAGTCCTGGAGCAATCCTGTGAATTTATACCATTTTCATTTCCTGCTAATGCAAACTGTATTTATCCTCTTTTTTGATTGCTATGAAAAGACTATTTTCATCAGATCAATGATGGCATACTACATACTTGAGGCTGTGTTAATCTTCTCTAGTAAAGATATCACACCCAGTGCAGTAGCTGCAATTGGGACTACTCCTTTGTTCATTTACCATCTGGTTTTTATAGATGCCAGAATGGTAACTCAATGGGAACCACTACCCTTGCATCCTTTAAATCTTTGAGGGTGGCTGTAATCTCTTTTATGTCCCTTGGAGATGTGATATGGTTTTTATTTACAATCTTGGCTGGATGGGGGTTTGGCAGTTTCAGGGGCTTCCATTTGGCCTTTTCTGTTACAATTGCTCTTACTCATGGGTCTTATAACATTTAATTAACAAGAAAGTCACAGCTGGAAAAACTAGATATTTCCATCTCTAATGTTACATAACATTATATTATATAAGGTGCATGTATGCTCACCTTCTCACCTCCTCCTTTTCACTTCAGTTACATTCCAGCAGCTCACTCCAGCTGCTCTGTCAAGCTCTTGTTTTCTGCCCTGAGGCTTCTCTGCTGTAGTCAGTGGGACAACTGCAGCAGCCTTCTTAGCCCTTCTGTCAAATGTGCAAACCTGGAAATAGGGGGAACTGAACACCCTTGACCAGTGGGGAGGGAAGCCGTGAATAAATCCTTCCATCTTATCTCCCTCAGGCAGACAATGATGAGGTTCATTCTACATGGCTCTTTGGAAGGATTTCTAGAAAGAACACCTTAGTTACCCATAGTGGTGGTCAGCTTTATAACCCACCCTTGATTTGGTTTTCCTTCCAGTCCAGTGTCACTCTTCCACTTCCCTTCTCCTAGTCCTTGAGATCACTTACCAAATAAAGCAGCTGTTATGAGATCTAGTTTCCGTATCTAGACTGTGAGCTTGGTGTGGCACTTTTATGTATAGAATTTATCCATGTTGTTGTACCAAATCAGAAAACACATGTAGGCACTTCAGAGAAAGAATCAAGCAAGATCCTACTATCTAGACATAGCTTTCTGGACCATTGTTTATGCATCTACTTTTTGAAAAATGGGAAGTACAGTAAGTCGAGTATTTTCTGCTTTAAGAAAAAGTATTTTTTGTATTGTAAACATTTTATGTATTGTAAACATTTTTCGTTCATGGTGAGAACATTAAAAATCCTCTTTTTTAAAGCTATTTTGAAATAGATAATAAAGTATTACTAACTATGGTCACCAGGCTATGCAATAATGGATGACTAGAACTTAGTATTCCTAACTGAAACTTCGTACCCCTTGACCAGCCCCTCCCCTTTCCCCACCGCCTCCACCCCCACTGGCCTCTAGTGAGATCTTGGCTTACTGCAACCTCTGTCTCCTGGGTTCAAGTGATTCTTGTGCCTTAGCCTCCTAAGTAGCTGGGATTCCTGGCATTGAACTCCCAGCCTCAAATGATCCGCCTGCCTCAGCCTCCCAAAGTGCTGGGATTACGGGTGTGAGTCACCGCCCCTCGCCTTACCCTCTACTTCTATGAGTTTGATTTTTTTTAGATTCCACAAATAGGTGAGATCATATGGTATTTGTCTTTCTGTGCCGGGCTTATTTCACTTAGCATAATGTCCTCTAGTTCGTCCACGTTGTTGCAAATGACAGAATTTCCTTTTTTTTTTTTTTGGAGTGAACAGTATTCTATTGTGTATATATACCACATTTTAAAACTCACTCATCTGTTGATGGATATTCTGGATGTTTCCGTATTGTGGCTATTTTTTGTTTGTTTCGTTTTGGTTTTTATTATACTTTAAGTTCTGGGATACATGTGCAGAATATGCAGGTTTGTTACATAGGTATACATATGCCATGGTGGTTTGCTGCACCCATCAGCCTGTCATCTGCGTTAGGTATTTCTCCTAATGCTATTCCTCCCCTATTCCCCCACCCCGTGACAGGCCCCAGTGTGTGATGTTTCCTTCCCTGTGTCCATGTGTTCTTATTGTTCAACACCCACTTATGAGTGAGAATATGTGGTATTTGGTTTTCTGTTCCTGTGTTAGTTTGCTGAGAATGACGGTTTCCAGCATCATCCATGTCCTTGCAAAGGACATGAACTCATCCTTTTTTATGGCTGCATAGTATTCCATGGTGTATATGTGCCACATTTTCTTTATCCACTCTATCATTGATGGGCATTTGGGTTAGTTCCGAGTCTTTGCTATTGTGAACAGTGCTACAATAAACATACGTGTGCATGTGTCTCTATAGTAGAATGATTTATAATCCTTTGGGTATATACCCAGTAGTGGGATTGCTGGGTCAAATGGTATTCCTGTTTCTAGATCCTTGAGGAATTGCCACATTGTCTTCCGCAATGGTTGAACTAGTTTACAGTCCCACCAACAGTGTAAAAGTATTCCTATTTCTTCACATCCTCTCTAGCATCTGTTGTTTCCTGACTTGTTAATGATTGCCATTCTAACTGGTGTGAGATGGTATCTCCTTGTGGTTTTTATTTGCATTTCTCTAATGACCAGTGATGATGAGCTTTGTTTCATATGTTTGTTGGCCACATAAATGTCTTCTTTTGAGAAGTATCTGTTTATATACTTCACCTACTCTTTGATGGAATTGTTTGTTTTTTTCTTGTAAATTTGTTTAAGTTCCTTGTAGAGTCTGGATATTAGCCCTTTGTCAGATGGGTAGAGTGCAAAAATTTTCTTCCATTCTGTAGGTTGCCTGTATACTCTGATGATAGTTGCTTTTGCTGTGCAGAAACTCTTTAGTTTAATTAGATACCATTTGACGATTTTGGCTTTTGTTGCCATTGCTTTCGGTGTTTTAGTCATAGTCTTTGCCTATACCTATGTCCTGAATGGTATTGCCTAGGTTTTCTTCTAGGGTTTTTATGGTTTTAGGTCTTATGTTTAAGTCTTTAATCCATCTTGAATTAATTGTTATATAAGGTGTAAGGAAGAGGTCCATTTTCAGTTTTCTGCATATGGCTAACCAGTTTTCCCAGCGCCATTTGTTAAATAGGGAACCCCATTGCTTGTTTTTGTCAGGTTTGTCAAGGATCAGATGGTTGTAGATGTGTGGAGCTATTTCTGAGGCCTCTGTTCTGTTCCATTCGTCTATATATTTGTTTTGGTACCAGTACCATGCTGTTTTGGTTAATGGAGCCTTGTAATATAATTTGAAGTCAAGTAGTGTGATGCCTCCAGCTTTGTTCTTTTTACTTAGGATTGTCTTGGCTATACAGGCTCTTTTGTGGTTCCATATGAAATTTAAGATAGCTTTTTTTCTAATTCTGTGAAGAAAGTCGATGGTAGTTTGATGGGGATATTACTGAATCTATAAATTACTTTGGGCAGTATGGCCATTTTCACGATATTGATTCTTCCTATCCATGAGCATGGTATGTTCTTCCATTCGTTTGTGTGCTCTCTTATTTCCTTGAGCAGTGGTTTGTAGCTCTCTTTGCAGAGGTCCTTCACAATCCTTGTAAGTTGTATTCCTAAGTATTTAATTCTCTTTTTGGCAATTGTAAATGGGAGTGTGCTCATGATTTGGCTCTCTGTTTGTCCATGAATGGTATATAGGAATGCTTGTGATTTTTGCACAATGATTTTGTATCCTGAGACTTTGCTGAAGTTGCTTATCAGCTTAAGAAGATTTTGGGCTGAGACAATGGGGTTTTCTAAATATGCAATCATGTCATCTGCAAACAGAGACAATTTGACTTCCTCTCTTCCTATTTAAATACCCTTTATTTCTTTCTCTTGCCTGATTGCCCTGGCCAGAACTTCCAACACTGTCTTGAGTAAGAGTGGTGTGAGAGAGCATCCTTGTCTTGTGCCAGTTTTCAAAGAGAATGCTTCCAACTTTTGCCCATTCAGTATGATATTGTCTGTGGGTTTGTCATAAATAACTCTTATTATTTTGAGATATGTTCCATGGATACCTAGTTTATTATTTTTAGCATGAAGGGGTGTTGAATTTTATCAAAGGCCTTTTCTGCATCTGTCAAGATAATCATGTGGTTTTTCTCATTGGTTCTGTTTATGTGATGGATTGTTTATTGATTTGCATATGTTAAACTAGCCTTGCATCCTAGGGATGAAGTCCACTTGATCATGGTGGATAAGCCTTTTGATGTGCTTCTGGATTCAGTTTGCCAGTATTTTATTGAGGATTTTTGCACCGATTTTCATCAGGGATATTGGCCTGAAATTTTCTTTTTTTGTCATGTCCCTGACAGGTTTTGGAATCAGGATGATGCTGGCCTCATAAAATGAGTTAGGGAGGATTCCCTCTTTTTCTGTTGTTTGGAATAGTTTCAGAAGGAATGTTACCATCTCTTCTTTGTACCTCTGGTAGAATTCGGCTATGAATCTGTGTGGTCCTGGGCTTTTTTTTTTTGGTTGATAGGCTATTAGTTACTGCCTAAATTTCAGAACTTGTTATTGGTCTATTCAGGGATTCAAATTTTTCCTGGTTTAGTCTTGAGGGGGTGTAAGTGTCCAGGAATTTATCCATTTCTTCTAGATTTTCTGGTTTATTTGCCTAGAAGTGTTTATAGTATTCTCTGATGGTAGTTTGTATTTCTTTGGGATCAGTGGTGATATACCCGTTATCATTTTTTATTGTGTCTATTTGATTCTTCTCTTGTTTCTTCTTTATTAGTCTGGCTAGCAGTCTATTTTGTTAATCTTTTCAAAAAAGCAGCTCCTGGATTCATTGACTTTCTGAAAGGTTTTTTGTGTCTCTATCTCCTTCAGTTCTGCTCTGATCTTAGTTATTTCTTGTCTTCTGCTAGCTTTTGAATTTGTTTGCTCTTGCTTCTCTAGTTCTTTTAATTGTGTTGTTAGGGTATCAATTTTAGATCTTTCCCATTTTCTTCTGTGGGGATTTAGTGTTATAAATTTCCTTCTAAATACTGCTGTAGCTGTGTTCCAGAGATTCTGGTACATTGTGTCCTTGTTCTCATTGGTTTCAAAGAACTTATTTATTTTTGTCTTAATTTCGTTATTTACCCAATAGTCATTCAGGAGCAGGTTGTTCAGTTTCCATGTAATTGTGCAGTTTTGAGTGAGTTTCTTAATCCTGAGTTCTAATTTGATTGCACTGTGGTATGAGAGACTGTTATGATTTCTGTTCTTTTGCATTTGCTGATGAGTGTTTTACTCACAATTATATGGTCAATTTTAGAATAAGTGTGATGTGGTGCTGAGAAGAATGTACATTCTATTGATTTGGGTGGAGAGTTCTGTAGATGTCTATTGGGTCCGTTTGGTCCAGAACTGAGTTCAAGTCATGGATATCCTTGTTAGTTTTCTGTCTCATTTATCTGTCTAGTATTGACAGTGGGGTGTTATAGTCTCCCACTATTGTTGTGTAGGAGTCTAAATCTCTTTGTAGGTCTCTAAGAACTTGCTTTATGAATCTGGGTGCTCCTGTATTGGGTGCATTTAGGATAATTAGCTATTATTGTTGCATTGAGCCCTTTACCATTATGTAATGGCCTTCTTTGTCTCTTTTGATCTTCATTGGTTTAAAGTCTGTTTTATCAGAGACTAGGATTGCAACCTCTGCTTTTTTTTCTTTTCATTTGCTTGGTAAATCTTCCTCCATCCCTTTGTTTTGAGCCTATGTGTGTCTTTGCATGTGACATGAGTCTCCTGGATACAGCACACCAATAGGGCTTGACTCTTTATCCAATTTGCCAGTTTGTGTTTTTTAATTGGGACATTTAGCCCATTTACGTTTAAGGTTAATATTGTTATATGTGAATTTGATCCTGTCATTATGATGCTAACTGGTTATTTGCCCATTAGTTGATGCAGTTTCTTCATAGTGTCAATGGTCTTTACAATTTGGCATGTTTTTGCAGTGACTGGTAATGGTTTTTCCTTTCCCTATTCAGTGCTTCCTTCAGGAGCTCTTGTAAGACAGGCCTGGTGGTGACAAAATCCACATTTGCTTGTCTGTAAAGGATTTTATTTCTGCTTCGCTTATGAAGCTTAGTTTGACTGGATATAAAATTCTAGGTTGAAAAGTATTTTCTTTAAGAATGTTGAATATTGGCTCCCACTCTCTTCTGGCTTGTAGAGTTTCTGCAGACATACCTGCTATTAGTTTGATGGGCTTCTTTTTGTGGGTAACCCCACGTTTCTCTTTGGCTGCCCTTAACAATTTTTCCTTCATTTCAACCTTGGTGAATCTGATGATTATGTGTCTTGCGGCTGCCCTTCTCAAGGACTATCTTTGTGGTGTTCTCTGTATTTTCTGAATTTGAATGTTGGCCTGCCTTGCTAGGTTAGGGAAGTTCTCCTGGATAATATCCCGAAGAGTGTTTTCCAACTTGATTCCATCCTCCCCATCACTTTCAGGTACATCAATCAAACGTAGGTTTGGTCTTTTCACATAGCCCCATATTTTTGAAGGCTTTGTTCATTCCTTTGGATTCTTTTTTCTCTGATTTTGTCTTCACACTTTATTTCATTAAGTTGATCTTCAATCTCTGATAGCCTTTCTTCCGCTTGATTGATTCAGTTGCTGATACTTGTGTGTGCTTCACAAAGTTCTTGTGCTGTGTTTTTCAGCTCCATCAGGTCATTTATGTTCTTCTCTAAACTGGTTATTCTAGTTAGCAATTCCTCTAACCTTTTTACAAGGTTCTTAGCTTCCTTGCTTTGGGCTAGAACATGCTCTGTTAGCTTGAGGAGTCTGTTATTATCCACCTTCTGAAGCCTACTTCTGTCAATTTGTCAAACTCATTCTCCATCCAGCTTTGTTCCCCAGCTGGTGAGGTGTTGTGATCCTTTGGAGGAGAAGAGGCATTGTGGCTTTTGGAATTTTCAGTTTTCGTGCTGGTTTTTCCTCATCTTCATGGATTTATCTACCTTTGGTCTTTGATGTTGGTGATCTTCGGATGGGGTTTTTGTGTGGATATCCTTTTAGTTGATGTTGATGCTGTTCCTTTCTGTTTGTTAATTTTCCTTCTAATGGTCTGGCCCCTCTGCTGCAAGTCTGCTAGTTTGTTGGAGGTCCACTCCAGACCATGTTTGCCTGGGTATCACCAGTGGAGGCTGTGGAACAGCAAAGATTGCTGTTTGTTCCTTCCTCTGGAAGCTTTGTCCCAGTGGGGGACCTGCCAGATGCCAGCTGGAGCTCTCCTGTATGAGGTGTCTGTCAACCCCTGCTGGGAAGTGTCTCCCAGTCAGGAGGCAGGGGGGTCAGGGACCTACCTGAGGAGGCAGTCTGTCCCTTAGCACAGCTTGAGCGCTGTGCTGGGAGATCCACTGCTCTCTTCAGAGCCAGCAGGCAGGAATGTTTAAGTCTGCTGAACCTGTGGACATAGCGGCCCCAGCGGCCCCTTCCCCTAGGTGCTCTGTCTCAGGGAGATAGGAGTTTTATCTATAAGCCCCTGACTGGGGCTGCCGCCTTTCTTTCAGAGATGCCCTGCCCAGAGAGGTGGGATCTAAAGAGGCAGTCTGGCTACAGTGACTTTGCTGAGCTGCAGTGGGCTCCACCCATTTCAAACTTCCCAGTGGCTTTATTTACATTGTGAGGGGAAAACTGCCTGCTCATGCCTCACTAATGGTGGACGCCCCTGCCCCTACCAAGCTCAAGCATCCCAGGTCAACTTCAGACTGTGATGCTGGCAGCGAGAATTTCAAGCCAGTGGATCTTAGCTTGCTGGGCTCCATGGGGATGGGATCCACTGAGCTAGACCCCTTGGCTCCCTGGCTTCAGCCCTCTTTCCAGAGTACTGAATGGTTCTATCTTGCTGGTGTTCCAGGCACCCCTGGGGTATGAAAAAAAATTCCCGCAGCTAGGTTGTTGTCTGTTCAAATGGCCACCCAGTTTTGTGCTTGAAATCCAGGGCCCTGGTGGTGTAGGCACCTATGGAAATCTTCTCGTCTGCTGGTTGTGAAGACCATGGGAAAAGCATAGTATCTGGGCCAGAATGCACCATTCCTCACAGCACAGTCCCTCACAGCTTCTCTTGGCTTGGGGAGGGAGTTCTTCGACCCTTTATGCTTCCCAGGTTACGTGATGCCCCACCCTGCTTTGGCTCACCCTCCGTGGGCTGCACCCACTGTTTAACCAGCCCCAGTGAAATGAGCCAGGTACCTCAGTTGGAAATGCAGAAATCACCCACCTTCTGCATTGATCTTGCTGATCTCTACTAAAAATACAAAAATTAGCTTGGCATGGTGGCAGGCACCTGTAATCCCAGCTACTCAGAGGCTGAGGCAGGAGAATTGCTTGAACCCAGGTGACAGAGATTGCAGTGAGCCAAGATCGCACCACTGCACTCTATCCTGGGCAACAAGGGCAAAACTCCATCTCAAAAAAAAAAAAAAAAAAAAAAGAGGAGTAGCAGTAAATTATATCATAGTGGTTGAAAGCTTGGGCTGTGGAGTCAAGCTGATAGATAAAAATTCCGAATACTCTACCTGATAGTTACAGAATTTTTATAAGTTTCTTAACATCTCTAAGCCTCAGTCTTATTGTATAAAAGTGTAATACAAATAGGTAATAATAATAGGTTATGTGTGATAGGATTGCTATAAACATTCTAAGTTAATTTATACAAAGCACTTAGAAGAGTCCCTGGGGTATAACAACGTTTCAATAAAATTTCATCATTATTGTTGTCTATTTCACTAGAATTAATTTTTAGGAGTAGAATTGCTTGGTCAAAAGGTGTGTTTTGTTTCTTTGTTTTGTTTTGTTTTGAGACAGAGTCTTGCTGTGTTGCCCAGGCTGGAGTGCAGTGGTGGAATCTCAGCTCACTGTAACCTCCACCTCCCAGGTTCAAGCAATTCCCCTGCCTCAGCCTCCCAAGTAGCTAGAATTACAGGTGTGCCCCACCATGCCTGACTAATTTTTGTATTTTTAGTTGAGATGGGGTTCCACCATGTTGGCCAGGCTGGTCTTATGACCTCAGGTGATCTGCCTGCCTCGGCCTCCCAAAGTGCTGGGATTACAGGTATGAGCCACCACACCGGCCAAAGGTGTGTATTTTTGAAGCTCTGATATAAGTTGCTAAATTTAGACTTGGTATTAATATTCATAAATTCACATTCGTATCATGATTACAATCAATAATGTTTATGTGGATGGAAATATGTGTATTATTTTTAATACAAGAGGCTAAATAGAAATATTCTTAAAGACCTTGTAGTTTGGATTTGGAAATAATGTCAGGAGTCATCTATTCAATCCTGTATCAGTGAGGATAGGCTAGCGTATACGATAGTAACAAACAATCCCATAAACTCAGTTATTTAAAGCAACAATGGTTATTTCTCACTCGTACTACATGTTCATTGTAGTGAAGTGGTTGTAGAAGGGTGGGTGTGTGCTCCTTATAAACCATAGACCCTGGTTAACAGGAACTCCATCTAGATAGATGCTTCCACACTTCCTGAGGCAGGAAAACGGGAAAATGGCAATAAATGCACTGGCTTTTAAGGCTTCTGCCTGAATGGGACCTATGTTAGTTAGTTCTGCTCATATTTCATTTGTCAAATAAGACATTGGCCAACACCTAACTTCAACAGGGTTAGAGAACTATAATCCTACTCTGTGTTCAGGAGAGAAGAATCGGTGTATTCTTCTCTTCTTCAGGAGAGAAGAATCAGTGTAGCCTTAATGACTGCCACAGAATCACTTGGGTTTTGTTTTATTTTCATTTTTTAAATTTAAATGCTATTTATTTTTTGAAATAGGTAATGTATTCACATGGTTCAAAATTGAAAAGTCAAAAAATGTTATACAGTGAAAAACCTATGTTCTTCTATCTTCTTCCTTCCCTGAAGCCAACCAGTGTTAATAATTTTCTTGTGTTTCTTCTAGAGATATTCTACACATATACTTTATTGGCAAAAACTCTCTCTCTTTCTGTCTCTCTGTGTGTGTGTGTGTGTGTGTGTGTGTGTGTGTGTGTGTGTGTGCTGACTCTTCTCTGTTTGCCCTCAGATCCATTATCCACCCCTTATGGATCTGTTCTGTGCCCTAGGGAGCTGACATTTATAAATGCATCTCTCAAGTTCCCTTGCCCTCTCGCTTATAGTTGGTTTGGCCAATGGGAGACATCAATAGTAGATTGAAGAGCAGGAGAGGAGAATGTTTGGGCTACCCCTCCAACTCCTTCTGCTTTAGAGCTACAGTTGGGGCAGTGACTAAGTCTCTCTTTAAACACAGCTCTTGCTGGGTAGCCCTTCCTCTGGGTCTTCATCTCTCACAGATCTCTGATAACACTGTTCCTCTTCTTGCACCATAAGCCATGTGAATGAAAATGGCTCCCTGCCATTGCTAGGTAGTCCCTGGAGGACTTACCTTCTCTTTCTCTCTTATTAAAACAGCTTGATGGAGATATAATTCACATGTCATACAACTTACCCACTTAAAGTATACAATTTAATATCTGAATATCTTCTCATATATTCACAGACGTGTCAGCATCTCTTTGTGTTTCCTTAACCTGGTTTACACCTTTGTAAATAGTCCCTTCATTGAATTTTCCTTCTGTTTCTTAAGGAAACAGAAAGCATACAGAGTGCTTTCTGTTTTCTGCTGGGACCCTGTTCCAAGAGGGCAGCAACCATTCTGCATTGCAGA
Source organism: Rhinopithecus roxellana (assembly GCF_007565055.1). Lineage (NCBI taxonomy): Eukaryota > Metazoa > Chordata > Mammalia > Primates > Cercopithecidae > Rhinopithecus > Rhinopithecus roxellana. The sequence goes on from NC_044558.1 coordinate 134,650,198, forward strand.
TGCTAAATGAATATTTGTTTCTTAAATAAAATAAATGCATTGAATTTGTTAATTTGAATTTAAATTAATTATACACACAGTGGTATGCTGGCTCTGGCTCATACCAACTCAGGAGAGCCAATTGTTTAATTTATAGGAATTTTGTGAGCTGGTTACCATTATTTTAAAATAAATTAACTTACTTTATTACTTTAATAAGTTAAATAAGTTATAAAAAGCTAATAACTACTAAAAACCACTTCCAAATCATTTTACATTTCACTATTATCTGTGCTCTTGAGATTATTTGTATCTGCTGTATCCATATGGTAGAAATACTATATAATGATGCACATAGAGGTATGCGTGTCTCTCCCCAACTCTGCATTCCATGGTGACATGTTGATATCTTGAGAAAGATCATTTTGGGAATATTTCCACCACAGAAATCAACAAATGATACAAATCAGGACTTAACTTTTTGTTTTGTTGATAATCTATTTTTTGTTCGGTTGATTATCTATTGATTTTTTGTTGATTATCTAGACTTAAGAAAATGATGATAAAAATGTTAATAATACAAATTAAACTTCAAAGTTTATCATTGTGAATAATAGAACAAAAAATTGAGGAGATATCCTTCCAGTATTTGAAATTAATATCTGATTCAGCAAAGAGATCATGCATATCATTGCTGTACCAGTGAAGCTCCAAAGTATGTGTTTCACTTTCATCCTTTTTGTCTACCAACATTTATGAATGTACACTTGTGAGGCTGGTTGTTGAATATTTACCAGCATAGTACTGTATATAAACAGCCACACACATCCACCCACACACATCCCCACACACAGAGTTTAGATATCATTCTGTATTACCCATAGAGCTTTCTCAATCTTTTTTAGGTTTGCATTTATGAATGGATATTTAGACTGAAATCTTTTCCTGTTACAAAATAATGCTACAGTGAATCACTTATGAGTCATCTGTGAGTGCATTTGTAATGTTAATAGCTATTGCTAAATTGCTGTCTATGAAAAGTTTTACCAATTGATTGACACTCCTACAAGCAATATATGATATCTGTTTTCCCACCCCTCAGATGGATTATTGTTGTTTTTTTGTTTTTGTTTTTGTTTTTGTTTTTGTTTTTGTTTTTTTTTGAGACGGAGTCTTGCTCTGCCGCCTAGGCTGGAGTGCAGTGGCCGGATCTCAGCTCACTGCAAGCTCCGCCTCCCGGGTTCACGCCATTCTCCTGCCTCAGCCTCCCGAGTAGCTGGGACTACAGGCGCCTGACTCGTCGCCCGGCTAGTTTTTTGTATTTTTTAGTAGAGACGGGGTTTCACCGTATTAGCCAGGATGGTCTCGATCTCCTGACCTCATGATCCGCCCGTCTCGGCCTCCCAAAGTGCTGGGATTACAGGCTTGAGCCACCACGCCCGGCCTCAGATGGATTATTGTTAAAAATACGTCTAAGATTTTTAGTGGAATTTGTTAGTAGAAGGCATTAATTTTTGCATTTAATAGTTACTGCAATTCTCTTTTAAATGATAGCCTCTAAGTAATTTGAGAGACAGTAACATTTACTCTTGGAGACACAATGTAGGAAGCCACCTTTCTCAGGAGCAGACTGATCATGCCACAATAATAATAACTGGCAGCTGTAAAGAAATATTTGCAAGTAGCCTATCTTGGAAGTAGAAAGGCACAGCACTGTTTTCAAGACTTCTGCTAAGAATAGGATAGGTTAATAAGTCATTAATGTTTTGGCTCATTCTCTTCAAAAGCAATATGGAGGCATTTTTCTGGTAGACACTGGAAAAAAGAGAAGGAGAAATGTCAGCTTACAAAGGAAATATCTGTGTAAATACAGTAATTGCATGGCAGTGCTTGATAATTCTGTACTCAAGCCCCCTGGGCTCCATGTTATAGAGCTCCTCTGGGAAGGCAGAGGGAAGAGCCAGAAAAAGGAGACTTATTTCTGCTACGATGCAGCCAGACCCTCTGTGAAGGACCTATAGAACTTTGAGCACAGCTTCCACTTATCCGCATGTAGCTACCAACCAAAGTTTGAGCAGAAAACTGTGCATTCATATAATTTGACTTGCTTTGCATTTCTCCCTTTCCCTTTTCCTTTTACACTTCAAAAAGAGATAAAAGTCTTCTGTAGATAAAACTGACAAAGCATCAGTCCTTAAGGATTTAAGAATCTTAAGGCGGCTGAAAAAAATGCGTAAGCAAAGAGTAAGACCTGCGTGGCCACATTTCCTTAGCCACATGGCTTATGGATTGTCAGACTTTGACTCATAGCTCACAGCTTAGTAGCTCTGTGATACTAGGGAGTTACTTGACCTTCAGTTGCCTCATCTATAAAATGGGAATAATAATAGTTCCAACCTCATGGGATTATTGTGGGGAAATGAGATAATCCGTATAAGGTATTGAGCCAGTGCTTAACATATACATGCTGTCGCTCAATGTATGCTATCAATTATTTCAATAGAAATATATATTATAAGTTGTATGCACCCTTATTAAACAGTAGAGATTTCATCATTCACAATAGATTTTTTTTCTGTTGCCTTTATGATGTCCTGAGTTTTAAAAAACCCCACTAAATACTCCAATACAGAGATCATTGGTGAAGTAGTTCTTGACTAAATAGAGTGACTGAAAGGAGAAAAACAGTGCACTTCACAACCACTAGAATAAGGTTTTTTTTTTTCTGTCTGGCTTAGTTACATGATACAATTGAGTATCCAGGCTTAGTTTTAAGTAACCATTTATTTTGCTGAACAAAATTAGAGCTTGTGTGCACGTATTATAACATATATCCAGGCCCTATTTAATCTTCTAGGAGAAGAAATGTCCTAAATGATACACTGGTGTCGTGGAAGAGCTTATCCAACTTAATTAAGTAGACCCTTTATTCCCATATAGTAGGTTAGACATTATGATTCTTTCTGATGATTCTGCATTGAAATTTAGCTGACCATGGAGTTGATTATACATAGCATGGAACACCTTTCTTTTGCCCACAGTTTAATTATGTATAGACAGTAGAAAAGAGCTTTGGTATGAAAACCTAAATACAGCTAAGATACGATGAACTGATGACAGATATTCTCTTTGTCTCTCTCTCTCTCTCTGTCTCTCTCTCTCTCTCTCGTTTTAAGTAGCAGTGCAACTGCACCTCATTAGAAGACTGATCTCTGAAAAATAAGTTCAATTCAAATCAAGAAATGTTTCTTGAGGACACAATTATCTTCAAGGTACTGTGATGAGTAGTATGAATAATAATAAGACAAAGAAGGTAATGTCACTTCTCTCAAGAAATCACCATTTAAGGGAACAAACAAATAAGCCCAGACCAGAGAGTAATAAAATGTGGGAAATGCTACACCAGTAAAAAAAAAAAACATATGGGAACTGTGACGAAGGCACTAATTCCATCAGGGGAGCAGGGAGGAAGGTGCTAAGGGAATTTTTGCAGAAGTGACATTTGAATTGAATCTTGGAGGATTTCCAAGATTTTTGTAGAAAACAGAAAGGAGAGAGATAAATAAACAGCGTGAGCAGGAGCAGAGAACCTCAGTGGTCAGGATGAAGTTCAAAAGATTTGCTAAGACCCAGTTATAAAGCATTTAATGGTCTTCTAAGATTGCCTGGGCTTTATTGTGAAAATAATGGAGAAAATTGAAAGTTCTTAGTTGGGGCAGGTTCAGTGACCTGAACAGGTTAAGTTAGGGGGAAGGTGCCTAAGAGTGGGGACACAGGACGATGTGCTGGCAGGGAGAGCCTGTGAACAAGGAAAAGGTCTTGAATTGTAACTCTGGAGAACATCTCGTGGTGGGTTGTGGAAGAGAAACATATGAAGGAGGCGCCTAAGAACTGACTTTTGAAATTAAAGGAATCCTGAGACAAGCATGAGAAAGCTAAGAAAAAGGGTGATAAGGAAAAGGAATCGATCAGCAGTGTCAACCATCGTACACAGATCCAGACGAAAAAAAAAAGAAAGCTATCGGGTTGAACAACTAGACCATTTTCAGTGGCTCCTTTGAGACCACTTTCAATAGAATGAGTAAGGAGAAACCAAATACCATGTCAGACAAGGAAAAATAATACTTACAATGCACAGGAAATTTAAAGATAGGCAGGAGTTGATGTTGCGTCTCTCGAGGAGGGTAGTATTTAAGAGCAACCAATGGAAATTATGAGAAATAGGAGCTAAAAAGGTCTAATCCCCAAAACCAGACAGACAAGAAACATTTGCAGAATGATGTCATCCTGCCTCCTTGGGTGATATCACTTTGTTCCTCAGATGTTTAACCCACCCTGCATGAGTCAACATCTATATTTGGGCATAAGGAGAACTACCTTTTGTGCTATGTGCCAGTTCAGAAGTCTGTTTTTGCTAGTCTGGTTTAGCTCTGCCAAATTATTTTAGGCTTATGACTGCATCAATAGCCCATGGAAATTAATCTGTTTAATATCACATAGCTCTAATTCCAGCACACTTACTTCTATTCAATGTAATCTTAATTGGTTTTTTTTTTTCTCCTTTGCATTTGGAAGACACAAAGTTTATATTTACAAGTACATTCATAGCAGATTTTAAAAGGCAAAAGTGGAAATGTCAGAAAAACCATATATAGAATCCAAGAGTTTATATAGATAACTGATCATTAACTAGAATAATAGTAATAACCTCTTTGAATTAAGTGCCTAGTGTTTGCCAGACAATTTTCATTGAATATCTGTGGTTCTACAGCCCTAAAATGTAGCTATGATTTCCAGCCAGAAAAGATTAAGTAACTTGATTACATTCACTCAGTCAGCAAATGGAAGAGCAGGGACTCAAAGGTAGACCTGACCCCAGAGCCCGTGGTCTTTCACCACTCTGTGCCCTCTTCAAAATATCATGGTGCCTATTAATGCAAAAGAAAAGTGAACTGGCTGGGTGCAGCGGCTCACACCCATAACCCAACACTTTGGGAGGCCGACGTGGGCAGAGCACTTGAGATCAGAAGTTCAAAACTGGCCTGGCCAATATGGTGAAACCCTGTCTCTACTAAAAATACAAAAAAAAATTTAGCCAGGCGTGGTAATCCCAGCTACTCAGGAGGCTGAAGCAGGAAAATCACTTGAACCTGGGAGGCAGAGGTTGCAGTGAGCTGAGATCTCACCACTACACTCTAGCCTGACAGACAGACTGAGACTCTGTCTCAAAAAAATAAATAAATAAATAAATAAATAATAAAATAAATAAATAAAAGGGAGCCAAGTCATATCAGTTATGTTTATGAGTGATGACCAAGGCACTCAGTGGTAGAAGCTCTTTTTAGATGTAAATTACTTATCTAAATTTTATTGGGAAGTAAATATTTCAAAATGCATGTGGTTGACCAGACTCAATAGTATATGACTCTGTATTTCTAATGGGATATCAGAGGAGAAGGCAAAAAAAAAAGGAAAGAAGATAGGAGCATTACACAACAGAAACAATGTCTGAAGGGAAATTCAAAATTTAAGAAGAGCTGGAGATGGGTTCTTATAAGATCGCATTAGATCATAATTTTTCTGGAATTTTGAACTATAGTGATTCTAAGTAAAAGAAATCAGTTCACAGCAAAAGAATCTCCCTAAGATTATTTCCTATCCCCACAAGCATTGAAAAATGCTTTTTGCATATTACATAGAGAAGTTCTGCTTGTTTTTCTCAACCCCTCCTTGTCAGACCAGGCTGGGATGGGAAGGGTGGCTTACCTTTGTAGACCCCCTGCCAGAGAGCCTTCGCTTGGCACAGAATCTAAAGTAGTCTTCCAGACAATCTCTAGCATATCACTGAGTTGTATTTTCTTCATAGCAGTATCTGAAATTATTTTGTTTACTCATTTTTTCATTGACTGGATTACTCCCACTAAATTACGCTCCATGAGAACAGACTTTATCTTTTTGATTCATGGCTAAACCTGAAGCACTCAGAACGGTACCTAAAACTATGCCTCAAAAAAAAAATGTACTGACTGTCTGAGTGAATGAATGAGTTAATATTCCCAAGGACACAGTAATGTCCCAACTTAAAGTGGAGTCCCCAACTTAAAGTGGAGATCTTCACCCAAGAAGTAAGTTTTGTATCTCTCCCTGAAGGAAGAGACAGTTATGAGGGTGTGGAGTGTTTGTTTACGTTCGTGGGCTATAGAAGGAAAGCTCAGAAAGATGGTGTGGTAAAAAGAAACACGTATTTGGTCTTTGTTCTAGTTCTGTTTTTTGTTGTTGTTGTTGTTTGTTTTTTGTTCAGAGACAGGTGCCCTCCAGGCTGGAATGCAGTGGTGTCACTACAGCTCACTGCGGCTTAAACTTCCCCAGGCTCAGGGGATCCTCCCAGCTCACCCTCCTGAGTAGCGGGAAGCACAGGCGTGGACCACCATGTCTGGCTAATTTTTACATTTTTTTGTAGAGACGGGGTTTCGCTATGTGGCCCAGGCTAGTCTTGAAATTCTGGTCCACCTACCTTGGCCTCCCAAAGTGCTAGGATTACAGGCGTGAGCCATCATGCCTTGCCAGTTCCCAGTTCTTGATATAGCTTCCAAAATTCCCGGAATTTCCTGAGCAATAGGGATGACAAAAAGCATCTTTCGTTACTTATTACAAGTCCTTTTCAACCATACCTAAATTTATGCTAATAAGGTGGTTCCTGGTGGGCCTCTAGATAGCGTCAAGATAGGGGCTGGTTGCCAGAGGAGCCAATCATGTGATAAGAGGGCTGGAGTTTTCAGCCTTCCCACTACCCCTAACCTCCAATGAGGGGAAAAGGGCTGGAGATTGAATTCATTCACTAATCATCAATGATTTAATCAATCGTGCCTACTTAATGAAGTCTCCATAAAAAAAAAAAAATCTAAACAGGCCGGGTGCGGTGGCTCACGCCTGTAATCCCAGCACTTTGAGAGGCCAAGGCGGGCGGATCAGGAGGTGAAGAGATAGAGACCATCCTGGCCAACCAACGTGGTGAAACCCTGTCTCTATTAAAAATAAAAAAACTAGCAGGGCGTAGTGGCGCGCGCCTGTAGTCCCAGCTACTGGGAAGGTCGAGGCAGGAGAATCGCTTGAACCCGGGAGCCGGATGTTGCAGTGAGCCGAGAGCGTGCCACTGCACTCCAGTCTGGGAGACATAGCGAGACTCCATCTCAAAACAAAAACAAAAAAAAAATCCCTAGACAATGGGATTTGGAGAGCTTCTGGGTTGGCGAACACATCGAAGTGCTGGTAGGAGGGTGGGGACCCAAAGAGGGCTTAGAAACTCCTCCCCCATCCCCAGCCCACCGTACATTGCCCTATGTATCTCTTCCATTCGGCTGTTCCTGAGTTGTATCCTTTGTAAGAAATTGGGAATAGTAAGTAAAGGACTGTCTTGACGTCTGTGAATCTGAGGAGAGGGTTGAAGGAATCCCCCTACTTTATAACCAGTTGCTCAGGAGTATGGATGGCCCAAACTGGCAATTGGTGTCTGAAGTGGAAGCAGTCTTGTGGGACCAAGCCCTTAAGCGGTGGGGTCTGCACTCACTCTGGGTAGATGGTGTCAGAATTGAACTGAATTGTAGAACACCTAGTTGGTGTTCGAAGAGTTAGAGAATGGTTGGTGTGAGTGAAAACTCCATGTTCGGTGTCAGAAGTATTGTGAATAAAAACAGCTCAGAGATGGCTTACCACAGACACATGAGTACAGCTGATTCTGAAGAATCTCCTTCCTCCTAGGAGTGAGGAGTAGTCCCACAGACATATGTCCAAATTTATCCTATCTTGGATTTAAGGCAAAAGCATGCTTAGTTCAAAGTCTTATTGTTCCTAAAATAGCAGGCATGTGAACGTTGTGTAATGCTGTACTAAATATACGCAGGTAATTAAAATGAATTATTCATATTCAGACCTAATGCGATGTTGAATGTATTATTGTCCAGTACTTTTTTCGGGGGGAGGGGTGTCAGAATTTTCAAAGCAATTCTGGACGGGGGAATGTTTTATGCTACTAAGGTCTTACAGCATGAAATATCCTCTCTTAGAGCTGTATATCTTGGAATGATTCCAAAAGACAGAAACAATATGGTTGGCACCCCTGGCTTTGGTATGGCTGAATCCATTAGGCAGATAACCTTTCTCTTTTTTTTTTTTTTAAGAGTCAGGGTCTCGCTTTGTTGTATAGGGTAAAATGCAGTCGCTCAATCATAGCTCACTACAGACTTGAACTCCTGGGCTCAAGCAATCCTCCTGATTCAGCCTCCCAAGTAGCTGGGACTACAGGCACACACCCCCATGTCCAGCTAATTTTTAAAATTTTTTGTAGAGACAAAGTCTTGCTATGTGACCCAGGCTGGTCTCAAACTCCTGGCTTGGTCTCCCAAAGTTCTGGAATTACAGGTGTCAGCCACGGCACCTGGCTAGATGACGTTTTATTAAAAGTCTATTTATCGAGTTAGAAAACACAGCCAACCTCCACCTGATCTGAATCAGATAGAGTAGTCAGAGGCATATGGCCTATCATATGCCTTTATACTTCTCTCTAATAAATACCTGCTTATTGCACCAAACAGCAACCTGGTATGTTTTTGGACAAGTCTTTGAAAAAAGTATGTCTTCCTAGTTAAAAATGGTTATTGTACTGCTGAAAACTGGGAAACCACACACATAAAATATACGTATATATGTGTATTTTCCCACAGCATTTTCTAATGAGAAATCATCTTAACTAATCACCCAGACATATTATCAAAAATTGAAGAAAGAAATATGGAAGTATGAAGAAGCTAAGTGGAAGAAAGCAATACGATGAACAAAGGAGGAAAAGTCACAAAGATCTCTGATTTTAGCCAACAGAAATACACTATTTGTGTATTCCTCCCTGGAAGAGGGAGGACCCACTTTCTTTTTATTTATTTATTTATTTATTTTTTATTATACTTTATGTTCTAGGGTACATGCACACCAAGTGCAGGTTTGTTACATAGGTATACAAGTGCCATGTTGATGTGCTGCACCCATTAACTCGTCATTTACATTAGGTATATCTCCTAAAGCTATCCCTCTCCCCTGCCCCCACCCCACAACAGGCCCCAGTGTCTGATGTTCCCCTTCCTGTGTCCAAGTGTTCTCATTGTTCAATTCCCACCTATGAGTGAGAACATGCAGTGTTTGGTTTTCTGTTCTTGTGATAGTTTGCTGAGAATGATGGTTTCCAGCTGCATCCATGTCCCTGCAAAGGACATGAACTCATCCTTTTTTATGGCTGCATAGTATTCCATGGTATATATGTGCCACATTTTCTTAATCCAGTCTGTCACTGATGGACATTTGGGTTGGCTCCAAGTCTTTGCTATTGTGAATAGTGCCACAATAAACATATGTGTGCCTGTGTCTGTATAGCAGCATGATTTATAATCGTTTGGGTATATACCCAGTAATGGGATGGCTGGGTCAAATGGTATTCCTAATTCTAGATCCTTGATGAATTGCCACACTGTCTTCCACAATGGTTGAACTAGTTTACAATCCCACCAACAGTGTAAAAGTGTTCCTATTTCTCCACATCCTCTCCAGCACCTGTTGTTTCCTGACTTTTTAATGATTGCCATTCTAACTGGTATGAGATGGTATCTCATTGTGGTTTTGATTGCATTTCTCTGATGGTCAGTGATGATGAGCACTTTTTCATGTGTCTGTGGGCTGCATAAATGTCTTCTTTTGAGAAGTGTCTGTTCATATCCTTCGCCCACTTTTTGATGGGGTTGTTTGTTTTTTTCTTGTAAATTTGTTTGAGTTCTTTATAGGTTCTGGATATTAGCCCTTTGTCAGATGAGTAGATTGCAAAAATGTTCTCCCATTCTGTAGGTTGCCTGTTCACTCTGATGGTCGTTTCTTTTGCTGTGCAGAAGCTCTTTAGTTGAATTAGATCCCATTTGTCAATTTTGGCTTTTATTGCCATTGGTTTTGGTGTTTTAGACATGAAGTCCTTGCCCATGCCTATGTCCTGAATGGTATTGCCTAGGTTTTCTTCTAGGGTTTTTATAGTTTTAGGTCTAACATTTAAGTCTCTAATCCATCTGAATTAATTTTCATATAAGGTGTAAGGAAGGTATTCAGTTTCAGCTTTCTACATATGGCTAGCCAGTTTATTAGCCATGCTAATAGTTCTATATCCATGTGGTTCTACTATGGGTGATTTGGATTTTTTTATTGTACACCTTTCTACTTTCTTATGTTTTCTACAGTGACATATACTGTAATTGTTTTTAATCCCTGCAGGTGCTATTGTGTTTCCGTCAGTTTGTGTTGCCCCAGAACCATCTCTATTCTAAGTCAAGGCATGGAAGAAGCCCTTCCCCTAACTCTGCTAGGCTTTGTCATGCAATCTCATGATGTCTCCATGAGGCATCTGAATTGAGCCTTGAAGCGTGAGTAGGAGTTCATCAGGTGAGGGGAAAATGTAACACTTACATTTTGCTAGAGTCTACCTCTCTCCCAGATTGACTTCCTTTTCATAGCTTTATGAAATGAGTTATACCAATTGATGCTGGGGTTGCTTGCCTGCACCTCTAATCTTGGTTGGGGCTGGAAACTCTCTGCTATTGTAGCAGCAGCCTCATATCACTGCCTCTGTCACCACCAACCACAGCTGGAGCAGGAGTATGACCTGGAAACTGTAAAGGAAATGCTCGTGTGACCACCACTGTGAGAACCTTAGCATTTGAGATGGCCCTTGTGGCACTGCAGACCACGGGCTCTTGTACTGTATTTATAATCAGTAAAAAGAAGTTAATAATAGAAATGGCATTGTACCTGGAGTCTGATTCAGATATCTCGCTGACTATAGGCCAAAAACCATTAAGTTCTGACTCAATGTCACTCAAACCAAGAGTATCTGAAACTAAGGGCTCCAGAGCTCTGAAATGCTAGAATGTCTTTCTGTGAATAATGCTTTCCTTGGGAGCAAATCAAGAAATACTCCCAGTGTGTTGGCAAGTAGTCTTTCTAGAGGCCAGCATTAGGAAATTCAGACTGTCCTGTTTACACAATGGTTGATTAAAACTAATTAATATAGCATATGTTTGCAGTTTTACCCCAGAGGCCATGATAAATCAGGTACAGTGGTAACTTCTCCTTGCTAATGTTGACATTTCCCACTGCTGTGGGTGGAGTGCTCATGGACCTCAGTATCTGTGATAAATGACACGAATTTCCTTAGAGAAAAGCCATGCCCTACATCTGATTCTTCTCTTTAATCCTGTAAATTTGGGTAGAATTTTTTTCAGGGCTTTTATTTTTAGGGCTTATTTAGAAATCTAGAATGAGAAAATGTTTGTCTCACCTCTGAGATGTGTATGTGTGGGGGTGGATATGTGTATGTGTTTCCTACTTCTGAGTCACGCTGTCCGGGAGAAAACAAGGGACAAACCTTAAGGGGGGGGCCATTATGTATAAAAAACACTGTGCTGTGTGCTGAGCCAAGGTGCCACTGCTTCACCAGCAAAGCACCTGGGTCCCCATCTCACCAAGTGGTCTCATCAGTCCTGCACCTTGAAGAAAGCCTGGTCAGACCAGCAGAGGCTCCTTCCACTCAACAATCCTTTAAATAGTGGTCCTGACCTTTCCAGAAGCCCAGGCTTCTGTGGGATGTGTTCGAAATTGCAGCCATCCTCAGCTCAACAGCTTAAGGCTACTTCTTAGCCTTTTCTCGGACCATCCTATCCTTGAATATGTCCAGGGGTTTTCATCACCACACTAGTTCTAGCTCTCCCTGACATCCTCATCCAGTATCTGCCATGCCTGCCACCCCACTCCATTCATATTATTAATAGTTTCTTATTGCGGCTGTAATAAATTATCACAAACTTGGCAACTTAAAGTCACACAAATTTATTCTTTTGTAATTCCAAAAGCCAGAAGTCTACAATTGGTTTCCCTGGGTAAAGTCAAGGTGTTGGCAGGGTGCTTCCTTATGGAGACTCTAGGGGAATATGTTTCCCTGCCTTTTCCAGCTTCTAGAGCTGTTTTCCTTGTACTTTTTGGCTTATGATCCTTTCCTCTGTCTTCAAAAGCAGCAATGTAGCATTATCTTAAAATCTCAATCTCTCTCTACTTCCATCTTCACATCACCTTCCCTCTTAGAAGAACCCTTGTGATTACATCGGGCCCACTTGGCTAATCCAGGATAATCTCCGCATTTCAAGATCCCCAACATTTTTGGAACTACATTTGCAAAATCCCTTTTGCCATAAATGTAACAGCGACAGGTTACAGAGTTTAGGATATGAATACCTGAATGTCCATAGTGAGGCCGGGAGCCACTATTTATTGTAACAAGGCATTTGATGCTGGCCAGCTGCTGTTGCCTTAAGACACCTAGATTAATCATGCCAGTGTTCCTGCAGAGGGCTCTGACGTATGTTAACACATATGTGAGGTGTGATTTTTATCCTAGAGGAATAGTACACGAGAACTGGAAGCAGAACATTGTTGCAGTCTCTAGAGTCAGACTATCTGGATTTCAATTCTAGTCCCTGTCTCTTAACCACTTAAAAGCTATGTGGCTGGACATGGTGACTCAAGCCTGTAATCCCAGCACTTTGGGAGGCCGAGGCGGTGGATCACCTGAGATCAGGAGTTCGAGACCAGCCTGCCAAAATAGCGAAACCCCGTCTCTACTAAAAACGAGCCGGGAGTTGTGGCATGCCTGTAGTCCCTGCTACTCAGGAGACTGAGTCAGGAGAATCACTTGCACCTGGGAGGCAGAGGTTGCAGTGAGTTGAGATTGTGCCACTACACTCCAGCCTGGGTGACAGAGCAAGACTCCGTCTCAAAAATAAAAATAAATAAATAAATAAATGCAAGCTATGTGACCCAGGGAAAGTTATTTGTTCTCACTAAATCTGTTTCCTCATCTATAAACTGACATCTATCTCCCAGCATATTGTAAAGATAAAATGAGGCAGTGCTTATAAAGCAATTAGTACAGTATACAATATATAGAAAAATATTCAATAATGATTAGCTTTTATTACTGTGAATAGTCTGTTTTCCTTAATAGATAAAAGCAGGAGGTTCAGAAATATTAAGTGATTGATCTTTGCCTCATCCCCCAACTCTCAGCCTCAGAAGCTATAAATAGAGCAAAATCCCAAGTGAGACACTGGAGCTATTGGACCCAGCTGAGAAACCCCTTTCGCCCACCTCCCCAAATGCAGCTGATGTCACCTCATCCTACCGCACTTCACACCACTCCAGAAGGGTCTCCGAGCCATGCAACTTCCTTGCTCCTTCAGTCCTCCAGAAGGGAGCCAATGCCTTGACATCCATAGTACTTGCCATTACCCATAGGTCCTTGCCAGTGTCCTGCAATGCTCCCCAAACAGGCCCTCAAACTCATCTTGGCAAATGCTTGCTGCAGGCATTATTTCGATGAATGGTCCACTGCTGTAAATCTCATTGCTACTGCCTACTGGGTTTGGACATCTAATTTATGTTTCAGAATTAACATGTCCAAGACCAAACTTTCGAATACCCCAGCCCAACAGCTCCTTCCTGGATGATTCTCATCTCAACGAATGGTGTCACCATGCTTGCCAGCTGTCGCTCAGGACAAATACTGACACCACCCAGCCTCAAGCACCATCATCTGGCATCTGGAGTATTGCTACCTAACAACTGTTTCTACTTTCTTTCTCTTACAATCCCTCTATAATATGAATTAGATAATGTCACTTCACCATTTAACCCTCTCCCATGGCTTACCATGACTCTTAATCAAAATCCAAAGTCCTTATCATGGCCTACAAGTCCCTGCAAGATGTGGCCCCTGCCTACTTCTCTGTTTTTTTTTTTTTTTTTTTTTTTTTTTTTTTTTTTTTTTTTTGCTTTCTTGCAGCTCTTGAACTATACTGGCCTTTTTTAAAATTATTATTATTATTTTTTTTAAGACAGAGTCTGTCTCTGTCACCCAGGCTGGAGTGCAATGGCACGATCTCAGCTGTCTGCAACATCCACCTCCAGGGTTCAAGCAGTCTCCTGCCTCAGCCTCCCAAGTAATTGGGACTACAGGCATCCACCATCACGCCCAGTTAATTTTTGTGTTTTTTCTAGTAGAGATGGGGTTTCGCTAGGCCAGGCTGGTCTTCAACTCCTGACCTCAAGCAATCCACCCGTCTCAGCCTCCTGAAGTGCTGGGATTACAGGTGTGAGCCACTGCGCCCAACCCGGCCTTCTTCTTATCCCAGGAATACTCTGAGCATGCTCCTGCCTCAGGACCTTGGCCCATGCTGTTTCCTTTGCCTAGAATCCTCTTCCCCCTAGATAGCCACATAGTTTGTGTCCTTGCTCCATTCAGGTCTTTGCCAAGTGTCATCTCCTCATAGAGGTGTTTCCCTACCACCCTGTGTACAAAAAGCATTCTCATCACTTTATTTTCTTTAGAGTGCTTATTATTACATGACATTGTATTATACGCTGTGCTGTTTATTGTCTTCACTCCCACTAGATGGAAGCTCCATGTTCACCATTGCATTTTCAGCCCTTAAAAGAGCACTTGATTCATAGTTGGTACTTGATACATATTTTTTAATTGAAAAAGTGCTTTCCATGTGTAGGTAGTGTTCTACATCTTTTATAAGTATCAGTTATCTTAATCTCTCTAATAGCTTTATGAGATAAGTACAATTATTATTTTGAGACAGATGCTCACTCTCTCACCCAGGCTTGAGTGCAGTGGCATGATCTTGGCTCACTGCAACCTCCATTTCCTGGGTTCAAGGCATTCTCCTGCCTCAGCCTCCTGAGTAGCTGGACTACAGGCACCCGCCACCACGCCTGGCTAATTTTTGTATTTTTAGTAGAGATAGAGTTTCATCATGTTGGCCAGGCTGGTCTCAAAACTCCTGACCTCATACGATCCACCCACCTCAGCCTCCCAAGGTTGCTGGGATTACAGGCATCAGCCAGCGTGCCCAGTTGGTAAGTACAATTATTATCCTTCTTTAGAGATGAGGAATAGCTTCCCTTCTGAACGGTTGATCTGCAAGCTCCCATTGCTACATGATCACCTTTCTCTAGATGTACGTGCAACATTGTGGAATAGGTCCTTTTGCGACTATATCTGTCTAGTCCCAGTCTAAGCATGCTTTTCTTGGGAAAGATAACTTGTGGGATTGCGTGAGCTCTGCTACTTCTGTGTTTGTAAGGTTCCCCCTGGTAAACTGTATTTTGCATTTGTACCATCTGTCATGAATGGAATGTATGTTCATATCTCCTTTGCACAATGGTTAGATATTTCTGTATTGGATTACTTTTGTCATTCAAAAAGAAAGCATGACCCTAAACCAATAAAGTGTACTATGAGGGTAAATATTGTATTTATAGAAATTCTTAAAATGGGTTGCAATCCAATGATACCTTGTCTCTCCTGCTCTGTGCCTAGCCTGTAACTGGCATTCTACTACCTAGGAGAGTAAGCTGGTTAACGCATCCCTTGGCCTGACTAAAAAACCACCTGTGTCTGTGAGTGAACTTTCTGGAAGCTCTCACTTCTTGCTTCCCATCTGGGCTCCAGTGAGCACTAACTTCACTGGGAGAAGGTGTTTGGAGGAAGAGTCCAAATCCCCTCCTGTCTAAGAGATCAATACATCTGAATGAGATACTGATATTTTTCCCCTTCTCATATATGCCCAGATCCTCTTTTTTCTGGAAATTACTTCTGCTAGTTCTAAGCCATTTGGTTTCTTTGATTTCTTTCCCCCTACCCTCCTAGGATTACACTTGAAATCCTTTATTTTTATTTCCTATAAAAATATGGGTCAAAGAATTCCACATTCCAGTTTGTTCCCATCATCCCTTACAGCTATTTGCTTTGTGGGTGTGGGCCAGTTTTAGCTTTTTTTTTTTTTTTTTTTCCCTCAAACAGCAAGTCCTTTTAGAGGCGATGTTGTCATCCATTGGTTTTTCTGCAAACAGTCTGCGTTCTTTGGTATTTCTTAGAATCATTTAAAATTTCCTGTTGGATAAGATTTTGTCCTACTGGAATTCCGTTTGCAATGTTTTTCCTGTTAGTTTAAAAATACACATATGCACACAGAGAATCTTTCTTTTCCACCATCCACCCTTCTTTCCGTTGTTTATTAGCTTTGGCTGCAGAGGCATTCTAGAGTTTAAGACCTTCCAGCTCTGTCTCACTGACTGGGATGCTCATGCTACAAGGAGAAAAGTACTAGGAGAGGAGCAAGTGCAGTGGAGCTGAACTTTAACATGTGAGATGTGGAAGTCAGGAGGTCAGAACAAAACTGGCTGCTGCTCTGCCGTGTGGTGGGCAGGGCTGTCTGTCTCTGGGAGGTTCTCCCAAGGTGACTGTTGCCATTGCAGCATTGTAGGAGAGTAGAAGTCAGCAATGGGCAGGTTGGGGCAGTAATTGAGAAGCAGAGCCATTAACAACACAAATCCAGTCCTGGTGCATAATGAGATCTTTACTTTCTTCCTTTTCTTTCTCTCATTCCTCTCTACTCCTCAGCTTCCTCTCCATGGACCCTCAAACTCTCTTATTAGCTCTCTTCTTTAATATAGAAGAAAATGCTGGCGTGAAAATGCAGTATTCAAAGACTAAACTGTGTAATTGCAACAGAAAACCTGGTGCTATTCAGGACAACAGGGGCAGCATAGCAGAGCTGGCCTGTTGAGCTTGGCTCTACCGGGCAGGTCATGACTGTGGTGTGCTTTCCTTCTCCTTAATTCCAGTCCTGACCCTTACAAGGAAGTAAGAGGTAGATGAGATGAGAAATATTGCTGGGATGTAAGTCTGCTGAGTCTCAGAGTCCATCTCTGCTTTTGCAAGCCTCTTCCATAGACAGGCCCCAGTTCTTTCCTTTAGTCACACTATATGCGCATCATGTGCCAAGTATTGTGCTGGGGATATAGTGGTAGTCAATATAAAAACAATGCCTGCCCTCACACACCAGCAAGGAACTAAGGCTGTTGAGGTAATTGCAGGTGTGAATAGTGTTGCCCAAAAGCATATTAAGGATACAATGGAAGCATGCAGTGAGAGAGCTGATCTGGTCTCCTTTACGTGTAGGCTTGGTCCTGCCTTCACTATCAGCCCTTGTCCAGCTGCTGACCCTTAGAATCTGACTCGCCAGCAAAGACCTAGGAAGTCCTGGGCATCCATGTAGACTGGACAGATACAGCCTTCCCCAGGCACCTACCATGTTAATGCACTATGTCTGCACTTTGATCAGTTCCATAGTCCTGCACTCTAGTTCTTTTGCCCTTTCAAAAGTTCTTAGTTCTTGCCAGGTCCCTCTCCTTCAAAACCAAGTCCTTTCTCTGATACCTTCAGTCACTGGCTGGGCTCTGCTGGGATTGGCCCACGCTCCATCCACCTGACTTTGATGCTAGCCTGTCACTGGAACTCCCACTGACGTGTCCCACACTTTAGATTGAACCAGCCTGTCTAAACCAAACCCAAGCTGGGCCTGGACCACAGAGTTTCCAGAGCCCCCTCAGTTCACCCCGTCCTTACTCCTCGGTTCCTGGGTTTCCCTCTCCTCCTTCATTTTGCTGTGACCCAGCAGTGAAGTTCTATGGCTGAGTCTGAGTGTGACACTCTGGGCTTGCTGACAACTGAATACCTATTGATTTGTTCTTTCTCCTTTGCACACATTGTTAAGTACTGAATAATTAGTCAACAAAAATGTCCTGAGAGCCCACCATGCACTATTCTCAGTGCTGAGGAAATGCCAGTGAACAAAACAAAGATCCCTGAATTTCCACACATGCCCATCCATTCTGTGCGTGCTCTCTGTGAGTGGAGAGCTTGAAAATCAGAGGGACTCTGACATGAGATCAGTCAGGCCCTCTCCTCAATGTGCAAGACACACTGTGCTTCCAAATCTCCAAATTTCTCAAGACCAAGCGGACCAGGTGATGCCTTATCTCCATGCCTCTCACTTCCACCACTGAAAATGAATCCAGCCAGGCACAGTGGCTCACATCTGTAATCCCAGGACTTTGGGAGGTTGAGGTGGGAAGACTGTTTGAGACCAACCTGTCTCTACAAACATTAAAAAAAAATAAAAAAATTAGCTGGGTGTGGTGCTACGTGCCTATAGTCCTAGTTACTCAAGAGGCTGAAGCTGGAGGATCACTTCAGCCTGGGAGGTCAGGCTGCAGTGAGCTGTGATTGCACCACTGCACTTTAGCCTGGGTGACAGAGTGAGACCCTGTCTAAAACTAGGAAAAAAAAGAAAAGGAAATGAAATGAATCCCCATGTGGACTGTTTCCAAACCACCCTGCTGTAAACATGACTTCAGCTCACCAATTGCTGCACCAAGTTTATAAACTACAGCTGATAAATGAGTTTCAGGCTTGTAAATCAAATAATTGCCCTTAGAGACTTGCAGAATAGACAACACGAATTGCTCATTGCTGACACAAAGATTCTAAGCGAAGTTTTCTAATTTCAGAGACTTTAACCAGGCTATTAAGGGAACACAAATTTGACTTTCTCTCTAATTAAAGCCTATTATAATATAATAACATAGCTCACTGCTGGATAAATACTCCTTTATTTTTCATTCCAACAGTAACTAATTTGGTGATGCAGACACACACACATTCTATATGGGGCTTATAACCCGAACATATGTGTAGCTGTCTTTGCAGTTTTTTAGCTGTTTTGTTCTATGTTTTGCCTCTCTTCTTAGTTTCAGAGTTCACTTATTGACTATGATAATTACTGAGCAAACAAATATGACCTATTAAGGGCAATTACTATTAAGCAGAATTTTTAAATCATGCCCTAGGAGTGAACACTTTTCTTGAGCCTTGAGACAAATGTTGTCCCACACGCTGGCTGAGTAGCAAAAAAGCCGAGGTTGGGATGATCTCCTGGGTACTGCCAGCAAGCACAGGAATGTGCCAGTGATGTCAGGCAGAGCAGGGCAGACATCAGATAGGTGGAGTGGGGAACTGGCCATGTGGTGTGATGTGAGAGATTTCCAAAAAAGGTCCTAGACTGAGAAAGTCCTTCCTCTCTGCTGCAGACAGGGGCTGTGATGGTTGGAATGAGTGTGAGGTAAGCCTCACCACTCCAACTTCTAGCCTGTGTCTGCCAACATCTCATTCAACAGGATGTCAATCTAGGAAGGAAGCCTCTGTCCTCAGGCTCCTGGCTCCTGGTGTGGAGCTAAGAGGTTTCATGGCTGTTCTGGTTCCCAGGCTGATGTCTTTGACCTCCACAGGTGGAATCTGCCTTCTTTTACTCCCCTCTTGTTTTCCTAAACATTAAGCAATGCCTTCTAAGAGCACATGTTAGACACTGAGAACATATGGCAAAATAATATGTATGTGCCTTCTCTCAAGGATCTGATGAGGATTAAAAAAAAAAAAAAACATTTTAAAAAAAGAAGCAAATGAGGAAGATCTTTGTAGTGACAGAATACTTCTGTGTCCTGATTACAGTGGTGGTTTCATGAATCTACACTTGATAACATGTCAGAGAACTACATACATTGTTTTAATGTCAACTTCCTGGGTTTGATATTGTACTCATAGAACTATATACATTGTTTTAATGGCAGTTTCCTGGGTTTGATATTGTACTATAGTTATATAAAATGTAACCATTGGCGGAAACTGCGTGAGGGTACAGGGGACCTCTCTGTACCATCTCTGCAACTTTCTGTGACTCTATAATTATTTCAAAATAAAGAAGTAGTTGTTCTCATTTCCATGTTTTGCCCAAGAACATAGGTTAAGGGAAGTTTAATGACTTGGTTAAAGTGACAGAACAGAGTGTGAGCGTTAAGCAAGTGCATATTTAGGTCAAGTCAGAGGGGAAATCTGGACTGTTTCTGTAGATCTGAGAATCACCAGCCTTGGCATGATAATTAATGGTGTGGAAGTGGGTAAGGCCGCTGGTGAAGAAGGTTGGAGAGCTGAAAACATCATCGTCAAAGAGGTGAATAAAGAGACTGAGATGGGAGGAGCCAAAGAGAATGGAGAAAAACCAAAAGAATTGCTCCAATGGGAGTCCAGGGGACAAATGAATGTCCAGAGTCAAATGCTGCTGAGATGGCAAGAGGGATAAGGACTAGTGTCCTCTGACTTCTGCCACAGGGAGATCACCTGTGACTGATTGGAAATGAATAAGAGGAGACTGGAGGCCACATGTATAACTTACTCTTTCAATAAACTCTGGTGTGAAGAGGAGAAGAGAGACAGCACAATAGATGGAATGGGATGTGGATTCCACTGAGAGTCGTTTGTTTTAAGATGGGAGAGAGGAGGTGAGAGAGACAGTCGTTGAAGATTCATGAGGGAGATGAGGCAATCAACTGAGGAGAATGGCCAAGCAGATGGAAGGGACAGGAACAAGAGCAGGCAGAGAAGTTTGGCCTTAGATGAGGGAGAGATGCATCCTCTATTGAAGAGGTGCAGAGGGAGAAGTGATGGGTTTGGATGTGGGTGGGATGTTAGAATTGTTGGCAGGAACTTGACAAGTTCCATTCTGAGATCTTCAATGTTCCTTTGTGCACTGGGAGACAAGGTCATCTGCTGAGAATGAGGGGACAAGAGCATCAGAGATATGCAGTGATAAGAGCAATTCTGAGCTGGCTGTGGGGGGGGGTGAGGGTGACTAAGGTAACACGTCAAGGAGACTGGAACATGACGGCTGCAACATGTGCACTTGGCACTCATGGTTCAGGTACAAACATACTGACAGGTTTTTACTGCAGGCACTTACAACTTTTTCTGGGGGGGGTGGGGGTGTCCTCTAGCTGGGAGCTTGTGTGACTTGTTCACAAGGCAGCCTGGAATGAAAGGGAGTTAATGGCACTGAGAGCCATTCTCAACCAATGACAGAGAGAAATATGGGGGCCAAGTCACAGGTGGGCTCTTGGAGGTCTCCAGTGGAACTAAGCCCACTGTAGTAATCTGCTCATCAACACACCCTGTGTTGGTTTCCCCCACTCTGTCCCATTTCTTGCTCCCTCTCTGTCTCTCTTCTCTCTCTCCTGTTCATTCTTTTACCTGGGTTTATCTCCAAATAAACCACTTACATTCAGATACTTGTCTCAGGCTCTGCCTTTGTGGGAACTGCACCCAAGAAAAGGGCATAGTTGAAAAGGGCCCAGATAAGTATCATCATACTTATCTATCAAGATGTGATCATCTAGCAGTGCTTGGCAGCCTAGGTATGAAAACAAAAACAAAGGATAGGAGCTTTTGTTGCAGATGCAATGAGAATAATGAGGCAAAGGTACTCAAGATATTGGCAGGAGAAAGTTTGAAATGATAGATCATTAAGTCTAAGATTGGGGGTGTGGATTAGAGGACCTGAAGTAAAAAGGGAACAAATGTATTATGACAGTTAGGCATGCCAGTTGAGAGGATAAGAGACTGTGATTAGAGAGAGGGATACCTGATTTAGTAATTTTAGAGATGAGGTAGTTTGTGTGTACTGTGGCCTTGAGAGCATGTGACTGTAGAGTATCAATCTACTGTATTTTATTGAAAATGAGGCATTCAAAATTTCCTGAGACTAGTAATGGGATGATAGGTCCACACAGATATTTAAGTTACCTTGGATGATAGTGGTTTGAAAGACTGTATGTCAGGTGCCAAAGTCTATAATTAATAAGGCCAGGCTCAGCAGCTCACGCCTGTAATTCCAGCACTTTGGATTCAAGGCAGGAGGATCGCTTGAGGCCAGGAGTTTGAGAACAGCCTAGACAACATAGTGAGACCTTGTCTCTACAAAAAAATAAGCAAATAAAATTAAGCTAGGTGTAGCAGCATGAGCCTGTGGTCCTAGCTACTTAGGGGGCTGAGGTGGGGGGATCACTTGAGCCCAGGAGGTCGAGGCTGCAGTGAGCTGAGATCACACCAGTCGGTGACAGAGACCCTGTCTCTAATAATAATAATAATAATAATAATAATAATAATAATAATAGAATGATCAGAAACTCCACTGATGAGGGAGGATAACAGTTGACATAATTGAATAAATGAGCCTCAAGGAATCAATAATTGAAGCCATCTCTGTGTGTCGATATATTCGGTTTTTGAAATCCGCAGTTACTTTTGCATCAACCTATAGATTTGCATCACTCTTTTTAAGGGCTGCATAGTGTTCCATGGATGCTTAGGCTGCAGCTTACATAGCCAACCCCTACTGAGGAACATTAAAGTTGTTTCCTATTTTTCAAAAGCATAAACAAAGTATGAATACATCTTTTCAAATTTTTATTATCTCTTTGGAGTAAAGTCTGATAAATAGAATTGTTGCAGTGAAGAGTCTGCACATCTTATGTTTGATACTTCTTGTCAGATAGCCCTTTCCAGAAGTTGTGCTATTTTATATACCCGCAGAAAAAGCACAAAGTGTGTGTTTCTCCTAACCATGTCAATGCGTGAGTTTGATCAATTTTCAGAGATCTTTGCCAGTCTGATAGGGGAAAATCATTTTGTTATTGTTTAATTTGCCTTCTGAATATTTGTGAATGGAACATTTTTCCCTGTTTGTTGACCATTTGCATTAAGTTATCTGTGACTTCTGACCATTATTTTCTATTAGATTTTTAATTTTTCTTGATTTATATAAGCTCTATTATTATCATGTAGATATTAACCCTTTGCCTTTGGACAGTATTGTTAATATTTTCCTGAGTTTGTCATTTGTCTTTCAACTTTGTATATAATTTTTTTGCCACACAATTGTATATAATTTTGTACAATTGAAGTTTTCAATTGTACTCAACATTATTTATCATTATTTTTCCCCTATATTATTTTACTTTTGTGTTTAAAAGTGTTCACATGTAAATCTTTGGCCTGTCTAATTTATTTGGTGCAATGAGGTAAGGATTTAATATTTTCTTGCTAATTATAAGTCAATCTTCCCGATATTTTTGAAAGATCCTGCCTTTTCTTCAGGGATTTGAATGCCACTTTTTGTTACATACTCAAGTGTCTAGGTGTCCCCCATCCTCTCACCGTCTGCAATCCTGGGCCTCTACCTAGTGTCAGAGTGTGAGCCCCAGCCCAGCCTCTAGCTCAACAGCAGCCAGGGGAATTGAGCAGTGTCTCAGATGGAGTCCGGGAAGCAGAGGGGGAGGGTGGGATGGCTGTAACATTGCAGCAGCACTTGGGGAACAAGACTGACTCACACAGTGACTGGAACATTCATGGGCGGCTCCTTCGAAGCACAAAAATAAATGGGTATTTAACAGCAAAGTGGCAGACTGCCTAGGCATTTACTCCCTGGACCGCAGTGCTGGGATGAGGGCTTCTCCATTCTGGCCATCACTTTAGGTGCTGCTATGATCGCCACTTGCAGCAGACCTGTCCCCTGATCACAGCTTCAGGATCTGCCTGGGTGAACATTGATCTCCAGCTGGAATCAGAGGGGACACCCAGATTCTGGTGCCCTCCCAGACCCTGCTCTAGATTATTTCCCTCCCTCTGTTACTGCTTTCAGGAGCCATTGCCTTTCTTTTGGGCACTCACCCTAAATACACCGATTCTTCCCTCTTTTCACACAGTGGGGCTGTGACTTCTCTTCTAAGAGTGGCTAGTCTACAAGTTTGAATACAACCTTCTAAATCTGCACATTACTTTTTCTAGGGACAGCTTCCTTATATCCTTATACAATCATACCCTTCAAAAGAGAGTTATATTTAGTGTTTCAAAGGTTAAAAGAAATAAAACAAAAAAAGTTAATCTGTATTAAGGCATTCTGCTACATAAATTCTTCAGCAAAAACAATGTTTTTAATTGGGGAGACTTAACCATCACTGTTGCTCCTCGTATCATTCCAAGAACCTCAGTGACACTAGTGCTGCTTCTGCTGGTGCTCAGCCAGTAGAGTTTACTGCTGGTCTCTCCATCCCCAGAGCCTCTATTGCTCCAGTACCCAGAGGTGGGTTACCCATCCCTAAAGTCCTTCGAATTCAGCCATTGTTGCTATTCCTGCTACTGTCTTCAATCACCAAGCCCAACCTACCACCCAAGTCTCATGTTTACTGATGTTGTAAGTCCTTGATTGTGGAGAAGGGGCAGCTTACCTTACCCTCTTCTTGGTAGGCCTAGGGCTGCCACAGATGTTTGTGCAGTTTGAGCCCTGCACAGAGGTGCCTGTCTGAGGGGCAGACGGAGGCTGAAATTCAGTGCTCAACACAGGAGTCCTGCCATCTTGCTAGGGTAGTGAGTGGGTACCGGATTTGCCTCAAGGAGGGCATGACTTTCTAATTTACACAAAGGTCCTGTACGGGCTGGCAGCAAGCAGTCCTAGGGCAAGACTTGGAGAAACCATAAGGCAGCCCAGAGTTTTAGCCTTTTGCATTAGGAAAATAGACCAGCCCTCTCACAGTATTTACTGGGAAGATCCATTTTAGGTGTTAAACATTTTAGGTACTTGTGAGTTTCTCTTCCTTTCTGATGGGAAGCCATTGGCCACTCATTGCCTGTACTTCAGACAAATGTGAACATTTACCTCTTCTTCCCTTTGGCTGAGAAGCACCTGTCACAAAGAGGCTCTTCATTAGCCCCCTTTCTTGTCTTTCCAGAAGCTCAAGAATTTGTTTGTAAGCAGGATAGCCCACACCCTGAAAAAGAAGGCAGAGAACATCTATGGAATTGTCAACTCAATACCCTTCCAGCCCCCTTCTCTTAGGAACTGTCACTTCTCCTCCATTTCTCCCTCCTCTTTATACCCACATCTATGTTAGAGGCTGTCATTTTCTTATATGACCACATCTCCTGTTGGGTTTGACTCAACTGGGCCTCAAAGTTTTTCTCTGGGATTTTTCTAATTAATATGAAGAGGGACTGTCCCTCTCAAAGAGTAAAGCTGTAAGATAAAAAAGGGAGAAAAAGGAAGTTGTGTGTGGTTAGGTTTCCTTTCTGGTAGAGAAAGTTGATCTACAATGAACAAGAATGGGAGTAGCACATAGAAAGAGGCAGAGATTTCAAATGGGGAAGAGAGTCCTGGCAGCCACCCAGTTCTTGGTTCCCATAGTTCCTTGAGGCCCAGCTGCATTCCAATTTTCCCCATCATTTGGTTACTCACCTCCTTCTTGGATTTTCTGAAGCAGCAACCCCCACACCCTACCCCTTTTCATTAGGCTAATTCAAGCTGCATTTCTATCACTTTGCAACCAAGAGCTCTGCTTTCTACAAAGGCAAATAAAGTACCCTAGGGGTGATTTGCTTTCCTAGTTAGACTCCACTGGGCCTGACTATAAAGATTATTTTACATAGGTAAAACCCAGAAGTCTGTTGGGTCATCTGTCACTTGGATTGCTAAATAGGGTTTACTACCTGCTGAAGTTTTACAATAAGGGGAATAGTTAAGGAAATGGGTCCAGTAGGATTTTCTGGTTCACAATAATGTTAATTTCCTGAGAAAACCACTTGACCTCAGACAAGGCATTTTCTTTTTCTAGAAACAAGGCATTTTCTTTTTCTTGAGAATTGTTTTATTTTGTTTTGTTTTTAAACAACAAAGTGCTATTGTATAGTAGGCATTTTTGAGATGACTTCCTTTGTATACACATATATGAGCAAGTTAAATAAGGACATAAGCAGAATAAACAGCATTGAAAATGTACATGCATGAAGCTCGGTTTGAAGAATCTCTGCTGAGGTTTTGCCCATGTTTTCACAATGTCATTATAAACCTATTTTTCGGCCAGGCGCAGTGGCTCAAGCCTGTAATCCCAGCACTTTGGGAGGCCGAGACGGGTGGATCGCGAGGTCAGGAGATCGAGACCATCCTGGCTAACACTGTGAAACCCCGTCTCTACTAAAAAATACAAAAAAGTAGCCGGGCGAGGTGGCGGGTGCCTGTAGTCCCAGCTACTCGGGAGGCTGAGGCAGGAGAATGGTGTAAACCCGGGAGGCAGAGCTTGCAGTGAGCTGAGATCCGGCCACTGCACTCCAGCCCGGGCGACAGAGTGAGACTCCGTCTCAAAAAAAACAAAACAAAACAAAACAACAAAAAAAGAAAAACAAAAAAAAACCCTATTTTTCATGCTTGCATTAATGGCATTTATTAAGTGAACATTCATTGATATCTACCTTGCAAAAACTCTATGGAAGCAACAGAATTGAACAAAATACTTCCATACCATGGGGTGTTTATAACCCTATCTTGAGGCACACTTGTAAAAAAATTAATACAAGACCAATTGAAATGAATACTGTGCCAGACAGAATGAAGGATTCTGGAAGCATTAAGGAAGGAGAGACTAATCCCAGCTGGGGTGGAACATAACTGGCTCTCCATGTGGCAGATTCACATTAACCAAGCTCTGAGAAATTATCTACAAATCTGCAATTCCAGGTTACTGTTTTTCAATGACAACTGTTTCTGACAAGGGTCTAGACACTTCCTTGGTTGTATATGAGCTGACTACAGTACCTTTAAACTGATACCTGACACTTCCCCAAATGATATTCTATTTTATGATGAATATTTCTCAAAATACTTCATAATTCTCATGCTTACAGATTTTATAAGGCAAGAGAAAAGGCAGTGAGTGATTTAATGGATACAGTCCAAAGGACAAATTTCTTTCTGAAAATGAACAAGGGTTGTCAAGCCTTTTCTGCAAAGGGCCAGATAGTGAATATTTTCAGCTTTGTGGGCTGTAAGATCTGTCCCAACTACTCCACAATGCTGTTTTAGATCAAAAGCAGCCACAGGCAATACATAAATGATGAGCATAGCTGTGTTCCAATAAAACTTTATTTATAAAAGCAGGTAGAGAGCTGCATTTGGTTTGAGGACCATAGTTTGCCGACCTCTGACTTAAAATAAAGGAGAGAGGCTAGGAATATTTGATAAAAAAGATACTGCTAGCATCATATTGTGCATTGTGGAGAGAGATAAAGGTGAAAAAGACACAGTCTAAAGTCCAGTGCAGTACAGGAAATCATTAAGAAAATAACCAGAATATGAGGCAAAAAGGGATAAGTGACTTAAGTGAGGAACAGATACCTCTGACCTAGAAAAGCCAGAAGGGGCCAGGTGCAGTGGCTCATGCCAGTAATCCTAGCCTTTGGAAGTCCGAGGTGGGTGGATCACATGAAGCCAGGAGTTCAAGACTAGCAAAACATGGAGAAACTCTGTCTCTACTAAAAATACAAAAAGTAGCTTGGCATGGTGGTATGCGCCTGTAGTCCCAGCTATTCGGTGGCTAAGGCATGAGAATCACTTGAACCCAGGAGGTAGAGGTTGCAGTGAGCCAAGATCGTAGCACTGCACTCTAGCCTGGATGACAGAGGAGATTGTCTCAGAAGGAAAAAAAAAAAAAAGCCAGAAGGCATAGGATCTGCTCACCTGGAGAAAGGAAGAGGCATTTTAGAAAGGAGGAATTGTGTATGGAAATGAACATGACATTGGGCACAGCACTAGCAGGGCACAGGGACAGTTAGAAGGAAAGTTCGTTACTTAGCTATGGGCCCAACCTTTGCCTCTCCCTGAGCCCTTGAGCTCCTTAACCAGTACTGTAAGAACGTCCCCATCCTGTGAGCCTGCAGAAGATCCCTGGCATTTATCAGTTGAGATCATATTGAAATACAGTCTAGCAAGACCAATTCAAATAATGAGACTGGACTCCCTCACTTTGCACTTTTATTCCAAATGGACCAAATTGCCTTTTGTAGCCTAGAATAAACTCTGCATTGAGGTTCTCCCAATGTCACTTATATCTCACAAGTACCTTTGCCCCACATAAGTATCTTTACACTTAGTAAAGCTAACGGGTGCAGTGTGAGAAACCTAGTCGTCTCTGGGCAAGGCTATAGTTCACATGATGGCCCAGGAGGCAGGAGGGCTTAGGATTCCCTAGGCAGGACTCCCTGTGGTGTTGAGAGTTCCTATTCCAATGACCTCCTCAAGGGCAGTCTGCACCAAAACTCAGATTGGCTGTATCTTATAAAATAGTCAAATCAATGTAAATGAGAATAAAACATAAAATAATTTTAATCAGTGATATCAGCAAAGATTAAACATTTTTTAAATGATCAGAGTTCAGAAATGGATAGGGAATACACATGCTGGTTTTCTTTTGATGGGAGCATTAATTGGAACACAGATGAAATTAGTAGTTTGTACAAAATACCTTTTGGTTCAGCATTTTTATTTTTAGAAGTGTATTCTAAAGAATGATTGGACAAATGTATCCAATATAATGATAACTGCAGCATTTTTTATAGAAAACAACATAAATGTCCAACAATAGACTCATTTAAATAAATAATGATACATTCAGATGATAGTTAGCCTTCCAGCAATAAAAGTAATATTTTAGAGAACATCTAATAGCATGGAAGTAAAATAAATTGAATATTAAAGTAGTTTACAAAATAGTATGATAGTATGATTATAAATTTATACAAAATGCAGAATATATATATATTTTTTTAGACAGAGTCTCGCTCTGTCACCCAGGCTGAAGTGTAGTGGCAGGATCTCAGCTCACTGCAACCTCCCCCTCCCTGGTTCAAGTGATTCTCCTGTCTCAGCCTCCCAAGTAGCTGGACTACCCATGTGCGGCTAATTTTTGTGTTTTTAGTAGAGACTGGATTTCACCATGTTGGCCAGGCTGGTTTCAAACTCCTGACCTCAAGTGATCCACTGCAGTATGTATTTTTATATAAATATTTATTTTAAAAAGACTCTATTTACATACATATACATTCCAATAGGGGATTGGAAAATAAATTGTGGTACATCCATATGGTGGAGTATTATGTGGCTGTTAAAGAATGAGGTTGATCTATGTGCTGATATGCAAAGATGTCCATGATACATTATTAAATGAGAGAAGAAGATTATATAGCAATATACATAGTATAATCTTATTTTTTAAAAAGTTTATATATGCATTAAGAAGTCTTTACAGGTAGATTTCCAACTAGTAACTGTAGTTATATCTTGGGTGACGAAAGAAGGGGTTGTCCTGTTAATGGAATGCTGCATAACAACTCTTCTTAAAATGTGGTAGCACTATTCATTTTTAACTCCCCCTATTTATGTGAATCAGGAATTTGGGAACTGCTTAACTGGGGAGTGCTGCATCAGGGGTTCCCATGAGATTATAGCAAGACTGTGGCTGGGAGTGGGGTCATCTCGAAGGCAGTTTCATTCACACTTCTGGTGCCTGAGCTGGGAAGGCTTGAATAGTTGGGACTATTCCTGGGACTCTCACTTTATCCTTCTGTGGTGTTTCTTGATGTTTCCTCTCTGCTCCTCTCCCCTCCCCTCCCCTCCCCTGCCCTCCCCTCCTCTCCTCTCCTCTCTTCTCTTCCGAGACAGAGTCTCACTGTGTCACCAGGCTAGAGTGCAGTGCCATGATCTCAGCTCACTGCAACCTCCACCTCCGGGGTTCAAGTGATTCTCCTGCCTCCTGAGTAGCTGGGATTCTACTCCTGGGAGGCATTTACAGGCAAGTCCCAGCTTCCTGAGTAGCTGGGACTACAGACATGTACCACCACACCCAGCTAATTTTTGTATTTTCAGTAGAGATGGGGTTTTACCATGTTGGCCAGGCTGGTCTTGAATTCCTGGCCTCAAGTGATCCTCCTGCCTCAGCCTCCCAAAGTGCTGAGATTACAGGTGTGAGCCACTGTGCCTAGGATCCTCTATGGTGTTTCTTAATATGTGATCTCTTCAGCATGGAGGTTTCAAGTTAGTAGACTTCTTACATGGCAACTCAGGGCTCCAAAGACACAAGTGCAGAGAGACAGAGCCAGGCAGAAGCCATATTGCCTTTTATGATCTAGCCTTAGAAGTCGCTTTTGCCACAATCTATTGGTCAAAGGCAATTTCAGAAGTCTGTCCAGATCCAAAAGGTGGGAACCCAGACCCTCCCTCTCAATAGAGGAGTGTCAACATCTTATTATAAGAAGAGTGTGGGCCAGGTGCCATGGCTCACACCTGTAATCCCAGCACTTTAGGAGGCCGAGGTAGGCGGATCACGAGGTCAGAAGATCGAGACCATAGTGACCAACATGGTGAAACTCTGTCTCTACTAAACATACAAAAATTAGCTGGGCATGGTGGTGCGTGCCTGTAATCCCAGCTACTCAGGAGGCTAAGGCAGGAGAATCACTTGAACCAGGGAGTCGGAGGTTACAGTGAGCCAAGATCACGCCACTGCACTCCAGCCTGGTGACAGAGGGAGACTCCGTCTCATAAATAAATGAATAAATAAATAAAAGAAGAGTATGTGGGATGGGTGCAACCTTCTTTGGAAAAAAAAAATACATTCTGCTCCAGGATATCTTATGGAATTTTGTATGTTTTAATTTTTGCAATGAATGTGTCTTATTTTAGAATGAACAAAAACAATGTAAGATTATTCCAATTTTAAAATATATAAAATTAAAAAGGAATGAAACATTTCTTCTAGTCATCCCATATGAAGAACTTTAAAAATCACATTACATCCTGCCTATACTGTAGTGCAGAGTTGTAAGTTGGAGCAATTCTTTTGAAAGTAGAGGAGACTGTGTACCTTATGATTATCACAAAGTGATCTATTTCAAAACAGTCCCCATTAAAGCTACAATCATATTATGATGCCTTAATTTAAAATAGGGCTATGAATTAGAGATTTATCTATTTTTCAAAACTGTTTTAGGCTATGTTAAATTTTAAAGTCAAGTTGGATAAATTATCTTAATTTCTTATAATAATGATATCACTCAACGTTCTAGAGCAAGTAAATGATTACTAGTGTGACAGCCTTACCACCAAGTAAAATTCACCTAGCCGTGTCCTCAGCAGGACTTCAGGAGCACTAGCAAGCCTGCTGCCCCAGAGCTTCTCTAACCACTGAGACCCAGACTTCTACCCACAGTTTTGTTTTTGGACCTTAATACTTCCGACCTTTCAAATTTTAAAAAATCCATGAAAAAATGTAGCACTTTCAGTTTCATTGATAATCTACAGCACGGCAAAGGGCTTTCTGATCCCTGCAGGTGAGAAGGTTCTGAAGACCAAATACAATCTTTGTGTCGTTCACTGTCTACTAGGACCCACTATGTTGATGCTTATTACTGATTAATTATAGCTGCTTTGTACTGTGCTGTCTTATTCATTCCAAGAAGATAAGTTCCCATGTAATGTCAGGGTTTCTCCTTTACATTTTATTTTATTTTATTTTATTTTATTTTATTTTATTTATGAGATGGAGTCTTGCTGTGTCACGCAGGCTGGAGTGCAGTGGCGTGATCTCGGCTCACTGCAACCTCCACCTCCCAGGTTCAAGCAATTCTCTGCCTCAGCCTCCCGAGTAGCTAGGATTACAGGTGCCCGCCACCACGCCCGGCTAATTTTTGTATTTTTAGTAGAGACAGGGTTTCACCATGTTGTCCAGGCTGGTCTTGAACTCCTGTCCTCGTGATCCACCCACCTCAACCTCCACAGTGCTGGCATTACAGGCGTGAGCCACCGTGCCCAGCCTCTCCTTTACATTTGAATTTTCAGTGAAATAATTCAATCACAGGGTTTGAAAAAAACTGAATAATACAAAATGATTTATATTGAGAGGCAATAGTTTCCCGCTCCACTCCACCAAAATCCAAAGGAACCTTTAAAAATAATACGCATATTCAACTATTTATGACTTATCAATGTGAAACATGGTATTTTGACTTCCTACTGCAATGAATGATAGCACAGTTTGCTTCTCCACACCTTTCCCAATTTCCCCTCTGCTCTCCTTTTAATATAATTACATCACCATTTTTATTCTTATACTGATGACCTTAAAATTAATTGTTAAAACAAAAAGCTAAATGCTACAAAAGTAGTAAGATAGGAGACATTTTACATAAGGAAGAGGAACTGAAGATTCAGGCTATAATGTTAGTGTGAAAAATTATATTACAATTCAGTTGTCTTTAACATTCAGTTTGAACTAAATGCCCCCCTCTCAATTCACCTCTCAAGGGAAATTTCACACACACAGTGGAGTTTACTGTGCTGCAAAAAAAAAAAAAAAAGAAAAGCATTTGAATATTAGATATCAGGTGATATGGCAGTCGATGGGGAACCCTAGTAAAAACTAAAACTGGCTAATTACTCTAGGAATAGAGAGAGGAGGCGTGGGTTAAAAAGTGGGAGACCAAGCAATAG
Source organism: Rhinopithecus roxellana (assembly GCF_007565055.1). NCBI lineage: Eukaryota > Metazoa > Chordata > Mammalia > Primates > Cercopithecidae > Rhinopithecus > Rhinopithecus roxellana. Next base: position 134,682,363 of record NC_044558.1, read on the forward strand.
ATTGAAGACTCAACATGGCAGAGACCATCAGTTGCCTGCTCAGCTTCTAATTAGAACCCCCATGTTGCCTAGTATGGCAATGGATTTGGTCAGATAAAAGTATTAGGGTTGTACATACTATGCTTAGCAATAAAAATGCAGGACTCTCAGTTACATTTGTATTTCAGATAAACAATAAATACTTTTAGCATAAGCATGCTCCATGGCATATTTTATCCAGCATCCCTGAGAAGTATATTTACCAACCTCCCTTGCAGATTGTGGTGGTCAAAGATATGTCAGAAGAGGTCATTGGGTGGACCATCTAGGCAAGTACCCACGCACGTATCCTCTTCTCTTCCTCCTTCCTTCTGCCTGGAATGCTAACGAGCAGCAGTTGTCCAGTGATCATGAGACAAGCTCGAGGGTAGAATCCAGCACTATGGACAGGATTATAGACAGAGGAAGGAGACGGGTCAACACTGATGATGTCGCAGAACAACCCAACAGCCTTGATTTATCTAACATGAGAAGACAAATGAGAAAAAACAAATTTCTGACTTGTGTAAGCTAGCTAGTTGGGATTTTTATCTTATGTATTTGAACTTGATCCTGACCCAAACACTCCACGTTCACGTGCCATTAGCAAAAGTTCACAACCATTGTCAGAATCAATCATTTTGAGATAATACATAATATATAACACAGCAAGGTAATTAAAAATGAATAATAATAAAATCAAGAAACCTGTGGGAAGCTCCCACAAGTCATCACAGCCTGCATGCAGCTGACTGTCTAAAATAGGGGATTCCCACAGGTCAGTTCATCCAGAAACTGCTGGGAACTTCAGGTCTACAGTCAGCCCACATATCCGCCTAGAGTGGCCTCCAGAGAGTGATGACTTCACCTTATTGCCTACTTTTTGCAGTTCATTTGGGTGCCTCTCATTTGCAGATGCTACTCTGGAACTATATGGGGAAGGGGATTCTAAGAAATAGAATTCTTGGTTCCTCTTTTCCATTACATAGGAGGAAGGCAGTGATGTTGACAACAAGCAAGCCTAAATCTGCATTAAGTTTTTTGTTTCATCACTTATTATTATTATTATTATTATTATTGAGACAGGGTCTTGCTCTGTCACCCAGGCTGGAGTACAGTGGTGAAATCATAGCTTACTGTAACCTTGACCTCCTGGGCTCAAGCCCATCCTCCATGATGGTACACGTCTGTAGTCCTAGCTAGCTCCCAGAGGCTAGGACTATGGACATGCACCACCATGCCTGACTAACTTTTTTATTTTTATTTTTGTAGAGATGAGGTTTGGCTACCTTGACCAGGCTGGTCTCAAACTCCTGGCCTCAATAATTGTCCTGCGTTGGCCTCCCGAAGTGCTGGGCTTATGGACATGAGCCACTGCACCCAGACTGTTTTATTTTTTTAAAAAATCTTTTTGTTTGTTTAAAAAGTCTATGTATTAATAGTCATCAGAGTAAACAGACAACCCACAGAATAGGAGAAAATATTTGCACACTATGCATCTGACAAAAACTAATACCCAGAATCTCCAAGGAACTCAAAATAGTAAGAAAAAAACAAATAATCCCATCAAACAGTACGCAAATGACATGAACAGACAGTTCTCAGAAGAAGATAGGCAAATGGCCGACAAATACATGAAAAAATGCCCAACGTCACTAATCATCAGGGAAGTTCAAATTAAAACCACAATGAGATAGCATAACCTTACCTCAGCCAGGATGGCCATTATTAAAAAGTTAAAAAACAATCGCTGTTGGCCAGGATGTGATGAAAAGGGAATGCTTATACACTGCTTATGGGAATATAAATCAGGATGACCTCTATGGGAAACAATATGGAGATTTCTTAAAGAAGTAAAAGGAGATCTACCAGCATTCCCAACACTGGGTATCTACCCCCTCAAAAAGAAGTCATTGTATCAAAAAGATACCTGCCCTTGTATGTTTATTGCAGCACAATTTCCAATTGCAAAGATACAGAACCATCCTAAGGGCCCATCGACCAATGAATGGATAAAGAAAATGTGGTATATGTACACCGTGGAATACTGCTCAGCTATAACAAAGAACAAAATATTGCTATTTCAGCAACTTGGATGGTGCTGTAGGCCATTATTCCAAGTGAAGTAACGCAGTAATAGAAAACCAAATACCGTATGTTCTCATGTAGTAGTGAGAACTAAGCTATGCATACACAAAGGCATACAGGGTGGTATAATGGACTATGGAGGCTCAGAAGTGGGAGGGTAGGAGAGAGTGTGGGATAAAAAACTATGTATTGGGTACAATGTACACTACTCGGATGACAGGTGCACTAAAATCTCAGGCTTCACCACTATACAATTCATCCATGTAACCACAAACCACTTGCGCCTCAGAAGCTATAGAGATAAAATAAAAATAAAATCCCTTCCATAGCTGAATAAAACAAAATAAAATGTCTATGTATTGAAACCGGGTCACTCATATGTTGCTGGTGAGACTGTAGAACGGTACAACCACTTTGGGAAGCTGTTTGGCAGTTCCCAAAAAAATGAAACACGCCACTACCATATGGCCCATTGCATTTCTGAGCATTTACCCTAGAGAAATGAAAATGTATGTTCACACAAAACCCTCTACAAGCATGCTCATAAAATTTTTATTTTATTTTATACTATTTGACAAATAATAATCATATATATTCATGAGGTACATAGTGACGTTTCAATGCCGATAACGTATGATGATCTCGGATCATGGTAATTAGTGTAGCCATCATCCCAAACATTTATCATTTCTTTGTGTTGGGAACATGTAACATCCTCCTTCTAGCTATTTGAATTATATTATTGTTACTTGTAGTCATCTTACAGCTCTATTAGAACTTATTCCTCCTGTCTAGCTGTAATTTTGTATCCTTTAACAAATCTCTTCCTATCCTTCCCTTCCTTGCATAGCAGTTTTATTCACAATAAACGGTAGTACACATGTGCCATGGAATACTACTAAGCCATGAAGAGGAGTAAAACATTAATACTTGAAACAACTTGGATGGGTTATCAGGGAATTATATTGAGTGAAACAAGCCAAATCTCAAAAGATTACATACTGCATGATTCCATCTATATAACTGATACAGTCTGGATACTTGTTCCCCCAAATCTCATGTTGAAATGTAATCTCCAGTGTTGGTGGTGGGGCCCAGTGGGAGGCACTTGGATCATGGGGACAGATTCCCTCATGGCTTCGTGTCGTCCTCGTGAGAGTGAGTGAGTTCCCACGAGATCTGGTTTTTCAAAAAGTGTATGGCACTTACCCTCCCACTCTCTCTCTTGCTCCTGCCTGGCTGTGTGATGTACCTGCTCCTGCTTCATCTTCCACCATGAGTAAAAGCTCCCTAAGGCCTCCTCAGAAGCTGAGCAGATGCCAGCACCATGCTTGTACAGCCTACAGAACTGTGAGCCAATTAAACTTCTTTTCTTTACAAATTGCTCAGTCTCAGGTATTCCTTTACAGCAATGCAAGAATGACCTAATGGAATAACATTACTAAAATTAGAAAAGTATAGAGATGGAGAACAGATTAGTAATTGCTAGGGGTTAGGGCAGGTGGCATAGGGAGGGAGGTATCTGTGGCTGTAATAGGGAAGCATGAGGGATCCCTGTGACGGAACCGTTCTGTGTCTTGACTGTGGTGAAGGTCATACAAATTTATACCTATGATAAAACTGCAAAGAACAAAATACACATGCGCACACACACACACACACAGACACACACACACACACATACAAGTACCTATAAAACTGATGAAATCTGAATAAAGTTGATGGATTATATCAGGATTAATTTTCTGGCTTGATTTTGTACTATAGTTAGGTAAGCTGTCATCATCATGGAAAATTGAATGAAGGGTATACAGAATTTCTCACAATGCAGGTTAATTTACAATTTTCTCAAAATAAAAAGTTAAAATTAAAATTCTAGGCAGGCTCTGGGATATAGAACTCTGATTACTGGATTTGAAGAAAATATTCCAGCACTGGGCAGGAGGTGGGGCTAAATAAATAAATGCCCGCCAGGCATGGCAGCTCACCCCTGTAATCCAGCACTTTGGGAGGCTAAGGTGGGAGGATGACTTGAGCACAGGAGTTTGAGACCAGCCTGGGCAACATAGAGAGACCCCCATTTTTTAACTTAAAAAAGAAAAAAAGGTCAGGCGCGGTGGCTCATGCCTGTAATCCCAGCACTTTGGGAGGCAGAGGCGGGCGGATCATGAGGTCAGGAGATCGAGACCATCCTGGCTAACATGATGAAACCCAGTCTCTATTAAAAAAAAAAAAAATACAAAAAATCATCAGGGCATGGTGGCAGATGCCTGTAGTCCCAGCTACTTGGGAGGCTGAGGCAGGCGAATGGCATGAACCCAGGAGGCAGAGCTTGCAGTGAGCTGAGATCACACCACCGCACTGTAGCCTGGGTGACAGAGCGAGACTCTATCTCAAAAAAATGGAAAAAAAGGAGATGCCAAGATTTCTTCCAACTCTTAGGATTCTTTTATTTCTTTTTTTCTTTGATTCTCTCTTCTTCCTTTTTTCTTCCTTCTTTTTCACACTTCTTTCCATTTGTACTTACCAAGATAAGTTTTTGACATTCCACAAGAATTTGTTGCCATTGCTTATTGATTAAAAAAAAAAAAAACTCACAGTGCCTCAGTTTGGCCCCAAGACCCTCTGTAATCTAGTCTCCACCTAATTCTCTACCTGAAAGTCCAACAGTTCTTTGCAGCCCAGAAAATCAAACCACTGTATGCTATATTGCCTTCTAACCCAATCCCACCCCCAGCTGTGCTCCATTTCACTTGCCTTTCTCTGGAAGACTCCATGACGGTCTTGATTTCACTTGTTCCACTTTCAACTAACCCACTCTTTGTTGGATTGCTTGGACGGCTACCCATGCATGAATCTAACATATCTGAAAAAAACTGGAAATTCGGTGCTATGTAAACCTAGATTTTTATGTGCATCTCCTTATAAAGGGAAAAACTGAAATTAGTTCAATTTTTATTTTAGTGTAGATAATAATTCATTATTTTGAATTTGATCTTGAAAGAGGAAAATATATCATTAATAATCCTTCACTGACTTCTAAGAACAATGGATCCTAATTAACTAGAGAATCAATCTAGGGGCCTTTGCCTTACTGGTGTAAGTAGAAACAAATGGTGTTGCACCAAGTTAAGAACACTAGACTGGGGCAGAGCTAAAGTGTTTGGCATAAGAGAGAGTTTGGGAGGGAACAGGAAAGAAATCCCGGAAGGTGAGGATAGTTGTTAGGAAGGCTTAGTGCTGGAGGGAGAAAATGGTTTTTAAGGCAAAAAAAATCGAGATTTTGAAGAGGAGATATAGCTAACGGGCTTTTTTTCTTTTTCTAAAGTGAAAAGCTGGGCCGGGCACGGTGACTCATACCTGTAATCCCAGCACTTTGGGAGGCCAGGGAAGGAAGATTGCTTGGGCCCAGGAGTTTCAGACCAGCCTGGGCAACACAGTGAGACCTCGTCTGTACCAAAAATGCAAAAATTAGCCAGGTGTGGTGCTGTGCACCTGTACTCCCAGCTTCTTGGGAGGTTGAGGCAGAGGATTGATTGAACCCAGGAGATCAGGGCTGCAATGAGCCATGATTGCACCACTGCACTCCAGTCTGGGTGACAGGCTGAGACCCTGTCCCAAAAAAAAAAAAAAGAAAATCAAACAAATGAAAAAATAAGGCAGTGGTTAGCTCCAGGAAAAATAAAGAGATGTAAAGCAAACAGAAGAAACCCAAAATCATAATCATAAGTCATTTATCTCAAGAGTAAACAATAATTACATATTTATAATAATACTATTGATTTGCCCCCAAATTGTGAGATCTGTTGAAAAATGAAATTGGGGTGAGTTTTATTCTCCATCAAAGGAAGTCAATACATTTTTAAAACTAGTAAATCAAAAAGAGCAATATAAGCATATTATTGAGAAACATGCTAAAAGAAATAGATAAAAAATGAAGAGTTGACTATTACGATATGCTTTTGGGGACTGGTGAATGGTGCAGCAAGAACTACTATTTTTTCATATTTGTTTTTAAGTGCATTTATTATTTTGATAAAAATTCCATTAACTCACAAAACAATATTTTTAAAAAGTAGAATCTGCCTACACTTTTCACATATGTTTTAAAAAGTTTAAGCTGTAACATGCTAGTTTGCTTCCATTTGACATGTAAAACACATGATATTGACAGATATCTTGACTGTACTTCTGAAGATGCTTTAACTGCCAGGAGGCAGATAGTGGATATTTCAAATTCCTACCCATACAGAGGTGAATAGTAGAGCAGCTCACCTGCCGACAGCTAATTTTCATGTCTGCTACTGCCTGAGGACGTTTGCTCTTCTGTTCTGACTCTGGCCCTTCAGTTTGTATCCTTCTGTTAGTTCTAAAGTTCAGTATTGTTTTTAGTCCAGAGTACTTTGGCTTGGTTTTATGAAAGTCTATATACCTTCTTGCCCAGTCTAAGCTAAGTTTACCTTCTCATCTTTCTGGAAATCTATGCTCCTTTACAAATTTTCTTTCAAACTTTACTTAAAAAATACTTTATTAATTTATCCAATAAGTATTTTTTAAGTCACTACTACTATTGGTCAAATCCTATGTCATACCCAGAGACAGAGAAGATATGCAGTTCCATTCTAGCAGAAGAGATGAAGTTTCACAAATTACAGTTTGGATTTCTGTTAGGGGATTAGGGTGCCACTGATGGCTGCCACTGCTCCATAGAGCTTGCTGTTGCCGTCACCCCAGCTGCAGCAGGGAGGCGCCGCTGGGCCTGCACGGTCCCTGAAGCCCCAGAGAGCCACGCCCCTTCCAAGATGGGGCGGGAGCTCCCTAGGCCTCCGCTGCAGCTGCCCAAACCGAGGCTGCAGACTCAGGCATCCCTGCACTCTGAGGGTGCTGGGAAGGACCCCTTGCTCTTGCAGGCTCAGAGGTGCCTGCCCCTGCTGCCTGGCTTCTCCCTGCTGTGGATGGCCTGCTTGGATCTCAGAGTAAAGTCCCGTGAGCCTGGGGGCCATGAATGGCAGCAGGAGGCAGAGAGATTCCTGGGTGGAAGGGGCAGGTCCCCAGTAAGGGCCCTCCTTCAGGTCAGGGAAGGCCTGAAGGCTGGGAGCTGAGCTGCCAGTCCCAAGGACGGGAATGGGGACTTGTGGTGCCTCTTCTGGGCCTGCCCTTGGCTGCCCATGGACCAACTGGCATGCACTTCCTCACCTCTGAGGTCCATAAAAGCCCTGGGCTCAGCCAGAGCAGGGCAGAGGAGGTAGAACGGGAGGCCTAGCTGCAGAGTGGAGATACCCTGTCTGCTGAGAGCTGCAAAGGCCAGGAAAACCTTCTGGCAGAGAAGACCTTGGTACCTGCATCTGCAGGCATGCTTCTATGAAGACACAGGTAGAACCTTCAGAGTAGACCCTGGTTCTACTTACCCAAGCAGCAGACAAAAGGCAAAGACCACAAGCCTCCTTCTAAAATGTGGTTTTCAAGCCCCATCCACGTGTGCTTGCCACTCTTCCAGGAAGTGAAATAGAATCTGTGGACCTGGGCTCAGAAGTGAACAAGAGGACAAAACAGTCACAAGCACTGATCTTTAGCCTTCAATATTGGTCTAGCCCACTAGTGAAACTGGTGCAATGAATGCCCCCAACTATCATCTCAGTCACTCCTATGAGAAGGAAAAAAAGAAGGGATAAATTAAGAGAGGGCAGAAGTACAGCAGAGGCTTCCCCTTCTTTGGGCTAAAACAAATACATGAAGAAAAGTGAAAGAAGGTTCTTCTTTTTTTTTTTTTTTTTTTTTTTTTTTTTTTTTTTTTGTAGAGGTGGGGGTCTTACTACATTGCCCAGGCTGAACTCCTGGCCTCAAGTATCCTTCCACCTCATCCTCCCAAAGTGTTGGAATTACAGGCATGAACCACCATGTCTGGCCTTCTCTCTTCAACCAACAGTCTCCTTTTCTTTTCTTTCTTTATTCTTATCTCAAAAATAATTAGAAGCAGGGCCAGACACAATGGTTTATACTACCTCTAATCCCAGTGTTTTGGGAGGCTGGGGCAGGAAGATTGCCTCATGCCAGGAGTTTGAAATCAAATGAGCAAAATAGTGAGACCCTCTCTCATTACAAAAAATAAAAAATTAGCTAGGTGTAGTGGTGCATACCTGTAATCCTAGCTACTCAGGAGGCCAAGGTGGGAGGATCACTTCAGCCTAGGAGTTTGAGGTTACAGTGAGCTATGATCAGGCCACTGCACTCCAGCTTGTGTGACAGAGAGTGAGACCCTGTCTCAATAATAACAATGATAATAATAATTAGAATCACAAGAAATAGAAGTGGCTCAGTGTTTAACTAGATCATAATTAAACATACTTGCTATTATTAATGGACAAAAATACTAATGAACCATGTTTGTTAAATGTAAGTACGACAACCTCTAAAATGCATACATCAGGGAGAACTGACCTCAGGGTATTTGGGGGCCCAGTGTTCTGGGCCCCATAATCACATTGCATCATCTCATTGGCTATTTGAGAGGACTGAATGAGTTAAAAATCTATAAAGTATGGAGCACAGTGCCTGGCGTGCAGAAGCCTGGTTTTTGTGTTGCTATTAATTTACATTTGTAGGCCAGGCATGGTGGCTCATGCCTGTAATCCCAGAACTTTGGGAGGCCTAGGTGGGCAGATCACCTGAGGTCAGGAGTTCGAGACCAGCCTGGCCAACATAGTGAAACCCCATATCTACTAAAAATACAAAAATTAACTGGACGCAGCGGTGTGCACCTATAGTCCCAGCTTCTTGGGAGGCTGAGGCTGGAGAATGGCTTGAACCTGGATGGTGGAGGTTGCAGTGAGCCGAGATGGCACCACTGCACTCCAGCCTGGGCAACAGAGCAAGACTGTATCTCCAAAAAAAAAAAAAAAAAATTACATTTGTGTAGCATTTTGCAGTAATTATCTTATTTGAATTTACAACATCCTGTGAAGAAAGTAAGACAAGTCATATTACCCGCTTTACAAATAAAGTTTTTTAGTACACTGTCTACAATTCAAATTTTCTTATTTCTCGTTCAAAACCTTTCTACTGCCCCATGCATGGGGAGCTGCCTGGTTTTTAATTCATTAGGAATAAAATTTACAAATAGTGGACTGTCTACAATTTAAATTTTCTTATTTCTGGTTCAAGTCCCTTTCTCCTACCCCGTGCATGGGTAGCTGCCTGGCTTCCCTTGTTCAGTAATTTAAAGGTTGAGTGTCTCACCTTCTCACTGGGAACTCTCAGATGACAACAAAGTAAAAATTTGAAATTCTCCTACTCTAATAGAAAAATAACCGCTTAGCTTGAATTATATATAGTATAGGGCTTTGCAGTTGTCTAGACAAATCAGTGTGTATTATACAATTCATAAATATTCGCTTTTTGTTTTGTATGAATTTTTTTTCACATACTGATTGTTTTATTTCTCATGAGTCAAACCTTACGGGAGAAGGAATAAACAGGTAAACTGGATGTCACTCCCAATCCCTTTGTGGCAGGAGGTTGATTTATCCCATTCAGCTGCATAGGTGGGTATTACCATCCTCATTTTCTTCTTAAGCACATCTTTTATCTTTATATACATAAAATGTATATAATATGGGTTAAAAATATACATATATAAAAGGCGTATGTATGTATTGTGTGCTTTTATATATATATACACACACACACACATACATGTTAATAAGTAGTTGGTAACCTGCTCTGTACATTGCTCTATAACCTGCTATATTTGCTTAACAACATATCATGAACATTTTCTTATGTCCTGTGAATTAGGAAGAGGACATAAGAAAATGCCCTGTGATACTTGACATATCAAAGCTTAAACAAGTAAGGGAGTTATGTCTTGCACAAATAAGAAATCCAGAGGTAAGCAGTCAAGGCTGGTATGATCCCTTTACAGTGCCTCCCAGGACTCAGGCTCCCTCCATGTTCCTACTCTGCTATCATAGCACATGGTCTTAGACCTTGCGCTTGTTACCTCATTGTCACAAGATGGCTGCTCTGCCCCTCAAAATGCATCTGTATTCCAGGTAAAAAAAGAAGGGAAAACGCAAAGAGCAAAACAGCATATGTCAGCTGAGAAAGCTTTTGATGAAAGAACTTTCCTAGCATCCCATCCAACAACTTCCACTGACATCTCACTGGCCAAAATGGTGTCATCTGCCTGCCAAAGTCACAGGAGAAGCTGAGTGTCACCAGTTGTGTTTTCCAGGAAGCAGATGCTTGAGATGGAATTGGGTGTGCAAAAGGTTTAACGGGGAGTAACGTGTGAAAGAAGGAAGCAGGATAGGGCAGGGGAGCCATGGTTCCCTGATACAGACCTGACAAAGACTCTACCAGCCCATCGTGCAGCTCCAAAGCAAAGGCTGCCTGCTGGGGGAGTCCTGTGTCAGGTACAAATGGGCAGGCCTTCATACCACCATCTTGCTTAGTTGTTGACTGGGGGCTGCCCCGAGAAAAGCATGACCTCAGCTTGAAAGCTGCTAGGAGTTAATAACTGGAGGCCATCAGCTAACCATGCTCCTCACAGTGGGTACCAAGTCCTTTCTCCAAGCAAGGAGATCTCTATAAATGCCACCCTGGGAAATAGAGTTTTTAAGTTAGGCACATTGCCGCCTCACAGAAACTTGGAGTTGTTAGTAAGGAAGAAGAAAGGGTGTTAAGTGGGCCACTGTTGTATCTGACACCCTTTGTTAAGCTTCCTACTCAGGAGACAAAGAGGACTTTGCCAGAGAAAGAGGACTGTTTGTTGAACAAGCTTCTATTAGTAGTTGTGCCCCATGGTGGAAGGATGTCAAGAAACAGAAGTCATCTGCATTAGAGAACAGCACCTGGGTTTTCCATCTTCCTGTGCCATCAAGTTGCCTCTTTTGTTGGGTAATCTGAAAAGAAATGGGGCTAGCTCACAAGTCAGTGAGGAACAGTGGTGGAAATAAGTGAACGAGAGTGTCGCTCTTTGTCCTTCCTCCTAAATTTTGTACATCTCTGTAGTCACTGGCATAATTAAGGTTTTTCCCTTTGGGTGTATGAAGACTTGGCTCATTGATACTTGGTTAGTAAACTGGGGAGAGACCAGTTATTCAATCCTCTCTCCTGACATTGAATAATGCAGAGGCTCTTTGGATGGTGCAAAGTCTCATTCAAAATCAGAATTCTCCAAGGAAAACTGAAATGAGCGGAGCAAGCAATTTAGGAGCTACAGGTTTGGTCATTTAGGATATTTATTGTTCTCTATTTTGCTGAAGTAGTTCCCTCTAATCTGAATGTTACTAATGCTATTGAGAAAAATTCCCTGTCTCTAGCAGCACGGAAATGCATTCAGCTTTCTACAGATACAGTCAAGAATAATTATGAAGTTTAGAAAAGATACCCTGAATCGCTTCCTGTGCTGATATCTGGGCCTGTACTTTCTTCACGGAGCTGGCTGGTTGATTAAATCTGAAAAAGTCGGCGGTGTGCATACAAATAAAGCCTTGAAATATGGAAATAAGACATAATAGAGAATACACTTGGGTTTCAGCTAATCTTACAATACTGGTGAATAATTTATTATTCTAAATACTCTGCTTAATGTCTAACCGATGATTGCTATTTACCAGTAATTAGACCCTCCATTTCAGCTCCTTTTCTTACAGACAGAAATAGTATGATCAGTTTTAAATCGGCAGGGAGGAATTAAAGGCTTTTCAATAATGTTTTTAATTTTTAAAAAGACATATTTACTGTAGAAAATAGAGAAAATTACCAGAATGATGAAAATTATCCCTAATTTCAACAACTAGAAGTAATCAACATTGTAAAGTATATTATTTCACTCTTTCATAACATTTACATTATGTTTTAAATAGATAAAATGTATATAATACGTATAAAATGTATGTAAAAAGATATATGTATATGTGTGTGTATAATCCCAAGATCAATTGGGATCATGATCTGCATACTGTTGTTATGCCTAACAAGAGACCTTGAACATTTTTTCATGTCGCTGAGTTTTCTTCTATAATACTTTTCAAAGGCCACATAGTGTTCTGTTGAATCCAGGTACCAATTTATTCAAGAAATCCCTCATTATTAAACATTTCAATTCTTTCTAGACTGTATTATTTGAGATAAGGTGTCACTGTCACCTAGGCTGGAGTGCAGTGGCGTGATCATGGCTCACTGCAGCCTCAACCTCCCTGGCTCAAGTGATGCTCCCACGTTAGCCTCCTGAGTAGCTGGGACTACAGGCATGTGCCACCAAGCTTGACTAATTTTAATTCTTTTTTTTTTTTTTTTTTTTTTAGTGCAGGGGTCTCCCTATGTTGCCTGGCTGGTCTTGAAGTCCTGGGCCCAAGTGATCCACCCATCTCAGCCTCCTAAAATGCTGGGATTACAAGTATGAACCACCATGTTCAGCCAATTTTTATTATTATACATAATTCTGTGAGGAATAACTGCATAACTCTCAAACATTTCTGATTATTTCTTAAGGGTAAATATTCATAGACGAGGATGAACATTGTATTTTGGTATCACTTGTTTCTGCCTGCCCAGAATTTCTCATTTTCACATGATAGAACTGACCTCCCACCTCACTCTCTCATTGCCTTTTAGTATCTGCCTCTCCCACAACTGGTAAAATGTTTCATCACACGGCTGGGACTGATCAGAGTGCACTGTCTCCTACCACTCCAGGCACAGTGACGGGTCCAGGAGTGAGCATATGATCTAAGTAGGGCTAATAAGAGGGACTTTTTCTAGGTCTGATAATAACTCTTGGATGAAAACACCTCTTTCCTTCTGAAATTCTTAAATGGCACCAAAAACCATTTAAGGTTGGGACGGATGAGGTCCCTCTTGATGCCAACATGGAAGAAAGCAGAGCTGAATAATGAAGTGATAAAGTGGGATTACTACTGACATCTTTTTTTTTTTTTTTTTTGGAGATACGGTCTCACTCTGTCACCCAGGCTGGAGTGCAGTGACGTGTTCATGGTTCACTGCAGCCTCAAACTCGGGTTCAAGTCATTCTTCTGTTTCAGCCTCCCCAGTGGCTGTGACTAAGGTGTGCACGACCACGCCTGGCTAATTTGTTTTTATTTTATAGAGATAGGGTTTCACAATGTTGCCCCATCTCGTCTGGAACTCCTGGCCTCCAGCGATCCTCCTGCCTTAGGCTTCCAAAGTGCTGGGATTACAGGTGTCAGCCACTGTGCCCCGCCTGATGCCATCATTTCAGTTCCTGGTCTCAGCCATGACCGAAGCAAGGTGCTTCCCTAGACTTGTCCAATTATTTGACCTAATAAATTCCCCTGTTTATTTAAACTAATCTGAACTGGCTTTCTGTCTTTGGCAATCAAGGCTCTCAACTAATATAACTATTCTTAAGGTTTTGATATGTATTTCCAAATTACCTCCCAGAACTACATTGCCAAATACACTTGTGGAATGTGGAATTTTAAAATAATGTTAATATTGCTGCAATGTGTCAGTGTAGAACTACAGTATGAGTCAATCTATCTCTTTTTTTCATATTTCCATACCCTCTTGACTAAAGCAAAACATCTTAAACAAATCATCACACTCAAGTAAGTAAAGGTGGAGATTGGGATGAACAGAGATCAAGCTAGGTTTATATTATGCCCAGACATCAGGCTGAGTACGAGCGCTTGCTGTCAGGGATGGGGAAATAAGGTCCATGTACCCTGCAGCCAGTTACATAGTGGGTCTCTAATACCTTTACTTTCTTCCCACATGCAGAAGTGAAAGTTAAGAGAAGTCTGATGAAGGAGTCAGTTCCAAGAAAGGAGTTAAATTATTCAAGAGTAAGTTGTCAACTTCAAGTCAGTGAGCCAAGGCAGAGTAGTTCATAAAGAAACTGTGACTAGACTAGGTGGGACTCAGTTTCTGAGACAGATTTCTGAGCCAGGCCTGTGGGCAGCTGTACGAAGAGATGGGTTGGGGAGGGGTGATTTTAAAAGGATGCTAAATAACACAGGCAAAACCAAATCAACTCCACACATCAGTGAGATGAATTGGAAAACAGTATTCATTACTCCAGTTTTTCTATCAACTCCTTGTGTAGCTGTGGAGATGAAAATTGGTTCCAGTATCACTGAGGTAGACACTATTCTTTTCTCTCTCTCTCTCTCTTTTTTTTTGTAATGGAGACAGAGTCTTGCTCTGTCGCCCAGGCTGGAATGCAGTGATGAAATCTCTGCAACCTCTGCCTCCCAGGTTGAAGTGATTCTCGTGCCTCAGCCTCCTGAGTAGCTGGGACTACAGGCACACACCAGACACACACCACCACGCCTGGCTAATTTTTGTATTTTTAGTAGAGATGGAGTTTCAGCATGTTGGCCAGGCTGGTCTCAAACTCCTGACCTCAAGTGATTCACCCGCCTTGGCCTCCCAAATTGTTGGCATTAGAGGCGTGAGCCACCATGCCTGGCAGCAGTATTCTTTTAACTAAAATTTGTGGGAGGTTATTGATTTGGACTGGGCCTCTACAGATCAACCAAAATGGAGTCACTCATGCTAAAGTTTCATGTCACCAAACAGAAACTAAGTCATCTGCCTTCCAAGAAACTAAGGAGGGGTGGGAGAGAAAGAGGAAAAGACAGTGTAGCCAAATCCCCTAACAAGGCCAGTTTTAGCTGACGTGATAAAGGAGTCCCCCCTGCTTTAACATGATAGGAAAGTAACTTTGAAATGACCGATTCACTTTTTGTTCCTTATTTTGGCTTTTATTTTTTTAACCCCTTTTCTGCCTATAAAGCCCACCTCTTCTGCTTAGCTCATCAGATCACCTTTTCTAAATTTTTTATTTTATTTATTGATTTTGGGTAGAGATGGGGGTCTCTCTATGTTACCCAGGCTGTTCTCAAACTCCTGGGATCAAATGATCCTCCTGCCTTGGCCTCCCAAAGTGTTGGGATTACAGGCATGAGCCATGGTCCCCAGCCACCTTTTCTAAAATTTTATGGGAGATAGTACCCTGATCCATTCATCACAAATAAAAGCCAATTAGATCACTTAACTAAATTTGTTGTAATTTTGTCTTTTGGCAGTTCTCAAAAGGAAATGGAAACAACACTTTATTAGCAGCAGCACATCTAAGATGGATAGTTTTGAGATGCACCTGTGCACTCTTGGTCAGTTGAAACTTCTGAGTCAACAGTAGTTGGCCTAGTACTGTTTCCCGAGAATGAGTGGTTTAACTCACCCTTTCATATACCTCTCAAAATGATTTCTTATTCTTAAAATTACGAATAAACAAAACTGAAGAGAGATGAGCTTCAGAAAAATGGGAACCGATCATTAAACTTTTTTTTTAGAACATTTCCTGTTCTTCAACTTGTAGAAGTGGATTATTTTAAAAATCTATTTCTACTTAGACTTTTTATTGATAAAAAATAATACATTTCTCCATATCCTGACCAAATCAATGTTGAATACACATTTGTAGGATACTGCTTATAGGGGCTGCTTGACTTGGCCCAGGCCTGCTGGGTGGTTGGAAGTGAAGGGTAGGATAAATCAGCAAAGATCTCCCCACCCTCCAGCCCCAGACTGCTTAACTGAAGAGACTTTGGAGACCAGTTGGGTAGCCAGGATTGCAAAAGAACAAACTTGAGGACCAGACAGTTCAGAGCTGGAAATTTTGGAGGCATTTTCCAGAGCCCTGAGAATGAGAGAAGATCTCCAACCATCCACGGTTGTTTGGGCAAGGAAAACATCGCGGAAAGGGAGGTGGGAAACAATAGCTGAGAATCAGGCAAAAATATCTGGAAAATGGGTAATTATCTTATTCACCACTATCTCTCCTTTCCACTGGCCACCCTTCCATGTATTTTGTGATCTGAATTCCAGCTCTGCTCAGTTCATCCTGGGGAAATCAGAGGAAAAATGGTCTCTGTTCACAAACCCCTTTCCCCTACCTCTGCTGCTTCAGTGACAATAACTGAAAGAAAAAATTGGTGTAACAAAACTTTACAATTTGTATATTTAGAAAATCTGAAAGAATCAACAAGTAAAATTCCTGGAACTAATGCAGGACATGGTTAACATCCAAAAGTCAATTGCAGCCAAGTGCAGTGGCTCATGCCTATAATCCCAGCAATTTAGGAGGCTGAGGTGGTAAACTGCTTTAGCCCAGGAGTTTGAGACCAGCCTGGGCAACATGGTGAAACCATGTCTCTACAAAAAATAGAAAAATTAGCCAGGCATTGTAGCATGTGCCTGTAGTCTCAGCTGCTTGGGAGGTTGAGGTGGGAGGATCACTTGAGCCTGGGAGGTCAAGGCTGCAGTGAGCCATGACCATGCCACTGTGCTTCAGCCTGGGTGATAGAGTAAGACCTTGTCTCAAAAAAA
This sequence comes from Rhinopithecus roxellana, assembly GCF_007565055.1. NCBI lineage: Eukaryota > Metazoa > Chordata > Mammalia > Primates > Cercopithecidae > Rhinopithecus > Rhinopithecus roxellana. Next base: position 134,698,848 of record NC_044558.1, read on the forward strand.
GAAAAAAAAAAAAAAAGTCAATTGCTTTCTTATATACCAGCAATGAACAAATGAAATTTGAAATAAAAACCAGAATACCATTTACATCAGCATTCCCCAAAATGAAATTGGTAGAAATCTAACAATACATGCAGAAGTTCTATATAATGAAGAGTATAAACCTCTGATAAGAGAACTTTAAAAAGATCTAAATGAGTGGAAAGATATTCCATGTTCATGGACAGGAAGACTTACCTGGTCAAGATGTCAGTTCTTCCCAACTTGATCTATAGATTTAATGCATTCTCAATCAAAAGCCCAAAAATATATTTTGTGAACATGAACAAACTGATTTTAAAGTTTATAGGAAGAGAAAAAGACCCAAAATAGCCAACACAATATTGAAGAAGAAGAACAAAATCAGATAACCAACACTATACCGTAACAAAGACAGTGTGATAGTGGTGAAAAAATAGACAAATAGATCAATGGAACAGAATAGAGAAGCCAGAAATAACTTACATAAATATAATAAACTGATCTTTGACAAAGTAAGCAAGGCAATGAAATAGAGAAAAAGATAAACTTTTCAACAAATGGTGCTAGAACAATGGTACATCCAAATGGAAAACAAAAATTGAATCTAGACAGAGATTTTACACCTTTCACAAAAATTAATGCAGAATGGATCATAGACCTATATGTAAAATGTAAAACTATTAAAGTCTCCTAGATAATAACCCTGGAAAAAAATCTAGATGACCTTGGGTATGGCAATGACTTTTAAAATACAATACTAAAGTCATGATCCATGAAATAAGAAGTTGGTAAGCTAGACTTCATTAAAATTCAAAATTTCCGCTCTGCAAGAGAATGAGAAGATAAGCCACAGATGGAAGAAAATATTTACAAATGACATATCTGATAAAGGACTGTTCTCTAAAATATACAAAGAACTCTTAAAACTCAACAATTAAAACATGAACAACCTGATTAAAAAATGGGCAAAAACCTTAACAGAGACCTCACCAAAGAACATACAGAGATGATAAGTATATGAAAAGATGCTCAATATAATATCATATGCCATTAGAAAAATGCAAACTACTAAATGCAAAGTGGCTGCACCATTTTGCAAGACAGTGTGGCAGTTTTTTTATAAAATCAAACATACTCTTACCGTATGATCCAGCAGTTACCTTCCTTGGAATTTACCTAAATAAGTTGAAAAGTTATGTCCACACAAAAGCCTGTACATGGCTATTTACAGCAACTTTATTCATAAATGCCAAGACTTGGAAAAAACAACGATGTCCTTCAGTGGATGAATGGATACATAAACTGTGGGACATCCAAACTATAGAATATTATTCAGTGCTAAAAGAAATGAGCTATTAAGCCATTAAAATACATGGAGGAACTTTAAATCCATGTCACTGAGTGAAAAAAAAGCCGGTTTGAAAGGCTACATACTGTATGGTTCCAATTATAGGACATTCTGGAAAAATACAAAACTATGGAGACAGTAAAACAATCAGTGTTTGCCAGGGGTTAGCAGGGAGGTAGGGATGACTAGGTAGAACACATAATATTTTCAGGGCAGTGAAACTGTTTTGTATAATATTATAATAGTGGACACATGTCATCATACATTTTTCAAAACCCATTGAATGAACAGCACCAAGAGTGAAGCTTAGTGTAAACTATGGACTTTTAGTGATAATGATGTGTCAATGTAGGCTCATCGATTATAACAAAGATGTCATTCTGGTGCTAGATGTTGGTAGTGGGGGAGGCTGTGTGTGGGGAAGTAGGGGATATCTGGGAACTCTCTGTACTTTCCGTTCAATTTTGCTGTGAACCTAAAACTGCTCTAAAAAATGAAGTCTATTAAAAATGTATTAGCTAAAAAAAAAAAAAAAAGGTATAAGTGATGAGTCAGTGAAAGGCAGATAAAAGCATTGAGTAGCAAAGGCTCATTTTCATCAATACTGCCCCATTAAGAAGAGTTTGCTTTCTTCTCTGGCATCTTCCATTCCCCACTCCATTCCTACTTCCACCCTTTTAAGCATTCAGTCACTTTGTAGTCCCCATGTGTTTATTTTGTCAAAGTCTGATCTTATATTAGTATTTGCATATTTTACGATGGATACACTTTACACCCTAGACCATAGACTATCCATGCTGAGATAGTCAGAGTGATGGGCTTACTCCTAGGTGAGAACAGTTCTATGTGTCTGGTTCCTACCTGTTTGCTCCCAAACTTTCCTGTCCCCTCTCCTTTTATTCTGTCCCCAGCTCCCAGGTACTCTGGATCTAGAATCCTTGCCTTGGACCCACAGTAGAATGGACATGCTGGGCTAGACTGCCTTGGTCTGGCCATTGCCAGTCTTAAGCCTCCAAGTTTCTTTTGCCCTTGGCAACTCCCAGACATATAAGCCTGGCCTTTTTGGTGGGAATGGGGGTTCAAGAGAGACATCTAGAGCTTCTTTTTTCCTTATCGGTTACACTCCACTTCAGAGGGCTAGACCAACTCCCAGCGCAAGTTGCTTCTGGAAGGTTTCTCAGTGAACACGTCATAGGTTACAGGTGTTTATGAGACAAAGATGGCTTTAAAAGATGTTAAACCATTTAGAAACTTTAAAAAATTTATAGCATTTGAAATTATTTTTGTATTTTTATAGGTAATAATCATACAAATAAAATATCATATTTTCTTTCTTTCTTTTTTTTTTTTTTGAGACAGAGTTTTGCTCTTGTTGCCCAGGCTGGAGTGCAATGGCATGATCTGGGCTCATTGCAACCTCTACCTCCCAGGTTCAAATGATTCTCCTGCCTCAGCCTCCCAAGTAGCTAGTATTACAGGTGCCTGCCACTACTCCCAGCTAATTTTTTGTATATTTTAGTAGAGATGGGGTTTCACCATATTGGCCAGGCTGGTCCGAACTCCTGACCTCTGGTGATCCACCCACCTCGACCTCCCAAAGTGCTGGGATTACAGGCCTGAGCTGTATATTTTCTCCAAGTCTTATATAGTTTCTCCCAAATGCCTTTTAGGTTTCAAATGGAGTAAGATGAACTAAACTACTTGCTGGATGTCAGTACACTTGAGTTTAATCTCAGTTACTCAATAGATGGTGACTGAGGTTATTCATGACTTAATTCCTTCAGATCTTCCTCGTGTATAGGAATAAGGGAGAAGGACCAGATTAACATCTGGTCAAGTCTTCTCCAGTCTTAAAATTTTATGATTTCTATATGTTAAATGCAAATACAGACGGTGACTGATCCAGCCCAGTTTCCTCCTATATCATGTTTCTCTCAAAGTGAAACCTAAAATATTGAAAAAGCTTCCTATAAAAGGCCACACTTCAGATTTCATCAACTCGTAAAGCAGACTGTCTGTGGATCAGAAATTCTCATCTTGAAGTGTGGCAAGTCCTCACTTGTACACATGTTCTTTCCACTCAAATGCAGACACTGTTCTTGTGGAAAGAGTAGAGGAGGTCAGCCAGCCAGAGGCCCCATTCCGAGGGGATTGAAAGGTCTCCCAAGGCAACCACTCCCAAAGGCGGGTTGAGTTTCTGTGAGCTGTTTCCTGCCTGAACAAACAGCCCCTCCCAAGCCCTCAAGGCTGAACTGGTTCAGGGACGATGCTTTGGGATTCTAGTCTATTGCAGTGGCCAGTGAGTCTTGAACAAAAATAAATGTGAAAAACATAGTCCTTGGTGTTTGACCCCACGACAGATCCAGAAACAACATGGCTTTTTTTTTTTTCTCTCTCTCTTTTCAGTCTGGTAATAAATAACTTGAACCTGTGCCAAACCCGGAATGCATTCCCTGGTCTATCCTGGTTCAGACGTGTCAGTGTGAGACAGACAGGAATAGGACAGGCCATAGGGAAACAGGAGCCAAGACTATTTGTTAAAGTCTGGTCCTTGGCCAAACCATGAGGTTGTTTGCCTAGAGTCCTCCTTAGTTCCCTGTGGAACTATCTTCTCACCTTGTTTTCTGATACTTTCTACTCTTCTGGCAAACCCGCCCCTTCCCCTATCTCAGCTACCTAACAAGGATGCCCTATTTTCAGATAAGGATCAAGGTTGGAAAGGGTTTGATTAATTCAAACAAGTTTGGAGCAAATGAGAATTTAAGATGTAATTCCTCTCAAGAGAACTCTTTATTCACAGAGAATTCTAAAATATTGTAAATCCTTCAACAAAATCTGTAATAATGGAATTTCATACCTGTAGGAGAGAGAAATTTGGATGGAACACTCTTCTATTGCCTTCAAATCATACCATGCTTTGTAATTTAAAGAAATATGAATTTAATGCCAACCATGTGCAGACACCGTTTTTTTGTTTTGTTGTTTGAGACAAGGTCTCACTCTGTCACCCAGGCTGGACTGCAACCTCCACCTCCTGGGCCCAAGCTATTCTCTTACCTCAGCCTCCTGAGTATCTGGGACTATAGCTGCGTGCCACCATGCCCAGCTAATTTTTAAATTTTTTATATAGTTAAGGTTTTACCATGTTGCCTAGGCTGGTCTTGAACTCCTGGGCTCAAGCAATCCTCTTGTCTAGGCTTCCCAAATTGCTAGGATTACAATTATGAGCCACTGCACCCTGCTGACACTGTTTTACCCATACATTACAAAGATTAACCTATTTACTCCTTAAAGCTGTATGAGGTAGGTACTTTTATCACCCCATTTTACAGGAAACTGAAGAACAGAGAAGTTAAGTATCTTTCCCAAGGTCACACAGTTAGTGAAAGGCAAAGCTGGGATTCAAATTCACAGAGTCTGCTTCCAGAGGCCATGCTCCTAACTACCGTGCTATTCCGCTAGCTCTGTTTAATGCTTCTTCACTCCCATCCTCCTACATTCATCTATAGACACTTCAGGGTGAATCTTTTAGAAGTAGATCATTTTGGCCAGCCTGGTGGCTCATGCCTGTAATCCCAGCACTTTGGGAGGCCAAGGCGGGTGGATCACCTGAGGTCGGGAGTTTGAGACCAGCCTAACCAACATGAAGAAACTCCGTCTCTACTGAAAATACAAAATTAGCTGGGTCTGGTGGCAGGTGCCTGTAATCCCAGCTACTCAGGAGGCTGAGGCAGTAGAATCACTTGAACCCAGGAGGCAGAGGTTGCAGTGAGCCAAGATTGTGCCATTGCACTCCAGCCTGGGCAACAAGAGTAAAACTCTGTCTCAAAAAAAAAAAAAAAAGTAGATCATTTTATTTCACTTGGACCTATTGCTGGATCATAAAATAAAATCTTGACTTCATGTAGACAAATAGTAGATTTGGTGAGTCTAGATTGATTGATTGATTGACTGATACACATAAAATTAAATTTTATTTTATTTTATTTTATTTTTGAGACAGAGTCTAGCTCTGTTGCCCAGGCCGGAGTGCTGTTTCCTCTTCCTGGAATACATTTCTCCTAGAGTTTCCTATGTCCCAGTTAGTTCCTCATTTCACTCAGGCCTCAGCCCAAGTGTCATCCCTCAGAGAGACTTTGCTTGTCTACTCCACCTGCACCAGTACGCTTCTTTCCCTGCTTTATCTTCCATCATGGCATTTATCAATACCTACGATTAGCTCACACATGTATTTGTTTACATCTTTTCTATGTCCCTCATTGGAAGGCAAGCATGATGGTGTCTCTCTTCTCTCTTACTTGCTGTTGTAGCTCCAGCACCCAGAAGACTGCCTAGCATGTAGCAAGTGCACAATAAATACTTGCTGAATAAATGAAGGAGTTTCTCTCTTAAACTTGCTAAATAGAATGCCATCCTGGCACTTCCCTTCATTGCTTTCCTCGATAGGAACCATGGACTTCCGTTTCTCCATTTTGCTACAGAATATATTCAAATGACTTTCTAAGGAAGGATGCATTGGGTATAAAATTTCCAAATCCTTACATATTTGACAACATCTGTATTCTGCCTCAACCTAATTGATAGTTTGCCTGGCCATAGGCTTCTGGGTTGAAACTCATTTCTCTTTGAATTCTGGCAGCTACTCTGACGTTCATTCCTTTGATGGTGATGGGTGTGTGTGTGTGTGTGTGTGTGTGTGTTTGAACTTCCTTTCTAGAAGCTTTTAGGGTTTTATCTTTATGCATTCTCAGTAATATACCTAGGATTTTTCTTTCTTTCCTCCCTCCCTTTCTTTCCTTCTCTCTCTCCTTTTCTTCCTTCACTCATCCTGCTCTGCGATCAAAGGGCTTTTTCAACTTGAAGAGAGTTTGTTCTTTCATTTAGCTTTTCTATTATTTTGCTATTCTTTCTTTCTGAAATGCTCTGTAGCCACTCTGGACTTTCTGAAATTTTCTTTCCCTCTTCTCCTCTCCTCTCTTCTCTTCTCTCTTCTCCTCTCCTCTCCTCTCCTTCCCTCTCCCTCTCTCCCTCTCTCTCCCTCCCTCCCTCTCTCTTTCTCTCTTCTTTCTTTCTTCTTTCTCTTAAAGTGAATGCAAGTCCCTCCCTCCCTCCCTCCCTCCCTCCCTCCCTCCCTCCCTCCCTCCCTCCCTTCCTTCCTTCCTTCCTTCCTTCCTTCCTTCCTTCCTTCCTTCCTTCCCTCATGCAAGTTTATTAGGAAAGTAAAGGAATAAAAGAATGGCTACTCCATAGAGTAGCCCCAAGGGCTGCTGGTTGCCCATTTTTATGGTTATTTCTTGATGATATGCTAAACAGGGGTGGATTATTCATGCTTCCCCTTTTTAGACCATATAGGGTAATTTCCTAATGTTTCCACGGCACTTGTAAACTGTCATGGCACTGGTGGGAGTGTAACAGTGAGGATGACAAGAGGTGGCCATATTGGTTTTGGTGGGTTTTGGCTGGCTTCTTTAGTGCAACTTGTTTTATCAGCAAGGTCTTTATGACCTGTATCTTGTGCTGATCTCCTGTCTCATCCTGTGATTTAGAATGCCTTAACCATCTGGGAATGCAGCCCAGTAGGTCTCAGCCTCATTTTACCCAGCCCCTATTCAAGACAGAGTTGCTCTGCTTTAAACACCTCTGAAATTTCCCCTCTCCCTTTTCTTTTCTTTTCTTTTTTCTTTTTCTTTTCTTTCTTTCTTTTTTTTTTTTTTTTTTTTTTTTTGAGACGGAGTCTCACTCTGTGGCCCAGGTTGGAGGCCAGTGGTGCAACCTCAGCTCGTTGCAACCTCTGCTCCATGGTTCAAGCAATTCTCCTGCCTCAGCCTCCCAAGTAGCTGGGATTACAGGCACCTGCCACTACACCCGGCTAATTTTTGTATTTTTAGTAGAGATAGGGTTTTGCCATGTAGGCCAGGCTGGTCTCAAACTCCTGACCTCAGGTGATCCACCCACCTCAGCCTCCCAAAGTGCTGGGATTACAGGCATAAGCCACCCTGCCCAGCTCCCCACTCCTTTTTCTAAGAGAACCCTTAATCCTAAGGGTTGCAGAGGAATGAAGATTAATCTTCTGTAACTTCTTCAGGCTGAATAGGTGTGATGATATTCCTGTATAACTATTAGGGTCTCTCGTATTCAAGGTAGAGAGAAACTCGGTCAGAAAACGTCAGTATGGTGAGGGTCATTCATGACTCTTGAGTTCTGACAAGAGGTAATATCTGGAAGATTAATAAGTATTTCAGTGTAAGAAAATGTTGAGTAAGCTTATTCTGCATTTCCACACAAAGAGTACAACAGCAATATATTCCACAAGAGTAAACCAAAATAAGTAAAATTATCCCAAGTAAACTAAGTTAGAAGGCTCTCCATGAACTGGGCAACTGTTGGAACCAAGCTGATATGGGGTCGCTAGCTGATTCCAATGTGTCCAAAATTAGAATATTGATCCAGATTTTTACATTACCCATCTTTCTTGTTTCTTCCGAGCAGCAGTCAGAGATCACTTGTTGGTTCACAGGAATAAGCACCATTAGCCTAAATTGCAGAAACAAACTTAAAAACAACTGATGAGACTAGAATTTAATAACAAGTGTCTATAGTTCTTGAAACATAGTATTTCTCTCTCCAGTTTCCCATTTTTACTAAAGACAAATCATGGTAAGACTGATTTGCTTTATTATACTTGGCCTGATTATTTGTACAAAGTACAGCAATAATTATTATTTTCCACATAAGCTCTTTTTAAATTGACTTTGATGGAACTCTGTTTCATAGAAGGAATCTTAGATAAGACAGTTTTAGAGCTGAGCCCTGCCATGGGTTTGTACCCTCAAATACCTATGAGTTGAGTAAATTCCTCTCCTCTTAATGTGAATGACCCCTTATTTCTTAACTTTCTTACCTGTCTTTCACTTTTGCAAGATTTCCTTACATTACTTTCCAAGATTTTACATATTTTTTGTCAGTTGTATTTTTAAATTCCAAGAATAAGATTTGTTTTCTGATTTTTCCTTTTCCAAAGCATATATTCCTATTTTAGGAATACAGTGTACGTTAATCTGCTAGGGCTTCCATAACAAAATTCCACAGACTGGGTGGGCACAACAGAAACTTATTTTCTCACAATTCCAGAGGCTAGAAATCTGAGATCAAGGTGTCAGAAGGGCTGGTGTCTTCCAAGGCCTCTCTCCTTAGTTCATAGATAGCCGTCTTCTCCCTGTGTCTTTACATCATCTTTTCTCTGTACATGACTATGTTCTAATCTCTTCTTATAAAGACAGTAGTAAAATTGGATAAGGGCCCATTTTTACTTAATTATCTCTTTTTTTATTCCCTGCCAAATTAAAACAAATTGTGGGTACATAGTAGGTGTATATATTGATGGGTTACGTGAGATATTTTGATACAGGCATCACATCAGATAAATGGATATCCATCACCTCAAGCATTTATCCTTTGTGTTTCAAACAATTCAGTTATAGTCTCTTGTTATTTTTAAATGTACAGTTAAATTATTATTGACTATAATCACCCTGTTTTGCTATCAAATACTAGTTCTTATTCATTCTATTTTTTGTACCCATTAACAATCACCATTTTCCCCTCACCATCCCCCTGCCCCAACTACCTTTCTTAGCCTCTGGTAATCCTCTGCTCTCTATCTCCATGAGTTCAGTTGTTTTAATTTTTTAGCTTCCCCAAATAGGTGAGAATATGTGCTGTTTGTCTTTCTGTGCCTGGATTATTTCACTTAATGTAATGATCTCCAGTTCTATCCATGTTGTTGCAAATGACAGGATCTCATTCTTTTTTATGGCTGAATAGTACTCCATTGTGTATGTACCACATTTTCTTTGTCCATTCATCTGCTGATGGACACTTAGGCTGCCTCCAAATCTTGGCTATTGTGAACAGTGCTGCAACAATCATGGGAGTGCAGATATCTCTTCGATATACTGATTTCCTTTCTTTTGGGCACATACCTATAATTACCTCTTTAAAGACCCTGCCTCCAAGTACTGTCACATTCTGAAGTACTGGGAGTTGGAACTTCAGCTTATGAATTTGGGGGGGACATGATTCCACCCATAACACAGTGTCATCTCAATTTCTGTGAAATTGATATCTATATATATTATATATATAAAGATATATATATAACACTATATATACTTTATATACATATATAGATATATAAAACACTATATATACTTCATATATAGATATATATAAAACATATATATATAAAGATATATATATATATATATATCTTTAAAAAGTTCTACCCTATTCCATGCATTAGTTGTTTTCTCCAGGATCACCTTATTTATTTATTTATCTTGAATTATCTCTTTAATGTTGTAGACTTTCATCAAAAGGCCCATTATCTATTCATATTTAAGAATGGGACAAGAGAAAATTTAATTGTGAATATGGGTGGGATTTCCAGACTTTACTGGCAGACTTTACTTCTGGATCCAGCCAATACACTGGTTGGCCCCCAGATTCCTGAATGAAAGGGGAAGCACTATGGAAGTCTAACACATACGCTTGCTGCTCTTGTTCTCTTTCTATTAAAAAAAAAAAAATCCTCCACTTTCTGACCAAGAAGTAGGGTTGCCAGTTTTAGGGGGGGAAAAATGGTCAACCAGTTCAATTTGAATTTCAGACAAAAAAGAAACCATTATATATTAATGGTACTGTATGTTCCATGCAATATTTAGGGACACCCTTAACACTAAAAAACAATTCATTGTGTATATGAAATTCAAACAGAACTGAACATCTTGTATTTCATCTGACCACCTTACCACCGCAAAGGGGACATGGATCGCAGATAAGGGCCTGGCTACCTGACATTCTACCAAACATGTGGAAGAGGCAAGTAGGAAAAAAGTGATGGCTCCATTTACAGACCTTCAAATAATCATGGATTTTCATTTCACTTTCTAGCCCATGAAAATAGAACTCTAAAGAGTTCTGGCCATCTGGTCTACTCCCTCTCAGGCCACAATCCCTCTGCATATGTGATATTATATATATATATGGTATTTGTCCCCAGAGTCTATTATTCCTCACAACATCTCTGAGAATTCTGTTGATATGTTTTTTGACATTTTATGTTTTTCCTAATGAACCTTTCCATTATGAAGTTTCAAGCCCTGAAATTTAATAACTTATTTCTTAGTGTTATGAATTTTAAGACTGGGCTCACAAGAAGTTAGGAACAACATATAATTTTATTTTGTATCACTATTTACATATTCATTTCTTTAAAAAAATTAAAAATTTAGGTGGAAAATGAAAAAGCCCATGTAAATTTCATAAGTCTCACTCTTGTAGAAGAGAGTGTGAGTTTAAGTTTACAAGTGAGCTGACCAGTCTATAACTTTAGTTGTTTTAGAGACAGGGTCTCACTCTGTCATCCAGGCTGGAGCACAGTGGCACGAACATAGATCTCTATAACCTTGAATTCCTGGGCTCAAGTGATCCTCCATATCAGCCTCCTGAGTAGCTGGAACTATAGGTGCACAGTACCATGCCCGGCTAATTTTTAAGAAAATTTATGTAGAGAGAGACAGGGTCTCACTATGTTGCCTGGGCTGGTCTTAACGCCTGACCTCAAACAATCCTCCTGCCTCAGCCTCCCAAAGTGCTGGGATTACAGATGTGAGCCACCATGCCTGGCTCTTACAGTATATAGTTAATATTTGTTAATTTAACTTAAAATAAAAGTAGAAGGTATATTTAGGGTAACCAGATATTCTGGTTTGCCTGGAATTGAGGGAATTTCCAGGACACAGGATTTTCTGTGCTACAGCTAACAAAGTCACAGGCAAACTGGGAGGATTTGTTCACCCTATGTATACTGGAAATATATAAATAAGTAAATAATGGGCTTAGGCCTAATCCTAATGCTCAAATTGTTTTCTAATGTATTTTATATCCCATATAAGACATATACATTATTTGCATACATCTATGAACTATCCTTTTAATTTTTCTTTAGTTGAATCAGTCTTTAAAATGAGAATATTCAGTGTGTTCACAGGTGTGCTGAATTGCTAAATTAACACTATAAATAGCTTTGGGATCGTTTGATGAAAATGTCAAGTGATTGTAAAGGTTTATAACAATATTATTTCACACCGAAGGATGCAGCAGGATTCAAAGCCTCTTGCTGATTGAACATAGATAATTTAGATACTGTAATCCCCATGGAAGTTCACTAACAATATTTCCATCATAAGGAACTAGTTCACAACAAATTGTTCTTTTAAAAAAAAAATCAGAGAGAATGTAAGTGAAACCAGCCTTTGGACCTAAATAACAAAACGCATAGGCAGGAAGGAGGTAGTTGTATAAGTCTGAAAAAAGTGAAGCCACCTGGATCTTGTAAAAAGCTATAAGAAAGGGCCCTTTTAGAAAACAACATCTATTCTCCTTGTAGGCATTCTAGGTAAACACATTTTTTTCTGTGCGGCACAATTAGTCCTAGTTACTGAAAATGTCATGTTCCTCTCCACTGACAGACACCGAAGTTTTTTCATGGGGCAAAACTGGGAATATTTGAGATAAAATTAAATAATACTGCTTAAGCAGAACATCTTACCTTTTTATACTTAAATGCTGCTGTATTTCTTAAGAGCAAGGAGATTCTCTTATACCACAGAACGATGATCAAAACCAGAAAATTTATGTTAACATTATCTAACTTACAGATCTTAATCATATTTCGCCAGTTGTCTCAACAATGTCTTTTCTGTCAAATAATAGTTAAAAAAAAATCTGGTCAAGGGTCTAATTGGGAATTACACATTGCATTTAGTTGTACTATGGCTTTAATCTTTTAAAATTGGGAACAGTGTTTTGGTTGATCTTTGCTTTTCATGACGTTTGCATTTTGAACAGTATAGGTCAATTAATTTGTCAAATATCTACTTTGTTTCTTCATGATTAGATTGAGGGTAAGCAGGGTAATATAGAAATGATGTGACCTTAGTACAGCACACCAGGAGGCAGAATGGGACATTCTTAAGGAGTAGTTTCATTTTTATTTTTTGTTTTTTGAGGTAGGGTCCCCTGTCACCTAGGCTGAAGTGCAGTGGTGCCATCACAGCTCACTGCAGCCTGGACCTCCTGGGCTCAAGCAGTCCTTCCACCTCAGCCTCCCAAGTAGTTGGGACTACAGGTGCATGGCACCACTATAATTTTTACTTGTTTTTGTAGAGCTGTGGTCTCCCTATGTTGCCCAGGCTGGTCTTGAACTCCTGGGCTCAAGTGATCCTCCCACTTCAGCCTCTCAAAGTGTTGAGATTACAAGCATGAGTCACCACACCCAGCCTGGAGCAGCTTTTATGACTGTTTTATTGGTATCTGCAATATAACAAACTGAAGATAGAGGAAGCAGCTTTCAGTGGGCTGGTAGCAGATGCTGTGGTGCACTACCCAAATCCACCTTCTAGCATTGCAGCTGTCATTACTACGGCAGCCGGAACTGCTGGCTTCCCAGAGTCCCCAACCGAGTCCTTCTCCAGTTACTGCCCTCTGCCAGGTGGGCTTTATCTCCCACATCCAATGACTGATTGAAGTTGGGGTACAAAGACCTGGTCCTGTGCCTCAACAGGGACAACTCTGAAGAGCCATCCCTACTCCAGAGCCCCTTGTGGGAGAGGCTGAAGCCTCTATTGCAACTGCATTATATTTCAACTTCTCTTTGCCTGATCTTGCTGTCTTCTCTCTCTCACCTGAGCTGATCCAGAGACTACTTTCCAATACATCTCCTGCACATGAATCTGAGTATTTCAGATTTCCCAGGAAAGCTGACCTAAGAGCGAACCATTTTATGTAAATGACCATTTTACATACGTGAGTGGGGCTTTTGATAAGCATTTCAAGTTGTAAAACAGGTTTTATAATTTATAAATATTTTTAATATATTGAAATTTCCCAGGAAGTATGCATATTAATCTTGTTATAAGAATTTTATTTCATCATAATTCTACCCTAGGAACTGTTGTAGTCTGAGAGTAACAACACAGAGATGTTAACAAGAGATTGTGTCTGGATTGCTTAGGATAGTCAGAGCTTGATACTTAGCTTTTCATGTCCAGAAATTTAACTTTGTCAGAGTTGACCAAACTCAGAGAAACCAATACAGAGTAAGGGTAGTCTAACTGAGAGGAGAACATGTGGCAATTTGAGAGTGGGAATTTATAATGAGAAATGTAATTGCCAAGCAAATCAAAAATTTCTATTGGCTAATTGACATACTCTCACCTCATAAGAAAATCTACATGGGACGTCAAATCAGAAATTTACTTGATGAATACAATGATTGATTTACCTAATTTTAATTTATCCAATTTATCTGATAACCTTTGTAGCATTCAGCCCTGGTAGGGCATACCACAAGTAGACCAGATATTCATTTCTGCTTGCCAAGGTACTCTTGCCCCAGACAGTTTGCAATATACAACTTAATACTTGAAATAAAACGCCTCTGCCCAAAGCTCTGCAACAGCTTCCTATTGCTACTATATGAAGATAAATCTTAGCTGGGCATGGTAGCACACACCTGGAGTCTCAGTTACTTAGGATGCTGAGGCAGGAGGATCACTTAAGCCCAGGAGTTTGAGCCTGCAGTATGCCATAATCACACCTGTGAATAGCCACAGCACTCCAGCCTGGGTAACATGGTTAGATCTTGTCTCAATAACAACAACAACAACTACAATTTCTTAACCTTCTCCACAAGGCCCTGTGTTGTCTAATCAGAGAAAAAAAAAATTCCTTGAAAGCCCTATTTGGGTTTTCTCCAGGAAATCAAATCAGCATAAAAATGCATGAAGCTAACCCGCTGAAAGCAATCACCTGATTCCTGGGGCGGTTGGAGAGTATACCAGAATGAATGAGAAGCACACCCAGTAACTTCTCCCCGACAATCCCTCTCTGTAGCTTTATAAAATCATTCAGCCAAAATTATCAGCACAGCACCAGCTGACACCAAGAATGATCTTGCCTGCCCCAGACTCTACTAGAATTCTCTACATTTAAACAAGCCACAGGTTTTGTAACGTACTTCCTTACATAGCCTTATCCCCAACCTTAACACCAGAGCTGAAAGGAAGAAGAGGAACGTAGATTGCATGCCTGTGAAGTGGCTTTCCTGTCAAGGTCTTAGTCTTTCTTTCACTGGCTAGATTAAAAATATAAACAAAACCCAATGTGAGCAAGCATGTGGGGAAATGGGAATTTTCTTGTACTGCCTGCTGGTAGCGTGGAAATTGGCGTAACCTCTGGATGGTAGTTTGGTAACAGGCTCGGAAATGTCAAGTGTGCATTGCCTTTGAGTCACTTCTAGTAGCTTGCCCTGAAGTTCACATTCTCTAGTGGGAGGAGATAACTGAAAAGGAAGTTCAACTGTTTTAACACAGTGGAAACTGTTGCAAGTAATGGTTTAGAATTTTAAAAACCACGAATATCAAATCTTCAGAAACATACTTTTTCAAGAGTGACCCTCTATGTGATTGTGATGTAATGTCAAATGCGAACTGAGGAATGTCAATCTATAATATCAAGAAAAATTAATACTAAAAAATCTCTAATGTGATTCAGCCTTTTTTCAGTCTAGTCAAGTCAGTTAAAAAAGAAATCAGGGATCAATTAGAAATCACTGTTTGCAGGTTTATAAAGTAATTTGCAGAAGACAGTCTGGTGATAGCTCTGAATGGATTGTCATGTGCATGATGAAATGGCCCGGTGAAAGTCCCATGCAGCTTGTAAAATAGAGTCTTCATTTTCAAACAAACTCAACTGCACTTAGTTGTCTGGTCTCGGTTAGAGTCCTTTTGAAAGTCATGGATATGAGAAGAGGAGCCAGGAGTCAAGCGCTTTTAGTCTCAAACTGGAAAGGCTCATTCAGCTTTTTTTTTTTTTTTTTTTTTAATACTTTCAGTTCTAGGGTACATGTGCATAACGTGCAGGTTTGTTACATATGTATACTTGTGCCATGTTGGTGTGCTGCACCCATCAACTCGTCAGCACCCATCAACTCGTCATTTACATCAGGTATAACTCCCAATGCAATCCCTCCCCCCTCCCCCATCCCCCATCCCCCATCCCCATGATAGGCCCCGGTGTGTGATGTTCCCCTTCCCGAGTCCAAGTGATCTCATTGTTCAGTTCCCACCTATGAGTGAGAACATGCAGTATTTGGTTTTCTGTTCTTGCGATAGTTTGCTGAGAATGATGGTTTCCAGCTGCATCCATGTCCCTACAAAGGACTCAAACTCATCCTTTTTTATGGCTGCATAGTATTCCATGGTGTATATGTGCCACATTTTCTTAATCCAGTCTGTCACAGATGGACATTTGGGTTGATTCCAAGTCTTTGCTATTGTGAATAGTGCCGCAATAAACATACGTGTGCATGTGTCTTTATAGCAGCATGATTTGTAATCCTTTGGGTATATACCCAGTAATGGGATGGCTGGGTCATATGGTACTTCTAGTTCTAGATCCTTGAGGAATCGCCATACTCTTTTCCATAATGGTTGAACTAGTTTACAATCCCACCAACAGTGTAAAAGTGTTCCTATTTCTCCACATCCTCTCCAGCACCTGTTGTTTCCTGACTTTTTAATGATTGCCATTCTAACTGGTGTGAGATGGTATCTCATTGTGGTTTTGATTTGCATTTCTCTGATGGCCAGTGATGATGAGCATTTTTTCATGTGTCTGTTGGCTGTATGAGTGTCTTCTTTTGAGAAATGTCTGTTCATATCCTTTGCCCACTTTTTGATGGGGTTGTTTGTTTTTTTCTTGTAAATTTGTTTGAGTTCTTTGTAGGTTCTGGATATTAGCCCTTTGTCAGATGAGTAGATTGCAAAAATTTTCTCCCATTCTGTAGTTTGCCTGTTCCCTCTGATGGTAGTTTCTTTTGCTGTGCAGAAGCTCTTTAGTTTAATTAGATCCCATTTGTCAATTTTGGCTTTTGTTGCCGTTGCTTTTGGTGTTTTAGACATGAAGTCCTTGCCCATGCCTATGTCCTGAATGGTATTACCTAGGTTTTCTTCTAGGGTTTTTATGGTATTAGGTCTAACATTTAAATCTCTAATCCATCTTGAATTAATTTTCGTAAAAGGAGTAAGGAAAGGATCCAGTTTCAGCTTTCTACTTATGGCTAGCCAATTTTCCCAGCACCATTTATTAAATAGGGAATCCATTCAGCTTTTTTAAAAATCTTGGAAACTTTCCATTTTTTTCCATGGTAAAAACTTTACTAGGTTTTCATCAGGAGAGACTTCCAGGAGAACTAAAAAGCACCTATTCTCTCTCCTTTTTAAATTTATTGGCATAACACTGCATATCATAAAGTTTTATGCTCCTTAAAGTCTCTGTATCTGTAGTCGCATCTCCATTACATTGTTACTGTTTGTGTCTTTGTTTTCCCTGGATTAATCTTGTCAAGCTTTTTCCTATTTCCTTTACTTTTCCAAAGAATCAGTTTTTGGTTATTGTCAATTTCAGTCATTTTTTTGTTTTCAAAAAAATTAATTTCTAAATTAATAGTTAATTTCTGCCTTTATCTTTAAAATTATATTTTAAATTATTAATCATAACAAAATTTACATACATTTGAAAAACAGAGGGATATATGGGAATGACTATATATTTGATTTACATTCCTTGGTGGACATAAGGGTCATGGAGAGGCTTCTGCTCTAAGTTTTACATCCTCCTTCTTCCTTTGAATTTATTTTGTTTTCTCTTTCAGGTTTCCTGAGTTGAAAGCTTTGTTCATTTGTTTTCATTTTTGTGTTTTCTGTGAAGTGCATTGAAAACAATAAATTAGCCCTCTAAATACTGCTTTGGGTATATCCCACAGTTACAAAATTGCATAAATGGAAAAGTTGCTTTATTCATTTGGTGGAAGGGTTTTATCAATAGCTGTCCTTCTATTATTATGTACTACTGCCATTTGGCATTCATTTTTATTTACTATGTGGTAGGCCTAAGAGAGTAAAAGTAATACCAAAGAGTTCTTCTGATCAAGGAGCTAACAATTTCAAATGGTAAAAACAAAAATTAGATAAATTGAGTGCTGAAAAGGTTTTCATCATGATTTTTCTCATCCTTTCTGGCCTACAATTTTAGCCTGTCTGCCTACATTTAGCATAAACTCAAAGAAGAGGGAATAAGTGGAGGAAGGGGATACAAAGTCATATTCAGCTGTAGGCTAATAATGTTAGCAGTGGCCATAGTGTATGTTTATTACCTGAACTTTGATTTTGTATCAGATAGTTGGTGATAAGAGTTTTGGAAGTTCCTACAAATGATCTATTACTTAGGTCAATGGTTCTTAACCTGGGTCTGTGAACCTCAAATAAAAATATATTATATATATAAAACTATATAATTATATATATATATTATATATTATATAGTTATATAATTTTTTCACTAAATTCAAACTGAAAATTAGCATTTGTTCCATCATAAATGTACGCAGCAAACCACAGGAATATTAGCAATACCTGTGACTTTTCCTCAATAGGAATCACACGTATTTTCTACCCCATTAAAGTTGTTATAGATATCTCGACATATTGTTTATATTACTACAAAATTACTGTAGGTCTTGATCTTATTATTTAATGCATTAATAAAGAGGCAAATATATAACCACTTTAGTTATCTATGGCAGTGTAACATAGCACCCCAAACGTTAGTGGCTTAAAACAACAAATGTTTATTGTCTCACAGTTTCTGTGGGCCAGAAATCTGGGCTTGGCTAGATACTGGGCCTGCTGGCTCAGTATCTGGTTTTACAAGGCTGCAGTCTAGGTGTCAGGCAGGGCTGCAGTCATCTCAAGACTCAACTAGGAAAGAATCTACTGCCAAGCTTACTCACGTGATTATTGGCAGTATTCGGTTCATCACAGGTTGTTGGACTGGGGGCCTGAATTCCTTGGTGGCTCTTGACTGGGTATCTCTCAGTTCCTTGCCACGTGGGCCTCTCTGTAAGGCAGGTCACAACACAGCAGCTGTCTTCCATGAAAGCGAGCAAGTGAGAGAGCAAGGACAAGCAAGATGGAGCCCAGAATCTTTTTGTTACCTAATCATGGAAATGATATCCCAATCGCTTTTGCTGTATTTCCTTTTTAAGAACTAAGTTACTAGAGAAGGGAATTATAGAAGGCAGGAATACCAGAAGCGTAGGATCATTGACAGCCATCTTAGATGCTACCACTTACTACATAATTATAACACAAACTCACTTTTTAATATTTTTGGTAACTGTATGTTAACGTTATCAATTTCCTTTGTAACCCTAGGTAGTTTATGAATTTAAGAACACTGTTTTGAGGCCAGGCACGGTGGCTCAAGCCTGTAATCCCAGCACTTTGGGAGTCCGAGACGGGTGGATCACGAGGTCAGGTGATCAAGACCATCCTGGCTAACACGGTGAAACCCCGTCTCTACTAAAAAATACAAAAAACTAGCGGAGTGAGGTGGCGGGCGCCTGTAGTCCTAGCTACTCGGGAGGCTGAGGCAGGAGAATGGCGTAAATCCGGGAGGCAGAGCTTGCAGTGAGCTGAGATCAAGCCACTGCACTCCAGCCTGGGCGACAGAGCGAGACTCCGTCTCAAAAAAAAAAAAAAAAAGAACACTGTTTTGAAAAGGGGTCCATAGACCACCAAACGTCTGGTTCATAGCTCTGATTTGTTTCAGTTGAGGTACTTTCAACAACCTCCCAGGGAAATTTGTTTACAATGGTCTCAATTTAGGAAAATTTAGGAACTAGAGGTCAAAGTCTTAGCCTATCTCATATTAACCTAGACTGCTACTCTATACTAGTTCATATTACTCTAGCAGGGTGCATTTGAAGACATAAATTTGCTATGGAACAAATCATACACTGTTCTCAATCCTACTGTAGCATTTGAATGGTATGTGTATGCGTGCAGTACAGGGAGAGGGGTGTATAGGCCTCTGTCAAGCTTGTCTGATCACAATTAAACCTCCTATGCTTGTATATGACAGATGTCATTTGAGTTTCAAAATGACCATATAAGTGGAGCTAATCTCCCCCAAAATAAACTAATTACCAAACTAGAGCTTTTCCCACTACTGAGCAATGCATGGAAAAGCACTGTGTAAGAAAGAGAAATGATGTAATGCTTCTTTCCTAAGTGTTTTGCTCGTGTCACCTGCTCTTGGGAAACCTAAAGAAGACAGGTGGCATTTCTAAGTGATAATTTTTGCAAGCACAGTACCAGCTTCATATATTGTCTCAATAAGCTAAAAGCTAAGGTTATTTTGTAAAACCTCCAATACTCATATTGAGGATAAACTTGTCAACAATAATTGGGAGTCATTCTCTTATTTGGCTTTCCCAAAGGCCAGTTTTGTCCCTAGACGCAAATTGCATCAACCTTCCCAAAGTTGTCCCTTTTGGGTCATCCTATAGGGGAGTGCTCTTCTGCACAATTCTCGAATCCTAATGATAAAGCAGGCCAGTACTGTCAGTTATTTTAGATTTTCCAAGAAAACCCAAACAGGTTTTTAATGTATTTTTTGTGGCATTTCCAAATCCTAGTTCCTCTCCAGTCTCTGGAGTCCCCTCATGGTGAAATGGAAGCATCAAGGAATCTGGGTGGCTTCGAGTCCCCACAGCTACCGACTGAGCAACTTAGCTGATTCATCTTTGTTGACCACTGTTTCCCCATCTGAAAAATGTGTGAATTCTCTCTTTCCATTTCTAACATTCTTTGCATTACATTGTTTGAAAAATTCGTATGACATTTAGAATGTGACTAATGTCGCAACACACTAGGCCACCCTCAAGAGAGGCTTGAACAGGTTTTCAGTAAAAACGGCAGTGAAGTGAGGCTGGTGAAAGGAGAAGTGGTCACAGTCAACTCCCTCAGAACTAGTCTGGACTTCACCAAGCAGAGATGGGTGGGGCCGGGGAGAGCGGCGTTGACGACAGAAGACTACTTCCGGTTGTGGTGCGTATGACGTCAGGGCGAGTCGGACGGACCCAGCCACCGAGAAGCCAAGGAGGGAGGGCTCGCGAGAGTTCAGGGAGGCCGCCCCGAGATTCCGGCGAGGCCGCGGGTCCCACCTCCCGGGGGCGGGGCGAGGGCGGAGCGGGCAGAAGGGAGCGGACGGGCGCCCGGCCGGCTGCGGTCCGTGCGGAGGCTGAGCCGGCCGCGGGCGCGACCGGAGGCAGGTGAGTTCGCGGATGCGTCGCTCGGCTGGGGGTCCGGGCTCGCCGCGCCATCCCCAACTCTGCGAGCAGGAGGAGATCTTAGGTGTCTTTGGGTGTCCAGGGAAAGCGGGGCTCATTCCGGGACTGGAAATGTCTCCGGGGAACCTGCGGCTACGGCCTTGGCCCTCTTATTCCCCGGGGTGATACTGGCCCCGTGTGTCCGGAGAGGGAGCCTCGCCCCCGGGAAGGAATCTTTGTCCTTCTCTCTGCTCCTTTCTCCTTCCACACCCCAGCCCCAGAGCACCCCACTCCAGGTCTCCGCCTGGGCTTCATAAACAATAACAAATGTCGCGGATCCTCTCCGGGTAGCCCCAGCGCTCCCGTCCCGTGCCCTCCAGCCTATGTCACCCAGAACCAGGATCCGAGGCATGGCTCTTCATTGTGGGGGCTGTTTGTGTACCGTTCCTAAAAACTGATGCGTCAGATTGCCAAACATTTCTCAAGACAGACTCAGGAAAGCCTCCCAGCTCCCAGAAGCCACGGAGTGCTCAAAACCAGTCTTAGAATCTATCTTTACCATTGCACCCGTAGCCCTTCCTTTGAAAATCATTTTCTCCCACTCCTTTTTTCACCGTTAGTATCGAGGTCAAACGAGTGGTTATTTGATGTGGAAATAGAAAAGATTATAACCAATTGAATAGGGCACGTTTCACCTTTAAAAAGTTGCCAGGTTGACAGCAAAAGAACAAACTTTATTTTCAAAACCAGTGGCCTTTCCTTTTACTGGTGCTGCTTTTGTTTTGTGGAATAGCTTTTCGGGTTCTAAGTTTGGAGGAATGATATAAAAAGAAATGGAAGGTGGGGGGAGGGCTAGTAGCTCTGGAAGTAGTGGCTTGTCCAAAAGTAGGATGCTGTTGTTTCTCACTTGATAAAATGCAGAACCAACGCTCTTGCCTATTTCACATAACTTGTGGTAAGTTTTGAGAGAGGCCACCTAATCGGAAATGGCCTGTTAGCTTATTTTACCGCTCAAATCTGAAAAAACAGCTTTAAGTGATTTAAGTTCTACCTCTTGATTGTAAGATGGGGATTGATGAGTGAGATCTTTTTTGGCGCTGGGGCTTGCATTTGACCGGTCTCTCTACTTTAAGGCAGGGTCTATTGCACTTAAGCCCCTTTTTGCTTCCTCAGTACAGATTCTTGAAAGTTCTTTGTCTCAGTCATCTGTGTATATAAGGTACTGTAAACCTCTGAATTTGGCCTTTCTCTCTGTGCCTCAGGATATGTAAAACAATTAAGTTTATTATACTCTCTCCCCAGTGGCCGAGAGGTATTGTATGTGAATTAGCCACCCTTGTGACTATTTGAGGAGAGAGAAGTTAGTCTAAAATATTATATTAAATTATGATATTACATAATTTTATTGCATAAGTTCATCGAACTACTTACATCTGAAAAATCCTGATCTCAAAAGAGGTACAATGAATTAAAAAATGCTTTGGTTTGACCTCACTTAGCTTTATTTTCTCCTTGTTAAGATGGCTGATAATGTTTCCCATTTGGTTGGGATGTGTTTAGAATGAGAAGCAAAGTTGGGTGTAGTTTTTGTACTCTTTTGAAAGGCCCTGCCACTGGGAATGAAAAAATTAGACTTAGAAAACCCACATTAAATAGGAGCAGTTCTTCTCTAGCCATTTGCTCTTGAGTTTGTTTTAAAATAAATCAAAGAATAGAGACTAAGATGATTTGTGCCAACAAATAGATGTCCTTGTCAGTTTTTATGCTGCAAACTTGATTTCTAAAGGTAGGACACTATAAGAACAAAGGAAAAATTGGACTTTCTAAAAAGTGATAACAAAGCAGTGGACTCAGTTCAGCTCTTTGCATTCAGAAAAGTTCTGTTCTCTTAAATATAAGGAGAGCATCATTGTGTTAGTGAAATTGAGTAATGCCCTTTCGAAAGTGCCTCCCCAGTGATCCAGGATAAGTTGGAGGCTTTTTTTGGTGTGTGTGACACTTTTTGTTAAGAGAGAAAGAGAGCACAAATCAGAGCCAGAAAGACTTGCATCTCAATGTATTGTTAAAATGCTTTTATTTTATGTAAATAGTGTAGGGTGAATCAAACAAGCATATTGTCATCTAGCATCCTTAGGATTACATTAAAATCAGCAGATGGGCAAGTTATGATTAGGTTAGACTTGACATATGCAGAAATTATGCTACTGTATTTTTATATTAAAAGCACCATGGTCTTTTTGAATGAAATAATGAAAGCAAGCTTTTGAGACATAACTTTTTTTAAAAATTAAAAATATATCTTTGGTTAGTAGTTTAAAAACATGAAGCATATCCTCCTCTTATTCCTCCCAAAATTTTTAAGTCTTGAGAAAGTATTTAGCAAGGTATGACCAGTACTTAAGTGCACTGGTTGCATAAGCCTTCTGTCTCCAGGTAAAGGTTTGCTAATTGACAGGGTATTGTTGTTCAGAATCTTTAGAGGGAAAGAAATCAAAGGCAGCAGTGAACAGTGTTTGCTGCTCTGTACTCTCGGACGGACTGTGGTTGCTGTCTTCAAGGAGATGTGATCCGGTGGGAGAGAAATGTACCTACCCAAATAAATACTGTAGAAAATGTGTTTTATGAGGAAGCCAAGGAGGGAGGGATTAAATGCTACTAGACCAATTAAGGAAGACTGAAATAGGAAAAGGCGTTTCTGTGGATGATTTAAGTGATCTAGTCATATGATAATGATGATAAGTAAATATATAATGCTGCTTCCTGCTAAACCCTTTACATGTACTACTTACTTTCCTGGCTTTAATCCTCACAATAACTGTATGGTGTAGGTATTTTTATTTTTCCCGTTTTGCAGATGAAGTAACTGTGGTACTAAGGTTAGATAGCTACTGAGTGGTAGGACCAGAATTCTGACCCAGGCATTCTGTCTTGTACCCTATGGCGTGCTTAACTGCAATCCATATTTTCTCTCCCATTCATGATGGTCTTCCTTAGGTCTGTAGTTTCAAAAACTTGACTTGGGAAGTACATTCTTCTGACATCTAAATTTTGGGGTCAGTTTTCTAGAAACAGTTCCAAAATAATGAACACCCAAGTAAATGAGTTATTTTTGACATGTTATTTTAATCCATTTTTGGAAGTTATTCATGGTGCAAATTAAATATAACTATTGAGTGGGACTTTTTAATAATTTTGACTTATTACCTGTAAGTATTCATAAGGACTTAGAAGTGAGAAGGTATTCCATATTAACTCTTTTGCTTAATGGAATGTTTGAGTCATTGTATACTTTGTCCTGTAATTATTATTTTTTTAAAGACAGAGCCTCACTATCTTGCCCAGGTGGACTTGAACTTCTGGGTTCAAATGATCTTGCCCCCTAAGTAACAGGCACTATAGGCCTGAGCCACTGTGCTTGGCTTTGTTCTGTAATTTTTTTTTTTTTTTTTAGACAGAGTCTTGGTCTTTTAGGCTGGAGTGCAGTAGTGTGATCATGGCTCATTGCAATCTCTGCCTCCTAGGCTCAAGCGATTCTCCCACCTCAGCCTCCTGAGTAGCTCAGACTACAGGTGTGCACAAGCATTCCCAACTGAGTTTTAAATTATTTGTAGAGACAGGGTTTCATTATGTTGCCCAGGCTGGTCTCAAACTCCTTGACTCAAGTGATCCTGCTGCCTCGGCCTCCCAAATGTTGGGATTACAGGTGTGAGCCAATGTGCCCAGCCCTGTTCTGTAATGTTTTAAACCACTTGGCACTGGATAGTTTTGGGGTTATGAAGTTGAAATTTAGTTAATGATTGAATGTTAGTCTCAGCTCTTTTAGTTTATTTGCATGAATAGCTATGCTTATAATGGCAGAAACAGGGTGAATAGAGTACATGTATAAAATGAGAGAAGTTCCATCACTGATACTTTCTGTTGGGGCAACTTTGACAGTTCTTTGGGATTGTGAAATAAAAGGTGCTATAGAAGTGAGCAGTGTCTTGTGTAGGCCTACTCAGTACCGTAAATGTCCACCTGATTTTATTTATGAAGTTTCGGGAATAGTCCATATTTGTTGTTTGAGAATTGGAATCACAAATTCAATTGGATTTAAAGGTTAGAAAAAAAGTGTATCTAGGCAGGGAATACAGTAGGTGAGCAGTGGGAGAGGTATTGCCTACCTTCTCCTAACTGTCCAGCAGGATCGACTCTTCAGCTTCTTTGTCAGTGCCCGCAGTTGACCGTACTCATAGTTTAAGTACAGCTCCAGAGTTACAGTCTCTGTGAATGAATATAAGTATTCTCTACTTGACTCAATGGGGTAGGTTCTAGAAGACACCTGTACTAGGACAGTTGATGGTTGATGAGCTTAAAACCTAATGGGAAAAGTAGCAGAACTAAAGCCAAGATTTAAAGCATGTGTATTTGTGTAATTGAAATAAGACAAAGATGGCAAAACAAATTGTAAAAGTTTTTCTAAAACAGGCCTTAAATTAGTAGTAATGGTATATCATTTCCATTTACCATGCCCTGATTGGCAGATCTTTAGCCCATCACTTCATGGAGATACTTAGATGTCGACTTCGCTTTGTTATAAAAAGTTCACAAGTTTTTCTAAGTACAGGTGGTTTTGGAAGGTTGTCTTAGTAAAAAGGTGTGTGAGTTGTTCTATCAAAAGGAAACCAGTCATACTGTTACCTCCTTGCTAATACAAATTTTGGGGTCATCTTCTCCCACCAGGAATAGTCTGCATTGAAAATCCACAGAGGCAGGTAGCCTGCCTCTTAGATGAGCTCTGCACAGGTCTTAGGGAAGACCTTAACAGTTATAGGTCATGTGGTGACCTGATCATTCACTGTCGTATTGTACAAGTTCAAACAGGCTTGGAGCCTTGACAGTTGTCTGTGGTTTGTAATGATAACACTTATGCTTAGCATTTATTTATTTATTTATTTATTTATTTATTTATTTTTGAGACAGAGTTTCACTCTTGTTGCCAAGGCTGGAGTGCAGTGCACAATTTTGGCTCACTGCAGCCTCTACCTCCTGGGTTCAAGTGATTCTTCTGCCTCAGCCTCCCAAGTAGCTGGGATTACAGGCATGCGCCACCACGCCCAGCTAAGTTTTGTGTTTTTAGTAGAGATGAGGATTCACCATGTTGGTCAGGCTGGTCTCGAACTCCAGACCTCAGATCATCCACCCTCCTTGGCCTCCCAGAGTGCTGGGATTACAGGTGTGTGTCACTGCGCCTGGCCTATGCTTACCTTTTAAATTCTTAACAAGCTCCTTGCCTTCCCCTAAATTAACACCGAATCAGTTGGTAACTCAAATTGTTGATTCTCTGGCTATTTATACAGAAGGCTTCCTGTTTTCCTTGCCTTTTGCTGATTCTCATTGATTCCACAGGTACAGAATTTCTACGTTATAATATATGTTTCTGATCCCGTATGCACAGATAACATCCATTGTTTTCTTACCTCTTTGAGTTATTTACTATCTCTACAGCTGATTCAGGAGATTTTATTCCTCTTTTTCCTGATTCCTGGGACACTTTTACTGCTTTTGCAGTTCCTGAATAGGTTGGAGTTAATAATGTTTAACATCACAAATCAACCACAAATACAAGACACCCAGAATAAAGAACAAGATGGCAGAAACTAACATGAGAGCATGATAGCTAATACCATGTATTTTTGGCATTTGGGGTTGCTGTGCCTTTGCTGTAGAGTGTAGCTTTCGTTCTGTTATGAAAGTTTAAAAAATTGAGTTTGGGACAGAGAAGCCTCTGTCCACATTAATGAGCGCTTTTCAGGGGCCTGGTTCTTCCATTACTATTCTGCTTTTATGAATACAGTTATTGCTGTTCTGCTTTTATGATCTGGAGATTTTGACTGCATTTCTCTTGATTCCTCACCAATTCTAAAGACACAGTAAGTAATCTGTACATTTAATATGAAGAAAACTTTGTGTAATTTATATTTCTTAAACTTTGTCTCCCAGTGGTAATATATAGATTTAGCTCTCCGAATATCATCTTCCCCTCTTAAATGTTCTTGATTCCTTTTTCTTCTGAATGTCACCCATTGGGGAACAGGTCGAATAATTTTGTCAATGCCAGTAACCACTTACCACTTACTATGCACCAGACATAGTGCTAAGTACTTTGTATATATTATCTCATTTAATCCTTACAGCAATCCTGTGA
This sequence comes from Rhinopithecus roxellana, assembly GCF_007565055.1. Classification (NCBI taxonomy): domain Eukaryota; kingdom Metazoa; phylum Chordata; class Mammalia; order Primates; family Cercopithecidae; genus Rhinopithecus; species Rhinopithecus roxellana. Next base: position 134,725,638 of record NC_044558.1, read on the forward strand.
GTTATTATCTCTACCTACAAATGAGGACACTGGAGCTCAGAGAGGTGAAGTGACTTGCCCAGGGTCACACAGGTAGATTGTAAGTGGTAGAGTTAGAAGTTGATTCTTCAAATCAGGTTTGCTTTCTCTTATATTGCATTATTTTACTATAAAAACTTCTCCTTTTCTCTTTAACTTACCTCCCTCTTCTATTCCCACCCCAAGTTTTCTTTCTTCTCTTTTCTCCCCTACTTTTTTGGTAATTTCCCGTTTAGGAGTTATTTGCAGTTTTGTATGTCAGACATAAATTCTCTTGGGAAAAGATGCAGAAATAATTATATTCTGATTTCTTATAGAGAGGGATTTCCTCTTAGCCCTTATTTTAAGAATAATACCAGGAGCCCTTTTATTTATATTACACTTTATAGTTTTATGAAGCATTTTCACACATTTCCTTACTTAAGCCTCATACCAGTCACGTGGTATAGGCAGTGAGGGTATGACTATTACACCTATTTTCAGGTAAAGAGAGGAACTCAGTTTAAGTGACTTGTCTGAGATCTCAAAATAAGAGACAGAGCCTGAATTTAAACTTTCAACTCTAATATAAACACTTTATTTAACACACTGGTCTTCCTTGTAGAGTAAAAGCTACTACAGGCAAATTGTTCACCAAGGGCTACAAAATTAGTTGATGAGACAAGGTTTTTGCCCTCAGTGATTACGGTGCTGAAATAAATGATATAATCAAATGTTCTGACTTCATTTAAGCCAATTAGGAGTGGGTAAATATCATTATAGCATGGCATTTTCTAAAGTTTTAAGCCTTGAGCTTTGTTTTGTTTTGTGAGAACTGAGAAGCTGGAATTTTAGTTCTGCATTTTAAATCATGAAATGTTAAAGTCCTTAATTCTTAAGTTATTGTCTATCTCATTGTGTACTCAACTGCTTACATTCTAACTAAAACAATTATGATAAAGGAATAGGGTGAAGGGAGGACAGACATAAACAGTGAAATTAAGGAATTGGGAATCCTAACAAGGGCTTGCTGAGGTATCTTACAGTAGCACTTTTGTAGAACATTGAATATGATCCTTAAAAGAATGGATAAGCTGCAAGTACTGTTCACTTCTGGAAAGTGATAATATTTGAAAGCTCAGACAGCTTATTTAATGATCCATTTTTGACATGCTATCTTGTACTAGTGTCTTGTTTTATTAAATTTTACTAGCAGTGTTCATTTTTACTTAGTTAAGCCTCTACCCACTGACCTGCTCCCATTGTGGAAACCCCACACCATTTGCCCCTTATAGCTTTTCTGTATTTGGCAGCTGAGGCTGGTTGCTCAGTTTATTGTAGTACTAGGGAGTTGCCCTTTATTGTGATTTTTACAACAGCGATCCATTTCATTTGGACGTTTTCGGATCTGGTTGAGGATATTCTCCATATGTCATCTCTTATCTGGCCAAGCAGAATAGACTTTTTCCATTTTTGTGGCTAGAGTGGAAAATTTTAGGACTGAATTGCATGTATATGACCCATTGATATTCTTAATACTGGCAAATCCTAGAGGAATTACAGACTCATAATATTTTAGTGAGGTTAATCATCATAATGCATTATTTATCAGCTATTTGCAGGGCACTGTGTTAGGTACCATGGCAAACTAGAGACAAATAGATGTCTGGCCCTCCATTTAGAAAAGTTCAATCCAGTAAGACGTATAACGTATGGGTACAAATAACTGTAATTCAAACAGAAAGTGATAACGGAGGTACAGGGTACTGTGGGAGCAAAGGAAAGAGAGATTGCTCCTGGCTAGAGAGATTAGGAAAGCTTCCTATATGAAGTGAAATATGAATTGACCCTTTCAGAGTGAAGGACATGCCGGGCAGAGGGATTAGCATAAATTGGGTGTATCTGTACAGCACCTGGTAAGTTCTGTTAATTATCTACTTCTCTTTCTGCCCTATTGGATTTGAACCCATTGAACTTAGAGAACTGATGTTTTCCAGCTTTTCATTCTCTACTTCATCACCTGCTCAACTTGGTACATTTACTTAGAGTTGTAAGTGGCAGTAGTGTATTTGGAGTGAATTCAAGGAAAGAGGGACCAGAAATGGGAAGACCAGTGAAGAGACAAATTTAAATAATCTAGGTGATAATAATGAAGTTCTAAACTAGGTGAGATTGGGAAGGAGAGACTTACATGGATGTGTCTCTCCTTTCTAGTGAAAGAACCTAGGGAGTTCTTTCACTGTGAATTGTACGTAAAGTACACACCGTGTGCCAGGAGATACGGAAAGGGAAAGACACAGTGCTCCCTCAGAAGCCGGGCAGGTGACTGGAGAGCTACATTCACAGGGGTAGAAATAGCTGCAGTCAGGCATAGCAGCTGTCATGAAAGAGCAGTGAGAGGCACACCTAAGGGAGAGGGGCACCTACTTGGGATAGTGAGAGAAGCTTTCCAAGGATGTGTGAGTGTTTGAGCGTAGACTTGAAGGATGAGGAGGAGTTTTTCAGGCCAAGAAGCCTTAGGCAGGTATTATCACATAGTGATATAAGACACTGAAGCATATTAGGGAGCCACAGGAGCCGGAATTGTTGCCATGATGCTGGACAGGATCAATGAACTTTTTATTTGCTGTGTATTTATGTTTATCCAGCGTTAGCACTCTGAGCTTTTGTAAGAAAGTGTTTCTGTTGCCTCTGGTAGCCTATTGGAAGCACCTCTTCTGTGCTTCCCCCTTGCAACCTGAAGTGCAGTGCTGCTGATAAATTGTCCCTTGCTTCCATTTTGTGAAATTAAACAGAAAAAGTAAAGATACCATCAGCTAGAGAGATAAAGAGAAAAGTAAATCCACTGAAATCCTTTTCTTTGTTGAGGCCTAGAGCCACCAAGGTTGTTGTATAAACAGAATGCTGCATCAAAGCACAGCTTCGAGAGCACTTGACTTGAGGGAGGGGATTGTGGTGGGGACATGATTATTCACCTTTCCCGTAGGGTTTTATGGAACTTTAAAAAATTTCCCAAGACTGTAATACCTAATACTGAAGTCCTTTTATTTTAGTTCTAGCCTTGATTCTTTTCCTCTTCTCTACTCTAAGCCTTATTATTTTTAAAAAATAACACAGTTTAATAACTAACATGACCCTAAACTTCAGATGGTGTCAGACATCATCTCTGGTCTTCCTCTATCCTTGTTTGGTCATTCAGAGACCTGTACCTGCAAATCGTGATTATAAACTTTGTATGTAATCTACATTGGTTTGCTAGAGCTAAAAAGCACTACAGGTTTCTTTTTTACATAGATTTACTTTCTACAGTGGTTATTTTTTTTTCTGTCCTGTGAATTGGGCCACTGAAACAGAATATAAAGTCATTTTCTAAGGACAACCAAAAAGTTAATGGTAGTCTCTAATTCAAATTATATCCATTGTATTTCTAGGCCAGGGGTGGGCAGCTGTGTTGGCTTTAGTGCCATTACTGATAGTACTAAAAGATTATGGGCACTCTCAGGAGGAAAGTGAAAGGAACAGGAGGAGAAAAAGCAGGCTTGCGGGGTGGTGGGAGAGGCATAAAGAGTGGGCAGGAGAAAAAGTACATATGGCCAAAAGAGGTCAAGTATCTCTCACACCTGTACCAGGTACCACTTAGTGGGACCAGTGCCATATTTAAGGATTAAGTTGAACTCCCAGCAGTACTGTCTGAAAATACTCTGGTTGTATTTTTATGCCAAAAATGGCAGTTTGTTTTAATCAAACATTTCTGGATTTAATTTTTAAAATTGTGTATGGACCTGTGTCTCTCTATTTTTAGAATGGAGCAGAAAAGGAGACAGAAATCAGCATACTTTAAATATCAATGAAAATTATAGGCACATTTCTGAAATGTAGTTAAAGCTTTAAGATCTAAATCCATAGATTAGCCCCATTGTATAGCCCAATTCAGGCACAAGGTGGCAGACAGTAAAGGGATGAATAGTTGAGAATATGTGTTTGAATTTATACTGTAGTAAAACTGCATTTTCATACTAACCAGGAGTGTAACTGGACCCACAGAAGGAAAAATAGGGTTAAGAAATTAGAGCCTGTGCTTTCCTGTTCAAGTAAACCAAGTACTCTCTCCCTTTCAGCAAACATTATCAAACAGCAAAAAATTGGTTTTTTAGAACTTACACAAAATATTGGACTGACAAAGCCAAAAACAAAAATACTTATGATTTTAGCTTTTCTGTAATAGTGGTGAAAAGTTATTTCTGATTGTAAGAAATACTGTATTGAATTGAAGTTTTTGATTGATTTTCAGAGTTGAAAGATGTGTTAGAGGTCATCTAGTCCAACTCTGTTGTGAATTCCCTGTACATCATCTCCAACAAGTGGATGTTTAGTCTTTGCCTAAATATTTAAGTTCCTTGCCTGAAGACAGGGAACTTAACAGAGATAGCTAACTTTCATTCCCTTAAATGGTTAATGTGCTCTTTTGTCCCCAGTCCTCTTCTCACTCCCTGCACTGTGAGTGTGGGTGATCTCATATGCTCTGATATCTTCAATAACTGCTCTGCAATGATGACTTCCAAACCGGTATATCTTGCTCAGGTCCCCCTCCTGAGCTTGAGACCCCATTGTCCATCTGTCTTCTAGATATCGCCACCTTTGGTGTGTTCCATGGATAACTTGGATTCTGCTAGCCCAGAGCTGCCTTTATCTTCTCCCTTCCCAGAACCATTCCTGTGCTCCTTAGCTTTCTCAGTGCATGGCGTTGTTCTCTATTTGGTTCTTAAGCTGTAAACCCAGAAATCACCCTTGACTCGTTCTTCTTGTTTATGACTGATATCTAGTCATTTTTTAGGTCTTCCTTAACTACGTCTTGAATTCTGCCTTTGCTCCTCCTCCAGTGCCAGAATATTCATTCAGGTGCCCAATGATTGAACTAGCCATCTTTCCCTGCTACCAATCTTGCCTTCTTTTGGTCCATCTTCCATGTGGCTGCCTCAAGGACTGTCCTAAACTTGAATCTGATTATGTAACTTTCATCCTTAAAATTTCTGGTGACTCCCCATGGCTTCTTCCAGGCTCCTTAGTGTGACACATGAATTCCTTTTTAGTTTTCCAGCCTTACCTTCCATCACTCCCCTACTCATCTCTCGAACCACACTGAACCACTAGCTTTCTTGTACCTTTGGTCTCACACACGACTTTGTGGAATGCCCTTTCCTATACATTTTGGGTAATTCCTGTGCTTTCTTTGGTATTCTGCTTAGGCATCTCTTTCAGGGAGGCCTACCTTGACCTCTTACCTCCAGCAGGGTTAGGTGCCTCTCCTAGGTTTTCTGACAGTGTCTAGTATGTACTTCTTTCATGTTTTTTAAAAACTACAGTAAGAGGTAATAATGTTGGGCATTGACTATGTGTCAAAACTTATTGAGCATTTGCTATGTGCCAGGCATAGGACAGTGCTAACTGGAAAGGGTTTCCTTATATAATTTTCAACTGGTTCTCATCGCAGAATTAGAGATAGTTTTTTTTTGTTGTTGTTGTTGTTGTTGTTTTTTTGAGGCAGAGTCTTGCACTGTCGCCCAGGCTGGAGTGCAGTGGCTGGATCTTAGCTCACTGCAAGGTCCGCCTGCTGGGTTTACGCCATTCTCCTGCCTCAGCCTCCTGAGTAGGTGGGACTACAGGCACCTGCCACCATGCCCAGCTAGTTTTTTTTTTTTTTTTTTTTTTTTTTTTAGTAGAGACGGGGTTTCACCGTGTTAGCCAGGATGGTCTCGATCTACTGACCTTGTGATCCGCCCGTCTCGGCCTCCCAAAGTGCTGGGATTACAGGCTTGAGCCACCACTGCACCTGGCCTCTAGAGATAATTTTATGTCACTGCAAGAGTAATGTTTGAAGATGGCTGTCTTACATCTTCTCTCTTTCAGGCTAAGTATCTTCATTGAATTTGTTCAAATATGGATTTCAGACCTTTTGCCTTCCTGGTCACTCCCATCCATGTGTTTTATTTAGTTTTCTCTCTTAAAGTATGTGGTTCCATTTTACATCAAATACAGTTGTCATAAAGAAACGTAGGGCTTCTTGGATGGGTAGAAGCTGGATATGGATTGTCATATTTAAGGTATAGACCTCACTTATTTAGGTCCTTAGCTGTGAACATTTTTCTGAACATTTTCCAGAAGTCATCAGAATTATGGGAATTTACTTATATTTAGCAAGCGATGGAGAGACTGACTTAAAACCAAGAATGCCAGTTAGTGAATGTATTAGTATAACTGTGAATGGAATGGAAGCTTATAGTTGGGTGAGCACACTCTCATCACTATAGGAGAATCTACAGGGGAAGCCAGACCTTCTAATGAAGTGGGTAATCTTAATGGGGAGTGTCACTAAGCCAGGATAACCCGATGGAGAGTCTTTATAAGGATGCAGCTGTCCAGCGCCGCTGTAGGGATATGGTCAGTGTGCTTTCACCTCAGACAGTGTTGGGGGCACATAGGGAAAGTCTTCCTTGTTAAACTCCTGCTCTCCCCACTACCCCAGATTAATATAACCCCCTTATGTCAACATAGTTGACAAGGTTTCAGCTTTCTTAATTCACATTCCAATCCTGCCTCCCAGAAACTAATCCTACTTTCTTTTGACCAGACTTGGGTATCCCCAGCCTTTTCAGTCACATATTTTCTTAGAATTACTGATGGTTATGGCTAAATTCCATCACTCTATTTGATTCAGGCTGATATTACTCCCAGAGGATGACTTAATTTTCAAATTATGAGGACATTTATTTTGCCCTTCGTATGACTATAGGGCATCACTAAGTATTGAATAACTTCTCCAGATATGAGCCAACTAGTGCAGTGTAGAGTATGGCATTCAGCTTCCTTGTGCATGACTTTATTTATATGTGTGTGCCAACTCAGCCTAAGATTAAGACTGGATAAATTTTAGAGGCAGCCATTTCACACTCTAATTTATGTCAAGCTTTTTTTTTTTGAAGTGGAGTCTTCCTCTGTTGCCCAGGCTGGAGTGCAGTGGCACAATTTCAGCTCACTGCAACCTCTGCCTCCTGGGTTCACCTGGTTCTCCTCCCTCAGCCTCCTGCGTTGCTGGGATTACAGGTGTGCGTCATCACACCCAGCTAATTTTTACATTTTTGGTAGAGACGGTGTTTCACCATGTTAGCCAGACTGATCTCAAACTCCTGACCTCAAGTGATCCACCCACCTCTGCCTCCCAAAGTGTTGGGATTACAGGCATGAGCCACCATGCCCAGCCTATGTCAAACTTTTATTTGACAAAATTCTTTAGTTCTTTTTTTTTTTAATGTAATTTTAAAAATATTTTAATAGAGACGGGATTTCACTATATTGCACAGGCTGGTCTTGAACTCCTGGGCTTAAGCAGTTCTCCTGCCTCTGCCTTCCAAGGTGCTGGGCTAGTTGCCTTTTTGTGTGTGTATTTTGAGACGGAGTCTCACTTTGTCACCCAGGCTAGAGTGCAGTGGCATGATCTCGGCTCACTGCAACTAACTTCCACCTCCCAGGTTCAAGTGATTCTCCTGTCTCAGCCTCCCAAGTAGCTGGGATTACAGGCACCTGCTTCCATGCCCAGCTAAGTTTTGTATTTTTAGTAGAGATGGGGTTTCACCATGTTGGCCGGGCTGGTCTCGAACTCCTGACCTCAGGTGATCTATCTGCCCGCCTCAGCCTCCCAAAGTGTTGGGATTACAGGCGTGAGCCCCGCGCCCGGCCTAGTTGCTTTTTTATGTATACAGCAGTTTTCACAATTTATATTTAGCATTTGATTTTTTTTAACCCAAATACAATTCTTTACATTTTCTCTTTTACATTTTATTTGTTAAAGTTAATATTCTGTTAAAATTGTTTTAGATCTGACTCTGTTCTCTTTTGTTTCATTATTCTCTCCAGGTTCTGGTCATCCTTACATTTTGAAAAGGATGTTGGGAAAAGTTTTGTCCAGATCATTGGTAACACTATTGCCCAAGCCCAGTGAATACTGCAGAACTTATTTATGAGCATTCTGAGTTTTTGTTGTTTAGTTGGTTTTGTATACATGTTACTCAGCCCATCTCTGTTTTCGTCTCAGAAAGAATTGGAGAGTGGAGCTTGTTAAATACCTTTCAGATAATCACATAGATTTGTCTTATAGCTTTGCCAACAAAAGAAATAAAGTTACTTGGCAAGACTTGTTCTTCCTGAACCTACCCTGATTCTCGGTGATCGCCCATCTTTGTCTATTCAGAAACTGTTTTATAATCTGTTCTAGGATTTTCTTCGGGCCGAATGATAAACACAGAGTTAATCTTTTGCCACGTTCATATTCTTTTGTTAGGTTTGTGTTTTGTCCTCACTCTGAAAGATGGAGTACTTTGTCTCCTGTCTTAACCTCTTTGGTCTTCCTTACTTTTTAAGAGTTATTGTAGCATTCAGCAAAATTCTCATGCAGGCCCACAGTACACAACTGGTCAAGTCAGATTTGCAGTGTGTCGGGAGCAGGTCTTTTATGGCCACTTCACGTGTCATGGGCATCAGTTCTTTCATCCCAACACGCCAGTTTTTGCTGTCGTTCTCCTAGACTAAGAAGAGAGGCAGGGCTTGAGTGATGGACACTGGACTGGAAGTTCTCTTTATAAAATAGGCGTCATACCTACCTCTCCAGGTGAAAATATGTAAAAGGTCTTTGTAAACTGTGAGGGGGTAGAATTTTAAAAAAGCAAAATAGAAGTGAAGGGTTTCTTTCCCTTTTTTTCTTTCCTGTCATGTATTAACTACACCATTTACTTTAACCAACACATTCAGCCTTTTGTGTATACCAGGCCTTTTGTAAACTTTCTCTTCCAGATATAAATTCAAAAGTCCCTTTTGTAGCCCTTAATGATTTTCTTAAGTTCAGCTCATTGTGGACATTTTACTTCCTGATACCATCCTGTGTTTCTTTTCTAGGCATCCATGTTATGTGTCCCTCCTTTCTTTTTCTGTGTCTTTGAAAATCTGAGTTCATTGAAGAGCTCTTTGTGCAACCAGTCTTTTCAGAATCTTCCCATTTTCTGTCATTAATATCCTTTGCAGTTTATAGCCAGAACTCTGTTTCTTATACCAATTTTTAATCTTTTGGTTGTGACTAGAAGAAAGGATAGGAGCAATACTGGTTTTGTGTCAGTCTCTGCATCACTTGTTTGGTTATACAAGTCCCCCACCACCATCACCACCATGTTTTTCTGGCTCATTCTCTTTCTCGGTCTCTTTTTTTTTATCTTTCTTTTCTAGATTCTTCTTGTGATATAACTTTAAGAGTTATTCTAAAGCTCACAAGTTTCAGTCTGGTATTTTATCAGATCATGTGTAGATATAGAACATTTCCCTTGTTATTCTTTTAAATTCATTTTCAATTTATAATTTACTTCCAACAGAACTTAAAATGACACTGTCTTCAGGGCAGTCATCATGTGTACCTTCTTTTGTATTTTTCTCATAATACCTAGTCAAATATAGTTAATTTATATAAGAGAGCATTTAGTGAAAGGGAGCCTAATAAGTGCGAATTCTTACGGGGATACTTCAGGAGCAATCCAAAGTCCTTACTGTCTTTGCAGGGTTTTACATGTTCTTGCCCCTGTCACCTCTCTGAACTCTTGCTTACCACTCGCCCTCACACTGTCTGTGCCATACCGAACTCCTTGCTATTTCTTACACCATACCTCTGCTTCAGGGCCTTTGTACTTACTGTACACGCTGTGTGGTACCCTCCTTCCTCCAGATTTCTAAATCATTCTTTTTCATCTCATTCAAACCTCCTTCTCAATGAAACTTCTTCTGATGACCTCATTTAAAATTTTAATGCCTCTCCCAGCCCCTATACTTTCTATCCATCCCCTTACCCCACTGGAATATAAGATCTGTAAGGGCTAGTATTTTGTGTCACTTGTATTTTTGTAAGGTGCCAGGAACAGTATCTGACACATAGTGGATGCTCAGTAAATATTTGTTGAATTAATTAATCAAGGCCAGTTTAACTAGACTTCTGTTCTGGAGAGCTTCCTAAAGCAGATGACTCATCTTTCTTTTTTGAGTCTCAGGCAGGATTTACTTTTCTTTTCTCTGAACATTTTGTAATTTTTGTTGCCTAATTGTGTCCCATGTTTCCATTCCCAGCTATTGTAACAAACTTGAAAATTCCATGGTAAATTGAACTCCCATTTCCCAGTACTTCCATTTATCATCGAATTTCTTCCCAGTGGTCACATTCATGTCCAGAATATTTCTTTTCATATTTGAGAGGTGGAAGGGTTAGCAAGGCATTTATCAGAGACGTTGATTTTAGCTGTGGGAGAATTCTAGCGGATATCCCAAAAGTTGAAGTCCCCATCACAGCCTATTTGTGTCAGCCTCAGTCTTTAGAACACCAGCAATTCTTTATGCTTCTACTTTCCTTGCTTTTGCCCTATTCTAGTGCAGAGTCCTATTTCATCAAATCTCAGTGATGCTTAATGGTATCATATTAACTTACTTGTAAATTGTCAGTTTTCTTTCTTCGTTTAATACCCATATTCTGGGCTTGGGTTTCCACAGACTTGAGACCACATTGTTGCTAACACCTCTCCCATTTGTTTTTCTGCAACAAATAATTGACGCAAGCATCCCCATTATTTTCAGTTTTCTTTTTCAGAGCATGCCCAGCCAGCTTCTTTCATTGTTACAGTAATATCTGAACTTTTTCTATCTCTTCTTCCATGATCAGCTTAAGGTTTACTTGATCAGTTAATGAAAATTACATAGTGATTAGAAAAAGCTCTAGATCCCTCCACCATTTTAACTGTGTGACCTGAACAAATTTCTTAAGTTCTTCTCTAAATTTGTTTTCGTATCTGTAAAATGGGGAGTGGGGAGCAGTAATGCCTGCTTCTTACGTCATTAATCTTTGCTTTCAGAATTGAGTGATATGAAGATGATGATAAACTTTTATGTAGGGTTTACTATTTGTCAGATGTTGTCTTAAATGCCTTACATATTATTAACTAATACAGTATATGTAGTATACAGTTCTGTTTATTAGCATATGCATGGCACGTAGAAGCAGTCAGTAAAGTTTTTATTAGCAGCAGCAGCAGCAGCACATCTCTGGGTAAACACTCTTTTCTTAGTTTTTTGCAAGGTATACTTCCTCACCAGCAAAAAGCCTGTTACAGATGATTGTATACTATAGTATGAACCAGACATTTGTGTACCATTTGTACCATTTTTGACACTATTCATTTGCTGGAAGAAACCACAGGAATCTCACAATAGTCCCTTCTCTTAAAGGATTAGAGCCCAGACAATAATAATGCTATTATTGAGAAGCCAGTCATTACACACTGAAACTGAATACAAATTATGTCTTTAAATTTAAAGTAAAATTTCAACTTTTAAAAATAGAAATGTTATTGAAAATTGGTTTTTATAATTGACATTTGGTATATTCCATATATTTTCACTGATTCAGTACAAAATGTTTAAGTCAAAATACCTCTTGAGAAAGCACTATAGAAATTTTGCTAGGTATTAAGGTTAAAAATCCTCAAACATTACATTTTCCATGGCAGAAAACTCATAAAACCATTGAGTAGTTGATTTCTGAAATGTTTCTTAATTTTAGAATAATATGGGTAAACAGCCAGGTGCAGTGGCTCACGCCTGTAATCCTAGTGACTCAGGAGGCTGAGGTGGGAGGATCACTCGAGGCCAGGAGTTTAAGGCTTCAGTGAGCTATGTTGGCACCACTGCACTCCAGCCTGGGTGATAGACTGGGACTCTGTCTCTAATTTAAAAAATAAATAAATAAAAAAAGAAGGAATAATATGGGTAAATGTATTTAAAGTACATTAAGAATAAAACAAAATATTTGTTATATGTAGACTTTGAGGTATTTTTTGTTTGTTTCTTTTTTTGTTTTTGTTTTTTTGGTTTTTTTTTTCGAGATAGTGTCTTACTCTGTTGCCCAGGCTGGAACGCAATGGTAGGATCCCAGCTCACTGCAACCTCTGCCTCCCGGGTTCAAGCGATTCTCCCATCTCAGCCTCCCGAGTAGCTGGGATTACAGGCGTGCACCACCACACCTGGGTAATTTTTCTATTTTTAGTAGAGATGGGGTTTCACCATGTTGGCCAGGCTGGTCTCGAGCTCCTGACCTCAGGTGACCTACCCACCTCGGCCTCCCAAAGTTCTGGGATTACAGGTGTGAGTCACTGTGCCTGGCCAAGACTCTGTTTTGCTAGAACACTTTGTGTCTCTCTCACCTTGTATTTAGAAAAGTTAGAAAGTAAAGGATCATGTATATAGAAAGCTTTTTGAAAACTCTTAAGTTCATAAATATGAGGCACTACGACTATGCATATGAAAATATTTCCTATCAGTTGGCAGTTACCACCTCTTATAGTGGCATGGAACCTCTTGAGTTAAACCAAGGTTCAGTGAGATTTGGTGATTTAGGTAGTGTCATTTTATGAACAAGCAGGACTCAGCTCAGGTGTTTTATTATACTTCCCTTTGACATTCACTCCAGTTAAAGAACTCTTTCAGAAGACCTCATGCCTGTTCTCATGGAGATTCGAGGGTGTTTGAGTCCTTCCTTATTATCCCCTTGGAAGATGCTTTGAGAACTCCAGTGATGAATCCCAAGAACTCTGTCTCCATTATCCCTGGTATGGAGCACCTCATCACTCCAGTGTTATCCCTAAAGGGCCTTCATAGTAATGTGCTTAAAGAGTCTCCTTTTATGTCCTTTAGGATGGAGCCTGACTTGCCCAAATTGCTATGTACATGTTAAAGAGAGGTTGAAACTGAAGTTGGTCGTTTCTCACTGGATCAGTCAACAAGATTTCAGTACTTTCTGTGTGCTCTGCATCATTCTGAGTACTTTGGGGGACAGAATAAGGCGTGGCTCCTGCCTTCAAGGAGTATGGAATTTAATAGAAGATGAGAATTTACATGACTGTCAATCTATCTACATGAGAGTGCCTAATTGTGAGATTCCTAATAAATGCAAGACAGGTTCTGAAAACATGAAACATAAATGAGGTTGAAGAAATTGTGAAAAGTTTAGCAGAGGAGGAGTAATTTGTCAGGTTCTTTAAATACAAATAAAGGGGAAAGGAAGGACCATTTTTAAGTTTAGATATTCCAAGGGTTAGTGGTGAGGTTGATTATGTTATGTCTTCTCGATGATGAGGGAGGAGACTGGCAAATAGTGGAAAATAAATAGCTAGGGTGGGGTCAAATTATGGGTTTTAATAAAAACCAGGCATAGAAATTTAGATTGGGATGGTAGAAAAAGGAAGACTTTAAAAGTTTTTGAGCCAATGAATGACATCATACAAGTTCTGTATAAAGAGCAGTGATTTCAGGTTGGGAGAGAATGGCACCAGGAAGACCCACTTGAATGCTGGTAAGTAATGTTACTAACAGTGCCATTAGTAACATTAATGTTACTAGGGCCTGGACTGATATGCTGATGAAAGTGAGAATAAAGAATAAGGTGGGATGAAAGAGATTTTGACAAGAGTTTTTTAATGAACCTGAAATGGGAAAGGGAGAGATTAATTAAGCCTGCTTCCCAAACTTTCAGACTAGAAGAGAGGTTCATGCCATGGACAGCCATGGGGTTGCTAGAAAATTAGCTGTGGGGAAAAAATTATGCATTTGCCTTTGGGCATAATGAAATGCAATTGGCCCTCCATATTTATGGGTTCTGCATCCACTGATTCAAACAACTGTGGAACAAAATTGTCAGAAAAAACAATACAACAAAAAATGATACAAATAAAAAACAACACGGTATACCAACTATTTACATAGCATTTACATCATATTAAGTATTATAAGTAATCTAGAGGTGATTTAAAGTATATAGGAGTATGTGTGTATGTTATATGCAAATACTACACTATTTTATATCAGTAACTTGAGCATCCATGGATTTTGGTATGCATGTTGACTGAAATTACTTTAGAAGTAATTTTTCTCCTGGTGATAAAAGGCATGTAAGGCTATTTTAGGAAACTGAAAAATGCAAAAAGGTATAAAGAAAAAGAAAAAGAAAAAATAATCATTAATAGTACTTTAGTAAACAAGATTTGTCTAAAGATACGACTTTCCTTCTACTTGTTTTTTTATGCATATAAAGGGATAGGAAATATGTATGTATGTATGTGTGTGTATAGGATCATGCACTATATATAGCTTGCTTTTTTTCCCATGTCATGAATTATGGCTTGCAAGTGCTATTCTTAAAGGGCTGCATTATTTTTCATTATTTGGATTTATCATTATTTAATTGGAGTTCTATTATTGAACATTTAGATTGCTCCCAAAAGTTTTTGCTCTTATTAATATATTATAATAAACTTCTGTGAAACACATTCTCTTCCCTGCTACTTAGATATGACTTCTGTAAGCAGAGACCTCTGTATCCTCAGAACCTAGAAGGTTACCTGGACAGAGCAGTTGCTTAATTAAAAAAAATTATTGATTGAATGAAAGAAGACTATTAAATGTTCAGATCCTCTTTTTTTATTCTGATTCCTTGTGTATCCAGGGGCCTCTTATTTGGCTGCATGTATGAGTTTGGATGTAATGAAAGTATTGGCCGTGTATGACCATAAACAGGCATTCCTATTTCTATCATATGTATGACCGTAAACAGGCATTCCTATTTCTATCATTTGTCATTCTGTATTAATGCGTCTATATCCTGATTTCTATTGAAGCATGGTTAATTTTGTTTGCTTCTAAGCAATGCAACTACCCTGTTGATGCTGATAAAAATAAATTTCTGAACCTATACGACTGAGGATTGGGCCTAGGTTGTGGTAAATTGGCAAGATAATGAATGCTACCCTGTCAAGAGCCCTCTGAAGAGAAAAGTCTGCCACCCTTCACCAGGTAGAAATCCTGGCAGTGCCACGTTTTCCAGTTTGACTCCCTGTGATGCCCTGAAAAGACAGATGTTTGACTCTTTTCAAATAGTATTTTAACATATTTTAAGATGCAAAGGCATTGTGTCAGACTTTTTTCTTAAGAATATATTTGTTGCCATTCAGAAGTTAGCTTCCAAAAGGAATAGGTGTGTGCAAAGGTTTATGATAGTGGTATAGAGAAGTTTTTAAAATAAATGTGCATCTTTTCCTATGGTGATAAAAGCACAAGATGAAGAATTTTTTAGGTCCAGTTCACAGATTCCTTGTGCCTGGGGAAAACTGTATTAGAAAGTTAGATAATTTCTAATTTGATTAGGGGAAGTCTAATGCAAAAACTTTTTGACTGAGCGATCCAATTTGAAACATGAATTTCTGTGCTGGAAGCTTCTATTGAACTTACTTAAGTCACATCTAAGACCCTCTGCCAGTCAGTCCACCATTACCCTAACAGTGGTAGAAATTCTTTATATTACACCTAGATCTTTTTTTGTTGCACTTTTTTTTCTTTTCTTTTTTTTTTTTTTTTGCCCCTAAGGGAAATCGTGGAAAAGCTGTGTAGGAAACACATTGCCCACATGTTCATACAACACAGAGTGAATATCCACTTAGTTCCTAAAAAGTTTCATTTGGTTATGGGGTTTGATCCCAGTTATCCAGGGTTTAGGTCAGCTACTGAAGATTAGGATATCTGGGTACCTCTTACTGGAGTATCCATTTCTGTTTTCATTTCATTCCTGGGGGCAATATTCAATCTGTGTGGCCTCTGTGTTATAAAATGTTTCCCAGATTGTGTTTATCTGAACTACAAATCTAAGAAGAAGCATCGTGTTAATTGCCATGTAAAAATGATTCCAGAGTCAAGAGCTTGAGAAGTTCTCTTCCTTCCTTCATAGGTTCAGTTGTTTAACCCAGTGTTTTTCAAGCATACTTTACTCCTGGAACCTGTTTTTCCTCAGACGTATTTAAGAAAAAAGCATTTTGTAGAACACATTTGGACAAATGATACTTTATATCATTGCTTTGTTTTTTAAATTTTAGTTTGACTCAATTTTACAGTTTCAGGATTTTGTTTCTGTTGTAGGTTTTAAGCTTTTCTTTTATAAATAGTTACTATCCTAGTCTGAAATCTATACAGTTTCAGTAATTAATTCATTATGTAAATTTGCCGATCATTCATCTAAAGGGAATAAATGTTAACTTTTTAAAAAATTTTGACTTGTGTCACAGATGAGAATATGAAGTATATCTGTACAATAAAGGAAAATGAAACATCAACGTATCTACGACAGGTTAAGAAGCAGAACTTGACTGGGCATGGTGGCTCACGCCTGTAATCCCAGCACTTTGGGAGGCAGAAGTGGGAAGATCACTTGAAGCCAGGAGTTGGAGACCAGCTTGGTCAATAAGGAAGACCTCATCTCTAACAACAACCACAACAACAAAAAATTAGCCAGGCACGGTGGCACATGATTATAGTCCCAGCTACTGGTGCAGCTTCAAACTCCTGGCCTCAAGCTGTCTTCCCAACTCAGCTTCATGTTCCATTGAACATTGTTAGGCAGTGTCTCCTATTCTACATGTGCAGCTTTATTTTTACAGTATGTACCTGGAGTGGAATTGCTTGGTCATTGGGCATGTGTGTGTTCAGCTTTATTGAGTGGCATCAAACTGTCCTCCAAAGCAGTTATACCAATCTATACCCTCACCAGCAGTGAATAGTCTTCCCATTGTTCTTCCTTAATGAAATTAGATATTCACAGCCTTTTAGGTTTTGGCTAGAGTATGAAGTGGTATTTCTTTGGGGTTTTAATGTTCGTTTCCTGATTAGAATTGTAGTTGAGTATCTTTTATTATGTTTATGAGCCATTTATGTTTTCTTTTCTGTGAAATTCCTATTTGGGTTTTTTGTTCATTTTAAATTTTGTTGTTTGTGTTTTTCTTACATAGGAATTCTTCATGCATTCAAGATGCATGTGTATTGTTTAGAATAGTACCTGAAACATAGAAACAACTTTGTAAGAATAGCTATCATTGTATTACCATTGTATTTAATCCTTTGTTTTTATGTGTTACAATTATCTTCTGCTAGTTTGTGGATTATTTTTCATTCTGTGATGCTAATTTTTTAACCTGGTATTATATTATTTCAAAAATACGCCATCTTGAATAGTCTACATGTTCATAACCATGACATATTCATGTTGTATATGTTCTGTGTCATAACCCATAACTTTCAATCGTTTTTTTTTTTGAGATGGAGATTTGATTTGTCACCCAGGCTGCAGTGCAATGGCGTGATCTTGGCTTACTGCAGCCTCTGCCTTCCGGGTTCAAGCGATTCTCCTGCCTCAGCCTCCCAAGTAGCTGGGATTACAGGCACCTGCCACCACGCCTGGCTAGTTTTTTTTTTTTTATTTATTTATTTTCATTATACTTTAAGTTCTAGGGTACATGTGCATAACGTGCAGGTTTGTTACATATGTATACTTGTGCCATGTTGGTGTGCTGTACCCATCAACTCGTCAGCACCCATCAATTCATCATTTATATCATGTATAACTCCCCAATGCAATCCCTCCCCCTCCCCCCTCCCCATGATAGGCCCCAGTGTGTGATGTTCCCCTTCCCGAGTCCAAGTGATCTCATTGTTCAGTTCCCACCTATGAGTGAGAACATGCGGTGTTTGGTTTTCTCTTCTTGTGACAGTTTGCTAAGAATGATGGTTTCCAGCTGCATCCATGTCCCTACAAAGGACGCAAACTCATCCTTTTTTATGGCTGCATAGTATTCCATGGTGTATATGTGCCACATTTTCTTAATGCCTGGCTAGTTTTTGTATTTTTAATAGAGACGATGTTTCACCATGTTGGCCAGGCTGGTCTCGAACTCCTGACCTCAGGTTATCCGCCCACCTTGGCCTCCCAAAGTGTTGGGATTACAGGTGTGAGCAGCTGCACCAGGCCAACTTTTAAGTACCATTTTTTGCTGCTGTTTCTTTTTTTGAACCCCAGGAAAAAAATCAACCCATTTAATCCCCTGTTCAAACTGCTACAATTTTATTTTCGGTGTTGTCGCCTAGTTGTAGATGTATTTATCTCTCCAAATGTACCGTGATTATTTCGAAATCAAAACGTTTTTGGCATTGTGATTTCAAAAGTTTAATCTTAAGACTTTAGGAACTACCTGAAATCTGCAACAATTGCCTATAAGGGATCCAAATGAATCTCTTTTTTATTTTTTATTTTGGAGACAGTGTCTCCATCATCCAGGCTGGAGGGCAGTCGTGTGATTGTGGCTCACTGTAACCTCTACCTCCAAGGCCCAGGCAATCCTCCCCCCTCAGCCTGCCGAGCAGCTGGGTCTACCAGTGTGTCGCCACACCCACCTGATTGATTCTTTTTTATTTACTTACTTATTTTGAGTCTCACTGTGTCGTCTAGGCTGGAGTGCAGTGGCATGATCTCAGCTCACTGCAACCTCTGCCTCCTGGGTTTAAGCAATTATCTTGCCTCAGCCTCCCGAGTAGCAGGGATTACAGGAGTACGCCACCACACCCAGCTAATGTTTGTATTTTTAGTAGAGATGGGGTATCACCATGTTGGTCAAGCTGTTCTTGAACTCCAGACCTCAAGTAATCCACCTGCCTTGGGCTCCCAAAGTGCTGGGATTATAGACATGAGCCACCGCGCCCAGCCCTTTTAAATTTTTTTTATAGAGACAAGGTCTCACTTTGTTGTCCAGGCTGGTCTTGAACTCCTGGGCTCAAGGGATCCTCCCACCTCCACCTCCCAAATTGCTGGGATTACAGGTGTGAACCACCATGCCTGGCTTGAATCATAAACTATGATTTTAGTTGAATCTTTATGATGTTATTTGTAATATGTAACTTGCTAACCAAACTGTCTAAGAATTACTTCCTTTAGTGGAGAGATCCTAATTATCTTTTGGTAGATTTTTCCGAATACTGGAGGATGACAAAAGGGACACGTTAACAGTGTAATTGTAAAGGTAACAGTGACGATAGCAGTGATAATGATAATTATAATTTCTTCAAATTATATCATGAATCAGGTACTGCCCTAAGTGCATGACATGTATTAACTCACAACAGTCCTTTTGATCTGTGAGAAAACCAAGGCACAGGCAGATGTAGTAACTTGTCTAAGATCACACAGCCAGCAGGAATGGAATTAGGGATTCAAAGTCAGTCAGTCTAGTGGCAGAGTTTTAGAAGTAGATTCATAGATATTATCAACTTGGTATCTGAAGAAACACTAATTCATTTTTAGTTTTTAAAAGAAGAATTCACCTAAAACTTTGTTTTTTAAATGTGATGATGAGAGAATGGGAAAATACATTTTCATTGTGGTTGGTGGGATCCAGTACTTTTAAGGAAGGAGCAGAACTTGGAGCTGGAGTTGCCTAATGGAAGTGTATAGTGGATCAGGCTTTCATTATGAATGTTTTGGCTCCTCATGAGTGGATGCTGGCCTCTGAAAGATTTCAGAAAATTCCTAACTTGTAATTCAGTTTCCCATATGCCAAATGCAAATGTTTGGAGGGTAGTTAATAGAGAATGGATTTAAATATTCCACAGAGGACTCCCAGTTGGTTTTTGAGCTTGTATAGTTACTGTCCAGTTGAGACAGAGCCATTCTGAAAGACTACAGCTATTTGGGAGATAGCTAACCATATTTGAAGTGTGTCTACTCATTAGCTTTATTTTTTTATTTTTTATTTTGAGATGGAGGCTTGCTCTGTCACCCAGGCTGGAGTGCAGTGGCACGATCTCGGCTTACTGCATCCTCTGCCACCTGAGTTCAAGACATCCTCCTGCCTCAGCCTCCCGAGTAGCTGGGATTACAGGCGCACACCATCACGCCTGGCTAATTTTTGTATTTTTAGTAGAGACGGGGTTTCACCATGTTGGCTAGACTGGTCTCGAACTTCTGACATCAAGTAATCCACCTGCCTTGGCCTTCCAAAGTGCTGGGATTACAGGCGTGAGGTTAAAAGTATTTTCCTCCTCTGAATCTTTATTTTGGATTTTAAACGCTCTCATTGGTTCATAAAGCAGTTTTCATTAGGTTGCTGTTACTGCTTCGGCTCTTGGCTATTTTTAGATAGAGTTTTCACTCAGCTGTGGTTTGTTTACTTAGCTGTAAGCAAATATAAATAATAAAATGAATTAATGCCAGTTCATGTACTCTAAAAATTATAGGGTTAAATGGCTAAGCAAAAATAATGAGACATTATAGCTTCTTATCCATTCAGTTTTGAGTAGAATGAGCACAGCATTGGAACTAGCATGTATAGGAAAGATAGTACTGAGGTGATTCGCTGTAGGGTATTATGCTGATGAATTAGCTAGGGTGTGTATATTAGTGGAAAAGTTTAAGAACTTTGCCATGGGATTTAAATATTATGCTTTTTTTTCCTTTTGACTTCCCTGCAAGGAAGGACTGGGAAAGTAGCTCTTTTCCCTCCTTTATTTGGTCATAATAAAGGATTGCAAATTAATTAGCTGCATTCAAGGCATCACACAGATTGAATTCCATATTTGTCTTGGAGGGAAGTCCAGACTTCTGCCTGGGGCGACTGAATCTGCTTTGTGAGACTGGGTGCAACTTCCGTGTATTCAAGGGTGGGATCATCTTGTCAACAGCCAAATATCTTACAAGATGTAAGTCACTTAGAAGAAATTATCCCCCCAAATGTGGTTTGTTTTTAATGTTTCTTTCAAAACCTCTCCTCCCCCAACACACAGTACAGCAGAGAAAAGTTGCACCTGCCTGCTACTTGGCAATAGATTCCATGATGATTGATTGTGGGCATTGTTTTCTATGTGGGTTGGGAACAGAAAAATGCTCTTTAACCTTTTACCAGGTCTCTGATAAGTACTGAAAACTTTGGCAGTTAAATGTGGACTGTAAAAGAAACATGGAAAGAAATACTGGAAAAACAAAAATGGAATGACCTTTATGCTATGTTGACAAAGCCAGTTTGTGTTTGATATTTTTTCTTCCTTATTTTGTGTGTTTATCTTTTTTCTTTTAAACAAGGGTGGAGTTTTTCTACTTTGTTGATCCCTGTAAATGGCTATGATTTCTTTTATTGAGAAGGTCCAGTATTGGAGGTAGAGTGGGAGGGGTCCTGGACTGGGAGCCAAATGGTGGCTCCATTTCTAAATGTGTGACCCTAGACAAGGCTTGCCAACTTCTTGAGCCTCAGCTTTTTAATCTTTAATACCAGCCCACCTACACATGACTTGGGAGAGTAGTATGCATAGTGTGAAGAGTCCTGGGCTAGTGAGTGTGACAGGCTTGTTTTGGTTTTATAACATTTATAACATACACATCTCTGAGCCCATTTTTTTCTATTGCAAAATGGCAGTAATGTTACGTACCACTTGTTAGGGCTAATCAAAACCAAAGGAGATAATGTATATAAAGTATTAAGCATATTACCTACCACATAATTAATGTATAGTTAATTATTATGAATTGCTTATTTTTATTATTGTCAATAACATAGAGTGTTAGCATTGAATAAAGTTCTGGGTATGGAATAGAATGATCAGATTTCTAGGTTTTGATGTTTGGTACTTTAGCCTCACTGCTGAGAAAATCTGGGAAATATAAGGAGGTAATGGTTAAAAGATAGGCAGAATTTTCTAATTTCAGAATAATAGTCATTAACAGCAGGACACTGTCTAGATAATCTACCTTTCTGTGCCTTTTTATCTTTGTTCAAATAAAGATAATGTGTTTTGAGGAAACAATATTGCTGTTGTTTTGTAAAAATTGAAACATAAGTAGGTATGGTTTGTGGCACTGAGGACTGACCGCTTCTGATACTTCTCTTCGAAATGCCCTTTTTGGGCCGGGCGCAGTGACTCACACCTGTAATTCCAGCACTTTGGGAGGCTGAGGTGGGCGGATCACGAGGTCAAGAAATCGAGACCATCCTGGCCAACATGGGGAAACCCTGTCTCTACTAAAAATACAAAAATTAGCTGGGCGTGGTGGTGCACACGTGTAATCCCAGCTACTCGGGAGGCTGAGGCAGGAGAATCGGTTGAACCCAGGAGGCAGAGATTTCAGTGAGCCGAGAACGTGCCACTGCACTCCAGCCTGGCAACAGAGCAAGACTCTGTCAAAAAGAAAAAAAAAAAAAAGAAAGGCCCTTTTTGGAGCTCAGATAAAGACACTATGTAATTTGTAAGAAAAAAAGGTGTCCTGTTGGAGTCTACATGTCGGGAGTGTCTAAATCTTAAGTAACCAGAGCTTAACTGTCCTTTCCATTATTTTAAGAAATGATGGTGAGGATCATTGCTGATACGGTTTTCAAATCTGGGGAGAAAGGTTACAGAATGGTGTAAAAATCACCTGAAAAAGAATTCTTTTTGTTTGTGCATTTTATCAAGTCACTACTAATCTAGCCAGCCGGGAGTTACCATCTGTACTATGGGGCAGTGACCAGAGAAAACAGGTCCAGTCTATTTCATGTGTTTAATAATTTATCACGTTCACATATAACCCACATTTATTCAGTACCTATAGATGCTGTGCTTGAAGCACATAAGCCATTCATGATGAATACATACTATTGTTCAATGCTGCAGTTCGTATGTTATTTTGAAAGACAGAGGGAGAAATAGTAGAGTACCTACAACTTGCATTTCCAAACTCGTCTCTTCTATACTTTGAGGAAGGAACTTGTAACCTTTATTGTACATTAATGATTACTTATATAACTCACTATGTTTTCTTTTCTCTACTTCCAAACCCAAGAAGGCATTCTAACAGTATCTCAGTAATCTCTGATAACCCTGCCCCAGTTCAGTCATATCCTGGTAGGCCATTTTAGTTATCTCATAATTACAGTAAACCTCCCTTCCATTCCTCCACTCTTCCTTCATTCCTTAAACATTGCCAGCAACCACCAAATCCACCTTCCTGCCCCAACAATTAATCTAAAATGTAAATTGGACCACATCATTCTCAGACTTAAAATCCTTTAAATGACTTCCTTACCACTTTTCAAGGTACCATCCAAATTCTATGGCATCACGTTCATGGTCCTTCTCAATCTGGTTCCTGCTTTCCTGTCCTCCCTCATCTTCTGCCACTTTCTCTCTCACCCTTTCATACAAAATTATTTACAAATTCCTTGTTCTCTCACACTACTAAGGCCTTTTGGTACTTTCAGCTCCATCACCCCATCATCCTACTTAGTTTGTGTTGTTATTCATTTGTTTGTGTCTGTCTTCCATGATTAGACTGCATTTTTTTTTTTTTTTTTTTTTGAGACGGAGTTTCATTCTTGTTGCCCAGGCTGGAGTGCAATGTGTGGTCTCAGCTCACTGCAACCTCTGCTTCCCAGGTTCAAGTGATTCTCTTGCCTCAGCCTCCCAAGTAGCTGGGATTACGGGCACCTGCCACCACGCCTGGCTAATTTTTTTGTATTTTTAATAGAGATGGGGTTTCATCATGTTGGCCAGGCTGGTCTTGGACCCCTGACCTCAGGTGATCCACTCACCTTGGGCTTCCAAACTGTTGGGATTACAGGCGTGAGCCTACGCCCGGCCTGATTAGAGTGCATCTTGAAGGCAGAGATTCTGTGTCACTTAACTTTGAATTATACCCACATGTCACACTGCCTGGTGCATAGTATGCATTCCCTAAATGTTTCTCAAATAAATACATAAATGAGGGATGAAAGATACTCCCATGTGGTCACAGTGTACCCTTATAACATTTGCAGTTCTTACTATATGATATAATATCTGTAAGCCAGTTTTATAAATCCGATAATCATGATATGGCTAAAAGGGAACATAGATATCTTATCCATAAACTCAAAATCAAAGAGACTGAGTAACTTAGACAAGAGCACACAGCTGACTAACAGTGCCTCAGGACTAACCTGGCCTGGCTCCCTGATCCCCTTGCCATGGATAGGCCTAACAAATTGAAATGTGTGCAAGACTTAATAGATTGATATTTAAATCATTTATTTTAGCTTTGAGATTTTTTTTTAAAAACTTCATTATGGAAAAATTTAAGTATACACAAAAGTAAATGAAAGAGTCAATTGTACCCCCATGTGTGCACATCACCAGCTTAAACAGTTCTCAAACCATGACCAGTCTTGATTCATCTATTCCCACACCTACTCCCCTTCGCGTTATTTTGCAGTAAATCCTTGATATTGTATGATTTCATTGGGAAATATTTTAGTATGTACAGGATAGGTTTTTAAACTTCTAAATATGAGTTTCTCTGATATTCCGGGAAGTCATGATAATTGAAACAAAATAATGAAGCCCATTGAAGACACAACTGCAGAAATCTGGCAGCCTGTCCCTGTGCTTTCTCCTTCTCTGTGAAGCTGTTCCCAGGACCACGACTTCCACAGAGCCCATCTCCTAGAAATTCCTTTTGTTCACATGCCCTGGAGAGAGTTGTGCTTTGTTGTTTAAATTGTGCAAGGTGGAGGTGCAAGGAAGAAAAGCAATGGTGATTATATGAATGAGAGTAGATACTAGTTAGTAAAAAGCAAGATACTCTATTTATGTATAAGGTTAAATAGTTTTTAAAAATCATCCATAAAAAAACCTTTAAAATTCCTTGGAATCTTTGTCATTTCTATTTTATAAAAATTACAGCATAAACTAGTAACTGAAGTTTATATTATGAATTATTGCAAACATACACGAAGTTATGGAGAAAAATACAAGGAACATTCATGTGTCTACTGCATATCTTTACCAAGTCTCTATTTTGCCCTGTTGCCTCAGATTTTCTTTAAGTAACAGTGCATTGCAGATAGAGTTCAGATGCCTTGGTAATCCTTCCTTTCCTCTCTCCCAGAAATAACCATTATCCTGGATTTAGATTTATTGTTTTAAAGCATGTATAACCTTATGTTGAATAGCATCTTGCCTTTCATAAAGCATTTTACCTCTCTCATTTGATCTTCACAACTCTTGAAGTATTTACGTCACTTCTAAATATGTGCAACCCACCAAATTATCCCAATTTCACTTAACACAAAGCTATAAGGTATGAAGTGAATTAGTGTTTCATGATTTACAGTGTATCATCTCATTAGAAATAGAGTCCTGAGGCACGTGTGTGAAAACTTCACACCCTGCTTTATTCCTGTGTTTAACTTAAAGTACCAGTAATTACCTTTCAAAAGTATAAAGCACTTTGGGAAGCTGAGGTGGTAGCATCTCTTGAGCCCAGGGCTTTGAGACCAGCCTGGGCAATAGAGCAAGACCTCCATCTCAACACACACACACACACACACACACACACACACACACACAGCAGTAGGAGGACTGGAAGGAACCTCAGAGGGTTAAATAGTCTTTAACTCCCTGATTTTAGTGAAACCGCCTTAAAACCAACTCACAGGGAAGTTTTCTGTTCATTTCAAAGGACATAATTGAGGAAGGAAGAGCTGTCTACCCTCTCTAAGTAATGTTTTCTCGAATGACAGATGAGTAAAGAAATCATGGAGATGTCTTATCTCATAATTCTTTAAAAATTAAATAACCATGGAGTTTGCATATAACTTAAAAAATTTAAAGCAAACTTCCATTCCAGTTCCTCCTGACCAGTTTTTCCAGCTATTTGAGCCATATTTTTTGCTCCTTGGAAGGAGATACAGTGCTCATCCTGTTTATTCAAGTAAAATTTAAAAAAAAAAGAAAACTTTCCCCCCTTAAAAAAAAAAGTCTAGAGCCGGTAAAAATTTCTGACTCAGTAATTTTGGAAAGAATTGCCTCTTTCCACAAATAGATGAGCTTACATACTAGGTCTTCCAAGTGGACTAGTAAATTTCCGTGATGTCAGGAAACTGGGTGGAGTTTTTATGGATGCAAGTCCAGTGGAGGAGGGACTTTTCAGGTCACGTATAAGGAGAGTAGGATCAGATTCTGGTTTTGAATAACCTATAAGCCACAAAGCATGGGGCTTTCCCATTGGGTTAATCTAGTGCTGGCCACAGTTTAGGCATATGATCTAGAGTAGTTGCTGCAATTAAGAGATGCTTTCTTATAGGATCTTTGCCCTTTTATTGGAAGGTTGTAAGTGTAGCCCAGCCTTGATTTATAAACCAACTTGACATAATCACTGTTTCTTTTCATGTGGACTTCTGAATAGCTGTCACTAAATTTTGATTACCACCAGGCATTTAGTTAAGCTAGAGCTGAGCTATTTGATCTATTAGTTTTTCCTGGGCACTGCAGCCCACACTGATCTTCCCCTGTTCTAAAGCCCTGTTTATATCAGAAAGGCCCACCCAGGCTAATTGTTTATATGGGTTAGTCTTAACTTTTTCTTCGACAATTTTATAGGATCTTAGCATGCTCATATCATGTCTCCTACTATTTGGGTCTCTTCCTACTATCATATTGCCTGGTACATTGATAGGTGCTAGTACCTAAAGCCTTACCTAAAGCCGATGAAACTATTAGCTTAGTTGGCTTTTTCAAGGTTTGTCTTTATTTAGTCACCCTGAAAGCCTACGTGTCTTGCAAACACGATCTACTAGGTTTGTTGAAGATCTCATTTTGTTTTCTATAATCAATAACAGACACTGTAAGTTTGGATGCAATTTTTTAAAAGGACTTTAAAAACCTTAACTCTCAGTTTGGATACTTGTCCCCTGGCTGGCAGAAATACCTTGGCAAAGTAGCTAAAGTCAGCCCTGAAACTGAAATCAGCTGAGGCTGGATAGTTTAAATCATAAGAGGAGGGGCCTGCCCAAATAAATGTCAAAATACAGACAGTCCCTGACTTAGGATTTTTCAACTTTAGTTTGGGTTTATTGGGATATAAGCCCATCAAGGAGGTCCTTATGATTACTACTGAATGTGCCCCATTTTCGGACCATCATAAAGTTGAAAAATTGTAAGTTGGGGAATGTCTGCTCTGCTACTGCTATTAAATGCACTTTTGACTTAGCAATGATGTAGCCCCATTGAAAGTCAAGGATCATCTTTTTATTATACAGCTGTGAAAATAAAATAGTTGGTTTAGCTGTGATAATAAATGTCTAAATAGATTAAAGGAGCAGAGTCTCAAAATGGACTGTTTCTGGCACAAAAACTCTCTACTTCTAAGTCTTAGTACGCATATTTTTTTCCCTTAGTTTTAAAAAAATGTTTGCTGGCTGGGCTCGGTGGCTCATGCCTGGAATCCCAGCACTTTGGGAGGCTGAGGCAGGCAGATCACCTGAGGTCAGGCATTCAAGACCCCTCTGGCCAACATGGCAAAACCCTGTCTCTATGAAAAAATACAAAAATTAACTGGGCATGGGGACGGGCACCTGTAATCCCAGCTGTTCGGGAGGCTGAGGTAGGGAGAATCGCTTGAACCCGGGAGGCGGAGGTTGCAGCGAGCCAAGAATGCGCCACTGCACTCCAGCCTGGGTGACAGAACAAGACCCTGTCTCAAAAAAAAAAAAATTTTGCTACATTCTTAAGTGTGATTCTCTTTAGCTTTGTGAAACCTTGAGGTTGTTGTTTTTATGCAAGGTTTATAATGAAAGAGATGAGAAAAATACAAGTCATTATAAAGAACTTGATGTTTTCTAGAACAACATACTCTAAAAAGGGAAGCTTATACATTTGAAAAATAAAAGTCTGATGAGAGACCATATAGCTGAGGGTTCGGAACTTAGGGTGACAGGTTCCATTTACTGGCTGTAGGTCTTTGGAATGATGACTTAACTAATCCTACTTCCTTATTTGTCAGTGTGGGAAGCACCTACTTTGTAGAACTGTAAAGATCAAAGAACATCATGCATGTTAAACTTTTAGTACTGTACCTAACACAGAAGTGTTGATAAAAGTTACCTATGGTTATTATTTTTACAAGAAGACCTTTAAAAGTACTATGAAGGGTTTCTGTTTCTAAATTCTAAGATATATAGTAGTCATGAACATTTCAGAAAGGCAATGTTGTTTTCAAATCAATTTCACAGTTTTCTTGAGGGAGATAAGCAGTTCTTCCCTTAGCAAAATAAGAACTTTTGACTATTCAATGAAGGAGAATCAAAATCAGTACTGATTCCAGCTACCTTTTCTTTATTTTCTGTGAGATGTTGAGCAAGTTACTTGCTAGTGATGTTTTTCATTTTTATAGAGAATAAAAAATAAATGAATTAGGTTTGAATTTCAGTGGGAAATAATTAGGTTAGATGTAAGAACGCTCTGATTGTAAGGCTGCCAAGCAGCCGAGAGGGAGTCCTTTGTCACCATTAGGAGACTGTGCCAGAGGAGCTTTTTCTTTCGGGCCTCTTAAGGCTACTTCAGGCGTCCTGGGAACCCATCTAGATGCACCTTCAACCTAGACTTCAACCCTGACTCCTGTGATGGCATCTTTGCCAGGATTCTGGCTGCCATTCAACGTTGGTTAGTCTTGCTGTTCATGTAGAAAGCATTCTGATACTTTTTTCCTATTTAGATAAGTAAATGAAGATGGCATAATATAGACAACACATATTTTAAATAGTCTGAAATAATTGCATAGATTTCCAACAGATTATAAAACTCTTTAAAAAGCGTACAGAGCTGTTTGGGCAAGAAGGGCAGTTTGAATCTGGCACGGCAACACAGCCTTGTCTTTGTTAGAAGGTTAGACGAGTTGATCCTTTTAGGTTTCTTTAAAACAAGGAATTATAAAACCATTTAAGATTTACTAAGAATAAATAAGGTGATCATGTAAGAGAAGACCAGTAATTCTCTTGAGTTGCCTTTAGGAAGCTACAGATTTATTTTTGGCTTTAGCTTCATTTAACTGACTCTGGTTGTAAAAAGTAGGCATGGTCATTAGAACAGCTGTAGCGTGAGCAGGGTTCACATCCCTGCTCTGACGTTTTTGAGTTGAGAGGCCTCTGGTAAATAACCTCTGTGAGCCCCAGTTTCCCGTTTCTAAAATGGAGAAATAGTACCTACCTCATAGAGTTGTTGTGAAGATTACATAAGATAATGTACACAGTACTGCCTGGCACAGAGAAGGTGTTTTATAAATGGTATCCATGACGACGACAGTGGTGATAAGGACGGAGATAAGGATAGTGCTTAGTTGATTTCCAGATAATCATGATCTAAGCTGGGAAGTTTTCTGTCAAAGAGTAAATTGAGGCGAGGCACGGTGTCTCAGGCCAGTAATCCCAGCACTTTGAGAGGCTGAGACCGGTGGATCACCTGAGGTCAGGAGTTCGAGACAAGCCTGGCCAACATGGTGGAACCCCATCTCCACTAAAAATACAAAAAATTAGCCGGGCATGGTGATGGGTGCCTGTAATCCCAGCTACTTGGGAAGCTGATACCAGAGAATTGCTTGAACCTGGGAGGCAGAGGCTGCAGTGAGCCAAGATCACGCCATTGCACTCCAGCCTGGGTGACAGAGAGAGACTCTGTCTCAAAACCAAAAACAGAACACCAGAGTAAACTGACATTAATTTTTAAAAAGAAATGATATATGCTGGTCCAAATAAATAAACAATGAAGTCTTAATGTCATATCTGAATAACAGAAAATCTTAGTTTGGAAAACTGCTTGTACTTACATTCTCAACTTTTGAGTCGGGTGATGGTAGTTTTGATTTGATCCTATTGATTTATAGGAAAATGTCTACTTCTCGTGTAATAAATACAGTTCCTGCAAGAGCTAAAGCACACTCTTTTTCTTCTGTTGTATAAGTTGAAATTATTTAAATATTGGCATTATGGTATGATGTCAGCTATTTAAAATGGCCTGTGATAGTTACATTGTTCAATTATAATTGGAATCTCTTAAATAATGAATTTTTAAATAGAAAAGTGGGCAACAGTCTTAAATCATGCAGCTTACAAAAGCAATAGTTACTTAAAATATATAAAAATAGGCTTAAGTAATTGTAATCAAAGGAATGTATAAGCAAAACTAAGGTTTTTTTTTTTTTTTTTTAACCTATCAAACTGACAAAGTTTAAAAAGATGGACATTGCCTAGTGTTGGTGCTCTTGTATAACTATTAATGGTCAATTGGTACTGTCTCTCTGGAAAGCAGGCTGGCCATGTATATCAGAATTTGAAATGTGAATGTTCTTTGACTCAACAGTTGCACATCTGGAAGTATATAATAAGGAAATAAGAGAAAGAGTGCATAGTCTGTGATCCTTGATGTTTATTACAGCATAACTAAAAATACCCCCTAAAAATGGAAACCATCTAAACATCTGTTAGTGGGCATTAGTTTAAAACTATGGTGCTTAACAGAAGGTACAGTATGCCTGATTGCTTCGTTTAAGAGAAACCAGGGTTCAAAAGCTGGCTTCACCATGTCTAGCTGTATGATTTTGGGTAAGTAACTTAATCCAGCTAAGTCTCACTTTTCTCTTCTATAAATCGGAAGAGTGGCACATGCTTTTTAAGGATATCATGAGGATTAAGTGAAATGATACACATAAAGCACAGTGTCTAGCACAAAATAACTCATTATATGTTAGCAACTATTATTACCATGTGCTCCTTAAAAAGGATGAAGTAGATCCATTTGTATTAATATTGAAAGGTGTCTATAAGATCATAGACACCTTTCAAAAAAGCAGTTTACACAATGGCTTGTTTTAAAGCTGTGTTAAAACTTATTTGTATTAATAGCCCATTTATGTTAAAACTGTATGTGTGTGTTTATGCATTAAAGTTTTGGAAGGACATAGCAACAGTTGTCTGAGTCTTAGGAACTATTCTAAGGACTTTAACACATATCAATCAGTTACTTGATTAAAATTAGTTAATATATTTTAAGTGCTTGGAACAATGCCTATGCTTTATAAAACACTCAATAAACATTAGTTATTAATTTTCATATGCTGTCATTATCTCTATTTTGTAGATAAGAACACTGACACCCTGAGAGTTCTCACAGTTCGTAAGTGGCAGAGCCAGAATTTAAATCCAGGGAGTGTAACTCCAGTCTCTCACTCAACAGTTAAAACTGGATATTATGGGAGGTAGGATTGTGAGGTCACTTTCACTTTGCAATTTGTATACTTATGGATATTTTTACATGAAACATTTTATTTTTATATATGGGGCAGAAGATATCCAGTTTGGAAAGAAAATAGTGCATTTTTATATTTTAGAAATCTTTTTTTCCCCTCTGTTCTTTACTACCTATGGCATATTCCAGAGATCTGAATACATGTACACTTAGGTTGCCCTCATGCTAAGGGTCCTGAACAAGGAGTTCCCATGACCTCATACACTGTATAAGATTTTGAGACCCTAACTTTGGGGCATACAGCTAAATATATATTTAGAAGTAGAGTCAAATACATATTTAGAGGTACAGTCCCAGGCTAAATCTACGTCACTGAATGGTGATCAACTTCTGTAATTGAAATCTTAATAGCTTTCAAGAAACCTTTAGTCATAATATTTTGGTTTCCAGCAAGTTTGGGATAAAATTGTCATTCTTTGGTCATCCAAAGAAGGCAGGCAGAAGCCAGTTGTTTGATCCACAGATCAGTAATTGTAAGATAGGAAGCAGTGACTTAGGGTTAGATATGGACATCAATGTTAGGGCTATTAGATGCTACATAATCCAGGACTCAGCCCTGGCTATTAATGTTCTGATATCCAACTTTGCTGCAGGGGCAGTACAGTGTCCTGGAGTGGTCACTGCACTGTGAACTCTCAGCTAGAATGGGAGCTTTACCTGAAGGTTAAGTGACATGGTCTAATCCAAGCTTTTCCACCAAATAGCTAAATGTCTTTGGGCTTCAGTTCTGTAAAATGAGGGAGATGGATTAGATAATATAGTCTCTCTCACTTAATGACAGATAAGATGGTCTGTACATCACTTAATGGTGACCACCTTCTGTAATTGAAATTGAATTCAAGTTTTGTGATTTTACCAGCGTTGCCTCTTGATGAACTAAATTTGCAATCTTAGACCTGTAGTAAAGTCTAGAAAGTTGCTAAATAGAATTGAACTTATAAACTGATTTATGGGAGTGTTTGCCAGTGTGCTGACTTGAATTACAGGATATCCTTGATGACAACCAACTATACACTTTACTTTTTATTCCATTTTAGGTATTTTTTCCCTCTCCTAGATTTGTTTTCCCAATAATCCAGAATTGTGTTCTAAAGATCACAAGTCAATAAAATGGTGTGGTCCTGTTCATTGCTTAGGTAGTAAGCTGTTCAGGTATTAATGATAAAGGTCATTACCACATAAAAATTTCCTTCCTGCCTCAAAGTTTTTTGTATTCTGATATCTTAATGAGATGGATGCCTTCTCTGTTTTCTCATGGTTGCGGAAGTCAAATGGTCTGTGTGTTTAACACAATATCTGAGTCTGATGAGTCACATGGTATGTCTGCTTTTAGTTGGGAACAGTTTTTTTTGGTCAGTTGTGATGGTCAAAAAAGTCTCTTGGGAGAGTTTAAATGACTCAAAATAACCAAACATAGCTCATAGCTACTTAGGTCTTAAAATTGTAAGCTTTGTGATACCATATTTTAATTTTAGTCTTATCTAATTTTTGTACCCCCAAAGGACTGCTGCTTCTGGCTCTTACGTTGTTAAAACATTGGTCTGATTTCTTTCAGGGGGTGGTTTTCATTTGAAAAGGAACAGCAAACAAAATAACACAGCAATTTAAAAATTAAAATTAAGAAATAAAAAAGGAATTGGTACAACTGAGAAATGCTTGCAACTCTCTCCTGAAACTGCTCAGTGATGCAGAAGCTTTGAATGTTTTGAATGAATGGGAAAATTAAAATTTGAATTTATATTTGAAATTTATATTTTACATACTCACTTAAACTCAGTCTATTTTTCAAGTTTATTGTGTGTGCAAGTGTCTGGTTGGTCTGTCTGCCTCACTCTCTCTCTCTCTCGTTCCTATTCAGAGTTTACTTTTAAGAAAATGAAAAGCAAGTGTTCAGAGCTGCCCAAGCGTTGTATAGGTTATGTGTTCAGGCTGCTTCCCAAGCTTGCTTCTCCCCTTCCCTTTGCCAGGGTGTCCCCGCCTCTCACCACTCATCCTTTTCCTGCCTTGTCCACTCATCAGTTGTTCTCTGGTCACACCAGACCTTCACTTTTTAGCTCCAAGTATGCATTTTGGGCATACTGATGTTTTGAATCAGGCATTATCTCCCTTAAAACAGGCAAGGAAAGAGTAAAAGGGAGTGGGCATCTTCCTTAAAGCTAGAACATTCATTTTGTCTCTCTCTTGTTTGTATGAGTTTGAAGGAGTATTTCCTTTACCTTAAATAAGACTTGAAGATAATTTAGCTAGGAGTTGTGCAGTCCTGCTTTTTGGTTTTGATATGGGCCTTTCTAGTCACCACTGGAAAAGCTATTTGAGAAGAGAGTGATAGTTTGAGCCCGCGTAAATATGCCCAGGTAGGTATAAGCCACCAAAAAATGGTTGCTCTAAAAGTCCAAGTGTAAGATATGACTGGAAAACTTCTTCAAAATTCTCTTTATTATTCTTCTCATTTGTCTTTAGTTTTGTTCCATGACATCCAGCTTTTTTTTTGCCGTTCTTTGTAATCCTCCACTAAACCAGAACTAAGAATTTGGTTTATAGGAAACAAAATTCGAGTACTGAGGTACCTGAAAAACCACCTCTGAGTGCTGAAAAGTGCAACTTGATTCCCGTTTACCCCTGCCCCTAAACGTCCAGCACTCTCCCAGGATCACTCTTAAATGTTTTCTTTCTGATTATAAAATGGTTGTTTTCCTATTATTGAAAATTTGGAAAATTCAAAATGTGATAAAAGACAAAATTTAAATCATCCATAATTTCACACTGTTTGTTCGTCACAATTTAACTTCCTCTCCCGTGTTTGTATAGTTGAGTTCATATTGTACTTGAAAATACAACTTTGTATCTTGCTTATTTACTTAACATTATTTTTCATGTTAAAATTTACAGGGAAAATTTTCTTCAGTGCTATGGTATTTTATACTATCTTCATTCCATCAATCATTTCATTTAATTTTAAACATTTGGTTTAAGTTGTTTGCTATTTTAAATAATGCTTTGATTAAAAAAAAATCATTGCAGGAATTTCGGTTATTTCCATACGATAGACTCCTAAAGTTGGAATTATGTCAAAAAATAAAAAATATCTCTATGGTTCTTGGTATAAATTACCATATTCCCTGTTAGAAAGGGTCACATCTCTGCCGGCTAACACAAATGCATAGGGTAGACAGAAAGGCACCTCATAACAGACTAGACCTCACTAAGGGGGTGTTTTCCCCTTATATTGTGACTACTTTCATAGAGGGAACATATTGCATAATTTTAAAGTTTCTTTGTCTTTGCTTTACTGGTAAAATTGAACATTTTTCATGTGTTTTAAACTATTCCTATTTATTGTCAAACAGTGTTATTTATCCATTTATTAGGGTCTTTATTGTCTCCTTACAACTTTAATATTAAAAAAGCTATGTATGAACTTACTTGATAAATATATATGTATTTTAAATATATGCTTTTAGATATACTTTTTTTTTTTTTTTTTTTTTGTTTGTTTGTTTTTGAGATGGACTGTCACTCTGTCTCCCAGGCTGGAGTGCAGTGGTGCGTGCTATATCTATGCTCATTGCAATCTCCGCCTCCCAGGCTCAAGCGATTCTCCTGCCTCAGCCTCCAGAGTAGCTGGGACTACAGACGCATGCCATCACACCTGGCTAATTGTTTTTGTATTTTTAGTAGAGACAGTGTTTTGCCATGTTGCCCAGGCTGGTCTCGAACTCCTGACCTCAAGAGATCCACTCGTCTCAGCCTCTCAAAGTGCTGGGATTAGAGGCATGAGCCACTGCATCTGGGTGCTTTTAGATATACTTATAACTGACATTGTTATTTTACAGTGTTTTTCTCCAAATTATTTTTTAAATCTTGTTTGATACACAGTATATACATATGTATATTATAAATTTTTGTAGAATGAAATGTAGCACAAGTTTTCATTGTGATGATTTCCTTTTAAGAAAGCTCATTCCTTCTGAAGGTCTAGTAGTTATTCATCTATGTTTTCCTCTAATTTTTTT
Source organism: Rhinopithecus roxellana (assembly GCF_007565055.1). Lineage (NCBI taxonomy): Eukaryota > Metazoa > Chordata > Mammalia > Primates > Cercopithecidae > Rhinopithecus > Rhinopithecus roxellana. The sequence continues at coordinate 134,760,671 of NC_044558.1, forward strand.
GAAGTTTAATTCTTTTAAACTTTTATTTTTTCCCCTCCTTCCTTCATTCTTTCCTTCCTTTAATTTTTATGTTTGTCCTTTTGAACCATTTGCAATTTATTTTGCATTCTGGAATGAAATGAATGCCTGACTTGATTTTTTTCCCCAAATGGATACCCAGTTGTTCCAATACTATTAATTGAATGTCTTCTCCTCTTCTCCTCTTCCCATAATCTACAATTATGTTGCCTCATTAGAAGCCAAGACTTTTTCAAATCAAAGTTTGGTTTTGTTTTGTTTGAGACAGAGTCTCACTCTGTCATCTAGGCAGGAGCGCAGTGGCATGATCTTGGCTCACTGCAACCTCTGCCTCCTGGGTTCAAGTGATTCTTGTGCCTCAGCCTCCCGAGTAGCTGGGACTACAGGTGTGCACCACCATGCCCAGCTAATTTTTCTGTATTTTTAGTAGAGATGAGGTTTCGCCATGTTGACCAGGCTGGTCTCGAACTCCTGACCTCAAGTGAACCAGCTGCCTCAGCCTCCCAAAGTGGTAGGATTACAGACATGGGCCACTGCGCGCAGTCAAGATTATTCTTACATATTTTATGAATGTTGTACTCCATCTCCTCCTCCTTGCTACTTTTGTGAACAGGATTATTTTTCCATTTCTAAATTTATGTCTTTAAAATTAACATTTTAAAGCATACATTTATTTTAAACTTTAAATTCCCCCATTTAAAAAATCATTCGTCTTACTTTTTACTGACCCATATTCTTTGTAACAAAAGTGAAAAATATAGAAGAGAACTCATGATACTGGGTTACTGGATGTATTGATAGATGGAAGCATGGCTTAGCTGCCAAGGCAAAGGGAAGGATAGATCCTTCTGGGTGTACTAGCTATCATCTCACTCATCCAAACCCACAATTCAGAGCCATAGTTTAAATCTGCTGGCCCCAGATTCTCTAGATCACTGTAATATCTGTCTTTCCACCCAGCATGCTCTCATGCTCTCCAAAAGTTTCCCTAGGCTACTTAATTCTCATCTTTATAAATTCTATAAATTTCTCTCTATATTTTTTATAATGAAATATGAATAACATAAAGATATATCATTTTATATATATATATTTATAATTTTGTTTTTTCCCAGTTGTTTTCATTTTGTTTTACCTCTGAATATTTCCTCCTTTACAAATAATGTTGACATACTCACTCTGGTCTCCCCTCACCTTCATTACCCGTCATCTCCCTCCCCCCTGCCATTTACTCCCCCTTCTTGCAAATTGTGGCTTTTTTTTTCTCTTTTATGTCAATCAAGATAAGTATTTTTCTGTATGTGTTCATGTGTGTGCCAGTAATAGAAACTGATTTAAAATTCTTTTAGGGATGCCCTGACTATCTAAAAGTTGGCATTGATTTTTTTTCCCATTGTCGTGCTAGATTATAAATATTTGAAGTTATATGGCATTTCTGCTGAGGTAATTTTTTAAAGTTAACTATGACTTGATTCAGCTGAACATTTTTTTTGCAGACAAAATCTAATGCACTACTAGATAGGCATATAGCAATAGAACAATTACATTTTGTAAATATTATAAGAATAGACTGCTTCTTAATGTTTTTGAGAAAGGGCGATACGTTAAACATTAAGATCGGTAAATAGAATTTTAAATAAAATTGCTGCTTTGGTAAATTTATGTTGTAGTTTAATTGTTTACATTTGGTTTATAAACACTTCCCCTTCTCATTGCAAGTTAAAAAAAAAAAAGTTCAGAGGAATTTTTAGTAATTATTTGGACCAATAAACTCAGGTATTCTGCCATGAACAACAATACTATAGCCAAATAAGCTTTCAGGTACTCAACCACTGAACCATATTTTTGTGCATAGGAAAACTGTATATTTCTAAAACAATTTTGAAAATAAAAATGCTAATGTTGAGTTCAGCACCACTGTGCCATCATCACCAACCTTCTGATTCACAGAAGGAGCAAAGACAAGTGTGTCTGTTTATGAAATGCGTTCCTCCAGTCTAATGATACGCCACATGGAAAGGGCCACGTTAAATAAAAACAAAAGCTATTAACAGCAGACACAGTAAAGAGATTATTAATCAGTTGGTGTGTGTTGCCTCATGAGAATCACTCTTTTGTGAGAGAAAGGGTTAGCTCTTCCCTGGAACACTTCTACCTCTAGTTCTACCCTAAGTCACTACTAACTTCTAGTAAGGCTTCTAACAAGAGTTCTCTTTTTACTTTAAATATTTCTTTTTGATACATTTCTCTCCCCTCTCCATTAAAAGCAATCTAATTTGTCAAAGAAGTAGGCTAAGATCAGAGGAGAGAGGGAATATCTATTAGAGATTAAATTTACAAACTAACTTGCAATGGCAGCAGCCCAAGGCAGGAAGGATAAGCAGGAAGATTGAGCAGGGAAGGGAAGAAAATAATAATTTTTGAGCATTAATATGTGCCAGGAGATACTTTAAAAATATTTTCCCCTTTTTTATTGGTTTATCAAACACATGACGTATCTCAGTCCTTTTACAAGTACTTTTAGAATTCTCTTAAGTCTTATATTACCGTAATAAGCATGCACACAAGTTGGCTATTATTATATTTATTTAACAGGAAACTGACACACAGAAAATTTAAAGTTTAATTTGCCTAAAGTCACAGAGCTACTGAATGGCTGGATCAAAATTCAGATCCAGGCAATCTGGCCTTTCATCCTGTGCTCTGCCACCATCAAAGTGTCATATCAACCCTATAAGGTTGGCATTTATGATCTCCATTTTAGAAACGTGGATCCTGACTCAGGTTAAATAACTCAGACAGGATCAGCCTTAAACTAACTTTCTTAAACTAGCCTTAAACTAGCTTTTCTTATCCTTTCTGTCCTTACTGGTGTCCTTTCTGTCCTTACATCATTTACCCAGTCATCCAAATCTGAAACTTAGAGATAATTAGAGATTTTAGTCTTTCCAGCTGACTGAGGCTTCTCTTCATCACGTCTGCTACTATCTTAATTAGACCCTTACTATTCTGTAATCTCAAATGTGCTGTAAAGGAAGCAGGTGGGTAATAAAATGTGGGTAATAAAAAGTGAATGAGTCTGGGCATGCGGGAATGGAGAGTTGGTGGACGGGTAGGATATTGTATTGTAAGGGGCCGGCTGCAGCTCTGCTCCAGCTGTCTCTTTGCAGGCAGGAATGAGAGCTCATTGTGGACAGATCAGACTTTTCAGGAGAAACCAGAAACCTGGATTTTCATGTGAAACCTTCTAACCTTCTACTTTCTAGATTGTAGCAAAAGCCTAACAAAGTAAGTCTGCAGGCTACCAGGTTGTAATCCCTGACTATTCATTATTAAGGCCTCCTGAGCAGATTTACTTCCTCTAGTCTGATCTGGACTTCCAGCCTTTTGGCCATCCTCCCTGTACCAGCATAATCTATCCGAAGTGCAAATCAGATAGGATTTGAGGGCTGGTTGGGAGAATTAAATGCTTCTAAGAATGTAATATTCTTAGAAGAATTATTGGTACTTGGGTAAACACTCAATAAATGTTCTATAATGGCTGTAAGGTTTTCACTAAATTAAAAGCCTTGAGTGATTCCCATTTATGCTCAGGATAAGTTTTTAACATGACAGAAAAGGTCTTTATTTCTACCTTCATCTTCTGCCATTCAACCAAATATACTCAGTCTATCTGTATGTTTAAGTGTGTCAGCGTATTTCATGCCTTGCAGCTCTTCCTCCTCTGAGTACATCTGACTGGTGAACTCCTGCTATAGCCCCTTCCCCTCCAAGGTTCAGTTCAGGCATCACCTCCTCTATTAAACCTTTGATTACCCTTCCTCTTGAAGCGCTGATTTCTCCCTACTTTGTGTCTCCATAAGATCCTGAACTCCCTAAGGGCTGGAACTGTGTTTTATCAGTCTTCTTGTTCTCAGCACTTCATACAGGCATCATAGTATATATCTGCAATAAATGTTGGTTGAAAATAATACAATTAGTAAAAGTTAATGCTTGGATTTGAACCTTCACCTGACTATGAATTTCTTGCTTTTTAGACTGTGCCTCAGAGAGGAAAGAAGCTGTGGCTGCCCTTTCATTAGGGACTCAGTTTATACAGTGTCCAATCTGAGGACTTAATTGTAGCCTAGGGCATTATGATTGTAATGAGTGAATTGAATTTAGGAGAATTTTTATACTACAGGGCACTATAGTAGCATTAAGGATACTCCCTCTGAAATACAGTATGTGAAAACTAAGGTGAAATCACCAGTTGAATAATTTGTTTTACAGCCAGGTAAAGCAGTTCTATTTTCTTCCTTTAGAAGTTTGATGGTAAATGGTTGGAGATACCACATCTATTTATAAATGGCCTGAGTGCCAGATTTGTTATCTCCTTTCCCCCAGGCTTGATAAACTAAAGAATGTTGGACTTAACTATTGGTAGTGTCTCCCTTAATGAATAGAACAGTCTGGAGAAAACACACGTGAACAGGAAATTCAAGGGCACCTTGTGTTGTTTTTATCAGTCCAGGAATTCTAGACTTGCAAATTGTATCCTGTTCTTTTTCTGGCCAAAGAAAGGGCTTTAATAAAACAAAAAGAACAGTGTTAAATCCATTAAAGGAATACATTTGCAATACAATAAGTGCCAGTCATCTAGACCATTCTTTGTAATAATTTGATCACGTCTTAGTTTTGGATAATTTAAATTTTTAGAAGTCTGTGTCTTGTAAGAAGGAAATAAATTTTTCTTGTTTTTTAAACTAATCTTTGCAAAGATACTGTATAATCATGAATAAGGGTGGAATTTTTGTTTTTTCTGCAAATGTATTTCTTAAGTAACGTTTATTTCTGAAGGCTAATAGAATACCAAGTGATTCTGTATTTCTTAACCCAAATGAAATTATTATATATGAAACACACATATAATTTAAAATCTAGAACATTAGAGTTGAGTTACCATCACTTACAGACTGCCTACTGTGTGCTCAGCACTTTGCCAGGTACTATGATGCTTTCAATACAAAGATAAATAGATGGAGATTTTGCCCTTATTTGGTTTTTAAACAAGGCATACACGTATGTATAACTACAATGGGAAGAACATCGTAATCATGATAAATTATATAGTGTCTAAAAGTAATATTTCATTACTTGACATCCACTTCTGATTTTAGAGTAAAACTCATTACACCTTTTTGTGATGGAAGAAACCACATCTTCTGTTTACCTTCTTTTTTGAAGACCTCAGGTTCATAAATATTTATCTAAAATGACTTCATATGTATTTCTATACTGTTGGGTGTTTTGTTTTTTAGCCTGGGTCTCGCTCTGTTACCCAGGCTGGAGTCCAGTGGCTATGCATAGGCTTCACCATAGTGCACCACAGCCTTGAACTCCTGGGCTCAGATGACCCTCCAGTCTCAGCCTCCCAAGTAGCTGGGGCTACAGACATGTGCCACCATGCCTGGCCCTATTTTTATACTGTTAAATGCAGATAATTTCTGTTGTTTGGAATTGTTTTGAATTCCCTAACACTTCTTTATGTTTCACAAAAATTTCCTCAAAAGTTTTGCTCAATAATGTTCCTCAAAAGTTTTGCTCAATAATGTTCCTCAAAAGTTTTGTCCACCTCTGGCCCCCCAATTTGGCTTCATTCTGGGAAGGTCTGGTCAGTAGCAGACCATCTCCTACAGCCACTTTCCAGTGGGCATAGGCGCCCTAGGCAAGATAGCCATCAGCCTTGTGTGTTTTAGATTCTACCTTATCCTGATGCTATTAAACATTTAAATTGAATAACAGTTCTCTTTGTTTTGATGCCATGCTCGCCAAGCAATCTTCCGAATCTAATTTCTTGTGACTCAGTTTCTTACTGTGTAAATCAATAAACTGCCATTCTGTCTTGTATATTTGTCTTTTGTGAACTTTGTTAGGATAAAGTGGCTTCCAGAATTTGATTGCCTTGAGACACTGGCAGCTGAGGGCCAGACCTTGCCACTTGGCAGACTGAGCAGGGCAGCCTGCTCGACAAGGCCCCTTGGCAGTCAGCTCCCTCCAAGGCCACACCCCAAGTTCAACATACATCTTTCTCTCCAACTTCTGCAAGCATAACTGTGAACAGCATAATTCTGTGAGTGATGTGTTATTTCTTTGTGCTTTTTTCAAGAGGCATTATAAAAGGTTTTTTATGGTTTTCACCATTCATTTTTTGAAAGGACTATATAAGGCCTTGGACAACTAGAGTTGGGTCTTGACCTTTTGTAAAGGCAAACTTGTAAAGTGGCAAACCACTTTATAAATTTTTATTAGTTACAGATCTTCTGGACATTTTCTCTGTTCATTAATATCTTTTTGCTAGAACGAATACAAGGCAAATCAGAAATCATTCTACAATTGTAGGGTGTTGCTCTTTAATGGAACTTTTAAGGTTCCCCCCCGCCCCCGCCGCAAATATTTGTTGAAAAAGTAACAGGCAGTTGAAGAAAAGTATCCATGAACTTAAATTTTATATGCCTAGGGAATGTTCACTGGAATACTACTACAAATTGTATACCTGTCCTCCTTTTGAGGATTCAGGATGCATGTTAGCATATTAAAGAAGTTGGGAAGGCCAGGCAAGGTGGCTCGTGCCTGTAATCCCAGCACTTTGGGAGGCCAAGACAGGCAGATCACTTGAGGTCAGGAGTTTGAGACCAGCCTGGCCAACTTGGTGAAACCCCATATCTACTAAATATACAAACGTTAGCGTGCATCTGTAATCTCAGCTACTCGGGAGGCTGAGGTGGGAGAATCGCTTGAACCTGGGAGGTGGAGGTTGCAGTGAGTGGAGGTCGCACCACTGCATTCCAGCCTGGGCGACAGAGTGAAATTGTCAAAAAAAAAAAAAAAAAAAAAGGTGCTGGGAAATCTTATAGTAAGAAACTATTTAACTTTGTGTAGTCTGGGTTTCTTAAATTTACTTAAATTCCTCAATTTCCAGTCCATCTCTCTCCCACCCCAAGCCCCAATTAACAAATGTGATTTGATTTCAGAGATGTTTTCTGTGCACCATCCCTGTTTCACTTTTCCTTCTTTGACCTTTCTTTTTCTTTTTTCTTTTTTCTTTTTTTTTTTCAGTTAGAAACAGGGTCTTGCTCCATCACCCAGGCTGCAGTGCAGTGGTGCAATCACAGCTCATTGTAACCTTGAACAAGGGTTCAAGCAGTCTTCCTGCCTCATCCTCCAGAGTAGCTGAGACTACAGGTGTGCACCACCACACGCAGCTAATTTAAAAAAAAAATGTAGAGAGGAGGAGATCCCAGGCTAGTCGCAAACTCTTGGCCTCAAGTGATTTTGGCCTCACAAAGTGCTGGGATTAGAGGCATGAGCCACTGTGCCTGCCATTCTTTGACCTTTCTGCATTTGATCCTGAAACATAGAACATGAACCCAATGATTCTGAAATTTCCAAAAATGATTTGGCAGCATTGTCTTAGCAATCCAGTAAGAGCAGCTTAATCCTTAAAAATCACTTGGCTGTGATAATTCTTGAGTTTATTTTTCACTATTTATTGTTTTAAAAATAATGCTCATTATTATTAAAGCATTTAGCACAATACAAAGATTAAACTAGGTGCCTAGAATAGTATCTTACATTTGTATAAGCCATTGTGGCTTTCCTGTGTATTATCTCAGATGGCCATAGACTAGGCCTGTGAACCAAGCAGAGCAAATATTTTAAACCCTGTTTTGGGAAAAGTGACTTGAGTTAAGGGTGTTGTGGTGATTTGAATAAGACCATATGATCATTTAGCAACAAGGCTAGGATTAGATCTTTTAATTTTTGACTTCTACCTTCTGTAATTTCTTTTTCCACAGTTGCTTATTAGCCAATCTTTGTAGAGTACTTTACTATTGGCTAATTCTTTCAACTACTCCTACTGCGCCCCCTCCCTCCCCCCAGTCAATAGGTTGTCTCATTCATTCATTCATGGCTACTCTGAGTCAGATGTAGTGGGGTTGTGGTGTTTTGAAAAATGAATCAGAAAGAGTTCTTACTTGGAGGTGTTCCTGGTTTGGTGGAATAACTTTTAGGGTTGAATTTTTCTTAGGAGTGATAAGCACCGGTACCTGACTACAAATGTTAGAGAATATGCACCAAAAAAATGAGAGATGTGATGTCTCTTCTGGTAGAGCATGTTAGAGAAGTCACCACGGTAAGACTTCAGCTCAACTGGGCCATAAGGGATCAGCAGATTTCCTGCAGAGACAGTGGTGGATATCAGTGGTGGGTATAAGTGCTTTAGGGATAGGCCATGCAAGAGCTTGGAGGCATGAAGGAGCTGGGTATGTTGGGAAAAGAATGAGTGGTGAGGAAGAGCATCAGATAAGGATTGAAAAGATTAAAAGTAACAGATAAGGATAGCAAGTTAGAGTCCTGACTCCACATCACACTAGCTGTGTGACTGCTCCAAACTTCAGTTCCCTACTTTGCAGGGCTGTTACGAGGATGAAATGCAATCATGCATGGCAAGTGCCTCTATCTTAAATCCTCAGGAGAAAAAAAAAGGGGAAATCAGTGAAGAAAATATCATAAAGTTCCTGAAATATAACCACACTCAGTGAATGTGAGTTGTTCTTATTTATTATGTTTAGCTAATTTGACTTGCAGTAAGGCAATGAGGAGCCATGACTGATTCTAAACAAGTGAGACGATCAGCTTCTTGTTTAAAGTAGTCAGCAGAGGAACAAATTTATAATGCCAAAATAATCGATGCAGTTTTAGACATAATGATTCTCAGGCTCAAGCAGTACATTGAGGTATAAACCCCTAACAGGACAACAGTAGAACTGGGGGGTTTGCCATAGATACTTGTTTGCTTTCAACCTATACTTGACTTGCTTGACATCTTTTGGTTCATTCCATCAACCCTGGAATCTAGTCCACTTCAGGTCCACATCCAGGGCTCTGTATCTTCATGTAATTAAAGCAAGATGGATGTTGGGGCATAGGTGGCAGGTTTGGGGAATACTTTTCAATTAAGAATGCTTTGGAATGGTCACTCTTGGCAAGCTGTGTCTTCTTTGGACTGATCTGTTATGATCTTCATCTAGATAAGCAAAGCCTCTTTAATGTATGAACTGCTCTAGTCTTTTTATCCAGATATGGCCATGGTAGGCAAGTCTCTTAGGGCCAGTGCCCACCTGCCGCAGACACCAGAGTTCAGTCTTTCCCCTGTCAAGTGGCCATTTTGCCACACTCCTTATCTAATAGTCCAGATTATCTTCTTTGAACCAGTACTTCGATTGTTGGCCCAGTGATCTCTAAAAGTTGGCACTGGAATGCCTTGAAGCAGACATCCATCATCCAGTTAAGGCCACAGAGCTTCCCTGTTGTTACCTGGCTTCACACATTTCTGTTTCCTTCTTGGTTCCTATAGGCATTTGAGTTTCATTTGAAAATGCAATGGGCTGCACAATCTGGAGAAGTATACTATACCTTGTTATAGCACTTTTTGGAATGACCCAGAATTCAGAATGAAATGGGGCAGCTATGAGCCCCATCCTAAGGGGCCTGTTTCTAAAAGTAGTTTCCCCCTACAATATATGTAAATATTGCTTTAGGCTGGTGTTTATATGCATATTTGATACAACACTTCATGTTTCATAGAATTCATAAGGCAGAAGCTACTTCTTACTATTTAACTAAACTGCAGTAACTCTTAGGAGACTGACATTTATCAGGGACATAACTATTAGCACTATCACATAGATTTTATTTAGTAATGAAATGACAAAATAGATGGAACTTTTCTTGTTTTGAATGCTTGTTGAATGTGACCTTTGTATATAAACGTGTCTATATTATATATGAATGCCATCATTTCTTTGCTGTCATTAACTCCTGGTTTTGCCACCACAATATGAATTTCTCTTGCTTTGGAAATAGTGCTTTTCTTTCTTCCCTAGTTTTGTATTATTTATCATGTGAAATACTTGGCTGTGTTAACTGTTAAGGTAGAATTTTTCTTAGTTGAAATTAAATAGTTCCAGAGTTTATTATAAAAGATAGCTTTTTTTCCCACTGAATAATTTGTCTTTCTATGTTGTTTCAGTTTCTGTTACTATGGCAATGACGGCAGGGACTACAACAACCTTTCCTATGAGCAACCATACCCGGGAAAGAGTGACTGTAGCCAAGCTCACATTGGAGAATTTTTATAGCAACCTAATTTTACAGCATGAAGAGAGAGAAACCAGGTATAGTAAGGGCTAATCAAAACTTTTTTTTAGTTAAATAAGCTGTTGTGCTGTGAGTGGAATAGAAACTTGTTTTCCGTGAATAATATGAATATTATGGATCCCTGCATGCTGTTTTTAAGTTTCCTGTACTGACAGTGCACATAAACATGTGTTTTATTTTCACAGAGTAGTTTCCTGAGGTGCCCCAAGTCTTGTGTATCTATATAACCATATCACATGTCAATTACGTTTTCAACAAACCTTTTCCAAACAGGAAATTATGATATGTTTTTACATTTTCTTTTAAAGGGGTGCCTGGCTGGGTGTGGTGTGACTCATGCCTATAATCCCAGCACTTTGGGAGGCCGAGGCTGAGGTTAGGAGTTCAAGACCAGCCTGGCCAAAATGGTGAAACCCTACTGAAAATACAAAAAATTAGCTGGGTGTGGTGGCAGGTGCCTGTAATTCCAGCTACTCAGGAGGCTGAGGCAGGAGAATTGCTTGAAGGTTGCAGTGAGCCAACACTGCAGTGAGCAAAGATTGTACCACTGCACTCCAGCCTGGGCAACAGAGTGAGACTCAAAAAGGATGCTTTATGAATGACTGACTTTACTCCAAAACCTTTTACAGTGTTGTGTGCATATCGGTGGGAATAGAAGAATAAAAAAAGAATGACATGTTATTTTGCCTTTAGAAAACTTACAGTAAAGGAGATAATACACATAAATATTACATGAAAGAGTGAAGAATATTAAGATAAGTACAAGGAAGGGAGAATGTGCTTTTGTCTAGGCAACTGGGAAAGCTTTGTAAATAGTGGTGGCATTTAAACAGGGCTCTAAAGGAAGAAAACTATTTATACATACATAAAAGGAAGGAGACAGAGGCAAAAGAGCAGGAGGGAAGGATATTAGAGACAGAAGAAATCACCAGGTCAGGCAGTGACCAATTTGGCTCAAGCACAGGATGTGCTAGATTTCAACATCCTGGGAGCCTTGGATTCTTTGTTAATGTAGCTCTCTTCATGGTAGTGGAGAACCTTGGATGTTTTTGAGCAGAAGAATCAAATGAAAACAAGTGTTTCTCTGGAAGGGAACTTTAGTTGTGATACAGAGAATAGTTTGGGGTCAGGGTGGGAATTAGAAACAGGAAAGGCTAGTGATATAGTCCAGGTAAATGGAAAGAAGGCTTGAATTAGAATCGTGACAACAGAGAATTGACAAGAAAAATTGACAAAATGTGGCTACTAGCCAGATATGCAATGTGAGGGAAATAAGTCAATGTTGCCTCTGAAATTTCATGCCTGGGCAAACTGAGAGTGGTACAGTTTAAATGAAATAGAGAGGAAGAGTCTAATTTAATTTTGGACGGATTTAACTGCAGATTAGATACAGGTACGGGGAGAATTAGTGAACTGGAAAATAATTCAGGAAACATAATTCCTAAAATAGGAATATGCAAAAGAGAGTTGAGAAACACAGAGAATCATGAGAAAAGCTGACATATCTCTAAAAGTTTTGAAAGGGAGGAGAGGAACGAGGATGGAGCAGAGGCAAACAAATAAAAAAAAGAGCATCAGCAGAAATTCTAAAAGGTTCCATTTAGGCAGAAGGAAAGGGATCACAAATGGAAGATCTAAATGGTAAGTAGGTGGATAAATCTCAACAAAAATTCTATAAAGCAACAGAAATAATAGCGATAATGTCTTACACATTAAAAAATAGAATTATAATATTTTCCAACAGCAAAATATAATTCAGGAAAGAAGTAATTAGAATGATGTTAGTAGAAAGGGCATAGAGATTATTCAGAGTTTGACAAATTATGTTGTAATTTCTAGAGTAACCATAAAATGATAAAAATAGAGTTTGTAATTTCCAGACTAGCAGAAGGAAAAAATTGGACTGAGAAAAAAAAAAGTCAGTTCAAAAGAATGCAAGAGAGAAAGAAAAACTGAAATACCAAAAATGGAAAAAATGAAATACCAAAATAAAAAGTGCAAGATAAGTTAGAAATAAATATAAATATATCAATAATTAAATGAATGATAAGGTAATTAAAGTCTCTGGAAGTGATCATATCATCCTGGGAGAGTGAATAAAGTAGAAGAGAACCAAGGAAGAAAAAGCAGGCACTTAAAAAAAATTCCTCAGAATTTCAAAGGTTCATTGTCTTTACTTGCTGCAGTGTTAAAGTAATTCAGTTCGCTATTTCCAAATAAAGGAAAGTAACAATAAAATTATCTGCGTTATTAAAAAAAAAAAGTTGTCTCAGCTTGGTGCCAGTGGAAGTCAAACAATCAGCTCATATTTTCTAAAAGCTTATACTTTGAGAAAATATGTGTTGTATTTTTAAGGCTTAACTAATTGGAGAAATGCATAAGCCCAATAAATTTCTAATCAGAGCAAAGCGTAAGAGCATTTTAGGTGGAAAACTATTTTTAAAAAAGGTACAACAGAAATCATGGATCTTCCTGTTTAGATATGGTAGAAATGGATAAAAGTTACTGTATCTCTTCCAGAACGAGGAATGATTTCATGAAGTGTTAGTCTTGGCAATAACTGAGGAAAGGGACAGTGGAAATTCAGCAGAAGAATAAAGTTGCTTATATGTTGATAGCTCCTCCCAGAATAATGGTCCTCTTACTCTCCGGATTCTTTCTACAGAGGAGAAAACTGAAAATCATTCAACAAGCAGCACTGAAGTGCCTAGGGGTAGGTGATGGCAGCACGGACGCTGATGTTAGGAAATTATTCTCATCTAAGGGTCGGGGCCTAGGGGAAATAATGCATAAACAAAAGATACAAATCAGTGTAATAAGCACCAAGGTAGGTGCCTATGACAAGCACTGAGGAAACATGTGATGGAGGATATGCTCTTAGGCCTCATCCTCTCCAGTGGGGTGCTGATGTATCAACAGGCTTTAAATGTTACAGATCTTCTGTGAGAAGGAAAAATAAGTGATCTTAATGATGGTTTAGGAAAAAACTTACCTTTGGACATGTAGCCATGAGTAACAAATATCAAAAAAGTTGTGAGAGGGTTTCAGTCCTTAACCCTTATACCCATTCAGTTAAATCCTGAAAAGTTACTGTTATTCTGACACACTCCAAAACTAATTAGGAGTTCTACTAGGTTTATATTTAGGGAAAAGCAATACAATAGAAATAGAATACTAATATTCACTTGGAAATGAGTTGCAAAATGTGTTCCACAACCATTTCTGTAGTTTTAGCTACTTCATCCATACTGCCCCTACCTCAAATGCTTAGCTTAACTAACTTCAAGGGTGCTGTTTAAAAAAAAAATGAGTAACTGAACCTGGCTGTACCTAGAAAAGCAAATGTTCTGGTAGCTAGTGGGTTTCTTTTTTTTAAATATTTATTTATTTATTTATTTATTTATTTATTTATTTATTTTGAGACAGAGTCTCGCTCTGTCAACCAGAGCAGTGTGCAGGAGTTTAGTGGCACGATCTTGGCTCACAGCCTCTGCCTCCTGGGTTCAAGCAATTCTTCTGTCTCAGCCTCCCAAGTAGCTGGGACTACAGGCGCCCACCACCACGCCCGGCTAATTTTTTTTGTAGTTTTAGTAGACACAGGGTTTCACAGTGTTAGCCAAGATGGTCTCTATCTCCTGACCTCGTGATCCACCACCTTGGCCTCCCAAAGTGCTGGGATTACAGGTGTGAGCCACCGTGCCTGGCCACTAGTGGGTTTTTACAAATACACATGTATGACTTCCCAATTTTCAAATAATACAATAAAATAAATGCAATTGCATTGAACATTTTTCCTTGATAAATTAAGGAAAACTGAGCTTAGAGTTTAAGTGAGAGAGTTAGCCAAGCTCATTTAGCTAGTAAGTGTTAGAACCAGGGATATCTACCTTAAAATTTTATACTTTTAGTCATTATAGTCATCTTTTTGTATTTCTAATATAAGCATTGAGAAATATTAATGATATTCGTGGATTGAACATTAAATAGCAGAGTTTTCCATATTAGAACATCAGTCATTGCCAACATTTCATTTAGGCAGGAGAGTGAAGTAAGCTTTAGAAGTAAAGTATTCATTTGGCCATATGAGAAAGCAAAATCTGGGTTTGTTTTTTGAGAAAGAAAACTATTCTTAGTGATTATCTTGATCCAACTTGAAAGACTTTTTTTTTTTTTTTTTTTTTTTTTAAGCCTAGCAAGCTGAAGTGGTTAACTTGAATAAATAAATGTATATTTCTTAAGTGGGAATAGTTAGGAATGTGTTTAAAATTTAAATTATTTTTTTTCCTTTGAAAAGGCAGAAGAAACTAGAAGTGGCCATGGAAGAAGAAGGATTAGCAGATGAAGAGGTAATGTCATTACCTATAGTTACTGTACAAAAGCACCCCCAGTGACTTTTCATTCATTTGACATCAGCTATTTTATAACTTAAATAATGTGCATTTTATCATTTGAATATGGGCTTCTTACTTTGTTGCTGTCATGGATATCTTTTATTGATATCTTTAGAAAGAGGCAGGTTTTCTTTTTTTTTTCTTTTTAATTCCAAGAACACATATTCAGAGAACATTGCCTACTGTATTTTAGGTGTGTGGAACAAGAAAGGCAAGCTACAGGAGAAATCAACCAATTGCCAATTCTTCTAAAAATTTTTTCTAAATACTCTTTTAAAGCTATCTATTTCTCTAGTTCAGTGCTATTACCATAGTTTAAACTACTATATATTTTAACCTGAAAAATAACTGTCCCCAACTAGTCTCCCCATTTCCCACCCCCAGTTTTTCTGTGTACTGCAGCTAGAGTAATCGGTCTAAAAATAGATTTGATCACATCACTGTTTTGCTTAATAACCCTTCACTGGCTCCCTTATCTCGGGATATGGGCAAGCTCTTTAACATTGGTATACACGACCCTTGACTAGCTGGCCTCTGCTTCTCTCTCTCTAGCCTCACTTCTTGTCACCCACCCCCCATGCTGACAAGTATGAATTTCTTTGATGTCCCTTGTCTTGCCTGTGGACCTTTTCACATGCTCTTTCTGCTGCTTGGAACTCTTCCTTACTCCTACCCAACTCCCATTATTCTTAAGACTCTTTAGTAGCTGGGCATGGTGGTGCATGCCTGTAGTCCTAGCTACTTGGTAGGGTAGAGGTGGGAGGATCACCTGAGCCTGGGAGTTTGAAGTTGCCATGAGCTATGATACATCATTTCACCCCAGCCTGGGCAAAGAAGCAGCTTTAGGCCTCACTTCAGGCATCACTTCCACTGGGAAATCTTCCTTAACCTCTCAAGGTACCTTCTGTATTCTACTGTTCCTATCCCCATGGGAGCCTTAAAATACAGTCTTCCCAAAGAGTAGACACTGTAACGTCTTGTTGAGCATTACATCTCCACAGCTGTCTGGGAGAGCTAAAACAAATATTTGGTGAATAAACGAATAATGGCTTTTGCCCTCAAGGAGTTTTACATTAGGAGAGGGAGAGTGAGTGTGTGTGTGTAAAACTACGTACGCATGATAGAATGTGGTGAACTTTGGAAATATAGAGAAGATTTTTCCTCTAATTCAGAGGATCAGAAAAGGTTTCATAGAAGAAGTAACAATTGATTTGAATTGTAAAGAATGGGTAGAATTTACATTAGAGGTAAGAGGTGTGTACAAAATAATACGTATACAGAATAATGAGTTTACATTTGAGCTATAAAGGGTGCAACAAAAGGAAATAGCGAAGTAGTTTCCTTTTATTTTTTAATTAATTTATTTTATTTAATTATTTAATTAATTTATTTAATTTCCTTTTATTCCTTTTCCTTTTCCGAAGTTGATAGCACACCATGGAAAGCTAGGTTTAGAATAGTTTACTAAAAATGGTATGCTTTAGTACTAGGCAATAGGGAGTCACAACCTAGATTGATTAGTTTAACATGCTGAGTGCAGTGGCATACACCTGTAATCCCAGCACTTTGGGAGGCCACGATAGGAGAATCACTTAAGCCCAGGAGTTCAAGATCAGCCTGGGAAATATAGTAAGACCTGTTCTCTACAAAAAATTTTAAAA
The DNA here is from genome assembly GCF_007565055.1 of Rhinopithecus roxellana. NCBI lineage: Eukaryota > Metazoa > Chordata > Mammalia > Primates > Cercopithecidae > Rhinopithecus > Rhinopithecus roxellana. The sequence continues at coordinate 134,776,944 of NC_044558.1, forward strand.
ATTGGCCGGGCGCGGTGGCTCAAGCCTGTAATCCCAGCACTTTGGGAGGCCGAGACAGGTGGATCACGAGGTCAGGTGATCGAGACCATCCTGGCTGACATGGTGAAACCCCGTCTCTACTAAAAAATACAAAAAAAACTAGCTGGGCGAGGTGGCGGGCGCCTGTAGTCCCGGCTACTCGGGAGGCTGAGGCAGGAGAATGGCGTGAACCCGGGAGGCGGAGCTTGCAGTGAGCCGAGATCGCGCCACTGCACTCCAGCCTGGGCGACAGAGCAAGACTTCGTCTCAAAAAAAAAAATTTTTTTTTAAAAAATTAAGCATGGTGTCCTATGTATGTAGTCCCAGCTACTCAGGAGGCTCAGATGGGAGGATCACTTGAGCTTAGAAGGTGGAGGCTGCGGTGAGCTGAGATCATGCCATTGCACTCCAGCCTGGTTGACAGAGTGAGAGACTGTCTCAAAAAAAAAAAAAAAAAAAAAAAAAAGTTTCTGTATTTAAAGAGTAGACCATCATCAAATGATTAATTGAAATCAAATCAGTATCTAATCTTCCCTGTACCTTTCCTAGGACTGTACCTGTTCCTTATAGTTGCAATGTTTAAATCAAATACAGTGTTTTATGATTTATACTAAAGGTGGTAACTTTGCTAATCAGTTGACTCAATCTAGAAAACTCAAATGTTTTTACATTTAAAATTATCTATTACTATTTACATAACATTAATATTTTAAAAGCTCATTTATGTCCTTTAAATTTTAGTGAGAAAGGTAGTGACTTAAATCTGTATTCCAATCTGTAGAGAAAAAATAAGACTGAGCATATCTTTCCTCATTTTAAAATTAGAATTATAAATTTCTTATAATTAATAACCATATAATTGCATTTATATATTATACATCATTATATTGATACAGAAATCTTAAATATCAGATCTTAATTTGAAGTGTAGGGAAGAGACCGCTAAAACAGATGCCCAAGCATTAAGCAGGCGACAGAAGTGAGACAAGCTGGCCAGGTTAGTTTCATAGTGGCATCTAGGGTTATATATTCTTTTGATCCAGATATACTTTGTTTCCATATTCAACTTATATGATTTTTTTGCTTCCACAAAGAAATATATTAATATTTTTCCTTTTTAAAAAATATTTATTATTTTCTTAAATATTGATCCTCACAGTTTATCTGTTGGCAAAGACATGCCACTTTTCACATTGCTGTAATAAGAGTCCCAGCCCACTTGGACATGTCTCCTGTGGACTGGCATCAGTGGTGGGGACTGACAAATTAGGGAACCAAGGCTCATCTAAAGGGGATTGCTACCATTGGCCCCTGTGGCCAAGGCCCTGTTTTTCCAGAGAAGCTGTTAATCTGGATTTTTTTGCGGAATAACCAATCACCTGTTTTTGAAAAACAACTTGCAGTCCAAATCAAATATATCTGTAGGCTGAATATAGTTTGTCGCTTCCTGTTTGCAACTTCTGGTCTGCATCAGCAAGTGGTAACTACATTTATATAGCTATTTTCTCTAATTTTTCTGGATAACTTGTAGAAAATAGGAGATGATTTTTCCATAAAAAGTCAGTGGCCCATAATTCCAGTTTATAAAACTTCTAATATTTTTCTGTAAAAATGTTTTTAATTCCACAAGTGCTTATTATTAGGCCCCATGCTAGAGCCTGGATTATATCAAATTCTATAAAATAGACAAGCTCTCTCAACCTTAATATAAAGTATGTTACAGCATCTTTATATGGGGTGGGCTTGATAAAAAATAAAATTGTTTCATAAAAATAAAATAGATGAAGTTGCTAGCTGAACGCTTTTACATCTGAAAACTTTGTATGCATGTCTGTCTTACACAAATACTGGCCACCCTACAGATCGAGTTTGAGGAGCACCTATATAAAAAGGAAGGGAGAAAGGAAGAAAATTACTTTCTAGTTTCATCTCACTTAAGAAAATCCCATCCAACATGGATTGTTATTTAACAAAAAACTAAATAGGCAAATTCAAGCTATAAAAGAGAGTCATGAAATGTTAAGCTGTCCACAGATTTTTGTTGTCTTCTTTGAAGAGGAAAGGAGTGATTACCACAAGGATACTTTTTGTCTTTCAAGGCTACTTAATCTATACAGATTGTGAGTAAATATATCAACAGGCTTTTTCACCGATTTTTTTTTTTTTTTTTAACATGAATTTGCTTCAGCTACCTCTGGACTGCAACACTAATTCTAAGACAAAAATCATGGAATCGATTTTTTAAAAATAATGTAACAATGTTATAGGTGATGCTCATTTTTATAGAATTATGTGTTCCATACACTTGTGACTCTCTCTTTTTGCTATTAAATGGCTGTGGCCAAAACCACATAAATTGTTTGAGTGCTGCATTATACAAACTAGTAGACAATTTATGAAACTGTATAGTGAGGTCATCTTTTCCATTCAGATTAGGCAGGATTTCTGCAACTATATCCAACTGTACTGTTTTATAATCTATAAAGGGAGAGATTCAAAATATCTTTCAAAATTCTTATGCTTATTCATTTATGTAATTAAAAAACCCTCCTCAGCACTTCTTTAAAGGACATGATACTAAAATTCGTATACGTATTCATTTATGTAATTAAAAAACCCTCCTCAGCACTTCTTTAAAGGACATGATACTATAGCGCCGCCAAGTGGCCTTTTAAAAATTAGTCTTAAAATTTTAAATCAGATACTTTTTGGAGCTATCTTTTGTTTTACTAGTAATTTATTTTATTATTCAAAAGGTATTTTTGAATACCTGTGTGCAAAGAAAGGTATTTGTTATTGCATTTATGTAAAAAGCAGCAAAAAATAGTCTTCACTATTGTTTTAGGCCACATTTGTTTTCTTAATTATATCAATGTAATTTTAGCTCCGTGAAAATGATATTTAAGTAGCTTCCCTTAAAGAAAGCAGGGATTTGCCACTGTTGTTATTTCAGGATATATATATACACATACACACACACACACATATTTTTGACATGGAGTTTCGCTCTTGTCACCCAGGCTGGAGTGCAACAGCGGGATCTTGGCTCACCGCAACTTCCGCCTCCCGGGTTCAAGCGATTCTCCTGCCTCAGCCTCCTGAATACAGTTGCATGCCACCACGCCAGCTGATTTTTGTATTTTTAGTAGAGACGAGGTTTCACCATGTTGGCCAGGATGGTCTCGATCTCCTGACCTGGTGATCCACCCACCTCGGCCTCCCAAAGTCCTGGGATTACAGGCGTGAGCCACCGTGCCAGGCTTATTGCCTCACTTCTTAATGAAAAAAATTATATTTCATTGTTGCTTGCTTACTTTTTCCATAGTACCATTGTATTTTATACTCAATATCAGATGTGGAAAAAGACATTAAAGACATTAAAAAAAGACATTAGGCAAAGCCTGTTAATTTATGTGCTTGATTTTTATCTTCATTACTGTCATAATTTACCCATTGGTGTGCCTTAGTGTATAACTTCATTTAGCTGTTTGAAGACATTTCTTGATTTTATCTTCTTAGATGAACTTTGTTAGAAGTATCAGAATTCCATTGCATTGATAATACATGTTTACATACATATTTCTAATTAATAGCTCACCTAACCCTTTTAAAAACAGATATACACAGGAGTAGGGAGAGGCTATACCATGAGCTGCATTTAGAAGCAGTGTTTCTAAGCTGTTATTGTCATTTTGACTTGTCTGTGCCTCCGAACTGAACCACTAACAGCTTGACAGGATTCAGTTGAAGATGAACAGGAGTTAAATTTTTTCACGGATACTGTCTCTTTTCCACTTAGTGTTTCCTCTACTAGGAGCTAACTGTGTCAAAAAACAGAATTTTGATTGGTGAGGGGGAAAAAATGAAGTTTAGAATAATAAAATAAATGCCTGTTCGAAATGTAACCTTCAGGTATTTCACAGTGTTGCTTATTAATGGAAGTTATTTTTTGTGGTCTTTGTAGAATCAGTTATAAAATTACTGACTTGGATATTTTAATGACTTCTTCTTGTAATTGTTTTTGCAATTTTATATTTTCAGGAAGTTGTATGCCAGTTCTCAAGCAGTTTATTAAAATTTGCCCAAGAGTAAATTCTATCACAAGTAAATCTTTTTGGAAACACTACCATTATGTTGTTACTTTATTGTCACAAGTCTCAGTAGTTGTGAAAGAGCAACCTTGGAAGTTAAGAGATTGAAGCAAAGCAGATTTCTTGACAGAATAAAAATCAGTATCCGAATACTATTAACATTTCCTAACATTTAATTTTTATTTATGGAATTAAGTTACCATATAGATGAAAGAATAAGTTATACTATATATAGACAAATATGATGGACTAGATTACATATTTAATGGCATCCACTTCAAGAGTAAAGATTTATTGATTGTTAAAAATTTTTTAAAGTTTCCTTAAAATGTTTTAGCCTAATAGTATATTACGTTAGTGCTATCATTTATTTTTATGTGCATCATCTTTTAATACTAGAAGCTCCTTCAAAACAACCTGATTATAAAATCATCCTTTTAAATTGTCTTTTTTTTTGATAGAAAAAGTTACGTCGATCACAACACGCTCGAAAAGAAACAGAGTTCTTACGGCTCAAAAGGACCAGACTTGGCTTGGATGACTTTGAGTCTCTGAAAGTTATAGGAAGAGGAGCTTTTGGAGAGGTGTGCTTGTTTTTAAAAGTCATTACTGCTGCAAATATGTATCTTAAGATAATTTAAAATGTGTGTTAAAATATAATTCGTGGCTGGGTGCAGTGGCTCACGCTTGTAATCCCAACACTTTGGGAGGCTGAGGTGGGTGGATCACCTGAGGTCAGGAGTTCGAGACCAGCCTGGTCAGTGAAACCGCGTCTCTACTGAAAATACAAAAATTACCTAGGCGTGGTGGTGGGTGCCTGTCATCATCCCAGCTACTTGGGAGGCTGAGGCAGGAGAATCACTTGAACCCAGGAGGCGGAAGTTGCAGTGAGCTGAGATCCCACCATTGCACTCCATCCTGGGCGACATGAGTGAAACTCCGTCTCAAAAAATATATATATATCTTGAAATGCCAACACTGGCAAATTCCTGCTTTCTTTAAGGGAAGCTGCTTTTCATTCCTGAACAAATAGTAGTGACTATTTAACATTTATAATATATGTTTTTATATTTTAGGTGCGGTTGGTCCAGAAGAAAGATACAGGCCATATCTATGCAATGAAGATATTGAGAAAGGCTGATATGCTTGAAAAAGAGCAGGTATGAGTTCTTTAACACATGTAATATAAAGGAGCATCCACTGACGAGGTGTTAAGAGTGTTTATATTAGAATTTTTAAGAAGCAATTTACACATCTTACTACAAAAGCTATTAACTTTTTGGTAGCCTGTTTTAGTGTTTCTCAATTCTTTTAAGGTTTCTTCCAAGTTTATAATCTATGTATTAGTCTGCTTAGACTTCCATAACAGAACACAACAGGCTGATTAGCTTAAACAACAGAAACTTATTTTCTCACAGTTTTGGAGGCTACAAGTCAAAAATGAAAGTTCGGGCAGGTTTTGGTTTCTGGTGAGGCCTCTCGCTGGCTTGCAGATGGCCACCTTTCACTAAGTTTTCACATGGCCTTTCCTTGGTGTGTGCGGGGACACACACTCCTGTGAGAACTCTCTGGTGTCTCTTCTTTTAAGGACACTAATTCCACCCTTATGACCTCATTTAACCTTAATTAATTCCCTAAGGGTCCATCTCCAAATACAGGCTCGATGGAGATTAAAGCTTTACTCTATGAATTTTGTAGATGCATGAACATTCAGTCCGTACCTCCTGAAATACCTTCTTTTCTGACTACAGTGAAAATAAAGGACAGTTCTTGGCTCCCAGAATCCCTATCATATATCAGATAATCAAAACTAGTCTCCTGGAAATTTGCTGATTTTACGTATCTCTAAAATCTGTAACTTTATAAATATTCTTGGCTCTCTCCATGTTTCCTGTGCCTTAATGCAGTTACAGGGGGTGTCTTCGAGTAAAGGAGGGATAGCTTTTTGAAGATTTAAGGAGGGAAATTGTGAAATGGTCATTTTCAGGTGTGGGAGAGCAGACCTGGTAAAGAAATGCAATTGAAGGCTTATTGAGATTTGCAGTCCTGAATTTAAAGTGAAACCCATTGGCATAGTTGGGTGATTTTTCACCCTAGTTTCAGTTAGGGTAAAAAGGTAATAGGAACTATCTGGAGACAGGGTTATAGGGGATTTTGTGATGACAGGCTATGATTCTCCAGAGGGAAGAGGTTTGGAAGGCAAGGAAGGTTGAGATGTTGAGTTGGATTAGAGAACTGTAGATAATGATGGGAATAAGGATGCAGGTAAAGATGCATAGGCTCAGAGACAAGGAGGTCAACAAGAATCTAACTTAGCCATAATGGGATTAGTCTTACTAGGATATAATAGGAAGGACAGAAAGAAGCAGTTAGTTCCAGCTGTAGTGTAGATACCAGCTACATGTGGCTGCTGGGCACAAATTGAGATATCCAGCAAATAAGACTTGGTACAAAAAAAAAAACCCATAAAATATTTCAATGATTTTTATATTGATTACATACTGAAGTGATAATATATGGATATATTAGGTTACATAAACTATATTATTAAAAATAATTTCACTCTGTATGTGGCTTCTAGAAAATTTAAAAATTACATATATGACTTGCGTTACATCTGTACTGGACAGCCCTTGGTCTAGAATATTTTGTGGGAAGTTAAGGAGCCTCTGGACCACTGCTCTTTCCTGCGGGGAGGTGGGGGGCGGAAATCTCACTGTAGCCCAACGTTTAGTTGCTTTTGCATTTTGGGGTTTTTACCCCTGTATAAATTAATTTGCATTTGTTACCACTGTGTTTTGTCTTAGAAAGCTTTTTTCTACTCAATTCTAATACAGCAGTATTTTAACTTTTATCACATTTATTTTAATGCAAACCACCCCCGCAAAATTAAGTAGCAACTAATCTCCCCACTATTGTTGTACCAGATTACCACAGGTCATACTTTCCAACCTTTGGATCCTGTTTCGGAAAGAGATCCTGTAATTTGGCTTTAAACCATTTAAAAATAATCAAGTCATGTTTATGTTGTAGCTGTTTTCCTTACATACCAGATGCAACACCAAAGTTTAGGGCTTTTCCTTACCACCTTAAATTGCTTCATGAAAGGTAATAGTTAGGCACTCTTGCTACCACTTTTCACTTAATGAAACAGATCCATAGAAATTATAAAGTATTTTCATGCCAGAAAACAAGTTCTTACTCCTCAACTCTTATGCTTTGATCTCAGAATATTTACTGCACTAGGAGTAATTCCAAATATGACACTTTAAGCAGATCATATTTTATTATCATGAAACGGTTTACAAATGTATGTTCTCGTGTGCTTTGGACCAGAGATTATAATGTTTCACAGTGAAAATAGCAAAAGCATAAATCAGATCTTCTTATTAACTTTTGGAAAAAGTGTGTAAATATATTAATGCAAAAGCTTCTGCAAACTGACCAGTTCTACAAACCCCATAAATTATCCAGTTTATAAAATTTTCCAGTCTATAACATTTTCACATAATAGTATCTCTAGTAATTATGTGTCCGAGAAATCAGTGGCAAAATCCCCAAAAGTTACACGAATTTGCTGTAGCTAGCATTTATAGATATGATAGAGGTTTTATATTATAATACTAAATATAATATAAAGTCACTATAATTGTCACTATTTCTTAAAAAACACCAAATAATGATCAAGCTGGGACCTTTGTTTAACAATTAAAAATAGTTTGCTATTTTAACCAACCTTGGCTTTGCTATACCAATTTACAGGGCATTGCTTACTCCTTTTTTTTTTTTTTTGAGATGGAGTCTCATTCTATCACCAGGCTGGAGTGCAGTGATGCGATCTCAGCTCACTGCATCCTCCGCCTACCAGGTTCAAGCGATTCTCCTGCCTCAGCCTCCCGAGTAGCTGGGACTACAGGCGCATGTCCACCACGCCCGGCTGATTTTTTGTATTTTTAGTAGAGACGGGGTTTCACTGTTTTAGCCAGGATGGTCTCGATCTCCTGACCTCGTGATCCGCCCGCCTTGGCCTCCCAAAGTGCTGGGATTACAGGCGTGAGCCGCTGCGCCCAGCCCGGCTTACTACTTTTAACTTTAAAAGTCACACTATGACTTTTATATGACAAAGCCAGGATCCTAGGCTGGGTAGAGATTCTGGTTAAAAAGTTGTTAGACTGATTCTTGCTCTACCTCAGAGGCCTTAGCCTCACATAATATACCTGTTGACCTCACCTTTTTAGACCTAAAGATATAAGCTAAAATAAACTATTTCTTGAGGTTCTCCATATTTGATGAGAATATGATCTTTCATATATGAATCAAATCTTCTGAAATTCCATCTTTTCTTCATTATTATGGATGGATAAGTGTAAGAGATGAGTTTGACAAATGTGTGATGTGTTTATGATTTTTTTTTTCAAAAATATATTCATCTAGGTGGCCCATATCCGAGCAGAAAGAGATATTTTGGTAGAAGCAGATGGTGCCTGGGTGGTGAAGATGTTTTACAGTTTTCAGGATAAGAGGAATCTTTATCTAATCATGGAATTTCTCCCTGGAGGTAAAAGCAAACATTGTATCAATGACAGACTGATACAAGCACATCTTTATATGCAATAATAATTTTATTGGTGAGGTTTACTTTTATATTCCTTGCTCTGAGGCTTTACAGTGTCATAGTTTAAAAATATTTACTATCATATTGATGCTCATTTTTACCACAAACAGATTATTTTAAAGGAATGATAAAGTTAGCACATTTTAAATATTACCGTTCTGGGTTCACTGATTGTTAGTGAAGTTATGTTAGTTTATTTTGTGTTGTTACAAAAAAAAAATACCGGAGACTGTGTAATTTATAAAGAAAAGAGGTTTAATCATTGCTCAACAAAGAGGGCAAGGGGAAAAGAATGGCAATGGAGGGCAAAGAATACTTGTTTTTTTGTTTGTTTTGTTTTGCTTTTAATTTTTATTTTTTGAGATGAAGTCTCGCTCTGTTGCCTAGGCTGGAGTGCATTGGTATGATTTTGGCTCTCTGCAACCTCTGCCTCCCTGGTTCAAGCGATTCTCCTGCGTCAGCCTCCTGAGTAGCTGGGATTACAGGCGCCTGCCACCATGCCCAGCTAATTTTTTTGTATTTAGTCGAGACGAGGTTTCACCATATTGACCAGGCTGGTCTCGAACTCCTGACCTCAAGTGATCCACCCACCTCAGCCTCCCAAAGTGTTGGGAATACAGGTGTGAGCCACTGCCCCCACGCCCCTACTTTTTTTTTAAGCCTCAAAAAATATATGAAAAAAATGTAATCAGTTATCAATTCTGTGTTGTCAGTGCACCAGTGTTTGCAACAGTTAAAACTGTTAAAAGTTTTAAAATTCTTTGAAAATAAAAGAATGTCTGCAGGTGCCTTTTTTTAGTGGGATAATGTCCCACTAAACTCCAAAAGAATATATTTGGTTTCCAGGCGCACTTATTCTGATTTTTTTGCAGTTTGACATTTTCCTCAGCAGTTAATTCTAGAAGTTGAGTGGTATATATTATTTCATTATCAGCTCTTTTGTGATTTGATTTCACATAGTCTCTGCCTTAAAACCATTAAAAGTCATGAAACTTCTGCTTATGCAATGGCACTTTTATTTGACCCAAGACAGGGTTAGAAATATACTGGGTAGATCATAAAATGCAAACTCAGGAAAGCTAGCTGGGCATGGTGGCTCATGCCTGTAATCCCAGTATTTTGGGATGCTGAGGCAGGCAGATAGCTTGAAACCACGAGTTTGAGACCAACCTGGCCAACATGGCAAAACCTCATCTCTACTAAAAATACAAAAATTAGCTGGGTGTGGTGGCACACACCTGTAATCCCAGCTACTTGGGTGGCTGAGGCACAAAAACTGTTTGAACCCAGGAGGTGGAGGTTGCAGTGAGCCATGATCACACCACTGCACTCCAACCTGGGCAACAGAGTAAGACTGTGTCTCAAAAAAAAAATCAGGAAAGCTTTTACAAGGTATTCCACCTTCGAGACATTTTCAATAATAATATATTTGACTTTCCTTTTTTAGGTGACATGATGACATTGCTAATGAAGAAAGACACCTTGACAGAAGAGGAGACACAGTTCTACATTTCAGAGACTGTTCTGGCAATAGATGCGATCCACCAGTTGGGTTTCATCCATCGGGATATTAAGCCAGACAACCTTTTATTGGATGCCAAGGCATGTGAATAAACTGGTGAATTACTAGGCTGTTGATTATTTTTTTAGAGCAGTAGAGCTGATTTTGTGAGTGGATATCAGCAACTGCAATTTAGAATATTGCTAAACAACATTATTTTATATGATAAGGTACTAGGAGAGGACTTGAAAATGAAATGACAACAGGGAATATGGTTCTCTTTTTATCTCCCTCCATTTTCTACTTTTAAAAATATCATCATCAGATACTTATAATTTTACATTTTGCTTGTATAAATCCCAAGCTAAGGATTTTTATAACAATTGGGATTTAACAGAGGAGTTTATAACAGGCTTTTTGTTTTCAAAGTTAAGATAATCTAATATTACTGGATTTTTTTTAGGGTCATGTAAAATTATCGGATTTTGGTTTGTGTACGGGATTAAAGAAAGCTCACAGGACTGAATTTTATAGAAATCTCACACACAACCCACCAAGTGACTTCTGTAAGTTTGGTTTTGTTTGTTTGTTTTGTTTTTTCCCTGGTTAAGATACTGTAGAGAACTGAAGGTTCTTTCCCTTTCCCCACTCCTTAATCCACTGTGTTTTAGATGTATATATGTGATTTTGTTTTTGTGGAGAGCATTTTTCTCTCATGATTACAATTCCATATTGTTGAAATTAGCATTTCAGAACATGAACTCAAAGAGGAAAGCAGAAACTTGGAAGAAGAACAGGAGACAACTGGTGAGTCAACCAGTTTTTAAGAAAGAATTTTGTTCCTTGGTTCTAAAATCTTAACTGGTTTTAACTTGATTATTTGTATCTTTATAATAATTAGTATTCACTTCGTAACAGTGATAGTGCTTGTTTTGGAATCACAGAGTTTTCTTAGTTTCTCTGTTAAGTTTCCTTGCCTGTAAAGCAAAGTGTTGTTTTTTACTTTATAACTTTAGAGTACTTTACTGAGCATACCTACGAGTAAGCTGTTTACTAGTAATTAGCACTTTAAATAAAACTCACTGAGGTGAATGCAATTGTAATGAATGCCTTGTGATTTCCATTTTTCATACCTGTGTTATAAATCCTGATACAACAAATATCAATCAGCAAGTAAGGTGGTTGTGAGTTTCTAAGAACTTCTTTATAGATAAAGTAAACAGGAAGTTAGGGATATAAACAGTGTTACAATAAAACATAAAATTTGAAAAAGCTGGCTTTGCCATAGATAAATTTAATTACCCCTTTAATATAGAATTACATGATTTTTCACCCTATACTATTTCCTCTCTGAGGAAATTGAGCAAAGAGAAGAATTGCTTCCCCTTCCTCCTCTTTCCCTTTGTCCTGTTAACATGGTCCATGAACCGTCTACAGGTTAAGAATGTGCCTTTGGATTTTGTTTTCCTCATTTCTTATAAAATGCCTGGCACATACAGATACATATTTGTTCAACCAGGTGATGAAAGGAAAACTCACAATTCCCTTAGGAAAGTCAATAGACTGAAAAATAACAGGCTAATAATACCCTCTAAAACCAAATAAAATGACCTTTGCATTATTGAGTTTATTATCTCATTAACCTAAGTAACTGCAAACTTCCTATGCTTGTAAAAACATTTCAGTATTTTTAAATGTATTGCGTTACACATTAAGGAGAGACACTTTGTTTTACTTTTAAAATGTGTCAGTTTTAGATTAGATTTTGCGATTGAGAATAATTGCAATATTCCCTATTTTTAAAGGGGAAAACTGAATACTGCTTAAAATTATGGTGGGGGAATTCTGTACCCCGCCCCCATTTACAAAATATTCATAGGTGATTACTCAGGTGTGTGTTTTATTATTCTTGTGGCCAGTAGCTGCCAAGCCTTAGATCAAGTGTTTCCCAAGGGAGAAGTAGAAAGGACTCAGTGTTTGGGGCAGGAAATTTCTTTAGCACTTGGATCCCCTGCCCTCTAAATGCCAGTCATGTCACTGAGATGACAAAATTGCTGCAGTCATACATTTTGCCATGGCCCCAAGAGTACTACCCCTAGTTGACAATTACTGCCTTGTAGAAATCATTTTTGTAAGATTTTATATGAATTAAGAATTAAAAACTGCATAGCTTCCTAATAGATAAGCAGTACCCTGGAACTACATTTATAATGAAAATACCTCATGCTTATTTTTATAGTTGGTAGTGTACAAAACACATCCGTTTATCATTTCATCTTCATCTCAACTCTATTAAGGCAGGTACTATTATTCCAGTTTTATGTAAGCAGAAGCCGAGCCTCAGAGAAATTAAATAATTTGCCCAAGAACACATTAGTAGTGAGTAGGGAAGCCAGGTCTTCTAGGTTCAACTTTTTCATTCTTTTTGAAATAGACTGAAGGCTATATTAAAAAAAACTTAATTGAGCTTCTTGTGGGGGCAGAAATAATATATTCTTTTAAAATGCCTGGCACATATGGACACTCTATAAATATTTGTTCAACCAAGTGGGGAAAGGAAAACTAATTCAGCATTCCCTCAGGAAAGTCAGTAGACTGAAAAATAATAGGCCATAACGTATTATCTGACTCACTACCTACCACTAAGCCTTGCACATGATAAACATGCAAAATAAACATAAGTGAAAATTTAACTCCTCTATATATTGCTTTTTCTAGTACTAAGCCATCCTCAGATAGATAGTTTTTAAATGTTAAGAATGCTGGTTTGACAAGCTGCTCCTTTGTAGGCATATTCCACAGTTGGGACACCAGATTACATTGCTCCAGAAGTATTCATGCAGACTGGTTACAACAAATTGTGTGACTGGTGGTCTTTGGGAGTGATTATGTATGAAATGCTAATAGGTATGTTTTATCATTCATTTATGTACAAAATTTTATATTTCCTTGAGTGCCACTGTTTGAATATATTACAGATATCATTGACTAAAATATTTGAGGTCTTTTAAACTTAATTCTGACGTTCCCCCAATGTTAAATACATACTGATCAGTACCAGTGAGCTCTCCAGGGATCCTGTTTCAGGAAGGTGGGTATTTAACCCAGACTCCCACGTATAAAAGTGGTTATCTTCATAGCTTTTCAGGTAAAAGGGGAGGCAGTGCTTTAAATCCTTTATTTTATTGACTTTATTAGCAATGTTATTGTAAATTGATGAATGGTGGCATTTTTGACTATTAAATAGGGCACTCAGGGTTGTTTGGTTTCTTGTAGCACATGTTTGGTGGGTATAACTTCACTGATCACAAAGCTGATGAAACGTTTTTTATTTATTTGATACCTAGGATATCCACCTTTCTGCTCTGAAACACCTCAAGAAACATACAGAAAAGTGATGAACTGGAAAGAAACTCTGGTATTTCCTCCAGAGGTCCCTATATCTGAGAAAGCCAAGGATTTAATTCTCAGGTTAGTGGTTAAATTCCTAGAGGAGTTCATAGTGTCTTAAAATTTCCTAAGAACCTAAAAGACTCATTTCACTTTTGTGGGGGAAGAGGGGATGTATACACTGATGTATACAGTCAAAGAGATCAATAAAGGTGTTTTTAAAAATGTAAACTCTTGAAGTATGTGGAAAAGAAACTAGGAATTAAAAAGAGGGAGGAGGTCTTGTATTGCTTCAGTTACTGATATATATAAAAGCAAAAGGTCACTTCTGTTAGAATGCAATGACCTGATTCCATTAAAGAGAAGAGGGAAAATGTTAATAGCAGATTCCTGTCATGAAAAGTATATATGTGAAATCTTCTAAGCAAAAAATTCCATGTGTTCCTCAACTAATATGAAGTGTTTGGTACTGCTGTGAATGGCTGGAAGGAATATAAATTGAAAAAACTTGTGGGAATAGCAGTTGGCAGCATATTGTTTTTTTAAAATCCCTAAACTATATATGATCTTTGACCCAGAAGTTTGAGGGATTTCACTTATGCAGATAATCAGATATGTATAAAGATTTAAGTACAATATGTTTATCATGATATTTAATAGTGAAAATTGAAAACTATTTAAACGTTCAACAGTAGTGGACTGGCTCAATAGTAGACTGGCTATAATATTTCTATTTGTAAGTTTTAGAAAACAAATTTATTGGCCAGGTACGGTGGCTCACACCTGTAATCCCAGCACTTTGGGAGGCGGAGGTGGGCAGATCATGAGGTCAGGAGATTGAGACCATCCTGGCTAACACAGTGAAATCCCGTCTCTACCAAAAATACAAAAAATTAGCCGGGCGTAGTGGCGGGCGCCTGTAGTCCCAGCTACTGGGGAGTCTGAGGCGGGAGAATGGCGTGAACCTGGGAGGCGGAACTTGCAATGAGCCAAGATGGCGCCACTGCATTGGAGCCTGGGCGGCAGAGTGAGACTGTCTCACCAAAAAAAAAAAAAATTCTTGAAAAATATTTAATGACTTTGGCAAATTTTCTCAGTATATCAAGTGAAAAAAGGTTGACCTAACATAGTAACCATGGTAGCAACACAGTATTTTAAATATTGTAAAAGATTAGAAGATTAGAATATTTACAGTGGTTATCTCTAAATAATGTGCTTACAGATGATTTTTATTTTCTTCCACATTTCCTACAATAAACATAGTTAACATCAATAAAAGAAAAACATACTGCTTTAAAAAAGAAATATTTGAAGTAATGCAGCTAGAATACTTTAGATGTAACTTTTGTATGATAATTTCTCTGCTTCCATGTTGTAGATTTTGTATTGATTCTGAAAACAGAATTGGAAATAGTGGAGTAGAAGAAATAAAAGGTCATCCCTTTTTTGAAGGTGTCGACTGGGAGCACATAAGGTATGTTCCTAGGCTTTGAATGGGAAAGGTCTGAGTAAAAACAAATTTCTAGAGTTGACAATTAATTTACCTCTGATTCTGCTAGATTAAATACAAAAGTAACATATAATGTCATTGATGCAATGTTTTCTGGATTATGTAAGTGAGTGGGACTATTGTGGCTACAGCCAAATGACTTATTTTAGGCTAACATCCACTTTCAGGGAAGAACATTGGGCACCTTTTTAAATTCTTACGTTCATACTCACAGTGAAGGCTGTTAACACATGAAAGATGTATTTACATTTCACACAGTGACCCCTCATTTTTGTCCTTGCTGTAATATACCACATAGTGTCTCCTTAATTAATTTATAATAAGGTACCCTCTTTAAACATTGGTTGGGCATTATACAAGTAACTTTTAAGAATTTGCTTACAGTTGTTAATTGTGAGCATTGGCTTTTTTTCAGTTTATGGCCAAACTACCGTCAGTAGGTTTGATCTGTTCTCCACACAGCAACAGTTTAGAAGCATAAATCTGGCCATGCCACTTTGCTGCATCCTTTTGCACTTGGAATACAGTTAAGAAGCCTTCACTGCTTTCTTAGGACTGCAGGATATAGCGCTTGCCTCATCTGCAGAAGTTCCATCTTGGATGGCCTTTCCTACTCCTCTTCCCACCTCCAAGTTTTGCCATTTGCTATTCATCCTGACTGAAATGCCCTCTCCCCGCTGCCTCTACTCCTACCCTGCCTAGCTGGCTCTTTTGCATCTTCCAAGATAGCTTATGTGTCAGTTCCTTGGTATAGCTCTTCACTGGAGAACCTGCTGTGTGCTAGGCATTCTGCCTATTACTGTTAACTTGTTTTTTTGAGACAGGGTCTCTCACTCCGTCATCCAGGCTGGAGTGCTATGGCATGATCATGGCTTACCGCAGCCTTGACCTCCCAGCCTCAAATGATCCCCCCACCTCAGCCCCCCAAGTAGCTGGAACTATAGGCACATGCCACCACACCCAGCTAATTTTGTTGCTTTTTTTTTTTTTTTTGTAGAGATGGGGTTTCACTGTGTTGCCCAATTGCTCAGGCTGGTCTTGAACTCCTGAGCTCAAGCGATCCACCTGCCTTGGCCTCCCAAAGTGCTGGGATTACAGGCGCCCAGCCCACTCTGCCTATTGTAATAATAGCTAATTTTAAAAATCATTTATTGTGTCCAGCACTGTTTTAAGTACTTTATTTGCATTTCTCATCTTATCCTCATATAAGCTCTATAAAATAGGAACTGTTATTATCCCTGTTTTACAAGTGAGGAAACTAAGGCACAGAGAAGTTAGAGTGCCGCAGTGTGGAGGCTTCTGAAACCACTATGCTGTATAATACTATACACACATAACTTAATTGAATAGAACTATGATACCCCCCGTTTTACAGTGGGAAGGATGCTTAGAGACTGCCAGTTCTTTTGGTTTTATAAGGAGGGAACAGTCATGGAGCAGGGACTTGGCTGCCTAAGGTCATACTGCTAGTTAATAGCAAGGAAGGTTAGCTCTCAGGCCTCCAGGGTTCTTTCCTCTAAACTAGGTTTATTAAAGTAATATACCAAGTATAAATGAGTTGGAATAATTCTGGTAAAAAATATATATGGTTTTACATAATTTGGTAAACTTAGCACCTAATAAATCCAATAAATATTTGTTGAAAAAACAGAAGCAATAAAAACTGATAGCTTCTTTTGACCATTTCTGTAGTTAAACTTTTTAGCATGATAAGAAGGCATTTTCTTGACTGGTTTCTTTTTAACTGAGTATCTTTGATTCTCTTAAAATTTATATGACAAATTTTTGCATAAAGATTTCATCACAAATATATAGTTCCTTCACCTATGTGCCCCTTATTTTCCCAAATGACTTTTTATAGATTGTCTACTAGTAGAATTCTATTCCTAAATCAATTAAGAAGGATCCCGTCCTCATAATATCTCACATACTTTATACAATTATACAATCTTTTAAATAAAACCTCTTCTTTTACTTTTCATTAGCTCATTTTTCCTCTTAAAAAAAATAGTATGAGAAAGCCTTGGTACAGAGATATAAAAATGACAAGTAGGTGGGGATGCTTACTGGGTACAAAAAGAAAACAGAATGAATAAGACCTACTACTTGATAGCACAAGAGGGTGACTATAGTCAATAATAATTTTACATTTTAAAATAACTTAGAATGTAATTGGATTGTTTGTGACTCAAAGGATAAATGCTTGAGGGGATGGACCCCCCATTCTGCATGATGTGCTTATTACCCATTTCATGCCAGTATTAAAACATCTCATGGACCCTATAAATATATATACCTACAACATAACCACAAAAATTAAAAAAAAATTTAAAATTCTAAGTAAATGAAAACATTTTAATAAAAAATTATACTCAACTATTTTGAACTCCCTTTATTCTCAAATCCACAATAAATTTCCTTGGCTTTTCTAATATCTATAAAATAGTATGCAGAATTTACAAGTAGATTTGTTGGAATTTGAGAATTCATGCCTACTCAATACTTTTTTATAGGGAAAGGCCAGCAGCAATCCCTATAGAAATCAAAAGCATTGATGATACTTCAAATTTTGATGACTTCCCTGAATCTGATATTTTACAACCAGGTAAGACAATCTATAATGTAACTACCACTATTAAAAGTCTGTGAAGATGATGGCATTTCACTAACGAAATTCCTTTAATTTTTCTCTTTCTAGTGCCAAATACCACAGAACCGGACTACAAATCCAAAGACTGGGTTTTTCTCAATTATACCTATAAAAGGTTTGAAGGGTTGACTCAACGTGGCTCTATTCCCACCTACATGAAAGCTGGGAAATTATGAATGAAGATAACATTCACCCATAACCAAGAGAACTCAGGTAGCTGCATCACCAGGCTTGCTTGGCGTAGATAACAATACACTGAAATACTCCTGAAGACGGTGGTGCTTACTGACTACAAGAGGAAATTCTACAGGATTAGGATTTCTGAGACTACTATAGGAATTGGTTGGCAGTGCCAGCTGGCTCTTTTTTTTTAATATTTTATTATTTTTGTTAACTTTATTATACGAAGGTACTGGAATAAAAGGAACGGACATCCCTTTCTAACTGCACTGCCTACATGCGTCTTAAGGTCCATTCTGCCTGTGTGTGCTGTGGCTTTGAACTGTAACACCTCTAATTAATTCAGGAGAAACACATATCATTTAAAGCAGCATAGGCTAACCTGTAGGTAACACTGCAGTATTGATGTTTTACTGCAAATCTTATGGGTCTAGATAATCAGTAAAAGCCATCTTCCATAGTTGGTGTTAGAACATTGCCCTATTGGTTTGGACATCTGTAGAATATATATGAAGACAATTTCTGTGATGGTTTTAAGAGATTTAAAAAGAAATTCACTGGTTCTTTAAAAAATATAATTTATCATCAAGTTATTACACAAACTCCACAGTAAGGAGTGACAAGTTTATAATAAGGAAGAGAAAGTTTAACACCTTCACTCAAGCACTCCACTAATATATTTACGTTGCATTCAGAAATACTGATGACCTTTATATACGTAGTCTGTATACTCATAGGGAGATGTACTGTATTATATAACATGTAAAGTTGACTTTCTTGTGACAAGAGGACTTCTTTTTTTAACAAGAGGACATGGCATTATTTTAATTTGATTATGGTGAGTTGAAATTAAGAAATGACCATGAAGGCTGCTTGTAGAATTAGTGTATTTTTATTAAACTATTTTTTTAAATGTCAAACTTCTATCATGTAAATGGACTTGTAGAGAACAAAAAGCTATTTACTTTGGTTTTCTAGAAAGTTGTTACATATCATGGCTGGTTAACTTTTATTTCTTTTGATGAAAATTTTTCCTTTGATAGTACTTGTATTATTGTGCCATTATTTTCTTATGCTCCAAATGTACCAAAGATCTTGAACAGAATGGATGTTCACAACTGAGTAGAATTTTCCTTTCCTGTGGGCATGCTGTCTTCAGACCTGACAGATTTTTGATAGAGGTCAGCTTATTAAAGGGCAATATTGTTCATGTTTAGCTACATCACTGTGGTGAATATAGATGGAATTAAGGAAATAAATGCAGGCCAGGGGGTTGTGTTGAGAGGAGAGATAATATCAGCATCAAATTCTTTGGGTATCTCCCTAAGAATTAAATAATCTTTTCTAGCTTAATATTTTAATTCTAATTCAAACAACTCTCTGAAGTTTTGGTTTCATTAGTAGTAGCTGAGGAATAATATGCTAGCAAAGAACGGCCTAATGTTTGTCTTAACTGTTAATGGATGAAATTTTTTAAAGATACAACCGTGATAACCATTATAAATGATCTGTGATCAAAATCTAACGTGATGAATTATGTGTAGGAATGTCCTCCTATTGGGGAAGGATTGCATAGGAGCATTATGCAAATCTACAAAAGCTTTTATAAATGTTGCTGCTCGGTAGCTCCACAGTGTTTTCAAAAGACCATCCTGGTTCCCCCAACTCTCCCATTTTTGGTTGGTTTCTTTTTAAATATTTGTTGAGTACTTAATGTGTTTATCTAACAGTTCACTTCCATTTTTTCTAGTCTTGATTTTTTGAGTATTTAAGGGAGAGAGCTATTAAAAACTCTGTGGATTTCTCAATTTGACTAACTCTAATTTTCCTAATTATAACTGCCTTTAATTAAATAATATTAACTTTTGCTGAGGTTTATGAGATTTTCTCACCCCACATCACTCCCCTTTTTAAAAAAAGGACTGTTTTGCTAGTGTGATAATGAATAGGTAAGATATGAAATAATTGCAACATTGTCTAGTTCTAGTATGGTAACTATTCTTGAAATGGTACTGAAAAATACCATTAATTCAAATTGACAGAGATTGATAAAAAGAAACTGATTTACCTAAGTTTACTTTTAATTGCATATTAATAGAGCATTTTTTGTTTTGAGTTCCCTCATTCTTATTACGAAAAAGAGCTTGCAAATAGTTTTACTTTCTTGGCACTGGAAGGGTAGTTCTGGAAAGCTACTTTGTTGAGAGTCTCATTCTTCCCTGGAGTTAATAGAGTGATTCACAATCTTTGGGGTTTTCTCCTCATCAAAAGCATTTCTTAAGTGCCTATCTAAAAGCAATTAAAGACTGTGTCTGCCCTTTGGAAGCTAAGAGTTCATGATGCAAATTAACTAGATAATTTGCAAAGTACCCTTGAGATTGAATTTTCTCTATTATACATTTCCCATACTTCAGGTGAATAATTTAATTTAAATGACAAAACCCTATCTAATCAACTGGGCATAATGACATTTTCTTTAAATTAGACTCTATTTTGAATTAAAAGAGTTTTATTATAAACTGTGTGTTTTTGGTTTTTCTAAGTATATAGAAAGCTTGTATAATTCAGATTTACCGATTTCCTGATTTAATGTAGACTGACTTTTTTATTAAAAATCTTTGTATTAAAGCAAGTTATGTTATTTTTCTTTTATGCATTTATTACTAACACAGCTTTAAATCTTTAAATGTATTGAAGCATTGTGCTGTCTGAAAATAAGGAATTGCTTATAAACCAGCCACTTCTGAATACAGTATATAGCTGATTTAATAAGCTAGTTAGTGAATGGAAAATAAGTGTGGAGTATTAAAAATGTTCTTTGGTTGGTAAGGCCTAAGATAGGCTTTCATTTATTTCTATACTTTTTCTGTTTTTTAAACACCTGCATATTTTTGTGTAAATCTCTAAATTTAAAATATTTTTAAGTACATTTATTTTTGGTGTTTCATTGTATAAAACCTTAGACAATCAATCAGTCAGTCCTTCCTGACAGGAGCAGCAGCTATCTGTCTTTTGCTGATCTACAAATAAATGAATTGAGAATTTAGTCCGTAGAGGTCCCTAGCTACCAAACACATTCTCCTTTGAATTGTTAAAACTCAGAACATTCAAAATAACTGTTTTGCTACAACCATGATTATTTTCCCGCTGTCTTTATTTAAATTTATTTTCTCTTTAGAAGTGCACTTATTTCTGAAAAATCTGAATGAAACAAATGCTTAGAACAAACATAAATATAAGACACTTGGGACTACTAGAGATATTTTAGATTTTTATGAAAAAAATGTGGGGATATTGCTGCTTTAAAAAGGAATAAAGTAATAAAAATATATCTTAGCTATTTTTTTAAAGCAATATAATTCAGCAATTGTCTAGAAAAGTAATCATCAGGCTACTGAGTTTGGTGTTCAGTTACTGAGTTTCAAAAATGTTTTGGTGGCATGAGGACTTTTTCATTGAAGGTAAGATAAGAATAAAAACTATGTTTACAAAATTTCTGTTGGTGAGGTTTTTTGGTTTCATTTTTTAGTTTTGAGATAGGTGTTACCCAAAACTCAAGAAAGACTATTTAGTTAATGTAAATTACTGACTTTTACACTTGAAAATCACATCAAGAACAAAATATTTGAAGTTTATATTTAAAATCTCCATTCAAATCTGTAGCTAAAAACATATAGGCTACACAAACTGTGCTATACTTTTAGGTACTTATTGGATGTATAGCTTGTATACAACTACCCAACTCGTTTCAAAACCAATTAGCAAGCACTAAGTTGAAAATGCCTCAAAATAGCATAGGAATATGTGGCCCAGGTCCCACTACCTCCTGTTCTGTGGAAGACACTGACAATCATCATGACTTTTTCCACTGAGCCTCGAGGGAGCCACTGGGAATCCCATTCAGCCTCATTGTTCTCCAGCTGTTCCCTGACATACATCATTTCAATAATGCCACTGTAAGACACAACAGTGAAAACACCGAATGTTAAAATTTGTGCATTACAGTAAACTTGGAGACTCTAAATTCATCTTTCAAAAACATCTAGTGATAAAAAGAACTTATATTTGTACACAAAATGCCTTCACTTGTTTTTACAACTCTGTAATTACATAATTACCATCATTTTATAGATGATGAACATGAGGCTGAGTGATTGTGACTTGCCTAAAACACAAGTAATAAATTGCCCTTGAACCCAACTCCAGTGTTCCCTACTCCTCCAAATCATAGAGTGAGCTTCATTGACAAATTAACTCATATGCTTCTGGGATCTCAGGAGTATACATGGAATGATAGGGCCAGAGTTATTACTTTGCATACTTTTGACCACAAGTGACAGAAAACACAAGTAAAAATGGCTTCAGTGATAAAGTGAGTATCTTATGTAACACTAAGACACAAGATAGCTTCTAGTCAATTTTAGCATCTCAGAAACATCGAGGAATCCAAGAGCAGTGGCATGCACCTGTAGTCCCAGCTACTCAGGAGGTTCAGGCAGGAGGATCCCTTGAGGCCAGCCTGGGCAACCATAGCAAGACCCTGTTTTCCATTTCTCTACTTTGTCATGACAAGGGTGTTGGCTTTGTCCTTGCTCTTGTTTTCTCAGAGAAGCTAGATGACTACAGAGACTCTAAGCATCAAATCCTCATAAAACATGTAAGGCCTTAAAAAGAGAAATACTTCTGCATTTCCACTTTTTTTTTTTTTTTTTTTTTAACAGAGTCTCACTCTGTTGCCCAGGCTGGAGTGCAATGGCATGATCTCGGCTCACTGCAACCTCCGCCTCCTGGGTTCAAGTGATTCTCCTGCCTCAGCCTCCCAAGTAGGTGGGACTACAGGTGTGTGCCATCACGCCCAGCTAATTTTAGTGTTTTTATTTATTTATTATTTATTTTTATTTTTTAGTAGAGACAGGGTTTCACCATGTTGGCCAGGCTGGTCTCGAACTCCTGACTTCAGGTGATCCACCTCCCTCAGCCTCCCAAAGTGCTGGGATTATAGGTGTGAGCCACCATGTCCGGCCTTGCATCTCCACTTTTTAAGAGCAAGGAAAATCTTTTCCAGAAGCATTCTAAGCAAAGTTACCCTTACCTTTTATTGTCCATGACTGTGCCATCCATATAGTCCTAAACCAGTACCTGATGGCCAATTGATTTAAAACTAGTCAAGCATCACGTCCCTTCTGGGATGAGGCTAACCTAAAGAACATGGCCACATGATACCAGAACCAAATTATGGTGCTTTAGACAAACTACAAGGTAATCAAGACGATGCCACACAGGTTTATTGCAATGATTCTTACCTGAAGCCATTGCACCTGGATTGTGGTGTTGGCTCTGCTATTGCCTACATCGGAACTGAAGGTTGGTCCATTAACATTTTTCAGAGAACAGGACTGGGTCTCTGGACATCACACAGCAGGATGGACATCATACAAACAGGCCTTGGTCTTTTTAGTGCTTTTTCCATTCCTCCCAGATACTATTCATCAGAGTAGATAATCTATTGGTCCATCTCCTCTAGAGCTCGTATCAGAAATAGGCACCCTCATCAACTTATTTCCTCCCAAGATCCAGCCAAGGGTGGCGTGGTCTAATTAGTTAGCTCAATTAGCTTTGTCAAAATTGGGAAGATGATCTCTGGCTAATGAAAATTAAACATTTCTCAGGTGAGATTGCTAACTACCATCAAGTTACCTGAATTACTTTACCTCCTCATTAAAACATTCATGATCAAACTCCTAAACACAGGAAGACTTTTAAGTGTCTTCCAAAGGGAGAAAATCACAGTAGGAAAGGTAAACTGTCAATACTCAGCCTAACATCTTTTTTACTTTTTTTTTTTTTTTTTTTTTTTGAGATGGGGTCTCACTGTCACCTAGGTTGGAGTACAGTGGCATGGTCTCGGCTCACTTCTACCTCCACTTCCCAGGTTCAAGCAATTCTCCTGCCTCAGCATCCCAAGTAGCTGGGATTACAGGTGCCTGCCACCTGCGTGCCCAGGTAACTTTTGTATCTTTAGTAGAGACAGGATTCCACCATGTTGGCCAGGCTGGTCTCCAACTCCTGACCTCAGTGATGTGCTCGCTCAGCCTCCCAAAGTGCTGGGATTACAGGCGTGAGCCACTGCGCCCAGCCTTTTTGTCTTCTTGGGTAAAAAAAATCAGGAACAGAACTTGGAGAACCCTATTGTACAATTCTATACAATACCTAGGGGACTGAGGAAGACTTGGGATACCATACCTGCTTTAAGAGTGTTTAAAACCTATAAAAGTAAACATTAGTTGAGTCATTGATGCTTATACACACACACAAACACATAATACCTAAGGGAAAAAGAAGTGTAAGTAACTCCACATAAAAAGAGATATGTGCACAACTATTCCCTCATTCTTGTCCTAAGTTTTGTCCTTCCTTGCAGTTTGCTCAGAATTTTAGTATATTGCTATTCCTGTCCTCTAAGAAATACTGCTTCTCTCCCTGCCACTTCCCCACCGTACATACCATACTACAACAACCCAGGCTTAAGAAAATTCATTTTTGACAAGTTAAAGCAGTATTTCCTAGAGTACTCACAGCAACTTTCAAAATCAGCTATGGGGCACATTTGAAATAAGGACTTAGTGTGATTCACCCCAAACCTACTAAATCAGTCTCTGGGGGTAGGTCTAAAATTGTGCACATTCTCATGCACAGTGAATTTTGGGAAACACTGAGCTAACAGAAAAAGAAACTAATACCTGCTCATTGGTTTTTGTGAGAAAATATATATAAAGTAACTGATGCACAGTAGGTAAAATACAGAAGTCAGTGCTTACAACAGTGCCTGGCACACAGTAGGTGCTCAATAAATACTTGTGAACAAGTGAATTAAATGACTTTTTGTGGGTGGCCCTGCTTTCCACCTAAGGCCAATCTCAAAATGTTTTCACTTTTAATAAAAACCTAAATATGACTCCAAAAGCAATGAGAAAAGGAATGCATCTTTGGCTGAAGTTGTTATTTTCCAAGGAAATAATGTAAGAGGGTTTGCATTACACAATGAAGTTCCCTAAATACCCGTTTAAGATATCTCAAATTTCCTGGCCGGATGCAGTGACTGATGCCTGTAATCTCAGCGCTTAGGGAGGCTAAGACAGGCGGATCACATGAGGTCAGGAGTTCGAGACCAGCCTGACCAACATGGTGAAACCCCGTCCCCACTAAAAATACAAAAAATTAGCTGTGTGTAGTGGCACATGCCTGTAATCCCAGTTACTCGGGAGTTCAAGGCATGAGAATCGCTTGAACCCAGGAAGGCAGAGGTTGCAGTGAGCCAAGATCACACCACTGCACTCCAGCCTAAGTCATAGAATGAGACTCTGTGTAAAAAAAAAAGAAAATTAAAAAAAGATGCAAATTTCCTCTCCTCATGGCAGCTGCCACCACCTCCTTTACCGCCCTACCTCTCAGGAGTGCACTGTCCTCCAATTACCTCTCTACTTTTCTTTTCTTTAGGCCACACTCAAGCTGATCTTGCCTATACCAGAAGCCCACCATAGACCCCCTTCTCTCTCTAAACATATGGGAGAGTGTTGGCCTCCTTGTTTCTCCAAACTGCACTCATCAATCTGCCCAGCAAATCCAAGCACCTTCCCCTGAATTCACCCTCCACAGGATGCTGGGGGCAGGGTAGGAAGAAAAGGTAGTTTTAAACACTAATAATTTATTTTCCCCGGTCAGTTAGGAAATCAATAATGGGTAGTTGCTATTTATTTCATTTTATTTATTTATTTATTTATTTATTGAGATGGAGTCTTGCTCTGTCACCCAGACTGGAGTGCAGTGGCGTGATCTCGGCTCACTGCAACCTCTGCCTCCTGGGTTCAAGTGATTCTCCTGCCTCAGCCTCCCAAGTAGCTGGGACTACAGGCGTGTGCCACCACACTCGGCTAATTTTTTGCATATTCAGTAGAGATGGGGTTTCACCGTGTTAGCCAGGATGGTCTCCATATCCTGACCTCATGATCCACCCATCGTGGCCTTCCAAAGTGCTGGAATTACAGGTGTGAGCCACCATGCCTGGCCTATGTAATTTTTTTTTTTTTTTAATTTACCATCTTTACCATTTTAAGTGTACAGTTCAATGGTAATAAATATATGTATAGCCTTTTTTCCCCGTTATTGTTTTCCACTCCCTCTTCTCTCCCCTTCCTGGCTTCTGTGTTATTTATCGTTACATATCATTGGATATAGTATCTTCAATTTAACTACATTCTGAAGCAGGTGTGGTTTCTTGTTGCTGTTTTGCTTTGTTTTGGTTTTTGTTGTTGTGGTTGGACCAAATAAAATATCTAAGTGGCTTTAGGGACCCCTCTCTAGACTAAGTTATATTGTTACAATCCCAGCAGGAGGTTACAAGGAGTTTACAGCTTGTGAGGCAGTTGTTCCTAATTCCAGATGGACAAAGGAATATTTGTTCCACCTTTAAAATATTTGTTCTTGCCTAAGTACTTAGCACTGAAAGAAAATTAATGAACAAATTAAGTGAAAGTGAAGCAATGATTTCTGGAGAGCAAGGCAGCTCCAGGGCTTTTGGCAGGTGAACCACGCTGACCAGAAGGAACTGTGTGCATTCTACTATACAAATTCTCTTGCATTCTATTATACCAATCATCCAATCACCTTTCTCACATTTTTTTTTCCAAGTTGAAAATATGAGAAAACCACTCATTGGAAATGAGAGATTATCTTCCTATCCATCTGGCAAGACACTGTGTGTCTCTCTGCCTTATCCCACGGGTTATATAGCTACTCTTTAAAAAACAAAAAATCATGTCTTAGAAAGTAAAGCTCGGCCGGGCGCGGTGGCTCAAGCCTGTAATCCCAGCACTTTGGGAGGCCGAGACGGGCGGATCACGAGGTCCGGAGATCGAGACCATCCTGGCTAACACGGTGAAACCCCGTCTCTACTAAAAAAAATACAAAAAACTAGCCGGGCGAGGTGGTGGGCGCCTGTAGTCCCAGCTACTTGGGAGGCTGAGGCAGGAAAATGGCATAAACCCAGGAGGCGGAGCTTGCAGTGAGCTGAGATCCGGCCACTGCACTCCAGCCTGGGCGACAGAGCCAGACTCCGTCTCAAAAAAAAAAAAAAAAAAAAAAAAAAAAAGAAAGTAAAGCTCCAGAGCATAAAAGAGAGCAAGCAGGCTTTACACCTTAGCAGTAAGGGGAATACCGATTAAACAATGAAAGGGTTGTGCCCCATGGAATCCTGTGGGTCGGCTTTGCTTGTGCATTACCCTTCCTGCTTTTGTATTTTAGATTCTGGATTCCCCTTCTCCTGCTTTCAGGCTTTGGTGGAAGTGAATCATCGTTTCTAAGAAACGGGGACTGCAATGATTCACAAGCTTACTGGACACCACAATACGAACTCCTAAGGAGATCTAACTTTCATGGTCTTGCTTCTACTGTCTACTAGCTGAGTGATCCTGGCCAAAATACTCATCATCTCTGAACTTCTGTTTCCCTACTAAGACAGGAATTAAGAAAGAGGTTGTGAGGCTCACTAAGCCAATAAGGGGTAAAATGCATTGTGAGCAAGGCCATGTACAGAACAGTATTTACATTTTAACCAAGATCTTAAAGACCCGGTCTAATTGATTCTACCTCTTACCCCTTGGTAAACCACCTCAAAATAGCGTACACTTGTCTGGAAAGCCAAGGTTTGATCACATTCGAGGAGCCCTGTATGGAATTACTGTTTCTGAGCTGCCAGGAGAAGTTGGTGTTGGTAGAATTTGGGGTGGAGTTCCAAGTCAAAGCTAGGAATGAGACGTTTCAAGAATGGTTTTGATTAGGGACGTGTCTTGGTGTGTGTTGAGGACAGCACAGTTTTCAGCACGTCTCCCTTACCTCTAGCTGCATAAAGTCCTAGTCCCTTGC
Organism: Rhinopithecus roxellana; assembly: GCF_007565055.1. Lineage (NCBI taxonomy): Eukaryota > Metazoa > Chordata > Mammalia > Primates > Cercopithecidae > Rhinopithecus > Rhinopithecus roxellana. The sequence continues at coordinate 134,804,820 of NC_044558.1, forward strand.
TTAAGCCTGCAACAGTTTTCTCCTGTCATGCCCACTTCCTTGGGAACACACTTCCAAACCCCTTGCCCAGATTTTCACAATGGCCTTAAGTACTGCCCTGAGGACACATAAGGTGCTGGTTAAGACGTTGGAATGAGTCCTTGTAGGAAAATTATTACCTTTAGGCTGGTTGCAAAGTTTGATTTGGTGTCTTCTCTACTGTGCCTTCCCTTTACTCCTACTAGATTACCAAGGAATGGGTCTAGGGACCAGTGGGAGGGCAGCAAACCAGTGTATTCTAGACACGTGGCCATAGGATGTAGGGCTGTCAAGTGATCCCCAAAAGATCTTGTTTCTGGATTTACCCAACCGTTCCAGGAGGCAAAACGGCTTCCTCGGGGACCCTCTCTCTGTTATTTACACCCTCGTCTCTGCAGCTAAGCCCTTCCTTAAGCAGAAAAGAGCAGAGTCTCTCGTCCAGCACCCTCCTCCCCAACCCAAGCCCCGTGCCCTCCGCTAACCCACCGTGCAAGTATCTTCATTCACCCTTTACCTTTGCCCCGAGGGTCTACAACTGCAATCTTCGGAAAGCTGGGACAAAGCTTACTATGAGCATGGAAGCCTGTTTTCAATAGGGCGGTTGCTAGAAGGACTCAACTGGCCTTTTCGCGCTGTGCCGCTCGCGGCAGGGCTCGGCGGGGCGGTGTCCGCAGCGATTCCGCCCTTGGCCCGGGTCTCTTTCCCGCCGGGGAGCCCAGCGGCGCCCAGAGCGGCGAGCGGCTGGCTCCGCATGCTCAGTAGCCGCGGCCAGCCGGGCTGCGGGGCGGCGTCGGCTGCGCGCCTACGGGCTGCGGTGGCGGCCGCCGAGGCACCCGGCAGGGCCAGCCAGTCCCCGCTTCCCCGCTCCAGAGCCGCCGCCTGGGACAGGGCAGGGCGGGCCCGGAGCTCCTCCATGCTGCCAGCCGCGGGGCTGCGGAGCCGGCCGGGTGGCTCCTGCGATGGCGGCGGAAGAGGAGGCTGCGACGGGAGGTGAGGTTGCCTGCGGCGAGGCGGCGGCCCCAGGTGGGCGCGTGGCGCCTGACGCGCTGGGGGCGTCCCCGCGACGCCAGGTCGGCCCTCTGCCCCGAGGGAAGCGCCTGCGCCTGTCCCCTCGGGCCCGGCGTCGCCTACCGAGGGGCGCTGGGACAAGGCCGCCCCGTGGGGCACAGGTGCGGCGTGGCGCCCAGCGCGTCTTCCCGGGAAGCGGGACGTGGGGAGGGGAGCCGGGGTTGCCGCCGGCGCTCAGTACGCGGTGTCTTGGTCCCGGGCCGGGCGCATTGGCGAAAGGGAGCCGGAGGGGGACCTTGCACCCGGCGATGGGAGCATCCGCTTCCACCCGCCGCCGGGCGCCCGCCTTGGCGTCGGCGTGGCATGCACTGCTGAGGGGACTTCCTACGTTTCTTTCTTTTGTGTAAACCAGTTGTCAGCAGCCGTGGACGGAGCTCGGGTCCTGCGAACCCCTCATCTCCGAGCTGAAAATGCTCGCGGCTTCCCAGCTTGAACCGCTGCCCCGCGGTGGAACGCGCAGGCGGGCAGGTGCGCGTGGACGCGGGGCCACACTCTGGTACCGCAGCCCGCACCGCGACAGCCCCTCCGTAAGCGACAGGCGGCTCGTGTCTTTCACCACTGCAGCTTCTAGAAAGCCGTCAGTGGAGTTAGCTTGTTCGATTATGTATTCCTGAGGTATTTTTGCGAATGGAATTGGAAGTTTGCGGTGCTTTTTCCTTTTCACTAGTATTCACTGGCAGTATTCTGTGGTTTCTTAAAACGGTGCTTTTGGGACCACTGCTCACAATTACGGAATGAATACAAAACAGCTGTTGTTTAAGACAAATGAGAAGCAGGAAAACAGAAATTACTAAAGGAAGACTGGCGGAGAAGTTCAGGGAAGCTGTTAGTTCTCTCCTTTCCTTTTGGAATAAGGTGGTAGAGTTTCAGATTCTTCTCTGAAATAAGGCAATGAGAGGAGGTGGCTTTCGAAATTCTAATATAATTGTAGGAATTTACATCGTGGGGAGATTTCAGAAATTCGACCATTTGAATATTCCTTCTCTTAGGTAAACCCTTTGTTGAAAATAGAAGATGGCAGGTGTGGTGTTAAGCTCTGACACCCCTTCTGCTCCGTCTCGTGACTGAGCTCTGCCCTTTAGTGTCTGTCACCCAGGTTATTTGAAATCCCTTAGTCTGAGTTCCCCCATCCGTAAAATGGAGATAACTATGCAGTCTTGCCTTACAGGATTGTTAGGAGTAAATGAGATATGAATGCCAATAAAATGCTTAGCCCGATATTTAGGAGAGTAAGTGCTTCATAAAACATTAGCCTAATGTAGTTACTAATTTACAATTGCAATTTGCTGTGTGAAATTAGTGAGTCCCGTCTGGTCCATTAAGAAAGTGCTGTCCCACGTGAGTTAAAATTGGCCAAACTGAAAGAACGAACAGTGAAAATGCACCTACTAATTCAAAGAAAGACTTTCCCCAGATAAGTGTTACGAACTTCTGGCAAGCTTTTAGATAAAGTTTATTGCTATTTTTCTAACTATTTTAGATAAACAGTTTATTGCTCTTTGCATACCAAATGTAAAGTTGGGAATAATAAAAATTAAATTTTCTTAGTTAAGGGTAGTCATGTTTCTGTGGGGGCTGGGAGAGCCCGCAGGTGTGAGTACCTAAGATGTCCCAGACATGTCACAAGGGGTACTTCTGTTAGTCTTACGGCAGCCTTGTGAGGTGGGTGGTATCTCCATTTCACAGATGAGAAAACTGAGGCTGGCTAACAGTTATACAGCCAGGACGCGACAGAACTAGAGTGAAAATCCATGGCTCTTGCCCATCCTGCTTTCATTTCTTTCCCATCAGACTTGGTGGTGCTAATGAGCAAGTGTGCTCACTTCCAGACACCTGTTTATCTAAAGAGTAGTAAAAATAAAATAAAATTCTCAACGGAGAGCTCTGGGAGGAAAAAAATGTATTTGTATTTTTACTATTTCTCCCTATTCCCAGAGGTAAAACAAAAACAGGCCTCTGGGCCAGTTGGTGGCCGTCTACAAAACTAGCCCTAAGGTTTTTTTTTTTTTTTTTTTAAACAGTGTAAGCCAAACTATGAGTTTCCCCACCCTGTCAGTTTTAGATGGTAAACACCGAAATTGAGCATGCTGCCAGGTGACTGAGTGTCCTCCTGATAAATGATTCCAGAATCCTTGGAGTTAGGAAGAGGGCGGTCTTGGGGAGCAGCACATTTCCAAGACTCACTGCCAGAGATGGTCTGAGGTCGAAGCCTTTGTGGGGCAGCTTTCTCGCCTTCCGTTTTCTTACCAGCTCATGTTTTCACCTGTGATATTATAAGATCTGACTCTTTAATGTGTAGTTCTGCAATTACAGTGGTTTAAATTCATTTTGTGAGTCAGAAATCAAAAGTCATGTCCAAGTCAACATAAGCTCCTGTTCCTGGCATGGATCCTTGGGCAAAATTTCAGCCAGAAATGCATTACTCAAGATAAACCAGGATGAGCTAATTACTTTTCACATATTTAAGGGGGAGGAAAATAGAGAAAGAAAGAGTGAGAGAGGAGGGAGAAGAAGGAAAGAGGGGAGGTGTGAAGTAAAGAGAGGAGGAGAGGGGAAAGGGGGAAAAGGAGGAAGGAGAGAGTGAAGGAAGGAGATGGGGAGGAGGGGAGGGACTGCCACTCCATCAAAGTTTTACTCCAGGAAAAGCAAAAACTATGTTTAAAATATGTAGGGAAACCAAAATATCAGTAGGATAATACAGTGATTTCGATGTCATTTGTCCTCATGAAATGATTCCCTAGTTCTAAAAAGCATGATGTTCTGTGCTATGAGCATTGAGGTAGCATCCTTTTGAAGTCTCCCTTTGTGTCATGTTCAGGAAATCGTAAATCAGCAAATAACAATTCATTCTAGTAGCCCCAGTTTCAGTTGTCTCCTTTAATTGAAGATCTCCACTTCTCTGCAGTGACAACTGAGTTACTCGGGTGCTTGGGATCTGGGTCATTAGTCAGCATCATCATGGTCATAAGCATTATCAGGGGCCTCAGAGTGTGCCATGTGCCCTACAGGAGGCAAGTGCACCTGATACATCTGCCTGTTTTGTGAGACAGTGATTTCCTGCCCTGGTTTTGGCAAGTTTACTACCTGGAGTGTCTCCCCTGGTTCTCAGCATCCCAGCCCTCTGTAGCCCCTGCCTTGCCCAGTGCCTCACCCCTTCCCGGTGGCAGGAGCCGGTGGAAACTAAGAGCCTTCAGTGTAAGCCCTTATTGGAGCTGGGACTGCAGGTGAGTTATGTTCTCTGTAGTGGCATGTAGTATTTCTAGATATTTACTGATAATTTATGCAATATTTAGCTATGAATGCCCTGCCCCACCTGTTTCCTTCTCTTACTCAGGTGCTGTCACCCTTTCTGGTCCCTGACACATACTATTTATATTATATCACGCTAGGCTATAATATCCCATTTACCCACCAAATTTTTTAACTTTAAATATTTTTAAACCTGGCTGGGTGCAGCGGCTCACGCCTGTAATCCCAGCACTTTGGGAGGCTGTGGCGGGTGGATCCCCTGAGGTCTGGAGTTCGAGACCAGCCTGACCAACATGGTGAAACCCTGTCTCTACTAAAAAATACAAAAACTAGTCAGGCGTTGGAGGTGCACGCCTGTAATCCCAGCTACTCAGGAGACTGAGGTGGGAGAATCACTTGAACCCGGGAGCAGAGGTTGTAGTGAGCCGAGATCGTGCCATTGCACTCCAGCCTGTGTGACACAGCGAGACTGTCTCAAAAAAAAAATTTTTTTTTAAACTTAAAACATTCTTAAACTTCTTAAAATCAGTTCAGTTATACGATGTTAACATTCTCACCTGAAAATACTTAAATGGTTGGCATGATAGGAAATTTGACATTTATGTAGCTAAATTATTTGCATTTCATTTCTCTAGTCTTTAATCTTATGGTTTAAATCTCTAGATGGTATCATTACAGAGAGATTAAAAACAAAGAAGTCTAAAGGAAAAGGAAATGTAAAGAGAATCATTCTTCCACTCTATGCTTTGCATTAAAGGATATTTAGAATTGAAAGTTAAGACTATTGTGATAAAACAATAATTTCCAAGACATTAAAAATGTTTTACTTACAACATTTCATACATTTTTAAGTAGATTAGAAATACACTTTATTATATTTTTCAAGGATATCACAGGGAAAGTAAAGAATCATCTACTATCTTTCTTGACCAAAGTGCTTCCACCTTGGCCCCTCTGATATGTCCTATACTCAATTATGTGAAGGGACCTGCCTTTCCCTAACATAATGTACACTTTCCCACCGCCAGGCCTTTCCTCAGGCTGTTGGCTGTTCCTGGAATACCCCCGCCCTCCCTTTAAATGGGCCTGGAGAATCTTAACCAATCAAGCTTGAAAGCTGAGCGCAGATGTCACTTTTTTAATGTGTGGAGGAGGAGAACTGGTGTAGGAAAATAGTATAAGCTTTGGAACTAGGTCATTGGGCTTGTGATTTCTGATTTCATTACTTGTCAGCTATGTAAACTTGGTCAAATTTTAAAACCTCTCTGAGCCTCAATTTCCTTATCTGTAAAATAGGGGTAAAAATACCTAACTTGGAAGGTTGTTGTGGGAATTAAATGAGATAATGATTACAGACTGTTTAATGAACTCTGACCTTCAACAAATGATTTTCCCCTTTTCCTCATGCAACCTTCCCAGAACCTCGTCACCCACATTGAAATTATTCTTCCCTCTTATTTTCACACTGTAGTTTTTTTGTGTGTGTGCCTGTGATAACACTTGTGCCTGTTTGCCACAAGTTATTTGGTTTCTTAGCTCCACACTTAAGTTGCACATTCCCAGGCGGCCAGAATTAGTTCTCACTCAGCTTTATAATCTCCAATTTCTTGCACCTATTAAATGCTTAATAAAGGCTTGCAGATTTTGAATGAAGGGTAGTTTGTTTAAGGTGTGGAAAGGGTTAGTTCATTCTTAAAGAATCCACTTACTAGGCAAACAGAGAAGCAGAAGTGGATAAAGCAGGAGAAGGGGTTAAAGAGCTTACAAAATCTATTAGGCTAGGTGAGAAATGCAGCCAAAATATTTGTAATGTAAGATAGGAACATGGTACAATATATGGGCTGTTAGGAGTTAGCCTCCTCCCCCACAGTTGGGAGAAATTATATCTGGTTCATGAAGGAGGTAACCACAGAAGGCTTTCAGAGAAAGGGCTAATTTTAGTGTTGATGGAAAGATAACTCTTGGAGAAGCAGCAAAAAAAAAAAAAAAAGGCAGGGCAGGGGATTTCTTCCAGGGAACAGAGTAGGCATGAAAATGGAAGTCACCAGTGACATGCACAGAAGAACTGATGTTAGTGTCCTTTGGCTTTGGATAGGAAAACTGAAAAATAAAGAATTGGCCCACCGAAAAGTTTCATCATTTTCTCTTGGGCTTCCCCTCCGAGGTCTGCAATGAGGCGTGGATAGTGAACGCAGGCAGCCTGTCTTACACATAGGTGATTTTCCTACTCTACAAAAGGAAAGATACATGCATCTTCTTTTTGGTTCCTGGCAGGCAACAGAGCTGTTAAATCACCTTGAAAGGCAAATTACGGCATATTTCTGATCAGTAAGAAAGCCAGAAAACTTACTGCCAGATGGTTGTCTCTTAGCTCTTAGTCTTCACTCCAAGTTATCTGGGCCCCTTCTTTCTTCCTCTTTTCTTTGCTGAAAAGGGAACTACTACTATCTTTTTTTTTTTTTTTAACTTTTATTTCAAGTTCATGGGTACATGTGCAAGGTTTGTTATATAGGTAAACTCATGTCATGGGGTTTGTTGTACAGGTTATTTCATCATACAAGTATTAAGCCTAGTACCCATTAGTTATTTTTTCTGATCCTCTCCCTCCTCCAACCTTCCACCTTCCAATAGGCCTCAGTGTGAGTTGGTTCCCGCTGTGTGTCTATGTGTTCTCATCATTTAGCTCCCACTTTGAGAACATGTGGTATTTGGTTTTCTAGTCCTGTGTTAGTTTGCTAAGGATAATGGCCTCCAGTTCCATCCATGTTCTGCAAAGGACATGAGTGCATTCTTTTTTATGGCTGCATAGTATTCCGTGGTGTATATTTACCACATTTTCTTTTTCTAGTCTACCATTTATGGGAACCTAGGTTGATTCCATGTCTTTGCTGTTGTGAATAGTGCTGCAATGAAATATGAATGCACTTTATAACAATTTATATTCCTTTGGATATATACACAGAAATTGGATTGCTGAGGTGAATAATGGTTCTGTTTTTAGCTTGTTGAGGAATTGCCACACTGCTTTCCACAGTGGTTGAACTTCTTTACACTCCCACCAACAGTGTATTAGCATTCCCTTTTCTCTGCAGTCTCACCAGTATATGTTTTATTTATTTATTTATTTATGTATTTATTTATTTATTTATTTAAGATGGAGTCACGCTCTGTCGTCCAGGCTGGAGTGCAGTGGTGCGATCTTGGCTCACTGCAAGCTCCACCTCCTGGGTTCACGCCATTCTCCTGCCTCAGCCTCCCCAGCAGCGGGGACTACAAGTGCACGCCACCATAATAGCCGTTCTGACTGGTATGAGGTGGTAATCTGATTGTGGTTTTGATTTCCTCTTCTCTAATAATCAGTGATGTTGAACTTTTTTTTTTCATATGCTTGTTGGCCGCAAGTATGTCTTCTTTTGAAAAGTGTCTGTTCATGTCCTTTGCCCACGTTTTAATGGAGTTGTTTGGTTTTTCCTTGTAAATTTAAGTTTCTGATAGATGATGGATATTAGACCTTTGTCAGATGCATAATTCGCAAAAAGTTTTCTCCCATTCTGTAGGTTGTCTGTTCACTCTGTTGATAGTTTCCTTTGCTGTGCGGAAGCTCTTTGGTTTAATTAGATCCCATTTGTCAATTTTTGCTTTTGGCACAATTGCTTTTGGTGTCTTGCATAATGAAATCTTTGCCTGTTCCTATGTCCAGAATGGTATTTCCTAGACTGTCTTTTGGGTTTTTATGGTTTTGGGTTTTACATTTAAGTCTTTAATCCATCTTGAGTTGGCTTTTGTGTATGGCATCAGGAAGGGGTTCAGTTTCAGTCTTTTGCATATGGCTAGCCAGTTATCCCAGCACCGTTTATTGAATAGGGAGTCCTTTCCCAGTTGCTTGTTTTTGTCAGCTTTGTCGAAGATCACATAGTTGTAGGTGTGTGGTCTTATTTCTGAGCTCTCTATTCTATTCCATTAGTCTATATGTCTGTTTTTGTACCCCTCCCATGCTTTTTGGTTACTCTTGCTTTGTAATATAGTTTGAAGTTAGGCAATGGTGATACTCCCAGCTTTGTTCTTTTTGCTTAGGATTGCCTTGGCTATTTGGGCTTTTTTTGGTTCCATATGCATTTTAAAATAGTTTCTTTTGGTTCCGTGAAGAATGTCATTGGTAGTTTGGTAGGAATAGTATTGAAACTATAAACTGCTTTGGGTAGTATATAATCCATTTTAACAATATTGATTCTTCCTATCCACGAGCATGGAATGTTTTTCCATTTGTTTGTATCATCTCTGTTTTGAGTAATGTTTTGTCATTCTCATTGTAGAGCTGTTTCCCCTCCCTGTTAACTGTATTCCTATGTATTTTATTCTTTTTGTGGTGATTATGAATGGGACCACATTCCTGATTTGGCTCTCAGCTTCACTGTTGTTTGTGTATAGGAATGATTTTTGCACATTGATTTTGTATCCTGAGACTTTGCTGAAATTATTTATCAGCTTAAGGTATTTTGGGTCCGAGACTATAGGGTTTTCTAGATACAGAATCATGTCATCTGCAAAAAGGGATAGTTTGACTTCCTTTCTTCTTACTTGGATGCCCTTTATTTCTTCCTCTTGACTGATTGCTCCGGCCAGCACTTCTAATACTTCGTTGAACAGGAGTGGTAACAGAGGGCATCCTTGTCTTGTGCCAGTTTTCAAGGGAAATGCTTCCAGCTTTTGCTCATTCAGTATGATGGTATGATGTTGGCTGTGGGTTTGTTGTAGATGGCTCTTATTATTTTGAGGTATGTTCCCTTAATATCTATTTTGTTGAGGGTTTTTTAACATGAAAACGTGTTGAATTTTATCAAAAAACTTTTCTGCATCTGTTGAGATAATCACATGGTTTTTGTCTCTAGTTCTGTTTATGCAATGAATCATATTTATTGATTTGCATGTGTTGAACCAGACCTGCTCCCCAGGGATAAAGCCTACTTGATCATGGTGGATAAGCTTTTTGATGTGCTGCTGGATTTGGTTAAGGCAGCTACTTCTCTCTTTAAATACATTTCACGTTCTTCTGAAAAGCATAAGTACTATTTCATTTATTTCCACGACAGCCTGTTGGGAAGCAGGTATCTGCACTTTCCACATTTATTCAGCATAACGACCTGTGTTGTTCTACCATCCCCATCACTTGGTGTCCTTGATGTGGGTATGTGCTCCAGGCATGCTCACAGAAAAGAACCTGCAGCACTTACAGACTTTTCCTGTGCAGTTCCATGGGACAAAGCCGAAGACCCTCAGCTTTGACTTCCAATACAAACACTTAATGAAGGTTTTTAAACAATAAGAAATCCAGTGCCCTGCATCAGAACATACTCCTAACATGAAAAGAGCACTCGTGGAAACAGCTAAGTATGGTGACATCAGGAGATGTTTTGTTTGTTTTTAATTTTTTTTTTTTTTTAATTTTTGAGACAGAATCTCACTCTGTCACCCAGGCCAAAGTGCAGTGGTGTGATCTCGGCTCACTGCAACCTCCACCTCCTGGGTTCAAGCAATTCTCATGCCTCAACCTCCTGAATATCTGGGACCACAGGTGTGCACCACCACAGCCAGCTAATTTTGTTTTTTTTTTAGTAGAGATGTGGTTTCATCATGATGGTCAGGCTGGTCTCAAACTCCTAGCCTCAAGCGATCTGCCCACCTTGGCCTCCCACAGTGCTGGGATTACAGGCATGAGCCACTGCACCCAGCCAGTTGTTCTTATTTCAATTCAGTTACAGTGCAGAGGATCTCTGGCTTAGAAGTTACTTGTAAACAAACTCTCTCTGTATATCAAAATACATAATCTCTTTTTCTTAGAACAGAGAATATAGGGAGAATATGTTATTGTGCCAATAGAGTACTTAACCTATAAGTGCATTTTATAGAAATGCAGATTTTGAGTTAGATCGGTATACCTCTGATCTGTAGATTGAATCTATGCCATCCATACAGTAGATGGGATTGAAATTGATTACTTGACAGAGTGTGTTATCAATAGATGTTAAAAGGAATAGAAGATGATCAAGATTAATAGTTGTTTTATTAAAGATCTAGAGAAAAGTTTTGATGAAACAATGAGCACAGTATCCGGCTCTATCTTCTTTCCTTGAACACGTACCAGCTCCCTGGTTGGAGAATTAAATTTCCTCTCTGAGTTTACATGGCACCCAAAGATAGGCTGTGCTTACACTACCATGAAAACAAACAATATTGCATTGTAGGTAGGCCATCTCTTCTGTAACAAGTCACCCAGTTAACCCCTCTGACCTAGAAAAGAGAAACTAAATCCAGTTTTCCATGCATCGTGGTGCTAGTGGCTTCTTTAGGACAGTTCTCCTTTTCTTTAGTTTTCAACTTGAAATGCTAGCACTTTTGGCTTATCACTTCCTTTCAACAATAATCATAGCTACCTCTGGGGTATGTAGTCATAAGAAAAACAGCCTGACCTTAGAGGGATGTTCAATTCACACTTTGAGGTGGCATCTGGGGCAAATTATTTAGCAAAAGGTTTAGAAATAATTTTCTTTAGCTATTTCTCTAGGAAGCACATGGAAGCAACTTTAGGTTATGATCAGCATTGTTCGTAAGGCATGTTATGTCTAGATCATATTGAAGCCATAAGTATCACTTCGGGTTTTATTGCTTTTAAAATCTATATCGTGTTTAAACATTGCCCTTAACATCTGTATTGTATTTGTAGAACTTTAACATGTGCTTGTTGCAGTGTCCCACTTCTTTTTAAAAAAGGCTCTTTCCTTTTTTCTAGAATAATTGCCATTCAGGGAAAAGATACACAAACATATTTATGAACACTGATGTATTTTTTCCCCAAAGTTAAACGGAAGGTGTCTCATCTTGTTGCTACTTGAGTTGTCAGGAATCATGTATCTTTTATAGGCTTTGTGTAGAATTTGGCATATCCGCCTGACTAGTGTGAATCATGATAATGGCCTACATTGTGTCTCCTATTTGCTCATAACCTGCAGGAATTATATTTTGTTGAGCTGTATTTTCCAGCAGATAACAATGATCTCAGTGTAGACCATCCAAATCTAAATACGTTTTTGTGCCTTTGGGAAAACCTGCTGATGTTGAAAATGTTAAACCCTGCATTCTTCTTTTGTATCAGTCAGGCCTAGAACAAGTTAGGGGACTTTTCTGTGTTGATATGGAACTGAAATTCTGATGAACTGTGGTTTCTTGCTTTTGCCCATCCCTAGATTAGGTATAATGCCTATGAAATGCTGGCCTTTTCTGGAATGGTCATAGTCAGGGAAGCATTCTTCAGTGCTTATATCACTCTGATTACATTCTGCATCACAAATGAGTGCTTTCCCTTGACTCCAGTTTCCTTATAGTCATCATGAGTGTTTCTCCTCCCTCTTTGCCCTGTTTCAAAAGCTCAGCTTCTAGAATTCTCTCTTTGGTTCTGTTAAATAGTTAAAATTCTTAATCTTTATTGAGTATTTACTATGTGCTAGGTGTTCTAAATGCTTTGCATGGTATAATTCATTAGATCGCCAGCAACTTATGAGGTAGGTACTATTGTTAATCCATGTTTCAGATGAGGAAACTGAGGCATAGAGAATTTAAGTACATTGCCTAAGATTAAGGTGGCAGAACTAGGGCTTGAACCCAGGCAGAGTGGCTTTCAGAGCTTGTAACCTTGCCCTAGGTTGCATTCGTTTAGTGTCTGCAAGGCATTTGGATATGGTTCCATTTCTGTGGAGTGCTGATGTCTAAAACTGATCTTCCGGGAGGGAGTGTGGAACACTGGCCTACTTTGACTTTGAGAGCATCTGAGGTCTTTCACCTAATAATTGTGTGATGTTTGCCACGTTTATTAACCAGGGTTCAACCAAAGGAGCAGAACCAATAGGATATATATATTAAGAGATTAATTGCAAGGGATTGGTTTATGCAACTGTGGGGCTGGCTAGGCAAGACTGAAACCCATGGAGCAGGTTGTCAGTAAGGCAGGCCGAACTCCAGCACAGGCGGACGCTGCTGTTCACAGGTGGAGTTTCTTTTTCCTTAAGGAAGACTCCGCTCTGCTTTTAAGACCATTCAACTGATTAAATGAGGCCTACCCAGATTATCTAGGATAGTCTCCCTCACTTGAGGTAAACTGATCATGGGCTTTAATCACATCTACAAAATACGTTCACAGCAACGCCTAGACACATGTTTGACAGAATAACTGAGGACTGTAGTGTAGTCAAGATGACATAGCGAAGTTGCCTTATTTCTCTGAGCCTTGGTTTTCTCACATGCTGAATGGGGATAGTAAACGCCATAGGCCTGTGAGGATTGTATAAAATACGTAAAGCATATGGTGCCTGGCACGTCAGGATTCAGTAAAAGATGATATTATTTGTGGCAGTGGTGGGGATGTCAGCAGCTGCAGCTGTGGTCCTGCCTACAGTAGTGACGTGGTCCTCATTTTCATCACTCTCTTGGTTATTCTTGTTCATGGCAGTGGATGGCTTCCTAACTAGTATTTCTGCCTCAAACTCTTTTAATCCATACCCATTTTTTTCTCAAGGCTATCATGAAAGGCTTAAAGTGTAGCACACTACTCTCCAGCTTTGAAAAATGTCTTGTTGAAATCCAGGTACACTGTGTTTATAGATTTCCTCAGCTGGTGCACACTTCAACTACTTCCCCCCCCAAAAATGCCACCTGCTCACTTGCTAAAAGGTAGTGCTGGGGAGGGCAGTGGCATCGAAATTCATTCTAAGTGTCTTCCATTCGTTTTCAGTTTCTGCAGTAATTGAGGATGGGACATGCATGAGAACTGTTTGAAGTTCTGTTTTTTTTTATTCTTTTATTTAAACTGAGATGTAAAGCACAGCTGAGCGTATTATTTCACCACTCTGAACCTAAGTTTTCTCAGCTTTAAGATGAGTAAATTGAACAAGATAATTTTTTTTATTGTTTATTTTATTGAGACAGGGTTCACTCTTTTGCCCAGGCTGAAGTGCAGTGGTATGATCACGGTTCACTGCAGCCTCCATGCCTTGGGCTCAAGTGATTCTCCTGCGTCATCCTCTGCCTCTGGAGTAGCTGTTATCACAGATGCATGCCACCCTGCCCAGCTAATTTTTGTACTTTTTTTTTTTTTTTTTTTTTTTTTGTAGAAACAGGATTTTGTCATGTTGCCCAGGTGGGTCTCCAACTCCTGGGCTTTCTGCCCATCTGGGCTTTCTAAAAGTGCTGGGATTATAGGCATGAGCCACCACACCTGGCTGATAATTTGTTTCCTTCTTTTTCCCTTCTGTTAATCTTTTATTGCAAAGTAAGAAAACCAGATATGTTTTTAGGATTTTCTCCAAATGTTTTTTAGTAATTTTTATCTTTAAGAGAAATTTATTTTTCTAGTTTACTTTTCCATATTGAACCAAATATTTAAAAGGGAGTACTTAATTATAGTTGAATCAAATAATAGATTAAAAAATTAGTGAAAAAAACTTCCACTTTTGCATTCCATCAGATAAGAGACAATGTGTGAACAAATGAGTGAACTTGGAAACCATTTTAGTCTATTGGACTTGGTAACTGTTTTGGTCCTTATTCTGAACTGCTTGTGCAAATCCAACGCATACTAATCTTCCTGCCATGTTTCTGATCTTTCTGTCTTATGAACTTTGATTTACCTTCCTACTTATTCCCACTTCATCTTATCTCCTGAATGTGATGATTAAACCTTTTTTTGAGGCAGAGTCTCACTCGGTTTCCCAGGCTGGAGTACTGTGGCATGATCTCAGCTCACTGCAACCTCTGCCTCCCAGGTTCAAGCGATTCTCCTGTGTCAGCCTCCTGTAGCTGGAATTACAGGTGCACACGCCATGACGCCTGGCTAATTTTTGTATTTGTAGTAGAGATGGGGTTTCACCATGTTGGCCAGGCTGGTCTGGAACTCCTGACCTCAGGTGATCCACCCACCTTGGCCTCCCAAAGTCCTTGGATTACAGGTGTGAGCCAAAGGTTTTCAAAGTGTTACTCCCACCCTTTGCAATGATTCTCACTTTTCCTATGTGGCTGTTGTCCACCAATGCTAGAGAAGGTGTTCTGTTCCCGTAGTCTACTGTCAGATTGTGGCTTCCAGTTGATGTCACAGTTTTTGAAAATATACTTTAAGACTCTTAAAATTCAAGACTATAGGTGAATAGTTGCGATGGTTTGGATGTTTGTCCCCTCCAAACCTCATGTTGAAGTTTGATCTCCGGTGTAGGAGGTGGGGCCTAATGGGAGGTATTTGGGTCATGGGGTGGATCCTTCATGAATAGGTTAACGTCCTTCCTTGAGAGTAAATGAGTTCTCACTCTGTTTAATTGTTTGTTAAAGCTGCTTGTTAAAAAGAGCCTGGTGCACCCTGCCCTCTTGCTTTCTCTCTCCCCATGTGATCTCTGCATACTCTGGCTCCCCTTTACCTTCCACCTTGAGTGGATGCAGCCTGAGGCCCTCACCAGAAGCAGATGTCCCGTGTTGAACTTTCCCACTATTAGAATCATGAGCCAAATAAAACCTTTTTCTTGATAAATTACCTAGTCTCAGGTATTCTGTTACAGCAACACTAAGTGGACTAAGAGTAGCTTAGTATAGTAGTCAAGTACGAGATAAACCCAACATCTTTGGCATTGAATGTCACACAGGGAAGTGATACGGCTATTTTATGTACATCAAAACTTCAAGGTTATGCGCTGCATTTTCTTCACTAATATGCATAAATGATATCATTTCTCAATAATTTTGGCCTTCTCCTTCATTTGCCCATACCACCAGAGGCATTCAGAGCCTTTGATTAATACCTGGTAGAACTCCAGGATACACAGGAGGATGTGTTAGATTTTTGAGTTCCATGAAGGATTAGTCTCTTTTGTCACCATCATATCTCCAGCTCTCGGCTCAGCATCTTGTTCACAGTAGGTACTTGAGGAATATTTACTAATTGATCTGCAAGACATTATAGGACCACAGCAGACAAGGACCACTCACCAGGTGGCCATCCATATAGGGGAATAGGCTAGCTTTTTTTTTTTAAATTATATCCTTTCAATCAGGTTGTACTGCAAACTGGAAAATGGTTTGAATATATTCTAAGGTTAAAACAGAAACATCATTTTTCTGATGTTCACACCCATGCAGTTGGTTTGTGTTTTATCCTGAGTGCCATGCCCTTAGGATCAGCTAGGAAGAACCAACCTTAGTATGTACTGTGTAAGAGATCCAGGGCATCTGCTGATTTTAAGGCCATCTTTAGTACACAGTCCAGTATGAGCAATACAAGCAAATCCACATCTTACCTTAAACATGCTCTAAAATATGTGCATGAGCCACCACACCCAGCCTCCTTTTTTTTTTTTTTTTTGAGACAGGGTCTTGCTCTGTTACCCAGGCTGGAGTGCAGTGGCATGAACCTGGCTCACTTCAGCCTCGTCCTCCTATGCTCAGGGAATCCTCCTGCTTCAGCCTCCCGAGTAGCTGGGACTACAGGTGTGTGCCACCACACCCAGCTAACTATTTGTTTTTTGTAGAGATGGAGTCTCACTATGTTGCCCAGAATGGTCTCAAACTCCTGGGCTCAAGCAATCCTCCTGCCCTGGCCTCCCAAAGTGCTCGGATTACGGGCATGAGCCCCTGGCACCTGGCCTTATTTTTCTGAATTAAAGAAGTAATATGTGTTAGTTGTAGAAAAGGAAAAAGTAAATTAAGAAAAATAGAAGTGGCTTAACCATGTCTTTTATTTTCTGTATTCTGATGCTTTGATATCTGGGACTTGCTGACTTTGGAGGGACTGTTGCTCCTAGGATTAGCCAATACCTAGAGATAGTAAACAATTTGCCCTCGAATGCGCTTTTCAAACATAAACCAGTCCAGAGCCCACTACCCAAACATCTCTTTTATTGAGCTCATACAGTCTCAGCTACTATCCACCTAACCTAATCACCCCAGGGCCAGATACCAGATCCCTACGTAGGGACAGCCCCTGTTCCCCAGAGTCTGCTGAAATTATTCAAAGTAGCCAATTCCAAGCTTGCTTAGCCTGCCTCACCTGTTCCTTCAGAAACCAGAATCAAGACTCTTGCCCTCGGTTCTCTCTCTTCCTCTGACTGACCCAGTGCTTCCCCTGTGGCGCCTTCAGTGTTGTGGCATGCCCATTCCACGTGGGAACGGCGAGTAACAGTCTGTCTTTTCAGTGGCAATAAATGTCTCCTGAGCGGTTGACCCTACTTTATCTCAAATTTCTACTAATACATTATATTGTAAAACTGAAGTGAACAAGATACCGTACGAAATTTAATATTTTTAGAGCATTTGCTATTTCATAAGTAATTTGAAAACATTGTATTTAAAGACAGCAGAGGATTCCATCAGATAATGGCACCCTAATTTTTTAGCCATTCCCTTGTTAAAGCTGTTAGATTTGTTTTCAGGTTTATGCTGCTGGAGTATTTTTATTAATCTCTTTGTACAAAAGTCTTTATGTATGTCTTCAATAATTTTAGGATAAGTTCAAAGAAATCGAATTGCTAAATCGAAGAACAGCATGTGTTTGTGTCCCTTGATGTAATTTTTCAAATTGCCTTCTGGAAACATTATATACGATGAGCATCCCTAATCTGAAAATCCAAAATCTGAAGTGCCAGAAAATCCTCAACTTTTTGAGTACTGACATGACACCACAAGTGGAAAATTCCACACCTGACCTCATATGACAGATTGTGGTTAAAATGAAGTTAACATCAATAAACTAGGCGTCGAAGGAACATATCTCAAAATAATGAGAGCCATCTATGACAGACCCACAGCCAACATCATACTGAATAGGCAAAACCTGGAAGCATTCACCCTGAGAACTGGAACAAGGCAAGGATGCCCACTCTCACCACTCCTGTTCAACATAGTCCTGGGAGTTCTAGCCAGAGCAGTCAGGCAAGAGAAAGAAATAAAAGGTATCCAAATAGGAAATAGAAAACGAAGTCAAATTATCTCTCTTCTCTGACAATATGGAAAACCCTAAAGATTCTGCTAAAAGGCTCCTAAGCTGATAAATAACTTCAGTAAAGTTTCAGGATACAAAATAATTGTAAAAAAGTCAGTAGCATTTTCATACTGTTAAGCTGAGCACCAAATCAAGAGTGCAATCTCATTCACAAAAGCCATTAAAATAATACCTAGGAATACAACTAACCAGGGAGGTGAAACGTCTGTACAAAGAGAATTACAAAACACTGCTCAAAGAAATCAGAGATGACACAAACAAATGGAAAAACATTCCATGCTCATGGATAGGAATAATCAATATTGTTAAAATGACCATACTGCCCAAGGTGGTTTACAGAGTCAGTGCTATTTCTATCAAGCTACCAATGTTATTTTTCACAGAATTAGAAAAAAACTATCCCAAAATTCATATGGAACCAAAAAACCCGAACAGTCAGAGCAATCCTAAGCAAAAAGAACAAAGCCAGAAACATCACACTACCCAACTTCAAACTATACAAAGCAACAGTAACCAAAACAGCATGAGACTGGTACAAAAGCAGACATAGACCAATGGAACAGGTTAAAGAACCCAGAAGTAAAGCTGTACACCTATAACCATCTGATCTTCGACAAAGCTGACAATTACAAACAGTGGGGAAAGGAATCAGTATTCAATAAACTGTGCTAGGATAACTGGCTGGCTATATGCAGAACACTAAAAGTGGACCACTTCCTTTCACCAGATACAAAAATCAACTCAAGGTGGATTAAAGACTTAAATGTAAAACCTAAAATTATAAAAAAAAAAACCCTAGAAGAAAACCTAGAAAATACATTTCTGGATGTAGGCCTTGGCAAAGATTTCATAATGTAGTTTCCAAAAGCATTTGCAACAAAAACAAAAATAGATAAGTGGGACCTAATTAAACTAAAGAGTTTCTACACAGCCAAAGGAAGTATTAAAAGAGTAAACAGTCTACAGAATGGGAGAAAATATTTGAAAATGATGCATCCAAAGAAGGTCAAATATCCAGAATCTATAAAGAACTTAACCAGCATAAAACAACCATATTTAAAAAATGGGCAAAGGACATAAACAGATACTTCTCAAAAGAAGACATACATGCAGCCAACAAACATGAAAAAATGCTCACCATCATGAATCATTACAGAAATGCAAATCAAAACCACAATGAGATACCATCTTATGAAAGTCAGAATGGCTATTACTAAAAAGTCAGAAAGTAACAAATGTTGGCAAGGTTGTGGAGAAAAGCGAACACTTACACACTGCCTATGGGAATGTAAATTAGTTCAGCCACTGTGGAAAGCGGTTTGGAGGTTTCTCAGAACTTAAAACAGAACTACCATCTGACCCAGCAATCCCAATTCTAGGTATACACCCAAAGGAATATAAATTGTTCTACCAAAAAGACACATGCATTCAAATGTTCATTACAATACTGTTCACAATAGCAAATACAGGGAATCAACCTAGATGCTCATCAGTGGTGGACTGGACAAAGAAAATGTGGTACATACACACCAGGGAATGCTACACAGCCATAAAAAGAATGCAGTCATGCCCTTTGCAGCAACATGGATGGAGCTGGAGGTTATTATCCTAGGCAAATTAACAGAGGAACAGAAAACCAAATACTATATGTTCTCACTTGTTAGTGGGAGCTAAACACTGAGTACACACGGACACAGAAAGGGGAACAGTAGACATTGGGGCCTACTTTCTGAAGGTAGAGGGTGGGAGGAAGGGTGAGGGTTAAAAAATTACCTGTTGGGCACTGTGCTGCCTACCTGGGTAACGAAATAATTTGTATACCAAACCCCAGCAACATGCAGTTTACACATATAACAAACCTGCACATATATCCCTTAAACCTAAATGAGATTAAAAAAAAAAACACACAGTTAAAACCTTGTTTTGTGCAAAAATTACTTAAAATATTGTATGAAATTACCTTCATGTTTTGTGTATAATGTGTATATGAAACATAAGTGACTTCCGTATTTACACTTGGTATCTTACTAGGTATCTGCAGATATTCCAAAATCCAAACAAAATCCAAATTCTGATACACTTCTCCTAAACATTTCAGTTAAGGGATGTTCAACCTGTACCAATTTTCCTTCCTATTAGAAATGTGTGAAATTATGAGGATGTCTTCTCACCCCTTCCCCTTCTGTAAGGCACCTTTGCCAGCTCAACAAATGATCGGTCTTAATTCATTAAATAGGCAAAAAAAAAAAAAAGATACTTTTGTAATTCAGTAATTACTAGATTAGTAGTAATATGATCAGCCCAAATTTTAAGGAATTAAGAGACATTGTGGAAACAAATCACTGTCTTGTGTATTTCAGCAGTAGGAAGTGAAGTTGACCTCATTTTTATTTGAGCCTCATTGCTATTTCCAGACGTTATTCCTCACTGTCATTTATTGTCTTCATTTTGGTTTTCTGTTTATTGCACTCTCCTCTTACACCTGCTTTTGCTTAGTCTTCTGCTGACCTTCAGGGTGCTGCTGCATCATATTCTTAGAGACATTTCCTCTCTTCCCCATCCCCTCATGTTACACTAGGCAACATGGATCTTCTCTTTTTTAACACGCTCTGTCCTCACTTCACTGCAAACAGTGCTCCATAGACCCTTTAATCAGCTGGAAATTCTTCACCTCTGAATCCCCAAGTCTGAACTTCTCCCTGCAAACCATCGTTTCATGTTTTTATGGCTCTCCCACTGACACCAAATTTCTTTGTCATCCTAATGTTACTTCCAAGCACTCCATTCACTTCCCATTTCCTTTTTCGGCTCCTTCTGTGTATCTCTTGCTTTCCTGCCCAGCCTGTGATCTGTGATGCACCATTTAACTGTGATGTGATAGACACCACTTACCTGTTTATCTTTTTGAACTTCTACATACTTCGCTGGGAAGTTGCTGGCCTTGGGCAACCCAAAACATCTATTTTCCCTGCTTCAGTTCTCCAGCTGTTATGTGATCATGGACAAAATCACATGCCAGCTGAGCTGTGTGTCCTTGGAATCTAGGATTGTGTGGTTTCCCCTTTACTATTTGGAATTCACGGAAACTAACAGTCTTAAAATAAAAATTCACAGAAAATGAGGCTAAATACATTTGAGTTTATGGAGGCTGAGCCAGTTATGCTTTGTCCCAGGGACTTCCACCTGAGTTCCTTTCTCACCATATGTGAGCCTTCACTCCCCTAAGATGATTTAATCTTAAGAACCATCCTCAGTACTTCCCTTTTAGACATCTTGCTGCTTCTGAGGCCAAGGCCAGAAGAATCAAATCCTTCTGTGATGTTTTAATATCATATCTGAGATGTGATATTTTGGGCTCCTGACCCCTGCCTGAAATGATTTTTGGCCTTCTCTGTCCAGGCTTAGCAGCAGAGCCATATTTCTCCAACCAAGATGGAGAGGTTTTCAGTTATACAGCTTGGAGTATAGTCTTTATTACAGAAATAAACAGATGAGAGGCCATTCTGTTTAGGCAAAGATGAAATGCGTTATGATGAAAGTTGTAGCTTTTGCTAGGAAGACTAATTCCAGAACTGATTTGCTAGGAGAGAGAACATTGTAAATGTTCCCCCTGCCTTGGTGAGGATTGGCCTCATTAGTGAATAGGGCTGAGGCAGTCCTAGGTAACTATATTAGCTTCCTGCTACCTGGATATAAAGCTCAGACCCCTCGGTATTACATCCAGGGCCCTCCATGAACTAGTGCAATCTACCTTTCAAGGTTGATCTCACATCAGTTTTACATTGTGGCCAGCTATACTGATCTTGCTATCCTCCGATAGTCCATATGCTTTCTTTTCTGTAAGTTGTGTGTATGTCTTACAAAAGTAAGACGTGATACTTAGAAAAGTTTGGAACAATGTAGGAAAGTAGAAAAGAGAAAAATCCTTTGATTGGCTACCGAGATGAAACTCCTAGAAACATTTCATTGTGTGTGTTTTTTCTCTCCCTTGCAGATGGCATTATTTTTGTTGTTTTTCCATAGTCTTTCATCCTCCTTTTTAAAACTAAACATTACATAAGCATTTATTTTTTATTTCCATAGGTTTTGGGGGAACAGGTGGTGTTTGGTTACACGAATAATAAGTTCTTTAGTGGTGATTTCCGAAATCTTGGTACACCTATCACTCAAGCAGTATACACTATATCCAATGTGAGGATGGATTGAGCCCAGGAGGCAGAGGTTGCAGTGAGCTGAGATTGTGCTGCTGCACTCCAGCCTGGGTGACAGAGTGAGACCCTATTTAAAAAAAAGTACTAGCAGCAGTAAAATGTAAAAGAGAAAGAATTTAGCACTGAGAAGGGCACAGCATCATTTTTCTGGTATTCTTGACAAATGTGCACAATCTAAATTTAGTCATGAGGGAATATCAGACAAACTTAAGCTGGAGGACATTCTAGAAAATAACTTCCCAGTACCCTTCAAAAATCTCAAGAAAGACAAAAGAAGCCTGAGGAGCCATTACAGAGGAAAGGAAACAAAGGACAGGCGGCAGGTGTTAAATGCATTGTGTGATCCTGGACCAGCAAAGGACATTAGGACAATTGACAAAATTTGTATAAGATCTCTAAATTAGATAATAATTGTATGTCAGTATTAATTTCCTGATCTTGATGATTATGCTGGGGTTAAGACTGACATTATCATTTGGGGAATATTATTGAAGGGTATATGGGAATTCTTTACACTACCTTTGCCAACCTGCAATTATTTCAAGATAAAAAGGTTAACAGCTTTATAATTAAAAATAAAGCAACAACATTAACTCAATGTTGTTTACCTAACTGACACCTTAGGCATCTACAGTGGCTCACCAACAATGTCCACACATTTTTGCTGGGCTAGTTACTTAATTAGCATCAGTAAGCTTCTGGTTTTCAACCAGATTTCATGTACTTTTTTTAATTTGATTCTGAAACAAACAAATGTAGTTTGTGGGAAATTTCCTCCATCTTAAAGAAACAGGGTTGGTTATGTTAAGTGATTTGTCCAAAAAAAACCAGTACTAATAAGGTAGTAGGTAGATGGGACCACAAAGATTTTCTGGGTTTGGACTCTCAGAAGTTAAAAAGGCCACTTTTTTATTTCTCAAGGAAGTAATTTAAACATTTACACAGAATAAATTATTTTTAACCAAAAGTTATTTACAAGATAATGAAAACGTACACAAATTTTAAGATATTGCACACTATTGGCTGTGAAAGTAGGTAATGGAACAAAAGTTTTAAAGTTCTATGAAAACTGAAAAATTTTCCCATCCTGCCATGGCTTCTGTGAATGTGTGTGTGCATATGTGCGTATATGCAACGTGTATTCTCTTTCAACCACAATGCCAGATTCCAAATTTGAACACCTTTGTAACTATGAGCCTAAACCAAGTGGCTACTTGGCTTCCCTCGGTTATGACTTCCAAACAGCTGCTCATTTCCCATAATTTATTTTCCTCCTTGAGGAATTGATACTAAATAATAGACCTTTGAAATATTGCAAGATGGATTATCATCACCAGGGAGACAGACGTAGAGTGGAGTGAGATTTAATGCTAATCTCATTTTAAGTAAAATCACAAACTTTCTTTATAAAAAGGCAATCACAATATCTTCACTTAACCTAAATTCTGTATTATTTTGTTGAGTGTCAAAGAACATACATTACATTCACCACTGAGAAGTCACTCAATTTGGCGAGGAAAGACAATATCAAAACATTTTAAATCATATACCTCCACAATGAGTTATATAAAAGCAGGGCTGAACTTCAATTCCTAACACATGGTCTCATCTTCTGCAGATGTATATGTAGAGGCAGAAAGTCAAGCAAACTGGAAAGTTAAAAATGAAATTTTTACTCCTTAAATTATGAGTCACCTACTAAGAAAAATAAGAATCTGCATCATGGAGATTATTTCCAAAGAACGGATCCTTTCAGCTAAAACTAACTAGTCTCACTAACCCATATTTTCCTTTTGCTTACAGAAAGCCCTTTGTTTTGAATATACTTCTACTGACATAGTCAGAGTCAATGGAACATAGCTAATTATAAGGCAGTACTCCCCACCCATTAAAGAACATAAAGACCTTTAACGCTTCACATTTTTATTTTGTCAAGAGAAGACTATTCTGCCTGTCTGGAGATAATTCACATTTTTTATTTAAAGGTTAATAAGGAAGTAGGATAGAAACATGTGAAGATCATGCTTCCCAGAATGGGAGGCAAAAAAAAAAAAAATCTTTATTTTATTTCTGTCTCTGAACTTATGTGAGGGAAAGAATGTGCTTGCAGAGTGTGTGTTGGAAGTAGGGGGAGTGGTTGGGGGTCTGGTATTATATATTCCAGGGTATGCTGTAGTTTAACAGGAGTGAATTTTTCCTTTTGATTTGTCATTTGATGAAACAAATTCCCTGCACTTTTCTGTGGAGACAGATGGTAATCTGTCATTCAAAATCCATTAGAATGAAGTCTAGAAGCTGAAGCCATATTTGATCTCTTGTGGTATGTGGTGATCCTGAACTGGTCCCATTTAGAGAATCCAGGCCTAGAAGTAAGTCTTGGGATGTTGTAGACTGGAAACTTAATTCCCAAGTGCGCTATGGTCACTGGTAAAATTATTCTCCCCACTTCTTTATCGTGAGATCTATTATACCTGTGAAGATGGTAAAAATAATGTGTGTTGTTTAAAGAAGAAAGATAAGACATTGATCTGTGAAAGAGGTAGAACATGAATTCCTTAGAAGTCCCTGTGTGTCCTTCATGGTCATACCCCCCTTTCTTTTCCTGAAGAGAACCACTGTTCTGACTTTTGTCTTAACTAGCCCCTTGCTTTCTGTATAGGGAGAGATCTCTATACACAAACAAAACAAACAAAAAACCTCTGAAAAAAACCAGATATTCCTAAAATTGATTAGTTTTACTTTTTTTTTTAGTTGTTTTTGAACTTTATATAAATTTTTAAAAACATGCAATGTGTTTTTGACTGTGATTTTTTCCCCTCAGCATTATGGTTTTTCGTTGTTGTTGTTGTCGTTGTTGTTTGTTTTAGAAGACAGGGTCTCACTCTGTCACCCAGGCTGGAGTGCAGCACGCTCACTGTAACCCTCAACTCCTGAACTCAGGCAATCCTCCCACCTCAGCCTCCTGAGTAGCTAGGACTATATGTGCGCACCACCATGCTTGGCTAGTTTTAAAATTTTTTTGTAGAGACAGCATCTCGCTGTGTTGCCCAGACTGGTCTCAAACTTCTGGCCTTACGTGGTCCTCTTACCTTGGCCTTCCAAGTCTTCATGCTGGAATTATAGGCATGAGCCACTGCACCTGGCCAGCATTATGTTATTTGATTCATTTGTGTTGAGTATAGCTGGGCTTCATTCATTTTTGTTGCTGTTAGTATTCCCTTCAGTAACTAAGCAATGGACCCATTTTGCTGATGAAAATTTAAAGTTTCCAGTTTTCTCAAGTTTTTGTGGTTGTTGTTCAGTTACAAGCAATGTTGCTAATGCATTTCTTACACCTGTCAGCTAATACACAGTAAGAGTTTTTCCATATGCCTAGGAGGGCAATGCCAAGTCATATATTATATATGTGTTCACCTTTATTATATATGGTTTCCAAAGTGGCTGTAGCAACTTACATTCCTGCCAGCAGAGCATGAGCCTTTCCATTGCTCCACATCCTCACCAACACTTGATATCATCAAATTTTTCGATTGTAGCCATCATATATTAGTATATCACTACAGTTTCCTTAGGATTTTCCTGGTTACCAATGAGATTGAGTATCTTTTCATCCATGTGTTGACAACCGGAATTTCTTTTATGAATGCCTATTCAAATATTTTATCCAGTTTTCTATTGAGTCATTGGTCTTTTTCTTATTGATTCAAAGCCATTCTTTATATAATCTGAATACTAACCCTTTGCTGTTTATATGTCTAACAAATATCTTTTCCCAGTTTGTGGCTTGTGGTTTCATTCTCTTTGTAGTGTCTTTTGATCAACATTAACTTAAAAATTGTCACATTTAACAATCTTTTCCTTTATTGTTTTTACATTTTATGTCTTGGGAATTTCTTTCTATGAAATAAAAATACTCTCCCTCCTTTAGAGTTGTCTTAGTCTATTGCTGCTGTTATAACAAAACACCTTTGGCTGGGTAATTTATAAACAACAAGTTGTTATTTCTGACAATTCTAGAGGCTGGGAAGTCCAAGATGAAGGCACGGGCAAGTTCACTGTCTGGTGAAGGCTGCTCCTTCTGCTTCTACAATGGTATCTTCTTGCTGTATCCTCACTTGGCGGAAGAGGCAAAGGAATGGAAGGGACAAACTTATCCTCTCAGCCCTTTCACGGTGGCACTAATCCCATCTCTGAGGGTGGAGTGTGCATGACCTAATCACCTCCTAGTGGCCCCACCTTTTAATATTGTTGAACTGGGAATTAAGTTTCCACATGAATTTTGGAGGAACACAAACACTCAAACCATAGCAAAAGTTTCTCTATTCTATTTTTGTTTTTTACATTTAGGTCTCAAATTCAACTGGATTTGTTTTTGTATTTGGTGTAACACAGGGAGTCTGGTTTCATCTTTTCCATAGAGAAAACCAATTGATCCCAGACCATTTATTAAAAAGTGATTTTTTTCTCCCACATTGATCTGAAATACCACCTCTGATATTTAGCAGATGTCCATATTACATGTCTGGGCTCTTTGTTCTCTTCCATTCATCTATCTATCCTCATGCCAGTACTACACTGTCTTAATTACTGTGCCTTTACAAGTCTTGATATCTGATAGGGCTAGTGTTCCCACCTTTTCCTTGGTTATTCAGGACCCATTGTTCTTCTGTATACAGTTCGCATAGTTGTATATTCCACTTGAGAGCTTCCACCAAAAAATTAAGTATTTTGAGAGGAATTGCACATCTATTTTAGGATAATTTACATCTTTAGTATATTGAAGCCTCCGATTCAAAAGCCTGGCATATCTTTCCATTTATTTGGATCTTTCAAAATATTTTAAATAAAGTTTTAGTTTTTTCCATAAAGACCTTATACATTTGTTAGGTTTATTCTTTATAGATACTCTGTATTTTTCAGATTATTATACATTCTATCTTTTAAATATCATTTTCTTACCATTTGTTACTTTGGATAGAAAGGCAGTTGATTTTTACATATTGTTTTATATACCGCCAACTTGCTGTATCCTCTAACTTTAATGATTTATATGTTGATTATTTTGGATTTTCTATGTAGTCAATCATATCATTTCTCAATAAGAGCAAAACAATTTTATTTCTTGATTTTATATTTCATTTTTCTTTTTCTTGCCTTACCCTACTGTGAGCTCTTCTAATATAGAATTAAATAAGGGTGTTCTTGTTTCTGATCCTAAAAAGAACACTTTCAATATTTCTTCATTAGTATTTCTACATTTACTGAGATGATTGTATAGTTTTTCATTTATTTGTTATTGTAGTAAATTATATTCATTAGTTACTAATATGAAGGTACTCCTGCATCCCTAGGATGAAACTATCTTAGTCATGATGGATGGTTATTTTTATACATTTCTGAATTTTGTTTGATAATGTTTTATTAAGATTTTTGTATTTTTGTTTATGAATGAGATTGGCCTGTAATTTTCCTTTTGTACTGTCATTGTCAGGTTTTCATATCAAAATTATGTAAGCCTCCTTGACAAAGAAAAGTTGAGGGTCAAGGTAGTCCCTCTTTTTTCATATAGTGGAATAGTTTGTGTAAGGAAGGATATAGGAATATTCAGGTTTTTATTTCTCTTTGTTTCAATTTAGGTAAGTTAAAATTCTATAGAAAATACTCCATCTAAATTTTTAAATATTTAGCATGATTTTTAATGGTATTTTATTATCTTTAAAATTTCTTGTGCATGTAAATTATGACCCCAAATTTATTATTTTTTTGTACGTCTTTTTCTTTGGAAAATCTTGCCATAAAGTTGTTAGAGTTTCCAATCATTTGGAAGAAACTTTGTTTAGCTTTTTTGATCTACACTCTTATATGTTTATATTCTATTTCATTATTTCTGGTCTTATATTTATGATTTTCTTTCTTCTAGTTCTTTGGATTTATTTTACTGATCTTTTTCTGATTTCTTAAATTATTTACTTATTAAGTTTCAATTTTTCTTTTTTTAAACATTGTTAAAATTTCACTCTAAGTAATGCTTATGCATCTCTACACATTTTTGTGTGTGACATTTTATTAATATTTAATTGTAAATATTTTGTCATTTTACATTTGAATTTCCTCTTGTCCCATAAATTATTTGTGGGATTCTTGATTTACAAAGATATAGGGATTTTCTGGTTATCTTTTTGTTACTGACTTCCAACACAATTACACTGAAGTCAGAAAATGTTTTATGTATGATACTAATTTGTCAAAATCTTTGAGACTGATTTTTGGTCCAGTATATTGTCAGTCTTTATAAATGCTCCATAGTTGGCCAAAAACAATGAACACTGGTGTTTCAAGCTGCTAGGCATAGTGCTCCATATATGTGTGTTATATGAAGCTTGCCGATCGTGCCAGATAAATCTTCTATATCATTATTTTTACTACTTGATCTATCAGTTACTGTCAAAGATGTGTTAAAAATATTCCACTATTATTGTAGACTTATTACATTCTCCTTGTAAATATTGTTACATATTTTCAATCTGTGTTATTGGGTACAAATTACCTTAAACTTTTTATATGCATATTAATGTGAGAAATATAGTTAATTACAGAGGCTCAAATTTAGACTATAGGTTATTTTGGTTCAGTGATTCTGATTTTTATATTTTGTAAAACATTTAATAAACCTCACTTGAGACAAAAAGGATTTTTTAAAATCACACTTAGCAATTCAGAGTTAAAAATATTGGTGTCTCTTGACCTTGTTAACCCATTTCTGGGATACTGTCCAAAATAACCAGAAGTAGATAAAAAGCTTTATGTACCAAAATACATATTTGTACTGGCAAATAAAATAAAATTAAATGTCGGTTCTAACAATAGGAGAGTGGTTAAATAACTGGACACAGCTACATGATAATGTATTATACATCCATTAGAGTCATTTATAAAGAATTTATAATAAAACTGGAAAGTTATTATGTCACAATGATGCATAAATCTGACTACAGTCGATCCCCCTTACCCATGGGGGATATGTTCTGAGACTCCCCAGTGGATGCCTGAAACTGCAGATAATACCAACCTCTACATATATGAATTTTTCCTATACATACATACCTATGATAAAAGTTTAATGTATAAATTTAGCATAATAAGAGATTAACTACAATAATTAATAATAGAACAATTATAACAATGTGCCAGAATCATTACTCTTGTGCTTTGGGGCCACTATTAAGCAAAATAAAGGTTCTTTGAACACCAGCACTGTGGTACTGCAACAGTGGATCTAATAACCTAGCCAGCTACTAAGCAACTTGCGGGCAGGTGACATATACAGCGTGGATATGCTAGGTAGAGGGATGACTGTGGTGTGAGATTTCATCATGCTACTCAGAACCATGTGCAATTAATAACTTATGAATGATTTATTTCTGGAATTTTCCACTTAATATTTTCAGACCAAAGTTGTGCATAACTGAAACCACAGAAAGCAAACTGCAGATAAGAGGGGACTACTGTATACTGTATGATTTCAATTACCTTAATGATAACTATAGAAGAAAATTCTAGGAAGAAGTATCTCAAAAGCATTGTAACATTAATTGGTGTAACACTGGGGGAAAAATGGTTTTTCCCCCTTCCTTTCTATTTTTCTGTGTTTTCTGCATTTTCTACCATATTCAAATTTCTTTTACAATATAGGAGGAAAGCCTTAAAAGCATGGACTAAGAAATGCTTATTTAATTAATACTTGAGTGTACACAATTAGTCTTTCATTCTGTTATGCTGGTTTTGGCTGATATATATATGTAATGTGTGTATATATATAATGTGTATATATAGATATAATGTGTGTGTGTCTGTGTGTGTTTATTATGTATATATATACACATTTTTTTTGAGAGGGAGTCTTGCTCTGTTGCCCAGGCTGGAGTACAGTAGCATGATCTCAGCTCACTGCAACCTCTACCTCCCAGGTTCAAGGGATTCTCTTGCCTCAGCCACCCGAGTAACTGGGATTACAGATGCCCAGATTGCACCTGGCTTATTTTTGTACGTTAATAGAGGTGGGGTTTCGCTGTGTTGGCCAGACTGGTCTTTATCTTCTGACCTCAGGTGATCCACCCGCCTCAGCCTCACAAAGTGCTGGGATTACAGGCATGAGCCACCGCGCCTGGCCTTAGCTGGTATTTTTTAAATATCAAGATAGAAAAGTCATTTAAAATGTGTGATATGGATATGTACAAAGTAAAAGTTAATGTTTAAAATAAATGTCTTGTTGTACTCTGCTGCCCGTAGGTAAAGTGTTGAGAGAGGAGAACCAGTGCATTGCTCCTGTGGTTTCCAGCCGCGTGAGTCCAAGGACAGGACCAACAGCTATGGGGTCCTTCAGCTCACACATGACAGAGTTGCCACGAAAACGCAAAGCAAGTGATTCAGACCCATCCCAGTAAGTGAATTTGTTCCTCTAACCCAGTGAGAGCTTTGACTCTAGGGAGAAGAGGAAAATATTCCTTTTAAAATCTTTAATTATTTCCGAGTTCATGGTAACATTTGGAGACAGGAGAGTACTTATCCACCCAACTGCTACCTTTGTCAATGACTGACTTGGAACTTTTCCATCCAGCTCTGAAGAGGGTCAGCTGGAGTCTGAAAGAGACATAGGAACATGAGTTTTATTTGGTTAATGTTTATGGTCATGGCAAGATACTTGCCTTCCTTACTGAAATCCTTATAAACATGAGGAGAACACCTTGGATGTTTGACTTAAAATAATAATGACTACTTCTCACCTTACTCATCATGTATAGAATAACCAACCCTTGGTTATCTGTGGTCAGTTTAATCATATAAAACTCGTGCTTTCCGTATTTATTAAGTCAAATTGATAATAAAGTCAATGTTAAGAATACCCACTGTCTCCTTATTTATTTTTGTTACCCCTGCAGCTTCAGTCCTAAATATTCTTTAATGACTTCCCCAAAGCTGGAGTTTATATAGTGAAAACATGAGGGCAAGCCAGGTACAGTGGCACACGCCTGCAGTACTGCTTAGCTACGTGGGAGGCTGAGGTAGGTTCATTTGAGCCCAGATGTTTGAGACCAGCAAGACCCCATCTCTGAATAAATAGGTATAAAATTTAGAAAACATTAAGGAAAAATAAAGATAGCCGTCTAGAGCAACTCATCATAGGCTGGTACTTTACATAAATGTGAGAGTTGATGACAGTACTCCATCATGAATGAAGGGAAAAATCCTGAGTTGGGAGTTGAAGGTCAAGATAAGGACATAATAAAACATCCTGGCTCTTTTTTGTTGTTGTTGTTGGGGGATGGTATTCAGCTCTTTATTTACAAAGTGGGCACATGCTGGCTCTTTTTAACTCAGTTCTTCCCAATACACTTTATAATTTAGCTTCAGTTCCCAAGACAGTAGAGTAAATACTAAAGCACTTCCCACGCCACATACAAAGGATTGGAAGGTTTTCTACTGTTTTTAGTTGTCT
Organism: Rhinopithecus roxellana; assembly: GCF_007565055.1. NCBI lineage: Eukaryota > Metazoa > Chordata > Mammalia > Primates > Cercopithecidae > Rhinopithecus > Rhinopithecus roxellana. The sequence continues at coordinate 134,835,889 of NC_044558.1, forward strand.
CTGTTCCCTTAGTCTCTTCCATTAACATGGATGCTTCTGAAAACTATAGTTGATGAAGTGACAGTCTTTTTAGACTATCTAGCAGTTTTCCATCCTAAATTATCAGTCAATAGCCCCCACTTAACTTGAGCTAAAAGTGACTGTTCTTTTTATTTGCTTCTTTATTCTTCAGAATCATAAGCACCGCTGTTCTTTCTTGGTGTCTAAATATGGTTTCAGCAATTGAAGTGGGAACAGTGAATATAGAGGTAGCCCAGCTTCGTGCCACATGGCGGGGCACAGATGAGACCCTGCAGTGGTTTGGGGGTGAAATGGAAAGTGGGGTCAGTGCAAAAATATAAGAAACATGCAAAGTACTGACAGTACCGACATTTTTTTGTCAGCAAGCAACACTGAAGATTATTTAGGCAACTACTCACATTTTAGAAAAGGAAAAAGCTAGAACTCAGAAATGTCAAGCAGTTTGCCCAGCATCACACAGCTTGTTAGAATGCCTGATTCCAGATGTGGTATTTTCTCCACTTCACCCAACTTCCTGTCACTGGGTCGCTGGACAGAGTGGGCTGCTTTCTCCACTTGAGGACAGGCTTGCTGTCCATTCCCAGAACATCTGGGTAGGGGGTGACCCAAGGCCTCCTTCCTTCCAGGTCAGGAATCATGACAGAAAAAGTGGTGGAAAAGCTTTCTCAGAATCCCCTTACCTATCTTCTTTCAACAAGGATAGAAATATCAGCCTCCCGTGGCAGCAGGTAAGTCCTGGACCATTTTTGACATACTCCCTCCCCTACTTGAAGAGGGCATAGAGTGGCAGTGAAAACATAATACATGTACCATTGATTTGCTCATCATCTATCCCAGAGCTTCTCTTTTCTGCCCCAATGCTTCCTTTATCCTACCAGTTTCCGTTCCCTTTAATGAAATTATGGATGTCAAAGTATGTGGTGCTGACTATATAGTGTCGTTCCCCAGGACTCAGTGCAGGAAAGCCAGTCAATAGGTGAGGCTGATTTCACTCACATAGCCTCAGAGTGCTGGATATTTTTAAAAACAAAGAATATGTGAGAATGTCCACCCTTTCTGTGGCACTGTTGGTTTTGAATGGAGAGCTGGTTCTTTTTTTTTTTCTTTTTTTGAGACAGAGTCTCACTCTGTCGCCAGGCTGGAGTGCAGTGGTGCAGTCTCGGCTCACTGCAACCTCTGCCTCCTGGGTTCAAGTGATTCTCCTGCCTCAGCTTCCCAAGTAACTGGGACTACAGGTGCCTGCCACTATGCCCGACTGATTTTTGTATTTTTAGTAGAGATGGGGTTTCACCATGTTGGCCAGGATGGTCTCAATCTCGACTTCATGATCCACCCGCCTCGGCCTCCCAAAGTGCTGGGATTATAGGCGTGAGCCACCGCACCTGGCCGGAGAGCTGGTTCTTTAAAAGGGTCTTTGATGAATCTGTGGAATGTAGTCATTAAACATTTATTGGGTTGCTACTATGTGACAGTCAGTAGACTAGGAGAGATAGAGACACAATGGTACAGGAAACTTGTGCAAGTGGAAAAGATACAAACAATTATTTTACATCATCATAACTGCTATAATGGAGACCCTGGGTACTATGTCAGCACATAAAGTTAGGCATTTAAGTAAGATTTAAATGTTTCCTGGAAAAGTTGACTTAAGCTAAGTTTTAAATGAAAAAGAGAAGTAAGTCTACAGCCAGGTATGATAGCTCATGCCTGTAATCCTAGCACTTTGGGAGGCAGAGGTGGGAAGAATGCTTGAGCCCAGAAGTTCGAGGCTGCAGTGAGCTATGGTCACGCCACTGCCTTCCAGCCTGGGTGACAGAGTGAGACCCTATCTCTATAAAAATACATTTAAAAACAGAAGAGAAGAAGTGAGTCTACAGAGCAGGAGTGGAAAAGATATTTTAGGTGAAAAGAACAACTGTGCAGGCATACAGGTATGTAGTTGCATACTCCTGATCAGGAAATGAGTGGTTGTCACCATAGAGCAGAGGGTGCACTTAGAGGGAGGTGAGCTATGAGATTTGAGGGATAAACACAAACTGAGTCATGAAAGATCTGCTGAACTGAAGAATCTGAAAACTGTCTTGAATGCAGTAGGAAAACTGAAGAATTCTAAGCATGAGAAGAACTTGATCAGATTTATATTTTTTAAAGAATTGATTGCCTCTGCACTTTTTCACTTTTTTATTATGGTAAATACACACACACACATGTATACGCAAACACACATATATATTTAAATAACATGAAATTTGCCATTTGAACCACTATTAAGTGTACAATTAATTGACATCAATTATAGTCAGTATTATAGACCATCACCTCTATTTCTAAAACTTTTGAATCACCCCAAAGAAAAACTCTGTGCCCATAAACAACAGCATTTCCATTCTCCTCTCTCCCAATCCCTTGCTAACCTCTAGTGCATTTTCTGGCTCTATGAATTTGCTTATTCTAGATATTTCACATAAGTGGGAGTCCGAGGCAGTTGGATTGCCTCAGCTTAGGAGTTTGCAAACAGCCTGTGCAACACGGTGAAACCCTGTCTCTACTAAAATACAAAAAATTAGCCAGGCGTGGTGGCAGGCACCTGTAGTCCCAGCTACTTGGGAAACTGAAGCAGGAGAATTGCTTAAACCCAGGAGGCAGAGGTTGCAGTGAGCCAAGATCGTGCCACTGCACTCCAGCCTGGGCGGCAGAGCGAGACTCCATCTTAAAAAAAAAAAAACAAAGTGGAATTATATGATGTTTGTTCTTTTGTCTGACTTATTTCACTTAGCATAATGTCTTCAAGTTTCATCCATATTATAGCATGTGTCAGAATTTCATTGCTGTTTATGGCTGAATAATATTCCACTGTGTATATATACCATATTTGATTTATCCAGTCCTCTGTTGATGGGTTATTTCCACTTTTTGGCTATTGTGAATAATGCTGCCATGAACACTGATGTACAAATACCTGTTTTAGTCCTTGCTTTCCATTATATTGGATATATGCCTAGGAGAGAGTTGCTGGGTTATGTGATAATTCTGTTCAGTTTTTGAGGAACTGCTATACTGTTTTCCACGGTGACTGCATGACATTACATTACCATGAGTAGTGTACAAGAGTTCCATTTTCTTCACATCCTCACTGATCCTTATTATTTTCAATTGCTTGATTATAGCCCTCCTGGTAGGTGTGAGTGGTACAGTCTTACAGTTTTCAAAGAATCACCCTGGAAACAGCATGGAGGATGGTTTGAAGGAGGAAGATCCAGTAGGCAGAGAGAACCACGGAGAGTAGCTCTTGCCAAGGATGAGGTTTTCCGAGCTTCAATCAAAGAGAGTGGCCCTGGATAGGAAGGGGAGGGAAAGGAAGGGACATATGACACACTTAGAAGATAGGATCAATAGGACTTCATGATTGTTCATTGGGAGGAGGATATAAAGTGTGCCCACGTTTTCTGACTTGGGCTCCTAGATGGAGGGTGGTATTTTCATTCACTTATATTGAGGCAAAGATGATGAGTTGAGTTCTGGACACACTAAGAATGGGATATTTATAGAACCTTCAAGCAGGAAGATGGACATGAGGATTTGGAGCTCAGGGTGGAGGCCTGGCCTGGAGTTAGAGACTCAGACATCATTAATGCACAAAAAGTACTTGAACTGATGATGTGGGTGACGTCACTGGGAGAAGCTTATGGAGTGGGGAGACTGGGGGCTGAGGATATACTCTGGGGGTGCTGACCTACAGATAGTACAAGATGAGGGGAAGCCTGCCCAGACTATGTGAAGGCATGGCTCTGAAGTGGGAGCGGCACACAGAAATCAAAGGAAGCACGTTTCAAAAAGAGGAACGCCTGACAAGTGGCACATCTGGGGAATATTTTGAGATTGCATCTGCCTCTAACTTTGTCTTTGGTTGATTTAGAAAGAATGCCTACATTTCATTCAAAATGCAGTGAAAATAGTTTTCAAGAAAACTTTGCATTGTGTTTGAAATTCTATTACTGTAATGTAAGGTGCTACACTAAGAAAATGTATCCCAGTAATGTGAATATTATTAATATCAGGAAGCTTATTAAAATACATTTATAAAAATTTATAAAATGTTAGGATTATAGACCAAATTTACTAATTATCTAGATTTGTCCTACAAACAAAAAAATGAACTGTTTGACTAACAAGATCTTGCCTTTATTCTATTCTGCCAGGGGCCATTAAATAGAAGAGTATTTGCATTTAATAAGTACAGTATATTTGAATTTCACCAAGGAGGCAAATTCACTTAGTGAGTTCATTTGCTAAAATGCCAATGATCAAAGCAAAAACATGATCTTAAAAGGTCAAAGTTTACCTTTTGAAATTGAAGTAATGTACATATATATAGTCAGTCCTTCATATCTATGGGCAACCAACCAAAAATTGAAAATATCCAGAAAAACAAGTCTGTACTGAACAGATCCAAACTTATTTTTCTTGTTATTATTCTCTAAACAGTACTGTAGAACAACAATTTACATAGCATTTACATTGATTAGGTATTGTAAGTAATCTGGAGATGATTTAAAGTATATGGGAGGATGTGCGTAGGTTATATGCAAATACTACGAAGAGACTTGAACATCCACCGGTTTTGGTATCTGCAGGAGGTGCTGGAGCCAGTCCCCCACGGATGCTGAGGGACAATTATATATAATTCCAGACTATTAGGAAGAAAGTTATTGACCCATATAATTGTTTTCTGTTCATTCCTTTAAGATGGCTAAAAAGAGAAAAGAAGCTGACTTAATCTGACCCTCTCTTTTGCCTCAGAGAAACCGTTTAATTTTATTTGTACCAGCCACACAACAGGCTGACAGTGGTGAGAGAAATGACCAGGTATGGTGGAAGGCACACCAGGTCAAGCATAGTGGAAGGCCAGCCTGTGTTGAATAGTCTTCACTTGGCCTCCTACTAGTTATGGGACCTTGGACAGTCATAAACTTTACTCAACTCCATCTGTAAAATGGGGATAGTAATAACTTCATCACTGTGCTGTGAGAATCTAGTGTGGAAATATTTTTGATAAAGTACCATAAATATAAAAGCTCTTCTTGATTGAAATTGTGAAAAGGAAAAGCACCACTTGATTAAGTGTTAGTCTTTGTGGTCTTTTTTATTTGGAATATTTATAAGCATCTCTTTATAAATTTGATTAACTTTTCTATAAGCGTTATCTTTTTTTAAGTAGAAAAATATTAAAACTTCAAAAGAGTTCACCTGAATAAGACAGTTCTAAAGTAGGCCAAACTTTTTTCAAAGCCTGAAAAATGTTCATTGTTAAATATCTGTAAAGAAGGAAATTTGTTAAGATGAATCAGAAGCCTTAAAATATTTATCCATAAATTGTACTCCTAGGAATTTATCCTAGAGTATAATTCGAGATGCACACATCACAATATTCTTAGCCATATTATTTATGATATTGAAAATATTAGAATGTTGAAATATCCAACAATAGCAAGCGAATAAATTATGATTTAACTAATCAATGGGCTACTATTTAATCATTTCAAATTATGTTCTCCAAGAATATGTGAAACTATGCAGAAATATTCATGTTAGAGTGTTAAATGAGTAAGACAAGACATGAAAATTATATACTATGATCTGAGTTTTATTTATTCTATATGTAGAACACACAGAAATATCCACATGGTACCCATACACCATGGCTAAGTTAAATAATCATTGTATGTATCTACATGTTTAGGAAACGCAGGAAGGAGACATGTTAGAATATTAACTGTGATTACTTCCAGATGGGATTATGGGTGCTTTTCCTGGAATTTTTCAAATCTCTCACAAAACGATACATTTGGAAATATGTCTTTTAAGATTACATATTTTTAAAAGCTATGCAGCCTGCATAATTTTTAAATGCTGACAGTCTTTTATCACCACCAATGTTTTTCATTTTAGTAATGGTCTGGTGAGTACATTTCTGATACTAGGAACTATGCTAATGTGAAAATTAATATTATTTGCAAGAGTTTCCAGTTTTCAATATTTGTTACCATCCAGATGGATTTTTAGGCAAAATAAATTCCTTTTGATTAAAGATCTGGAATTCTTAATCCATTTTCAGGCTGTTTTAATGTAGCTATCATAAAGTTTTTGGTTAAGCCATCAATGATCTTAATAACTTTAATGTTAATTCTATGAAAATCTTATTATTGCTTAAGTTTGTCATGAGATCATATCCAAGTAATACACTAATTATTGCTCACTGTCAGTTAACATAACTTTTGTTATCCTTATGGGAATGGTGTTGCCTGTCAGCGTTAGGAAGAGAATGGTTCCTGTAGACGGTAGTAATCATTTCAGGTCATTAGGTGCTCAAGGGAGCATTTACAGCTAAGGATTTTATAGGAATTAGGATGATTGGACTTAATCTCACATCTGTTTCTCTCTCAAGAACTACAAAAAAGGTATTTCATGTAGTTTGATATTTTATCCTGCTTTTTTGTAGAGTGGAAGATGGTGAACACCAAGTTAAAATGAAGGCCTTCAGGTACATTGACTTGTTGAGATGGTACATGGTGAGTGGAAAGGTACACAAAGGCAAGCCTGTAGCCTAAGGCAAAGGTGACGCCAAGATAGAAGGGCTTGAGGATGAGACTTTTCTCTCTTGTTATGCTCTGAGAAGCAATGTTATCAGGCACCTGTTGTCTTGCTTTTCTGTCTACTTGAATAACATTTTGGCTTTCATGCCTTTAACTTTCTCTTAGAATAGCTTTTTTCAAAAAAAAAGAATATTTTCTTTAAGCACTAAAGAAAAATTGATTCATGACTTAAACAAATCAGTTACTTATGAGGAGCATCTGACTGTTAGAAACCCATCCTCATAAGTTCTTTGTCAATTATTTCAACATATTTTTTCAACAACAACAACAAAATATTTTTCTCCATCTGGCAACATGGCCTATCAGAGTTTTGCTTTTTCTCCATTTATTTTGTTTTCTGATAGGATTCTGCAAAATACTGCCGTGATTCAAAGTGGCAGTAACTATACACAGAATTAGGAGCCAGAGCTCTGATGAAGTATTAAGCAGAGAGCTAGCCTCTGGATAATTACGCCTTTCCTTAATGAAAGCCTCCGGAAACCTTTTCAGGTGCAGCTCCTTCAAGTAAAGTACCTTATTCAGACATTGGTTCTTTCACCTTGCCCTGGGTTTCCTGGCTCCCAGCATCATCATTCACCTTCTCCACTGTGGGCTTTCTCCCACCCTGCTCTCATCTCTCTCCAGATCCTGGCTCAGAGAGAGCACCCCTTCCTCTGCTGTACATCCTGGAGTCAGGCGTCTCTATCCATCGCTGCTGTCCATGCTGATGGGGAATACTGTTAGAAAGAAGAGGTGATTCTTCTAGTGAGAGTGTAACTACAATATTCTTTTAATCATAACACTTTAATTTTAATCGAGTTGCTCTGTAATCCCAGCTCCTTGGAAGGCAGAGGCAGAAGAATCATTTGAGCCCAGGAGTTTGAGGCTGCAGTGAGCTATGATCATACAACTGCACTGCAACCTGGGCAACAGAGTGAGACCTTGACTTTAAAAAGAAAAAGAAAAATATCTAATTGCTCACAAATAGAACAAAGTATGAGTAGATAACTGAATTTTATGTGAATACACATCTAATTTGAATCCTATCCACTTCATCCAACAGTATGTATTTTGTTCCGGGAGTGTCATTGCCAAGGGTGAATGGTTGGGGCAGGGAGTGTGTTAGCTCCCACAGCCTTCGTTGATGTTCCTCCCTACCCACCTCCCTACTCTTTTATCTGGAAAAATTACATTTTCTTTTATCCAATTTAAAGTCTTTGTAAAAACAGATCAGGGAAGTCTCCCACTTACCCTCTTTCCCATCAGATTGCCCCTAAACTATTCTAATAGAGAAATTCCGGAGTTACTGTGTGTTGTAGGAGAGGGATTTACAGCAAAGTGTGGCGAGTAAAATCATATAATTCTTGAAATCTAAGATACACTTTTCCCCTCTATGTTTTATCTTCTGTGGAAATTTCTTATCGTGGCATCTTCCCGTCAGGTGGCAGCATTTCTTTCTCTTGTGATGCTTTAAATAATCGTGCGTCTTACAATTGGTGGCTCTTAGATTAGATGAAATAGGGGTAGTGGTATGAAAGGTACTGAGGTGGCTTAGAGAGAGCAGTGATTAATCATGTAGTAGTCAGAGAAAGCTTCCCAGAAGAATAACTGAGCTGGATTTTGAAGAAAGAATAGGATTTCTCCAACAGTGTAGTCAGAAAGGACTTTGTAAGCCGGGTAAAGAGGAAGGCGTGGAGGAGATGTGAGACAGCATGACGTGTGTGAGGATGAGCAAGTCTTCGCGCGTTGCTGCTGTGGGACATTTGGAGCTGTCGGGAAAAGTCTTGAAGAGAGAAACTGGAGATGAAGACATGAGGCGGGTCAGGGAGAACCTTGGCCTGTAATTAGGGAATCTGGCTAGTCCTCTTGGGCAGTGGAAATGCAGTGAACAGTTTTGTGCAATGGGATTAGGTGACTTGATTTGTTTTACTACGTAATTCCGGAAGTCATAGGATAGACTGGGAGAGGAAGGAACAGCAGTTTAAAAGGTTCTGGGGTAATGCAATGAGCCTAAATTAAGATGGTGACAGAGGGGATGGAGAGGAAGAGAAGACATATTTAAGAAATATTTTAAGATCTAGAATCGACAAGCTTTTGTGATTATTTGGCTTTTTAGGGTGAAGAGGAAGGGTCTAAACCAGGGGTATCCAATCTCTTGGTTTCCCTGGGTCACGTTGGAAGAAGAAAAATTGTCTTGAGCCACACATAAAATACACTAACACTAACACTAATGATAGCTAGTGAGCTAAAAAAAAAAAAATCTCATAATGTTTTTAGAAAGTTTATGAATTTGTGTTGGGCCACATTCAAAGCCATCCTGGAGTGCAGTTTGGACAAGCTTGGTCTAAACTGAGTAGTTGTGTTACCAACCAAGATAAACCCTATAGAAGGAATAATAAATCAGGAGTAGTACAGGAAGAATTGAAAATGGGGGTACATTGCAGAGAATGCGTTCAATTTGGGGTTTCCTGAGTTTTAGATTTCTTGAGAATCATTTAGATTTGTAATTCTAGTTCCAAAGGTCAGGAGCTGAGTGAAGTATGAATGAGATAGGGTTATAATAACAAGTAGCTTATGAGTAGCTAGCTATAAAGCCTTGTGAGGGAATGAGATCTCAGGGTGAATAAAGAATGAGGAGAGAGCGGTGCTGAGCAGGGCATCTTAGTACACACCAGTATTTAAGGATCAAGTAAGAGCTGGGTGAGGAGACGAGGAGACTGAGCTGAGCAGGGAGAGTGGAGGAGGACGAGGAGGCAGAGAGGCTGTGGAGACCAGGGGAGAATGAGAAGTGTCAGCAGTGTCAGATTCAAGGCAGGGATCAGCAAGAGATTGCACGAGAGAAGGAGGATCTTCGCTAGGACAGTTTTAGTGGGGCAGGGGTTGTGGAAGGTTGATGTTACAGATGGACAGAATGCCTGGGAAATGAAAGACCGAGTGGAAACTGCACTCTTTCAGGGAGCTTGCTGAGGGGGGAAGACAGTAGCAAGGACAAAAAACAACTAGAATTAGGGAAAGGGTTTTTTTTCAGGGGGGAAGATACTTGAGCACATTAATAGACCCATGATAAGGAGCTATAAAAATAATGAGGTTAAGATGCTGACAACTATTTATGCGAATATCAGAGAATAGTTAGCTTTGAACAAAAGGGCACCTATCTCTTCTCTAATACTGGAGACAGGTAGAAAAACCACCTAGGCTCTCAGACAGTTGTCTTCATTCTTAAAGATTTCAGAAAATGAGGTAGGGAGGGACTGACCAAGGGCAGCGAGTTTTATGAATGCTATTCCTGGTCTCAGCAGCGTTTTCCTCTTCCCTCAATGACAACTGCAGGGCCCAAGTTGGGAGGAAGAACAGTGTGTGCCTGCTGGGCTCAGCATCTGCTCCACTGAGCGCCACTGGGGGGGTCTGGAGGTCTGCCGAATGTTAAATATAAAGGAAGTTCCTTTTCCCTCTTAGAGAAGCTCATAGCCAAACCGAAAAGCGGAGGAGAGATAAAATGAATAACCTGATTGAAGAACTGTCTGCAATGATCCCTCAGTGCAACCCCATGGCACGTAAACTGGACAAACTTACAGTTTTAAGAATGGCTGTTCAGCACTTGAGATCCTTAAAAGGTGAGTTTGACGACGGCTTCCACAGTTAAGTGAAATCTGCTCTGTCACTGAGGTCTCTGATTGGTTCGCTTTGCTGTCAGCTGTTGAGGTTCTATCCAGATGTGTCTTTCAGCTTTATGGGTATTCACTGGCATTTGTCTATAGTCTATGTGTGGAGAGAATACTGAATTGGATGTCAGAAAACTTGGTTCTGATAAAAGCTTTATCTCGAGCTCACTATGCAAACTTGAAAAGTATTTACATTTCGGCTTCACATATAATACAAAGAGAATATCACCTGCCTTTCATACCTCTCAGTTCTTTAGAAGTTCTGAAGTAGAACTGGGCATGGTGGTTCATGCTTGTAATCCCCGTACTTTGGGAGGCTGAGGTGGGTGGATCGCTTGAGTCCAGACTTCAAGACAAACCTGGGCAAAAATTGCAGAAATTAGCCAAGAGTGGTCATGCTTGCTTGTAATGCCAGCTATCTGGGAGGCTGAGGTGGGAGCATCGCTCGAGCCTGGGAGGTGGAGGCTGCAATGAGCAGTAATCGTGCCACTGCACTCCAACCTGGGTGACAGCCTGTCTCAAAAAAAAAAAAAGAAAAGAAAAAAAAGTTCTGTAGCATAGTGTTAATTATTAAGTTATTGAGAGATTTCTGTCCTTCAAAAAGAAAACTTCCTTAAACTCTGCAGTTTCTCTTAAGGCTTCATTCAGATTTATCAGTAGTACCTTACAATGCATCACACATTGCCATTCCAGGGTATCCTCAAATATGTGAGACACTGGGGGAAGGAGGTCCTTGCCAATGCCTCTTGGTGTGTGGGTCATCATTTCTGGCTTTAGCAATTCCCCAATTTGAGCTTGAATTTTAAATCAAAGTGTAATAAATGTGTATATGTACCTGTGTATTAGTCCATTCTCGCATTGCTATGAAGGAATACCTGAGACTGGGTAATTTATAAAGAAAAGAAGTTGAATTGGATCATGGTTCCACAGGCAGTGCAGGAAGCATGGTGGCATCTGCCTCTTCGGAGGCCTCAGGGAGCTTTTACTCATCGCAGAAGGCAAAGCGGGAGCCGGCATCTTACATGGCAGGAGCAGGACCAAGAGAGGATCGGGGAGGTGCCACACACTTTAAACAACCAGATCTCATGAGAACTCACTATTGTGACACAGTACCAAGGGGAAAATCCACAAGCATGATCCAGTCACCTCCCACCAGGCCCCACCTCCAGCACTGGGGATTAGTATTCGACATGAGATTTGGGTGGGGACACAGAGCCAAACCATATCAATATGTGCAGTAGAAATCACCCCTGGTTTGGGAATAACCCCAGTCCAACTTGAGAGACAGGGTGATGGAAGTGGAATAGAGTTTTCGATTTATCAATGCTGATAATGTAAATTTGCATGGAAAAGATAAGACCTGGACAAGTAGCAAGCTGAAGACTCCAGAGAAGACTCTGCAAGTGCAGATTTGTAAAGATCTAGAAGATTATAGTAAAATTTGGCTCAAAAATCATAAAAAGGGAGTGAGCAAAGGATGACCAAGGGTCTTAGTTTAGATCTCAAACACTGCCAGGAAAAGGAAAATATATTTCAGGGTAATGGAAATTATCTGGGCACCATACAAGGACTTGACCAAGTCAAGTTAAGCTGGCTAAGAGGAGAGCAGCACTAACCTGGACTCCTGGTGCTTCCTGTTGGGAGCGTGATGGGAGATCTTACTTTTGTAACAGTCTGTTATGAAATAAGCTTCTCTTTTACCCACAGCTGAGGCTTGCAATATTTTCCTTAAATCCTTCAGCAATGAAAATTTACAGGCTCAACTGAGGTCATTTGATTGCAACCCTAAAATTAGCTGAGTATTTTCACATTCGCAGTGTCCTAAGGGAGGAGGACCTAAGGGAAAAGCCATGAATCAGTCGACTAGTTCAACAAAACATGATCTGAACATCAACCGCATTCCTGTTCTGTGCTGAGAATATAAAAATTAATGAGGCAAGGTCTCTGCCCTTTAAGGGTTTGTGATCTGACTAGGAAGACTGATTTAGGAAGAGATCGTCAGAGTCTAGTGTGATGAATGTTACAGCAGTGATACGAGTGAGAGGAGAGGCTGTGGAAACTCGGCAGGGAGGAGGTGAGTCCAAAGGAGATTCCTTGGAACAGGGCCTAAATTTTGCTGTCAGCTCTGCTAAGCAGAGTTGACATGGTTAAGAACTCATACCCGCAGTCTGACCAGATCCTTTGGTCAGTGCTGCTCACAGCAAGATGATTTAAGGCAACTGGATCTGCATTCCAGGGTATTGTCGCAGCATCCCCACACTTGCTTGGCAAAAGCTTAGAAGCCATATCAACAGAGGGCTGCCTGTGGATCATGTTATTTTGGTCCATAGGATAATTAGGTTAAAGGCAGAAGGATGGTGATGTGATTTTTTTCACTAAACCCTACAGCAGTGCTTTTTAAACTATCTGGGTGAAGAACAGGTGTTTCTTCCATCCACCACCAGTTCATTGTAAAATACAATTAATTATGGAAAAATGATCATGGGTTTGGCTGTCACAGCAATGTTACATTTTTATAAAAACCTCTAAATGCTTATTCTTAAATTCTGTATTCGATCTTACCAGTTTGCTGGTAAGAAAACCATTGGTCTGCAGACCACATTTGGAGTAGCCCTGCTCTGCAGCGTGAGGTCCTGTGTCTGCGATCTGATTACCAGGCGGGGCAGTGGAGCGTGGTGGTTCACGCATGTGCGTACTGAAGGCAGACCTTTTGGTTCAAATCCTGGCTTCCTCCCTTCATAGCTATGTGACTTAATCAAGTTATTTGACATTCTAATCCTCAGGTTTCCGCATCTGTGAAATAGGGACGATGCATTTGCCTCCTGGGACTATTGTTAAGAATAAAGAACAGAAACCAAACACCGCATGTTCTCACTCATAGGTGGGAATTGAACAATGAAGTCACTTGGACATGGGAAGGGGAACATCACACACCGGGGCCTATTATGGGGCGGGGAGGGGAGGAATGGCATTGGGAGTTATAACTGATGTAAATGACGAGTTGATGGGTGCCGACGAGTTGATGGGTGCAGCACACCAACATGGCACATGTATACATATGTAACCTGCACGTTGTGCACATGTACCCTAGAACTTAAAGTATAATAATAATAAAAAAAAAGAGTAAAGAGTAATGCATGTAGAGTGTAGCACAGTGTTCACTAATGGTGGGGGTGGGGTAAGAAGAGGAGGAGGAATTGTTACTGTCATTTTGATCTTGTTTTTTAACCCAATGAACATTGTGAAAAAAGTAAGTGATCATGTTGCCTCGTTGGTTTTTGCCATGGGAACTCTGAGAGCCAATGTGTGGACAAGTGTGTGGAACACCACAGCGTGCATTTACAGGCCGGCCTCTACCATGCCTTAGCGCTGCTCTCACTGCCCTTGTTTTCTCTTGAGCACATCCCCACTCACTCACTGAGTCAGGGCTCACCTGTGCTGGCTGATTTACACTGACGGGGTTTCCCAGCCCACTTCTACCTGGTGTCTCTGCCAACCTTGCTGCAGGCCAGACCTGAAATGTCATTACCTTGCCCAGAATCAATTTATTGCTGTTCCCTGACCTAGCACTCAGAATCTGCATCCTTCATTCCTTCCTCAGCTCCCTCCCAAGCTGCTGTGTAGTAATATTAACAAGAAGTCATTGGGAGAATTGCCTGAGCCCTAGGGTGAAGATAGATTCCAACAGAAAAGATTTTCTTTTCCCTATGCCAGGCTCTTAAGAGTGCTATGAGTCTGAGAAAACTGTATTGAATCACAGCTTCGAGGCATTTTGACTTTCTGCCCCGCCTACTTACTTTGCCACCACCACCACCACTTAGTTCATTGGTGAGTTTGGGCCACAGATCCGTCCAAGGGCCAATGTGTGGTTAAAATGTCTAAGGATGTTACCCCACCTTTCCCCTGCAAAAGCAACTTTTCTTACAGTACCCAGGAAGAGGGGATAGGAGTCAAGAAGTTTGGAGAATATAAGGAAGGGAAAATTGACTGACTTCTGAATCATCCTTGCCCTGGGGATGGCTTGCTTGGCATTGTTGACTGTGTCATATGCCCCCTTGTGGCCTTGAAGGGCTTTGGGTGTCTGGGTTGGTGGATTCCCTTACTCCTCTCAGGTCAAACATTCCCCTTGGTTTTGGCCTGATAATTCCTCATCATTTTACAAGCTCTGCAGCTGCTTTAGAGACTTCATTTTAATATAACTCCGTGCTAAGGGCTGAAAATGAATTATTTCATTTATATTTTATACATTTTTAAAATAATGTATTATCAGAATAGAGGTCTCTATATTGCCATTAGAGGGTTTTCTTACTGGAAAATCTCATGAATCCATAACACTTGTTTAGAATTCCAGAATATCCCCTTTCAAGATAACTCATATGATCAACTTTAATTAGCTGAGACATTATGTAAATAACTGTAGTAGTTCCCCCTTATCCATGGAGCGTACGTTCCAAGAGCCTGGTAGATGCCTGAAACTGTGGGTAGTAATGAACCCTAGGCATACTTTTTTTCCTATGCATATATACCTATGATATAGTTTAACTTATAAATCAGGCACAGTAAGAGATTAACATTAACAATAAACTAGGACAATTTTAGCAATATGCTGTAAAAAAGTTATATGTTCTCTCTTTGGCTCTCTCAAAATATCTTATTTTTGTTGTTGTTGTTGTTTTTATGTTTTTTTTTTTTAGAGACGGAGTCTCGCTTTGTCGCCCAAACTGGAGTGCAGTGGCCGGATCTCGGCTCACTGCAAGCTCCGCCTTTTGGGTTTATGCCATTCTCCTGCCTCAGCCTCCGAGTAGCTGGGACTACAGGTGCCTGCCACCTCGCCCGGCTAGTTTTTTGTATTTTTTAGTAGAGACAGGGTTTCACCGGGTTAGCCAGGATGGTCTCGATCTCCTGACCTTGTGATCCGCCCGTCTCGGCCTCCCAAAGTGCTGGGATTACAGGCTTGAGCCACCGCGCCCGGCCTAAAAATATCTTATGGTATTGTGCTCACCTGTTTGCAGACCACAGTGGACCACAGGTAACTGAAACCACAGCTAAGGGGGGACTACTGCATATCAATTCTTGAATATTATTTCATGTACAGTTTATTACAATGTTTTTATATATAGCTCTTAATGTGCATATTTGAATATAAAGGAATAAGTAGTTCCAAGAATTCACAATCTAAAAGAAAGAAATTTTAATCAGGTGACAATGAAGAAAGAAAATGATTAGCTGAGCATAGTGGCTCACACCTGTAATCCCAGCACTTTGGGAGGCTGAGGTGAGTGGATTGCTTGAGGCCAGGAGTTCAAGACCAGCCTGGCCAACATAGTGAAAATTTGGCTCTAATAAAAATACAAAAATTAGCCTGGCGTGGTTTTGCATGCCTGTAATCCCAGCTACTCAGGAGGCTGAGGCACGAGAATCACTTGAACTCAGGAGGTGGAGGTTACAGTGAGCTGAGATGGTGCCACTGCACTCCAGCCTGGGCAACAGAGTAAGACTCTGTCTCAAAAATAAATTAATTAAGTGAAAATGAAAAAAAAAAAGAAAATGATGACAGAAAATGTCTTAGAATTTGCCAAAAGAGAAAATAGCAGCAGCAGCAGCAGTGGCAGCATTGCTAATGTTCATTGAGCGTGTTGCCCTCTCTACTGTATTTCCAATAACTCTTGACTCCTTTCTTTTTAGGCATGACAAATTCTTATGTGGAAAATAATTGTAGACCATCATTTATTCAGGATAATGAGCTCAGACATTTAATCCTTAAGGTAACTGAAGATATATTTGTCTAAGTTGTATATGTGCTTTCATTGCTGTTTGAATACGAGGCAGATTTTCTTCCATTTGCTTCCTGTTTAAACATGCAAGACTCCATGTTACACCATATTTCCTTTAATATAGAAATTTAAAATAGAGAAGTAGCCATGTGTTACTAGTTTGTGTTAATGAAAGTAGAGACAGAGGATAGGCACTTTCTACACTACAGAGCAAAGCTTGTCTTCAGCGCTAAGCACGTTATACTACCCATCTCTCACACATAGGATCTATTCGCCATGATCACCACCTCCTTCAAAGCCATCTGCCTGACATCCTGTTCCCTCAGGATCCTGTTCTTCTCGGAGGCCAGTCATTGCTTACTTAGAGTTGTTAGTGCTTTGACATTTCTGTCCTCATCATTTCCTGTGCATGGCTTTTCAGATTCACCGGGCTAGAGGGGAAACTGTGATCATGTGATTGGCTTCTCATGCCCTCAGAGGTGATAAATGTCTTGGTCATGAGCTGTGTGACTACTAGGTTTTAAGCGATAGTCGAATTAAATAGAAAGATTCTTCACACACATTTTTGTCCATTTTTCCTTTAATTAAAAAAAGCCACTCTTTTATTTGAACAGCTGAACTTAAAGATAGCATTCCTGGCAGGGATATAAAGGATATTGTGTGGATAAAAAAATTTTTGAAGGTGGCAAAATGTACAATTTGCTTTCGAAGCTTTCTGACCAATCTGTACATACTCGTCAGTCACACCTTCATGGAACCCTGCTTCTGCCCTGCAGAGCATGCCCAGCAGGAGTGCCAGGCTCTTCCTATGTGGCCATATGTTCCCACTTCCATGCAGGCTGCTTCATGGGATTTGCTGGGTAGACCTTATGAGAGTAGCTGACACATTAGTTTAGAATGAGTGATGCTTTATTATTATTCAAAAACTATAACTAGGTGTACAGTGCGATGTCTTCATTGCTTCCTTGTCCCCAATCTGCACAGTCCTTCTACCTCAACACATCCACAGGTAATCGTTGTTCTGCATGCAGTATAGTAGGATTTGGTAAAGGTAATTTTATTTCATTATTATTTTTTGAGACAAGGTCTGGCTCTGTTGCCTAGGCTGGAATGCAGTGGTGCAATCTCAGCTCACTGCATCCTCTGCCTCCTGGGCTCAAGCCATCCTCCCATCTCAGCCTCCTGAGTAGCTGGGACTACAGGCCTGCACCACCATGCCCAGCCAGTTTTTCTATTTTTCGTCGAGACGGGGTTTCGCCAGTGTTGCCCGGGCTGGTCTCAAACTCATGAGCTCAAGAGATCCACCTGCCTCGGCCTCCCAAAGTGCTGGGATATGGGCTCATTTAGTGCTGTATATAGGCTCATCTATAGCACCTGGCCTAATTTTTTAAGAAATGTCTCAAGTAAATATTCCACAGCCAAACTTTTCATGTCCAAAACATTAATTTAGAATAAGATTTCAACATGGCGTTCTTTATAAATCGGTTTGCATCTTAAGAACATTTCTTAAAATTAATTTTACTAGCTCCATGAACACTAGCTCAATAAAACTTCTCTGTTAGTTTTATTGCCACAATAACTCCCTCAGAATCTGAAAGTGTGTGTGTGTATAAGAGACAGACAATATTTTTAAATATTCACTTTTGTTTTCTTAAATCCTAGACTGCAGAAGCCTTCTTATTTGTGGTTGGATGTGAAAGAGGAAAAATTCTCTTCGTTTCTAAGTCAGTCTCCAAAATACTTAATTACGATCAGGTATCCAGACCTCATGATTCCATATTCTAATTGGAGATGGAAAACACACCCACACATGCGCACACACACACACCCACACACACAGGTGACTGACAGTTTAGGGTATCACTTAAGTTTCAAGTTAGTGACGTGGAATCCAGTCCTACTGGGCACTGACTTTGCAAAGAAGAGGCTCTTTAGAGACTTACTGGCTCCTCAGGGGCATGTAGGGTTTCCCATGATTCAGGGTTTAGTCCTCAGCTTTTCAGATTCAGAAACTTGATCCGCCTTGGAGAGTTCTGGATATAGACTTATATTAACCACACAGGTTTTTTTTAAGAATGAAATGTCTAACTGCCAAACAATTCAGCCTACTTGTATCGGCTGGTCCATTAGTCCTGTTGTCTGTAGGAATGTTTGCTTGGGTAATACAGGAATTCAGAAGAGGGGTGGCCACTGTGGGTCAGGGAAGGCATCACACATGAAGTAGGATGTCTGTGAGGCTTGTCAGAAGCGAGATGTAGAGAAGGGGAGGAAACATTTCAGGCTGGGAGAAAGAAGGGAGTCCCGAAGTCTAGGGAGTCAAAGGCAATTTGGCTGGGGTGGCCAAGGGATAGGGAAGGGGTGGTGAATTCTGAGGAATGGGACTATATCAGCAAAGGCATAGACCTGGGGATGCTGTGCATAGTGGAAGTGGTGGAATGGGAAGTGAGAGGTATTCTGGGTTGGATTTTACTTATCAATAGTATGGTAATTTTTTAAACAGTATGGTAAATGTCTGGTAAAGTCACAGATATTCTGTGATTTCTATATTATACTATCATGTAATCTCTTTTTTTTTAACAAGGATAAAAAAGTTCAAAATAAATCACAATCATTTACAAGTATCATGTTAGCAATGATTTAGTTACAAGATTTAGCGGAATACTAGCAATTAGTGTTTGTATATGGTTTGTGTATATCCAGGGTTGGTTCTATATGCATGTATTTTTTTCTGTCTACAAGTATCACCCTGCTTTCAACACTAAGTTCATGTCACATAGTGTCGTGAACATATCTTTGAGCTTGAGAAAAATCAACCTTTAACAAAAAAGGACATTTATTGTATGCATCAAGAAATGTAGAAAAAGCATGGTACTGATTTTAAATGAATGTCTACCTTATGAATAGGCTAGTTTGACTGGACAAAGCTTATTTGACTTCTTGCATCCAAAAGATGTTGCCAAAGTAAAGGAACAACTTTCTTCTTTTGATACTTCACCAAGAGAAAAGCTAATAGATGCCAAAAGTAAGTGTCCATTTCTGCATGCTTATTATTTTATGTAAATGTAGTGATCACCTAAAAGTTTAGCTACACGGTGTTTTTAATATAGCTAACTAAGCTTTTATCAAAAGAGAATTATTTTGTAAACTTTACATCATAGTTAATATCTATAGCTATATAGAAAATTCCTATATTCATACAGACATATACAAACACAAATGCATTCATATGAAGATGCTTTGTTTGGGGAAAATATGATTGCTTCATATTTGCTGTTTTTCATATACAAATAAAATCTTTACAAGAAAGTGTCATTTTGGATAAAAAATTGCTGAAGTTCCCATTATTTAGCTACATGCTAAAAGACAATTATCCTCTTTTGTATATGGATTAGGTCTTTTCTGTATGAAAGACCTTGTATAATTGCGTTTGGGAAGTGTAAGTGTTTTTTCTTCTCTGAAAATGCCTAGTACCAAATAATTATGTGAAATATAAAACAATTGATTCCTGTAATAGTTGAGGTTTTTTTAATTTTTTAATTTAATTTTTATTTCATTTCACTTAAATTAACTTTGTTCTTTCCCATTTGGGGAAAAAAGAAAGATAAATTGGAAATGTCTATAAGTTATCAAAATGTGATTGCTTGACAAATAGATTTTTTGGGTGTGTTTCACTTTAGGGTTTACTGTACAATCATGGCATTGCTTTAAAAAACTATTTCCTTTCTCAATAATAGATGATCAGAAAATGTTGGAAGATAAATTTCAAAATTATTTGACAATATTCTTTTCCACCTGTTCTCTCACCCCCTTCTGCTACAAAAGCTGGTTTGCAAGTTCACAGTAATTTCCACACTGGAAGGACACGTGTGTATTCTGGCTCAAGACGATCTTTTTTCTGTCGGATAAAGAGTTGTAAAATCTCTGTCAAAGAAGAGCATGAATGCTTACCCAACCCAAAGAAGAAAGGTATCATTTTGAAATGTCAAGTGATGCAAAGCGTGGATATAAAATTAATGTCCTAAATATGTTCTGTGCAGAAAAATAAAATATATGGTCAAGGGAAATATTTGAATCCAAAAACATCTTTAAAATAAGATTTTTTTTTTAAACCAAAATTACTTAGATTGGTTCATCATATCTTTCGAATTTATCAGGTAATTACATATTGTCTTTGTTACCCAAGATTTTAATGGTATTATTGAAATTGTAGTTTGGGGCCTATCAAATGGGAAAAAATCACAAGAGATAGAAATAAAACTTTTGCTATGAAACTTCATTATTACTCTTTAAAATATAAAAGTTAGATGTTAAAAAAAAAAGTCAATAGTACAAGAGCCTGATCTGACTAATTTTGGTGAAAGTTTCTTAAGATGTGCTTTTAATTTTTTATGAGATGTTGATTCTTTGGTAAATATCTCATTTGTTTTCTTATGATCCTTTGCTAGATTTGTCTTGCAGATATTTACTTTTTGAATTGATTAAATCGTCATCTATTTAACTTAATTGGGAAATTTCGGGGACTACAAAATGTCTCATGACTTTTTTGCCTAAGAGCATATTAAGCTATTAGATATAGGATTTCGTAGGCAAATTTCAACATGGGATTTGCTTTCCTATCCTTTAAAAGGATATTTATATGGAGCCACAAAATTCAATTTATTTACAAGTTTTGGTCAGAATATTTTTTGACAAACACCTAAAATGATAATTGCTAATACTCATTTATTTAACACTTACCCTGTGCCAGATACTGTGCTAAGTGTTTTAGTCCTCATGAAAATACTGTTCTTTTTTTTAAAATTTTCAACATTTATTTTAGATACAGGGACTACATGTGCAGGCTTGTTGCATGGGTATATTGCACTAAGGTAGTGAGCATAGTACCCAGTAGATAGTTTTTCAACCCACACGCCCTTCCCTCCCTTCCCCCTCTAATAGTTCACAGTGTCTGTTGTTCCCATGTTTATGTCCTTATATGCTCAGTGTTTAGCTCCTACTTATAAGTGAGAACATGTGGTATTTGGTTTTCTGTTCTTGCATTAATCACTTAGGATTATAGCCTCCAGCTATATCCACATTGCTGCAAAGGACATGATTTAATTCTTTTTTATGGCTGTGTAGTATTCCATGATTTATATGTTTATATGTAGCCCACTTTTCTTTAATCCACCATGGATGGGCACCTAGGCAGATTTCATGTATTTGCTATTGTGAACAGTGCTGCAATGAACATACAAGTGCATATGTCTTTTCGGTAGAATGATTTTCCTTTGGGTGTATACCCAGTAATGGGACTAAAGATTCCTCCCCAAGTTGTATTTTCTCCTAGCTTCTTTCACAGTCTTATTTCTAAAAAGAACCCTGCACATTGGCTGTGCTGAGGGAAAAATGATTGGGATAAACCTGAGATCATTGTCTGACAACAATAGATGTTGGTGAATGAACAGTTTATTGAGTGCCTACTATGTGCCGGGTACTATGCCAAATGCAAAGGACACACTAGGGAGCAGGCAGACAAGTACTGCTGTAGTGGACCTTATGTGAGATGGCCCTCATATGCTACAGACCACCAAGAAACATGTAAACTAATAAGTAGGTAGTGGAAAGTGTGATGTGAGTGACATCTTTGCTGAATTAATAGTAGTTTTTGAATACTGAAAGATTATTTTCTCAGTTTTTTGTTGCTATTCACTTTGTAACAGTTACAGACACAACACACTTGTGCAGTGGTACAGTCATAGCTCACTGCAGCCTTAAACTCCTGGGCTCAAATGATCTTCCCAACTCAGCCTCCCAAGTAGCTGAGACTACAGATATGTATCACCTCATCCCTCTAAGTTTAACATTTTTTATAGAGATGGGATCTTGCTATATTGTTCTGGTTGGTCTCAAACTCCTGGCCTCAAGCATTCCTCCCACTTCAGCCTCCCAAAAGGCTAGGATTTCAGGTGTGAGCCACCATGCCTGACTACAACACACAAGTCTGTCCACAGACCCTGGACGTTAAAACTCAGGCATCCCCTCTTTCCAGGAAACCATCCCCAATACCCTCCCAACTTTGGTGGCTTGCATCCCAGGTACCCACATCAGTAATCCTGAGCTTCTCTCAGATTTGCTGCTCTTCTACACTGTATTGAAATTACTTAACTTTTTGATACTTTTCTCCTGCATTGGAATGAGAGCTACATTTCTGTCTGTTGTTTCTGGCCCATGATAGACACTCAATAAACATTTTCTGAAGGCATAAGTGACGATCCTCTTGTCCTTTGTTCCTAGCTGACTGACCTCATAACCACTCTCAAATCCACATAAACAATTATAAATTTAATGAATGAATATACATTATCATCTTTCTCTTTTACCTAAGGAAGCAATTTCAATGTATTTTTTAGATTTTGTCTCAAGAAGTTTTTAGCAAATGCTATGGACTGAATTGTGTCCCCAGAATTCCTATGTTGAAGCCTTAATTCCTGACATGATGGTATTTGGAGATTGGGCCTTTGGGAGATAATTAGGTTTGGATGAGGTCATGGGGATGGGGCCTTCATCATGGGATTAGTGGTCTTGTAAGGAGAGGCACCAGAGAGCTTTTTGTCTCTGCATGAATGCAGTGAGCAAGGAAAGGCCATGTGAGCACACAGCAAGTTGTTGGGTATCTGCAAGCCAGAAAGACAGCCCTCACCAGAACGCAGCCCTGCTGACACCTCCATCTCAGACTTCCAGCCTCCAGAACTGAGAGAAAATAAGTTCCTGGTGTTGAAGCTACCACATCTGCTATTTTGCTATGGCAGCCCGACCTCAGACTGCAAACAGCTTGGATCATTTTCTATACCATAGTTCTCATGAGAAAGAAATCTGAAAAGTCTCTGCCCTGAGAACTAAAGGCATCTGGGCCTTGCTGAAAATAAATGTCTGTTAATTAAATTGACATTTTAAAATTTGGCTTCAAATATGGAACTAGAAGTCACAAAGCAATAGCAGGACTCCACCTTGTCTGGGCTTCTCCTCCTTTCTGTCGCCTTGAATTCTTCCTCTCATTGTTTTGTGAAATTCTAGACAACACATGACTGAATATATACAGTCTTGGAGGATTTTCCTAGATATGGGAGCTCAAGTCAGTCATGATGATAATCTTGGACATCTAATAATCTGCAGTCTTTTAACCCTTTGCAAAGATACAAGAAGGAAAGTGGGATGTCCTCTGTAGAACTCCGTAGCCCTGCTATAGTATTTTGAAGCAGTTTTTTAAATATTCAATTTTCAAACAAAAATGCATGTGTATAGTCATACATTTAAGAAAAAAAACCAACCACGCAACATTCTTGAGAATGTGCTAATCAAATTTTAGTCCTTCCATAGGGTTCCTAAAAGGATTTTTTTATTGCAAGTTTTACAGATTTATAGAAGAAGTAGGAATGCTTTCTTTCCTTTGAAATACATGATAATCTTACTGGGAAAATATAGATATTTCAAGAATATCTGGCAAATGGTCCATTAGAGTTAATTCGTAGTTGAATTCTGTGAGGAGCTAAAGGAACAAATAAATTTTTGAGTCGCTCTGATGTTCCAGGTTCACCCACTAGTCTCTGCCTCCCAACAGCCGTGCTGTAGGACAGAGTAGAAAGGGCTTGGGCTCTGAATTCAGTAGGGTTTTAGTGTCAGGTCTGCTGCTTAACAATTGTGTGACCTTAGGCAAGTTTCTCCTAATATATGGAAAATGGGTGGGACGGGGTGCATTGTTTTCCCCCAAAGTTTGTATGTTGAAGCTCTAGGCCTCAGTGTGACTATATCCGTAGTTAGAGCCTTTAAAGATGTAATTAAGGGTAAATAAGGTTATAAGGGTAGACCCCTATACAACATTTCTGTTATTTAAGCCACCCAGTCTGGAATTTTGTTATGACAGCCTGAACAGACTAATACAGTGGGTAATAACAGCATCTCCTGAGAGTGTGGTTGGGAATACCTGTGGCTCATGCGGTGCTCGGCTCCTAGGAAGCACTCAATAAATAGTAGCTATTTGCAGCTCAGAAAGAAGAGAAGAGAAAACGAAAGAGAGAAAGGAGTGAGTGAATAATTATTAAGATTCTACTATAAGCCACGCACGTTGCATAATTACCCAGTTTAATCTCCCTAACAGTTCTGTGCAGAGCATCCCTGTCTTGCAGACGAGGAAACTGCACTTTTAGAAGGTTGTGTAATTTTTCTAAAGTCACATAGAGAGTGACAGAGTCAGCAATCTGGCTTTAAAATCTGTATTCTTTCCACTATGCCATGCCACCTACTGCATTAGCTTCCTAGATGCCAAAAGGTTTTAGTGAAAGAGATTGATGATTTTCACAGCAGACACACAGTGAGGGAGTGGGCGCCTGCTGTAGGAATGTGTTCCTGCCCACACAAGGATGTTCACTCCCATGCCAGGCTGGGCCACACAGATGCCTGCACACAGAGGCAAATGTCTTTTCAAAAAGGAGTTTTGAATCTGCTCAAGCCCTGGAACCAAGTATTCACTTAACAGAGTTCTGCACCAAAGGCACAGGCCTAAGCAATGGTAAGGGAATGTGTCAGAAATCAGTCCTTGCAGGACCTGGTTTGAGAACTGCCTATAGACAGCTGGTCCAGGATAAGGTAACTGCAGAATGTAAACCCTGATTGCCACCTGAATTACCTTGGTGAGGGTCATTTTGTCTTCTGCTGTAACCAAGGAGAGTGTCTGTCAAGTGAAATTACATGTTGCATATGATCGCTTTGAAATTACTCTTTCGAATAGTAATTAACCAGTGGAATTCACTGTGATTTTATGTATGTATGTATGTATGTATGTATGTATGTATGTATGTATGTATGTATTAAGATGGAGTCTTGCGCTGTCACCCAGGCTAGAGTGCAGTGGCTTGATCTCGGCTCACTGCAACCTCCGCCTCATGGATTCAAGCAATTCTCCTGCCTCAGCCTCCCAAGTGGCTGGGATTACAGGCACGTGCCACCACACCTGTCTAATTTTTTGTATTTTTGGTAGAGACAGGATTTCACCATTTTAGCCAGGATAGTCTTGATCTCGTGACCTTGTGATCCGCCCACCTCGGCCTCCCAAAATGCTGGGATTATTGGCATGAGCCACCGTGCCCGGCCAATTCACTGTGTTTTAAGACCCCTCAATATTAACGATGAAAGCCTGTGGTTAGTAAACGTGTTTTCCTTCCCTTTTACCATGACATGTCAGTTACATTTAAACTTAGAGGAAGACTAGAGAGCAGCCCTTTTTATTTTAATTGAAAGCTGAATTTAAGATTTATGGAAAGGTCATTTCTCAGGATTTCTCAAGATGAGTTACCCAAGTTTATTTCTGATTTTACATTATGTTTGAGATTTTACGTAAAAAAGATTTTTTAAAAATAACATTGACGTTTTAAAAAATTATTTATATCCTGAATCAAACCTTCATGTCATGGATTCAAACTCCGAAAAAGCTTCTGAGGTAGAGAGACAATTACTTGGGTATCTGAACTTGTGAAATTGCAGGCCGATGAAGGACGGATGACTGCCACAAAATGTCTTAAGTGTTTCTTAAATTTATCTTCGTGAGATAATTGTGCATGAGGAAGAAGCACAACAGTACACCCAGAATCCACTTGTTTCTTGTGCACGTGTGGCAGATGCTATCTGTCAGTGCCCTGTGGCGTATCCCCCCAGCACCCACCACTGCAGACAGGGTGTGCCACTGGTCTCCAGTGTCCAACGCCAGGACTCTCTGCCTGATCTCTTCCTCTGGTCTTTGGAGCCAGTTCTGCCTGTGGCTCCAGGAACTTGCAGGTTTCAGGTACTTTATTAGCTTCCTTCTCTTCCCTGTCTCACTTCCCAGTTCCCTGCCAGCGTTTCCTGGGACCACCCCTCAAATTAACTTCTTGTATTTGAATCCTTGTTTTGGATCTGCTTCCTCAAGAGTTTAAGTGAAGACAGCAAGACACCAAGTTGACAGACCTAGCCTGCAACGTGTTGAGGAAATATTTCATAAAGGATTTTGAAAGGATGTCCTGTAAATTAAGGCAGTGTTTAGGGTAATACAGGCTTTTTCTCCCTCCCCTCTCCGCTACACACTTTTGGGAAATCATGGAGTAGATGACACTTGAATCTAGCCTGTGGAGCCGATGTAAGTAAATAGTTTGGCAAGGATCAGGCCTCATGACTCCAATATTTAGATAAAGAGCTAAAGAATTATTGGGATAAGAATTTTTAACCCATTTCCCATTTGTCCTGAGAATACGCACTGGTAGCGAGCTGTATTTTTTCTTTTCTAAACAGGAAATGGATTAAATGGGATTAAAAAAAAAAAAAACTTAGATAGCTGATCAAATGAATTGCAGTTGATAGAATTACACAATCCCAACTAGAAAACTGCCAACTGAATAAATGTTCACAGTGAGAATTGAGGGACAGTTCAATTTGGAAATATAGATAGTAACCTGTTGTAAGAGAGAAATAAATGCAACAAGCTAGGTTCTGTGTGATGAGATTACATATATAAATAAAAAATATATTTTCTGAAGTCTCTATTTTCAGTAGAGTGGAATATTTTTAGTCAGTATCATTTATAAGTTTGCAGGAATGCCAAACCTGATGTATAAGCCCTTTTATTTTTAACTGCCATCTGGTTTTGTTAATATGAATGAAAACCTTTATTCATACTTACTCAATTTTAATTCCTTTGAGGTATCTGGGTTGTTAGGAGGAGGTAGAGCCTAGGATGACCCCCAGATTTCTCTTTGAACTGCCTAGGTTGATCATGGCCAGGAAACAGGGTAGGGAATAAGTGATAAAGACTGGGTTTGGGTTGGAAGAGATAAGGAGTTTTGTTATTTAGGGCATCTGTGGCCTGGGAATGGAGTGGTGTTTGTTAGATGTTGGACACAAGGTTTTATGCGTGGCTTACAGCCTGCCCTCTGTTCCCTGCTTTATTTTCCAGTCTTTCCCACTGCAGCGTATGCTTCAGCCGCATCTGACCGCTCTCTCTCAGTTCTCACTGGTCATTCCCTCTCGCTGGAACACCTTTGTGCCCCTCCCCTTCTGTCACCCAGGCAACTCCTATTTGAACATCTTTGGTGACAGAGCCCTTACTATCAGCAAATGGTGTGGCATTAGTGGTTTAGAAAGTGGGCTCTAGAACCAGCCTGAGTTTTAACCCCAGCTCCATCCTGTACCTGCTGTGACCTTGCCATTAACTCAGTTTCCAAAGACAATGGAGATGCTAGAACATCCCACAGAACTGTTAAGATTAAATGAGTTACACGTTTAACGCACTTAAAACAGACTATGACACATAAAGTGGTCTCTAAATCTTTGCTATTATTGTTAACTACTATCTTATATGACAATTCATATCATTCTATTTAAACGAAAATTTAAAGGATTTATTGTAGTGGAAGTTTTACCAAATAGTGCCAATTTAAAACATTCATTGTTCCAATCTTTTCTAAAGCTTACCATAAAAACAGCTGTTTCAAATAATTTTTTATCAGGCTTTTCCCCTACTTTTTAACCTTTAAATCACTTTTGTGGTATGCCGTAATCTGTATCCTACTCATTGTTTATGCCAGTATTGGATTTATTGTTTGCTTAAACATGATATTTGAGCATATAGAGTATTTCCAATTTTTTATTATTTTGGTGGACATGCTTGACAAGCTTCTTCCTATGAGTTAATTGCTTGGGATTTTCCTAAAAAGTGAAATTTATTTTATTTTTATACTTTTCATTATAAATTTCTCCAAGTGTTCTTTAAAATGTTTCTATAATCTATTATAACCTTATATATCTATTAACCATTGTAAGCACTAATATAAGAAATTTAAGAATGCATACATAATGACTTAAATGTCTTTTTAAACTTTCGAATATAAGTTACAATATACCAAAAAACTTAATAAGCTGAAAACAGTATTACAAGGGGGCATGAGGATTAATATTTCCAACAGATGTAAATTACTGTAATTTTAAAAATTGACTTGGAAATATATTAAGTCATAGACCTAGTTAATACTAAAATAAAGCAATCTGTTTGCTTTTTCATGTAGTACATACAATTTAGTTCCTGAGAAAAATAACCTATTAATAATAAAGTCATGAAATAATCAAAATTGATGATATCTTTTCAATGGAATACCATTCCCCTTTCATATTTTAGCATATTTAAAGAGCATTTTATAGCACAATTATAACTATTGTAGATGTCAATATAAGAAATTTAATGATTTATTTATAATGATCTAAATGTCCTTTTGAAAAATCTTTGAATTAGAGCATAGAAAATTCTATACTATCCACTGCACTGGTTACTTGAGAAGCTGGCCTCCAAATATTGTTGGAATGGAAGAAGAAAGGAACAGTAAGAAAGACAACAGTAATTTTACCTGCCTTGTGGCCATTGGAAGATTACAGCCATATATTATTCCACAGAACAGTGGAGAGATTCATGTGAAACCGACTGAATTTATAACCCGGTTTGCAATGAATGGAAAATTTGTCTATGTAGATCAAAGGTAAACATTTACATGTTACAATAATTAGAATTCAATAGGATGTTTGAAGCTATTAAAGACGTGTCTTAGTAGCACTGCTAGATTTTTTTTTTTTTTTTTTTTTTTTTTTTTTTTTTTGCTGTTTCAGAACAGAAAATAAAGTTTAAATGAAATAAGGATATGGACATGTCAGTAAATTTGTTTAAGCCAACATGTAAATTTGGAAGAATGTCTCTTAGCCAGTGGTGCAGAAACTGGGCATGGTCTGTGGCCATGATTTTACTGGCAAAAGCTAGTAAGAGCACAGCCTGGATTGGGTGGAGGCCTCACGCCTGGGTGTCTGTTCTGTGTTGCAACTCTAGTCTGGGTCTAGGGCAGCCGACAGGAGCCCAGTGATGTGCATGGTCACTCATCCCCTACCCTGTGCACTTCTTTGCTATCCTGACCATATGTGGGCCTACAGTCTTCTGGGAGGGAGTACACTCACCACTTCTGAAGTTTATTTTTAATTTAAAACCAGGGCAACAGCAATTTTAGGATATCTGCCCCAGGAACTTTTGGGAACTTCTTGTTATGAATATTTTCATCAAGATGACCATAGTAATTTGACTGACAAGCACAAAGCAGGTAGGTATGCATTGAGCAGAAGACATTTTGGGGAATTCAAAATGACAGCTTTAACTCTTAATTTCCCATTCCTGTGAAATTTGAAATTTGAATTATTCCTCACAACGTTGATTTTTATAGTGGTAGACTGTTATGCTGATAATTATCTTTTCTCATTAAGTTCTACAGAGTAAGGAGAAAATACTTACAGATTCCTACAAATTCAGAGCAAAAGATGGCTCTTTCGTAACTTTAAAAAGCCAATGGTTTAGTTTCACAAATCCTTGGACGAAAGAACTGGAATATATTGTATCTGTCAACACTTTAGTTTTGTAAGTAAATTTTTATGTTAAGACCTTTATATTGATTTCAAATGAGTCTCTCTGCTTTTTTCCTCTCATCTTGCTAAACCATTAAAACCGTATGATCCTCTGGCCTTTTATTATAACTTGAGATTTATCTTTTGAGTAAGTCATTTACTGTTCAGTGACATTAGTTCTCAGAATTAAGCTAAAAGTTTTCATTCTTGTAATGTATTTCTTCTTACTTGATATAATAAGTGAGGGTAAAGGCATTTATTCAACCATTTTCTTCCTACCTTCCATGGCCATTCAGTAAACAGTGCAGACATGGATTTCAACTGTGCATTATTGTAAGAAATTGTTTTGTCCTCCCTGTCATTTTTACCTGCACATCGTGTAAGCCTGGGGTGCCACCATGTCTGTGTAGGCATGTCCAGCATGGGGAAGAACAGAAATCCAGCCCAGGTGTTGCTTTACCAAGCTCTGGTCTGTCGCTGTGTCAGCCTGAAGGAAGAGCCAAGTTTTCCCGATTTTATAGTAGACTAGGATGGCCTCATTCTAAGTCTTACTTTATTTCTGTAAGTTTCTCTTTGATATTGCTATAAGGTTTCCTTGAACCAGTTGTTTTCGTATCTACAATCCTGAGTGAAAAATAATTTTAAAAAAGTTTAATACCTCCAGTATTTTCCTGTTACCCATCCCAGTAATCTTTGCCTACTTATTATTAATACATGAACTGAGAGTTTGTTACTGCGAGAACACGTACTTTATAGGGGAATGGGGCATTTGGCAAATGCCATGATACTTAGTACATTAAGACCTTGATTTCTGGTGGTGATACTAACAATATGTGTATATAAAACATAAATGGGCCACAAATTGACAAATTAAATATACAGAGCTTGGTGTAGTTGCTATAACAGTTTCGTTCACCTTAGAAAACAAATCATCTATGGTGTTTTTAATTCTAGGGGACGTAGTGAGCCTGGAGAAGCATCATTTTTTCCTTGTAGCTCTCAATCATCAGAAGGTAAGCTTAGTTTTAGATGATGGAAGACTTATTACTAAGACATATTATTAAGACTATTATTATCTTTCTCTGGCCTGGAGAGGGGAAAATTTGAAGATGAAATTAAAAGGAGTTCTACAGGTTGGATTATAGGAATCCCAACTTTGGTTTAGAAGAGACTAAGTTCAACAAGAAACGGATATCCCATTTAAACCCCCAGAGGTATCACCATATCCCCCTCAAAATTTCCACAGTGCTTTGCTCACATTTCTGTTATAATCTTGCATTGTACTGCAGTTAGTTGTTCATTCTACTTGCTTTCCAGTAGACTGAGTTCTTCAAGAACAGGAATGATGTTTTATCCATTATTCAGCCCTAGCAGCTAACATTGTTCCTTGTCACTTGGACAAATGAATGAAAAGTATTAGGGGGAGTTTTTACTTATCTGCGTTAGTTTTTCACAGATAATTTTTCACAGGAATATATTAATGTATTATTTGTAAAAATAAAAATCCTAGGTAACATTGAAGTAGTATTGCTGTGGAGGTTAAAGTGGGAAGAGACTGGACTCAAGGGTTACAAGTCACGATTGTGCCCTCAGTGACTTTCTACACATTTGATTCAAAGAGCATCATGAATTACATTTGCAATGCAAAGATGAGTGTTTTCTAACATTTTTGGATGCAGCTAGCCTGTTTCTGTTAAGGAGAGAACTGTGAAATTATTTGAATTGAAAGAAAGATAAAGTCCTTAATTGAATTTCTCCTTTTGCTGTTACTTAGAATCCTCTCAACAGTCTTGTATGAGTGTACCTGGAATGTCTGCTGGAACAGTACTTGGTGCTGGTAGTATTGGAACAGATATTGCAAATGAAATTCTGGATTTACAGAGGTAATGTTTTATTGCTACAAATATTTTCAGAAGTAAAAATGTCGTATTTATAAAACCAATATACAAAAATCAGTAGTCTTCCTATATACAAATGATAACTGGTTTAATATAATGGAAAATATTATCTTTACAGTAGCAACAAAAAAGATAAATTTTACAAGAAATGTTCATACCAACATGAAAAAAAAAACTTTAAAATTCACAAAGGTACATAAAAGATAACTCAAATAACTTCAGATAGAAGCTGTTTTTCAACAGGAAGACAGAATTGTAAGAATGTCCTGTTCCTTAAACTAAACTGTGAATATAATGTGGATCTAGTCAAAATAACCACCGTGTAGCCGGGCATGGTGGCTCATGCCTGTAATCCTAGTACTGTGGGAGGCCAAGGCAGGTAGATTGCTTGAGTCCAGGAGTTTGAGACCAGCCTGGGCAACATGGCAAAACCCCATCTCTACCAAAAAAAAAAAAAAATTAGCTGGATATGGTGGTGCACACCTGTAATCCCAGCTACTTGGGAGGCTAAGGTGGGAGGATCACTGGAGTGGGGTGGAGGGAGAGGGGCTGGTGGGGCAGTGTCAAGGCTGTAGTCAGCTGTGATCCTGCTACTGTACTCCAGTCTAGGCAAAAGAGCAAGACCCTGTCTCAAAAAAAAAAAAAAAAAAAAAAAAAAACCACCATGCATTTTTTTGGAATCCAACAGATTATACTAATCACATTAAAGTATCTAGAAATTTATGAAAAATAAGAAAGTAATAAAGTGAGACTAATGCTATCAGATATTAAAATACGTTATAAAGCTATGACCACTGAAACATTTTGGTGTGACCCACAAATAGATCAATGTAAAATATTGTATTTCAGAAACATCATCAAATGCACATGGACATTTATTATATGGTAAAAATTAAAAGTGACATCTGAAACCAGTAGGTAGAAATGAATTAAACATTAAAGGGCATTATGATCACCGTATAACCATTTGGGGAAAAAATAAAGCTAGACTCCAACTTTATTCTTTACACTAAAATAAATTCCAGATAAATCAGAGCTCAAAGTAAAACTATAAAACTAAAGTTTTTCAAGAATACATGTATGAATTTTCGTATTCTCAACTTGAAAAGTCCTTTCTAAACATCACAAAATCCAGAATTTATAAAGAAAAATATTTGGTAAATTTAATTGTATGCAAATTAAAACCTTACACGTAACTATATCATTATAACAATGTTAAAAGAGAAATTATAAACTGGAAAATGTGTGGATTTCATACAGTAAAATAGACAAACTATCTTAATGTATAAAGAGTTTTATTGTATAAAGAATAAAATACGCTTTATATTAAACCTTATGTATTTAATTTTATATATCTCTCTATATTAAACATTATAGTATATAGAATAGTTATTACGTTTTTTTTAAATTTTCTTTTGAGGCAGGGTCTTGCTCTATCCCCCAGGCTGGAGTACAGTGGTGCGATCATGGCTCACTGCAGCCTGGACAACCCATGCTCAAGCGATCCTCCTGCCTCAGCCTCCCAGGCAGCTGGGACTACAGGCGCACACCACCACACCTGGCTACTTGGCTTATTACATTAAAAAAAAATGACACAATAAAAGGCTAGGTGCAGTAGCTCATGCTTGTAATCCCCAGCACTTTGGGAGGCCAAGGCAGAGGATTATGTGAGGCTAGGAGTTCAAGACCAGCCTGGGCAACATACCGAGACCCCCATCTCAAAAAAAAAAAGAGATTAGCAAGGCATAGTGATGCACAGCTATAGTCCCAGCTACTTGGAAGGCTGAGGTGGGAGGATTACTTGAGCCCAGGAGTTCAAGTCTGCAGTGAGCTAATCATTATCATTTTCCTACTGATTAGTGATATTCACTGCCTTTTCGTGTGTTTATTGGCCATTTGTATATTTTCTTTGGAGAAGTGTGCATTCAAGTCCTTTGCCCACTATTTAATCAAGTTGTTTGTTTTGTTGCTGTTGTTGAGTTGGGAGTTGTTCACATATTCTGGATATTAACCACTTAGCAGATATGTAATTGGCAAATATTTTCTCTCAGTCTTTGGGTTGGCTTTTTACTCTGTTGATCAGGTTTTTTGATGTACAGAAGTTTTAAATTTTTATATACTCCAGTTTATTTATTTTCATTTGTTGCCTGTGCTTTTGATGTCATACCAAGAAATCATTGCCAAATCCAATGTCATGAGGCCGTTCCACTACTTCCTCCTAATAGTTTTTTAGTCTTAGGTCTTAAGGTCTTAAGGTAGAATGAATAAGTCTACAGATCAAATGTGCAGCATGAGAACTAACTATAGTTCATAATGTTATATACTGAAGATTTGTTAGGAGAGTAGGTTTTAGGTGCTGTCAACATACACATACACACAGGTAACTGTGGGAAGTGATGAATATGTAAATTTATTTAACAGCAGCAATTTTACTATGTGTATGTACAGTAAACCATCGTATTGTACACCTCAACATCAGCTGCCTTCTTGGGAACACATAAAGACATAAAGTTGTGTTTATGCCATTTTGTTCTCTATGTATGTGTTTCATTGATTTTTACCTCAGGATGACCTATTGTAGTCAAAATATGGCACATTTTCCACTTTAAAAAGGTTCCAGAATGTTAGTAAATCTTTCCTTACTCTCAGTTCTGCCATTTAGTATCTTGAGGAGGAGCTGATTTTTGACATGAGCACCTGTTTTAAACTGTGCTGTGTTATTCTGTTATTTTAACATAGGCTATATTGACAGATGATATGATTTACTCAAGAGACTTTACCTCAGAGCTTTATTTTTCTACTTACTATGGAGTGTTTTTCAGCATTCCATAGTCAAAAATAAGCCTGGCACCTAGAAAGTCAGTATAATTGTGAAACCTGCTATGATACTCAGTTTCAAGCTCCTCACTGTATTTTTATTAGTAGATTATTATGTATTTAGAGGAGAACATTTCCTTCTAAAATATGTAAAAATTAAAAATGTTTTATGTATCACTTTTTAAAGGTTACAGTCTTCTTCATACCTTGATGATGTGAGTCCAACAGATTTAATGAAAGATACTAAGACTGTGAACTGCAGGAGTGTAAGTATACTTGTAAATGATAATATTCATGAAATAAATGAACAATAAAATTTGCCCCTTGTTGATTATTTCTTTTAAGAAAAGAAGTCATTCTGTCAGGAAAAAAAAAAAAAAAAGAACCCGTTTTTGTCACTCAGTGATTTTTAAGTGGCTTTGTTGCATAGTAAAGAGTTAAGTTGCTGTGAGCATAGTATCTGAGTCCCAGTTATGACACTTACTGGGACGTAATCTTGGGCTTTTACTTAAACTCTCTGTACCTCAATTTTCTCATTCGTAAAGTAGGAATAAGAATATCATTGATCTCCTAGAGGATTGTGAGAATTAAGAGCTTAAATACATAAACAAAAACTGTTATAACAGTGCCTAGCACACAGTAAGTGCTCAATAAATGGTAGCTCTTATTATTGTTATTGTAATAGGTTCCAATTTAGTAGATTAAAGCTACTCCTTGAGGTTTGAAAAAAAAGTTTAAATAATATAAGCCATGAGATAAATACCACATACTACTTAATTCAATTGAACAAATACTAGCTATTTGAAATGCATTATTGTATATACAAAAATTACTAAACCTAGTGCTATCTGGAAGACTAAAATACAATATAATTCTAATTTAGCACAGACAACAAAAAGCTCTAAAGCAGATACGTAAATCAAGCAGTGTAAGACTACAGGAGAAAAGAGAAATTTTATCTGACCAGGGACAAACAGAAACTTGAAAATACGAATATCAGAGCCAGGCATGGTGGCTGTGCCTATAATTCCAGCTACTCAGGAGGCTGAGGCGGGAAGATCGCTTGAGGCCAGGAGTTCAAGACCAGCCTGGGCAATATAGTGAGACCTCCTTTCTAAAAAAGATTTTTAAAAATACTAGCCAGTAATGGTGGCCCATGCCTGTCATCCCAGCTACTACAGGAGGCTGAGGCAGGAGGATCACTTGAGTCCAGAAGTTTGAGGCTGAAGTGAGCTATGATCACACCACTGCACTAGCCTGACTGGCAGACTGCAACTGTCTAAAAGCAAAAAAAGAAAATATAAATGTCATGTCTTTTTACACAAATATCATGTCTTCTGCTTCATTATTTTTTCATTTACTCATACAGTTAGCACATGTTTATTGAGTATCCATTTTGTGCGAGGTGGTATGTGAGAAACAGATTTACGTGGTAGTAAAAATGTCTAAGTAGTGTACATTATGTAGGCATTCTATAGATAAAGTATGTCAACTTAATAAGACAATATAGGCAAGTGATTTCCTATTTTATGAGCTACATGGATTATTAGATTGTTTGGCCTGTAACTATATAACAGTATAAGAACTTTTCAGTAACAGCATTTGGTTTAGTGTTTCCCACTCCAAAGCAGTATTTCCCATAGTAGTTTTATATGAGGTATAGTTTTGCCATCATTTTATAAACACAGAAAGAAACTTTGACCTGAAGCATTTGTGGTCATGAACTTTTTCTTCTTCATCCAAAACTATTCCTTATGTATGCACCTTCAGTTATGGCTCTTAAGAATGCAGGCTTTGGAGTCAGGTAGACTTTAGTTAGAATCATGGCTTCAGCACCTTGGGCAAGATGCCCTCTTTAGGCCTCAGATTTATGATGTGTAACATAGCTGCCTCACAGTATCTGAGAAGTGAGATGAGACGATGCAGGTGGAGAGCTTGGCACATGGTACTCGGGAAAAGCAAGCTTCCATACTGATGGTGGTAGTTGTGGCACTGGCGGCTGGCCCATGTCTGATAACTGCAAAAAGTATTTACCTTGGCCTGGCACAGTGGCTCACACCTGTAATCCCAGCACTTTGGGAGGCCAAGGCGGGCGGATCACGAGGTCAGGAGATCCTGGCTAACATGGTGAAACCCCGTCTCTACTAAAAATACAAAAAATTAGCCAAATTAGCCAGGCGTGGTGACACATGCCTGTAATCCCAGCTAGTCAGGAGGCTGAGACAGGAGAATCGCTTGAACCCGGGAGGTGGACGTTGCAGTGAGCCGAGATCATGCCACTGCACTCCAGCCTGGGTGACACAGCGAGTCTCCATCTGAAAAAAAATAAAAAGTAAAAATAAATAAATAAATAGAGTATTTATTCTTATTCTAGTAGGAACCTCACTGTTTATTACTCTGGCTGTCTTTTCAGATGTCGAATAAGGAGTTGTTTCCACCAAGTCCTTCTGAAATGGGGGAGCTAGAGGCTACCAGGCAAAACCAGAGTACTGTTGCTGTCCACAGCCATGAGCCGCTCCTCAGTAAGTTTTCTTTGGGAACTGCTGATCATTTTCATTATCAAAATCTCCCTCTTAATCACTGTGTTTTCAGGCACAGGAAAGTTCAAGAGAAGCAGACAGTTTTTAAAACTAAGGTTTTTTTCAGTTGAGCACATTGGCTCACACCTGTAATCCCAGCTCTTTGGGAGGCCAAGGCCGGAGGATTGCTTGAGGCCAAAAGTTCAAACCAGCCTGGCACACATAGCAACAAACCATCTCTACCGAAAAAAAAAATTATTTTAATTAGCTAGGCATGATGGCTCATGTCTATAGTCCTAACTACTAGCCCGGATGACAGAGTGAGAACGTCTCAAAAAAATAAGTAAATAAATAAATAAATAAATATTTTTTCATTCAAGATTCTAAATAACAATAATTGTACTCAATCTTAAAATGGATGCTACCGTTGGCCAGGCATGGTGGCTCATGCCTGTAATCCCAGCACTTTGGGAGGCCGAGGCAGGCAGATCACGAGGTCAGGAGATCGAGACCATCCTGGCTAACATGGTGAAACTGTGTCTCTACTAAAAATGCAAAAAATTGGCCGGGCATGGTGGCGGGCACCTGTGGTCCCTGCTGCTTGGAAGGCTGAGGCGGGAGAATGGCATGAACCTGGGAGGCGGAGCTTGCAGTGAGCCAAGATCGTGCCACTGCACTCCAGCCTGAGCGACAGAGTGAGACTCCATCTCAAAAAAAAAAAAAAAAAAAAAAGATCCATTCTCGAGAATTACCAAGAATTCATAAAGGATAGAAGTCAAAAAAGTTTAAGATGTAATCATTCATTTTAACAATGTTTATGCAAAGTTCAGATAAGTAAATTGAGTAATGTGGTATTTTAGTCTGTTTTATGCTGCTGTAACAGAATACCACAGATGGAGTAATTTGTAATAAACAGAAATTATTTGGCTCACAGTTCCGGGGACTGGGAAGTCCAAGAGTATAGTGCAGGCATCTTATGAGGACCTTCATGCCTCATCTTTCCATGGTGGAAGTTAGAAGGGCAAGAGAGCGTAAGAGCAAGAAAGCACGATGTGGGAAAACTCTTTCATAACAAACACACTCTTGAGGTAACTAACCAACTCCCACAATAATGACAGTCCGTTCATGAGCGCAAAGGCCTCATGACGTAATCCCCTTGTATCAGGCCTCACTTCTCAACACCGTTGTGTTGGGGATTAAGTTTCCAATGCATGAATTTTAGTGGACAATTCAAACTATTGTATATAGTTTCATATCCTCCATGACTGACATTGCTCTGCTAAAGCATACACTAAAGAGAAGCAAAGGTCTTGAAGGAATTTGGATATCCACTTTAAACACACAGAGAGTCATATATTTATTATCTGAAGTTCCATTGTTCTTTGACACATATATGCAAACCTTCAGTTAGTCTTTATCTGCATTTTAACCCTAATTTCTAGAACCTCTTATCTCTAAATTAATTATCATCTCCATGGTTCCTACTTATTTCCTTTTTTGATAAAAATCTGATTTACCTTCCTTTTGTAAGAAAATTCCAAAGTTTTAGAAGATGCTTTTGTCTTAAGCTTCTCATTTCAGTATGAAACAGATAGGGTTTTTTCACAAGCAGATTACATTTTCTCCTTCCAGGATTTACACCCCCCCCCCCCCCCACACACACACACACACTAAATCTCCTAGCTTCCTTCCAGCTCTCTGAGAGTCTGTACCCTTTAGCAGTGTAATTTCCTATTAGAAAACTCATAGACTAGCTTACCTCTCTGTAACAGATGAATTAGGTGCAATTTATCTGGCAGAAGATTGTTATAAAACTAGGTAACCCATTTAAAAATATATCAGCCGTCTGCAGCTTAAGATACATACTTTGCCTTCAAAAACACATTTTATGGTTTTCTAGCCTTGCTTTGCCATTTTTTTAATCACAATCATTCTTTAACCTCTAAATGTGTGAAACGTATGACTTTCTTGATCACCTTTACTTACACAGGCCTGTGTTTTAATTCATAGGTGATGGTGCACAGTTGGATTTCGATACCCTGTGTGACAATGATGACACAGCCATGGCTGCATTTATGAATTACTTAGAAGCAGAGGGGGGCCTGGGAGACCCTGGGGACTTCAGTGACATCCAGTGGACCCTCTAGCCTTTGATTTTTAACTCCGAAAATGAGAAACATTTTAAAGCATTTTATTTACGAAAAACTGTCTCAACTATTCTTCAGTACTGTATTGATATTGTTTGTATCTTTTATTAATGTTCTACCAGTTTTTATAGATTTGCATCTTATTGTCACAGGGATGTGGGGAAATATGTTTTCCTCCCAAGAGAACCAAGTTTGTTATAGACTCCTTTATTCAGTGAAATGGCTTATAATCCACTAGTTACCATATTTTTGCTAAAATATTTCTAACCAAGAATACTACATACCTATTGTTTTGGCTTTGTTTTATTTTTGATGCAGTTTTTTTTAGTTGGGGTAATGTAATATATTGATATTTTCCTTTGTGTCTAAGATTCATTTATAATAGTAGGTTTGTATAATTTGGAACATTTTCCATTCCTTGCGAATTTCCTTAATTGAGGATAGGGCTTACACACTTTAAGAAAACAGTGAGTACTTGAACATTTAAAGGGACAGTGCAATTTATAGTCATAATCACATTGAATACTGTATTTGATCTTTGGAGACTTAGGCAAGCACAGAGCTGGGATATGTATGCTCAGTTGAGCACTTTAAGATGAATTTTAAGTGAGATGATTTATTACTTAAAATGCAGAAAGTCAAAAGAGTTTCAGTTTTCCTTACAGAAAAGGAAGGATCTTGGGCCCTAGATCTTGGGGATTAACCTTTTCATGTAAGATGTACTCTTACTAGGCCGGACGTGGTGGCTCACGCCTGTAATCCCAATACTTTGGGAGGCCGAGGCAGGCAGATCACTTGAGGTCAGGAGTTCAAGACCAGCCTGGCCAATATGGTGAAACCCTATCTCTACTAAAAATACAAAAAAAAAAAAAAAAATTACCCAGGCATAATCCCAGCTACTTAGGAGGCTGAGGTGAGAGGATTGCTTGAACCTGGGAGGCAGAGGTTGCAGTGAGCCAAGATCGCACCATTGCACTGCAGTCTGGACAACAGAGTGAGACTTCATCTCAAAAAAAATAAATAAATAAGATTTACTCTTAATATAATCACTGAAGATCTCTATTATAGCTAGATTAGGTTTTTGACATTGAAAAAATACTTAGGGATAGATTTGTCCTAAAGGAAAAAAGTAGGCCTGGGCAGATTAAATGTCTTGTGTAAAGTCACACATTGAATTCATAGAGTTTTAAATGTGTGATATATATAAACCAGTTTCTTTATACACATTTGGGAAAACATTGGTCTCACTGGTTAAATGATTAACTAACTGACCTAGGAACTAGCTGTAGCTTTCTAGGTAATTAGGTAATTACAGTTATTATCACCTGTAACCAAAGGTAATGAAACAAATGACAAGTACATTTTTAAAATTATGAGGCAATGAGAAATAATTTTAAAACCGATTTTCTAGTTATAATTTAAAATTTGGAGAGCATTTTTTTTAACAGTAATTAATCCAGAGATGGCTCAAATTCAGTATAAGAATTAAGATTATTTAAAATACTGCATGTCTACCTTCTCGGGGATCATACTTTATAACACTTTCTGCTTCGGTATCTCTTCATAGCTTGCCAAGTATGCTCCCATATATTCTCTCTTGTGCCTCACAAATGAAAGTCAGATAGGCTGGGAACTCATGCGGCAACCCTCACACTTCAATGTGGGCTTCAAATCCAGTTTCCTGTTCTATATGGTGCTACATCTTTTCAGCAAATTTCCCTCAGAGCCCCTCGCCAAAGCAAAGCATTTTGACCCTGCATGCTATTTCTTTAGCTGTAGGTGATATATTAGAACTTCTGTCAGACATGTTAATGACAAACATACCAACAGACAATAACCAAAAACAAATGTTCCCTTCAAGTGTGAAATGTGCAGGGGCTGCGTGGACAAGGATGTATTGGCACCCTGACCTCTTGAACTGATACAGTGTCCCAGCAATGTTGGAGGGTCGGCACCATTCCTGGTCTGACACTCGAGGACCCGAGAGACATCAGGT
Organism: Rhinopithecus roxellana; assembly: GCF_007565055.1. NCBI lineage: Eukaryota > Metazoa > Chordata > Mammalia > Primates > Cercopithecidae > Rhinopithecus > Rhinopithecus roxellana. Next base: position 134,876,792 of record NC_044558.1, read on the forward strand.
TTAGAATAAGCCAAAGAAATCCTACGAGATGGGGAGAATTGGTGTGCAGCAGCCTAAGCATTATAGTTAAGACTAAGGAAATGTGAAAGATCCCCTGTGTTCTCTAAATTGGGCAGGGGGGCCTTCCTACCAATAACACTTTTTAGGGGACTGAACCATTGCGGGTTGGACTTGGCTTCCAAAGAGTCTGCCTGAGCCAGGAGTGCCAGGGTAGGCCATCATGGCTGGATGGCCTCAAAAGCAGATGGGGGCAGACCTGCCCTCCTGATGCCAGGATTTGAGAGGCAGAGTTTCTAGAGGCAGACCAGTGCTGCCTCAGACAGTGGCAGTTTTTTCTCTTTGCAAGAGGAGGGGCTGTTTGATTCCATAGACCAGTGGGCAGATAGCCAGTTGAATACTCTGTGCATGGTTTGATCCTTTATTAGTTCACTCTAATATTTTCTGTAGATCCTTTTGTCCTGGACTCAGAATCTAATCCATGCATCGTATGATACTGTCGCTCTCCTAAGGTTTGTGTTTCCTTCAAAATGTTTTAGTTTTCTTCAACTAAATTTGATTTTTGCTGTTGGACATGACATATTTTTATGGCATACACTATGTTACTTTTTTCTCCTACAAATCAATTGTTTGAACTTTGGTGAGAAAGAATATATCCACAAATTGCATAAACGTATCATAAAAACAGTACTGTAGACTTTTTTTTAACCCTAAGAATTACCACTACAGTAATGTAGTGGAGTGGGAAGAGTGCCTAGAATCAGAAGACCCTGTTGAGGCTGAGTTTAGCTGTGTGACCTCATGCAAGCCATTTAAACTCTCTGTGCCTCAGCTTCCTCATTTTTAAAAGGAGGTTTGATCTCTATGTTTACTTCCAACTCTGATTCTGGGATTCTAATCCACAGGACTTGGGCTTTAGGGTGGAACCTAGAACTGTGCTGTCCAGTGCGGTAGCCACTAGCCACATGTGGCTGCTGAGTACTTGCAGTGTGGCTAGCACAAAGTGAAGTGTGCTGTCAATGTAAGATACATACCAGATTTTGAAGACTTGTATTACCAAAAGAATGTAAAATATCACATTAATAATTTTATATTAATTACATGTTCAAATGATATTTTGGATATACTGAATTAAATAAAACACTAAAATTCTACTTGTATCTTTTTACTTTTTTAATGTGGCTAGAAAATAAAATTATACATGTGGCTCAGATTATATTTCTATTGGACAGCGCTGCTCTAGAACATTATATTAAGTGGTTAATATTGAAGTAGACCAAAGTTTATACCATAAGGATATTTTTCCTTAAGTACCATGTTTGAAGAACAATTATTTATTGATCCTTGAATCTGTAAGATCAAATAACAAGTCTCTATCCATGTTACCAAATTTAAACTTTTGAAAATAATAAACTTTAAAAATCAGATATTTTATTACAGGATGATACTTGGAATCAAGTGAAATGAGTTATATGGTCATCACCAAATTTAGAAATCTGTCGTGAAACAGAAAGACAAACAGGAAAGTACAGAATAGAGACTTTTAGTAAATAAATGGAATTTAAAGGGAAGTGTTTATTTACAGTGTCACGACAGAAAAGGAGGTCTTTGTCATCATAGCCATCGAGGGATCTCCATAAAATCTGGGGCACAGGTACAAGAAATAGCCAATATTTAGTTACCAGACCATGTTTAGTAGTGTCCAGGTTCAGATCATGCTGCCGAGAGGTATCTCCCCCTCGGGTAGGTCATTGCTGGGCTCTGGAATTGGAGACTCATACTTGCCCAGCACAATGCTATGGGCAGAGAGGCCGACATCTATGATTAACTAGAAGCCGTAAAGAAAAGCTGCTAAGTGGCCACTAGGTGCCACTTTTCCGTTTTTATAATGCTTTGCTTTCATTAGCAGATCTTTTTTTTCCAAGCCCCATGGGGCCTATGAGAGGCATGTATGATTTTTGCACCTACAATAAGTCAGCCTGTCTGGTGAGAGTTGTTTTATGAGAAATGCTTTCCAAGGGAGGTCTAGGAAGATCCTGACACATAAGAACTTTGGCTTAGGGAGCTTTCCAGGTGTGGTGCCAATAAAAACTGACCTGGAAAGAAACCTGTCCAGCATGGAATATGCTTTCTGAACTCACTTGAGAGTATGTGGTGTACGTCACTGCTCATATATTCTTGAGTTTAGGTTTGTCTTTTATACAATTTTTAGCTCTTTTCCAGTTCACTTGCACTTGTCTGTATATTGGTATTTTTAAATTTTTGTGGTAAATAATGAAAAGAGTGAAATTATATTTTTATAATTACTCATTTGTAGTTTTTTTTTTTTAAATTTAATAAACTTCCTCCAAAAAGTATGCCCTTAACTACTTTATAATGTGGAAACATAGATTAAGGAAACCATCCAGTGCCCTCAAACCACTGGGCAGAGGGGTACATTGAACTCTGTTACTGTATATGTTTCTGGGTGTGTTCCCCAGGGTATATTAACTGCTATAACAACTCCAAAATCTCAGTGGTTTAACCAGTAAAGATTTTCTTCTGCTCACATCAGACTCCAACATCATCAGCCTTATCTGACCCTCTGACTCTCTCCTCCTCCCTTTCTGCCTCTTCCTTATTTCATCTCTCAGCTTTGCTTTCCTCTGAGCTGGTTTTATGTTTTGGTAGACCCTCTCCCCATAATGACACTCAGAAGTTCCAAGCATGTATTGTTCTTAGACCTGACAATTTCAATGGAAAGAGAGCCTCTCTGTTTCCTAGTAATTCACACGCAAATGTGCATTGACTGGGCATCTGGATCAACTTGGTCTACCTGGACCTTCCATTGGGCAGTTACAGTACCTACACTAATTCTAGGGCGTCAACCATCATGAATTACAAGGTTCTATTGTCTCTTCTGCAGATAACCCGGTCCTCCCTCTGGCCCCAGGCTGTCTGGCTGTTGGCATCTGACATCTCCCCTTCAAGGATGCCTTTAAAGTTATTTTAATTTATTTAATCAGAATTAAAATGTTAGAAAGGGAAGGCAAAATAAGCAGTAGGTTCTTTCCAGGTCAACAGGCTGGAATATACAGATTGGCCAGGCTGTGATACATACCCAACCTTGGGTTGAAGGTTGTCAAGGCAGCCCTGTTGGAATCCCATAAATAACATGGGGATCTCCCATGGGAATCCTCCAACACATTGGACTCTCCTCTTCCCCAGGTCTCCTACTGCCAGCACAAGAGGCTGTGAAGGTGAAGAGGATACAGATTTGAGATTAGTATTACAGAAGTAGAATGGCAAGAACTTGAGGACCAATTGCATATGGGAAATGTTGAAGCAAAAGCTGTGAATAATGACTCAAGTTTCTGGCCCCAGGGGTCTGGATTGCAGTGCTGTTCAAGAGGTAAGAGTTACACGAGGAGAGACAACTTTGGGGTAGAAGATGCATCAGTTCTAGACAAGTTTTGTTCATCCAGGTGATGTCTAGTAGATAGTTGGATATGTGAGTATGGAGGATGGGAGATAGACCTGAGATGAGCAGCACACTGAAGCTTTTGAGCCTCAGTTTCTTCATTTGTAAGTAGACTTCATTTGTAAATACCCCTGCAGAGCTTTAGTGAGGATTAAATTAGCTTACATAAAGTGCTTATCACATTGACAGTAATTTTAACAATGATCATTATATATATAATATATATGTTATATATAATATATATTATATATATATATAAGCTCTACAGTATGATAATAAATGTTGGAAATTAGTGTTATAGAGACGCTTCATTAAGTTAGTAAAAAATTCCTGAGACTATATAGCAAACAAATATATAAGTAGTATAACAGCAGTTTAAGCCTTGCAAAAGTTTAACCCAAATAACAGTAGAAATTCATAACCAATGGGAAAGCGTTAAGTACCTAGAGAACCCAATTGAGGTAGGGTGTTTGGGAAGACATATGTCTACAGCACAAAGAAGTAAACAATTTTGTTTGCTAAGGGGAACATCTATAAGGCATTTTAAAAGAAAGTTCAAATCGTTCTTAATAAATGACACCATTTGTTTCCATTTAAGGACTTATTTATCCTGTGCTATGCTCTTAGAGACAATTGAAAACACCACAGTCCCTGCTCTTAAGAGACCACAGTTTAGTAGAAAGACAGTGGAAAGCAGTAACTATAGAATACGATAGCTGCTACTTTAAAGGGATGTGCGGAGTGCTAATAGAGTATGGGAAGGTCAGGCTTTAACTTTGCTTGTGAAGTCGTCAAAATATGTTACACTCTTGCAGTTTTTTCCTATTTATCCAGACCAATGGTTCTCACATTTAGTTGCATCAGAATTACCTGGAGGACTTGTTAAAACACAGATTATGGATCCCTTTATGCCCATAATTTCTGATTCAGTTGGTCTGACTTGGAGCTTGAGATTTTGCATTTCCAATAGGTTGCCAGGTGATCCTGAGGTATCTGGCCTGGGGACCACACTTTGAGAACCGCTGATCTTGCCATTCACAAACAACAAATGGACGTGTTCACAGACCTCTTATTCTAGGGCTCTTCTGAGGAAAGTGGAGTAGGGAACAGAGGGCCTCAGGGTGGACAGAACATACTGCTTATTTTGCCTTCCCTTTATAACATTTTAAATCTGATTAAATACATTAAAATGAACTTTAAAGGCATCCTTGAAGGGGAAAAGACATCAGAAATAGCCAACAGCCAGACAACCTGGGGCCAGAGGGAGGAAGGGGTTCTCTGCAGAAGGGACAATAGAACCTCTTGTAATTCATGCTGGTTGACTCCCTAGAATTGGTGTAGGTATTACAACCACACAACGGGCTCTTCTTGCCTGCTGCCCAGATAGAACCAATTTATCAAGATGGGGAAATTGTAATAAAGAGTTTAATGCTGAGAATGATGGTTTCCAGCTTCATCCAGGTCCCTACAAAGGACATGAACTCATCCTTTTTTATGGCTGCATAGTATTCCATGGCATATATGTGCCACATTTTCTTAATCCAGTCTCTCATTGATGGACATTTGGGTTGGTTCCAAGTCTTTATTATTGTGAATAGTGCTGCAATAAACATACGTGTGCATGTGTCTTTATAGCAGCATGATTTATAATCCTTTGGGTATTAATGGGATTATACCTATTAATAGTAATGGGTATAGTCCATAATTAAATGGGATTATACCCATTAATAGTAATGGGATGGCTGGGTCAAATGGTATTTCTAGTTCTAGATCCTTGAGGAATTGCCATACTGTTTTCCATAATGGTTGAACTACTTTATAGTCCCACCAACAGTGTAAAAGTGTTCCTATTTCTCCACATCCTCTCCAGCACCTGTTGTTTCCTGACTTGTTAATGATTGCCATTCTAACTGGTGTGAGATGGTATCTCATTGTGGTTTTGATGTGCATTTCTCTGATGGTGAGTGATGATGAGCATTTTTTCATGTGTCTTTTGGCTTCCTTACATGTCTTCCTTTGAGAAGTGTCTGTTCATATCCTTTGCCCACTTTTTGATGGAGTTGTTTGTTTTTTTCTTGTAAATTTGTTTGAGTTCTTTGTAGATTCTGGATATTAGCCCTTTGTCAGATGAGTAGATTGCAAAAATTTTCTCCCATTTTGTAGGTTGCCTGTTGACTCTGATGGTAGTTTCTTTTGCTGTGCAGAAGCTCTTTAGTTTAATTAGATCCCATTTGTCAATTTTGGCTTTTGTTACCATTGCTTTTGGTGTTTTAGACATGAAGTCCTTGCCCATGCCTATGTCCTGAATGGTATTGCCTGGATTTTCTTCTAGGGTTTTTATGGTTTTTGGTCTAACATTTAATTCTTTAATCCATCTCGAATTAATTTTCATATAAGGTGTAAGGAAGGGATCTGGTTTCAGCTTTCTACTTATGGCTAGTCAATTTTCCCAGCACCATTTATTAAATAGGGAATCCTTTCCCCATTTCTTGTTTTTGTCAGGTTTGTCAAAGATCAGATGGTTGTAGATATATGGTATTATTTCTGAGGCCTCTGTTCTGTTCCATTGGTCTATATCTCTGTTTTGGTACCAGTACCATGCTGTTTTTGTTACTGTAGCCTTGTAGTATAATTTGAAGTCAGGTAGCATGATGCATCCAGCTTTGTTCTTTTGGCTTAGGATTGTCTTGGCAATGCGGGCTCTTTTTTGGTTCCATATGAACTTTAAAGGTGTTTTTTTCCAATTCTATGGAGAAACTCATTGGTAGCTTGATGGGGATGGCATTGAATCTATAAATTACCTTGGGCGGTGTGGCCATTTTCACAATATTGATTCTTCCTATCCGTGAGCATGGAATGTTCTTCCATTTGTTTGTGTCCTCTTTTATTTCGTTGAGCAGTGGTTTGTAGTTCTCCTTGAAGAGGTCATTCACATCCCTTGTAAGTTGTATTCCTAGGTATTTTATTCTCTTTGAAGCAATTGTGATTGGGAGTTCACTCATGATTTGGCTCTCTGTTATTGGTGTATAGGAATGCTTGTGATTTTTGCACATTGATTTTCACAAGGACAAAAAAAGAAACAAACACCGCACATTCTCACTCATAGGTGGAAATTGAACAGTGAGAACATTTGGACACAGGAAGGGGAACATCACACACCAGGGCATGTCATGGGTAGGGGAGCGGGGAGGGATAGCATTAGGAGATATACCTAATGTAAATGATGAGTTAATGGGTGCAGCACACCTACATGGCACATGTGTACATATGTAACAAACCTGCACATTGTGCACATGTACCCTAGAACTTAAAGTATAATAATAATTTTTAAAAGTTCAATGCATACAGAGCCAGGTAAATGGGAGGCTGGAGTTTTATTGTTACTCAAATCAGCCATCCCCAAACTTTGGAGGTGAGAGTTTGTTAAAGATATTTCTGCAGGCAGAAGGCTAGGGAATGGGGAATGCTGATTGGTCGGGTTGGGGATGAAATCATACGGGGTTGAAGCTGGTTTTTCTTGCTGTCTTCTGTTCCTGGGTGGGATCGCAGAACTAGTTGAGCTGGATTACCCTTGTGGGTGACACCAGCTGGTTCATCAGAAACATCTCTGAACACCAATGTTAGGTTTTACAATAGTGATGTTATCCACAGGAGCAGTTGGGGAGGTTGGGAATACTCCCAAGCCATAATTTCTAATCTTGTAAATAATTTGTTAGTTTTACAAAGGCAGTCTGGTCCCCAGGCAAGGAGTGAGTTTGTTTCAGGGAGGGGCTGTTAGCACCTTTGTTTCAGAGTTAAACTATAAACTAAACCCCTCCCAAAGTTAATTCAACCTACACCCAGGAATGAACAAGGATACCTTGGAAGTTAGAAGCAAGATGGAGCTAGTTAGGTCAGATTTCTGTCACTGTCATAATTTTCCTATGTCAGATTTTTCTCACTGTTATAATTTTTGCAAGGGCACTTTCAGAACGTGAGCCTCAATCTTTTTGTTTGGCTGTTTTGGTTGTTTTTTGTTGAGGAGGGGAGGCAAGGCAGAGAAAGCTGTGTCACACCTTTTTAATCTTAATGTTGGCCACCCATTTTTTTTTTTTTTTTTTAATACTCAGCCACTAGTCACTGTGGAGGACTCTGTCCATTGCTTAAGGCATTGTGTGTTGAGGGAGTCAATAAAGAGTTGTCTTAAATTCTTGTCCAACTGTGTGCCTCTGGCCTTGGAATTACAGTTTCTTAGACACTCCTACCTCTTGACTGACTTTAAGGCAATGCTTCTCACATTTACTCCTGTCCAGGAGGAAATCTGTTACATTTTACCTTGGGGGTAAATACATCAAATAAATTTACTTTTTTTTTTTTTTTACATAACTACACTAAAATGAGATGCCTACATTACGTAAACTTAAAATTTAACAGAGCCCTTGAAAATTGTATTTAATACTTTGTTGACTGAGCAATCACCCAAAAGGCTTCTCATCTACCAGAAGGGACATGTAGACCAATATCACATAATTAGCTGATTATTAAATTATTTGGGAGCCCATAAATGTTCCGTTTGGTTTAGCAAAGTTCAAGTAAAACACAGTTATAGTGTCTGAAATATCTATTATTGGGGGAGAAAATGGACACATAGATTATATGTAAAATAATAAACGAGTAAAAAGACACATTCTATTTCTTTGTAGTAACATTTTAGTAGCAGATTGCATTTTTAATTGTTTTTTCTGATTGTAAAAGAACTTTACATTCATTTTTGGAAAATTCAGGATTATATAAAGGTGCTAAAAAGAAAATAAAAATCACCTAATAAGAAATTTGACCACCCAGTGAAAAACCATAGTCAACACTTGGCTAGTCTTTCTCTTTTTTCAAGGCCTTTATATTCTAATGATTTTTTAAAAGTTAGAATCCTACTGTTTAATACAAAAAAGAATAATGAAATTGTACAAAGTAACACATATATTGGTTAAAAGTCAGATAACATTTAAAATCATAAAATTACAAAAAAAAAAAGTCCCCACCTTAGCCCTAATTATTGTTCTCCAGAGCAACCACTTGTATCATTTTTTAGCTGATTATTGTACTTATGTTTCTAAGTATGCTTTTATTGTCACTTCATGAGTGGCCCAGAATGAGTATAGAATAGGAAGTCAACAATTCATTTAAATATTTCTTTATTATGGAGCATTTATGATGTCGGAAAGTTTTACTGTTATGGGTAACATGACAGCTAACATCCTTCTACACACGCACATGCTGTACACCTCTCTTCTGTTGTTTAGAATGAATTTCTTGGAGTGCAATTGCCAGATCAGAATTGCCCAATTGCCATAAACACAGTTTGCATTCAGCATTCTTTCCAGAGTTAATTTTATGTGGTTAAATATGTTGATTTTTCTTGCTTAATTTCTTTGTTTTTATGCTTAGGAGGGAAAACTTCTCCACCCCAAGATCAAATAAACACACACCTCAGTTTCCTTCTAGGTGTCCTGTGGTTTTGTAGTTTATACTAAAGTCTTTGATCTAGCTGAAGTTTATTTTGGCCTATATTAAGATACAGGAGTCTATTTTTCTTTCCAAAATATTATGCCCTTTCTCCACAACTCTCCAGTGACTATCCTTTCTTTTCCCACTGATTTGAAATGTTGCCATTACCGTTGATTAAGTTCTTGAATATTCTGGTACTCGTTTTGAAAGGAAGTAATGGTGGTGGTGGGCAAGGAGTTGAATTAATGTGATTGTTCTTTCACCAGTACCAAACTGTTTAAGTTAATAAACACAGTAGAGTTTGATACTGATCTTTCCATTATGTGATAGTATGTCACTTTTTCTTCTCTTATTTTCTGAAAAGTGTTCAAACTATAAAATATAGTTCTATATATTTGTTTGTAAAATATTTATAAGACAGCAGAGGGAAGAGTGGCTTTTTCTGACTTTGTTTCCTTTTAAAGTTTTTAATTTATCAGATCACCCATCAAACACTTCCGTCAATAAGGCAGGAGAATTGCTTGAACCCAGGAGGTTCCACTGTGTTAGAACCAAACTTTCAGAAACAGTTTGGCTGTGTTAGCATTCCTTTAAACTTTTGTTATATATAGAAATCTAATTCCAACATGTTTATTCTTGGAACCATCTGCCAATGCTACAATATGAATTCTCTTGCGTTGTTGAAATTTTGAGGGAATAAGAATAAAATCAAACCTCTATTAAATACTTACCATGGCTGGCACAGTTCCTAAGCCTATTACATGTATTAATGTAAGCCTCCTAACAATCCTGAAGATAAATGCTGGTATTATCCCCCATTTTATACCCAAGCAAACTGGAGCTTAAGAGTTAAGTAACTTAAAAAGGTTACCCCACTGCTCATAAGCAGTGGAGTTAGATTCCAGACCCAAGCAGCTCGATGCATGCTCTCAACCATGATTTTGATCAACCTTTGACTTACTGTGCGCTCTCAGGGACCCCAACCCCCTGAACTCAATGCACAGCAATTTCTTTTACAAAAGATATTTAATTGTGAAAAAAACACATAAAATTTACTATCTTTTTTTTTTTTTTTTTAAGACAGCTCTGTTGCCCCAGACTGAAGTGCAGTGGTGCGATCTCAGCTTACTGCAAACTCTGCCTTCTGGGTTCAAGCCATTCTCCTGCCTCAGCCTCCCTAGTAGCTGGGATTATAGGTGTGTACCACCATGCCTGGCTAAGTTTTTTAATTTTTAGTAGAGATGGGTTTTCGCCATGTTGGCCAGGCTGGTCTCGAACTCCTGACCTCAAGTGATCTGGCCTCCCAAAGTGCTGGGATTACAGGCATGAGGTACTGCACCTGGCCTAAATTTACTACCATAACACTACTGAATCACACACTTAGTGGTTAACTATAATTAGTTAACCACTAGATTTGCAACAGATCTCTAGAACGTTTTTATCTTGAGATTTGCAACAGATCTCTAGAATGTTTTTATCTTGTAAAACTGATACTCTATACCATTTCCTCTTCTCCTCAGCCACTGGCAACCACCATTCTGCTTTGTTTCTATAAGATTGAATACTTTAAAGACAAATACTTACGTGAAGTATTTGTCTTTTTGTGACTGGATTTCTCTTAGCATCATAGCCTCAGTGTTCATCCACGTTGTACCATGTGACAGAATTTCCTTCTTTTTTGAGGCTGTATAATATTCCATTGTAGATCATGTTTTTAAAAAATCCATCCATCCATTGAAGTACATTTAGGTTACTTCTACCTCTTAGCTATTATGAATAATGCTGGCAGGAGCATGGGTGTGCAAATATCTCTTCAAGATCCTACTTTCAATTCTTTGGATTGAAAGTGAGATTGCTGGATCATATGATAATTCCATTTTCTTTTTCTTTTTTTTTTTTTTGAGGTAAGAAATCTCGGAACTGTTTTCCATAGTGGTTGCACCATTTTACATTGCAATCACCAGTGCATAAGGGTTCCAGTTTCTCCACATCCTTGCCAACTCTTGTTACAACTCTTGTTATACTCCTATTGTTCTGTTTATTGGATAGTGGCCCTCCTAATGGGTGTGCAGTGATATCTCATTGTGGTTTTAATTTGCATTTCTCTAATGATTAGTGATGTTGGGTGTCTTTTCGGATGTTTGTTGGCCATTTGTATATCTTCTGTCCTCTGCTCATTTTTAAATCAAGTTATTTGGCTTATTTTTGTTGAGTTGTAGGAGTTTTTAAAAATATATTCTGGGTCTGGGTGCAGTGGCTGACGCCTGTAATCCCAGCACTTTGGGAGGCTGAGATGGGTGGATCATGAGGTCAGGAGATTGAGACCATCCTGGCTAACACGGTGAAACCCCGCTTCTACTAAAAATTCAAAACATTAGCCAGGCGAGGTGGCGGGCGCCTGTAGTCCCAGCTACTTGGGAGGCTGAGGCAGGAGAATGGTGTGAACCCGAGAGGTGGAGCTTGCAGTGAGCCAAGATCACACCACTGCACTCCAGCCTGGGTGACAGAGCGAGATTCCATCTCAAAATATATATATATATATATATATATATATGTGTGTGTGTGTGTGTGTGTGTATATATATGTATATATATATATATGTATTCTGGATGTTAACACCCTATCAGATACCTGATTTGCAAATATTTTCTCACATTCCATAGGTTTTTTTTTCACTCCACTGATTGTCTTCTTTGATGTGCAGAAGCTTTTAAGTTTGATGCAGTCCTACTTGTCTATTTTTGCTTTTGTTGCTTGTGCTTTTGGTGTCTATTTCCATCTCAGTTGCTGAAGCACGTGTCCTACTTATTTGGGAAAAAATACATTAAAAACTTTTAACAAATGCCATGAAATACATTTTGAAAACCCTTAGGAAATTTCTTGAAATATGTAGTATGAAAATTGTATTTGTAAATCATTACTCAGTTCAGCATTGTAAATATGAGAGGCTAATTTATACATCTATATAAGGAGAAGAAATGGGAGACAGAAAAAAAAGAACTATCCTTGTTCATATCTAAAAGAGGGATAGCAAGCACACAGCATTTGTACCATATCCTCTCCACATCCCCAGCAGATACGGCTAAAGAAATATCACGCTTTTGCTTGCTGAACCCAAATGGGCTTCAGAACCCTTCTCAACACAGAGCTCCAGGCAACCATTCACGATCAACTGAGGTGACAGGCTACATGAAATCTGTTTGTCATTATGTCTTCAAAAACACTTCCAAAAGCATATTCATTAAAGCAGAATTCTCCAAACATGCCACGTTGGAAAACAGTCATAGCTGCAGATTCACAATGATTACAAGCATATTAAACTCACTGAGAAATCCTCCCAGACAGAAATTATTTCACTGATTAATCCTCATTTTCTGTATTGTTTCTATGAAAATACTGTGAAATGAGATTTGTATGAAACAGTATTATTGAAACAGTTCTCCAGTATTTGCCATAGAGTGGCCATTTATAACATTGGTGTCAGTTCTCTGGAAAACGTTAGTCAACTTTATTCTGCATCTTAACTATCTTGTGAAATTTGGTCTCCAAGAAAATGTGTAATTTTTAAAGTTTAAAAAACAATAAAAAATATAAACATACATGTACACACATATATACGTGTGTGTGTGTATGCTAGCATTTTCAGGAATACAAAGCAACTAAAAAAGATCCATTCTCTTTTATCACTAGATTTAGAGGACTGGTCTCTAACAATACAAGAAGGAAACGTTAACAGCATAAGAGTATAGCTGCAAAGTTGACTAATATTATCTGTGGCAGCTTAAGGAGAAAATAATGTAGCCATTCCTCAGCTATGGAAACAATCCAAACTTATATAGATAGAGGATATTTTAAGGGAGGGGGCTACCTCTAAGTCAAATAAGTGGGCATCTGCTCTAGAGATGAAGGGGATGCTCCACACCATGGGCAGATGCAGATGTATACACACACCCACACACACACATACACACATATACACACACATGCACAGACACAGACACATACACACACAGACACATAGACACATATACATACATACACAGATATACACACACATACACATACACACATATACACACACATACACACACAGACACACAGACACATAGACACATATACATACATACACAGATACACACACATACACATACACACACACATACACACATACCATATTCTCAACCAGGAATAAACATTTCAAAAGTGTCAGGAGAAAGGAAATTCTACAACTCTACCCAACTTTAAGTGATTGTTTTAAACTATAATGATTACAAATATTGAAAGACTAAGCCACAAAAGGAATGAAGTCATTATTAATTGGATATCTAGCTGGTGTTTTGCACAGATGAGAAATCATGGCTGCTTAGGCCTACTGCCTAGAGGCCGTTCTTCCTTTAACTCAAGATTATGTATTTACATAGATACAGTTTTGGTGAGCATTTGTTATTAAAATATTTCTTCTCAAGAGGTCACAGAAAATAAAATTATTAAAAATCATACCAACAGTGGCTGTGAACATGCAAGATTGCAAAACATCTTTTGGAGACATGGTCTGGCTCTGTCACCCAGGCTGGAGTGCGGTGGTGCTATCTCAGCTCACTGTAACTCCCACCTCCCTGTGCAAAACATCTTAAAGCTTAACGTTCTCCAATCTCAGATGTGTGGTCACAAGAACAACCATTAGAGAGTAACATACTATGTGGTTCTGAAAAGTAAAGAGCTGATTTCTGAAACATAACCTAGCACCAAAACAGAATCCATCAAAAATAAATGTCGGAATCTACAGTGGTTCCCAGTATCAGTCCTGGGACTGATAACATTAGTGTCACCTGGGAGCTTGTCGGGAATGCAAATTCTTGGGCCCGCCCTGAGCCCACTGAATCAGAAACTCTGAGTATGGGGCCCAGAAACCTTTAATAGGCCCTCTAGGTGATTCTGAGACACGCTACTATGAACTATTGCTTGCTTCGTGTCTGGTATTAGTTTGGTCCATTTTATCTAGACTTGTTGAGGCTTATTCTTTGTGATCTTGGTAATATTAGAATTTCCTCAAATTGAAGAGCAAAATACAGAGACAGCTTTCCAAATATAACATCTAATGAGCAGCCGAACAATGACCCTCCTATTGTAGCAAAATTGAGTACAGAAGTTGTCTATGTATTTTTAGAACATGAAGATATGCTAGCATTTTCAGGAAAACAAACCAACTAAAAAAGTTCCATTCTTTTTTATCACTGGATTTAGACAATTAGTTTACAATTAAAAAAAAAAAAAGAAAAAAATACTGCAAAGTTGACTAATAATATCTGTGGCAGCTTAAGGAGAAAATAATGTAGCCATTCCCCAGCTATAGAAATAATCCAAACTTATATAAATAGCAAGAGGACATTTTAAGGGAGGTGGTCCTCTAAGTCAAATACGAGAGCTTGTTTGCTCTAGAGATGGCACCATGGGCAGCTGCAGTGACTGAGGGAGTGTCTGTAGGAGGCTGTCTGCTACACAGAGGCGGCACCTGCTACCAGGCCATGGAAGGCTCCACTCACAACCATCACCTTCCAAGGGGCTCCTGAAATCTCCCTGTCCTCTTGGAGACCTTCACATTCTTTTTCATGGCAGGATAAACTGTGCTGAGAAGCCGGGGTTCCCTAGGCAGGCACGTTTTAAACTACTGGGTAATATTCCCATTTTGGAGAGTGCTTCACAGTTTTCAGATGACAGTGACACATTTTCTGCAGCAGGGTTTCTCTACCTTGGCACTACTGACATTTGGAGCTGTATAATTGTTTGCCTTGGGAGCCTGTCCGGTGCACTGTTGGCTGCATCCCTGACCTTTATCCGCTAGATGGCAGCAGCAACCCCCAATTGTGACAACCAAAAATGTCTGCAGACAGGGCCGAATGTCCTCTGGGAGGGTGGGGTGCAAACTCCCCACCCCCATAATGGAGAACCACTACTCTAAACTCTAAAGAGGTAGAGTCTTCCTTTCTTTCTGTTAAAAGGGACAGGAAAAAACATTCTCCTGTTTGTTCTTTGTCTTCATTAATGCCACCACTCATCTGATTCCTATTTTGCTTTGTTACCCCTTCATTCTCTCTTTCTCTCTCTCTCTCTCTCTCTCTCTCTCTCTCTCTCTCTCTCTCTCTCCTCTCTCTCTCTCTCTCTCTCTCTCTCTCTCTCTCTCCTCTCTCTCTCTCTCTCTCTCTCTCTCTCTCCCCCCACACCCCCGGCTTTCTTTCCCTACCTAGACTGGTCCTCCAAGGCTATCACTTCGCTTACTCTTTGACAGTGTTCTCAACCTCCTGGCCCCATTATCTTTGGCCCTACTGACTCCAAAAATTCCCAGCTCTGGGTCAGTTCAGCTCTCTGGTGACCCCATTTCTACACTAGAGATACCAGGCATCTCTGGAGAAAGTCATAGTTCTGTATAAATTCATGGTCTCCCTACCAATGAGCCTCAGCTAGCCA
Organism: Rhinopithecus roxellana; assembly: GCF_007565055.1. NCBI lineage: Eukaryota > Metazoa > Chordata > Mammalia > Primates > Cercopithecidae > Rhinopithecus > Rhinopithecus roxellana. The sequence continues at coordinate 134,892,198 of NC_044558.1, forward strand.
GCATGAGGTTCTTGTTTCTCTTTACCCACTTCCATCTTTTCCATTCCTACTGTCTTATTCCATTTGGGCTGCTATAACAAAAATACCTTAGATTGCTTACACAACAAACATTTTTTTTACACAGTCTAGAGGCTGAGACATCCAAAATCAAGATACTCTCAGACTCAGTATCTGATGAGGATTCCACTTCCTGGTTCATAGACAGCTGTCTTCTTGCTGTGTCCTTACATGACGGAAAAGGAGAAGGGTTGCTCTCTGAGATCCCTTTTATGAGGGCACTAATCCCATTCACAAGGACTCCACCGTCATGACCTAATCACCTCCCAAATGTCCCACCTCCTAATACCATCACAATGGGGTTAGGATTTCAACATATGAATCAGGAAACACATCACAGGATGGGTCTAGCACAAGAGGAGAAAGGTAGAAAAGAAAAGAGGAAGAAATGAAAAGAAAGGAGAGAGAGTGAGGGAGGTCAGGGAAAGAATAAGCTTCCAGGTGCCTGGCTAAGGTTGACTCTGTCTGAATTTAAAAGTAATGACATGGATCAAGTAAAGGAATGCTCCATCCGCTCCATCCACTTGACCCAGATATATCAAGTAAAGGAAAGCTCCATCCACTGACCCCGAAGTATGTTCCTGGTGAGCTAGCTAAGAGTAAGGTGGTAAAATCGTGCCCCTCCTGGTAATGGGCTAGATATAGGCACAGAGGGCATGATGGTAGAGCTACATATATTTATGAAGCCAGTTATCTTGCCCATTCCCTATGAACAGCAATTTCAAACTTTTTCCCTATCTTCAAACTTTCCATGTCACCACATTGTCCTTACAAGAGATGACTATGCATATCACTTCACCATGTTGACCATGAAAGTACAGCAGAAACCCCCTTATGGGATGTGGTTGGGATTACACATTGTTACATGAACTGAAAAGGCTTATTAAAGCAGGAAATCACTAAAAAAGAAACATATGTATAACGTATACATTTTATTTTAACTTAAAACATAAGTGGGGCTGGGTGCAGTGGCTCATACCTGTAATCCTAGCACTTTGGGAGGCTGAGGCGGGAGGATCACTTGAGCCCAGGAGTTCCAGGCCACAGTGAACTATAATGGTGCTACTGTACTCCAGCCTGGGTGACAGAGAAAGACCTTGTCTCAAAAAACAAAAACAAAAACAAAACATAGTGGGCATCCATTTGTTAATCATCTGAGTTAGAGCCAAGACCTTTTGGAGAAGGTCCATAAATTGGAGTTCTGCAAAAATCATGACAATGATTTTTCATTGATGTCCAATTTGGACTTTTTAGGTAAAGCAATTCAGGTGAAAGTCCTACTCAGTTTTGGGGGTTCTGTTTTTTTTTTTTTTTAAATCTCAACTTTTATAGTTGATTTTGCCCACACCTACTTTGACCCAAAAAAGTAGCAACTCACCTTTTAAAGGATTTTCCCAAAGTGTAGCTTTCATTTAGTTTGATTTTATTTCACTCGATTCTATTTTAAATTGATTTCCTTCAGCTCACATTGTTAAATTTTATAAGTACAACTGGCATGAACAGGTCACAAAGGGAAGGGGGTTCTTTAGGGGAGAGAATCTGTGCACAGAGCTCTCCTGCCATAAAGCAGTTTCCTTTTCCTAAACTGCCAGTTCACCTGCATGCGCAGCTCCAGCCTCCTTCCTGTCAATATGGTAAGGGAGGAGACCACCCTTCATATCGTCTTATGCCCAATTTCTGCCTCCAAAGAAAGAAGAAGTAAAAACTAAAAGGCAGAAATGAAATCCACAGGCAGACAGCCCGGTGCTGCACCCTGGGCCTGGTAGTTAAAGATTGACCCCTGACCTAATCGGTTATATTATCTATAGATTACAGACATTGTACAGAAATACACTGTTAAAATCCCTATCTTGTTTTGTTCCGATCTAATTGATCTAATTCCTGGTGCATGCAGCCCCCAGTCACGTACCCCCTGCTTGCTCAATCAATCACGACCCTCTCACATGCACATCTTTAGAGTTGTGAGCTCTTAAAAGGGACAGGAATTGCCCACTTGGAGAGCTCGGCACTTGAGATAGGAGTCTTGCCGATGCTCCCGGCCAAATAAACCCCTTCCTTCTTTAACTCGGTGTCTGAGGAGTTTTGTCTGTGACTTGTCCTGCTACAATGGAAGAGAGCTCCTTTTGTCGAAAGACCCCTTCACCTGGGCTCTGCATCCGATTTCCCCTCAACACCTCGTGTCTGTCTCCCTCTCTTGTATCTTCAACATCTCCCTCTTTTCTAGGGCATTTAAACCTACTCTGTTTACTCTGATTACAAACACAATCATCTTTAGGCCCCCTGTCTTTTTTTTTTTTTTTTTTTTTTTTGAGATGGAGTCTCGCTCTGCCGCTGGGGCTGGAGTGCGGTGGCCGGATCTCAGCTCACTTCAGCTCACTGCAAGCTCTGCCTCCCGGGCTCACGCCATTCTCCTGCCTCAGCCTCCTGAGCAGCTGGGACTACAGGCGCCCACCACCACGCCCGGCTAGTTTTTTGTATTTTTTAGTAGAGACGGGGTTTCACCGTGTTAGCCAGGATAGTCTCGATCTCCTGACCTCGTGATCCACCCGTCTCAGCCTCCCAAAGTGCTGGGATTACAGGCTTGAGCCACCGCGCCCGGCCTAGGCCCCCTGTCTTTCTCCAGGGACCACCCTTCTCTTCACAGTTGGGTTTTTATAAGACTTGCCTACACTCCCAGGCTTCCTGCTTTCACTTCTCTGATTCACTTCTTGTCTCACCTCCTCCACTGAAATGCTTCTCATCAAGGTCACCAGTGACCTCTTTGTGTTCTCTAACATTTGTTTCTCTGGAATGTTAGTCACTGCAGACCACTTCTTCCCTTTCTCGACTCTTCCTCCCTCAGCTTCTGTGATATCTCACTTCTGGTTTTCCTTTAACCAGCTGGCCATTCAAATGTCAGAGTTCCTTTAGGCTTCATCCTAGGCCTGCTTTCTACTTGCTTTATTTTCTGTGGTTTCATCCACTTCTATAGCTTTACTACCATCAATTGATGATGACTCTCAAACCTATGATTCCATTCTGATCTTCTTCTTAACTCCAGAACAACGCAGCCAACAGCCTACTGGTCGTATTTATTAATATGTTCCAGGGAGACCTTAACCTCAACCTGTCCAAAATGCAATTCATCACTTTGCCTTTCTTCCCCAACCTGCTTTTCCTCTATTGTCCTTATTTTTCTGAAGGGTACCAATATGTGCCCAGTTTCCAAACCAGGAACCTGGAAGACATCATTCACTCATTTCTCCCTTTTACTCTATACATCTGATCAACTACATTAGTCATCCATTCAACAAACATTCATCTATCTATATCAATCCTTTACAGGTTAGACTTGCCGGTTTAGCAAATACAGGAGATTGGAGTTTCCAGTTCCAAAATGGCCACACAGAAGTAAGCTGGCTTCCCCCCCCCCCCACCCACCCACCATTTCCCCCACAAAACAAACAAACAAACAAACAAATATATAGGACTGAGATTTTCACCAGCAACAAACCAGAGCTCAAGTATGAGGATGAGACAGTTCCTGTGGCGACAGAGAAATGGAAGAACTCTGAGACAGTGGTAGGAGAACCAGACTTCTGCATCTGCAATGCCCCTTCCACCCCATTCTGCAAGACATGAACCACATGGAAAATCCTCCTCCAACTTATGGTTCCCGCTCTGGAAAAGTGAAATTGAGGTGGTTAATAAGCTTCCTCACCTTTTTGGTTTTTCTGGCAGGAGAACTGTTCTTGCCTTAACCCGCAATTAGCATTAGGACTGTTTCATGGGAGAAATATCCCTAAGGATAGGCAGAGACAAATAGGGAGGCAGGGCTACCATCTTCAGCCCAGAAACTCTGCTCTGTAACTTGGCCAAAGGAGACCAGATAAAAGTGGCTGTAGGAGGTATGTTCCCCAGGCCCCCTGGGCACGGACCCCTAGCCAGCCTTCCTACACTGCTGGGATAATCCCTTTGGGACCTTCCCCGTTTGGGACAGGCAGTGCTTCAGAACATTTATTATGGCCAAGGTGAACCTGAGCTTAAGGCCACTTAGAACTGGAAAGGAGGCAGTGACTTGAGTAACTAATCCTTCAATGCAAAGACATAGACATATACTCACAAGAAACAAAAGAAAATGGGAAACCATGACCTTGCCAAAAAGACAAAGCAAAAATCCAGTGACTGACCCGAACAAGATGGCAATTTGTGAGCTCTCCAATCAAGAATTCAAAATAGCAGTTTTAAGGAAATTCAGCAATCTCCAAGATAACACAGAAAAACAGTTCAAAAATGTATTAGAGAAATCTAACAAAGACATTGAAATACTTTTTAAAAACTCAAACAGAAATCTTGGAAGTGAGAAATACATTTGCTGAGTTGAAAAACTCTAGAGACTCTCAACAGCAAAATGAACCAGCAGAGGGAAGAATCAGTGAGCTTGAAGACTGGCATTTGAAAATACATAGAGAAGAAAAAAGAAAAAGAACAAAAAGGAACAAAGACCACCTACAAGATACAGAAAAAAACTTCAAAAGACCAAATCTAAGAATTATTAGTGTTTAAGAGGAAACTGAGGAACAGCAAAAGGTAGAAAGCTTATTCAAAGAAATAATGATAAAACGTTTCCCTAAACTTGAGAAAGATGTAAATATGCAGGTACAGGAAAGTCTTAGAACACCAAACAGATTCAACCCAAAGAGAACTACCCCGAGGCATTTAATGGTCAAATTCCCAAAGGCTAAAGATAAGGTGAAGATCCTAAAAGCAGTGAGAGGTAAGAAGTAAATAATATATTAAAAAGCTCCAGTTCATCTGGCCACAGACCTCTCTCAACAGAAACCACAGAGACCAGGAGGGAGTAGAAAAACATTTTCAAAGTGCTAAAAGAAAAAAGAAAAAAAAAGACCTGTCCGCCGAGAATATTGTATCCTCAAAATTGTCATTCACATTTGAAGAAGAGATAAAATCTTTTAGAGAAAACAAAAGCTGAGAGAATTCGCCAACACCAGTTCTGTCTTGCAAGAAAGGCTAATGGTAGTTCTTCAATCTGAAAGAAAAAAACACTAATGTGCAAAGGAAAACTATTTAAGGTATAACATCCGCTGGCAAAGTAAATACACAGACAAACCCAGAATACGCTATTACTGTATTTGTGGTGTGCAGTCCACTTGTAACTCTAGAGTGAAGCCCAGAAGATAAATCTAACAAAAACAACTAAGATACAGCAACCCGTTAAGAGATAGGCAATATTAAAATAAATTGAGACAACTAAAAGTCAAAATGTGTGTTGGGGGTGGTGGAGTTAAACTGTGGAATTTTCTGTTGGTTTTTTTTTTTTTTTTTTTTTGCCTTTGTTTCTAGTGTTTTATTTGTGATCTAGGATAAGTTGTCATCTCTTTAAAATAACTTTTATAGCTATAAAATGTTTTTTGTAAGCCTCATGGTCACCACAGCATAAAAACCTATAGTAGCTTCACTAAAAATAAAAAGCAACAATTTAAAACATACTACTAGAGATAATCACTTAACCACAAAGGAAGAGAGGAGTCTCAAAACACAGAAAACAAGCAACAAAATGACAGTAGTAAGTCCTTACTTATCAATACTAACACTGAATGTAAATTGTCTCAATTCTCTAATTAAAAGGCATAGAGTGGCTGGGGATGGTGGCTCATGCCTATAATCCCAGTAGTTTAAGAGGCTGAGGTGGGCAGATCACTTGAGCTCAGGAGTTCGAGACCAGCCTGGGCAACATGGCATAACATGTCTCTACAAAAAATATAAAAATTAGCTGGGCATGGTGGCACGTGCCTACAGTCCCAGCTACTTGGGAGGCTGAGATTGGAGAATTGCCTGAGCCCAGGAGGTCAAGGCTGCAGTGAACAATGGTTGTGCCACTGCACTCCAGCCTGGGCAACAGAGTAAGACTCTATCTCAAAAAAAAAAAAAAAGGCATTGAAGAGCTGAATTGATAAATAAAGAATATTTAACTACATGCTGCCTTCAAGAAGCCCACTTCGCCTATAAAAATGCACATAGACTGAAAGTGATAGGGTTGAGAAAGCTATTCCATGCAACTGGAAACCAAAAACAAGCATGAGTAACTATACTTATATCAGATAAAATAGACTACAAATCAAAGACTATCAAAAAAATAAGGATGGTCACTATATAATGATAAAGGGGTCAATTCAGCAAGAGGATATAAAAATTATAAACATCTATACACCTAACACCAGAGCTCCCCCAAATATAAAGTAAACATTAATAGGAAGAGATAGACTGCAGTACCATAATAGTACAGGCTTTAACACCTCATTCACAGTAATAGATAGATCATCCAGACAGAAAAATCAACAAGGAAGCAGTGGGGTTAAACCACACACTTTATCTAATAGGCCTAACTGGCATTTACAGGTTTTACCCCATCGCTGCAGAATGCATAGTCTTTTCATCAGCACATAGAATATTTCTCAGAATAGACCATATCTTAGGTCTGCATAAACTCAAAAAAATAGAAATCATGTCAAATATCTTCTCTGACCACAATGGAATAAAACTAGAAATCAATAACAAGAGCAGCCTTGGAAAATAAATCAAACATGAAAATTAAACAACATGCTCCTGAACAACGAATGGGTCAACGAAGAAATTAAGAATGAAGCTTAAAAATGACTTGCAACTAAGGAAAATGGAAATACAACATATCAGAATCTATGTGATACAACAAAAGCAGTACTAACAAGGAAGTTAAAAGCAACAAATCCCTAGATCAGAAAAGTAGACTTTAAATAAAGAACGTGATGATGTACCTCAAGGAATTAGACAAGCATGAACAAGCCAAATCCAAAATTAGTAAAAGGAAAGATATAATAAAAATCAGAGCAGAAATAAATGAAATTGAGACCAAAAAATCAATGAAATGAAAAGTTAGCTTTTTGAAAAGATATAATCAATCTAGTCTTTAGCTAGATTAATTTTAAAAAACAGAGACTCAAATAAATCAAATCAAATCAAATAAATAGAAATGAAAAATGGGACATAGAAACTGAGACCTCAGAAATACAAAGAATCATTGAGACTATTATAAACAACTGTATGCCAACAAATTGGAAAAACCTAGAAGAAACAGACAAACTCCAGAACACATACAGCCTACCAAGATTGAACCATAAAGAAATAGAAAACCTCAACAAACCAGTAATCAAAGCCATAATAAAATGTCTCTTGCCAAAGAAAAGCCTAGGAGTTGATTATTTCACTGCTGAATTCTACCAACCATTGATTCATTTATTTTTTGAGATAGGGTCTCACTTTGTCACCCAGGCTAGAGTACAGTGGATGGCTCACTGCAGCCTCAGCCTCCTGGGCTCAAGTGATCTTTCTGCCTTGGCTACCTGAGTAGCTGCAACTACAGGCATGCGCCACAACACCCAGCCGATATTTGGATTTTTTTGTAGAGATAAGGTCTCGCTGTGTTGCCCAGGATGATCTTGAACTCTTGAGCTCAAGTGATCCTCCCATCCTGGCCTCCCAAAGTGCTGGGATTACAGGCATGAGCCACGGTGCCTGGCCTCTACCAAACATTCAAGGAACTAATACCAACCCTAATCAAACTATTCTAGAAAATTGAAGAGGACATTCTTCCAAATTCATTCCATGAGGACAGCATTACCCTGATACCAAAACCAGACAAGAAAATACCACGAAAGAAGAAAACTACAGGTCATATCTCTGATGGACATAGATGCAAAAATCCTCAACAAAACACTAGCAAACTGAATTCAACAGTACATTATAAAAACATCATTTACGGTGATCAAGAGGGATTCATCCCAGGGATGCAAGGATGTTTCAACATACACAAATCAATACATGTGATATATCACATTAATGCAATTAAGAACAAAAACCATATAATTATTTCAATAGATGCCAAAAAACATTTTAATAAAATTCAACATCCTTTATGATAAAAAGGCTCATCAAAATGGGTATAGAAGGAACATACCTCAAAATAATAAAGGCCATCTATGACAAACCCATGGCTAACATCATATTGAATAGGGAAAAGTTGAAGGCCTTTCCTCTAAAGACGAAAACCACACAAGGATGTCCACTTTCACCACTATTATTCAACATAATACTGGAAAGTCCTGCCCAGAGTAATTTGGCAAAAGAAACAAAGGGCATCCAAATTGGAAAGGAAGAAGTCAAATGAGCCTTGTTTGTACATGACAAATCTTACACCTAGAGAAACCTAAAGTCTCCACCACAAAACCGTTAGAACTGATCAATTCAATCAAGTCGCAGGACACAAAATCAACATACAAAAATCAATCATATTTATATATGCCACCAGTGAACAATTTGTAAAAGAAATCAGAACACCTAGGAATCAATCTAACCAAAGAAGTGAAAGATCTATACAAGTAAAACAATAAAATTCTGATGAAAGACATTGAACAGGACACAATAAAATGGAAAGATACTCCATGCTCATGGATTGAAAGAGTTAATATTGTTAAAATTACAATGCTACCTAAATTAATTTACAAATTCAATGCAATCCCTATCAAAATACCAATGACATTCTTCACAGAAACAGAGAAAACAATCCTAAAATTTATATGGAACCACAAAAGACCTCAAATAGCCAAAGCAATCCTGAACAAAAAGAATAAAGCTGGAGGCATCACACTACCTAACTTCAAAATTTACCACAAAGCTATAGTAACCAAAGCAGCATGATTTTATGCCAGTATGCCAGCATACTGGCATAAAAACAGACACACATAGACCAATGGAACAGAATAGAGAACCCAGATATAAGTCCATGCATTTACAACCAACTCGTCTTTGACGAAGGCATGAAGAACATACAATGGGGAAAGAACAGTCTTTTCAATAAATGGTGCTGTGAAAACTGGATAACTATATGCAGAAGAATGAAACTAGACTCTTATCTCTCAACATATACAAAAATCAAATGGAAATGGATTACCGACTTGAATCTAAGACCTGAAACTATGAAACTACTAGAGGAAAACATTGGGGAAATACTCAAGGGCCTTGGTCTGGGCAAAGATTTCTTGTGTAAGACCTCGAAAGTATAGGCCATCAAAGCGAAAACAGACAATTGGGATTACATCCAGCTAAAGAGCTCCTGCACAGCAAAGGAAACAACTAACAAAGTGAATAGACAACCCACAAAATGGGAGAAAATATTTGCAAACATCACTAATTATCAGAGAAATGCAAATAAAAAACACAGTGTGATCATATCTATCAGCTCAGTTAAAATGGCTTGTATCAAAAAGAGCCAGTAACAGATGCCTACACGGACATGGAGAAAGGGGAACCCTCATCCACTATTGGTGGGAGTATAAATTAGTACCATCACTATGAAGAACGGTGTGGAGGCTACTCAGCACACTAAAGATAGAACTACCATATCATCCAGCCATCCCACTCCTGAGTATATATGTGAAAGATAGGAAATCAATATATCAAAGAGATAGCTGCACGCCCATGTTTATTGCAGCACTATTTGCAATAGCCAAAATAGGAAATGAATCTAAGTGCCCATCAATGGATGAATGGATAAAGAAAATGTGATATATATACACAGTGGAATATTATTAAGCTATAAAAAAAATGAAATCCTGCCCCTTGCAGCAACATGGATAGAAATGGAGGCCATTATGTTGCGTGAAATAAGCCAAGCACAGAGAGACAAATATCGTATGTTCTCACTCATATATGGGAGCTAAAAAAAGTGATTCTCATGAAGACAGACAGTAGATTGGTGGTTACCAGAGGCAGGGAAGGGGAGGAGAATAAAGGGAAAACAAAGAATATCAATGTATTTATTACTACTAAACTGCATTTAAAAATGGTAAATATGGCAAATTATATAGGTATATTGTACCTCAATAAAATTTTAAAAAATACAGGAACCCAGTTTAATTTGAATTTGAGATAAAACATAAATTTGTTTTAGAATAAGTATATTCCATGCACTGTTTGGCATATAATTATATTAAACATTTTACTGTTTACTTGAAATTCAAATTTAATTGGGTGTTCTATATTTTATCTGGAAACCCTATTAAGAGTTTTGAATTTCAATAATTCATATCACAACCTTAGTTTAGAATTCTAAAATGTGAAACAAAAGCCACAATTTCAAAACTGAAAACTTGCAGTATAAACCATATAAGCTCAATTTGTTACAGCTGCAACTCACTGAGACCCATCTGTCCCAAGATAAGGCCACAGACAAACCATTTTAACAGTTAACTCCACAGGGACCCATGTGTCCCATCAAGCCCACCTACCATTCCAAAAGTGTCTTAGCTCAGGCTGCCATCACCAAATACCATAGACTGGGTGACTTAAACAACAGAAATTTATTTTCTCACAGTTCTGGAGAATAGAAGTCCAAGATCAAGTGCTAGCATGGTCTGTTTCTGGTGAGGGCTCTCTTCCTGGCTTGTAGATGGTGGCCTTCTTTTTTCTCTTTCCTTTTCTTTTTTTTTTTTTTTAAGACAGTCTTGCTCTGTCGCCCAGGCTAGAGTGCAATGGCTTGATCTCAGCTCACTGTAAGCTCTGCCTCCCAGGTTCAAACAATTCTCCTGCCTCAGCCTCCCAAGTAGCTGGGATTACGGGCACCCACCACCACGCCCAGCTACTTTTTGTATTTTTAGTAGAGATGGGGTTTCACCATATTGGCCAGGCTGGTCTTGAACTCCTGACCTAGTGATCCACCCACCTTGGCCTCCCAAAGTGCTAGGATTACAGGCATGAGCCACTGCACCTGGCCGATGGTGGCCTTCTTAATGTGTCCTCACAGGGTGGGAGTTGGGAAGCAGGGATTGGGGAAAGAGGAAGCAGGAGGGGAAGGGGAGAGGAGGATGGAGAAGGGAGAGAGAAAGCTCTCTGGTGCCTCGTCTTATAAGGGCACTAATCTCATTATGAGGGCCCCACCCTCATCACCTCATCTAACCCTAATTATCTCCCGAAGGCCTGATCTCCAAACACCATCACATTGTGGGGTGGGTCTTCAACATATGAATTTGGAGGGGAAAACAATTCAATCCATAACACAGAAACTTACCTAGTTTATAAATTGGATCAATCCCTGACAAAATGTCACGGATCAGTTTCCACTCTGAAAATACCCCATGACTAACCAGCATCCTAACCTCCCCACTTTGAGACACTATGGGACTCTATCAAGATGATATTGATCCTCGAGTTTAATAAGAGCTGATGTGGGTTCTGTGACATCATCATCTCTCTGCTTCTGATTGGTCAACTATCCTCTCTCTCTCCTCACTTTTCTCTCTGTAATCCAGTGGTTCTCAAACATTAGCTGTACCTGAGTCCCCTGGGGAGCTTCTGAAACCTCAGGCTGCTGGGCCCACTCCTGGAGTTCCCGATTCAGTAAGTCTGGGATGGGGCCTGGGAATTTGCATTCCTAACAAGTTCCCTGATGCTGTTGCTGGTCCAAGGATCATGCTTTGAGAACCTCTGCCTTATGATCCTCTTGAACTGTCTGGGGTGGGGGTTGGGGCGGTGGCTTTACATTGGCATTTTATAAAGTTCCCCACATGATTCTGACATGGAGACAGCATTGAAAACACTGTTCTAATGCATATTCCACACTGTAGTCAGTGTGCTTACAGATTCGATAAAGGAACTCATCGGCTTAAAACAGTGAATGGCATCTCACTGCCCTCAGTGTCTACGGCCCCTTAACAAGACTTATGGGGCCCTGTATGATGGATTTCCATTTACTTCACTCTCGCCTCCAACCCCTTCTCGAACTACCTCACCTCCTCATGCCCCAGTCCAGGATTACTGGGGAAACCACAGTTCCCTGAAGATGATCGTGATCTTTTTCTCCCCAAGTCTTTGCCCATTCTGCATCTTTACTGGGGAAGCTCTCACCACCAACACACCTCTCTAGCTGGCTAACCCTTTCTTGCTCTTTAGAGCCTTACTACTAACAGCGTGATCCATGGACCAGCTGCAACAGCCTCTTCTGGGAGCCTGTTAGAAATGCAGAATTGGCCAGGTGCGGTGGCTCACACTTGTAATCCCAGCACCTTGGGAGGCCAAGGTGGGAGGATCGCTTGAGTCCAGGAGCTTGAGACCAGCCTGGCAACACAGCAAAACCTTGTCTCTACAAAAAATACAAAAACTTAGCCAGGCGTGGTGGTCCACGTCTGTAGTCACAACTACTCGGGAGGCTGAGATGGGAGGAGGTCAAGGCTGTAGTGAGCGGTGATCACGGCCTGGGAGACAGAGCAAGACTCTGTCTCAAAAAAAAAAAAAAAAAGCAGAACTTTGGGCCTCACTCCAGACCTCCTGAATCAGAACCCATATTTTAACAAGATCCTAGAATGATTCACATTTACAGTAAAATCTGAGAAACTGTTTTCAGGCTCCTGTAGATGTACTTTCTCTGGACTGATACGTCTGAGTCCCAGAAACTCAACTAGGTGCCTCTCCTATGTGCTGCCACCGCAACCTTCCCTAGCACTTAACACATTGCTCCTGACCAGAGCCTAGTGGCCTACAAGCTCTGCAGGGACAGGAACTGTATTTTTACACATGCTTGCATTCTCCACTCCAGCACAGTACCTGGCACATAGCAGATGCTCAAAAATAGTTATCAATTAAATACATGTTTTTAGAAACAAGTAGATAAAGTATTAGCTCTCTGGTTAGAGAATTTTGGAGTTAAGTTCTTGATTTACCATTTACTAGCTGTAGGACCCTGAACAAGTCACCCTCCTCCCAGAAGTTGTTACTCATTGTTAAGTTGAGAATATTATCAAGTTGAGAAATATATCAACCCTACAGGGTTGCTGTCAGGATTAGTGATGTAATAGATGTAAACCCAGAATGCTATATCTGCCAAGTCAGAGTTGGCACAATAAAGAAGAATGCCCTCCGCCTTAGTTCTCCCAAGCAGCAAATCTTTGCTGAGTTGGGTAGAATACTACTTGTTGAAATAGAAAGGGTGGCCATACTTGAGCTTAATGCCATTTTTCTTTCTGTTTTCCCCCAACTGCATAAAAGTAAAACCAAATAAACAAACCTGAGAACTGAGCTGGAATCAATGCCTTTCTCAGCATTGTGTCAGGAGAACAAAACTTAAACTGGGGCCAGCAGACCCTTAAGCTCCTTAAGCCAGGCTCTGGGACCCTTGGGATTACATTTTTAAAATCCTCTCTCCAGTTCCAAACAAAAGTAAACAAGGGAACCTTTTATAGTGTGGTTCAAGGTGAGGCAGTAAACAAATGAGCTTTAAGCAGAATAATCAGCTTAATATGTACTAGCTGGAGGTTAACATTTGCATTGAGAAAGGTCTTATGGTCTTTTTGATAATTCATTCGGAGTTCACTCTCTCATCCTCTACCCTCATTCTCCAACCACATGATTCTCTCAAACCCTCAATCTCCCACTCCTACACATAGTCTACCAGTTGGCCAAATAACGAGAGACGAATGGAATTGTCAAACCAGAATCAAAGGGATAAAAGACGAAGGGACTTTGAAAGAGGAGAAAGAGAAGGCAAGGAGAGGGAAACTGTCCATCCACTGCAGACTCAAGTGTTTGTTGGCTCAAAAAGTTGAGGACTAAAGCCACCCTAGGTCTCAGCCACCCTGCAGGCTTTGTGTGGATGAGAAAACTTGACCTGATTATATGGTCCTAAGTGTGCTAGACTGGCTAAACCAAAGACTGTTGTATAATAAATCATGCCACCCCTGCACCCACTTCCATGATCACAGAGAACATAATGCTGGCGTTGTTAGATAAGCTGCAAAGGTCATCAAGATGTTTCTTTGAACTGCCACACCCAAACCAAACACTTGCTCTGATCTTTGGATAAATAACATTTGAATGAACAAACATTTCATACTTTCGTTATCTTTCGTTACTTTCGTTATCTGTGAAAGGGACAAAATCTGTCACCCGCTGCATACTTCTGAAAACATATAGGAACAAGTTGACATACTTTCTCAATGATACAGAATCCTCAGCAAAAATTAAATTATTAAAATTAATTGTGAGAAACACAGGAAACTGCTTATGGAGAGTTCAGAGTAAGAGACTGACAGAAGGGAGTAATGAGGCTTCTCCTCCATTTCCTTCTTGGAAACTTTTTCTGCACAGAGAAAATATGGTTGAAAATCTATTGTGCCTTGGATTGAGTTAAAGATAACACCCAAGGATTTATACAGATTTAGCTCTCATCTGGTCCCTTGAAGTGGGGGTGGAGGGAGTTAAAATATCCACTATAAATCCATTGAATAATGCACTGATAACCCAAATTATGTCCCACTCCCCTCTTGGCACATTGGACTTCTGTTTCTCTGGCTGGGTATTTCCATTTGTCCTATAATACAATGACAGGCTCTTACAATGCAAGTTTTCCCCCATTGGAGAACCAAAAGGAGGGCTGAGCCCATTTCTTGGGCTTTAATCCCTGGCTACATGGGTCCAGATCTCTAGCCAAGCCCTTCCTGTAGGACTGTTGAAAGACTCGAGCAGGCAGCCCTGCCTTTGCTGCCTCCCTTTATTCGTTCTCACCTCCGTCCATGCATCGGCCAGATTTAGCTCATGACCTCTACTCCAATCATAATGGTCTCCTCTTAAGTCAATCTTATCAAATGCTGTGAGGAATGAATTCTGTGGGCCACATGCAGGAACACAGCGTTCTTCCCGGCTCAGCTCTGCTCCTCTCTCAGGGGAGAGGTCTGTGGAGCCTCGGGCTGCCTGTCCTGTTCTGAGGGTCACACCTGGTCACTGAAACATATTCTCCTCAAGGCTGTTGACCTTCCTTTCTTGATTCAGGCCTTCCAATCCCTACCTTGGGAAGGAGGCAGGCACCCTATTTCTCTGGCCCTCCTCCCTCCCTGCCCACCCGTACCAACTAGGCTGGGCTGCCTGACAAGCACCACGTGACCTCGCCTGTTTTTTCTGATGCCCAGTTTCCACTGGACCTCTGTGTCCTCATTACAAATGAATTTTATCAACTAGCTGGGACTTCTTCTCACCTAGTTTGTTAGAATCCAGCACTAGTAAGTCTAGGAGTGTTCCTTCAGTGCAAACGGTGTGATGAAGGTGAATGTAAGTTAACATTGATTTTACCCTCAGCGGCTCCTGGGAAGCCATACTTCAGGACTGATAAATCAGCACGAGGAGGATCACAGCCTAGAGTTCCACAGAGGGAGCAGTGCTGCCAATCTTTATCTAAACCAGGAACAGAGAATCCCTCAATTACCTAGGTGATGTTAGAAAGAATGCTCGTTGGTGAAGGACTGTTCCTAGAATTTTTCTAAGTAACTATTCCTATAGCTATTTAGAAATTGACTTTCAAGAATATTTGCCTGTCTGATAAAATTAAGTGATAAAAATTCTTTATTAAGGTAAAATGGGCTGAATCTTTTTAGGTGGTGTTTTCTTGATCTTTTTGTGTGATTGGCTTCATACAGTGAGTACTGCAAAGGGGTGTCCATGAACGAGGCTATCCTGACAGGGAAAGGGTTGCTGCCCTGAATAATTCCTTTGGGGGAGTGAAAGAGAAATTTTAGAAATTTTACAAGACACTGGTTTATTCCAAAGAATTCTAGATTTTGATAAACTTTACAGATTGCCAAGCCAAGGCTCTCATTCACCTTTTCTCGTGTAAATAATAGAAAGATACAAATATATCTGTCATTTATTTTACCACTACAGATAGTTGTTTGCCATTTACTATTTGTTCTCTGTCCAGAATTTCAGATTGCAGTTGATTCTCATTATACGTGGTAGTTCTGTTCTGTAGTCGCTGTGAGCCCTGAATTAGCAAATGCAAACTGTTACTCCCAGGGGAAATATAGGGTTAGGCTCTTTCTAGCCTCTAGTCACATTTTTTTCTTTTATGACATTATCTTTTGGAGCCTCAGCCTGACGTTCGGGGGAGAGGGAGGCCCTGGGCTGGATAGCACTCCCCATTGGGGTTATAACAGTCATCCATTTCTGTCTCTTCTCTTTCTCCCAACCTCCCCCTGCTGGTCCCCTCTCTAGTCATATTTTTTTCAAATGATCAATATGTAGCCTTGTTTTATGTGTGTTTCTATTTAAAGACACTGTGCTCAATATTTACTGTTGTTGCATTAACATCCAGTTCACAGCCAACAGCACTATAACATATGCCTGAACAAGGTTTATCTAACACGTGTATTTTCTCCACAAAGCACCTCACAGCCTTCCTGGGCTTAAGAACACTGGACAGTGCCTCAGCACTACACTTGGAGTCCACTTTAAATGAATACGTGCATTGTATGACTCAAACTTTTTGCCACTCTGCACATGTCTGCCTCAACAGCATGAAGCATATTTATTTGGGGGTTGCAAATAAATCGTACTTAGTAGGTGGATTAGCAAATATGCAATCTGTGAGTAATAAGGATTAGTGAGGAATAATGAGAACTGTGCATATTCTTGGTTCCACGGCCACTCCTGTCCCAACTACCTTCATTCTTGGCTTCTCTTCTAGAATCCTCCTGGGCCTGTCTTCCTGAAGTGAAATCCATAATAGGAACCTGTTATTACCACTCTTCAAGTCACCTTATATCTACCCCTCTCGGCAGGGAATATCTGTGAACTGGCAGGAGTGGGATGCATTAAATTCAATCATATTTAAGAGATCATAGCTGATAGGACACTGTTCCAAGGATATTTACAATTTTGTAAGGGCCTGTTCTTTAATCATACTGAGGAATGAAGCTTTATCAGAAGGATTGCAGAGTCATAGGGTGGATACTAGGGAAAGTGGGGGTAAAGAAGGCTCACTTCTTTTTTGTATAAATTGAGTTTGTATAAATTTTGTATAAATTGTACAAGTGCAACTTCATTACATGCATAGATTGTGTAATGGTCAAGCTTTTAGGGTATCCATCAACGAATAATATACATTGTACCTGTTAAATAATTTCTCATCATCCACTCCCCTCCCACTCCTTCACCCTCCTGAGTCTCCATGGTCTATCTTTCCACATTCTACCACATTTTTAATCCAATCATCCACTGATGGACACTTAGGTTTATTCTGTATTTTTGCTATTGTGAATAGTGCTGCGATAGACATATGAGTCCAGGTATCTTTTTGTTTTTGTTGAAACAGAGTCTTGTTCCATTGCCCAGACTGGAGTGCAGTGGCATAATCATGGCTTACTGCAACCTTGACCTCTTGGGCTTAAACAGTCTTCCCACCTCAGTCTCCCAAGTAACTGAGACTATAGGTGTGCACCACCACACTCAGCTAATGTTTTATCTGTTGTAGAATAGGATCTGACTATGTTCCCCAGGCTGGTCTTGAACCTTTATGCTCAAGCAGTCCTCCCACCTCAGATTCCCAAAGTGCTGGGATTACAGATAAGAGCCACTATGCCTAGCCAGGTATCTTTTTGATATATTGATTTACTTTCCTTTGGGGAGATGTCCAGTAGTGGAATTGCTGGATTGTATAGTGGTTCTCTTTTCAGACGGTTCATTTCTGATATCACATCACTAAGGAACCACCTACTATGTGAATTGGAGCTTTCTTCGTAGGCCCATGGTTGTAAAATTGTCCCATGAAGTCTATGGTTCTGGAGTTCTGTTTGATGCCAACAATCTCAGAGCATTAGGGTCCATGGCCCACTCCCCCTGGGGGTCTCACTGAGCATTTCAAGTTGCTGTCCCAATGGCCAAAGGGAGACATACCTGTAGATTGGCCGCAAGTTCTTAAGCAGGTAAAATTCTGGAGTCAAGCATCCATCATATCATACAATATCCCTGGCCATGAGAGTACCTCCTCCAGGAATCAGCTAGATGGAAAGACATGTTCCGTGTCAGCCCCCCAAATGTGGTCCAGAGAATTCCTTGTGGCTTGGGTACGCTTCCTATTGTTCAAAGTTTTATCATTATGAAAAGACCGTTCTAACCAGAGCCTGCTGAGATAAAAGCTGCTGCCCCATCCTGTGCTGGGGCATGTGAGTGCTATTTCAGTGGCTGTGTCCACAGCTCTGAAAATCTATACCTTGGATGAAAGCCCAGCTAGAGAATGGAACGTTCCCTTATATATATTCTCTGAAAAACTGTCACATATGCTCAGACATGAAAGAACAGAAAGGCTGATCCTGGCAGCTCCCCACGCTGCAGAATTTCAAAAATGCCTGCGGCCTCACCAAAATGAACTGACTGAACAAAAGGAAGTGGAAAGAGTAAAAGGAGACAGAAGGCTGGCCGATATGGTTGCCTCTCCTCCCTCCATCCCCAGCCTCCCTCCCTCCAGATGTTTTTGCTGAGCTTCTGTCAGCCTTATTGGCTTACCCTTTAGTCCCTGCCCCAGGGAGCTGAATTCAAGCAAGTACAGCAAATGTTGCACAAATCAAGAAAAAAGGCTGCCTTTTCCTGTTAACTAACTTTAGTTTTAGTTTATTTTTAAAGCAACACATTGTTTTCCTAATTATAAGACGTGCCAAACTTATTGCAAAAAAAAGAAAAGAAAAGAAAACTGCAGGTAAGCAACAAGAACAAGTGTCAAAAATCAAGTATAATCTCATCATCCAGATAAAACCATTGTTGACATTTTTGTTTCTTTTGGCCTTTTCCTAAGAAACTTTTTTTTTTTTTTTTTTTTTTTTTTTTTTGCGGGGGGAAAGGGACAAGGTCTCACTCTGTCGCCCAGGCTGGAGTGTAGTGGCACAATCATGGCTCATTACAGCCTCAACCTCCCTGGCTCAAGTGATCCTCCCACTTCAGCCTCCCGAGTAGCTGGGACCACAGTCATGCACCGCCATGTCCAGCTTATTTTTAAATTTTTTGTAGAGACAGGCTGCACTATATTGCCCAGCCTGCTCTCGAACTCCTGGGCTCAAGTGATTTTCTTATTTCATCCTCCCACAGTACTGAGATTACAGGTGTGAGCCACCATACCTGGTCCTCTTTGTGAATCAATATGAATAAATATGTTTCCAATGGGATTACATCATGAATATTGTTTTGTATACTGCTTTTTCGCCTCACTTGGCAATATATTCCAATCATATCTTCAGAGCACCTTTTTTTTTTTTTAAAAGGACACCTCTGCATCCAATTATTTATAGGATGATAATGGGCGATAGGGTTGGAGTTTTAAAATGTTTCCAAGTGAACGTTTTGCAATTCTCTTTACCTGCCTTTTCTATGGTATTAAACACTGCTTAATTCCTATTTTCTATATTTTGGATTGGCAAATTTCTTTTTTTTAAATTATACTTTAAGTTCTGGGATACATGTGCAAACATGCAGGTTTGTTACATAGGCATACATGTGCCATGGTGGTTTGCTGCAACCATCAACCCGTCATCTACATTAGATATTTCTCCTAATGCTCTCCCTCCCCTAGCCCCCCACCCCCCAACAGGCCCCAGTGTGTGATATTCTCATGTGTTCTCATTGTTCCACTCCACTTATGAGTGAGAACATGTGGTGTTTGGTTTTCTGTTCCTGTGTTAGTTTGCTGAGAATGATGGTTTCCAGCTTCATCCATGTCCCTGCAAAGGACATGAACTCATCCTTTTTATGGCTGCATAGTATTCCATGGCAGACCACCATTTTTAATAGCTGCATGGCCTTCTGTTATCATAATTCTTTTAATCAATTCCTATTGTTGAACTTTTACATTATTTCCAGGAATTAAGTTGAAAATACATAGAAAGTATTTAACATCCAGGAGGGCCTGGACCCGCCACTCAGGATGACCAGGCTGTCAGACCAGAGCTGGGTTCTGGAGGCCCCAGACTGTTCCAGGCATTAACCTTGGTGTTTGAATGGCAAGGCCTAATTTCATGGGAGGATCCAGGAGGTGGGCGTGTGGGGGCATTTGGGAGAAGCACTCCAAGCAGCATCTATGTATCATTCATAACGAAAGATTTTTAATATTTTAACAGTCTGGTGGGCATATTGGTGCAAGCTTTCTAACTATCAAAATATGTAGTACTATTGCAAATAGAATAGCTGTGAATATCTTTATAGAGAGGTGTCTTCACAAAGATCTCTGATTATCCCTAGAGGCACATTTTCTGGGTCAAAAGATAAGATACATTTATAGGGCTTTTAGTATAAAATCACAAATTGCTTTCAGAAGAACACAGTTCATAAGTTTACCAGGCTTATTATCTTTTTGATCAACTTTACCATTAAAACACTGTGGAGTAGGTTTTTTGCATCTCAGTTTCTCTTGCCCCACCAAATCTACTTGTAGATATCTGTCCCCAAAAACAAAACAACAAAGTCTTGTATGTGCAAAAAGAAGCACAAACAGGGACATTCATTGTAGCATTGTATGTAATAGGAGTAACAGCTCCCCAAAATTGAAAAGGAATAGGAGGAATCAATGGCTTATATACTTTAGGAAAATTTATGTTATGAAATAGTATGCAATAATTAAAAAGAATGAGGAAGATGTATAAGACTAACTTGGAATGTTCCATGACATATTAAGAAATAAAAAGTTTTAGGAGAGAACATGCAGCATGATCACAGTAATGTTATATACAAAGAAGTATTGGAGGCCAGGTGCAGTGGCTCACACCAGTAATCCCAGCACTTTGGGAAGCCAAGGTGGGCGGATCCCAAACTCCTGAGGTTGGGAGTTTGAAACCAGGCTAGCCAACATGGCAAAACCCCATCTCTACTAAAAATACAAAATTAGCCAGGCATGGTGGCGCATGCCTGTAATCCCAGCTACTCGGAAGGCTGAGGCAGGAGAGTCGCTTGAACCCAGGAGGTGGAGGTTGCAGTGAGCCGAGATTGCGCCATTGCACTCCAGCCTAGGCAACAAGAGTGAAACTCCATCTCAAAAAAACAAAATAATGAAGAAGTATTGGATATATAAAATACATTGTATGAATATAGCTCTGCATCAACAAATGGATAAATGTCGTTGGGAAGAGTACACTTCAAGATATTGATACCTCTGGGGTGAGAAGTGGAATTATAAGGCAAGTAAAGTGTTTTGTCATTTTTAAAGTCTCTATATTTTTATACTGTTTGAATTCTTATAATCCAAAACTGTTCTTAGTGTGTAACCTGGTCAGCGGAGGGGGAGGAATGGGGTCTTGCTATGTTGCCCAAGCTGGACTCAAACTCCTGGGCTCAAGCGATCCTCCCACCTCAGTCTCCTGAGTAGCTGGGACTACGGCTGTACACCACTCCACCTGACTATTACGTGGTTTTTAACAATTATTTAAAGTATAAAATAAAAGGATTAAAATCAGTTTCTTCCTTTTTGTTTTCTCTTCCTTTTTATTTTTCCTAGGAGAAGAATCATTTTTTTCCCCAAACTTTTAAGTGAAACTCCACTGATATATAAAACCTACCATAAGTGCTGGTCTAGAGCTGGGGTTCCCAACCCCCAGGCTGCGGACTGGTACCCTGTTAGGTACCAGTTAGGACTGGTGACCTATTAGGAACTGGGCCGCACAGCAGGAGATGAGCAGCAGGCAGGTGAGCATTGCTACTGAGCCCAGCCTCCTGTCAGATCTGCAGAGGCATTAATCTCATAGCAGCACAAACCCTACTGTGAATTGTGCATGTGAGGGATCTAGGTTGTGCTCCTTATGAGAATCTAATTAATACCTGATGATCTGAGTTGGAACAGTTTCATCCCAAAACCATCTCTCCCACTGTCTGTGGAAAAATTGTCCTTCACAAAACTGGCCCCTGGTGCCAAAAATGTTGGGGATCGCTGGTCTAGAGGGCAGAGGTTGGCCACTCCGATCAGTTTCTCGTCCTGTTGGTGGCAGGCCTAACAACCCTCCCCTGACCTGGCTCCCCAGGCCACACAAATTACAAACCAGCTTTGAAAGCCTGAGATCTGTGCAATCCCCGGAGCCTCACATGTGATTTAACATTTTACTGTCACTGTCTTGACATTCTTAATAATTTTTGAAGAAAAGACCCTACACTTTCACTTCTCATTGGGGCTCCCAAATTATGCAGATTAGACACTCTCTGAGTTCTCTTTGTCCCATTCACAAAGTCTCTTGCACATATTAACTCATTTAATTCTCAAAATAGTCTCACGTGCTTGGTGTTATCACATAGTCTTTTGTGAGTTTTCACAGTATCAGAACCACTTACCACCCAAACCAGGAATGGGGTCTTGGAAGTCCCAGCCTCTGCCTGAGAAGCATTCTGAGCAGCTGTCAGCATCTGGGTCTTGAAATCACAGCTTTGAATGACTGAAGGTTTCAGGCAACGTGTGGGCTCAAGTCTTTGCAGTCGAAAACATTCAATGCTAAGCACCCCAATAGCACTTTCATTGCACAGTGTTTCTTTCAAAGCACCTTCCTGATTTCTGTACAAAGTCACTGAGACTACAGGTGAAGTCAGAATCTACGTAAGACTTAATAATTTAAAACTTTGTAACAAGTGCTTCTGGTTAAAAATAAAATGTAGTATCTTTTTGTTATCTCATCTTAGGGGAGGTAGGATGGTTGATGTTTTAGCTGGAAAAAGAATGTGAGAAAATCTGTATTCTATCTCATTGTTTTTTGTTTTGCACCAGCAGAAAGATTAAAATTTTCTTCTCATTCCTCACGTATTTACAGCTTCCTCAATGTCTCCATTTTTCTCATCTGCTGTCAGCTGTATTGTTAAATGTCTGAGAAAAAGTTTTGTATGCAGAAAAGACTAATTGTATCTGCTTGTGCTTAAATTAATATGCAATTATTTAAATTACAAATTTTAAAACCTAGTTTTTAATCTAAATTTAGCTTAGGCACGTCTGTACTCTATAAATTTATTTTTATTAAAAATAAAGGAAGCATTACTTTCACACATTCTTTGATTAATGAGTGTTCAATTAATGAATAAATTAAACAGATTAAATTCCTCAAACAATTAACCTCATTTACCGACTGGTTAATTAAACTTCCTGAAAGAGTTTAAATAAAATTTATACATTTCATGTATTTTCCTCTCAAACATTTCAAATGCCTGAAGGGACTTAGAAGCATAAGTAAAATTTTCTAAGCACTTACGCGATTCTTATAAATGGAATAAGTCAACTTATAAATAGGGGAAATAAAGGTTTTTTGAAAGTTTAAATAATGTCGACAATTAAATTTAATATTATCTATATTAGATTTTTGTGAGTGATAGGCACACCTAATTAACATGGCTTAAAGATAAGGTTTTATTCTTCTATATAAAAATTCCTGGCCTGGCACAGTGGGTCACGCCTCTAATCCCAGCACTTCGGGAGGCCAAGGTGGGCGGATCACCTGAGGTCAGGAGTTCCAGACCAGCCTGGCCAGCATGGTGAAACCCCGTCTCTACTAAAAATACAAAAATTAGCTGGGCGTGATGGTGTGCACCTGTAGTCCCAGCTACTTGGGAGACTGAGGCAGGAGAATCTCTCGAACCCAGGAGGAAGAGGTTGCAGTGAGCTGAGATTGCATCATTGCACTCCAGCCTGGGTGACAGAGCAAGATTCTGTCTCAAAAAAAAAAAAAAAAAAAAAAAAAAAAAAAAAAAAAAAAATCCTGATTTGAATGGTAGACTGGATAAAGAATATGTGATATATATGTACCACAGACTACTACACAGCCATAACAAAGAACAAGACCATTCCTTTGCAGCAACTTGGATGGAGCTGAAAGAGTTGGAGCTGGAGGCCATTATCCTATGCAAACTAACACAGAAACAGACAACCAAATACCACATGTTCTCACTTACAAGTGGGAGCTAAACATTGAGTACATATGGATACAAACAGGGGAACAACAGACACTGGGAATTACTTCAGGGTGCAGTATGGGAAGAAGGTGGGGATCAAAAACTACCTATCAGGTACTATGCTTATTACCTGGGTGACAAAATAGCCTGTACACACAACCTCTGTGACACACAATTTACCTATATAACAAATCTGCACATGTACCCCAGAACCAAAAATAAAAGTTTAAATAAATAAATAAATAGATAGATAGATATTCATGGTTTGGACAGGGAACATGATTCTTTCAGCTGTCTGCTCTCCTGTCCCAGTGGGGTATCATTAGGGTGTGGGCTTCCTCATTGCCCAAAATAGCTGCTGAAGCCATCATACTCATACCCTCACATCCCCACCAGTGAGGAGGAGAGGGGGAACGAAGGGCATGCCTCTCAGTTTGAGTCGCACATGACACTTCAGCCTAACTCACATTGTCCAGAATTTAGTCACCTGGAAATGAAAAAGAGGCAGGAAAATGTGGTTTTTATTCTGTGCAGACACGTATTGGGCTAAAACCTCAGGAGTCGGTTATGACAGCAAAAGGGGAGAATACATATTGGCAAGTAAATAGCATAAACTTATCACAAGCTTGCATCTGCCTTTAAATTAAATATCACAAATCTAAAATTAATTTTAACTATTTTTAAAATTAGATCTAAATCACATGTAGCATGTATTACCACTTCCCAGCTGCGTGACTTTTCTGTGAGACCATCTTTATCTGTAAAATGGAGACAATGATACCAACCACATGAGACTATTTTGAGAATTAAATGAGTTAATACATGCAAGGTGTTCAGGACAGTTATTGGTACTTAATAGAGTTGACCCTTGCACAATGCCAGGGTTAGGGGCACCAACCCCCCCACACACAGTCAAAAATCCATGTATGACTTTTGACTCCCCAAAACTTAATTACTAATAGCCTACTGTAGACCAGAAGACTTATCAATTACATAATCAGTAAATTAATACAGATTTTGTATGGTATTTTTATTATATACCATATTTTTACAATAAAGTAAGCTAGTGAAAAGAAAATATTATAAAGAAAATCATAAGGAAGAGAAAACATATTTGCTATGCATTCAGTGGAAGTGAATCATAAAGGTGATTCATGAAGATCTTCATCCTTGTCATCGTCACGTTGAGTAAACTGAGGAGGATGAGAAGCCGGGGGTTGGTCTTGCTGTCTCAGGGGTGGCAGAGGCAGAAGAGGCAGAGGACGTGGAAGCGAAGACAGGAGAGGCAGGCACGCTCGGGGTAACTTTTATTTTCAAAAACCCTCATATAAGTGGACTCTCACAGTTCAAACCCATGTTATTCAAGGTTCAACTATTCTACAAAAGCCTTAGCTCTGGTTACGCAAAGGAAAAGAAATGAGAGTCAGGGGCTTGTCTTGGAAAACCCACACCAGTGCCCAGAAACCACTGCTTCCTTTCCCAACAGCCCAGAAACCATGTCCTGACATCAATTTCAAGCCAGGTTTTAGAAAGGAAGACACAGTTTCTGTGCAAGGGCATGATAGACCAAGTCAGTCCTGGCACAGAAGTCCTCGCTAACTCCTTCCTGCCAGTGGGCTTGTCTGCCTTCCTGTCTTTTTCCCTTTTCTTTCCTCCTTTCTGAAATCCAGGAACCACCCCCCCATGTTCACGTGCCTGATATAAAGTGGTGTAATATTTGCATAGAACCTATGCACATCCTCCTATGTATACTTTAAATCAGTTCTAGATTACTTCTAATACCTAAGACAATGTAAACGCTATGTAAATATTGTTTTTAAACTTCTATTATTTTATTGTCGTATTGTTATTTTATATTTTTTAAGGTTTTTTTTAGCTTTTAGGTTCAGGAGTGCATGTGCAGGTTTGTTATGCAGGTAAATTGCATGTCACAGGGTTTGGTGTACAGATTATTTCATCACTGAGGTAATAAGCATAGCAGTCAATAGGTAGTTTTTCAATCCTCACCCTCCTCCAACCTCCACCTTCAAGTCGGCCCCAGTGTCTGTTCCCTCCTTTGTGTTCATGTGTACTCAATGTTTAGCTCCCACTTACAAGTAAGAGCATGCAGTATTTGGTTTTCTGTTTCTGTGTTAGTTCGCTTAGGATAATGTTTAAAAATATTTTGGATCCCGCAGATAAGGAGAGTTGGCTGTATAGATATGATGATGAATATTTATTTATATAAATGTGTCTTCCACCATTGCCTTCTATTCTGTTTAATTGGTTAAAACATTCATTGAATTACAATTACTTTTATACAATACAATTTGTCAGACAAACTTTCTTTGCATCAACTTCTATATACATTTAAATCCCTTACCTTGACGTTTCAGAAAGCTCCCTTTCCCTGGAAAGCTTTCTTCCCTATTCTTCATTAATCAGAACACTATTTGATTCAGGTCCCTTTTACTGCGTGAAACTCTTAGAAAGTATTAGAAAAGCCACGCTACCCTTCTGTAGGCATTGTTTCCGTAATTCTTTCTCTACAATCCTGTAGCACTTACATATGCCATTACTTGCAATCAACGTGTACTAACTGCTGTTGTTTTATCTAAACTGAAGTTAAAGACTGTTTGGACATCCTTTTATTCCCTGCCTCACTTAGCACAAAGCCTTAGATTTGCAACTGATGAGTATTTGATAATAGAGATGAGGTTGCTATTACCACCACATAAGGGGGCTTCACAATGATGTTTTTTTCCTAAATATCTATGAAGCCCTGTAGGCACTACCTGCCCTAATCTCGTTCATTCGACGTGCTAACAATTTCTGTAGTTTCAGCTCCCACATCACTCTTGCTTAGAGTCTAATGGGAGAGTTTCAGCTTCCAAGAACTTTCTTTACTATCATAGGAAATGACACAGTTTCTCGCCCTCCCCCTTACTCCCTTTCTTTCTCTTTCTTTGAACTCAATTTCCTTAAAAACAGTGATTTTATCATTTTACTAAAGGGCTAGAAGCCAGGGACTTCCCAGATGTAAAATGAATAATATTCCCTTTCTCGTGGAGGTCAAAATCTTTGCCGCCTGAGGTTTTATGTATTTGACTCCTCCAGACTATCACTTCTCTTTTTAATGCCTACTGTGTTCCAGGAGCTTTATGTACAATTAAGCCACTGCATGCCTACAGTAAGCTGCAAGGTAGCTATTGTTTGCCTATTTTGTTGGTGAGGGAAGGGAAGCTCGGAGGCATTCAGTAGCGTGCAGATATCTGTCTGTCCTGGCACAGTTTAAAGAGACGCACATTCAAACCAGAGTAGCCTACTTAACTACTAGTTTCACAACAATAATTGAGAGTAAATTAAAATATTACAAACCCCTCCAGGGAAAGGTGCTCATTAAAAGGTTTAGATTTCTGTGAGAATATAAATCAACACATATTTACTCCCCTCTAAGTTTATTTCCTGAAATCTCTGGGCTTATGGTTTTCTCTGGGATCCCACACCCTTCTTAAGTGTCGTGTCTCAGGATTCATTGGGCAGGGGGTGGCCTGGTGGCTGGCAGGTGGGACAAGCTGGGACTACACCATCCCTCCGACTGGAGTGGAGCAGGTGTTGGGGTTAGACCCAGCTGCCGGCCTGGGAGGAAGTCTGTTT
Source organism: Rhinopithecus roxellana (assembly GCF_007565055.1). Taxonomy (NCBI): domain Eukaryota; kingdom Metazoa; phylum Chordata; class Mammalia; order Primates; family Cercopithecidae; genus Rhinopithecus; species Rhinopithecus roxellana. Next base: position 134,919,642 of record NC_044558.1, read on the forward strand.
CTGCAGCACCAAGAGGTTACAACACTGGATGAGAAGAGGTGGTTCAGGAAAGCTGTCAAGGTCAGGGTCATGAGATCCAAGATGCAACTATGGGGATGCCCTGTGATTGTGGGTGCTGGTGTTTGTGATTCTTCCTGTAGGCTGGAAACTTCACTTACATTCTCTATAATTTTTATTTACTTATTTATTTATTTATTTATTTATTTATTTATTTATTTATTGAGACGGAGTCTCGCTTGCGTTGCCCAGGCTGGAGTGCAGTGGCGATCTCGGCTCACTGCAACCTCTGCCTCCCGGGTTCAAGCAATTCTCCTGCCTCAGCTTCTGGAGTAGCTGGGATTACAGGTGCTTGCCACCACGTCCAGCTAATTTTTGTGTGTTTTTAGTAGAGACAGGGTTTCACCATGTTGGCCACGCTGATCTCGAACTCCTGACCTCAAGTGATCCGCCCACCTCAGCCTCTCAAAGTGCTGGGATTACAGGCGTCAGCCACCATGCCGGGCTTCTCCATAATCTTTAAAAAGGGTTTCCCAAAGCACAATCCATGAAACACAGTGCTTTGAGCACAGAAAAGGCTCTGGGGTCAAATAAGTGTAAGAAACAAATGCACTGTTCCCACCCCACCAGGGAAATTAGATGACTGAAAGCTCTCAAACTGTGAAAATAAGCAAAAAACAACAAAAATCCCTTGCAATCAACAAGCCATACCACAGGCAGTTAAAATATGAATACGTAATGAGTAACGTGTCATGAGAAATTCTTAGAAATCTTTATTAAAAAGAAAGAGAGAGAGAAGATGGCAGCTCAAATACAGAGTGAAGAAATTATTTTTTCCTAAAAGAGAGAAAACAGAAGCAGGTTTGCATACAGAAGCAAAGCAACAGTGCAGAGGCAGAGCCTGAGGATGTCAGAAGTATACTTATACATCTGTTTCCTCAAAGAAATTGGGAGCTCCCAGCAGAATGCCAGCACGGGCACTCAAAAAGGGGTTTTGAAATTGCAAACAGCATTTAGAATTAATGGAATAGAATCCCCAAAAAACAACAAGGGTCTGAATGAAGGGAGCCTTAGGAAAGAGAGTGGACATGTGCTTTCTCTGAGATAGAAGGGGAGTGGGAGATGATGAAGGAAAACGCGGGAATATTTTGAATGGAAAAGAGGCTACACACAGGAGTTGTCAGTGGAGAGAAGATTCTCATCAGCTGGCCTTGATCAGTGCAGTAAGGCAGAGGCAAGGTCACCGCCCACAGAGGGAGCTGGCAGAGTGGGAAGGAGCTGAGGAAGACAAAAACCAGCTGTTGGGACCCATATATTTTGGAGTCAACCAGAGACACAGAAGAGGCCAGGCGTGGTGACTCATCTCTATAATCCTGGCTCTTTGGGAGGCCAAGGCAGGAGGATTGCTTGAGCCTAGGAGTTCGAGACAAGCCTGGGCAACATGGTGAGAACCTGTCTGTACAAAAAACAAAAAGATACAAAAGTTAGCCAGGTGTGGTGGTGCATGCCTGTAGTCCCAGCTACTCGGGAGGCTGAGGTGGGAGGATGACTTGAGCCCAGGAGGTTGAACCTGCAAAGAGCCATGATTGTGCCACTGAACTCCAACCTGGGCAACAGAACGAGACCCTGTCAAAAAAAAAAAAAAAGAAAGAAAGAAAGAAAGAGAAGAGTTTGGCTGAGTAACTGTGAGAACCCAGTGTGTGAAGTGTGTTCTATACAGTGGTGCTTTAGGGCATGGCCCCTGGAGCCAGACTAACTGGATTTGGGTTTAAGTCCAAGATCCCTTCCTTTTCAAAGGTGGTAAGCATTAAATTAGGTAATATATGTAAAACACTTGGAAGACTGCCTGGCACATTTGTAATCACTCAGCAAGTAGTAGCTATTACTATTATTGTTATTATTTTGTGATGGAACTAGTCATAAGAATTTTGTGATTTTTTCCTAAAGAAATGTAAGGTCGCCTAGAACAACCAAAGGTAGGAGCATAGTCATGGTGTAAGGAGGGGACTGAAGGCTGGATCCTAGCCCAGCAGGCACTGGGGGAGGGCTGTTGATGGAGTCTGGTTCCTAACTAGGTAGGGCGTGCAGTACATACCGTAAGAAGAAAGGTGACACATCTGAACTTGAGCTTTTGGCTGAAGAAATACTCAGGGTGATTACGAGACCTAAAATATTGCCATAAAAAAAATCATGCCTACCATGTATGCATTCATTCCATTCCTTTGACAAAATTTTTTGAGTACCTACTGTGTGTCAGCCACTCTACCCGAAACTCCTTCCTCACCTGGTGCCTTTAACTTCTCAACAAGCCAGTTAGGTAGATCTTAGTAAACCAATTTTTCAGACAAAGAGATTAAATTTTGACCCAAACCAAAAAGCTAATAAATGGCAAAACCAGGTTTCAAACACTGATGTGATTCTAAAGTTGATATTTTTAAGAACTGTTCTGTATTTTATCTCCATGGTGCTAAATGTTTTTGATAGGTGAAGAGGAATGTCTTAAGAGCAGGGGCTTAGGAATTGGAAGGTCAGACTGTTAGGCCCTTTCCATGGGTGCTGAGTTCACTAAGAATAATGAGAGATGATGTGGTAGAGAGGGAAATGTGAACCTGGCACTGAAGTCCTGGAAGAAGGTGAAGGTATGTTATAAAAGTGTGATAATAAGAGGAAGTATGGATTTCAAAGGAGATGAGGTCACAGAGGTATAAAGTAGGAGCATCCCTGGTTTGCAAGAAGATCAAATGCTTGGGCCCAGTGTAGTGGCTCACGCCTGTAATCCTAGCATTTTGGGAGGCCAAGATGGGTGGATCCCTTGAGGTCAGGAGTTCGAGACCAGCCCAGCCAATATGGTGGAACCCCATCTCTACTAAAAATACAAAAATTAGCCAAGCATGCATGTAATTCCAGCTATTCAGGAGGCTGAGGCAGGAGAATCACTTGAACCCTGGAAGTGGAGGTTGCAGTGAGCTGAGATTGTGACTCTGCACTCCAGCCTGGGAGACAGAGCAGGAGTCTGACTCAAAAAAAAAAAAAAAAAAAAAAGGAGATTAAATGCTTGCTCATTACTGCTGAGTGAGTGAGGAATGAGTAGAAGAAGACATGTCCTTCCTTCATTGTCGGTCTTTGAGCCTCTGTGGGAAAGCCAGATGTTCGGTTCAGGTGAGAGATGAAAGAAGCAGATGTGGGGGAAGAAGCTGAGGTTGGAAGAGCATCCCAGAACACCATATCAGAGGCCAGGAGATGGATGGACAGAGGGGCTGGGGTGGAAGAAGGACTTAGTTTCCAGAGTTAGCAAGAGAAGTGAGGAGGCCGAGAGGCAGGCTAGAAGGGCAAGGTACAAGCCAGTCAGGAGAGCACTGCACACCTAGAATCTTGTGAGAGGGGGTTACAGGCTCTGCATTCCAAGTGAAATGTCATAAAGGGAAAGAAAGTCCAGCTGCACACTTACATGCCTTGGTGTTTACCACTCAGATGGCTTCCTGTCTGCCTTTGGTGCTGAGGAAAGGAGGCTCTGGCACCACTGAAACAAGAAAACCTGACGGTTGCTAGTCTATTCCATTGGACTCATAGATGTTTGGGATTACCAAATTGGCAAGAGCAAAGCTATCTCCAGGTATATACTATTCCACAGCATACCATCTCATTATGACCTTGTCAGGAGCCTGTAGTGACATCAGATCCCTGATTATTAGTACCATGGCTTTGACAAATTTCTGAGATCCCAAATTGTCCAGGTAGCAGGAACTGAAGAGGGTGATCTGGGTGGTCAGGCCTGAAGAAATCCCCTCACAATGTAAGTTAGCGACTTCATCAACCATCTTTTAAAATAGTTGATTGTTCCTTGTAACTGAAACTTATGCTTCTCTGAATGTGTAATTTAAAGGTTTTTATAGGATATGGGGGAAGGAGGAGATATTCACTCCAGTTGTACCAAACAATCCTAGAAAGCCAATGGGGTAAACATACAGGAATGAAGACATAGGGCGTAGGGAGAAGAGGGAGTCTATTTTAAAAGGTCTAGAGTATTAGTAACTCCCAACTTTCCTATGTGTATGAATTACCTGAAATCTTGCTAAAAGGCAGACATTGGTTCAATGAGTCTGGATAGGAGGACCTAGTAGCTGCGTGTTTGGCAAGCTCCCGGGAAGCGCTGAGGCTGCTGGCTTGCAGACCACACTTTGAGCACAAAGGACTTGCACTATGTAACTAGTCAAACATTAGCTTCAAAAGATGGATTGTTTGTGAGGTAAGACGGCTGTTAGCCAACCCATTAAGACATATTAGGCATAGACTTGATGTGTAATAGTAGGATGATTGCAAAACTTAGAGTCAGAATTTGCAGCTTTTCATGCTGATTCTACCATTTTCTAGCAATAAAACTTTGGACAAGTCCCAGGTCATCTCTGTGTTTCAGTTTCTTCCTCTGATAAAATAGAGATGACAAGAGGTGCCATGGTTGGCTAACCACAGGGTAATTGTGAGGGTCAGAGGAAACAACTTAGTGAAAGTGACTTATGAACTGAAAGTGCTGCATGTGTGTAAGCATTATTTTTATTACTTTGTTATTTGAAGTGAAACCTTGCTAATGCTCCTATTTCCACTGCTTTTATTTTAATAAATAAATCGATAACATTGGCAAGTGTTTGCTATTTACCTGATGCCATGTTAAGCACAAGTTTACTCCTCACATCTCTAATAATATTGGTGTTACTATTGTTAGCCCCATTCTACAGAGGAAAAGGTGAGGCCCCCACACAATAACATAAGGCCCAGCTGTGAAGTGTTGATGCTAGATTATGAACTCAGGTTGACTCTCCAAAATTTAAGCTCTTATTTACTGCATTCGACTGATGGATTGTAGCAAACACTCAAGATCATAGAAGAAGGTGATAATCTAGACCAGAGGTAGGCATGCTTCTTCTGTAAAGGGCAAGATAGTAAACATTTAGCCTTTCTATGCCAAATGATTTCTCTTGCAGCCATTCAATCCTGTCATTGCAGTGCAAAAGCAGTCATAGACAATTTGTAAAGGAATGGGTGCGGCTGTGTTGCAATAAAATGTCATTTCTAGAAACAGGTGGCAGGCTGGATTTGGCCTGCAGGCCATAGTTTGATGATCGTTGCTCTAGAAAATTCTGAGTTGTCCAATATGGTAGTCATTGGGCACATGTGGCTGTAAATTCAGTTCCTCAGTTGCATTGGCCACATTTCAAGTACTCAATAGAAATATGTGGCTAGTAGCTACTGTATCGAACAGTGTAGAGAACATTTTCATCAACACAGAAAGTTCTATTGGAGAGCCCTGGTCTAGATCATCTTTGGAGGTGGGAGGTGGGGAAAGTCTTTTTATCAGTAGCTGTGAGGACGTGGAAGCTCTGAGTCCTGGCTTTACTTCTTATATCTGATTGTAAGTAAATCACATCATCTCCCATAGGCTCCATTAATACACACATAAAATGGGAATAATACCCTCTGTTCACTGTTGTTGTGGGAACTGAATGAGAAAATATGTGAAAGGCACTTCGTAATCTGTTAGGGGCTGCACAGACATAAGCCATTGTTAGGATTGTAATTGTTATGTAAAATGTGAGAGAATGTATGGAGGCAGAATTTGGGTAGGTGCCTGAATTGACCATGTTTTCTTTGAAATCACTCTTGGGGGAGCCATTGAGATGATAGAGAGTTATCAGAATAAGGAAATGTTGTTATTTTTATGGTTCTATTTTTTGGACCAGAAAAACAGTAAAGTTTGAGGTAGATCTCAGTGTCTGTTCACTTTTCAGAGCTTGGAATTGCCTTTGTAATGCTTAACACCCTCAGGAAACAGACAAAACTGTCCAGATAGGGGCTGTGATGAAATTGGCAGGCCATAGTGACCTTTCTGAGGGAGATCAAAGGTTTATTTTTTATCACATTCAAAGTTAAAAAGCATGGCGCCATCACACGTCAAAGGTTCTAGTTCTTTCCTGATGCTTCTCTTTCACAGGGGCCCCCTTTATACCACACAGGTCAAGAACAAAGCTCAATTCTGGCACAGAATGATCAACCAAGCCATTGTTTGTGCAAATGGTTTTAACATCTCTGTGATTCCCAGGGCATCCCTTCTCCCTGGTTCTTCCTCCCCGTTGCTGGTCCCTGCCATAAATCACCCTTACAGAAAAAGTCCTTCTCTTCCCATGAGTCTGTCATCCCCTCTTTTCCCTCAGGGTGCTGGGAGCCAGGCCACCCTCTAGTTCTAGGCCAATCTACTGTTACCACTCACTTGAATATACAGAAGAGAAGGTTTCTTCTTGTTTGGCCTGGACACACCCTTCTGATTTCTGCCTATAACTAGGAGTTACGTTTTGCATCTATCCTTTCCCTATAGCTTTTTCTATGAGCCTCCCAGAGCCTATCTCACACATCTCTACCTTCTTTCCTGTTTCCTTTCCCTGTTATTTTTCACACTACTTAAGTACTCCAACAATTCACTTCTCTGCTCTTCAGCGAACACTCACCTATCAGACTGGAATGAAGGTTCCTGTTCCTACACACAGCTGATGCCGGTGTATATTAGTTAAACCTTTAGGAAAGAAATTTGGGAATATTTGTCTAAATCATTAAAAATCGGTTCAAATCCCTTTGAACCAGTAATTCCACCTCTAAGGAAGTATCTTAACTAATTAGACATGCACTGAAAATTACTAAATGAAGATAATCATTATTGCATTATTTATACTACTAAGCAATTAGAAATAACCTAGTTGTCAACAATGGGAAAGGAATAAAATGAACCCCAAATTTAGAAGCAGAAATAAAATGTACTAAAATGTTAACAGTAGTTAAGTCTGGATGTCTCTCGGGTTATCTCTGGTTATTTCTGAAGTACCAACGATTTTACTTTCTTCTTTTGCCCTTTTTACTTTTTACAATATGCATATTATTATATAATCAGAAAGAGATTATAAAAATGAAAGTTCCCATTCTTCCAGGCTGGTTATTATATATTCCTCTATAGTATTCTCCTTCGAGCATTCAAAACGCACATTTACCAGCGAAGACACCTCTCTAGAGGTGTGTCCTTGGAGACAGCCATGCAGGATTTTCTTATATATACTTGAGAAATCTAAGAGCTTGCCTAGGGTCCCTTACAATGAACAGCCAGTTTGGGAGGGGAGGAATTAAAGCCAAATGCCCTGAGGAAGAAGTCAGCCTGGTGTCAGTGAAGAGGATGTGGTTCCCTGTTCTGCCATAAAATCCCTCTTGTCGTTATTGTCCTTACAGTGCCGAAGAAATGGCTCTCACACCCACAAATCTAAATAAGGAGATGTCTCTGCAGATGAAGATGGACTGCCAGGAACAAGAGCTGACTGAGAAAAACAATGGCTTTTTCCAAAAGCTCAATGTGACTAAAGGTGTAATGCAGGAGTAAGTCAGAACTGAGCTTGCAGAAGCAGTTTCTAGGGTCCCAACTGCAGACATCCTTGGGCCAGTGGTATGAAAATAATGGGATTTCCAGGTTCAGAGTCTAGGTTGACAGTCTTCCCTATAATTTATCTAATTTTAATCTCATGAATATTTACTCTAGTAATATGAGTAGCTAAAGGGGCCTTATGAGAAGCTAAAGGGGCCCACAATCATAAACTGGGTAGATACCCATTAAAAAAAAAGTTTTTTAGACTCTAATCTCAATTTGGGAAAACATGTGGATTGTTTTGTGGCTTCATTATCTTCACCTGCTAAAGATCTAAGCCATGTAAAATACTTTCTGGCATAGAGGGAGTACAAACAGTGGTATAAACACATATTTACATTTGCCAGTACATGTTAAAAAATGCATACTAATTTAGCTATGATTAACAACCTTTTTAACTAGAAAAACATTCTTAAGGTAAAAGATTTTCCAAGAATCCCTCATGTGGCAAGAAAGCTATCATGATATCAAAGATGTTCTTAAATGCATTTATAATTTATTGAAGATAGTAGCATATGCATTTGTCAACTTTGGGCAGTTTTTCATTTAATTTTTTTTCATATAAGCAATATTTATTCATTCTATATAAATCTGTATAGATTCCAGGATCCCTTTCTAAGCAGGATAGATGTGAAGTGACTCAATACCCCCTCAACCCTGAGAATACCTCCAGCCTCAGGGTTCAAATCCCATAGACTTGGAACTACTTTTATAGACACATATCACACATTTATTGTGACCCATTCGAAAGTGTCAACACACTTATTTTAGAAAAGGAAATACAAATGAGTTTTATACATGTAGGCAAAGATACTCAACCTCACACATAAAATGAGACTAACACTAAATGAGATACCAGTTTAAACATACCAAGTTGGCAAAGATCAAAAACTTTAATAGCACATGGATTTAGACAAGGAGTGAGAAACAGGCACATTTTTGCTTGGAGTGAAAATTGATTCAACCTCTTTAAAGCATACTTTGTGAAAAATCTATCAAAATTTAGAATATACATATCTATTGACCTAAAAGTTTTACTTTTCGGGTTTTCCAATAGATACGCTGGACACATACACAACAACAACATATAGATGTGTAAGGATATTCATTCCAGCATTGTTTGTGATAGCAAATGATTGGAAACATTCTACATATTGGTTAATAAAAAAACTGATTGGAAAATTATTATACAGCCCCACAATGGAATACTATTTTGCCATTTTAAAAACAAAGCAGCTCCATATATACTAATATGAAATGGACTCCAAAATAGGTTATTAAATAAGAAATTCAAAGTACTTTGATGTATACACAGAATGGAGTATATAAATATCCTCCCATGTATATTTTAAAGTATCTATTCTGTATAATATATATACATGCAGACATGCATACATAAACGTCTCTGCTTATTTATGCCTAGAGTATCTGTTGAAAATAAAGAAGCTAGTAAACAATATAGGGAGGACAGCTGGGGGGTGGACCTCAAGAGGGCGCTGTAGACCTACTCCTCCCCGCCCATTTGACCCATATAATGTATTTAAACTCCACTTTTTAAAACAGGATATTAATTTACTTATTTGTTGATTTTGCACACTCATTTATACATATATATGCACGGAGCTGCAATTAGTTTGGAATTCGGAATCTCACTGTTAATTCATGGATTCAGCCAATTATTATTTATCCAGCCCCTCTATTTCTACTTGTGAGATATACTATGCAAGGTGTTATTCACACAGACTAGAACTCAGTACGAGGATAGCAGGTGTTTCCTGGGGCTGGGAAAGATCTCAGTGTTCTCCATTTAGAAAGGAGTAGGGCAGACCCAAGCTCTGGCCCAAAGGCGTAATAACAGCCTCTGTTTGGATTATGTGGCTTGCAGTTTGCTAAAGGAAATTATCAAAGTGGACCACATCTTAGACCAATCAGATGATGAGGACGACATTTCCTCTGAAAACCCTCAAACTGACTTCCTTCACAAGGTAGACACTGAAAAATGGGTAAGAGAGACACTTAAATGACACAGTAGGTTGAAGAGAAGAACTTCACACCACATATCTCAAAGTAGTAAGAAAATATCTGAGGGTTTCCTTCTAAATGGTGCAGAACTTCAAAGTTTGAAATCAGGAGGGAGGCAGGGGATGGCATTATTCCCACTGGATGCTGCTGTTACCACATGAAGGACTTACTAGCCTTCCCATGCAAAAAAAAAAAAGTGAATTATATGTTATTTTTGTCTTTGGGAATTTATGAAATAACTGTGACATTTCTCACCTTCGAGCAAATCACCATATGACCAAATCACCATATGACCATACCCCCTGCTCACAGATTATCTTCCAGTAGAATTCAGCTATTCACACTTAATGCAGCCTCCAGGAGAGAATCCTTTTTCTTCAAGCTTCTGGGGCTCCAGGACTTCAATGGCTTGTAGCTACGTAACTCCGGGTCTCCTGTCTTCATCCTCATGTGGTCTTCTCTGTGTCTGTGTCTTCTCCTCTTCTGTCTCTCATTAGGATATTTGTCACTGGATTTAGGAACCCATTTAAGTAATCCGAGATGATCTTATCTCAAGATTCTTAGTTACATCTGCAAAGACTCTTTTTCCAAATAAGCTAATATGCATGGGGTCCTAGTTCTGTATTAGGACATGGGCATTCCTTGTTTGGGGTCACCACTTAATTCTCTATACTCTATGACCTTGGGTAAGTCACTAAATACAAATGGCCACATGAGAATGAAAATAAATAAGGCACATGAAACTAATTTGTAAAGAGTTACATGAATGTTAGTTATTTCTATTGACTTGACCAGTAGTTTACACAGACATTTCAAAAAGAGACTGATCTATTCTCCCTCCTCCAAACTTTTCTCCTTGCAGTTTAAAAATAGTTCTGCTGAAACACAGGAAATTCAGATCAAACTTCTTCAAAGGACAGAAGAAACATTTCATAAATAGTTACTAAAGAAGTGTTCCAGGATAAATTATTGCCAATTTTTGCATGCAGAGACTTGAAATAGCAGAACATGTCTTGGGATGCTTTTTGAGAACAAGGCAAAGAATACAGAAACAAAAAAAGTAAATTTTATTGATCAAACTCATAGAGTAGGGTTTTTCCCCCAAACTCTTTGATATGAAACAACTTAAGGTCAACTGAGAATTATGCAATGATTAACCATATTCCTACACCTGTATTTAAGAATCTTTCACATTTCTCACATTGGGTTTATCTTTATGTATATAAATAGATGAAACCTTCTGAACCATTTAAAAGTAGGTCAAAGACAGCATGATACTTCATTCCTGTTTACTTCAGAAAGCATCTCTAAAAGTAAAACTTTCTCCTACAAAATACTGTTATCACATGTGGGGAAATCAGCATTAATATAGTAATCTCAATTCTCTCAATATTCTAATTTCTTTAATTGTCCCCCAAATGTCTTTTACAGCCATATATATATATATATATATTTTTTTTTTTTTTTTTTTTTTTTTGAGACGGAGTCTCGCTCTGTCACCCAGGCTGGAGTGCAGTGGCGCAATCTTGACTCACTGCCAGCTCCGCCTCCCGGGTTTACGCCATTCTCCTGCCTCAGCCTCCTGAGTAACTGGGACTACAGGCGCCCACCACATCTCCCGGCTAGCTTTTTTGTATTTTTTTAGTAGAGACGGGGTTTCACCATGTTAGCCAGGATGGTCTCGATCTCCTGACCTCGTGATCCGCCCGTCTCAGCCTCCCAAAGTGCTGGGATTACAGGCTTGAGCCACCGCGCCCGGCCTACAGCCATATTTTTAAACCAGCATCCCAAAAAGATCTATGCAATATGTTTGGTTTTCATATCTCCTTAGACTCTTAATATGGAATAGTCCTGCCACTTTTTCTTTTTTATGACATTGATTTTTTTAAGAGACCAGAACAATCATCTAATTTGAGTGGAGTTTTGGAATCCACGGTCAGAAAGAATTCGATTACTCATCAGGACTGAAAAGAGCTCTCCATGTATACACTGATTCTCTCCATGCCCCTGCCTCAGCCTTCCTCTGTAGACAGAGCAGAAGGACAGGACTGCTTAGCTTACAGATGCATCAGAAAGCTCCGGTCTCAGAGACGACTATGTGGTTGACCCCAGAGAAGGGGGATTAGGTAGGGCTGGAAGAACCACCACATCTTGTAGTAACCTTTTGTTCTGCTTTGCTTCCATCATCATCTTTACCAGGGTATGCTGGAGCTGGAGGCTAAGCATGACCAGGACCTGAGTAAACAGGATGAGCAAGAAACAGATGTGGATGAGTACCCTCAAGCATCTACATCTCTGCAGTTTTCAAAGAACATCCTTGAATTGTAAGTCTTGACACATTGCAAAACAGAGCATTTAATAATGTGTGGAGGGGAAAATGGAATTTAAGCAGAGAACTTAGGGAAAGTCTGGAAGATTTAAAATCCATACATGTCTTGAACCATAAAGCACTCCTGTGCGTAGGTAACTACCTACATGATCTAGCAATAATGTGGAGTAAGGACATTTTAGGGATATCGACAGAGCATGGGAAAAAAGAAAGAGCAAACTCTTCTTTGAGGCCTGAAATTAATATATATTTAAACCTTCTCAGATAATTTTCTAGATAGGAAAACTATAACTATCATTAAGAGTATGTTGTTAAGCCCTTTTGGGTCTTTTCCCTGTTGTATACCTCTCCTCCCCCACCATGATATAACCACTATCTTAATATCAATATTTAACATTCATTCCACACAGTGAAATTAAAAATATATCTTTTTTATTAAATGTAAAATATGCTTTGTTTTATCGAGTCTTTAAAGATCTTCTAAAGTGGGTATCAAATAAATAGCCAAACTTATTTTCTTGAGGGCTGTGTGCCCACCTGGCCCATTTTGGTGACAAGGAAGACTAAACAGATCAACTTGCTATTCAAAGGAAGAGCATTTCAGGCTATGGGAGTTGTTTCCCATTTCCTGCTTTGACACTGATCACCATAACATTTCTGCGGGTGCCTGAAGGGCATGTTCCTCAAGCTAAACTGCTGGAATGCAAAGATAAGTCTCCAGGTGAAAGAACTTAGAGCTGATTACATAGACAGAATGGACAAAATTGACAATATTTAATAAAAAATGTAACAGAAAACAGTGAAGAGGTAATTGTAGGGTGTTGGGGTTGGTCATAAAATAGCGGAAAGTTTCGTAGCTTTAAAAACTTAAGAAACTTTGGACTTAAGATGATAAAGTCTTTAGGACAAGAAGTCTTATGATTAGAAGCCAATGACACAAAATCTCAAAACTTAAATCCAAGTTATCTGAATCTTTGTTCTCTCATCTCTCAAAGATCTCTGTCCTACATTGTTTCTTTGAGTCTGTGTTAGTAGTTATCAAAGGAAGGCCTTTAGGTCTCCAGTCATTCTTAAGGGGTTATTCAGTATTGTCTAAGTCAGCCAGCATGTCATGGAAAAAAAATGTGAAGTATATTTGCTAACGTGTCTCTAAATTTAAGTGAAAAATTTTAAGATTAAACAAAAAGGATAAAATTAATTGTTATTTATCTAGACACTGGTATAAAGAGAATGAGCTTTGGAGGCAAAGAAACCCAGGTTTGTTTCCTGATACTGACATTTTTGAGATAAATTAACCAACCTTTTTAAAGCCTCAACTTTCTTCTTCTGTAAAAGGGAACTAATAACAGCCGCTTCACTGATTTATTGTGGGGAGTCAGTAAAATTCTGTATGTAAAGAACTTAACACAAGGCTTGGTGTATAACAAACTATTAATGAATGGAAGCTATTCTTAGAAATAAATACCTCTGGCCTTCTGAACTTTCCTACCACATTCCAAACTGTTTCCTACCGCAGGGCTACTCTTCTTCTAACTGTTTCCTCATCTTTCATTTGAACTCTGTTTGCAGAGGCCTTCTTTTGACCATCTTGTCCAAAATGGGTCTTATTTTTTTCCTTCCAAAGCATTTATAATATTCTTTTTAGAAAGGATTCTGTGGTTTTATTGATTCAACACCATAAATTACATTTTAGAAATTAAGGTATAATTACATATGTAAAATCATATTTTTAGCATACAGTTCTGCAAGTTTTGAAAAATGCATACAGTTGTGCAGTCACCACAGTGAAGATATAGAACATTTTTATCACTGCAAATCCCTCATGCTCCACTATAGTTAACCACGCTCCCCAGGCCAAGCTGCTAGCAACCACTAATCTGTTCTCTATTCCTATTATTTTGCCTTTTCCAAAATGTCACATAAATGGAATCATACAGTATGTAGTCTTTGAGTGTACCTTCTTTCTCTTGGAATAATGCATTTGAGTGTTATCCATGCCATTGCATGTATCAGTAGTTTGTTGTTTTTTTTTTTTTTTTTTTTTTTGCTAGATAGTGTTCCATTATATAAATATACCACATTTTATCCATTCACCAATGGAAGAACATGTAAGATTTTGGGCAACTAAAAATAAAGATTCCATAAACATTTATGTATAGGTTTTTGTGAGAGCATACATTTTTATTTTCCTTGGGTAAACAATCAGGAATGGGAATGCTGGGTTGTATCGTAAGTGTATTATTTATATTTGTAAGAAACCACTGAATGGTTTCAAAAAGGCTGTGCCATTTTGCATGTCTTCCAACAGTGTATGAGAGTTCCAGTTGCTCTACATCCTCACTAGCCCTTGATATTATCAGCTTCTTTTTTACTGTAACCATTTATAGGTGTATGGTGGTATCTCATACCACCATACTTTGCAATTTGCATTTAGCTAATAACTAGTAATATTGAGTATCTTTTCATGTGCTTATTTGCCATAGGTATACCTTCTTGGGTGAAGCATCTGTTTATCTTTTGCTCATTTTAAAAACGGGGTTACTCAGTTATTTGTTATTTATGGGTTAGTTGGTTCCTGCTTTTCTAGTTCCTTGAGGTACACTGTTGGATTGTTTATTTGAAATCTTTCTACTTTTTTGATGTAGTTGTTTATTGCTGTAAACTTCCCTCTTTGTCTGGCTTTTGATGTCTCTGATAAATTGTGGTAGGTTGTTTGTTTTCATTTGTCTCAAGCAATTTTAATTTATTCCCTAATTTCTTCCTTGACCCAGTGGTCATTCAGGAGCATGTTGTTTAATTTCCATACATTTCTATATTTTCCAAAGTTCCTCTTGGTATTGATTTCTAGTTTTATTCCAGTGTAATCTGAGAAGATACTTGATATGATTTCAATGTTTTAAAATTTGTTAAGACTTGTATTGTGTCCTAACATGTGGTCTATCCCAGAGAATGTTCCACTTGCTGATGAGAAGAAGGTATATTCTGCAGCTGTTACATTAAATGTTCTGTAAATGTCTGTTAGATCCATTTAGTCCAAAGTGCAGTTTAAATCCAATGTTTCTTTGCTAATTTTTTGCCTAGATGTTATGTTCAATGCTGTGAATCTGGCATTAAAGTGCCCAACTGTTATTGTATTGAAGTCTGTCTCTCCCTTTAGATCTAGTAATATTTGCTTTATATATCTGGGTGCTCCAGTGTTGAATGCATATATATTTAGAATTGTTATACCACCTTGTTAATTTGATCCTTTTATCATTATATAATACCCTCCTTTGTCTCTTTTTATAGTTTTTGACTTAAAGTCTATTCTAAGTATAGATACTCCTGCTTGCTTTTGATCTCTATTTGCGTGAAATATTTTTTCAATTTCTTCAATGTGTCTTTACAGTGAAGTGAGTTTCTTTTAGGCAGCATATAGTTGGGTCATTTAAAAAATCCATTCAACCACTCTATATCTTTTAAATGGGTAATGTAATCCATTTATATTCAAAGTTATTATTGATAAGTAAGGACTTATTCCTGTCATTTTGTTAATTGTTTTCTGGTTGTTTTGTATATCCTTATTTCTTTCTCTCTTATTGTTTATAATTGCAGTTTGATGGTTTTCTGTAGTGGTAATGTTTGACTTTTTTCTCTTTCTCATTTGTATATCAATTCTATCCGTGAAATTTATACTTTTGTGAGTTTTCATATTTGTAGATTTTGTTCTTTCATTTCCAGATGTAGGATTTCTTTAAGCATTTCTTGTGGTGATGAATTTTCTCAGTTTTTGCTGACCTGGGAACAACTTTATTTCTCTTCCATTTTTTGAAGGATGGTTTTGCTGGGTATGGTATTCTTGGCTGTCAGGTTTTTTTTTTTCTCTCAGCACTTTGAATATATCATCCCATTCTCTCCTTGCCTGTAAGGTTTCTGCTGAGAAACCTGCTGTTAGTCTGATGGAGATTCCCTTATATGTGACTTGACACTTTTCTTTTGCTGTTTTTAGAATTCTCTCTTTGTCTTTGATTTTGACAGTTTGCCTGTAATGAGCCTTGGAGAAGACTTTTTTGACACAAATCTATTCGGGGTTCTTTAGGTTTTCTGTATTTGAATGTCTACCTCTTGCAAGACTTTGGAAGTTTTTAGCTCTTATTTCATTAAATTGTTTTTTTTTTTTTTTAATGCCTTTGCCCACTTATTCTCCTTCTGGAACTCCTAATATCTAAATATTTGGTTTCCTTATGGTGTCCCATATGTCAGGTAGGGCTTTCTTCCTTCCTTTTTATTCTTTTTATTTATTTATTTATTTTTTTGGCTGATTGGTTTATTTCAAAACACCTGTCTTTAAAGTTTAAAAATATTTTCTTCTGCTTGATCTGGTCTATTATTTAAGCTCTTTTTTGTACTTTTATTTCATTCATTGAATTCTTCAGTCTCAGAATTTGTTTGATTCAGATCATGAATTGTTTTCTTGACTACTTTGTATTGCTTACCTGTGTTCTCTTATATCTCACTGACTTTCTTTAGTACCAATATTTTAAATTCCTTTTCAGGCATTTCATAGTTTCCCTTTTCATTAGGATGTTACTGGAGAATTACTACACTCCTTTGAAGATGTCATGTTTCCTTCCTTTTTCATGCTTCTTTGGTTCTTACACTGATATCTATACATCTGGTGCAATAGTCAAATCTTCCAATTGTATGCATTGGCTTTCATAGGGAGAGATTAGTTTTTCCTAAAACTGTATTTATAGCATTAGTTGGGTAGAGTGCTTTGGCTTTGATTATTGGTGGTTGGGCATACTAGTGTAGTCTCTACATGATTTCTTTGGTTGTAATCAGCATCAGTGGTATCTGTAAGTTCCTCAGTGGCTTAGGCCATGCTTATTTGTGGAGGCTGTGGCAAACTTTATGGGGGACAGTTACCCTAGGCAGATTGGTTCTCAAGTGCCAGTGGTGGTGGCAGCAGGGTGGGAGTGCCCATCCTTGGGTCCCCATACAGCATATGCGTGCACCAGTGGTGGTGAGTCTGGGTGGGTCAGATCTTTGGCTTCTAGGCAGCTTGCTTGATTGCCAGCAGTGGCAGCAGTGGCTGAGAAGGTGGGTCCTCATGTCCCTGGGCAGTGTGTGTGGCACTGACCGTGGCAATAGTGGCAGCAAGCCAATCCTTGGATTCCCAGGTAGCATGTGCAGGGTGCCAGCAGTGATGGCAGTGAGCTGGGTGGGCCAGTCCTTAGGCCCCTAAGAGTCATGATTGGGTAGATACCAGCAATGGTGGTAGCTGTAGGCTGGGCAGGCTGGTCCCTAAGCCCCCATGAAACACACATAGGTGCAGGCAGCAGGAAGGGTAGGCCTATCACCAGGCCCTTGAACATTGTACATAGGCAGTGGCAGTGGGCAGGGCTCATCCTCAGGCCCACAGAAGGCAAGTGTTGGCACTAGCCATGACAGGCAGGGCAGGTTGATCCTGAGGTTCCCAAATGATGTATGGCAGGCACTGGTGCTGGCAACATGGGGGGCGGGCCTGTCCTCAGACTCCTCAATAATGTGCACAAGACCCCAGTGCTATTGATTGTGGCAGTGGCAGGGTGGACCTGTCCTCAGGCCCTCAGATGGCATGAATGGCTGACAATAGTGGCAGGCAGAGTGAGTTGATTACCAAGGCTCCTGGATGGCATGCTTAGGCAGCAGTGGGGGTGGGTTGAACAGGACTGTTGTCAGGCCCCTTGATAGTGTATGTGGGTGTCAATGGCTGTGGGTGGAGCAAGTCAGTCCCCAGGCCCCTAGACAGTGCAGCAATGGAATACTAGCAGTGATGCTAGTAAGTGGGATGGGCCTGTCATCTGGTCCCCTGATGGTGTGCATGGGCTGGCAGAGGCAGGCCTGGTTGGCTGATACTTAGGCCCCTGGATAGTGTACTCTGGTGCCAACAGTGATAGCAGTGGGTGGGGTAGGCTGCTCCTCAGGCCCCTGGGTGGTATGTACAGGTGCCAGTAGTGGCTAGTGGGTGGACCTGTCATCTGGCCCCAGGATGGTGCTCAGGTGGGCCAGTCCCCAGGCCCCCTGAAGGTATGTGCAGCTGCAAGGCAGCCCTGCTGCTGGAGGTTCCAGGGTTGCTGTCTGTATTTGTCAGGGTTCTCTAGAGGGACAGCACCAGTAGGATATATCCATATCTATAGTTGCATTAGTTTATTAGGGAGAATTGGCTCATATGATGACATGGTGATATGGTTTGACTGTGTCCCCACCCAAATCTCATCTTGAATTGTAGCTCCCATAATTCCCATGTGTTGTGGGAGGGACCCTGTAGGAGGTAACTGAATCATGGGAGTGAGTATTTCCTGTGCTGTTCTTGTGATAGTGAATAAGTCTCATGAGATCTGATGGTTTTATAAAAGGGAGTTCCCCTACACAAGCCCTCTCTTGCCTGCCACCATGTAAGATGTCCCTTTGTTCTTCCTTCGTCTTCCACCATGATTGTGAGGCTTCCCCAGCCACATGGAACTGTGAGTCCATTAAAAGGTCTTTCCTTCATAAATTACTCAGTCTCACATATGTCTTTACTAGCAGCGTGAGAACAGACTAATACACATGGTGAAGTACCACGACAGGCTGTCTGGAAGCTGGGGAAAGAGAGAAGCTGGAGAAAGAGAGAAGCATGGCTCAGTCCAAGTCCAAAAGCCTCAAAACCAGGGAAGCCAACAGCACAGCCCTTAGTCTGTGGCTGCAGGCCCAAGAGCCACTGGAAAGCAACTAGTGCAAGTTCCACAGTCCAAAGGCCAAAGAACCTGGAGGCTGATATCTAAGGGCAGAAGGAGAGGAAGCAAGTGTCCAGCATGGCACAGGAAGACAGAGTGAGCAGACTCAGCAAGCAAGCTGCTTCTTCCCCCTTTTCTACCTGCCTTGTTCTAGCAGCCAAGTGAATGGTATCCACCCACACTGAGGGTGGGTCTTCCTCTGCCAGTCCACTGACTCAAATGTCAATCTCCTCTGGCAACACCCTCACAGACACACCCAGGAACAATGGTTCCTCAGGCCCCTGGGTGGCAGGCACAGGTGCCAGTAGTGGCTAGTGGAGTGGACTTCCCAGCCATCTAAGCATCCTTCAATCCAGTCAAGTTGACATCTAGTATTAACTATCACAAGTCAACCCCTTGTCAACTTGGCACCCATATTGTTTGGACGTCTGTCCCCACCCAATCTCATTTTGAAATGTGGTCTCCTATGTTGGAGGTGGGCCTAGTGGGAGGTGTTTAAGTCACGGGGCAGATCTCTCATGAATGGCTTGGTGCTGTCCTCATGATGAGATCTGGTCATTTAAAAGAATGTGGCACCTCTCCCCTCTCTCTCTCTCTTGTTCCTGCTCTCACCATGTGATACGCTGGCTCCCTTTTGTCTTCCACCATGGTTGTAAGCTTCCTGATGTCCTCACCAGGAGCCAAGCAGATATTGGTGCCATGCCTGTACAGCTTACAGAACCATGGGCCAAAATAGACCACCTTTCTTTATAAATTACCTAGTCTCAGGTATTTCCTTATAGCAATGCAAGAACAGACTAACACACTGTCAGTGGCAGAGACTCCAGGCAGGTGGCTCTCAGGCTCTGGGAAACACAAACTTTGGCTCCCTTTGTCCTTGGGGCAGCCTTCCTTGTGCACTGCACACCCTGTTCCCTGGGTGTAATACACTGCTTGAGCTAGAGTACTGGGGACCTGGCTACATGCCAGGTTCAGTTGGCATTGTGATACTGCAGCTGTCTGGGTTCATGTAGAGGGATGTCAGCAGGGCTTCAGGGATGTGGAGATGTAGGGGCTATTGCGCCCCAGGCAGGAGGTAGTCTGGTGGCTGCTGGGCTCTCAAAATGGTGCTGTGCTGCAGCTGCTTTGGTCTCAGTGGCTGTGTAAGGCTTCTGACAAACTCTTTCTCTGAAACAGTCATCACATGGACTCTAGACAGCTCCCTATACTGGTCTCAGGGCCGGCAAAGGCCGAGGAACTCTCCTGCAGCTAGGATTGCAGAAGTTGAATGTGGACCACTGGGGATCTCTTACCTTTTCCCTCTAATGGAGAGTTCCTCCTGAAGGGGTATTGCCCTATAATTTTCTTTTCTTGTAATGTCTAGTTTTAGTATCAGAATAATACTTGCCGTATAGAGAACCACTAGGATTTTCCCCCCACCTGTTTGATTTCCTGGCTAAGTTTGTGTAGAAGTGGCATAATTTCTTCCTTAAATGTGGGATTGAATTCACCAGGGAAACTGTATTGCCTGGAAATTTCTTTGTGGTAAGGTTTTTAATTAAAAATTTAACTTATGAATGTTATTTTATATATATTAATTTCTTTAATAGATGTAATAGGGCTACTCAGGATATATTGCTAAAGGTAATAAGTTGATCGTACCTTTCAAACAATGTGCCCAATTTATCAAAGTTGTCAAATATATTGACATAAAGTTATTCATAACGTTCCCTTGTTACATAATGTCTCTAGCATCTGTATTGATGTCCCCTCACTTATTCCTGAAATTGAATATTTGTCTTCTCTTCTTTTTGTTGTATCAGTCTGGATAGAGATCTATACATTTTTTGGTTTTCTAAAAGACCCAGCTTTTGATTTCATTGGGTTTTATGCTCTCATTTTTCTGGTTTTTTGAAAATTTTCATTTGATTCTGCTTTTTAAAAAATTGTTTCCTTTCTTCTGCTAACTTTAGGCTTATGTCGCTATCTTCTTTCTAATTTCATGAGGTGAACTTTGGGTCATTGATTTGAGATCTCTTGACTTTTTCTATTATAATGATCAGTTAGTGCTCCGCACTTCTCTCTAAGCACTGTTTCCACTGCATCAAACTGATTTTTATATATTGTGTTTTCATTTTCAGTCAGCTCAAAATACGTTCTAATGTCCCTTTCGATGTCTTCTTTGACCTATGGATTATTTTTATATATGTAAATATATTTTAATGTTTTGTATTTTGAGATGGAGTCTCGCTCTGTTGCCCAAGCTGGAGTGCAATAGCCTGATCTTGGCTCACTGCAGTCTCCGCCTCCCGGGTTCAAGCGTTTCTCCTGCTCAGCCTCTCGAGCAGCTGGGATTACAGGCGTTCGCCACCGTGCCTGGCTAATTTTTGTATTTTTGGTAGAGGCGGGGTTCCGCCATGTTGGCCAGGCTGGTCTTGAACTCCTAACCTCAGGTGATCTGCCCACATTGGCCTCCCAAAGTGCTTGGATGACAGGCATGAGCCACCGCGCCCGGCCAACTCATGGGTTATTTAAAATATATTTTAGTTTCCAGGTATGTAGAGCTCTTCCAGATACCATTCTCTTACTGACTTCTCAGATAAATCTGTTGTGACCAAAGAACAAATTTTATGTTATTTGACTCCTTTTAATTTTTTTCTTTTTTGAGACAAAGTCTCGCTCTGTTGCCCAGGCTGGAGTGCAGTGGCGCAATCACAGCTCACTGCCCAACCTCCCAGGCTCAAGCAATCCTTCCACCTCTGCCTCGCTGGTAATTGGGACTGTAGGTGCACACCATCAGGCCCAGTTAATTTTTGTATTTTTTGTAGAGACGAAGTTTCACCATGTTGCCCAGGCTAGTCTTGGGCTTCTGGCCTCAAGCAATCCTCCCTTCTTGGCCTCCCAAAGTGCTGGGATTACTGGTGTTAACCACTGTGCCCAACCAACTCCTTCTAAATTTATTGAGACTTGTTCTATGGCTCAGAATATGGTCTATCTTGGTAAATGATATGTGTGCAATACAATAGTAGAATGTGTATTCTACTATTGTGTGAGTAGAGTAGTCTACAAATATCAGTCAAGTCAGGTTGGTTGATAGTGTTATCAGATCTTCCATGTACTTATGGATTTTCTCTCTACTTCTATAGATGATCAATAGAGGAGTGCTGAAATCTCCAACTATAACTGTAGATATGTCTATTTCTGCTTGCAGAGCTATCAGTTTTTGCTTCATGTACTTTGAGGCTCTGGTTTTAGTTGCATGAATGTTAGGACTATTATGTCTTTTTGAAGAACTGATCTCTTTATCATTATAAATGATTTCTTCATCCTTTTCTTTATTTTGTTTTTTTCTTTTTCAAGACAGTTTTGCTCTGTCACCCAGGCTAGCGTGCAGTGGTGTGATCGTAGTTCTCCTCAGCCTTGAACTCCTCGGCTCAAGTGGTCCTCCCACCTAAAACTTCCTGAGTAGCTGGGACCACAGGTGTGCACTATCATGCCCAGCTAATTTTTAAAACTTGTGTGTAGGTAAAAACATGGTCTCGCTATGTTGCCCAGGCTGGTCTCCAACTCCTGGCCTCAAGCAATCCCCCTACATGATCCTCCTAAAGTGGTGAGATTATAGGCGTGAGCCACTGTGCCCATCCTTTTTCATCGTTTTTTAAAAATAGTTAATTTGGCTTAAATAGAATGATTCTTAAACTATCGCTATCTGCCTTCAAGTAATATTTTACCTCCTACATATGCTGTACTTGTATGTCTGTTCTCCCAGCCTTTTCACTACTGTTGGCATACATCTTACTTCTGTGATTGAATATAAGCCCATGATATGTCAGGGGTTTTGTTGTGTTTTGTTTTTTTTTTGCTTTAAACAATTAACTGTTGTTTAAGGTGATTTTTTAAAGTAACAAAAAATTGTTTATATTTACACACATATTTACTATTACCAGTGCTCCTCATTCATTTGTACGGATACAATCTATATCTGGCATCATTTTCCTTTTGTTGAAGGGCTTTTTAAAACTATTTTTTGTAGCCAGGCATGGTGGCTCACACCAGTAATCCCAGCAGTTTGGGAGGTCAAGGTGAGTGGATCACCTGAGGTCAGGAGTTTGACACCATCTGGCCAACATGGTGAAACCCCGTGTCTACTAAAAATACAAAAATTAGCTGGGCGCCCGTAATCCCCGCGAGTCAGGAGGCTGAGGCAGGAAGATTGCTTGAACCCAGGAGGCAGAGGTTGCAGTGAGCCGAGATCGCTCCACTGCACTCCAGCCCGGGCGACAGTGCAAGACTCCATCTCAAAAACAAAAAACAAAAACCCAAAACTATTTTCTGTGATTCAATTCTACTGGGGATGTGTTCTTTTAGCTTTTTATGTCTGAAAAAAAGCCTTCATTTTGTAAAGATAGTTTTGCAGAGTATATAATTATATACTGACAGTTTTTTCCCAGTACTTTAAAGATGCTGTTGCAATCTGGTTTGCGTTGTGCCTGACAAGAAGTTGGCTGTCATTCTTCTGTATTTTTCTACAAATAAAATTTTCCTTGCCCTATTCCCAGCTGTTTTCAAATTTTTTTAAAAATCTGGCCAACATGGTAAAACCCCATCTCTACTAAAAATACAAAAATTAGCTGGGCGTGATAGCATGTGCCTGTAGTCCCAGCTACTTGGGAGGCTGAGGCAGGAGAATTGCTTGAATCCAGGAGGTGGAGGTTGCAGTGAGCCCAGATCGCACCATTGCACTCCAGCCTGGCGACAGAGCAAGACTGTCTCTCTCTCTCTCTCTCTCCATATATATATATATATATATATATATAGTTTTTAATCATTTTTGTATGATCAACCTTTATGTAGTTTTCTTAATTTTTCTTTTGTTAAAGTACGTTGTGTCTTATGGCTCTGCAAGTTTGTAGTTTAAATTTGGAAAATTTGAGCCATTATTTCTTTAAATATTTTTTCTGTTCCCTCTTCTCACCATCAAGGGTTTTAATTCCATGTGTTTTAGGCCACATTAGGTTGTCTCATAACCCATAACTCACTGATGTTCTGGGCTTTTTTTTCTTTAACTCTTTTCTTCTTGTGTTTCATTTCAAAGACTTTCTATCACTATATCTTAAAATTCACTAATGTTTTGGTTCTGCAGTATCTGATATAACATTAATCCCTTTGAGTGTATTTTTCATCTCAGACATTGTAGTTTGTGTCTGTAGAAGTTTGATCTGGGTCTTTTTTCTATTCTTCATATCTCTCCTAAATGTACTCATGTTTTCTCTACCTTCTTGGACAATAAAATATAGGTATAATAACTTTTAAAATAACTTTATCTACTAATTCTATCATCTGATCATTTCTAATACTGCCTCTATTTATTTTTTTAAGTTTTATTTTTATTTATTTATTTATTTATTTTTTTGAGACAGAGTCTTGCTCTATCGCCCAGGCTGGAGTGCAGTGACGTGATCTTGGCTCACTGCAACCTCTGCTTCCTGAGTTCAAGCAATTCTTGGCTTCCCAAGTAGCTGAGATTATAGGCACGTGCCACCATACCTGGCCAATTTTTTTAGTATTTTGAGTAGAGATGGGGTTTCACCATGTTGGCCAGGCTGGTCTCGAACTCCTGACCTCAAGTGATTCCCCAACCTCAGCCTCCCAAAGTGCTGGGATTACAGGTGTGAGCCACCACACCCAATCTTTTATAAGCATATAGACCATTGCTTCCTGCTTCTTTGCATGCCTAGTAATTCTTCATTGAATGCCAGACATTGTCAATTGTACCTCATTTGGTTTTGAGTATTCTGGAGACACTTGTGTGTACACTTAAATTCTGAGCTTTGTTCTGGAACACAGTTAAGTTACTTAGAAGTGGTTTGACCCTTTGGAGGCTTGCTTTTAATTGTTGTAGGGCAGGACCAACGCAGCCTTTAGTTGAGGACTAATATGGCTCCACTATTGAAATAATACCTTCTGAGTAGTCTATCTGATGGCTTGTGTATTATGAGAGTTTTCCACTCTGGCGATTATTCTCAGCACTGCTTGTTCTTTAGAGATTGTTCTGCCCACTTCAATCTGCTATGATTTCCCTCCCATTTCAAGTAGTTTTATCACACCTGTGTGCTAATCAGTGCCTCAGCTGAAGGCCCAAGTGGGGCTTTCTCAAGTGGGAAGATCTCTGGAGCTTTTTCTCTGTGCAGCTCTCTCCTCTTTGGCACTCTGCTGGCCAAATCTAATCCCTGTGGTCTCCCTGAGCTTCTAACTTCAACTTCTCAGCTCATGGAGACCACCAGCCTTCTCCTGCATCCCCTTTCTCTGACTTGAAGTCCAGAAACTCTTTCCAGGAGTAATCTGAAGTAACTATAGAGCCCATCTCACTTGTTTCCCACCTGAGGAATCCGTGTCCTGCACTGTCTGTTGTTCAATGTCTGAAAACCATTGTCTCATATATTCCTTTCAAGTTTAAAATTGCTTAAAATGGGAGGCTAAATCCAATCCCTATTACTCCAAGTTGATTGAAAGCGGAAGTACCCAAAACATTAATAACATTCTAATTTTTAATGGATTTCCTTATCTGCCTGCAAACCCACATTACAGCATATCTCCAAAAGGGTAAAGACCTTGCTTATACTATTCTCTATGGTAATCACCAGCATTCAGCATAATACCTGGCACACAGTAAATGCTGAACAAATACCTTCTGAATTAATGTTATAAAGTATTTGTGCCAGAGGGCTTTACAGTTTGCAGAGACCTGTAGACCAAAAACTAGAAGGGGAATATGAAACTAGTTTCCTTTTTTCTTTTACAACCCTCTTTACTTATGCTTCCATTTGTATTTTTAACTTTTTATTTTGAAACAATTATAGATTCATAGGAGGTTTCAAACATATATATACAAGAACCCTTAGTTTCAGCATTCCTGAATGGTAACATCTTGCCTAACTTGAATATACCATCGAAACCAAGAAATTGACATTGGTACAATCCAGAGAGCTTATTCAGACTTCACCATTTACACACGCACTCATCCGTATGTGTATAGTTCTATGCAATTTTATGAGATGTGTAGCCTTGCATAAGCATGACAATCAGATCCTCTCAGCTGAATCATTGCATAAGACACACTTATGTTACCCCTTTATACACTCATTTCTTCCCATCCCTAACTCCTGGCAACCACAAATCTGTTCCACATGTCTTTAATTATGCTATTTCATGAGTGCTACATAAGTGAAATCATGCAGTTTGTCCTTCTGAGATTGCCTTTTTTTTTTTTCACTCAGCGTAATTTTTTTGAGGTTTATCCAAATTGTCACATGTATTGATCTTTCCTTCCTTTTCATTGCTGAGTAGTCTTCCATGATATGAGTCTATGCAGTGTGTTTAACCATTCATCCACTAAAGGACAAATGTGTAATTTCCAGTTTGGGGCTATTATGAATAAAGCTACTTTGAACATACATGTACTATGGGAAATAAGTCTTCATTTCTCTGGGATAATTACCCAAGGATGAAATTGCTGGGACATACGGTAAGTCAGTTTTAAGGGTTTTTTTTTTTTTTTTTTATTCTTTTGAGACGGAGTCTCGCTCTGTCGCCCAGGCTGGAGTGCAGCGGCCAGATCTCAGTTCACTGCAAGCTCCGCCTCCTGGGTTCCCGCCATTGTCCCTCCTCAGCCTGCCGCGTAGCTAGGACTACAGATGCCCGCCACCTCGCCTGGCTAGTTTTTTGTATTTTTTAGTAGAGACGGGGTTTCACCGTGTTAGCCAGGATGGTCTCGATCTCCTGACCTCGTGATCCACCTATCTCGGCCTCCCAAAGTGCTGAGATTACAGGCTTGAGCCACCACGCCTGGCCCAGTTTTAAGTTTTGACAGGAGCTGCCAAACAATTTTCCAGAGTGGCTGAAACCTTTTGTATTTCCACCACCAATTTATGAGTGGTCTAGTTTCTCCACATCCTCACTAGCATTTGGTGTTATCACTATTCTTCCTTTTTTTTTTTGCCATTGTGATAAGTATGTAGTGCTATATCATTGTAGTACTAGTTTGCATTTCTCTAATGGGTAATGAGTGTTGACCATCCTTTTGTGTGTTTATTTGCTATCTATATAGCCTCTTGGTGAAATTTCTATGCATGCCTTTTGCTTATTTTCTAATTGGACAGGTTTTTTTTTAATGTTGAGTTTTTTTTTGAGATTTTTATATAGTCTAGATACAAGGCCTTTGCCAGTTATGTGCTAAGCAAATATTTTTCCCAGTGTGTAGTTTGTCTTTTCATCCATTTAACAGGGTCTTTGGCCAAATTAAATGTTTTAATTTTGATGACGTTCAATTATCAATTTTCCCTCTTACAGATTATACAATTGATGTTAAGCCTAAGAACTCTTTTCCTAATCTTATGTCCCCCAAATTTTCTGGGTTTTCTTCTAGAAATTTTATAAACTTACATTTTAATTCTTTTAATTTTCAGCTCCTGTGTCCAGTTAAGCCTCATATCTCTTTAATATTACCTAGATTACTTAGAGTACTTTTTACTTTTTTGAATTTCATTTACTTCCCATTGCACTGCAAGCATTACCCAAGCATCCTTTTATATGGGAATAGTATTTCATTTTTGAAAGGTCAAAATTACCTCCTGTCTTGGGTGATTTTTCTTAATCTGCAGGACTTAGTCTCTTGGTCTGTTTGCAGCTTATTAAAAGACATGCTGACCCTGAAGGGTCAAATTGAAAAGCTGGAGGACCGGGGCCTTGACCTTGATCAAGGGACAAACACCGAGGTAAGCTAGAGACTTGGCAAAGACTGAGAGGCTGGGGATTTCTGTCACTTCTTCCCCAGCCACCCTTCTATTGTTAATAGGCAATAACAAGAAGTAAGACTCATAAGCAGGAGTGCTCTCTGCTGGTCACTTCTGAACACCCTTTTCCTGAGTCACACCACTTTTCTCTGATGACACAAAATGCCTAGACTTTTCTACTTTACCTAGAAACTCGGTTACCAAGAAACTCTATCTTGATGCCACCTTAAGATGAGTGCCTTAATGGAGAATTGATTTTTTGATTTTATTAATCTTTGTATGTCAGCACCTAACAGCACAGAGAATACATCCAGGAAATAAAGATTTGTCAAGAACTGCATCCTGAGAGTGCAAGGAATCTACCTGTGTTTGTCTTGGATGCTCCATGAAGAGTTCTTGTGTTGGTTTTCACAATCTCTGAAGTTTTCCTGACGTTGTGTCTCACATTTCTTAAAGACTCTCCTCAAATAAAGGTTTAATTTTCCATTTTCTTTCTTTTTTTCTTGAGACAGAGTCTCACTCTATTGCCCAGGCTGGAGTGCCATGGCACCATCTCGGCTCATTGCAATCTCTGTCTCCCAGGTTCAGGCAATTCTCATGCCTCAGCCTCCTGAGTAGCTGGGATTATGGGCATGTGTCACCAAGTCCAGCTAATTTTTGTAATTTTAGTAGAGATGGGGTTTCATCATGTGGGCCAGGCTGATCTCGAACTCCTAGTCTCAAGGAATCTGCCCACCTCAGCCTCCCAAAGTGCTGGGATTACAGACGTGAGCCACTGCACCCAGCCTAATGTTCCATTTTCTTATTAGTAATAGAATATTAGAGCTGAAAGGTAGAGATCAACTTGTGACACAAGTTAGATTTCAGAGTCCTGGCTGATAGTTTTTCTGCTTTGAAGAAAGGCCCCTGAAAAAGAAAAAAGTCTGTGTCTAACAATCTCTTTTAACTGAAATTGCCAGCTTCAATTTTAACTCAAGCCCAAGAGTTTAAATTGAATAGGTTTTGGAAACAGTAAAGGAGAAAAGTCTCTTTTATTAAAGGAAGGTATTATTTATTTGTACCTCTTACATATTAAAAGTCACTCACAGATCAGTGCAGATCTATTTCCTGGGAGAAAAATTACTTTTAACTGATATAGTCCAACATTTTGAGTCACAATCTTATTTTGCTTGAGTTGAAAGAGGTTTCTTTTTACTATCTTTGGGCTTTGGAAATTGCAAACTGTAAAAAAGGGAAGAGGACAAAGGCCAAGAAATATTCTGCTTTAAAGAATTTCCTCCAAAATCCAGCTGTATTACAAAAATGTAGATTTCAGTAGCAGGTGAGGGGAGGGAGGGAGGAGTATCAAAAGACTGAGGAGAAAGAGAAATACACACATAAATGAAAATGAGATTTTTTTAAAGGGAGGAGCTTGGAATAATATGCAAGAGGAAAGCATCACACACATATATGGAAATTCTCTGTGCTGGGGATACACCGTTTTGTATACACATTAAAAACAACAAAAAAGCAAGCACAAGCTTAAAAACTAGAAACAATCCAAATATCCGCCAGTTGCCATATGGATAAGCTGCAGTACATGTACATGATGGATACTACTCAGCAATAAAAATGAACAAACTTCCGATTGACCCAACAACATGAGTGAATCACATGCATTATGCTAAGTGAAAGAAGCCAGATTCAGAAGACTACTTATGTACTTTGTGCTTCTGTTTATGTAACTCTGAAAAAGGCAAAATTGTAGGAACAGAAAATAAATTAGCAGTTAGTTACCCAGGTTTAGTGGAGGAAGGGGGACATGGATTGACAAAGGGGTATAAGGAAATTTAGGGGCTGATGGAAATAGTCTATATCTTCTTATAGTGGTTATTACACAACAGAATGCATTTATCAAAATTCATAGAACTGTATACTTTGAAAAGTGAGTTTTACTGTATGTAAGTTATATCTCAATAAATATGTCTTCAAAAAAAATGGCACAAGGTCTGTCTCAAGAAGCCTACAGTCTGATGGAAAAGGCTACATAAAAACAAATGCGGTAATATATCTAAAGGTGCAGCTTTAAATATAATTGTTGGCTGAGTGTGGTGACTCACACCTGTAACCCCAGCACTTTGGGAGGCCAAGGGAGGAGGATCACTTGAGGCCAGGAGTTTGAGACCAACCACGGCAACATAGCGAGACCCCTATCTCTACAAAAAATTTAAAAATTTAGCCAGTCATGGTGGTTCATGCCTGTAGTCCCAACTACTCAGGAGGCTGAGGTGGGAGGATCACCTCCTGAACTCAGGAGGTCAAGGCTGCAGTGAGCCGTGATCAGTGAGCCACTGCACTCCAGCCTGGGCAACAGAGTGAGACACTGCCTCAACAAACAAAGCAACCAACAAAAAACAAAAACAACAAAATAAATAAGTAAATTGTTACAGAAGCAAAGTTAGTAGCAATGCCTGTAGGCTTACTCTGGTGAAGGGAAAAGTGAAGATTGTTAGAAATAGGTACAGGAACAGCAGATAAAATGTGAGAAAATTAAAAGAGGAATAAGTTAATAAAATTAAAATCATATCACACATATTGGCTCACTTATTCTTCATAAAGAAATGGAATAACTAAGAAAGGCATGAAAAGGGTAGGAGGGAAAATTGGTAAACTTATTTTTTAAAAAAGCAAAACAGAAACAAAAGCATTTGAAAGAACTTCAAGCTACAGAAAAGGCTTTGAGGTGGCCTCTGGGTGTTATTTGGCCTAATATTGCTCAAGCCATGAAACTTTCTAAAATCTCCATGTGAATTTCTGGACTTTCATTCAGAGACTGACCTTGTCCCAGTTATCTTTGATAAAGGCTGTATGAAGATGTTTACTCTGTAAATAAACTAGGATACCACATAAAAGGTGATTGTCACAGCACAGCTCCTCTCTAAATAATTAAACCACCCAATTCAGGGATTGGTGATGAATAAACGTGTTAAAAAAATAGGTATACTGTACATTCTGTAATTCACCTCTAAGCTGCTTGAGGATAAATATTCATGTTACTTGTATCTAACTAGCATGATGCCTAGTTCAATGGCTACTTACATAGGATGTGGTTATTATACATATATATAATGTATAATATATATATATATATCTTTTTTTTTGAGATAGTCTCATTCTGTTGCCCATGCTGGAAGACAGTGGTGCCATCTTGGCTCACTGCAACCTCTGCCTCCTGGGTTCAAGTGATTCTCATGCTTCAGTCTCCCCAGTAGCTGGGACTACAGGGACACACCACCACAGCCGGCTAATTTTTTTGTATTTTTTGTAGAGACAGGGTTTCACCATGTTGGCCAGGCTGGCCTCAAACTCCTGACCTCAAGCGATTCACCCACCTCGGCCTCCCAAGTGCTGGGATGACGGGCATGAGCCACTGTGACTGGTGGCATGCTTATTTTAACAATTAAAACATTATGAAATGATTTCATATAAAAATGAAAAATAACCCTCCTCCCTTAAAGGCAAACACAATGAACATTTTAGTATATTTATATTCTTCCAAATTTGTATACATATATTTACACATTGTTGTTTTGATGGGATCATATTATATATATTGTTTTGCAACTGCTTTGGCACTTAGCATTTTTTCTTCAACAATTTTCTGTACTAGTAGATGTCATTTTACTTTTTTCACTCTTAATAATGCAGGGCTTGATAGTTGAATTTATTAATTTTATTTTGTTGGATATTTGGGACTTTATAATCAATGTTTGCCATTACAAACTATGCCTCAGACATCCATGCCTTTGTTGCTCTTGCAAGTACTTCTTTAAGCATCTATTTCTGAGGCTGGGCACAGTGGCTCACACCTGTAATCCTAGCACTTTGGGAGGCCAAGACGCATTGATTGCTTGAGCCCAGGTGTTGAAGACCAGCCTGGGCAACATGGAGAAACCCTGTCTTTACTTTTCAAAAGAAGACATACATGCGGCCAAGAAACATATGAAAAAAGGCTCAATATCACTGATTATTAGAGAAATGCAAATCAAAACCACAATGAGATATCATCTCCCACACTGGTCAGAATGACTATTATTAAAAAGTCAAAAGAAAGACAGATGTTGGCCGGGTTGTAGAGAGAAGGGAACACTTATACACTGTTGGTGGGAGTGTAAATTAGTTCAACCATTGTAGAAAGCAGT
Source organism: Rhinopithecus roxellana (assembly GCF_007565055.1). NCBI lineage: Eukaryota > Metazoa > Chordata > Mammalia > Primates > Cercopithecidae > Rhinopithecus > Rhinopithecus roxellana. The sequence goes on from NC_044558.1 coordinate 134,951,135, forward strand.
ATGGCGATTCCTCAAAGAGCTCAAAGCAGAACTACCAGTTGACCCAGCAATCTCATTATTGTGTATATCCAGAGGAATAAAAATCATTCTACCATAAAGATGCATGAATGTGAATGTTCATTGAAGCACTATTCACAATAGCAAAGACAGAATCAACCTAAATGCCCATTAATGACAGATTGGATAAAGAAAATGTGATACATATATACCATGGAATACTGTGCATCCATAAAAAAGAATGAGATCATGTCTTTTGTGGGAACATGGACGGAGCTGGAGGCTGTCATCCTCAGCAAACTAACTCAGGAACAGAATATCAAATACCACATTTTCTCACTTATAAGTGGGAGTCACATGATGAGAACTTAACACAAGGAAGGAAACAGACACTGGGGTCTACCTGAGGGTGGAGGGTAGTAGGAAGGAGAAGAGCAGAAAGGGTAACTATTGGTTCCTGGGCTTAATTCCTGGGTGATGAAATAATCTGTACGGCAAACCCCCATGACATAAGTTTACCTATGTAACGAGCCTTCACATGCACCCCTAAACCTAAAATAAAAGTTAGAAAAAGAGAGAAACAGACCGGGCGTGGTGGCTCACGCCTATAATCCCAGCACTTTCGGAGGCCAAGGCGGGTGGATCACGAAGTAAGGAGATCGAGACCATCCTGGCTAACATGGTGAAACACCATCTCTACTAAAAAATTCAAAAAAAATAGCCGGGCTTGGTGACAGGCACCTGTAGTCCCAGCTACTCGGGAGCCTGAGGCAGGAGAATGGCGTGACCCTGGGAGGTGGAGCTCCCAGTGAACTGAGATCGCGCCACTGCACTCCAGCCTGGATGACGGAGCCAGACTCTGTCTCAAAAAAAAAAAAAAAGAGAAAAAGAAACCTCATCTTACAAAAAATAAAAAACTAGCTGGGCATGGTGGCACATGCCTATAGTCTCAGCTACTCAGGAGACTGAAGTGGGAAGATCACCTGAGCCTGGGGAGGTGGAGGCTGCAGTGAGCCATGATCACACCACTGCACTCCAGCCTGGATGACAGAGTGAGACCTTGTCTCAAAAAAAAAAAAAAAAAATTTATTTCTATTAAGTGTCATCCTTAGAACTCATTTTTCTTGAATCCTAGTATACTCTTTTTCCTACTATACCTCTGCTTTTCAGGGTATCCTGAACATCTTAGTGGATGATTAATTTAAAACCTTTAAAAGCATTCTTTACTTGTGACATGTGCAATTGGCATTCATGTCTTAGGTGATGGTTTGCTTTCAGCCCGTGTCTTGTGCTTACTGACAGAAACCAGCCCAAACCATCTGTTATCTCTACCTGGCAACCTATAGGAGACATGGAAAGAGAAGAAGAACCAGATCTTTTTGTGGACAGCTCTTTTGCAAAGCCGTCGGGCCTGAATATTCAATCTGACATAATGAGGACCTACATTCACAAATTCTAAAGTTTTAAATATTTAAAAGAAATATTTTCTCAGAAACATAACTACGTTTCTTCAACTTGTGTCCTGGTGGAAGTTTTTTAAGGAGCAAGGAAGGAGTAATGAAGAGAGAGAAGCATGATTTATTATTAAGTGCTGTTGTGTAAATGCGTACTTCTAAAATATTGAAAATAATCTTGTTAATCTTACGGTTATACCACTTACAGTCTGCAATTTATGATTACACCATAAATTTGCTCTAAGAGGAATAAGTTTACAGAGTAAAAGTAAACTTCAATGAACCACTTTATAAGGCTTGTCAAAATAAGTGAGATTTTGTTCTACAAATCAGAAAAATATAGGTTTCACTTTACCCAGAATTGTGGAATGTCTTTTTAGGTGAATGCTTGTAATGAAGTTTATGAATTAAAGAAGAAAGTCATGGAAAGTCTGGAGGTAAGATTTCAGTTGCACAATTCAAACAATGATAAAATCAGATAATTTATATCTAAATACAGGGGTCATTATTTGCCTAGAATGTGACAGTGCACCACATACTAGTCTCTTTCTTTTTAAATTTATTTTATTTTATTTATTATTATTATTATACTTTAAGTTCTGGGATACATATGCAGAACATGCAGGTTTGTTACACAGGTATACATGTGCCATGGTGGTTTGCTGCATCATCAACCCGTCATCTACATTAGGTATTTCTCCTAATGCTATGCCCCCCCCTTGTCCCACACCCCTCGACAGGCCCCGGTGCATGGTGTTCCCCTCCCTGTGCCCATGTGTTCTCATTGTTCAACTCCCACTTATGAGTGAGAGCATGTGGTGTTTGGTTTTCTGTTCCTGTGTTAGTTTGCTGAGAATGATGGTTTCTAGTCTCAAGGCCTTCATCCTCCCCTTTGGCCTTCTGCTTGGGCCAACAGAACATTCACAATTCCAGTGTACTCCCAAGCTCTCACACCCCTGTGCTACTTCTACTTCTCATCCTGCCATCTGGTGCTTGCCCTTCGTGTCTACATATTACCCATTCTTCAAGGCTCAACTCACAGGTCATCTGTTCATCAAGACCTCTCCTAATTTCCATTACCTCAAAAAATAACTCCATCTTTGAACTCCTCCCACAAGATCTTACACATTGAGGTAAATGTGATTGGGCAAATGAGATAACGCAAGAATGAATGTATCAACCTGTCAGCTCCTCTGAGACTGACTCATCCCACCTATCTCGAGTAGATGTCCCTATCACCAAACCTCAGACACTCTCTGTTCCCACACCCTATTTGTTTTCTCTTTAGCGTGTATCCTAACATGTAATATAGAATGTATGTATGTGTTTAGCTGTTTATCACTTGCCCCCGGCCCCGGTAATAGATTACATTCTTTGTCTATTTTGTTAACACTGTATCCGAGAACCTGTTAGCAGTAGTCACCCAATAAATATGCTTTGCATAGATGAATGAATTGAGTAGAGGAATTCAGTACAAGGACATCTTCCTACATTGATAATCTAGTGGTTAAAGATTAGCAGGTGGGTTTCATTTAGTTTTCTACCGTGGTGCTACTTTACACTGTGAATGTGTAAGTCTCCTTCTATTCAAGATGCACCTGCCAATGATCTGTTCATGGGATGTACGTGTGATTTCTAATGTGGGCCCCCAAGGTGATCCAGAGGAAAGCACTCTGCATTATCTATAGTAAGACTTGGAGACATTTAGAATTTTCTTTAAGGTACTTGATTGGTCTTTTTTTTCAGGACCTTTGCAAGAACGTGGAACTGCTGAGTGCAAAGCTGAGGATGTATCAAATGGAGGGAGAGGACACCGACTCTCACAGTTCTGAAGAAACAGATATGGAAGAGATGGAGACCCTGCTTCCTCAGGCCCCAGCATCCTTTTTAGTGCAGAACTCTCCTCCTCCCAATGCAGCGTGATAAGTCAGAGCAAGGGGCCATTCAGGGCTGGATGACGGCCCCAAAATGTATGGATTATGCTCGGATTGATTTTGTTCAAGTGTTAACTAAAATGTTTTGTTTTATTTTCTTTTGTAAATTATCTATGTTATTTAAAAGTCTATATGTTCATTGGAGTCATAGGATTTTTCTTATTTAGATAAAGATCTATTGGATTTGATATATAGATATAGATTGCTTTCTTATTGCTTTAGATAAATCTAAAGATTTATCTTTAGATAAATATTTCTAAATATAGATAGATAGATCTTCATAATCAAAGATATATGACCAAAGACCTCTTGTGGGTGGCTATTAATGTTAATTACATTTTTAGTTAGTCTGTTCCTTTTTGCCTGAAAACTCTTTCAAACAACATTAAGTCAATACTTTAATTTTAAATTTTCTTCCATGGTGGCTGCAAATACAGAGAAGCTTCTCTATATATCTCTATAGAGATAGAGAGCCTTATCTATGTATAGAGAGATATAGGTTTATTTCTATCTACATATCTATAGATAGATCTATAAAATCTATCTATATCTATCTAAAATCTTAAAAAATGGTATCTATACATGATGAGGCAACCGCCTCCACCAAAAGAACATAACTGATAAGAAATTTGAAAAGTTTTGTTTGCTGGGCAGGATGTCTTACCCTTGGACAGTATTGGAAACACACTACCAGCAAATTCTGGCTCTTTGGATCCTGTTCAGGAGATGCCACACCATCATTTATACCCTGAGAAGTAATTTCCTCTAAGAAAACATTTTTGATTCTTTATCTCTAACCACCAACCCAGGTAGAATCTCAGCTCTGTCTTCTATCAAGTCCTTTGCCCATTTTAAAGAATTGGGTTATTCTTTTTTTTTGCTGTTGAGTTGTAAAAGTTTATGTGCACACCTTGCACATAATCCTGTCAGAGAGCCCATGGCATGTTATTGAAATTAAATTGTTTCACATCTGTCTTCTCCTAATAATCCAAGGGATGTACAAAAGCACGAATCTTGTCTTCGTAGTTTGGGGACTTGATGTATACAAGATGCTCATAATGCTCAAAGAGATGCATGCAGGCCACCTCGTGTTGACCATCATAGGAGAGAGCCTGTGCTGCCTCTTTGAATTTGCAGGATATGCTGTGCTCAGGTTAAACCATGTAGGACATTAGGGGACCCAGTTTGACATGCATATTGCTCACCTGCAAGATAAATTTCCAGCTTATCTAACAGTTTCACCTCCTGTTGGAAATCTTCAGGCCTTTTATAAGGAATCTAAGAATCTAAGTTTGCTACTGAGTTTTTATAAGAATCTAAGTTTGCTACTGAGGAGGAATTTAAGAAATGAGCATATCAGTGTGGCATTCTGTTCCAGAGTAAAAACCCAGATATTATAAAAACTTGAAAGTTTATCTGTGATATCTCCTGCCAATAGTTTAGTAAAATCTGTGATGCTCTGGACATCTCTTTAATAGAAAAAGAGTAATCCTTCTATCAAGATAGGATGAATGATGTAAAGGAATTTGATGATAGAGGATTTGTCCAAGTGGATGATGGCAGAAAGTTTGTGTTGGTCCCAGGATGTACCATTAACCATGGTAAAATCAGATGGAGGCTGGGTGTGGTGGCTCATGCCTATAATCCAAGCACTTTGGCAGACTGAGGCAGGTGGATCACTTGAGCCCCAGGAGTTTGAGACCAGCCTGGGCAGCATGGTGAAAACTTGTATCTACAAAAAAAAAAAAAATCAGTGACGTGTGCCTGTACTTTTATCTACCGGGGCAGCTGAGGTGGGATTATCACCTGAGCCCAGGGAAGTCGAGGCTGTGGTGAGCCTCGAGATCGTGCCACTGCACTCCAGCTTGCACAACAGAGTGAGACCTGGTCTCAAAAAAAAAAAAAAAAAAAAAAAAATTCAGATGGTGGTTATAACTATGATGCATCTGATCTGGCTGCTCTTAAGAAAAACTGTTTGAGGAAAAAGCAGATATGGCAGATATGGATATCTCTGGGTGAACAGTGGACAATCTCTGCACTTCCAAAAAATATTTGCTGCTGCTCAAAAGATTGGTTGGTATCACCCTAAAGTAACTCAAGTCTCCTATGCTGGATTTGATGTGTTGCTAGGGGAAGACAAGAAGTTTGATATAGTTCAGATGAAAGAGTTCATCTCATAGAACTGGAATAAGGACTAAAGTGATCCATGAACAAATTGAAAGAAAAAGTAAGAGACAAGGTCTTAACTGCAGAGGAATTGAAGGCTGCTTAGACATCTGTTGCTTATGGCTATATCAAGTAAACTGAACTTTCCCATAACCGGTTGAGTGACAATATCTTCTCATTTGACAAAATGCTAGATGATAGAGGAAATACAGCTGCTTACTTTTTGCATGGTTTCACTAGAATCTGGCCACTATTGATGAACAGATGCTCTAAAAAGCTGCTTGACGGACCAAGATTATTTTGCACCATGAGAAGGAATGGAAACTAGGCCGGTGCATTTTATGGCTCCCTGAGATACTGCAAAAAATTTTAGATGACTTACTTCTGCACACTCTTGTGGTTCTATATATGAGCAGTCAACTACTTTCACAGAGTTCTATGATAGCTGTTATTGTGTGGAGAAAGATTGACAAGACTGGAGAGGTATTTAAGGTGAACATGTGGTGTATGCTGCTGTGTGAAGCAGTAGATGCTGTCATGGCCAAGGGGTTCAATATCCCAGGACTAAAACCTGTCCAAAGGCTGTAATCCTGCTTAGGTTGGAACAGTGTATGTTTTTACCACAGTGGTCTCTAGCATTGTTTGCTTTTTTTTTTTATAACCATGATATGAACACAAGAACATTTGCCAATTGTGAAAAAAAAAATAACTCTTACAACTCAACAACAAACAGATAAACAACCCAGTTTGAAAAACAGGCAAATGACTTGGATACACATTTCTTCAAAGAAGGCACACAACTGGTCAACAAGCACATGAAAAGATGTTCACCATCATTGGTCATTAAAAAAACGTAAATCAAAACCACAGTGAACCACAGTGGGATACCACTTAACATCCAGTAAGATGACTACAGTAAAAAAGACAGACAATAACTAGCATTGGAGAGGATGTGGAGAAATTGGAACCCTCATATATCACTGGTGTGATTGTGAAATGGTGCAACCACTTTTGAAAACAATTTGGCAGTTTCTAAAACAGTTAAATATAGAATTACCATATGATTCCACAATTCTACTCTTGGGTGTATACTCAAAAGAATTGAAGATGTATGTCCACACAAAAACCTGTACACAAATGTTCATGGCAGCATTATTCATAATAGCCAAAAAGTAGAAACAATCCAAATGTCCGTTAATTGATGAATGGAAAAACAAAATACGGTGTAGCCACACAACGAAGTATTATTCAGCTGCAAAAAAGAATGATGTACTGATACATACCACAACGTGATCTTAGAAAACATTATGCTCAGTGAAAGACAGCCAGGCACAGAGGGATATCCAAATGATTCCATTTATATGCATGTTCAAAGTAGGAAAATCCATATAGATTCAAAGTAGATTCATGGTTGCCAGGCACAGAGTGTTGGGGAATAGCGAGGTGGTGACTGCTCCAGGGAATGGGGTTTCTTTTTGAGGTGACAAAAATTTCCTGGAATTAGATAGTGGTGATGGCTGCACAGCCTTGTGAATAAACCAAAAGCCTCTGGATTGTACAATGTATAGGGTGAATTTTATAGTATGCGACTAATAACTCAGAACCAACCAACCAGACAAATAGGTAAATAGGTGAATGCCTTTCACTTATTGCTTTATTGGGTTATATGGGAGGATTATAATCAGGTTGAATTGCTCATCTTTTTCTCACATGATTACATTCTAGTTAAGATTGCCCGAAATTTTGCCCAATCTCTTGTTAGAGAACTGGAAACATGTTGGTTTAACTACAGCATATTTGTACACTAACATTTTGCGGAATTTTGCCTTATGGATTAATTCAACCATTATGAATTGATTTTTGTTGGTTTTAGCTTCACAAGGTGGCCTTTTATTGATAATGTCCCCAGTCCTTCAGTTCCCTTTATGGTCATCCCCTATGTACTGACCATAAATAATGTGGAAATATTGGAAAAGATCAAAGGTTTTACACATAGCAAGGTTTGAAAATTAAATAAATAGTATTCAAAAGTTAAAAGAATATTTTTTTCTTTACCAAAGATGTCTAAAATAAATAAAATTATTAGTGACACATGTTTTTGGTTCTGTACAGGTGATATGAAAAACCTTATTTTAATTTAGTTACCTATGTTTTTTTCCAAACAAAAATGTCTGGACCTTTTAAAATGAATATCATGCTTAGTAATACAGAATTTAAATTTTTAAAAATTGTATTGATTTGTAAATAATCAAATGATTCATTAGTGTCCAGAAATAAATACAAATTTAACTGTACCAAGAGTATTTACTGTAGGACAGAAAAAACTAGATAAGTAGACTCTAAACATAAGGAAAAAATTAAACTAAAAACTAAGACAAAATAAAAAGAATGAAAGAATAAATGGAAGAAAGGAAAAAAGATAAAAAAAAATCTGGTTATATTTGGGTGATGAGATTATAGTTTCTTCATTTCTCTGTTTTCCAAATTATCTTTGCTTTAGAAAATTTGTTTTACTTTCCAAAAACTTAATGTCAAAATGTGTTTCTTTGAAAAGGCCATAGTTTAGTATTTCCAAAGATGACTGTTTTTTTAATTTAGGAAGAACAGTGTTTATTTACTAGGTATGTCTTTGTAGTGAGTTGTTTTTCTTTTCATAAGAGAGAACAAATCTGCCTTTGGTGCTCCTTGAAGGCAGGACACATCTGCTTCCTGTTATCAGCTCTCTAAGCCTTTCCTAATACAGTATCTTAAGAATATTGGCTCTTTAATAAATGTGTGAAGTGAAAGCAATTATGTGTGTAACTGCCAAGTGATAGCCAGTGGGTATAATAGCAAGAAACTTGGCTCTGGTTTATAAAACCACTGAGTTAGGTCACAAAATCGATCCATGGCTAGCTTTATGCTCTAGATTTTCTCTTCTGATGTATTATAGATGGTAATTATCTCAGGTCATTGAATTATCTATGACATTTCTTCTTTGTGTTCTTCTAGATTTTCTACCCTAATCATATATTACATTTATAACTGCAAAATAATAATGGAAGGACTTGGAATCATATAAATAAAATATGTCATAGTTGTAACCCAGAAGGAGGGGTCCTCAAGGATTTTAAAACGCTTCTATTACTTTACAAATAAAAGTCTGGTGCCAGGACAAAAAGAGCTCTGAATTCCCTTTATCACATTACACTTTGTGTCCTGTGGATAATCTAACTGCCTGTGCCTTTATCTGCTCAAAAAGAGACATCATATACCTCATGAGTGAGGTAAAGATTGCAATAACCTGCTAGGATGTGAGAAAGACATTTCAAATGAAAGAACCCCACGATATCCAGGGGTTTTATTGTTTCATGGCTATAGGATCTTGAAATTCCAATGCCAGACCTAGCATGGACATAAGTAAGTGTTCCTCCATTCCAAGTTGCTGCTTTTACAAATGTAAACTGAAGTCAAGGGAAAATTACTTAGTTGAAGTTTTAGCGCTACCTGGGTGGAGGTGCCAGCAGCCTATCAATGTGATTATTTTCAGAATTTGGTTAACACAGATGTTTTCTCTCTTTGTAGGAAATGTGCCCTGAGGATTTTCATCATGTTTTATGTCCTCACCGTCACTGGACTTTTATGTTACATATTATTTTTTGGTGCTACATTTCTCTTTGAAAGGGTGCTTCTGAGAATGCTTGGGTGCCGCACCACATGGGACCTACGGGAGATGATAGAGCCTTTCTTGAATTCGGAAGTGGAAGCCTTGTTACCCTCCTAAAGATACAGAAGTTACTGTCACCCTACTGGCTTTCTCCCCAGTAAAGATTGTGGCTGTTCCTGTATTGTGGTGGCTAACTTATTTTTCAAAAAATACTGTACAAAGTTTTTGTAAAGAACATTGTAATTACACAGAAGTTGATTGATCCTGGAAAAAAAACGAAAACAGCTTATCTTTACCCTTATGAGTCACAATGCCTTCTTGAATCATTCCACAGTTTGTTGACAACATTTTCTTCAAATTACTAGCCTTCCTTCTCCCCCAATATGGGGTACATTGAGACGACAAAGTATCTCCCGTGGTTATCTTCTCCATTTTGACCTCTGATGTCTCAAAAAAGAAAGCATAAAATTCTTTCCCCTCCACTGTACCCAATTTTACTTCAATTGAATTGGAGCCCTATTTTGGAGATAGTTGGCATTTCTTGGATTTTCTCCTTAACATTTATTTCTACTTTTGATAATAGCACCCGAAGTTTGCTTTGAATGAACTATCCCCAGCGGGCCTAATTATAGGCGGTCTTTCAGTCAGTGTCCCCTGTCTTCTTATTAATAAGAAGTGGAAATAGGTTACATCAGACACTCTCTATAAGTGAGAATTTTAAGAAGAATCACACAAAAGAAGGAAATGATTGGAACTTTGATTTTGTAAACCACTCCATATCTTTTTCTACTTAAATTAGCCAGACTGGTTCTGCTGCTTACAATCAAAGGAAGTCTAACTGATACAGTAGAGAATTTTGAATGTCAGACTAGAGTGTTTTATCCCTAACTTTGTAGGTAATGGGAAAATGCTAACATTTATTTTTAATACAAAAATAGTTATAATTAAAATGTGCAAAAGTAATATTGAATAGAACCATAAAGAATAAATTAGAGTAGGAGGGCAGATGGAGTGCAAGAGTGGTTCATTCAGTGGTACAGGTGGGCCAAAGAGGTGGAGATGGAAATGCAAAGACCGTGAATGAAGCAGACATTATGAGGTTGAATTTTATGGTATTTGGTTGTGTAATGGACGAGGAGTTGGAAGGCTGGTGGCCAAGAGATATGGAATGAGGTCCCAGTTCTCCTCATATTTGACTGGATCTTGAGGATGAATAATATTTTCATGGCAGAGATGACAAGAAGGCATTTCAGAGAAAAGAAAAACCATGAGTAAAATTTAGAAGCCAGGAATATGAGACAAAGTTAGGAAAGCCGGTACAGCATAGAACTCACCATACCAGTTTGTACAGTCTTTAGAAACAAACACTATGCCTCGTTCATGTTTCTGGTCTCTGGAATAGTGATTCACAAATGCTGGCCCATTGATTGGATGCACCGGAATCTCTTGGGGAGCTTTCTACATTAGAGACTTCCCCCATTCCCAGATATTTGGATTCACTAGAGCTAATGCAGGATCCAGGAACTTTATTTATTTGAGACAGAGTTTCACTCTTGTCACCCAGGCTGGAGTGCAGTGGCGTGATCTCAGCTCATTGCAACCTCCACCTCCCAGGTTCAAGTGATTTTCCTGCCTCAGCCTCTGGAGTAGGTAGGATTACAGGCGCGCACCACCATGCCCAGTTAATTTTGTATTTTTAGTAGAAACAGAGTTTCACCATGTTGGCCAGACTGGTTTCGAACTCCTGACCTCAGGTGATCTGCCTTCCTTGGCCTCCCAAAGTGCTGGGATTACAGGCGTGAGCCACCATGCCCAGTCCAGGATCTTTATTTTTAAAAATAAAAATTCAAATTGGGTAACCAATGCCTTGATACACTGTAGGAAAATGCAGTGCACATAGTTTGTATGGACTTGATAAATACCCGTTGAAGTAAATTAAACTATGTGGTTCTTATCTTTGCAGCCTCCCTATCACCTCGCCTCAGTGCTATATTCAGTATTTATCTGTTCAATAATTTCAATCACAGCCATTTTTCCAATGCCCCCATCTTCCCACACCCTTGAAATAATTTTCAACCCCTTTACTATCTTATTTTTATGTTCCAGCAATCACTGGGCCATGCCAATTTCTTCTACAGATATTTTTCTTAGATCAGCCCTGTTATTTGCATTTTTATTGTTACCATTTTTAATAGGTCTTGCCATAGAGATGGATCACTGTTGGCTTAATCCAGCCTGTTGTTTCTACTTCCGTGGATTGCCATTATGTACACAGCTGCTGAAAAGAATGGACTCCAATCATCACTTTTATCTTGATACTCTGTAGCCAGAAAACTAGGCATATTGGTTGCCAGAAATATGCAATTTGTTTTCAAGTGGTTCTCAAACTGTGATATTTAATAGAATTCTAAAAAGAGGCATTTAATTATACATTTATCTCAACATCACCTCCAGAAGTTCTGATTCTTTAAATCTGGAATGAATCTCTGATACCCTGTATTTTAATAGATTGCCCTAACAATTCTTATGACTCAAAGTTTAAGAACACCATGCTCTATGGGCAAAAGATACCTGGGATTACAGATTAGCTGAGATCCCATACAAGGTTAATCAAGGTTCTTTGGGAGCAGGGTAAAAGGGTGAGCATGAAGGAAGTTCCAGGACACACAGAAAGGCAAAAAGCCAAAAGCTCTGGGAGCAATGACTAATATATTCTAAAGGTCTCGTGATAGGGACTATGCTGACAGATCTTAAAAAGTCACAGTTATCTTGTTTACAGATACAAGGACTATTCAGACAAATTTATAGACAGAACTTGGTGTATGGTTTTTATAATCATCAGGTAAGTTCCCATAACTAGAAACAGTACTGGCTGATTTACCTGTAAATCCCAAAAAGAAGTAGTGAGTTTAATAACGCTTAAAATCTTGTGATAGTCACATAACACTAATGACAAAGTAAGTTAGAGAACTAGATTGTTTTAAAGAATAAATATTTTACTAACTTCCAAGACATATTCAATTAGGATTTTGACTAAGATGGAATACTTTTCCCTGGGGGATGAATATCTTTGAAGTGGGAATGGTACTATTTTCACATAAATTTGTTTTCAATTCGTCAGCATCTCAAGCTGGAAAGCTGGAAGTCACAGTACTCTATTGAGAGAGGGAAACATTTAGTAAAGTACTGAAATATTAAGAGGGTATGAATGTCTATATGTGGTAATTCAGCTAACTGCTTTTTGTTGGTCAGGTCAGGTTTTATTTCAGATATTTTAATGCCATATTCAATTGAGCCAACTGCTGTACTCTAAACCGTTTGCTAAAAATGTCTGAATCACTGCATAAATATGGTTTTGGTTTTGGACTAAGAGGAAAGAACACGAGTTTCACAAAATCTCCATTTTTCATGTTTTTAGGTGAAGACAGCTATGCTGTAGTGAAAGGAGCTTTTAACTTGGATTTAAAGTTGGGTTCAAGACATGATCCACTGTCAACTGTGTTTGGATGGGATCAGCTAATCTCTCTCCCTGGAAGGGGATCCAAGCAACCATTCCCCATCTGCTGAGAGTTCATAGCTAAGACCCTACCTTGGACTTGGCCTTAGTCAAAGACAGTTGTCTCACCTAAGGTTCCTCTCCTTCCCTAAGGGTGGTCTGCATCCAATGCCTAACCCAGGGTACCTTTTTAGAGGGCCATCCTAGCCACAGAGCTCCTGGTGGGGTCAGCTGAGGCCTCTAGTGCAATTGTATCACATTTCATCTCCATCTGCCCAATTGTGCTTCTACCGTCCCCTCCACATGTGTCCACCCTGTGAGTGTCCCCCAGTAAACCTATATGCAAGTCTTTGTCTCAGAGTCCTTTCCCCAGAGAACATTACCTGAGACACTTGTGGAAATAAAGACCAGTCAAATGAGAAGAAGCAGAGGCTGTTTATTCAGAGCTTGCAATAGCAAAGGAATCTATCAGTTGCATTTTGGCAGAGACTCAAAGGTAGGCAGAGGAGTGGTAAAGCATTAGAGTGGAAAAAAGGGAAGGTTGGATACGCCCTGATTGGGACATCCCAGGTGATTGATTACGGGGTGCATATTTGACTTACTCTAGTTGATCCTATGTTGGAAGCAGGGACAAAAATTAGGGGAGCTGCCAGTTATTCCTCACGATTTTGTTTACACCTATATAAATTGAGAAAAATAATACCTGCCTCATGAGATTGCTGGATTAAAGAACCTGATGTTTAACAGGTTTTGAGTATTATTATTATTATTACCATGAATAATATTTTTAAACATGCTGAGATTGCCTTAATTAAGAACTTTGGGTTTGACCTAATAGTGAAGAAATGAATTTGAATACACTTTCTGATATATCTTAAAGTAAAAATAAGTGAACCACAAATCACGAAGTCTTGCTTGACTCCTTCCTTTTTCATATTCCACTCTCAGTCTGTCAGGAAATCTTGTTGCTTAAAACACATGCAGAATTCAACTGCTTCTCACCACCTCCCTGATACCAACCGCCTTTGCATGTCACCATTGTTGCAAAAACCAACCAACTTTCTCTTCGTTCTCCTGATTCCACCCTTGCCCACATATAATTCAGCAGTCAGAGTGACACTGTTTTATAATGCAGGTCAAATCATGTGACCTTTCTGCTCCAAACCCCTTCAGTGGTTTTCCACTTCTGTCAAAGGAAATGCCAAAGTCCTTTCAACTACCTGTATTTGGCCACTGCCTTCTGTTAGCTCTGTAACCTCATCCTATTCTATTTGTCCTCTCAATCACACTTCTCAAGTTCCATTGTTCATCTTGCTGTTCCTGGAACACATCAGGCACACTCTGGTCTCCAGGGCTTTGCCCGGGCCAGCCCCTCTGCCTGGAAGTCTCTTCTCCATGGCTTACTCCCACAGTGACTTCAAAGCTTGGCTCAAAGGTTATCTTCTTGGCTCTAATAAAAAAGACAAATAATAGTAAGTGTTGGTGAGGATGTGCAGAAATTAGAATCCTATTATATTACTGGTGGGAATGTAAATAATAGAGCCACTTTGGAAAACACTTACTCAAAAAATTAAATATAGAGTTACCATATACCTTCAGCAATTCCACGCCTAGGTGTATATCCAAAAGAATTGAAAATATATATCCACATAAAAACTTGTATGTGAATGTTCATAGAGCAGCATTCATTATGGTCAAAAAGTACAAGCAATTCAAATATCCGTCAACTGATGAATAAACAAAATATGGTGAACTGATACAATAGAGTTATTATTCAACCACAAAAAAGAACAAAGTATTGATACATGCTACAACATGGGTGACCTTGGAAAACATTATGTAAAGTGAAAGAAACCAGACACAAAGGTCGACATATTGAGTGATTCCATTTATATAAATGTCTAGAATATGCAAATCCATAGAGACAAGGCAGATTAACGGCTGTCAGAGGTCGGGAGGAGTGACTACAAATTGGTTTGGAGTTTCTTTTTGGAATAATGAACATGTTCTGAAATTTGATGCTGTTGATGGTTGTACAACATTGTGACTACACTAAAAACCACAGAACTGTACACTTTAAAATGGTGAATTTTTAAATGTCATCTTCTTAATAAGGCCCGTATAACCTTCATGTTTAAAATTGCATTCCTCCCATCCCCACCCCACCTCTCCCAAATCTGCCCTGTTCTATCTTTTGTCATGACTTTTACCATAATGTATAATTTACTTATTAGGATTATTGTTTATCTGTCTCTTTCCATGAAAATGTAAGCTCCACAAAAGCATAGACTAAACTAGGACTATATAGACATCACATTATTTACAAAATATCAGAAAACATGTCTGAATGCTAAAAGGCTAAAGAGGAAAAGGAATAAGTTGTACCCAGGAAGAAGGAGTCAAGGTTTAAAGGGGTAGGTAACCAGGAGGGAGGAAATGGGCCGGATATACCCATAACAATAATATGTAATAATTGACAACAGTCATGTTGCTTTAAAAATATTAGTATATTCCATGCACTGTGTTAAGCACTTTAAGGACATTTTATGATTTAATCCTGACAATTATGTTATAAGCCAGGTGTTATCATTATTCCCATGTTTATACATGAGGTAATTGAGGCACAGAGGATAGTGACTTGTTTAGAGTCCCACTATAAAAGGTAGTGTCAGGATTTGAATCTAGATTTATCTGGCTGCAATATCTCTGTCCTTTTCAAGTGACATGCAGCCTCCCCAAATTGGATTGTATGTTCTGTGAAAGCAGGAACCCTGCATATTTAGCATATAGCACACTACTTAAAAGATAGTAAATGTTCACAAAATATTTATGAATGATCTGCTGAGAATGAAGGCAGGCACATGTAGTCCTAGCTACTCAGAAGGCTGAGGTGAGAGGCTCATTTAAGCCCAGGAGTTCGAGGCTTCAGTGAGCTATGATTGTGCCACTGCACTCCAGCCTCAGTGGTGGAGTGAGATCCTGTCTCTAAAACAAGCAAACAAACAAAAATTATTAATGAATCAATGAACTAACATTTATTCAATATCAAGTGCAGCTTTCACTTGTGCTACAGGTTTTGGAAACCACCTGCAACCCTGGCCATTTCTGGCATCATCTCTGCTACTGACCACTGTTCCCAGAAGCAATATAGATGCAAAGGTCATTGACGTAGGCAAGGAATGGCCAATGGCCCCACTCCCCACCCAGCTTGGATGTGAGCTACTTCAGGGGCTACAATGTTTTCTGCTTTCTCCATTTTATCCCCAAATTGAATCCTCTCTGGAAGGCAGAGCAAGACTAAAGTCCAGTTACTTTTTCTAGTACTGAAGGCCTCTCCATACCAGAGAGTGATGTTGGCTTCTTTCCCACCTTCTGGGTAGCAGCTCATACTGCCTGTCCCAATAGCTTCTGGCTGGTGCGACTGCCATATGCTCAAAAATCAGATTTTGTCTCATGACTTTTTTTCCTTTGGAAGGGCTTTTGCTGCATGTGTTGATAAACAAGCAAAACAAGTGGTTGCAGTAACTTCTATAAAAGTAGAGGTTTAACAGTTGAGATGCTTTTATCTGTAACAGGATACCTAAATTATATCGGCTTAGAGAATAAGGAGACTTATTATCTCATGTGGCAAAGTATCCACAACGAGGGTGGTTCCAGGGTTGGTTAGTTGAGCAGCTCAATGGTGTCACTGCTCTGAGTCACCATTTTTTCCATTCTCTTGGCTCTCCCATCACAGTCCCAAGGTGGCTGCCATGGCTTCAAACATCTTTATGCAACACAACATGCAACAGAAGGAAAGAATGGGAGAAAATCTTTCCCAGAATCTCCCGGCTGGGACTTCCTCTTGGGAACCACTGATCAGACTAGATTACAGGCCCCAACGAATGAATAACTGGGACTGATCTGTCTCTTTCCCCCTCCATTGCACCTGGGAGCTGAAGCACAACAAACGCTCATGCTGCTCAGTTGTCACCAAAGATCTCATTCTTCCAGAGAAATAGAGTACACACAAAAAGTGAACAGTCACCTCTGGATTGTAGGATTGTAAGTGACTTTTCTTCTTCAGAAAAATGTGTGCAGTGAACATGTTTTAACTTTATTTATTTATTTTGAGACAGGGTCTTACTCTGTTGCCCAGGCTGGAGTGCAGTGGCATGATCATGTCTCACCGCAGCCTTGATTTCCCAGGCTCAAGTGGTCCCTCACAACTCAGCCTCCCAGGCTCAAGCGATCCCTCCCACCTTAGCCTTCTGTGTAGCTGGGCCCTCAGGCACATGTCACTGTGCTTGGCACATTGTTAAAATTTGTTTTAGAGATGAGGTCTCACTATGTTGCCCAGACTGGTCTCGAACTCCTGGGCTTAAGTGGTCCACCTGCATTGGCCTCCCAAAGTGCTGGAATTACAAGTATGAGCCATCATGCCAGGGTTCACTTTTTAAAAGCCTTTTTATTAAAAAGCATCCTTACAATTAACAGAAAATTTGCAAGAATAGAATGAGAAATTCCCATATACACTACGTAGATTCACCGATACTTGACATTTACCACATGTGCGTCATTAATTTCCCTGTCTCTATAGTTTGTCCGGAGTCATTTGAAAGTCTGCATATATCATTCTCTCTCTCTCTCTTTCTCTTTTTTTAAGGACAGAGTCTCACTCTGTCACCCAGGCTGGAGCGCGGTGGTGCAATCATGGCTTACTGCAGCTTCTACCTCTTGGGCTCAAGCAGTCCTCTTGTTTCAGCCTCCTAAGTAGCTAGGACTACAGGTCACCACACTGTGCTAATTTTCTTTTCTTTTCTTTTTTTGTGGATACAGGGTCTTGCTATGTTGCCATTCTCTTTTCTTTATAATACTGGAAAGTATATATCCTAAGAACAAAAAATATTATCTTACCGATCAATGGTATGGTTATAAAATTTAGGGAATTTAACATTGATACATTACTTCAATCTACCACCTACATTCTAATTTTGTCAACTGTCCCAATACTGTCTTTATAGAAATTCTTTTCCATGTAGGATCTAGTTTAGGATCTTGTATTAGGAATCTTGTCAAGTCTTTGTAATGTCCTTTTATCTGGATGACTTTCTCAACCTTTCTTTGTCTTTCATGCCCCTGACATGTTCTAAGAGTAGGTCAATTATTTTACAGAATGTTTATCAGTTTGGGTTTGTTTGATGCTTATTCAGGATTAGATTTAGATTACGCATTTTTTGCCAGGATGTTACCCAAGTGGTGTTGTATTCTTTTCAGGATGTCATCTCCGGAGGTATACAAAGTCCATCTGCCCCTCATTGGTGATGTTAATTTTGATCACCTGGTCAAGGTATTGTCGGGCTTCCCTACTGATGTACAATATTTTAATAATAAGGGAAAATTATTTGAAAGTAATATATTATAAAACATCACATTACAATAATTGGGAACTGAATTTAAATGAAAAATTGTATGTCATGCTCTCCTGTTTGTACAAAGAACACTTACTACACCACACTGGTCGCACTGAACTTGAGAGATAAAATAGGACTTGAAAGCATCATGTTGCAGAAAAGAGACTAAGGTTTGGAGAGGTAAAGTCAGTTGCCCAATCTTAGTGTCAGAGCCAGGACTAGGACCAGAATACGCTCTACCTGATCTGCCACCCATCGCGCTCCACAGTTCCACAGCTCCACAGCACTCAAGAGCCACAACATAACAAATGCTTCTCCCTGCTTAGCTCTCACCCAAGAACTCTTCGAAAGAAATTCCTTCCCTCCCTTCCTTGTCACTTAATATAATTGTAAGACTCCAAGTCTTCAGTCCAGACTCCAGATCTGTTCACATTAAAATGCAATCCAGGTCCAAACTGGAAGTGAGTTTCCTGTTTTATCACTTAAATGAGTTACCTTAATCCTTGGTTATCTCAGCAGACTTTCTTCTCACTGCTCACTGGTCATACTTGAAGCCAGCCAAGAATGAGATAAAGAGGCTAGGCTACAGTATGCTGGATTCATTCCACAGAGGTGTCTTTGTATGCTTGTGAGTAGAAGAGTAATGATGTTTTTTTCCTGGCTTGAAACAGAATCAACTGTGCTATTTTGAAATCTACCAAAGGCAGACAGCCCAAGAACCTATAATTGTAGAGAGACACAGTTACAGTTTTTTCTGGCATCCGTGTCTGTGTGTGTAGGTTGTGAAAAGCAACACTGGCCTAGCAGTAGATTTAGCACCAAGAGAGCTGAGATTTAGTCCCAGGACTGGCAGTAACATATTCCCTGTATTGCCATTTTGTTCACAATAGCAAGTAGTGACCATTCTGTGCCTCTGCTTCTCCAATCAGTGATAAGAAGAGCTGCTCTTACATACGCACACTGGTATTCCATGAAGACAAATACAGCACAGTGAAGGGAAAAAAGCTTACTGGTTCTTCCCCTTAGTGGCTGTGGGTTATGAGCAGAATTGTGTCACTGCCAAATTCATATGTGGAAGCCCTAACCCCTGGTATGTGAATGTATTTGGAGATAGGGTCTTTAAAGAGGTAATTAATTTAATTTTTTTATTTTTTATTTTTATTTTTAAGATGTTTGATTTATTGTTAATAACCCTTCATTGTGTATTTTATACCATCTCAAGTCACAGAAAACTGCAAAGCTGAAATTCAACATTGGCTAGTGTCAAATGATTCCTTTAAAAAAAAAAGATTTTGGTTTTAGGAGTGAAACAAATGGATCATGGAGAATGAATGCAGTAGATCATTACACAAGTGATCAGTTAGCATCTTTGCCTCCACATTAAGGTTACTGAGTGAATAGCTCGGATTTATAATATCTGAATTTCATGCCAGCGTAAAATCCACAACGTAGCCTGAGTTATCATGAGACAATAGGAAGAAAGTATGATGATAATACATCCATCCAAATGCTACATAAACGAAAACACTGTGAGAAAGTTGGCTGAGCACGTGAATAATCTAATTCATAATGTCGCCAAAAAGCCATACAATGATTTAGGGGAAATAATGAATGAAGATAAAGACATATACAATTTAAGATATATATGTATCACATATATTTCAGTCTTTAGACTTAAAGTGTGTTAGACTTGCCTAGATAGTTGTCCACTAAAAGATAAAATACTCTGTTTTTTTCTGCTACTGTTGGAGACATTCTTATACAGTTTCATTAAAGTTATTAAGTTTGAAAATGTACGTTTCTCATATTTTTCTAAAGAAATTTCTGATTTAGTGAAATTGCATTAACTTTCAAGGTAGACAAACCAGTCCTATGACATACTAGCTACATTGACTTGAGTAAGTTTTTAATTCTTTATTTTTGTTAGTTTTCCATTTTTATTACAAATAGAATTATGAAATGACAACTGAATCGGTAATTAATTTAAAATGAAATCATGAGGGTGGGCCTTCATCCCAAAGACCATGTGACGTGACAGAGAGAAGGTAGCCATCCACTAGACAAGAAGAGAGGCTTCAGAAGAAGGTGCCACCTGCGATGACAGTGATCTTGGACTGCTGGCTTTCAGAGCTGTGAGAATATATATTTCTGTTGTTTATGGCACCTGACCTGTGGGACTTTGTTATGGCAACCCAAGCAAACTAATCCAGGGACCCCAGGAAAGTTACTTAACCCTTCTAGGCAGGATAAGTGACATAATTTTCAGGGTCCAGCGTAAGTGAAAATGTGGGGTCCCTTACTAAAAAGTTACTAAGAATTTCAAGACAACAACAGTCAAGCATTAAACCAAGTGTGGGGACTGCCCTAAGCAACCCCATGCAACTGCACATGTCACCCACCCATGGAACTGATTCTGGTTCTAGGCCTTAGTTTTGTCATCTGGAAAGTGGGGATAGTAATTGCACTTACTTTTAGGGCTGTTCAGAAGATTAAATCAGATTCCAGGACTAAGCTTTCAGAGTACACAAAAGGGCAACCCAGAAAGGTGTTCAAAATTTGACATTAATTGTCACGCCTGGATTGAGTTCCAGGATTACAAGAAAGAATAGTTTGTTTTCTTTTTCTCCATTTATGGTCAATGAGCCATTCGTCAGTGGGAAGAGAGAGTGGGCTTGGGGAGGAGAGAGCATGGATATTTTAAAGCTGAGAGATTCTGCTGGGGTGAATAATGCAGAATGTTTGATGATTTGCTTGCTTATAGTCTGAGGGTCTCTGCTCCAGGGCAAGTGACTTCTTTCTTCTCCTCCTTCTCTCTTGCCTGCTACCCAGGAAGTATGCTCCACTGCAAGTGGCATTTGGACTCCAGAGCCTCCGTGTTGTCGCCTGACTTTCTGACAAAAGTGTTATTATTTCCACACATATGACTCTTTTATTCTATAAATAAATAAAGCTTTAGAAATCAGCTGAACACAACACTGATGTCTAAAATAGGACAGAATAAATAAAGCTGATCCTTATAAGATGAATCCACATTAGAAGGTAAAGAAAGAGGATTTGGAGTGACATTTTGAAAGGAGGCATTTATTTTATTTGACATATTTATTATCTTCTAAAATAACTTAGAAGCCAGGAGGTTGAATGGATTGGAATAAAATGCCTAACACGAAAGCTTTTTCAAACAATAATATGATATGGCAATAATTTTTAGTATAAAACAAAGTTCTAACTGAATCTTCTGCTGGTATTTTGGTGGATTTCATAGCATAGTGAACAAAAGAAATCTTAGTGGTTCTTCTTTGCAATTCAACCTCTCCCAAAAAGGGGTTGAATCCAGGGTCCAACTCTTTTCCTTGTTAACATGATGATGTGTAGCCACCCCAGAACAATCGAGTTCAACTTTCATGTAACAAGCTGTTTTTCTGTCTCAACAGACGTCAGGTCATGTAACCAGAGTGTGCCCAGATGAACCAAATGCGCAACAATAGGGGGAACTTAAATGCTCTGAAGGAGGATTGGAGACTGAATTAAGAAATGGATACTTCATGGCCAGATCCAGGATCCAATCAAATCGAGTTCTGGTGTCCCCATGGCAGGATGCAGTCAGATCATGCCTCCCGACATTTACTCATTGCAAGATCCAATTCGATCACACCTCATTACCCTATGGTTATAAAACCTGGCTCAGCCCCCAGCTCAGAGAGATAGTGCTTTGAGAACTAGTCCTGTTTTCCTTATGTGTTACATTAATTTTTAAAATCCCCTTATTAAATCCTCCTTGGTTGTGGCCATTGGGTTAACACCTGCCCAGTGACCAAATCTAACTGTTGTGTGGGTAACAGATGGAATCACTAAGTCACGATATCCATTGATTGCCCTTTTGATAAGAAAGCTCAGAGCTTTACAAACCAGTCCTGTAAGAAGCAGCATCTTTCCTTATACTACTGGGTACTCTCATAAATGTAACTCAATAAAAGTAAAATAGGGTTGATTGAGGGAAGTTTTTTGTTTGTCTGTTTGTTTTGAGACGGAGTCTCACTCTATTGCCCAGGCTGGAGTGCAATGGCATGATCTAGGTTCGCTGCAACCTCTGCCTCCTGGGTTCGAGCGATTCTCCTGCCTCAGTCCCCTGAGTAGCTGGGATTACAGGCGTGTGCCATCATGCTTGGCTAATTTTTGTATTTTTAGTAGAGATGGGTTTCACCATGTTGGTCAGGCCGGTCAGGCTGGTCTCAAACTCTTGACCTTGTGATCCGCCCGCCTTGGCCTCCCAAAGTGCTGGGATTACAGGCATGAGCCAACATGCCTGGGTTTTTTTGTTTGTTTTTGTTTCCGTTTTTGTTTAGTAACATGAGATATGCTATGCCCTGACTCTATTCTCATTATAGTTAAAATTAATAAATCTAAACTCCTTCAAGACCCTAAGTGATCTGGCTGCTGATACGAGAGGCTGTTGAAAGATAAAACAATATTCAAGTTTCTTTTCTGTTGGCCCTTTGTTCATTGCCCCTGTAATCATAGCTTCTTCACGCTAGTTGCTTAGGGAAGGAATGAAGTAGGACAGAGCCATGTAATTAATATAATGATATTTAATTAATATGCAAAGATAATTATATGTTGTAAACTAATATATTCTAAAATTCCCGCAATGTGTGGCAAAAATATACCACCAAGACAGACTGAGGTTGACCTAAAGTAATGTCACAATGTTACGTGATTTAGAGACAAACTTAATCTTGCTCACCAGATTACATATTAGAACTTTCACCTCATTTCAGAATAAAAACACTTCACTTTGCTCTATTTTTTTCAGGGAAGGTAAAATGCTCTCACATTTATTGTCTCGTTTAAAGTCACAGTGTTCGTTAAGCGCTTTCAAGTAGTAAGGCATTAAAAGTATTCAGATTACCTCAGGTAATAGAAATTTAGTGTGAGACTACCTGAGGAAGGAAGGAAATGCAGGAAAACCACTGAACCGTCCAGCCTCATGAGAACTGGTGCACAATCCAGGATTCCAGAGTGAATCTACTAGTCTATCATTCTTACAGCTGAGCTTCTCTCAGCACAGACCCTACTGCCAAACTCGGTTGTATTATGCTACTTCCTAGTTATGTGACCTTGGGCAAGTTACTTAAGCTCTCTGTGGCTTGGTTTTCTCATCTGTAAAGTAGAAACAGGGTTGAAGGTAATATATTTAAAGGCATTTAAAATACAGGTTGAGTCTCCCTTATCTGAACTGCTTGGGACCAGAAGTGTTTAGGATTTCAATATTTTTTTTTTTTTTTCAGATTTTGGAATATTTGGATTTTACTTACAGGTTCTTGTAAGTAACTTGCCAGCATCCCTAATCTAAAAATCTGAAATCCAAATTGCTCCAATGGACATTTCCTTTGACCATCATGTTGGCACTCAAAATTTCAGATTTTGGTGCATTTTGAATTTCGGATTTTCAGATTAGAAATGCTCAACCTGTAGTACCTGGCACACAAAAATAGGCATACGTTCGCTATCATCATTACCATTTTAATTATTGCTGTCCTATTTTTGATGCCTTCAGTAGTGTCCACCATCCCTGTGGCATCCACTGCCCCATGGCTCCTGACTACTACTTTTTCTAGGTGTGACTCTCAGCACCTACTACCCTTTTCTGCTTTATGTTTTACTTCAGCTCCTGTCTCCTTTCTTCTGATTTCATCTTCTAGACCTCATGCTTTTACTTACTACTCTGTGCATGACCTTTATTCATTCTGTATATGACCTTTATTTCATGTGCCTCCTTGCTTCTGCTCTACTCTATGGTCTGGTTTTTCTAGACATATTTGATGTGTCATATTAAATGTCTTGAGGGAAGATATACACAGCCCAGTTAGTGGGTGTTCAGTATAGACCTCTGCTGAACAGTTCCTGTGCCTGTTTGCCCCAGGCCATTGACAAGTTTATAGCTGGCTATCTTCATTCAGGTGGGAATCCGTGCTTCAATCAGTGCTATTGAAGGGTCGTAGGAAGGTCGCTGGGGAATCCTGGGTGTAGAGAGCCATTTCAGACTCTCAGAAGGAAATTGTGCAGTTAGCAGCGTCAGGGTTTCATGGAACATCCTTTTTTAGTTTGTTTGCATTAACGCCATCCCAATCACAGATGAAAAAACTGAAGCTTGAAATTGTCAAATGATGCTGGGTCTTATAATTCAGAGCACACACTTAATTTTATCAAAGAGGAGGTGCTATTTCTTACACTTTGTTTTATTCAGAAATGGGTGATGATCTTTTTTTCAGAAATGAATGTAAAAGGCACTAATATGGCTATTACATTATGTATAATTCAGAATTCAAACCATATAGGGTCAAATGGAAATTAAAGTGAAGTAAGATTAAGAGGTTTAAAGCCTTTAAAAGATGGACATAGTGGCTGGGCACGGTGGCTCACGCCTGTAATCTCAGCGCTTTGGGAGGCAGAGGCGGGCAAATCACGAGGTCTGGAGTTCGAGACCAGCCTGACCAACATGGTGACACCCATCTCTACTAAAAATACAAAAAATTAGCTGGGCATGATGGCAGGTGCCTGTAACCCCAGCTACTCAGAAGGCTGAGGCAGGAGAATTGCTTGAACCCAGGAGGCGGAGTTTGCAGTGAGCTGAGATCACTTCATTGCACTCTAGCCCAGGCGACAGTGTGAGACTGTCTCAAGAAAAAAAAAAAAAAAAAGACAGACATACTAAAGTGACAGTTAGGATACTTTCTCATTGCTTCCTTAACACCCTGGCTAGTTTAACAAACCACAGTACTAATTATCTGGCAATTCAGATGCTGTACAGTCAGCATCCTTTAGTGGAAAGGAATTTTTGAAGATAGAATCTGGAAGAGCAAGGGAAAGTAGCAGAGAATCTAATTTTTATGGGACTTGGGAGATAGATGCTATATCCTGAAGATTTATCAGCAACTTGTTTCAACGTGCCAGGAAAATTTCTTCAATGAAAGCATTTGTTTAAGCCAATTTTTCCATCATCATCTTACATCTGTTTTTAGCTAAAATTTATTCCTCTTAGTCTTCTTTGACAGAAATGTCTGGGTTAAAGTTAACCCGCCATTTTAAAATGTAAGTTCTAGTTAAGTAAAAGAATTCTAGTTAAATATTAGGAAAGACTAAAGAGACAATAAATTAATGATTGTCTAGGTGACAGGTGAGTGAAGTAGAAATTAATGGATCAGTTTGAAGCCTGGGAATTATATATATGGCACTGGTCCAGGAAATGTCAAGTTGGGTAAATTTTGATCAGTAGTGAGCCATGATATATTATTTGAAAACTGAGCCCTATTTAATATTGTGGCAGGTGGAAATCAAGGGGGGGACTTACTGGTTTTGAGTAATGCTCTGTTGTTACTGGGCATGTTCCTAAGACTTTGAAGAGGCTTATCCACAGTGCATGTTGATAGGAAGGATGGCGATGCTCTCCCACCAAAAGGTTTGACCGCTGTAGAAAGGCTTGGGCCGGTTGGGGCAGACACTATGCAGATCACCTGCATTCAGTGAAAAACAGAAATTGCTCCTGTGTATTGAAAAGGCTGGCTCCCTATCTTGTTGACCTCTCTCAGAATACAGAAACCAGACATACTTTTTAGGAGATTCAATTAACGAAGTTTGTAATGAGGTTAATTGTTTAAGGGAATTTAATTTGTTTAATTTAGTCATTCGTTGAACATTAATCAAAGACCATGAAAACCAATTATCCTTATTTTTAATTAAATTTTTTTCAACTTATAAATAGGCTAATAAAATGAGTAAGTTGAATGTAACTAGATGTTTAGATGTATCTGGTTGGTAACCAGAGAATAACCAGCACAATTGGGTTGCAAGGAAGAATTGATTAAAATAAGACTCCCCACTTGGAGCAAGATATTGTGCCTATTTCTAACCCGTCTCTGTGAGCAAGAAGAGAATGGGGAGGAGGCGGATTCAGAAATGATGTCAACGGTGAGAGCTAGGTAGTGGCTTAGTATTCAATGAAAGGATATTAAAATAATGTCTGGATTATCACCAATGCCATGCTTAGGATCAGACAGAATAAGCAGTAATTTCCTTTAGAAGGAATTCTAAAGCTAAGCTTGTTTCATTTGGATTTGGGTTCATGATTTATACCATGTGTTTAACCCACTCTTTGTTTGGCAGTGTAACTGGGATAACAACAACTGGAGGCACGCCGATCCTTTGTGATCAGTCTGGTCAAGTTATTCCTGAACTTCTGAAGACCTAGACCATAACAGGTTATGAGCAAAAGACAGCATTCATTCATTCATTCATTCATTCATTTGGTGAATCTTTAATCAGTATCTATGGACAAAACATGGTTCTAGATCCTATAAAGGATGTAAAGATGAAATAAATTAGCATTCTGTTCTTGAGGGCTGTAAGAAACTTGCAGCCAGAAAGGAACATAAGGCACCTATAAAAATAATAGTATGATTGTTTTATGTCGTAGGAAAGAGGAAAATAGTTTGCTTATGACCTATGATGTGTCAGGCAAGGTGCTCTGTCATCTTGCATATGACATCTTGTCAGATTCTTGCAACAACACTGTAAGGTAGATTTTTGTAGAAACGGGCAAAAATCACAGTGAGGACATATTATTAGGGAATATGGGTGCAAAGTCATGCAGTTCATGCACTGTGGGGATATGAAGAAGGGTGGAAAATAAGTTCAGAAAGGTAAGTTGGGGGCAAGGATGTGAAGGCTTTTGGACACCAGTCAAGAAAGTTTGATGAGTTTTGTTACTTGGTAAAGGGAGAGTCATTTAAGTTTTTAGAGTCAGGAGTGATCAGGGTTGTGCTTTAGAGAGCTGCACCTGGAAGCCTATAAAGCCCAGACAGGCAAATGACGTGGACTTGATGAGTAGGGTGAGCCTCTTCTGGCATCCGTATCCAAAGTAGGGGAGGTGTCCTCATGCCTGCTCAGATTTGAGGATGGAGTAACAGAAAGAGTCAGTTTGTTCTGTTACTGCAAAGGGCAGAAGTGACAGTGTAAACTGTGGACAATCAATGCTTTAGAAATAGAAAGACAAAATAGGTTTGGAGTCAAATAGACCTTGGTTTCTTTTTCTTTTTCTTTTCTTTTTTTTGAGACAGAGTCTTGCTCTGTCACCTGGCTGGAGTGCAGTGGCGCGATCTTGGCTCACTGCAACCTCCACCTCCCGGGTTCAAGCCATTCTCCTGGCTCAGCCTCCCGAGTAGCTGGAATTACAGGTGCCCACCACCATGCCCAGCTAATTTTTGTATTTTTAGTAGAGATGGAGTTTCACCGTGTTGTTTCTCCTGACCTCGTGATCCGCCCGCCTCGGCCTCCCAAAGTGCTGGGATTACAGGCATGAGCCATTGCGCCCGGCCCCTAGACCTTGGTTTGAATCCCAGTTCTGGGCGATCTGGAGCAATTTACTTGTACAACCCTGGAGAGTCTTTGATTTCTCATGTCAAAATGATGCTAGTAACACTTACAGGATGTTTGTGAGGATTACATGAGACACAAGACAGATGTCTTTGGGGAGAAAGTCAGTAAAGCAGGATCCAGATGGAGATGAGAAAGATCTTTAATGGTGGGCTGCTTGCTTCTTTGTGTGTTACTGGTTGCCAGATGAGTTCAAGCAGGGGCTGGAAGCTACCTGTAAGGAATGCTGATGAAGGGTTTCTTGCATTTTAATAGTGGTTGCATCAAATGACTTTTAGGATCCATTTCAAGTTCTAATTGAGGAGGTTTTCTCCTGCTCTGCAGTGTCTCTTGCTTCCTACCCCCCAGTAGTGGTACTCTTTGGCAAAAAGTTACCAAAGGTAAGGCTGGTCATAGGAATAACTACGCAGAAAATATCTAGACCTACAGAGTAAATTAGCATTGAAACCATAGGAATCATAAATGATCATTTGCACTAAGCCAGCCAGGAGCCGGGATAGTGAGTAAGTTCTGGCTACCTTCTCATCAGGCAACCTGTGTTGCTTCTGCTGCACTATCCTGATTTTTTTGGAGTTTCCCCAAGATACCCAGAGGCCGGTGATTTCAGTATGTTTATTTAAGGGTTACACTGTCTTCAAAAAATGAAGTACCATGGTGAAGCCTAAATGTAGAGCAGATCAAAGAGCTGTAACTCTGGTTAAAGGGAGGGG
Organism: Rhinopithecus roxellana; assembly: GCF_007565055.1. Classification (NCBI taxonomy): domain Eukaryota; kingdom Metazoa; phylum Chordata; class Mammalia; order Primates; family Cercopithecidae; genus Rhinopithecus; species Rhinopithecus roxellana. The sequence continues at coordinate 134,979,360 of NC_044558.1, forward strand.
GAAGGAGGCTGAAATCTCAACCATTGGTTCCTTCCTCACCCACTCTCTAACCTCTAGCTTGAACATTACTGCTCCAAACCTGGCCGGTTTTCAGCCTTCCCTTTAAGTCTTTTGTTTTCTGGATTCTGGATGGCAGCTGTTATCACTCCAGCTGCAGAGAGGATGGGAGGCGACTTCCTGTTTTTCTATCCTGCCATCTCTGTGGGGGTGGGACATTCCCTCCCCCATCTCCTGTGGCTGGCTGTAGTTTTGGAAAAATGTGAGCCTGGATGCGGCTGTCCTGACTAGGGCTGTAGGAATGACTGGTAGCCACCCAGCCTCTGTCTGAAGGCGTCTGGGAGCAAGACAGGCAACAGACACTGATGGACAAGTTGTGTCCCTGACTGTGGGACAGGGAAGGGTGAGTAGCTAAGAGAGAGGTGAAGTAGTTGGTCCAGAAGTGATCGGAGGGAGTTAAGGGTGTTGAACAAACGGTAGGCAGGGGTGTGGGAGAACAGAAGGGCTCTGGCCAAAGCATAAAAAGATAGAAAGAGAGAGAGAGGAAAAAAAGAACAAGAAGAAACAGTTAAAGTTTTTGTCTGAGATATTATTTGGGGATACAGTGCATTTAAAGAATGGAAGAGAATAGAAATGATACAATGATCCATTTTCTCATGCCCTGTATTTTTATTGAGCCTTTTCCTTGAATTGGGTACAAGGAATATAAAGAAGTCCTATAAGCAATATGCTTGCTTTTCAGAGTTTGGGAAGGCAGGAAAGGCATTTAACTGGACATGTATAACCACATGTTTACACATCTGTACAATCTCAATCCTTATAACAACCTTTAACATAGGTATTGTCAGCCCTCTTTTAAAGAGGAGGTAACTGAGATTAGGGATGGATGTTTTAGTGACTTGCCCAAAGTTACCCAATAGATAAGTGGCAGAGCCAGGCCAAGAACCTTGAGTCCTTTTTTCTGTCCGCTGTAACACACAGCTAAGTCTTGGCACAGGACAAGGACTTTAATTAGGCTTTGAGAGAAGGGTGGGACTTAACACACAGATGAGTGGGGATTCCGGTTAGGCCGAAAGGTGAGAACGAAGCAGGGATCTGTGAGTAGACCTGTTTTGACTACAGAGAGGGTTTCCTGGGAGCGAAGTGGGAGATAAGCTGGGAAAGGGAAGTAGAAGCCAGATAAGGGAGAGTTTTAAATGGCTAGAAAAGAATTGCCTGGAAAGGGGGACCTGATTTAGAGGGGAAGAGGTTGATGACAAAACCAAACATTTTAGAAAACTCATCTGGTAGTGGTACAGAGAAAGAATTAGAATTGGGGGAAACTGGAGTCAGAAATTCAAGTCAGGAGTTTGGGATAGTGCAGGTCTGACAAGCAACAAGAGGGTAATGATACAAAGTAGGTCTGTGAGCGCAGTGGCCCAAGCCTGTGGATTTCTTGTAGCATTCTATTGTTTGAAAAAGTATAAATTATGGACACTCAATACTTGAGATATGGAAAGAAAAACAATGGCTTTGGAGTCAAATAGACCTTGGTTTCAATCCAAGTTCTGGGTGATCTGGATAAATTTACTTACATAACTTTGATGAGCCTTTGATTCCTTATGTTAAAACAGGGCTAATAACACTCAATTTACAGGATGATTGGGAAGATTAAACAAGACGCAATGCTGGATTCTGTGCATCCCTCTACAATTTTTGGCAGATCAGTGAAATGTATGGCATGTCATCAATCAAAAAACAATGAAGCCTGGTGCGGTGGCTCACGCCTGTAATCCCAGCGGTTTGTGAGGCAGAGGCGGGCGGACCACTCGAGGTCAGGATTTCGAGACCAGCCAGGCCAACATGGCAGAAACCCCCTCTACTAAAAACACAAACATTAGCCAGGTGTGGTGGTGGGCGCCTGTAGTCCCAGCTACTCGGAGGATGAGGCAGTAGAATCACTTGAACCCGGGAGGAGGAGGTTGCTGTGAGCCATATCATGCCACTGCACTCCAGCCTGGGTGACAGAGTGAGCTGTTTTTTTTTTTTTTTTTTTTTTAAAAGAGAAAAAAAGAAACTTATTAATTCACTGTATTTCTAGAAGATGGTGGGTTATATGCTACCTATATCTCACACAAATAAAGCTGCTTTCCACCATTCAGTTCTGCCTCTAAGTAGCATCTGCCTTGAAAGAACCATCTTCTGAGAATCTTTCTCTTCTGTCAGCCAAGGGGATTATACCGCATGATATCTGTCAAGGATAAACGTTAGTTAATTCTTAATTGATAGCTCAGCCACTACAATTGGTTCCATTCAACAGTAATTATTCTCATGTGGTTTGTGGAACTCAATTGTGAGGTCCCTCCTTCCTCCACCCTTTTCAGTGTGTGCATTAAAACAGCAGCCTTAAGGTCTTTAAACGAGTAAATAAATTTTTCTTGCTTCAGAGATTCAATTTTACTTGCCCGAGAAGCTTGTGTGGTGTGATTTTCATCGCTAAAAGCAAAAGCAGCCACAAGGCTGATAACACCACTTAGCAATTCAAAGCTCGGTCACCGTTTTCAGGAGTCTCTTCCAAATCTTTCTGAAGTGCTTTTGAAGCTCTACATTCCCCGTCTAAGGGAACACCCAGCAGTCCCAGGATAAAAGGGCAGAAGGGTGAGCTGACGTTTTCCTTTATTTGCATGGCTTAAAGCTAGCCATTTTCTACACCACGCGCCGCCGGGCTCGTACATGCCCGTGTGCCCGTGACACTGAGGCAATTGTTTCTCCTTAAAAAGGGGGTTCGCGTGGGTTAGTTTCGTTTCTGATCTGGAATCTCAGTAACTACAACAAGAAAAGTCTAAAACTCGACCCGCCAGGTTCTTCCCCATCGCATTATCTCCGTTCCTTAGAGATAGCAGGAAGGGCAGCATTTTCTTCCATCCACCCACTTCCAGCCCTAGTCTGGCTCAGCGAGGAATGTATAAAATTAGTGGACTCCTCTGAGTGACGTTCCCCGGTTCCAATCAGCGGGCGCACAGGCGCCTCCGGCCCCGCCCCACTGCTGACTCTCTTTGGCTGATTCCTGCAGGGAGGGAGGAGAGAAGGGCGGCAGTGGGAGGGGGAGGTACCTGAACTGGGAGTGATGTCAGCTCCCAGCTCTGTGCCTGCCCGGATTCCTGACATGGTGTAGTGCAGGCAGGGTGGGGAAGGGACGGGGAAGGACTCGTGTGCTGCGAGCCGGCGGACGGGCCGGAGTGCTGGGGCTTTGAACTCCAAGAGGAGGTGGACGAGAACTTTTGGAACTAGTGCCGGCGGCTCTCCACCCCCCAGGTAAGGGCGTTTTGCTCCACTACGAGACGGGAGGGAAGTGGCACCGTTGTGTGGCTGCAGCTGGCTGTTGCAGCTGCTCCTCCTTTTCCCCGGGTCGATTTCCTTGTGCAACTCACTCCTGTTTCCCAATGGGAACGGGCACTTTTGGGGGGTGGTAGGGGTGGAGGGTAGGGCTTAACTCCTGGGGCTCCGACCGAGCTTGTACGTGAAGAATACTCCAGGATTGGACGTTTAGGTCTTGTCTGTATCCTTAGATCCCCACACCCTAGGTTCCCAGTAATACCTGAGAACCCCAACCAGAGGGGTGTGTGTCTCTCTATATTGGGGGATTTAAAAATGCCGCAAAAAATTATGAATCATCGACTTAAAAATTATGCTCATTGAAAAGAAAAAAAGTTTTGTATTTTTTTGTCTCCTTGTGGCCTGTTATATATTAAAAGAATATCAATGTTATTCTTATATAGCAATGTAAAATATCCTTTTGTGTAGTCCAGTCAGGATGTGAGAAATTCACTTGGGGTGTTTATTAATTATGAGCTTGTGGGAAAACTCGTCTCTTGGGGGCACACTTCTAAAACTGCAACTAGTATTCGCTCATTTTAACCGAGAAATCCCTTCAGCTGCCAACTTTGTATTTGGAGGGGTTAGGATGGCTGCTAAGAATCTTCAGATCTGTTTCCTGTGGCTGCTTTAAAGGTGGGCTGGTAGTTGTGTTTTCGGGGATCTCTTTTAGAGAAGGGAGTTTTAACAGGGAAATGCGGTGGAAGGCGTGGCATATGAACTCTTAATTATAGGGTCGTGAATTTTTCAACATGTGGGACCAAAACAAATCCTTTCTTTCAGTGAGAACTGCGGAGAGCAATAGAAAGAGAACTTGATTTCAAAGTCCAAGTTTGGTATTTTGAGAAAGCAATTGCCTGTCGGGAGGAAAAAGATACTTTAAGAAGTGAAAAGATACTTTAAGAAGTGAAAGAACAGAATTCTGATTTTTGTTTATTTCCTGTTTTAAACGCTGCCTTTTTCCTGTGTGGAGATTTTGTGTGCCCTGGTCACTAACTGGGTGTGATTGACTTTCTCGAAGGGGCGGGGAAATTGACTCCATACGCTGATTCAGGACCCTCTCATCAGTGCTTTAGGGAAGGAAAAAAAAAAAAAAAAAAAAAAAAAAGGCAGCGCTGAGACTCCTGAGTCAAGTTTCCCCTTTCTTTCACCGAAGTTCCTCCTTAGCAGTGAGGATCCTACTGTTGCCAGGTCTGGAGGAAATGGGAGTGGACTTCATTGTGAGTCAAAATCCATATCCCAGGCCCCTGAAGGAAAAAGCATTTCCAGGAGAGGGAGAAAGAAAGAAGCCACAACAGTACGTCTAGTAAACCCAAGTCAGGAAATGGGATAGAGGACTATCAATGGGGTTCTCTATCTTTCTAGCCAGATGATCATTAGGTTTCAGAACTAGAAAGAAGTGTTTGGTTGTGCCGTTGTTTATGACATACCTGGGTTTGTATTGTTCTTAGTTCCTGCAAAAATTAAATAGGGTGGATAAATAGCAGACTTTTTGAGGAAGGAAAATTTGCTTTATTGGAAAGACAAGAACATTTTAATTTTAATTTTGGTTTGTATTTTGGCTTAAGACAGAAATTGCAAATGGCTCTGCAATAATGGTGAACAAGTCTTTTCTATTTATGTTCTATGGGGAGTACGTAAAACATACCATATTTCCAGTGTACTTTTTCAGTAGGATAGAGCTGTGGAGTGGGAGGCTGAGGCAGGAGAGGGAGGCTGAGGCAGAAGAATTGCTTGAACTTGGGAGGCGGAGGTTGCAGTGAGCCGAGATCTCATTATTGCACTCCAGCTTGGGCAACAAGAGTGAAACTCCATCTCAAAAAAAAATAAATAAAATAAAATAAAAATTAAGGTCATCAGGCCTTGATGAATAAATGTTGATTTGAAATCCAGGGACACATTGAAGTTCCAGATCAATGGTGCCTAATTTCAACGGCATCATTGACATTTTTTGGGAACAAGTTCACTGAGGGACAGTTAATTAACTGTTTAGTCTTTTTGTTACTCCCTGTTCCACCACTAGATAAATCAGAACAAGGTAATTTTTCCCTCAGTTACTGACTAGCTGACTTCTTTTAAAACCTTTCATATTCATACAATATTTGTATAAGTTAATTTAGATTATGTTGATAATTTGTTACATTAAAATTAACTTTTTATTTATATCCCAAACCAGCTTAATTTCAAACTGTTAACTGAAAGAAGACCTTATTCAGCACTCTGCCTTTTTTCTTCTTTTCTTTTTTGAGACAGGGTCTCGCTCTGTCACCTTGGATGGAGTGCAGTGGCGCAATCTCAGCTCACTGTAGCCTCTGCCTCCCAGGTTCAAATGATCCTCCCACCTCAGCTTCCGCTGGGATTACAGTCATGCACCAACATGCCCAGTTAATTTTTGTATTTTTAGTAGAGGCGGGTTTTCGCCATGTTGCTCAGGCTGATCTTGGACTCCCGGGTTCAAGCAATCAACCCACCTCGACCTCCCAAAGTGCTAGGATTACAGGAGTGAGCCATGGGTGCCCAGTCTATCTTTTCAGAGATGTTATTACATGTCTCTGGCCTAGTTTGAATTACCTTTTCAAAACAATGAATGAAGGAATGAATTAATGAATGCATATTCATTCATGTTTGGGTCTGTGTCTTGATTCTTTATTAAAGAAACGTTGCTTCAAGGCGAAAACATAGGCAAGAAGTTTTGTATAATGACATTTTTATTTTCAGAGATTTCCTTAGAAAGTCATATTAGCTCCAAAATTAAGAAAAAAAATCACAGTTGAGCAGCCAGTTGTGAAATCTTTCAGGGAGCCATAATCATAACTATCATGATTATTTTGTTATTTTTAACCATGGTCAAACAGATGGATTTAAATATGAGAGTCAAAGCTGTTACGGTTACTGTCACAGATCTTGGTTTGCTGCAACCTCCACCTCCCGTTTTCAAGTGATTCTTATGCCTCAGGGTCCCAAGTAGCTAGGATTACAGTTGTATGCCACAACACCTGGCTAATTTTTGTATTTTTAGTAGATACGGGGTTTCACCATGTTAGCCAGGTGGTCTCGAACTCCTGACCTCAGGTGATCCGCCTGCCTCAGCCTCCCAAAGTGCTGGGATTACAGGCGTGAGCCACCATGCCCGGTTATGCAGGGTATTCTTTGTGAATAAAGAGAACAAAATGTCTTCTGGCCAGCGTTTTCTGTTCAACTAAAGGTGGATAACTTCACAATTAAATCGGTTATCCAACTGTCCAAAAACTGTTCTGGGCTCTTGTAATTCAGTGCATCAGTGGTGTGTTATGTCAGTTATTTTTCAAATTCATTGCAGTGCACATTAGAACCTTCTTCCTAGAAAAACAAAACAACAACAACCAAAAACCCTACAGCTTTTGTCATATATGTCACTCACAAAAATTGATGCTGTGTTAAATGGAGCTCATAAATTTAAAACTAAACTGAATTATTCCACCCTACAAAATACATAGAATCTTTTCTTTTACACTCTTCGTTTTAGATATAATAATTACTGATGCTCATTGGTGTTCAATGATAATGTTTCCAAAGCCAAGTGTTGAGCATTGTTTTTCTACTTCCAAAAAAAAAAAAAAAACAAAAACAAAAAACTAACATACCAGACAACTGGATTTGAGATAAAAAAAAAATATGGATTCTTCCAGGAGTTTTAAGTTACTTTTTAGGCAGTTTAGGGGAGGAAGGGAGAGAACCTGAGGTAAATATGTACCAGTCTAAACCCACTAAAGAGTGTCTGTTTCTGAAAGGTGGGTTTGGACTCTGAGTGGTCCAGGTGGACGTGTTGTCACAGTTTGTGAATGCTCTTTGGTTATGCGTCTCCTTGGGAACTTGATGGGACTCACATTTTGACTGCCCCCCCCCCCCACACATCCTTGTTTTTGTTGGCAAGCGTAATGAGTTCAGAATAGAAAGATCATATAGTGGTTTTCTGTACAGGGGTGCACCTAACAATGTCCGTGCCCAAAGGAATTGTATAAACTCAAATTGCATTGAGTATCAGTCATTCTGGCCAAGGGTCTTGTCTTAAATATGGATCATATAGGAAGAAGATCAAGTACCACCATCATGTTTGGGGCTGGCCCTAGATTTTATGGACACCCTCTGGACTCCACGGTAGGCCTGGATATTTTCACCTCTCCTTTAATTTAGGGAAATTATGCATTTGACATAAAAAGACAAGTTCAGAAGAGTAGGTGTGCTCATTCTTAGTGTGCGTGTCTTTGTTAAGAGGTGAAACTCAAATTTCACATGGTGAAAGAGGGACTAAGGCTTTTTTCAGTGGCAAGTCTATTCCTAAAGAAGTGGCCAGGCCGGACACAATGGCTCATGCCTGTAATCCCAGCACTTTGGGAGGCTGAGGCGGGTGGATCACTTGGGGTCAGGAGTTCGAGACCAGCCGGGCCAACATGGCAAAACCCCATCTCTACTAAAAATACAAAAATTGGCCGGGTGTGGTGGCGCATGCCCGTGGTCCCAGCTACTCAGGAAGCTGAGGCAGGAGAATTGCTTGAAGCTGGGAGGCGGAGGTTGCAGTGAGCTGAGATTGTGCCACTGCACTCCAGCCAGGGCAACAGAGCGAGATTCTGTCAAAAATAAATAAATAAATAATAAGTTGCCAAATTTTAATTTTTCCTTTTAGCACTAAAAGCTGAACTCTTAAGAAGTGGCCAGATTCTTTAGGCCAGCAAGGTAGTTTTGGGGAGGAACTAGATAGGCCCATTGGGAATGGTGCGGACTCTTTTATGGTATGCAGTAATATTGTGCCATATCGCTAAATGTACCTGTGTTTTCTTATATCTGTGCCTAGGATCAAGCTCACTGATGTCTTTTGCTGGCACTTTGTCACCCTTCTCTTCATCTATAGTATTCTACACAAATATTTTCTCACTACCACAGAATTGCATAAGTTTTTCATGAGGAAAGTTTATTGTATTTACTTTATTTAGAAAAAAGTGAAAACAAGGTTGAAACTCTATGGTCTACTTTTTTCATCTAGTGACTTGACAGAGCAGCTGCTATTGCATAAAGAATGCCTTTGCAGCCATTATCTTTTTCTAAAGATGCTGCTGCTTATAACGACACAGTAGAGAGTTTTCTTTTGTTTGCATTGGAATTTGAACACGCTCTACTTTTTCTTGTGAATGATAGAAGAGTCAAATGAACCTGTGGATTCTCGAAATTAACTCTGGGAAGTGAGAGGGAGGAAGGGAAACAGTGACGACTCACGGGAGACACTCTGGTTGAACCTGTGATCTGGCCAGGGCCATTTGTGTGAAGTCACCTGAGTCTCAGTGTTTTTCCTCTGGATCAGCTGCCTGGACTGTTTTGTCAAACTTTCAGATCCTACCATCCTCCACCTCCATCAGTGTGTGACTTTGCATAACTGAGAAAGCTGCTAAACACAGAATTAAGTTTCTTTTATTGTTTTTGTCTACTAAGGGAATTTGATTCTCTGGGATGATTAGCACTTCATATTACCTTGTGAGAAAGACACAGCTGGATGCCCAACAGATATCTATCCCCCTTCCTTCTCTATAACTGAATCCATTTTGTTTAATTCACCACTATGTCCAGTTAAGTGCTAGATTTCCCAGAATCCCTTGCAGCTGGGAGGTGGTTCAGTGACAGTAGTCCTGGCTGATGAGATGTAAATAAATGGATACCCCACTCCCCAAAGCACTTTAAAGGGGAAGCCTCTGTGAGCTTGCCTGTTAAGACTTTTGCTCTTTGTACTTCTTCCCTGGAGAAAGTAAACAGGCCATCGTGTGACCAAAGACAAGATGCTTGAGGGTTACGGATGACTGGGTGGAAAGTTAGAAGGAGGCTGAGAAAGCTGATAGCATTCTGCAACTGCTCTACTGGACCCTGTCTGCCCATTTCTTGACTCTGTGAGAAAAATAAAATCTCTACTTGGTTAAACCACAGAACTTGGGTCAGTTACTTGCAGCCAAATGTGATCTTAACTGAGTCTGAATGTTTAAAAATCATAGTTCATCTTTTCTTTAAAAATCAAAAGGCTTTATTCTGTACGAGAAAAACAAGACTTTGGAGCCATGCAGATCCTCAACTTGAATCCTGGCTTTGCTATTTATTACAGTCTAATATTGGCAAGTAATTTAACCTCTCTGGGTCTCAGCTTTCTCGTCTATAAAATGGTAACTCTGATATATGTGCCATAGCATTTTTGCAAGGATTAGAAATAATTCGAAATTATTATTATTTTTTTGAGAGTCTCACGCTGTCACCCAGGCTGGAGTGCAGTGGTGCAATCTCGGCTCACTGCAACCTCCACCTCCTGGGTTCAAGCGATTCTCCAGCCTCAGCTTCCCAAGTAGCTGGGATTACAGGTGCCCACCACCATGACCAGCTAATTTTTTTTTTTTTTTTTTTTTTTTTTTTTTTAGTAGAGGCAGGGTTTCACTATTGTTGACCAGACTGGTCTTGAACTCCTGATCTCAGCTGATCTGCCAGCCTCGGCCTCCCAAAGTACTGGGATTATAGGCGTGAGCCACCATGCCTGGCCAGAAATTAGTAATAGGAATAATAATGGCATATTCAGCACATGGAAGATCTTCGGCACTGTTACCGAAGGGAAGTGTAGTGGGGAGCCTGAAAGGGGGAGGCAAAGAATTCAGCTCTTTCTCCTAGAGGGTTCTTGGTAGGTTTACAGCTACAATCCCTTGACTCTATCTACTTGGCATTTATTCTACCTCCTGTTTCTCATCCTCATTCCCACCTGCCCACACCAGAATACTTGGAACTCTTGTGTTCTCCAGCTTTGGTTAAGAAAGCAGAGGATGTCCTTATAAAAATTTATTAACTATAGCATAGGGAGAAGGGTGGGGGCTCCAGAGTCAGACAGATGTGGATTAGAATCCCCTGTTGTTACTAGCTGTGTGATTTTGGTTAAGTCTTCTGTGAAATGGGAATAATTGCGTGGTTATGAAGATTACATCTGGTAATGTATGTGAAGCACTAACAGCTGCTTTCTTGGCACACAACGTGCACTGGTTTGATGACAGATATTGTTGTTACTATTTCATTAAGCATGTGTTAAGCAATTCCCAGCCTTGGTACAAGGTCCTCTTGGAGATGGAAAGACAAACAAAACATGATCTTTACCTTAAGAGTATTCACATACAGGAGATGGGGGCAGAAAGAGATGGCACAGCTTATTCATGACTGTAATAAAAAGCAGATTTAGAATACTGTTTAACTGTTAAAAAGATTGAATATACTGACTTGTACAGATGTCTATTACATATATTTTAAGAAGTAAAACACCAAGCATACATGTATGGTTTACATTTGTAAGTGCATGAAAAACTGCTAAGTGGGATGGCTTATGGGAGTTGAGATGAAGGGAACTTTGTATTTTTTTTTTAAAGTATATTACATCTATGTTACATTACTCAGGAAATATAAAATATTGTTAATTTTAAACATCTATTTTTTGGTCCTTTTGGAGGTTGGTTGGTGAAAAGCATTCTGTGAACTATACTAGCCACCAGAGCAAAGGAAGAGACTGGGTTTCGGGAGATTCCACTAGAAGAGGTGGGATTTGATTGGGTCTTAAAGGGTAGGGAGGAGATTTTGAGGAGGCAGTGGGGACAGAGGAGCATACTTGGGTTTGCAGCAAAATGTAGAATAGAGTGAGATTAGATCTAGAGAAAAGAGAGAACAATATTGTTTGAAAAGACGTAAGTTATATTGGGGCAAATCTTACAGGGTTTTAAAGAGAATGACAATATTATACCTTAAAACAAGATGTTTTTAAGAAAAGAAAAAGTGAGGGAACTATTGTTTTATAAAAATGACTCTGGAAATAGCAGATTGGGTGTTTCTAGTGGGTGTATGGGCAAGGGGAGGGAGAAGGACAGAACACCCTAAATCAAGAATGGCCCATATGCAAAAGTTAATTTTCTTTTAAAGATGATGTCTTGCTATGTTGCCCAGGCTGGAGTGCAGTGGCTATTCACAGTTGTGATCATTGTGCACTCATGGGCTCAAGCAGCCCTCCTGACTTAGCCTCCCGAGTAGCTGGAACTACAGGGACATGCCTCCATGCCTGGCTAAGTGAAAGTTGAATTTTAATGGGAAACATGAGTTAAGATTTGAACATCTCTGGAGTTTGAGATTCCATCATGACCCACATTATCTTTAATTTTCTCATTGTATAAATGGATAAAATAATAATACCTATCTTATCAGGTTTTTAGGAGAATAACAATAATAATAGGTAACACTTAGCTGGTAGGTTATACTTTTTATGTACCAAGTGCTACTCTAAGCACCTTAAATATTTCAACCTAGATCAATCCCATATTACAGATGAGGAATCTGAGACATAGGGAGGCTAAGTAACTTTCCCAGGGTCACACAGATTATGTGTGTCAAACTCAGAATTTGAACTCAGGCAGGTGCAGCTTCAGGGCCAGTATCTTCAACCTCTTCTTAGTCCTACCTCTGGCGTGGTTCTGTACTTGGGGTGTTAAAAGCCAGTGTGAACTGTTAGTTGACATTATTCATATAAAGATGTTAAGCAAGAATTTAGAAATTTAGACTTGGAGTTTAGGCCAAAGCCTAGACCAATGGATCATCTCTATAGGGCTGTTATGTAAAGAGCAAGAATAGATGAGCTCCCCGAACAAGAGTATGTAGAGTAAAAAGAGAAGCAGGCATACAATCTTCAGGGGACTCCTGACATTTAGAGATGGTCAGGCAAAAAAGAAGTTAGGAGAGGAGATAGAGCAGGATCTGCAGAGAAGTGGAGGACGATGGTGGCCAAGGAAAGAAGCACAACATAAGTGAACTAACCATGCCATCCAGTGCAACAGACTCGTTACAAGGCTGCATCCAACAGACTGACCCTGGTCCTGCTGCCAGGTCAGTTCATGAAATTGGAATCCAGAATGCAAAAAATTGAAGACTGCACGGGAGCTGATTGAACTGCAGGTGGCCCAGTTAGTTCATCCTTTCAAGGAATTGATCCGAGAGAGACATGGTAGATAGCTTGCGTTTGAGGAAGGCTCAGGTAGAAAGGAGGATATTAAAAGAAGGAAAAGGGAGGAAGGAATGAGTGCATGGTCCAGGGTAGAGAGATGGGGATAGACCCAAAATCAAGTGGAGGGCTATAAGAACACTTCTTCTGATGCGGTGGAAGAGAGGATGGGGGAAATGGAAAAAAAAAGATGTGATCAGAAGGGATACGAGTTGAGTAAGTTCACTGCAGGCAGTCTGCATTGATTTATCAGTAGAGTAGGAAGCAGTGAAAGGAAATTCACAGACAAGTAACTCAGGCTCCTGAGAGGCTGGCTCTGGGGATTATTGTTATGGAGGAAAAATTTGAAAGAATGACAGAAGTCTCTCATCTGAACAATACAAACTGACACATTTGCCAGAATGTGTCTCGAGGCAGGAAGTTGGTTTATTGAAGTGGAAAGTAGTGGTTATTAAAAAGAAAAAAAAAAAAGAGGAGAATGAAATTAGAAAAAGGGAAACTTGACTGTCTTTGAAGGAGGAATTTTTAGACAACCAGACTTAATGGTTCACAGACCACCTTCTTGGGGGAAACCTGAGCTCTGAGTGGTGAGAAACAACCGGTTTTGGAGCTCACAGCTGGGGTTTGGTTACAACAGATCCATCAAGGCACCAGGAAATACTCTGTAGAAAGGAATTATCCAACAGAGACAGCACTGTATTAAATTATCCTCCTGATAAGGTGGTCTCTGATCTTCAGTTTACTTATTTCTAGAAAGATCTTTAGTTGAAAAGACATAGGCTTGTGGCATTTCAGCAGATTTGTTGTGGTAATGACATCAGGGGTATGTGAGAAAAGGATTGAGGAATGCAGTAATTAAGAATACGGTACTAAAAATCACTACCCCATCAGTCCATTGGTGGGTCTTATGGTGGTTGCTTTGAAAGATGTCAGTAAAGGCTTGTTTATGTGTGTGCAGTATAAATTGATAGGCATAATATTCTTGAGTTCAACTGGTTATCAGCAGGGCCAACTGTAGAATTCATGGAGCCTGTTGCAAAATGAAAATGTGTGACCCCTTATCAAAAGGCAAGAAAAAAGTGCTGCTAAAGGTACTAAAATATGAAGCTTTTTTCCGTTCTCAGTTTTTTTCTCTTGACTTGTCATAGTATTGGCTACTTGTCATTCTATGTGAAGAAAAATTAAAAATTAAAATTATAGCATGAATTCAATTTAAAAATTAAAAAACTAAACATTGAAGTTTTTAGTATGAATTTACTCTTCATCTTTGTATTTTTTTTTTTTTTTTTTTTTTTTTGAGACGGAGTCTCGCTCTGTCGCCCAGGCTGGAGTGCAGTGGCGCAATCTCCTCTCTCTGCAAGCTCCGCCTCCCGGGTTCACGCCATTCTCCTGCCTCAGCCTCCCGAGTAGCTGGGACTACAGGCGCCCGCCACCGCGCCCGGCTAATTTTTTGTATTTTTAGTAGAGACGGGGTTTCACCATGGTCTCGATCTCCTGACCTTGTGATCCGCCCGTCTCGGCCTCCCAAAGTGCTGGGATTACAGGCGTGAGCCACCGCGCCCGGCCCATCTTTGTATTATACAATGTTGGTTTTTGTTGTTGTTGTTGGTTTGTTTTGTTTTGTTTTTTGAGGCAGGATCTCACTCTGTCACCCAAGCTACAGTGCAGTAGTGTGGTCACAGCTTATTGCAGCTTCTACTTTCTGGGCTCAGGTGATCCTCCTGCTCAGCCTCCCAAGTAGCTGGGACTACAGGTGCGTGCCTGGCTAATTTTTTGTAGAGACAGGGTCTCATCATGTTGCTCAAGCTGGTCTTGAAATCCTGGGCGCAAGCAATCCTCTTGCCTTGGCTTCCCAAGGTGCTCGTATTGCAGGTGTGAGCCACTGCACCCATTGCAATGCTGGTTTTAAATGAAAATATAGAGCATTGAACTCATACGCAGAATTACTGAAGTTGTTGATGCATATGTATATTGTTATGAGAACAGTAGAAACACTGCCCAAAATTAAACTACCTTTATTTCACTTCTTGACATGTGCACATTCTATTGACACCTACCTTTGGCTTATGATGTGTAATGAAGGACTGAAAGAAGAAGCAACGATGAGTTGCCTTATCTTTCCTTTTCCTTCTGTGCCGTCATTTTCAGCATAAGTGGTTGGCTAATATTTAAGTAACGTGAGAAAGAGATAAAACGCTAAGGCTCCCTGGTCATTTGTGTGTCTTAGAAAGACATTTCTGTGTGCAATCAAAATGGAAGTCATTGCCTCTTGGGGCAGTCAGCACCCACCTGCCTGCTTATTCAGTTGTATTTGTACACTTACCTTGCACTCACTTTAAGTCTTGCTGAAATCCCACGTACCGGGAGTTCACCGGAATTCATGGTGCATTGGGAAATGTGTGTGAATAGAGAGGCCAGGAACGGTGGCTGTACATATTACGTGCTATGTTAGGCTCTTTTGCATTGCTATAAAGGAAAACTAGGACTGGGTAATTTATCAAGAAAAAAGGTTTAATTGGCTCACAGTTCTGCAGGGTGTACATGAAGCATAGTGCCAACATCTGTTTCTGACGAGGCCCCCAGGAAGCTTCCGATCATGGCAGAAGGCAAGGGGAACTAGCTTGTCACCTGGCAAGAGAGGGAGCAAGAGAGACAGAAGGGAGAGGCCCCAGACTCTTAAACAACCAGATCTCCCATGAACGAATTGAGCAGGATTCACTCATCACCAAGGGGATGTGCTAAACCATTCACGAGGGATCCGCCCCCATGATCCAGTCACCTTCCACCAGGCCCCACACCCAACATTGGGATTCACATTTCAACATGAGATTTGGAGGGGCCAAACATCCAAATCATATCACATCGTTCTCCTCTGCTCACTTGTGGGCTCCATTGTCCCACTGGACCTGACTTACACAACACAAATTCAAAATTCTTATCATTCTCAAGATGGTGACAGCAGAGTATTAAACCAACCATGGGTCTTTTCTGAGCGTGGGGTCCTGTGTTACTGCCCAGGTCACAGGTCCATGAAGATGTCTCAGAAGTCAAAGAGCTCACTTTTGAGGCTAAGTTTCCCTTGGTCCTAATGTCTCAGCTTCATTATTAAAGTTTGCAATGTATCAGCTTTGTGGGTGGTAGCCTAGGGGACCCTCTCCTGGACATCAGCAAGGTCATTTTTGCCTTTCAATAATTTTTTAATCATTCTTCATTCCCCCTACCAGTATATCTGGGTTCACATCCTCCTCCTCTCTGGTACAGACCCTGTTGTTGTCTCCTACTGGAGCCCTGCAGGTAGTCCCTTCTGTTTTTTTTTTTTTTTTTTTTGAGACGGAGTATCTCACTGTCGCTCAGGCTGGAGTGCAATGAAGTGATCTTGGCTCACTGCAACCTCTGCCTCCCTGGTTCAAGCGATTCTCCTGCCTCAGGCTCCCAAGTAGCTGGGATTACAGGCGTCTGCCACCACGTCCAGCTAATCTTTTGTGTTTTTAGTAGAGACAGGGTTTCACTATGTTGGCCAGGCTGGTCTCGAACTCCTGACCTTGTGATCCACCTACCTCGGCCTCCCAAAGTGCTGGGATTACAGATGTGAGCCACTGCGCCCGGCCCCCCTTTTGTTTATTCTGCACCTTACTGCCAGACAAATTTTCCAAGTAAGTTTGGTACCAGGCCACCCTGCCTACTCCAAAGCTTTCTTTGACCTCCTGTGAGCCATGGCTTACAGCAGAGTTCTCATCCTGGTGTTCCTGGGGTGGAGACTGCATGGAGACAGGGTTAGTTTGGCCTATGTGTTATTAATAGAGAAGTTTCAGCCAACACTTGCTTTGGGAGGGTTCACTTACTGAAATTCACCTATTGAAATTCAGATTTTAAAAAGAGGTCTGGCCACTGTGGGCTCTTGTTTCCTTGTGCTGTGCTGGTGCCCTAAAGAACAAGGTGGACTGGGCATGGGGAGAAAGATGCGCAGTTCATCTTTTTCCTTGGTTTACTCTTAAGGCAGAGTGATTCTTTGCTGTGGGAAAATCTTCACTTGCAGCTATGTAAATGGAAAACAGGTATCTGGCTATTCTTAAGAATGGTGTGAAGCAACCTGAATGTTGATCTTTTAGTCTGAGAAGTTAAATTCCCTGTTCATAATGGAAATTGGGTATGTGCTTTGTAGCAGCCTTTGGTTGCTTTTTTTAGGAGAAATATTTCTTAAGTCTCACCTGGCTATTACTACCACTGTGTCATCTTGTGACCTCATCTAATCTTGACCTCTTTCTCCAAGCTTGCCTTTCCCTGCCCTTCTGTGCAGAGGACTCCGGCTCCAATCCCTGGGTGGCTTTAAGTCCAGCAAACCTTTCTGTTTTTCCCATTGCTCTTCTCTTTGCTTAATGTCACCTCTTTCCTCCAGACCCACTTAAAAGCAGTTCATCAGGAAAACTTAGCTGAGAGTCTCAGTCAGAACTCATTCGTGCAGGAACTTTGCAGGAATCAGGTAATCAAATTCTGGGTTTTAACTGCTCAAGTACCAATTGGGTGGTGAGTTAAGGTTGTCTTTGAAGGTTCCTTCCAGCCCAGTGATTTTGAGATCTGGCATCTACTTGTTATTTGAAATTGTACTTTGTGATAGGAACTGTACTTGCAGTATCTCAGTTAATTATGAGGCAGCACTAGCATTGCCTCCATTTTACAGATGAGGAAACTGAGACTTTTTTCCAACACTGACTCTCAAAATGGCTCTTTTCCGGGTTTATCTTATTTCTTGAAATATATTATGGACTAGTTGAGGACCATGACTGCCTTTGTTGACAAGACCTGCTAGCCGGTAGGAACTCAGTAAATATGTGATGAGATGATTGGTTCCTTCAATCAATATGCATTAGGACTATGCCAGGCTCCATGGAGATGCAAAGATGCCCCAGGTAGAAAATGAAGTATTAGTTATACTCTAAGCTTGGCCTCCTACCTGGGCACGAAGGTAATATGGAATGGTGGATCTTGGGCTCTGGAGTGAGATGGACCTATAGCTGTGGTTCAGTTTCCTCATTTGTCAAATATGGGCAGTAATACTGTATACTTTTGTAGCAGTAGTTTTCAACTGCAGTGATTTTGGCCTGTAGCAGTCATTGACAATGTTGAGACATTTTTTGTGTCACAACCTGGAGGTGGGGGTGCTGCTGGCATTTGGTGGGTACAGTCCAGGGATGTGGCTAACCATCCTACAATGCACAGGACAGCCCCCCACCACTGAAGAATTATCCTGACTCAAAGTATCAGTAGTGCTGAGGTTGACAAATGCTGCCTTAAAGGGTTGTGAAGATGAAACAAGATAATGACTGCAAAGAGTTTGGCGTAGTTAGCTGTTACTCCCAGAAAGTCATCCCAAAGACTGCAGAATCATCCTTCGAAAGGCAAACACCAAAAGGCTGAATTTCATCAGCATCAGTGATTGTTGCCAGTGAGAAGCCTTATGCTAAGGATTTCATGCTCTCCTGTTTAGGAGCGGTGACAGACTCACTACAGGTTGTTTATGTTACACTGTGTACTACTGTGAGCTGGCGTGGATTTATCAGAGCTGTAAAAGCCATTATTAGTTTTTAGGGTATTCCTGGTAAACTTCCTGCTTGCTTTACTAGTTTGTTCTGTGGAGATAATTTTGGTGTGCGGGTTTAAATCTTCTGATGGAAAATGTTTTGACTATCAAATTCCCAAAACCTGTTTTGATACGTGAGACACGAAACATTTTGGTTTTCACATCAAGAAGCCTTATGTTTTTCTAGCCTTGGATTTTAAACAAAGCAGTTTTCCCCCTGTTTACTGCCTTACCTGCCTATCTGTGGGAGTAAGAGGGTGGAGAGCTAGCTGCTGGATTTCCATCTATTGTTTATTGTGGATTTATATTTTAAATTGTTAAACTTTTTTTTGTAATTATAAAGGTAATATGTGTATCTTATAGAAAATTTGAGTAACATAGAAAAAATAGAGAAAAAAAGCACCAGTAATCCTTTCACATGAAGGTATAGTTAGCTTTGGTGTGTTGGTGTGTTTTCTTCTTTTTCTATTCCTATATTTTTTCCATAGATGAAGTATTCTGAGTATGTAATTTTGTGTCCCACTATTTTTAAAACTTCACATTGTTTTATTTTCATTTCCTTACACTACTAAAATGTCTGTAAATATTTCTAAGGACTGTAAAACATTCCATCTGTGGGTGTTTCATTATTTTATCCCATTGTAAAAATATAGCCTATTTTCAAATTTGTTTGTTTGTTTTTTTTTTTTTAGAGACAGGGTCTTTCTCTGTCACCCAGGCTGGAGTGCAGCGATGTGATCATAGCTTACTGCAGCCTCAAAATGCTGGGCCCAAGTGATCCTCCTGCCTCAGCCTCCCATGTAGTAGGATTGTAGACATGTGCCACCATGTCTGGGTAATTTTTTTTTTTTTGGTGGAGATTCTGTCTCAAAATATCAGTAGTACTGAGGTTGAGAAACACTGCCTTAAAGGGTTGTAAAGATGAAACAAGATAATGAATGCAAAGAGTTTGGCGTAGTTAGCTGTTACCCCAAGAAAGTCATCCCAAAGACTGCAGAATCATCCTTCGAAAGGCAAACACCAAAAGGCTGAATTTCAGCAGCATCAGTGATTCTTGTCAGTGACCCTGTCTCTACAAAAAAAAAAAAAAAAGTGATCTTCCTGCCTCAGCCTCCCAAAGTGTTGGGATTACAGGCGTGGGCTCTTGCACCCAGCCTATTTTCAATTTTCACAAGCATTTGTGCATTCTGTATTTTCTGGGTTTCAGATCATTCCTGTCTCTACAATAGATGATCATATGCAGAACAAAAGGACAGGATATGTGTGGATATTTTGATTAGTATTGCTGTCAGTTGCCCCAAAGCTTCTACTAATTTTTGCTCCTGTTAGCACAGTGATATTCTCATATTAGTAGCATTTGATAATTTTCTAGGAGAAAAGAATTTTTTTCTTTTTAATGTATTTGATATTAATGAGCTAAATCATGTTCATATGACTATTGGCTGTTTCTTAACAAACTGTTCATGTTCTCTGCCCATTTATTGAGAATTAGTATTTTTCTCATTTGTCATAAACTTTAGTTTGTGTATTTCACTTATTAATCATCTGTCAAAGTTGCTGCAAATATTTTCACCTACTGTTTCTAATTTTTTAATTCGGTTTGTCTTTTATTTTTGTTAGTGATATAGAGGTTTAAAATGTTTATGCAGTCTAATTTATTGACTGTCTTTTGCACTTGCGGTTCTCCAACTTTCCTCTGTCTATACTAAAATTAACCCTTACTGCTCTGGAAGTCTCTATTCTGAATAATCAGTGTTTAAAATTATATCCCAAAGTAGGGTATCACAGGGATTCCTGATGAGGATAAATGGGCCTGAAGGGCTTATGGGTACCCACTATGTATCATGGGAAAACTTGTACACGTGTGTGTGTGTGTGTGTGTGTGTGTGAGAGAGACAGAGAGGTGTGTGTGTGTGAGAGAGAGAGAGAAAAAAAAATAAAGTTGATGAGAAAAGGGGAAGCTGTTTTTGGGCCGAGGGTTGGTTGTTTGGCTTTGTTTTTCGTTTCTTTTCCCTCGGTAGAAGTGAGCTTACTGAAGGCAGCGGGGCTTCCTTAGATTCCTGGAGCATCTGTGACTGAAACCAGCGACTTGCTGAGAGAGCTGTGACTACACCTGGCAAGGGGTGTGTTAGGCATTTGTTGAGTCTGTGAGAAGGCAGGCGGAGCAGAGACTCAGGCCACATCCCATTCAGTCCTCACTCCTTAAGTTTTCCTCTTTGAGGCTGCAGGCTCTGTTCCTCAGCCTCACCCAGGTTAAGTCCTGTGAGAGGACTCATAGGAGCCCACAGCCCTGTTGCAGCTCACCAGCTGCACTAACTGTAGCTTGAAAATGAAGGTAACATATCCTTTCCCCACTTTTTGATGGGGTTGTTTGTTTTTTTCTTGTATATTTGTTTGAGTTCTTTGTAGATTCTGGATATTAGCCCTTTGTCAGATGAGTAGGTTGCAAAAATTTTCTCCCATTCTGTAGGTTGCCTGTTCCCTCTGATGGTAGTTTCTTTTGCTGTGCAGAAGCTCTTTAGTTTAATTAGATCCCATTTGTCAATTTTGGCTTTTGCTGCCGTTGCTTTTGGTGTTTTAGACATGAAGTTCTTGCCCATGCCTATGTCCTGAATGGTACTACCTAGATTTTCTTCTAGGGATTTTATGGTATTAGGTCTAACATTTAAGTCTCTAATCCATCTTGAATTAATCTTCATATAAGGGGTAAGGAAAGGATCCAGTTTCAGCTTTCTACTTATGGCTAGCCAATTTTCCCAGCACCATTTATTAAATAGGGAATCCTTTCCCCATTTCTTGTTTCTCTCAGGTTTGTCAAAGATCAGACATTTCTCAAAAGAAGACATTCATACAGCCAACAGACACATGAAAAAATGCTCATCATCACTCGCCATCAGAGAAATGCAAATCAAAACCACAATGAGATATCATCTCACACCAGTTAGAATGGCAATCATTAAGAAGTCAGGAAACAACAGGTGCTGGAGAGGATGTGGAGAAATAGGAACACTTTTACACTGTTGGTGGGATTGTAAACTAGTTCAACCATTATGGAAAACAGTATGGCAATTCCTCAAGGATCTAGAACTATATGTACCATATGACCCAGCCATCCCACTACTGGGTATATACCCAAAGGATTATAAATTATTCTACTACAAAGACACATGCACACGTATGTTTATTGTGGCACTATTCACAATAGCAAAGACTTGGAATCAACCCAAATGTCCATCTGTGACAGACTGGATTAAGAAAATGTGGCACATATACACCATGGAATACTATGCAGCCATAAAAAAGGATGAGTTTGCGTCCTTTGTAGGGACATGGATGCAGCTGGAAGCCATCATTCTCAGCAAACTATCACAAGAACAGAAAACCAAACACCGCATGTTCTCACTCATAGGTGGGAACTGAACAATGAGATCACTTGGACTCGGGAAGGGGAACATCACACACTGGGGCCTATCATGGGGAGGGGGGAGGAGGGAGGGATTGCAGTGGGGAGTTATACATGATATAAATGATGAATTGATGGGTGCTGACGAGTTGATGGGTGCAGCACACCAACATGGCATAAGTATACATATGTAACAAACCTGCACGTTATGCACATGTACCCTAGAACTTAAAGTATAATAAAAAAAAAAAAAATAAAAAAAAAATAAATAAATAAAAATTAAAAAAAAAAAAAAAGAAAATGAAGGTAACAACTAGCGCTTACCTAGCACTCAGCTGTTTTGCAAAACCCTTTCACTGGGGTTTTTATAGATGCTTCTCACCTCAACCTTATGAGGTTAAATACTGTTTCTATCTCCATTAATTTGGAGGAAACTACCACTCAATAGATGCATCATTAAAATCCAGAGCTTCCGACTCCAGGGCTGACCTGCTCTACTTAACAAAGAATTCCATCATTGTATTTTCTGGTCGTAGTTTCTTGGTGGTACTATTAGGCAGAGGGTAGCACCGTTTTAGGTTTTGGAGTCAGACATATCTTGACTGGAATCCCTACATAGCCCTATCTTGGCATTGTGACTTTGTTACTTAGCCAGCCTGAACCCTGGTTTTCTCATCTGTAAAATGGAAATGACAATGTCTGCCTTGTAGGAATATGGTAGACCCTCTGGATCTGAGGGTTTCACATCTGGGGATTCAACCAATAGCAGATGGAAAATATTTGAAAAAACAAAATAACCATACAACAATAAAAATACAATGCAACAACTATTTACATAGCATTTACATTGTATTAGGTCTTAAGTAATCTAGACATGATTTAAAGTATATGAGAGAATGGGAGGATGTGTGTAGGTTATATGTGAATATGTAAGGAACTTTAGCATATGTGGATTTTGGTATGTGTGTTGGTATCCTGGAAAGCAATTCCCCATGGATACTGAGGGACAACTGTATTAAAAAGATTAAGTTGAGGTTGGTGCAAAAGTAATTGTGGTTTTTGCCATTACTTTCAATGCCAAAATGGCAATTACTTTTGCGCCTACCTAATATATGCAAGATGCCTAGTGCAGCACCACTGTGCTCATTCATTGTAGAAGCTCTGTGATGATGGTTTCTTAATCGCAAAGCTGAAAATGCTGCTGTTCTTTTTTTGTTTGTTGTTTGAAAGTTTTAGAATTGCTGGTAGATCTGCAGAGATGGGAAATTCTAGTGAGTATCACTATATTTAAATGCTAGAAACACTACTTTATCTGACCTATTTATTTTTCTGTTGAGTAGACTTTCTTTTCTGTTGTGGATAAGTCATCTGCTTCTCTCAAATCCTTCTGCTTATAGAATTGCATGATGAATCCTCAGCTTAGGACTGTGCTCGTAGGCAAAATAAAACATGTTTTGTCTACGTGTTCATGTAAAAAGTACAGACGGCTCTCTTGAAGGGCAATAACCCTTCTCTTACACATAGTTGAGATTTTTGGCATCATTCATGAGGTTGTTACTTGCCCAGGCTTCATAAACATTCAGGTATCAGAGCAACATTTAGAAAGAAGATTGTAGAAACTCATGAGAAAAGACAAATCTGCTAAATAACCCAGGGGAGGCAAGTTGCTAAGTAAATTTTTATTTTTCCTGCCATTTAAAAGTTAGGTTAGATTTGATTGGTCTTTATGCCAGACCTTGTTCAACCACGTAAAAAAAACTCCCCGAAATTAAATCATTTTTGCCTAAACAATTTCAACATGAGGTTGTCTTGCCATTTAATGTATAATGTATGTTAATTTAGGCTTTTTCATTTTAATAAATTGAGCCAAGTAACTACTATAAATACTCTAATTTAGAATTATAATCCAATGCAGTCTTTTTTCTATGGAGTTAAAAATACCCTTTGGGAATCCTCTTTAAATGTGTCTTGGACCTTCTTATTTTTTTATCCCTGCTACCATGGTTGCATTTTCAATAACAAATCAACTTAGTATTAGAATACGAGGTTATGCTAATGTAAGTGGGGCTTTATGGGTTTAAGAGTTAACATTCTTACTTCTGTTCTGGGAACTTTAGATCCATTGCCCTATGGTTTTTTCATTTTTCCCCTTTTTGGTAGGAAGGGAGAGACCATAAGGAGAAAGTCTTTTTTTATATAATTTATACACTTTTATAAATTAGAGTTTTAATATAATTCATGCCATGTGTATATGCTTCACCTAAAACATAGATACAATTAAGGTGAGTGATTATGTGAAATTTACATGATTTCTAAGTTTCCTGTCATGTTTAGAGTTCAAGGATCAAAATGAGCATACTGTTCGCTAAATCTTACAACTTTTGCAAGCTGAGTGCAGGACATTGTAAAATGCCTCAACCAATTGTATTGGTCAGTAGGAAATTCTTTTCCTAAAATTTCAAGCCTGTTGCTTGTGTTTTTTCTTTTCTTCCCCGCACCCCCCAGTCCCTGCTTTTTTTTTTTTTTTTTTTTTTTTTTTTTTTTTTTTTTGATAAGGTATTGCTCTGTTACCCAGGCTGGAGTGCAGTGTCGTGATCATAGCTCACTGCAGCCTCAACCTCCTAGGCTCAAGCTATCCTCCCACCTCAGCCTCTTGAGTAGCTGGGATTACAGGTACACACCACCATGCCTGACTAATTTTTTGATTTTTTTTTTTTGAGACGGAGTCTCGCTCCCTCGCCCAGGCTAGAGTGCGGTGGCGATGGCGCGATCTCCACTCACTGCAAGCTCCGCCTCCTGGGTTCACACCATTCTCCTGCCTCAGCCTCCCGTGTAGCTGGGACTACAGGCACCCGCCACTGCGCCCGGCTAATTTTTGTATTTTTAGTAGAGACAGGGTTTCACCGTGTTAGTCAGGATGGTCTCGATCTCCTGACCTCGTGATCCGCCCGTCTCGGCCTCCCAAAGTGCTGGGATTACAGGCGTGAGCCACCGCGCCCGGCCAATTTTTTGATTTTTTAAATAGACACAAGATCTCACTGTATTACCCAGGCTGGTCTCAAACTCCTGGGCTCAAGTCATCTTTCTGCCTCGGCCTCCCAAAGTGCTGAAATTGTAGGCATGAGCCATCATGTCCCGCCTGATTGTTTAATTTGCAGCCAAAGTGGACATTTGGAGGCAGAGGTGTTTGTGGTGATAAGAGTGAGGAGAGAATGGACAGACAAACTTGGTACTGCTTGACTATTAGCTGACGGGATACAAAGGACTAAAAAATATGCCTAGTGATGGGCAAAGACTTCATGACTAAAACACCAAAAGCAATGGCAACAAAAACCAAAACTGACAAATGGGATCTAATTAAATTAAAGAGCTTCTGCACAGCAAAACAAACTATCATCAGAGTGTACAGGCAACCTACAGAATGGGAGAAAAGTTTTGCAATCTACCATCTGACAAAGGACTAATGTCCAGAATCTACAAGGAACTTAAACAAATTTACAAGAAAAAAACAACCCCATCAAAAAGTGGGCAAAGGATGTGAACAGACACTTCTCAAAAAAAGACATTTATGTGGTCAACAAACATATAAAAGAAAGCTCATCATTACTGGTCATTAGAGAAATGCAAATCAAAACCACAGTGAGATACCATCTCACACCAGTTAGAATGGTGACCATTAAATAGTCTGGAAACAACAGATGCTGGAGAGGATGTGGAGAAATAGGAACGCTTTTACACTGTTGGTGGGAGTGTAAATTAGTTCAACCATTGTGGAAGGACAGTGTGGCAATTCCTCAAGGATCTAGAACTAGAAATACCATTTGACGTAGCAATCCCATTATGGGGTATACACCCAAAGGATTATAAATCATTCTACTATAAAGATACATACACACATATGTTTATTGCAGCACTATGCACAATAGCAAAGACTTGGAACCAACCCAAATGTCCATCAGTGATAGACTAGGTAAAGAAAATGTGGCACATATACACCATGGAATACTATGCAGCCATAAAAAAGAATGAGTTCACGTCCTTTGCAGGGACATGGATGAAGCTGGAAACCATCATTCTCAGCAAACTAACACAAGAACAGAAAACCAAACACCACATGTTCTCACTCATAAGTGGGAGGTGAACAATAAGAACACATGGACACAGGGAGGGGAACATCACCCATTGGGGCCTGTTGAGGGGTGGGGTGCAAAGGGAGGGATAGCATTAGGAGAAATACCTAATGTAGATGATGGGTTGATGGATGCAGCAAACCACCATGGCACATGTATACCTATGTAACAATCCTGCACATTCTGCACATGTATCCCAGAACTTAAGTATAATAAAAAAAAATATATGCCTAGTGATCCTGAGATAACAATCCAATTGGGTAGCCCCATGCTGATCCCTTCAAATCATTTTGGCACCAGCCCTTTGAAACAGAGCCTGCATAGTACATATGAGAACCCAGCAAGTTTCACCAGGCATTTCTTGTTGCTGGCTGGGTGGCTCAGGGAATAAATAGAGTAATTAGTGCTCATTAGCACTCCCACGAGCTATAGTGCATCTACCTGAGGCAGAGAGATGCTTGCCTGTGTTCCTGAAGCATGGAAATTCCCATATGATCTCTTCAGTCTAGACATTTTTGCATTGCAGAAACAAATGCCAACTTGGCAAGAGTAAAATCCTCCAAGTGCCTCAAATAGCAGTAGGTAAAACCTGTGGACTAGGGACAGAAAGCTTTCCTAGGAACAGTGTGTCTAAGAAATTGGTGTGCTGTTTAAAGCTTTCTCTTCTCCCGCAAACCGCCGCCTCCCAGTGTATGCGACTGAGGCAAACCAGATTAGTCAGAGATGTTGGACACGGTAGTCATATAACTTGATCCCCTTAGCCTCTTGTCAGCTGTACTTCAGAAGCTGTAGTCTCCATCAACAGAGGGTCTGGATTGTACAGAGTCATTGAGAAAGAAGAGAGAGAAACCTTTGATGGTGATCTGTGGCCCTGTCCAGGACCCTGTGCCATTGATAGTTCTTGTTCCTGTGAAATACTAATCTGTGGTATAAAGGTGGGAGTCACAAGGGGAGAAGGAGGGAGCCAAGTTTTGGGGGCTTGGTACACATGCCTGGAGAAACATATAGATAAATCGCGAATTGGCAGATTGTTATGGGAAAGAAGCCTGAACCAAGAATCTGGCACTCTGATCCCTACATTGATTAGCTGTGTGATATTGGGCAAGTCACTTAACCAGTTATAAAATTGTTAGAACAATACAAGCCCAGCCCTCACTGGGAGGGCTTTAAGGATCAAATGAGATCACGTGTAAAATGCTGTAAAAATTAAGTAGTAGTATGATTTTTGAGTTTTTATGTGGAGTACGTTAGCTACGTTTTAAACATCCTCACCCAAACCTCTGGTAAAAGCACCTGCTTTTCCACTGACTTCCAGCCCTGTGACTAATCCCATCTCTGTGCCCTAAACTAGATTATAGCCTGTTTGGATACCAGGTAGTTCCCTTGAAGTTTTTTGGAAGATGGTGCTGTCTCCTGGACAAGATAATAGCAGGAGCTCCTGATTCCTGCTTTGGCCTGTCTGCCATCCCCTTTCTTGGGAATGCAGTAAATTCTACAGAGTCATCATTCATCTATCAGTTCCACAGGAATTGTTCTCTGTTATTAAAAGTTTGGAACATTGGCTGGCCGCAGTGGCTCATTCCTGTAATCCCAGCGTTTTGGGGAGGCCGAGGTAGGTGTATCACTTGAGCCCAAGAGTTTGAGATCAGCCTGGGCAACATGGTGAAACCCCATCTCTACAAAAAATGCAAAAAAACTGGCCAGGCATGGTGGTCCCAGCTACCAGGGAGGATAAGATGGGAAGATCACTTGAGCTCAGGAGATTGCACCACTGTATTCCAGCCTGGGAGACAGAGTGATACCCTGCCTCAAAAAACAAAAACAAATAACCAGTTTGGAATGTTATGAATAAAGTGTTCAGCACTCAGTTTCATACTTATATTTGCTGGGATTTGAGGTTATAAAGTAAATATGTCTTTTGTGGGTAGCCATACTCTGATGGTTAAGGTTGGGAAGCCCAGCTGTGGCCTCCTTTGCTCTGGTGACAGTTTTCAATGCCACATGATGTTGGGACATGCAAATCACTACCTTTGCTAGGTCTCGCCGCCTTTACTTGTGAACTTGCTGCATTCCTGTGCATTAACTCCTGTCCCTGTTGACTGGGTTGGTGTTCAGAAAGTGATCTGAGCTGATTATCAAAAATGTGTAGTTTTTAAACCAAGTGGCTGTATGACAAGTGTGTTTCAAAGACTGTTACCAGCCTTCATAGGACCTCTGAAGGAGCCTGTGCCTTCCTCAGTATGATTAAAAAAATAATGCTCTGCATTAGTTATATTAGAAAACTGCTTCTGGTCTTAAATTAGGTTTCCTAGAAGCAGACTCTGAGACCAGCAGTTGGGTGCTGAAGGATTTTGGGTGTGAGCTCTCAGGAGACACCTGTAAGGAAGGAACAAGGCAAGGTTGGGCAGAGGAGAAGCTGACTGGCAAATGTGGCTGCATCTGAGGCCCCAGCCACTTCTCTGGGGAGCGCTGGATGGTTCTTCAGAGCTGTCCCCATTTGAGCAAGGGGCTGGACCTTTGTATGCCTACATCAGCTAGTTGTTGGCAACTGGCCACCCCTTCTGAGGATATCACTTTAGGTGAGACTGTGTCCTGCAGCTGGCTGAGGACCTTCCTTGTGAACCATCAGCAGCCGGGGATGGGTGCACTGGTCCTAAAAGGGAAGTCTGGGTGGAGCAATATAGTGTCTACTATACTGTCCCAAAGAATCTAACCCTTTGAGAAAGAAACAAGTGGGTACCGCCAAATGCCCGGCATATGGCAAGTCCCTTTATATGGAAAGTTAGAAAGTTTGGATCCCTTAGCAAAACTGAAGGAAGAGATTATAACCCCTTTGTGAACTATTAAATAAACAGATCTCCAGCCTCTTGGAAATTTATGAGATCCTTGGATAATATTTATACCTGATTATGGTATAACAGGGCTTAGCTTCTGTATTTGTGAAATGACTGACCTATAATTGAATAATTTTCCCCAAGCATGAGTTACTGCATGTTCACAATATTCATCCTATGTGTATATAAATGCAGTTGAATGGGTCTCTGTAACAAAAGGCAAGCAAGTGAGTGAGGCGCACAAACTCAGACTTAGAACCTTCCAGGGGACCCTGGGGATGGAGGGCAAATATAGGAGATTATAGGTTTGGTTCCTGAATCACCTTATGTGATATTTTAGTCATGGTTGAGGATAATGATTTAGGAGTTAAATTGCCAAAGGGTAAGTCAACATGCTTTGGGGGGGGGGGGGAAGAATCAATTTTCTGGCATTTCCAAAAGCCAGTTGTACTGAACAAATGTCTAAAACTGGCATAGTTTGTTGTATAAGTGGGATGAGTGGACAAAGCCAAAATTCTACCTAATCTCTTTCCCAACTGCAGATTAAGTCATATCTGTAAAAGGCAACATGGTTTTTCTTCTGCATTTTCTGCCTTCTAGTAAGTGAAGAGGCAATGGGTTGTGCTCCCCCATCATCTCAACAGTTTGAGTGTACTGTGGGGACTGGAGGTGGGGAAGCCTAATGACTTCGTTGTGGCACAGAGCAAAGGTGATCAGAGGTTGTGTGTTCTGACTATGGACTTCGCTTCCCAGTGAGCCCCCTGGACTCTGTGTATTCTTTGCCTTTATCTGCATTGCCACCTGGAAGCTTCGTAATGTCAAGTCCTGGAAGATATTACTAACCTGTTTCCATTATGGGTGTAGTGGAAACATAAGTAGGTCACTGTTCCTTATTCAGAAGCTGAACAGAGTCAAGCTGCCATGGTGACAGGCTCTGTGTAAAAACACCCATCTCTGAACCTCTTGGAGAGATGTGATGATTTGGTCATTGGATGTGAAGAGGATAATCTGCCAGCTGGTTTACTGCGTTGGCTAGAAATAGGAGATGCAGAAACTAAAAAGCTTTCAAAGAATCGTCAGATGAGAAGGAAATTAATGTAGCATAGTGATCCTACTGTAGAGGAAAGGCTAAAGGTGAGACTCTTGAATATGTGCACTGTTTCTTCTAAAGCTCTTGACTTGGATGATCCTTCTCAGTGTGATCCCACGAGTGTTTGGTGATGATCTGATAGTAGAAGGGGCAGAGCGTTTTAACTTTGTGCACGTCTTCCTCTGACTTCTCTATCTTTCGAACATGCCTGCACATGTGCCTTTATCATTGGCATTCTGGAGTTAGGGACATGACCTTTTCTACAGTCCAGATGAGGAATCTCCAACAGTGACTTTTCACTGTGACTCATGTCTGCAAAGAATGAATAAAGAAGGGTTTCTTGGCCAGGAAGTGTGTACTATGCAGAGAGAAATAATTGTTGGGAAAGAAACTTTTGAAGAACCAGAATTAAAAGAAAAAAAAAGAAGAATGAAGTCTTATCAAGAAAAGGAAGAACAAGAAGTGATCTGCAGGGTGTTGCCTGGAGATATGGGATGTAAATCAAGAACAAAGAAATGGGAAAAGATAAAATAAAAAACATTGCCAGTTAGGACTGGCTGGAGTCCTAGGAAAGTGGAAGTTCCAGCGGGGCTTGGAAAGCCACTGAAACACTCACGCACACACGACTGCTCCGCCCTCTCCCCTTCTTTGGCCCCCATTCACCTGGTGTAGGAGGGTCTGACACCCTCACCAGGGAGGATGCTTTCGGCTGTTTTGAAGGCGAGACCTTGAAGTGTGGGAGAGCTTCGCCTCTTTCGTAAGCTGATGTTGCATAACCTCCCCGAGAGTTAGGACATAGTGGTTAAGGACACAGGCTTTGGAGCCAGGCAGATAGGGTGTGACTTAAATGCTGGACCTCAGAAAAATGGCTTATTGTGAAGAGTTTAATGGAGCATAATGAAGTAAGTGCTCAAAACTGTTGTTAACATATGCCAAGAGTTATAACTAAATTTGTAAAAAGCACCTTCTTATACTCTCAGGCCAACTTTGAACCTGAGCTCAGCTTCAACAGGGAGCTGGACTCTTATCAGTGGCCCCATGGGAGAGCTGGGCAGTAATCCAAAGCTCTGGGCGGGGTGTTTGAAGCAGCTGCAGATCCTCGGGAAGGGCTCTGGGTGCCGATACATTGTCCCTGTGGAGTTTCTGTACTTAAAGCCCCTGATTTTGTTTGTAAGCTGCTCGAACCGGGATGTCTGCACACTCACATATGTTAACTGAGAATGGATTCAGGAACTATTTTAACATTTACATGGATAATGGGTTGCTTTGTTAAGTCATATGTCAATTTTTATTTAGCTCCTAACCATCTCCTGTACACAAGACACTGGACCCACAGGAGTGCAAAATGCAATGGTGTTAGGGGTTTACATGGATATGTTATTTGTGATTTATGACAACTCAGAGAGAGGTAGGTAATATTACCAGTTTTACAGAGATTAAATAACTGGCCCAAGATCAAACAGAGATTATACCTTACTACATGGACTCTGTGCAGCCACGAATTGTAAGATATATTCCCATATTGGAGATGTTAAATTAATCTTTAAAATTAATGAAATGTGACGGGCGCGGTGGCTCAAGCCTGTAATCCCAGCACTTTGGGAGGCCGAGAGGGGCAGATCACGAGGTCAGGAGATTGAGACCATCCTGGCTAACACGGTGAAATCCCGTCTCTACTAAAAATACAAAAAATTAGCCGGGCGAGGTGGCGGGCGCCTGTAGTCCCAGCTATTCGGGAGGCTGAGGCAGGAGAATGGCGTGAACCCGGGAGGCGGAGCTTGCAGTGAGCTGAGATCTGGCCACTGCACTCCAGCCTGGGCGACAGAGCGAGACCCCGTCTCAGAAAAAAAAAAAAAAAAAATTAATGAAATGTGGTAAGTCACAGAGGCTTGATTCTACCCCATACCTGGCTGATTTCAAAGTTTGTGGTTTTTTCCCTCATCACATATATAAGGGCTTGCAATCCTGTCTAACTGGTGAACATAAAACAAGCACAAATAAGAGGACAGTTAACATTTGTAAGACTTGAAAGGGCGGCATTAATAATAACAATAATGATTGTTGTTTATCGCCCGCTTATTCTGTGGCAGTGCTTTCATGTGCTTTGTTTGGGGGTGGGCACTAATTTTATATTCTTTTTTTTTTTTTTAAACAAATGTGAAAACTGAGATAGGTGCTCTTATTCCCATCTTCAAATGAGAAAACTGAAAAAAGATTAGTTATGTGACCTTGGGAGATCTTCTCCAAGGTCATATAACTTGTATTAAAAATCAGTCTGCAACGTTGTAGTTAAGAGGACAAGTTTATTTATAACCATGACAGACCTGGTTTGGGTTCCAGAAGAGTGTGATCTGATAGACAGGTGCTCAGTGCTCCAGGAGCACCTAACCCAGCCTTGTGGGGGTCTGGAGGGACTCCCAAAGTGGACGGCACCTAAACTGAGAAGGTAGTGTCCATCTCTCCATCGCAAGCCACTGTGCTGCTAAAAATAATCATGGTTGTCCTATGTTACTGACCTCCACTAGTACTATGAAGGTCTAAACCTGGCATTAGCTAGTAGGAACTGGCTTTATTTATAATTTACATCCTTTCCACTTCCCAAGAGCAACAGAGGAGGTTTAAAAGAAACACTATAAATTAGACAGTTGCTGAGAACCAGGGTGATGGTTACATAAAACATCTTGGAAATCCAAAAAAATAGAAAAAAATTATTATTTGATGTTCCATTGTGTAATGTAAGTCTCTGGAGATGAACAGCTAGGTATTCTTCCTACAACTTTTAGGCTACGGCGTGCAGTCTCAGGTGCTGCGAGAGCTCACACACTGGCCAGCCAAAGTCTCTGTCACAACTCAATCACTTGGCTTTTCATGTTCCTCTTAATTATTTTTACAGAATTAATGATTTTTATTTTGAGTTAATATATTGCTAAAGGATATGAAGATTGTGTGTCAAGCTGGCATCTTGAAATAAAACTGTATGTTTACAAATGGATACCCTGTTATTAAAAATAAATTTTGACAGACTGTGGTTCATAAGGAGACCCGTATTAGAAGACACTGAAAGAGCCTTCAGAACATCAAATCATAATTGCTGAGTAGCAGACTGCGTTCCAGGTCTGTGTCTGCCCCTTCAAGAACATGTGACCCCTAGTTTCCTCATCTTTAAAACAAGGGGGATAGGTTAGATATTCCCAGATTTCTTGAGCTCTAAAATTTGTTTGACTCAAACATTTCTAATCAATTCTAACACAGCGTTTGTTCTGACTAATTCATCAGGGTACCTGCCTAACAGCAAATGTTGAATTTGTTGGTCTCTAAGTTCTGTTTTCAATGAATTGAAAGGGTGTTATATTTTAATTTCTGATTGTCCATTGATTGCATGTCAAAGAGAATGTATTGCAGGCATTTCTCTTGCATGTCTTTGGAATAGAGAAAGTTGTTGTTAATGAAGAGAATTGAACTGCTCTCAGTTTAGGGGTCAAGAAGGCTTTTGGCTGCAATAATCCCTGAGAGTCGACCCCAGAGCCACCGACCAGCCAAAGTTGTGCTGAACTGCAGTCAGGAATGCTGACACTGGATCAAAGGACAACTGTTTTGGTTAGTTTGAGAGAGGTCCTGCTGCCGTGGAACTTTGAGGGTGGAACTAAGGAACAGGCAGGGCTGAGGATAGGAGAGAAAAATTGTACTCACTCTTATGTACCAGAGGTGGAATTCTAGTTGTGATTCCAAATCGATGTTTCTCAGGGAGAAAAAGCTCTTCTCTTTTCCTCTGGTTCAAGACCATCTGATAACTCTGAACATAACTCTGGTTTGGTAACTCTGAACTTAAGTTAAAGAGTTTGGTAACTCTGAACTTAAGTTAAAGAAAACATTATTCAATGATACTTGTTAAAGCATGGAACAAAGATTTTATTCAGTATCATTGCTACAGGGCTTTGCAGTGGGGGAGAGAGATTGGGTTCAATTCTGAATATTGTGTGGACAAATGGGCATTTATAGCCAAGGAGCAGGGTGGGAGTCAGTGGATAGAAAAATACTAAGAGGAAATGTTGGGGTAAGGGGGATTTTGGCTAAACTAACCTAACAGGATTCTTGCTGAAGATAGGCCAGGGTGATCAGACACCTGGGGGATGGTGGAGGATGAGGATGAGGAATCTGATCAGATACTGAGAGTGGGAGGTTCTTGCTAAACTGACTTAGCAGGGTTCTTTGCTAAACTTGGAT
This sequence comes from Rhinopithecus roxellana, assembly GCF_007565055.1. Taxonomy (NCBI): domain Eukaryota; kingdom Metazoa; phylum Chordata; class Mammalia; order Primates; family Cercopithecidae; genus Rhinopithecus; species Rhinopithecus roxellana. The sequence goes on from NC_044558.1 coordinate 135,012,995, forward strand.
TTTATAAGGAAGTTCACGCAGGGGCCTAGCAGAAGATTTATGAGCCTGACTAAAGTTTGGCCAAGCAAAGAATCTTTGCCACATAACTCATTTGATAACTGAACTTAACTCATTGCCAGATGACCCCATACACTGTCCAGGCTGGGGATAGAGAGTGATTGCAAACAAAGATGAACTCAAGCCTACGATGACATGAAGAAAGTGTAACTACAAGTCTGATCTCTCCCCAGGCCCTCAACAATGCCACCACTGTCACCACTCAGTCCAGCTGGGCCGGGGATGGTGCTCACCCGCACTCTGGATGAATGCTGTTTTGTGCTCTGCTGTGTTGGTTCTTCTGCAGCCCTTTCTGGCTTAATGATAGGTTGCCCCCGCCCCACAGGAGCCAAAGGTGCCCAGTGAGGCTTTCTCTGTGGATGGGACTGATACACACCATGACATGTGTTGGGAAAGTCCCTGGTGCTGGACGAGTTCTCCTTCAGTAGCTTTGAAGTTATGTGGCTGACCCTGCAGGAGTAATTGGTTTCTTATGAATGATGACCTATGAATTAAATAGGAAGCAATTCTTATCTACAAAGTGTATCTCCAATGATAAGGAAAAGACTGCCAAGGAAGCTCATCGACTCAGCATTCACAACTGCAGGGGACACCATTCACACCATTCATGTGGCCCTCATTCAATGCTCTTGTAATTCTTCATACCTCTTAGAACATTTTTGGGTGATCTTCTATTAGAACAGGCAGAGGGAGTTGAGCTGGCTGCAGCCAACAATCAAATGGTTCCTCAAGTATTCCTACTTTTCTTCCCTCCTCTTTATCTTCCAATTGAGTAAACAGATGCTTTCTGAATTATACGTGTTATTTAAAAAACTGATTAAAGAGGCAGTTTATAAGCAACTCTTGCTAAGTGCCTTGGGTAAACCTGCTATCTCACAGAATTGAGCAGGGCAGAAAAAGGCATCTTATGGAATGCCAGTGTTTCATCTAAGTTTAATTTGATACCAAGGGCTGCTTGACAGCACCCATCTGGTTAACACTGAGTACTTAGATGTCTATTACGGTAAATGGCTTAAAACTGGCAACTTTTAGACATTAGCTCACAATCCCATTAAGATTCCTGTTAAGCCCTGGGGATAATGCACAGCCTGGTGTGATCAAGAAAACTGTAGCAGTTACACTCATCCCAACATCCCAATTATTCCTAACTTAAATGTTGCCATCCACCAGATTTCTCAGCCTAGTGAAGCTGTACCCTCCATTTAAAATAATTGCTTTCTGAAAATTTGTATTTCTTTGGTAAAAAGATATATAGTAGGAGGAGATGATTTGGAATTTAAAAGTGCTCACCACAGGGTTCTTATTCAGTATTTTTATCAGTGACTGGGAGTTGCAGTTGAAACCAGGCTGGGAGAGACAACCGATGACAGTTAAAATCCAGAAAATAATCTGTACAAACGATGACAGTGGTAAACTGAAGCTGATAATGCTTTAAATAACAAAGCTGTATGTCACGCTGTGAATATACATGAAAAAAAACCAACTGAAAACTGACATGACTTGGTTTGGTAAAAACTTTCTGGAGGTTTGTATTTCAGCAGAAGTCAAATTTGTGATATTGCTTCGAATGGAAAGTTCATCTAACCACGTTTAGCAAATTTCATGCAAGTTAGTGTCCCGTTTCTGGAGATAATGGTCCCTTTGTGTACCTTGTCGGAGATTCTACATCTGGGGTCTTATGCTCGACTCCATACACTTTAAGAGGAATGTTGCCAAATTGGAATGTTCCCAATGTTGGGATGTGGAGATCGTGCTGACACCAGAGGTCTGGAAATTGTGTCCTCTTAGGAGCGGTTTGAAGAACTGGGGCTGTGATGTCCTAGGAAGTTAAGGGAGACAGGGCTGCTATTATAAAACATTTGCCTGGTTGCCAAGCAGAGGAAGGAATAGACTTGTATTTTTTGATCCCTGAGGACAGACCTCAAATGGCAACAGAGGCTGGGGTGGGGCGTGCATTCTTGTTCCTTCGTGGAAGGCAGGCCCTTCCAGTAAGCAAACGAGCCAAGCTGTTGACAGGAGGTGGCAAGATTTATGGAGATGCCTCAGAAAATATTCGGCCTTTCCTCCTAGATGTTGGCTCAGGTCCCCTTCAACAATAAGGTTCTATGGTTTTGTAAAATAGCTAGCACCCCTGGTTCTTTTCAAAAATTACTTTCTTCAGAGAGATAGAATGGTGGAAGAAAGGCACTCTTTGCTGTGACACAGATCATAGAAAGTACAATAACTGCTTGTTTCTGATGAGAGCTGAAAATGCTCTGGAAGTTTCTCTAAATGTGGCTTTTCTTGTTCTTTATTTTCTGCAGATCCTGCCAGGACTATAGATTCCTTATTCCTTTATTTATTTGGCGTTTCACTCGAGTGGGCTAAATAACAGTGATTATTATATGCAAAAAAGGTTGCTATAGTTATTTTTCCCCCTGATATGAAAGCTAAGCCTTGTTTTCCTCTTCTTGGCAGAAATTGTGCTTTTCTTTGGAGGAAATCATAAATCAGGATTGAAAGCAAAAGCTGTTTTGACCCAACTCTTCCCCTTTTCTCTATGGAGTAACAATCACTTGGCGAGGATGTAGCACGTCGGAGACAGATGATCAGAATTAAATTCTTTTATCTGTTAACAAGCTCATCTTTTCATTGACTCAAATCCTTTTAAGAAACATTATTTTGGGGGAAAAAGCCCCCATTTTGTGTTAATTTTTCTGATCCTTTGACAAATATGTTTATTATTCTTTTAAGCAAGTTGGGCACCATTTTACATAAAATTATAGCTTAAATCAGAGCCTTATGATTGAAAGAGACTTTGCATGAAAAAAGCAATTACTTATTTGTCAATGTTAAACTTAGATGCAGTGTTTAGAACTTAAACTGTGAAGTTTAAGTTGAATTGAGTAATGAATACAGAATATTTTGGAATTAGCAATTAGCCTACTGAATAAAGCTGCTTCCTGAATACATCTTTGCTTTTGAAGTCAAGTATTTTCTTGCATCACAACAGGCCAGTTTTGAGTACTCTTGTTGTGGTTGATATGCTAGTTTCAAAATCTGCTGGAGAAATCAAAGCTCCAGTGTAGTTTTCTGACTTCCCTCATGCCTAACTGTAAGATCTCTGCCATATAGATGGCTGATAATATTTTCCACAGCCACCTGGGAGTAACAAAGAGCATTAACATTCATTACTGCATGTTAATGAAACATATAAATATTGAAAATAAATATTGTGTGACTTGAATCTTTAGCAAGGTTTCTATTCTCTGCCAATGATAACATTTGTTATCATAGAGTGAAAAACCAGTTTCGGCCGTCATCAAACGGGAGCCATCATGGTAATACCCAGAAAATGTGACAAAAGGCTAACTATTGTGGGCTTGGTTTGCATTGTTAGTTATACAGAGTTTTTGCAGAGATTTGATATGAGGTTGGGTTTATAGGAATTAGGAATTCATGATGGAGCCTCATGTTTATTGCTTCTTGGTCCACATTGGGAAAGTTGTCAGTTATTGAGGGAACAGGAAATTTCCATCGTGCTTTGCTGCTGGCAGTCTGGATTTGTGTTGTTTCAGAAGTTTTCCTGGTATAAGCTACTTTTAAGCCAACACACCCCTAATATTCAAGCGTTGAGCAGGTGAGAGCAAGTTAGAAGACTGTCTCTCAGAATTACTAACAAGTCATCTCACCTGTCTGCTTTAAGCTTCAAACAGGTTAATCCTTGGAATTGCTGAGGACTAATAAATTAGTATACGTAGGCCTGCACTTTTAAGGGGAGTGATTATTTTGCATTTGCTCAAACATACATATTTGAAGGGAAGGAGAGAGGGGGATTAAGCTTCCTAAAATCTCAATAAAGACCCCACCCCTCAAAAAAAACTCTCACAATCTTGAAATAGGGCTTACCCATATGTCTAAGTGGCATGGATTTTGTTTAATTTCAAAATCTGGAATTGCATTGAGTCTTTTTACTTGAAAATCCTTCATGACTGGTTTCCATATGTGTTTTAGGAAAAAGAAGGGGGTATCTGCTTTAGAAGTCTCTTCATGGCTTGATTTATTTTGAAATTAATGAAGTACAAGATTTTCTCTCCTTCTGCGGACCTTTTTTGTATCAAGCTAAAGTTTTTAGGAGTAATATCATGGTAACTTTTTTTTTTTTTTTTTTTTTTTTTTGAGACGGAGTCTTGCTCCATTGCCCAGGCTGGAGTGCAGTGGCACGATCTCGGCTCTCTGGGAGCTCCGCCTCCTGGGTTCAAGCGATTCTCCTGTCTCAGCCTCCCAAGTAGCTGGGACTACAGGTCCCTGCCACCACGCCTGGCTAATTTTGTGTATTTTTAATAGAGACGGGGTTTCACCGTGTTAGCCAGGATGGTCTCGATCTCCTGAGCTTGTGATTCACTCGCCTCGGCCTCCCAGAGTGCTGGGATTACAGACGTGAGCCACGGCGCCTGGCCACATCATGGTAACAATATTTAACTTTTAATCTGAAAAATTAAAACTGTGGTGTTTCCCAGGAACCCCAAAAGTCTATAGAATGATATTTAATATAGATGCTGGCATGGGTATGTTTACAATATAAAAGAATTCTGTCTTTTGAACATCAGCTTTTATACTCATGGTATTTTTACCTTTAGGTCAGATCATGAAAAGTCTCCAACACTGTTGGCATAGTACATTTTGTCTATTTAAGTGCTAAATGCCTCCCTATAGGGGTTTTATATGAAAAATGAGTGATGCAGATGTATTGGGGACAAATCTGGAATTACTGGAATGTGAACTTCCTTCTTACATTTTCAAGCACTCAGGAAAATTCTCTGTCCCTTAGATCTAAATAAATTCTCTAGTTTTGTTTTCTGATAATCCTGGGAACAGATCACTCAGTTGTTTAAGGGATCATGTTTTATTCGAAGCTCTATTCCTTTATTTCCAAGAGTCAGTTCTTTTCTTCAACATAGCCTTATCGTACTCCACAAGACTTAGGGTATATGTAGAAAGTGTTCTTTCTACATATGTGGTTCTTAGGACTTTTGGAATGCAGTAGGTATATTTGGGTGGAAGTGGACTAGAAATATTTTGGAATACAATTATTAGGCATTTTATGGTTTACAAATGCTTTATTAGTATGCTCACATATTCTCTTTCTTATACCTTTTCCTTTTCCCTAAAGACCTTCTGGGTTTTGTTTTGTTTTTTTTTTTTGGTTTTTTTGGTTTTTTTTTTGAGACGGAGTCTCACTCTGTCGCCCAGGCTGGAGTGCAGTGGTGCAGTCTGGGCTCACTGCAAGCTCCACCTCCGGCTATCTGGGCTCGCTGCAAGCTCTGCCTCCCGGGTTCACGCCATTCTCCTGCCTCAGCCTCCTGAGTAGCTGGGACTAAGGCGCCTGCCACCATGCCTGGCTAATTTATTTTTTATTTTTTTAGTAGACACGGGGTTTCACCGTGTTAGCCAGGATGGTCTCAATCTCCTGACCTCGTGATCCGCCCGCCTCGGCCTCCCAAAGTGCTGGGATTACAGGCATGAGCCACCGCGCCTGGCCTCTGGGTTTTTTTTTTTTTTTTTAAGATTATTTGGTGCTTGAAACCTGTAGCTATGATTTTGAATGAACAGGGCTACTTCCAGTAATTAGATCATATAATGAAGATTTGAAAGTGCTTATTTTCATTTCATCTCCTGCCCTTCCCACAATGGCCGCAGTACAGAAAATCAAGACTATATGTAATTACATAGTATGTTATACACACACACGATATTCTATATAGATCAAGACATGTCTTACTTCTTTGTGGGCATTGGGGAAAATAGTTTAGGTATATATACTCTTCCTTCCCACTCCCACCTCTCCACCAACACACACACACACACACACACACACACACACACACACACACACACACACACGCTGCCTAGAGTTAATTATAAATTATGTATATGTTTGATCTTCAGCAAAGTGGAAGCATAAAGAATGATGTTTAAATGCACTGTAGAGCCCCAATTCGGAAGTTGTGTTATTGCAAAGCCTTATTAGCATGCAAAGCCTAATTAGGTTAAACTTACTTAACCTAAACTTGCCATTAACTTATTTTTCTGGATATAAATCATAGCCATAACAGTGATTTTTTTGTTTTTATTTATTTTTATAGTGGCAGGGTCTTGCTCTGTTACCCAGGCTGGAATGCAGTGGCGTGACCATGCTCACTTGAAGTTTTGGGCTCAGGTGATCATCCTGTCTCAGCCTCCCAACTATAATAGGTGGGACTACAGACACGTGCCACCACACCTGGCTAAGTTTTTAATTTTTTATTTTTGTAGAAATGAGGCCTCACTGTATTGCCCAGGCTGGTCTCAAACTCCTGTCCTCAAGCGATCCTCCTGCCTTAGCCTCCCAAAGTGCTGGGTTTATAGGCATTAGCTACAACACCAGGCCCATAATAGTGATTTTAAAAATTTTTTTATTATTCATTTATTTATTTATTTTTAGACAGAGTCTCGCTCTGTCACCCAGGCTGTGAGTGTAGTGGTGCAATCTCAGCTCACTGCAAGCTCTACCTTCCGGGTTCATGCCATTCTCCTGCCTCAGCCTCCTGAGTAGCTGGGACTACAGGCATCCGCCACCATGCCTGGCTAATTTTTTGTATTTTTAGTAGAGATGGGGTTTCACCATGTTGGTCAGGCTGGTCTCGAACTCCTGACCTTGTGATCTGTCCCCTCGGCCTCCGAAAGTGCTGGGATTACAGGAGTGAGCCACCATGCCTGACCCATAATAGTGATTTTTCAACATCAATGCGTATGTATGATATTCTCAACAGTGCTAAATACTGATATCGGCTGTATTCACATAATTCTTTATTTACAGAACAACTTTTTAACTAGAAGATTTTTTCCTGTTTTGTAAGGTTTGAGGAATGTAATGGTTCAAAGGGAAAAAAAGCCAACCCAATAACACAGCACCAAAACTCTCTGTGATTTTACAACTGGATCATAAGGATACCTGTGGTATTTGAAAACCTAATTATAGTTATACCTCTTGGCGTAATTATAAGCTCCTCTCCTTCCAGACAGAAAAATTAAATGGTAAAATGTTTATGTACATACATAGCACCAATGTGGAATAAACCCTGCTATTTCTCTACATGAAAAATAAATGTAATTGGGCTAAGTTGACATTTTCTAGAGAGGACACATAGGGTAGGAGATGCTAAAGCTGTTTCTTTCTCCCCTCAGAAACAAAACACTGTAATTGTCATTTGAATTAGAATGTACCATGCCAGGGACTGAGGCTTTCTTTAATGATAAAATACAATCTATATAATGTTCTTCTGTGGAGAGAATTTGTGTTGACAGGTAAGTATTACACATGGACAACTTAACTCAAATGTTTTTAAAATGTACACCGAGAAGTTTTGTCTTTGTGTAAAATATGACTGCTTTTTCGTCTTTGAAACGCCAGGGTTTTCCCCTTTGTTCTCAGATAGCAGTCAGTAATCCTGCGCTTTAAATTCAAATTATTGGCTGGCTTAGATCCTGACTGAAAAATTTGGGAGGAATAAAGGATCATGGGTTTGCCTGAGGAAAGATGAGTTCACAAAACCTCAGGAATGAATTAAATGCAAAATGAGTCTATTTGTTTTGGTGGTTTGGATTTGGGGTTCTTTGTAGCAAAACCTCATGGATTCTATCAGTTTGGATTTTGGAAATTAAGTTAGATGGGACTAGTATTGTCTTTGAGAGAGACTTGTTGAGAACAGACTGAAGAGGAAAAGCTCACGTGAACACATGATTTGCATCCAGTACATGTTGTAAATTATTGGCATATTTTGGCTGTTCCTCAAACCAGGCCTGGCTGCATCTGTGCTTAGAGGTAAAACTAATAAGAGGACCACATTTTGGGTTCTTCATGTGAGCTCAGTACTGTGTGAGTGAGTCACTTACATCAACATAGCCATATGAGTTGAGTATTATTATTACTTCTGTTTTAAGATGGGTAGATACAGGTTGAGAGGGCTTGGGTAATTTGAAAGGACACAAAGTCAGGATCTAAATCCAGCCCTCCTGGTCCAGAGGTTCATCTTTGTGATCCTGACCGTTTTACCCCACAGGAGCTGCTGTTAGCTTTATTTCTCTGTACTTGAAAACTAGCTTAATATCCTATGTACTAAACCTTTCTTTTAATAACATATAAAACTGGAAAACAAAAGTTCATAAATAATCACCTTACCTGGAGATGATTTTTGCTAGATTTTGTGTATTGTGGAGGAATATTTTTCCTCTAATCTCTTAAGATCCTGTGGGCCTGAGAATTAAAACAACAAAAGACAGAATAACAGCGGAAAAAAAGTTTGTGTGTAAGGAGCTCACCAACTGGTTAAAGCTAGAGACATGTATACCTAACATAGTAGGGTATAGGGAGGCAATAGTGAGCAGAGAGAAAAGGCCTCTGGGAAGAACCACTGAGCTTCTTTATGGAAGAGAAAGGGGTTTCTAGAGATAAGCAAGTTTGTTCTTGCAATTGTGAGTGATCTGTTGGTCTTTCTGTTTTCTTCATGGTCACAAAGGTCCCTGGAGAGGGGATTTGTGGTAGGTTTACTTTTGGCCTCCTTTCTCGGGGTAAAGGCCACCTGAAGAGGAAAATTATGGCAGCCTTTTTTTCTTGAAGTTTCTGCTTCTAGTCCAGTCAAGGAAGCTCCAAGAAAGCCGCTTTTTGTGTCTGTTGAATCTCAAATATTTTTAGCTTAAAACAATCTTAATAACAACTGTGGAGTTCTGAGTGGGTCTCTGTAGGTGTTTCGATCTTCTATTTTGTATCGTTGGATAAAACGTGTCATTTTCCTTGCCCTCAGAACCCTCTGATGCATTTCTTCTCCCTCAAAAGGAAATCAGTCTTTAAAATGGCACAGAAGTTACACATGGGCTCTCCTCTCCAACTTCTCCGACCTCTCCTCATCATCTCAACCTTGTTCAGTTTGCTCCAGCCACAGCCACCTGCTTTCATTTCTGTAGTTCTCAGAGCACTCCTCTGCTCCTGCACGTTTGCACGTGCTCTTCCCTCTGCTTGGGGTGCTTTTCCCCAGAGAGCTGCATAGCACACTCATTTTCTTCACAGCCTTCCCTGACTAGCTTACATAAAGCAACAACCCCAGGCTGGGCAACATAGTGATAGCCCATCTGTACAAAAAAAAAAAAAAAAAATTAAAAATTAGCTGGGTGTGTGGTGTGTGCCTGTAGTCTCAGCTACTTGGGAGACTGAATTGGGAGGTTCGCTTGAGCCCAGGAGTTAGAGGATGCAGTGAGCCGTGATTGCCACTGCACTCCAGCCTGGGCAACAGAATGGTACCCTGTCTCAGTCAATCAGTTAATCAGTCAGTAAAATGAACCAGCGACCCTCCTGTCTGAGCTCTCTTTTTCCCAACTCTGCATTGTTCTCTCCATGGTATCGCTGTCTCTTGTATTTTCACTTGTTTATTTATTTATTTGCTGTTCCTAGGCAGTGACTGTGTTTTGTTTATTGCTATATCCTCAGCAACTAGATGAGTGGCACATAGAAGATGCTCCAGAAATATTTGTTGAATAAAAGAAAGAAATGAAAATATGTGAAAATGTACACAGACATGGCTGTGCACACACAAACATACACAATATCATACATGGTATTGTGCAGCCTGCTTTGCATTGTATCAGGACTAGTATTACATTGTATCACTATTTTTGTAATTTTTAAAATTATTAAGACTTTTGACAGTGTAAATTGTCTTGGTAAAAATTATTGAGATTTAATTAGAGCTACATGATTTGTTAACCTGGGCTTGTCCTGTAAATGTAGTTGGCCATGATTTTATTTTTTCCTTTACCATTAATTTACAAAGCCGGTTAGTTGCTAATCCTGTTAGCAGCTTTAAACATCAATATTCCCTACTCCCATTACTACTAAGTCATTCTTTTTAAAAGTCATAATTGTGCCGTGCTTTTAAAAATATTAAAGAAAGTGAGCTTTTTAGACTGCTAAAACTGGGTTTAATTCTGATTCTCCCATTGCCAGCTCTTGTGTTCCTGGGCAAGTTATTTGACTTCTGAACCACAATGTTGATTATTAAGATGGTTATGATAATATTGAACAGAGTCATTTGCAGGTTTAATTGAAGTAATTCATATAAAAGTGGTGCCAGTTCATGTTTATACCCTGAAAAATAACTGCCAGGCAGATTGGAATACTTGAATCTGTATATTTTAACCTCACAATATAAATGGATATTGTGTACATAATTTTAAAGATGTTTCCCCACGCTGCCTGTCTTCTGGTTATTCAAACATGAATCTAGGCACTGCTGTGAAGGAACTTTGCAGATGGAATTAAGGTTACTAATCAGCTGACCTTAGGTTGGGGATAGTTTTTTGAATGATTTAGGTGGGCCATCTGTAAATAATTACATAAGCTTTTAAAACTAGACAACTCAGGCCAGGTGTGGTAGCTCACACCTGTTATCCCAGCACTTTGGGAGGCTGAGGTAGGCAAATCACGAGGTCAAGAGATCAAGACCATCCTGGCTAACACGGTGAAACCCAGTCTCTACTAGAAAAAAAAAAAAAAAAAAAATTAGCTGGGTGTGCTGGTACGCGCCTGTGGTCCCAGCTACTCAGGAGGCCGAGGCAGGAGAATCACTTGAACCTGGGAGGCAGAGTTTGCAGTGAGCTGAGATAGCGCCACTGCACTCCATTCTGGGCAATGGAGCGAGACTCCATCTTAGAAAAGAAAAAAAAAGGCAGACCAACTCAGAAACTCAGAGATGAGGCAGAAGAGGGAACCAGTGGAGAAACTGGGCACAAAGAGAAAAGACTTGTAGGGTAAGAGGAGACTCCACCTGCCATTACTGACTTTGAAGGGGCCATAAGCCAAGAAATACAAGTGATCCCTCGAAGTTGAGAACAACACCCACAGGCAGCAAGGAAATGATGATAAAGCCTCAAGTTCCCCCATCATGGATCCTGGTGGCACTACTCCCTCCTTAGTGTCTTTCCCCAGAGCTCCTAGGCTGTCAGTCAGGGTGTAACTTTATAGAGTTATTCCCTGCATTTAATACGTCATTGTGCATATGTTTTTTTTTTATTTGTTTTTTTTTTTTGGTGGTTGTTGTTTTTGTTTTTAACATAAAGGGACTTAAGGAATATGCAGACCCCAGAGACTCAGCACTGGGCAAGCCAGCCATAAACACTTCCTTTTTTTTTTTTTTTTCTTTTTTAAGACAGAGTCTCGCTTTGTCACCCAGGCTGGAGTGCAATGGCGTGATCTCGGCTCACTGCAAACTCCACCTCTCGGGTTCAAGTGATTCTCCTGCCTCAGCCTCCTGAGTAGCCTGGGACTATAGGCATGTGCCACCACGACTGTCTAATTTTTATATTTTTAGTAGAGACAGAGTTTCACCATATTGACCAGGCTGGTCTTGAACTCCTGGCCTTGTGATCCGCCCACCTTGGCCTCCCAAAGTGCTGGGATTACAGGTGTGAGCCACCATGCCTGGCCAATACTGCCCTTTTTACATGCATTCGATCTGTGAGACAGTGAGAAATTACTGAAGTTTGAACTTTTGTTCTTTCTTCTTCAAAACTTGAGATAATGTATACAGTCCTTTGCATATAAGAAGATAGAATGAGTGTACTTTTTATCTCCAAAATTGTATGTAAGGATATTTGAAAGGGAGTCAAGTGTGTAGTTTAGAAATAGTCTTCCTAAACATTCACATAGCTCCTTTCACAGAAATAAAATTCTCTGAGCCCTTTTCATTATGATTTACCAAGTCTGGTCTTGTTTTTACTGTTGTTGTTGTTGTTTAAAGAAAATTCTTTTCTAGTTGATTTCTGGAAGTTGAACGGCAGGGAGATGAAGGTACCTTAAAGGTAAATTTTTGTATGACTAACTTTTCTCTCTTTTGCTAATTATACGTGCTTTCACTTTTCTCCAACAGTCTCCAAATTCATCTTCCCTCTGGCCTTTGATGTGTGTCTGTCAACTAATATTTTTATACAGATAATATTTTCAAGTTCCTGCCAGAAGAATTCCGGGGAATACTTTCTCATCTTGCTTTCCAGGTCTCTCCCACCTCTCTGCCTCCCTCTTCCTAATCTGCTCTTTGTTCTTATGACGTCCCCTCTTATTGTCCCGGGCCACCAGCCCCTTTGACTCCCCTTCTAGGCCAGGTGCTGGCCAGTCACCTCACCGAGATCCCTGATAGCCCTCAGAACCGTTTGTCTTCCTGTCTTGTGCCATGACTGCCCTGTGATCACTGCTTCCAGGCTGTAGGGCACTGCTAAGCGAAATGATGAATCACTGCTGTCTCTTCAGCAGACTAATTAATAGAAGGCAGTCCTTTGATTCTTCATCTCCTGTTGACTTCCCAACCCATTTCCTTCAATAGCTCTTATTATGTTCTTTACACAGTTTTTAAGTCCCAGTCTGCAGTCTCCACTCAGTCTCTAAGGATGACGTTACCACTTTATTTTATTGAGAAGATCTGGGTCAGGGGACACAATTCAGATGTCAACAGGGGCCACTGAAATTATTGAAATGGAAGGGATGTCAGGCAGGGGCTGTTGTAGACTTGCAGGATGCTGGCCGTGCCCAAGGAGGGGCAGCACTGATTGGAGTCTGGGGCAAGCTGGGCTCAGTATTGCTCCATCTTCTGTTTTCTCTAGAAAAATCAAATGTCTGGTTTTCTAGTGAAATCTGTACATGTTGAAGTCACATTTTTGGAAATACTGTGTGGACTAGAACAAAACACATCTGGCAGCTAGTTGTCTTGATTCTAGGGCTTCTCTTTCTTTTTTCACCTCATCATATTTCTCTGTATCCATTTGCCAGCATTTCTTTGTCTCCAGGGTCACTTCTTTTCCTTCCTGTCTCACACGTCCAGTTGTTGTCTCTCCACCTTTTATCTGCATAAAAACATTCAGGATATCCCCCTTCCTAAGCACATAGCTAATGACTCCTCCTTCCGTGCTCTTGCCTGTGTCCTGGTGTCCCGTCTTTTCTTCATTCTTTCATACTGAGTTTATAAACAGTGAAGGGGTCTATGTTCATTGCTCTTACTTCTTCACTCCTTCTTTTAACCCCTACAATCATTTGTCTTCACGACTTCTCTGAAGCTCTCTCATTCCCTGGATCCTGTGATTGTACTAACCCGAATTTTCCTCTCTGAACACTACTTTGCCATCTGTTTTCACCAGCTCATCTTGCTACATCCTAACCATGTTATTTCTCCATCTTACTCACTTTTCCTTCTTGAATAGCCCCCATAACTACCCTTAATTATAAGTTGTTTTTTTTTTTTCTGGTTTTTCCTAGTATTTCGTCTGCCCATCTCCTGTGACAGCCATACCATATTATGTTAGATTACATTATAGGTCATTAATATGCCTCTCCTGTATCAAAATCAAAAATGTATCATGATTTTTTTTTTTTCCCAGAAAGAGACTTTACCTTATTATTACGTTTTTTTGGGTCCCCTACAGCATGTAGCCCAGTGGTAGGTATCGAATACATTTTTTAAATAACTTTCACATTATTAATAATTAAAACCTAAGACCATAGGATACCTCTGACACTGCCACCACCAAGCCCCGCAGATTAGAACTTAGGAAGGTTTTTTTGCTACCTGCTAGGTTTGGCCCATGATAGTCAAAGAAAAAACTTCGTCTCTCACTTGAATGCTTCTTCCACAGAAGATTAACTCTGTGACTGTATTCCAGGACAGCTGACTCCCCTGCTGTTTGCAAAATATGGAAGATATATTATCACATAGCAGAGATGGGTTTTCTTCAGAAGTACTGTTCTAGACAGAAATTGGTAAAAACTCAAGTGAATCAAAATCCTTTAGGATAAAACCCCATTTAGAATAGTGATGGGGGACAGGGGTGAAGAAAAGAGGTAGTTCCTCAAAGTTAAGCTTTAGTTTTGAGGAGGAGATTTTAACTTTTAATTATGGATAACAACTACTAAAAATGGATAATAATGAGGACTTTTTGGGGAGTGGGTGAGGGCTTATTGTTTGCCAAGCTTTCTATGTGAATTACATCACTTAATTCTTACACAATAAGTGGGAATTATGGAATCTCCATTTTATAGATAAGGACCCTGAAGCACAGAGAAGTTAAGTCAGCTTGTTTAAGGCCACACAATCAGCGAGTAGTGGAGCTGGGCTTCAGCCAAATCCCAGAGTCCATCCCAGTAACCACTCTGTACCAGAAAAGGGAGTTGAGGGGGGAAAGAAAGGATCAGTCTGGAACATCTGTTTCCTACCCCTGTTCCTAGGATCTAAATACTACTTTATAGCAAGTCTGTTCCTGCCCCAAAGACAATTTTGTGGCACCTTTGCACATTGTCCTTCAGTTTATCTTCCATATTACTCAGTGTTAGCAGAAGAGGAAAGCATACTGGTTTTGTTCCGTTCTAATCTATAGCAATAAAGGGCAGAATATCAATAAGGAAAAATTAACCTACCTGAATTTTAAAGGTGAACTGGAATGTGTTAAATTGTATCTGCAAAAACAATTCAGACCATGGGATACTCTACAGGCCCAATAACTCAGTTTCTTCAATGAATAACTTGGAAGGAAAAAGAAAAAAGATGAAGAATGAACCTGTAGATTGAAACATTATTTAAAGATCTATCAACCAATCACAGTGGTGGGTCCTGATTAGATACACTTTTATAAAATAATTGGGAATGTGATCACTGACTAGAAATGGGGTGATGCTGGCATAGAAATTCCTCTCCCTAACAACAGGAATTGTTGCTAATTTGGAGGATATGATAATAGTCTTACAATTACCTTTTAGACATATGTACTAAAATATTCATGGAAGAAATGATAGGATTTCTTGGATTTGCTGCAAGATAATATGGTAGTGTGGGTGGTGGGAGGATTGGTGGAGCCAGATTGGCATGGGTGGTGATTGTTGAAGCTGGTCGTGGGTACTTGGCACTTCATTGTATTAATCTACTTATCTTGGTACATCTTTCACATTTTCCATAATGAAAGTTTCAGGAAAAAAAAAATAAACTGGCAAATCCAACTTAAATAATCAATTGTTTTAAAACTTTAAATACTTAAGGTATTTTCAAGTCTGGAAAGGTTGTTTAGTCTCAATGAAGTTTAATCCTGGCTCAGCATTCAGATCAAGTAGGACACTGATGACTGAAACCCAAGGTAAGTTTCTATCCCATATCATTATGGAGACATTCTGGACTTGAAACAATTTAAGAGATGGGGTATTGCTGTGTTGCCCAGGCTGGCCTCAAACTCCTAGGCTCAAGCAATCCTCCTGCCTCAGCCTCCCAACTAGGTGGGATTGCAGGCTCTTACCACAGTGCCCAGCCAGACTTTTTAATTTTTAAGGGCAATGGGAAAAGTATAAAATTTGCCTTTAATCTAACTCCTATTCGTCTTAAGAGAGGACATGACATGGACCCATAGTGGCTTCAAAAAGCTGCAGTCCTTGATGGTGTCGTGAAGAAGGGTCATGGAATCTCACAGGAAAGAGAAATTGTCATTAATGCTGGTCAGGCAGTTAGGCAAATGTAGCCACAGTAGTCTTAGAAGTTATTTTTTTCATGTTTTCTGGGTCATTAGGGAGATTTTGTTCTTAATCTCAAAAAGTACTGCTGTATTCTTGTTTGTATTGGTTGACTATTTAAAATCAGTTTGCAAGGGAGAATGTTCTTTTTCTAGAATGTCTTGATAAATTAAGCTTAGGATAGTGTACTTAATTACTGATTTCTGTAGAAGTTAAGAATGCCAGTGTTACATCTTTCTTCACCAAGCCCATCTCATTCAGCTTCCAACTGTGTAAGGATGAGGGGTGGAAGTGGAGGGGCCTTATTTTGCTTTGGAAGTGGATAATGATGCCAGGATGTTCTCACATCTCTGAGGGCTTGTGGGTGTGGTGGGTCACTTAACAGAGCCGGCTTCCCTAGCCAGCCTTCTCCTTCCATCCTCTCCTGGACTTCTCCTGTCTTTTAGACCCTTCCTTCCTAAAATTATTTAATGGCTTTGCTTCCGTGACCTGTGTTCTCTCCCAGTGCACTTATCAAAAACCCATCTTGTTGCTGGCCACTTTTAAATGGATGAAGTTCAGCCATGAATGAACCCAGGGCTCTTTACTAAACCTTCCGGACCTATTTTTCCAACTACATTGTATATGTATTCACCAAGAGGTTCCATAGGCTTTTGGAACTCAAATGTGATAAAAATTTAATTA
This sequence comes from Rhinopithecus roxellana, assembly GCF_007565055.1. Classification (NCBI taxonomy): domain Eukaryota; kingdom Metazoa; phylum Chordata; class Mammalia; order Primates; family Cercopithecidae; genus Rhinopithecus; species Rhinopithecus roxellana. The sequence goes on from NC_044558.1 coordinate 135,029,283, forward strand.
TGCACCCCTCGCCACTTTATGTCTTCTGAATTCTCTGTTCCCACAGAGAAAAAAGTCAGAAACCAGAGTCGTAGAGTCATTAGTGATGTCTGCTCCTTCAAGCCCCAACTGAATCCCCTAAATGCTTTTCTCAGTTTTCCTCTTCCCTGCATTCTCACTGCTAGTTCATGGCCCTGAAACCATAATTGCATCCCCTGCCTCCAAATTCATCCTCTGATGTGGTCTCCAGAACAATCTTTTGAAATTCTAATTTGATGTTGATTTTTCTCCCGCTTTAAAGCCTTCTGCACTGGGCTGTGAACCTTTTTCATCAGAGTACTGTTGTCATCAACTTGTGAGCATCTCCTTCAGTATGTGTATTTATTATAAATAATACACATATTATTGCATGGATATATTCAATATTGTAAACACACCTACAAAGTAGAGGTCTCATATTATCTTTCATACAACAGAAATAGTTAGGATGGCTGACTATGCCTTCTGGTCTGACTGCTGAAGGCACTCTTTGATTCACCCCTCTGCTTTCCTGCCTACTGGCCTTCTGTCAAGAAGTCTCCCCTCCTCATTCCCACATGTTCCTACTCACCTCAATCATTCCTGTGCATGTATCTACATTTTTGTTTTGTTTTTGAGACAGAGTCTTGCTCCATTGCCCAGGCTAGAGTACAATGGCGCAATCTCGGCTAACTGCAGCCTCTGCCTCCCAGGTTCAAGCAATTCTCCTGCCTCAGCCTCCCGAGTAACTGGGATTATAGGTGCCAGCTACCACGTCCCGCTATTTTTTTGTATTTTTTAGTAGAGACAGGGTTTCACCATGTTGGCCAGGCTGGTCTCAAACTCCTGACCTCATGATCCACCCGCCTCGGCCTCCCAAAGTGCTGGGATTACAGGTGTGAGCCACTGTATCCTGCCGTATCTACATTTTATACAGTTTCCAAGTATAGGTATTTTAGATCCTGTTCTCCATGGTCTTTAGCATTATAGCCTTGATAATTTCTTAATTTTATTGCTTTGACTTCCCCAAATTAATTAAACCATTTACCATCTCTCTAATATTGGATGTTCAGATATTTCCAATTACTCATTGTTATTTAGAGTTCTGTAATGAACACCTTTGTGTATATAATTTTTTCCTGCTTTTTGCAGATTATGTCCTTAAGACAAATCCATTTGGATGTAATTAGTGACTCTTACTACATATCATGCATTAATGCTTTCCTAAAGGTTTTGTATTAAATACAGTGCCACTAACAATGAATGATCAGCAATTTTTCTACAACATCGCCACCAGTGAGTGTTAGGATTTTGTGTGTGTTTTGGTATATGTAAAATGGTAACTCATGGCTGTTTAATATGCATTTTTGGTTACCATTGCAGATGAAATTTTCCCCATATACTTATTTTTTTTTTCTAATAAGACTAGGATTTCAATTTTTTTCTTAAATTATATACACTTAAATGAAGTTGTATTTTACATACTATATAGTAATTATTCCTTTATCAAATATGCAGTTCTGTTAGCTTCTCTAATAATAAAATAGCTGCATACTATTCTGCCTATTTGTTGGATGAGAAAACTTGAGGCTTAGATAGGCTAAGTAACTTGACAAATCATATAGCTAAAAGTTGTGGCCGTGGGGTATTAAAAGTCAGGCTGATTTATTTCAAATTCTACCCTCTAAGTCATCTTGCTTGCTTCCTTTGACAAAAACAATACCTATTGTTTATAATAAAATTATGAAATACAGATAAGCAAAATGAAAAATTAAATCACATTAATCTGAAATCCTGCCACACAGTAACAACCACTGTCAACATGGTGTCATATGATAGCATACCTCCGAGGTAGACACAAGACCCACTGACTAGGGGTGGGAGAGGTTTTGAAAAAATGTGCGTGTACCTCTCCTTTCATCTCCCCTCCCACATCTCTCTCTAATTAAAGATGTTACTGGTAGTAGACTGCTCTGGGATCCGTGACGAAGGGGAAGAAGAAAGTGTTGAAAGCCATAGATAGTTATCTTTCCTGACTTTTATGTGTGTGTATATTTATGAAAAAGCAGATCCTTTAGTATATCATGAGTGTCCTTCTATGTCATGAATTACTGGTAACCACTCCTGTAACTGGTTCTGCTTAGTATTCTGATGGATGTACCACAGTATACAGACATTTAGACTGTTTCCATTTTTTTAATTGTAAATATTGTAACATTCTTGTGAAAAGAGTATATATTTATCTTTGCTCATTTTTCCATGTTTTTCTTGTAAGTCTAATAAATGTAGAATGATAGGCCAAAGGCCATTATATTTTTAGGGCTTTTGATGAGCATTGTCAATTGCCAGTTTACCAACCAAAAAAGCAGCTATCAATCTGGTCTGTGGTAAAATGAGAAGGAAAATGGGGGAGGAGATGAAACCACCAATCCATTTTTTTTTTTTCCTTAAACACACATGATGCAGAGATCATGGTTGTAATCTGACAATGAAAATGTGCCTATTCCATGTGGGACATTTTATGGGAAAGAGTCTCTGCTGTTCTTGTGGGGTCAGTAATGATAGAGTTCCCAATGGGCCAACCCACTTTTCAGACCTATGATGACCTCACTGGGGTATGTTAGTTCCTGCAGTTCTACTGACATGATAAAGTGTTATATTCCAGTGGGCTGAAGTCATTGCTTTTATTCAATCACTATACAAATTTCACATTAGTTCAGAATGGCCTTTCACAATGCTTGTGGGATCTCAGTGGTTTGACTTCATATTTTTTGAGTGATATTTGCAGTAACATATTTGTTAGTGATTGAGTGGCAGTACTTGATTTTACAGAATTTCTTGGATATGGATGCCTGAATTTTGAGAGTGGTGCAGTCATTTCTTGCACATTTTCAAAAAGGATAGAACATATTTCAGGACATTTATAGAATGCTTTTTTTCTCTGAGGACATGATGACTGACTATAATCTGCAATCTCTGATTTCTACCCTGATGCTTCAAGAAGTGTACAAATAATGGGAACATCTACTCTAAAGTTCTTGGCCCCAACTGAATTGAAATCCACTGTTTAAATATATTGTTATGTAATTTTACACTATAATTCATATTTTTATATAGTTCTAATATATTGTTATGTAAATTTTGCACTTCAGTCCATATTATTCTCATATAAAGTAAAGTTTTAAAATATTTGCGGCAAAGAAAAATTGGTATATAGTTGATATACCAGGAAGCTGACCCATGTTCTTTGCTTCACTAGGCTGCCAGTACAGTCTCATATAGCATGTTACTGTACATATGTTTACTTTTATATAAAACTTTATGGCAGACTTTAATCATTTCAGTCAATTCAGTCAAAATTTTCAAAGAATGACAACTTTTGAATTCTACAACTGCTCAGAATCTTTGAATTATGATCTTACTGTGGAAAATAAAAATAATTTGGCAGTATTGGCAAAGAAAGCAAGCCATTACTAAACACTTCAAATATGATTGCAAAGCAACATGTTAATTTAAAAACATGTGGGCCTTGTTTGATGTAATATGTCAGTAGATATTACAAATACTAAAATTTTGGAACCTCGAGGGAAATTGACTACACTGACTTTTGTTTTGGCATGGAAAATGGGTTCACTGAGGACTTTGGGACATGGGATTATCAGATTATTCATTGAGCTAATATTTACAGCACAGTGCTTAGTACTGTGGGAACACAGAAAAAACTGCACACTGAACCTTTTAAAGCATGAGGGATGAATCCCAAGCCCTCATCCATCCTCAGATTTGCAGATATACCATAACATGTAATTTCTTCATCTCTTTAATGTCTATTTATTTTATTGGCTAAAGGCTATCACTTCCTTGTACCACTTGATCTTCACTTTGATTGCTAGGACTGACTGCTGGCTTTTTTCTAACAATCCCACAAAGAAATAAGTTTGAAGTTTGCTCATGAGAGTTACTAGATAGTAAGAAAACAAAGCTTTCTTGGAATGCAGATGTTTATTGGTTGGCTGGGCTCCATGTAACTAACACAGCCCAAGCTTGTGATTGGAATTTGCTTCTCGGCTAAGTTAGCTCTACTTCATCTACAATTTGAAAATGCCAAGCTCTATTTGAAAGAATCGGTTATTTGAGGAACAATGTCTTATTGAGAAAGCAAAACAGACTTTTGGAATATTTAAACAGTGAACATTAATATGTGATTAAATACCCGAATGAATGGGTGGTGGAAATAGTACCGGGTGTTGGCAGTGAGAGGAAAGGAAGACTACTTAGGGACGTAATATGTATTGAGCCACAAATATGGTTTGGAGCGTGTTGCTAGTAGAGGTTTTCATGTTGGTAGTAGAGGAGAAAATAGGGTCTTTAACAAAGGGTACAGAATGAGTATGGCCTCAGAAACAGGAGTAGATACGATATACTGAAGAAAAAGCCAGCCATCCTGGAGGCGTGAAGACCAAAAATAGAAGGAGATGAGGTTGGAAAAGTCGGAAAGGCAAGATGTGGAAGGTATTTAATGTCAAACTCAAGGATCTAGACTTTACTCTGCAGACATTGAAAACCAACTGGAGACTAGTGTAATTAAAAAGAAAGTTAAAGGCTGGGTGCAGTGGCCCATGCCTGTAATCCCAGCATTTTGGGAGGCTGAGGTGGAAGGACTACTTGAAACCAGGAGTTAGAAACCAGCCTGGGTTACAAAGTGAGACCTCATCAGTACAAAAAAATAAAATAATAAACTAGTCAAACTGGCACACCTATATTCCTAGCTACTCAGGAGACTGAAGCAAGAGGATTGCTGGAGCCCAGACTTTCGAGGCTGTAGTGAGTTGTGATTGTACCACTGCACTCCAACCTGGACGACAAGGGGAGACCCTGTCTCCTAAAAAACAAAAACAAAAACAAAAAACCCAAAACAACAGTGAAATGGTTAAGACCGTCTGTGCACATGAATTGGTGATGAGTAATTTAGTGCTATATTTTCTCTCTATTTATTTGGAATCTTATAAACCTGTATTTCAGTACAGAAGGGCACTGAGTCACACTTAGGTGACATATTTCCTCCCAAAATCCCAGCGAACTTCAGGAAGTGGTGGGGGTGATTCAGCAAGGGGATATCTTCCTGACCATGTGATAGTTGTGACTGCATAGAGCTCTTTTTGCCAGGCTATGAGAACAATCTTTCCGTAATTTCTGTTGACGCTTACTCAACGTTTTCTCAGATGGAAACTTGGGGGTCAGACTAGATGGGAGCAAACTTGGAAGATTTAGAGTCTCTCTGCTAAGTCTTCCTCCTGAAGCTTTTCTGAAGGGCCTGAACCTCCTGGAGAGGCCTTACTTACCAAAGAAAAGATAGATATTGGTCAGTTAGCTTGATTCTTTGATTACTTATGATAAAAAAAAAATATGATAGGCTTTTATATTCCCAGTACCCCAAGATTGGCTCTAATCTTAGTTGGGTCTTAAAAGTCCATGGAAGTCCATGTATAGTCTTATTTGAGGTATCTTAACCTAAATTGTGCAGAGGTATGTTTTACTGGATTGACCTAACCTAACTAACAGATCTTTTGAGATTTTATTTTGTATAATTTATAAAATGGAAAGTATTATCAATGTAGCATAAAGATTAAGAAATGAGCTCTGGAGCTGGTCTGCCTGGGTTCTGGTCCTGATTTCTCCACTACTTAACCTTGGGCAAGTTATTTAACTCCTCTGCCTCGATTATCTCATTTAGAAGATGGAAATAATTTACTTCTTTCCTAGGATTTTTGTCAGAATGAAACAAACAAATTTGTTGTTTATTTACTAAGAGTAAAGCTCTTAAAATATTGCCTGGTATATACGTTCCCAATAAATATTGCAATTAGTGTATCATAAATGAAAAAAATTAAAGCAGGTAAAGGTTAAGTGATTAAGTGACTTAGGTAGTTATCTGGCAACATGACTACACCAGGATTAGCATTTCTTATTTTAAGACAGTCTACTGAAGTAGCTGGTTTTTTTAGACCAGAGGTCAGCAAATCTTTTCTTAAAAGGGAAGATATAAACATTTTATACTTGTGGATCTTACGGTCTCTGTTGCTACTGCTCAACTCTGTCATTGTGTCTTGGAAAAATCAACCACAGGCAAAATGTAAATGTATGGGTGTGGCTGTGTTCCAATAAAATTTCATTTACAAAAACAGGTGGCAGACCCACATTTGGCCTTCTTACAGACCCTTGCTTTATTCACTTAAGTCATATCTGAAAGGAGACTACAGATTCCATTTCATTTTGAAGGCTGAAATATGGCATTATGTATTATAATAAACAAACTTTGCTTTTTAATGATTGTTTAACATATTAGTCTCATGATAGTCATACTTTAGGATAGCAAAGGGATTTAGAAAATAAACAATAGTAACAAATGTGTTTTTTATCTCAAAGAGATCCATAGAAATCACTTATTTAATGGTTGGAGAATTATCTTAGAATTTGAGACCTGTGGTTGTGGGCAGGATGTTAAGAGTTTGTTTGATTAAATGGACCCAAATATGGACTGGTTTCTTTTTTTTCTTCTCTATGTATGGGATAGGTTTGTGAGTCAAATAAAAAGCTATTTGTAAGTATGCTTGTTGTTTCACTAAGGGTTTTTCTTCTAGGAATGTTGTTTGCATGGGTTTGGATTTTTTTATGCCTTACTTTTCAGTTTGATAATGTGTTCTTGTTTTCAAATTAAACTTGTCATTGAGCCTTTTTGCAAGTGGCTATGTTGGTTAGTTAGTATTTATAGCTTAAGTCTGTTTCTGAGGAAATGACTAAAGTCTCTTTGCATTCAATCAAAACTGTAGAACAAAGAACATCTTTGACTTACTTAAACCAGTCCTATGATGAAAACTCGAAAAATATAAAGGTTCATGTTTATAAATGTTTTTGTGTATTCAGTCCTGGTTAGGCCAAATAATCAGAGCTCTATGCTGAGGAAGGGATTGAATATATTCAATGCCTGTTAGTTAATGTGAATTTCTCTGGAGCACATTCAGGCAATGCTTATTTTCTCATAATCCTCCCATCTTCGCCTGCCCCCCTCCCCACACCGCCACCACCGCTTTTTTCATTTTACATATTGTTTTGAATTGGATTTTATAGAACATAGGGTTTTTTTTCTTCTTCTTCTTCTTCTTCTTTTTAAACTCTTCTACTAATTTTCTCCTTTCTCATTCCTAGCCAAGAGCCCTAATCCAGGTGAAGCATGTAAACCTTCCACATGGAATTCCCAGCAAAGAGGCTGGTGTGGATCAGGGCAGGGCCTGGGAAGTGACTAACTTGCAGAAACCCGCTGTGTCTTGTTCTCTTCTGGAGACCCCTGCTTCACCATGTTGTGAACATCTGCAGCCCCCCACTGCACCCTAATCTTGCCGTCTTACTGTTGATCAGTCCTCATGGAAGTGTAGGTGCCCTTGCTTCTGCTCATGATGTTCCAGGGCAGGAGATGAGGGGGCTGAGTAGGAAAGAAGAGAAGGCCCAGGTCCTGTCTGCTCAGACCCGAGCTGACCTCTGCCCTGGGACTCAGGCTGGGACTTGCATTTTACCATAAAGGCCCTATGACAGGTGGTGGTTGGATTTTGGTGTTAGATCAACTGTGTTGTGGACTGACTGGGATTTTCTGCACTAGCTTTTAATCTAATTGTTACTTGGTTCCATTGATTGTTTCAGCTCTTTCATAAGCAGCTGGAGGAACCACTTCCCCAACTAAATCTTGGGTCTAAGTATGAAACATGAAAGTGAAATCGCACCGCACAAGGCTGCACATCCACTCACTTCTGCCTGTGCTCTCAGAAGCACCTGAGGGTGGGATTCCTAGGAGCTCACTTTGAAAACTGCTCATTAACATGACTGTTTACTTTCAGAGCACAGCCTAGTCTTAAACTTGAGCTTGCCTATGTATAGATCATAAATTACTTAAAATTTGCTGGGATTAGTGTGTATATATGGGCCATATATGAAGCCAGCTGTAGGAGAAAGCAGAACGTCAGATACTTACCTGATGTGATTTGATGGGTTGTTGAGAAATTCCACGATGAAAATCCACACCCCCCATTCATTCCTGAAATTCCGTAGTCAGTAATGCATTTTATTTCACTGTTAAGCACCTGCCTTTTGTGAAGCTTTTTTTCCTTTTTTAATAAAAATGTCCTCATGAAAGATATCCATTAAGTTGTTGCAACCTTGGAGCTGATCCTTTTGCTTCCCTGCTTGATTAAACATCTGGGGTTAATGAATCCTCAAAAGGACAGATAGAAGGAAGGAAACAGCCACATCCGTACGTCATAATTTTGTCTAGGACTGGCCCTGACTCTGTATGCATTTGTAAAACACGTGTGGCAATATCTCTTGTATTTAACTGGGAGACATTTTGCTTTCTCCTTTGGATGCAGATAGTTCTGAGGTATTTGAAGAGATGGCATCTCAAAAGGAACTTCCACTGTTCTTAAATATTCTTTTCGTACCAAAATATATTTTATTACTGTATCATGGTGAGGATATATGTGCCCATATATACTAATGGGAATTTTCCCCTAAGTATGAGTTATTCAAGAGATAAGAGAATCAGAAACGCAAGTCTGAAAAATAATGTATGTATTTCTACATATTTTATACAACTTGTTCCTGTTGGACAACAAAATAATAAATTGTGGGCATTTCCTATTTTTTTACCTTAACGACAAAATATTGCAAAACCATGGTTCATTCATTTACTCAACAAACATTCATAGAGTACCTACCATGTGCTACTACTACTTTGTGCTATAAAAATTAATGATGGTGGCTTCAGCGGAAAAATTAGTCATCAGGGAATATTTGAGGTTGTCCAGTAACTGAGGAAGGCAGGGAGAGAAGGGTGGAGTGCTGGACGGGGACGAAGGAAGAAGGAGGATAGGAGAGAAAGGATGGATGGAAGGAAGTCCTTAACACATGTATTGTTGTTTTTAATTTTACTCATGTTATCTAGTTTAATGTTCTTTATATAATCAGCCATTTGTCACTTTTTTTTTTCTGATGTGCTATAATTTTCACTTGTCGTTTTTGTATTTGTTTCTTTTCAGTATAAAAGAACGTGTGGATCAGTTTGCTAAGTACATCCAAGATTTGAGGAACTGAAATAAATCAGCATTAAACCTGCTTTTTAAAAACGTAAGTGAACTCACTTCTGGCCTTGGTTCATTTCAGACCTCTCTAAAGCCTGCAATTACCTCTCAGTGTGTGTGAATTTTTTTCCAGGAGTAAAGTTACTTGACTCTAGTGAGTCTACTAATTAAGTCTAGGAGTGTTTGTATCCACTCCCCCTTTTAAAACCTGTAATTTCTAAGAGTAGCACGAATAACATAGGTGGCTGTAGGATTTAGACGTGGTGTGGCAGGCAATGAGCAAATCTTCATTTGGCACTGAGAAGGAAAACAGACCTGGTAGCACATAAAATAAAAAGCACAGCCCTCTTCTCGAGTCCTTCATCACTCTCCACCTCACAGACCATTTCACTACCTTATCTACACCGGTGAGAATTGCTAGTTGACACATTAATGACCCAGTAGGCATAGAATATGAGGTGTTGGTTTCTCACAAACGTATTTACCCACTTCCTCCCTATTTCTCTTGCTCATTAATAATAACTACTATTTATTGAGCTTCTACCAAGTGACAAGCATTTGATTAATTTGATTCCATATTCATTCCACAAATAGTGTTTCTGAATGCTTGCCATGTGCCAGGCATGGCCCTGACACTACTTATTACTTTATCCTCATGGCACCCTTGCAGGGTAGGAGTTAACACTTCAGTAATCTGGATGAGGATATGAGAGAGGTAAGGAGCGTGCTGACAGTCACCTAGCCAGTGAATGTGAACTGTCTGACTTTCTCTGATTTGCCATATCCTAAAGCATGTTTAGATGGTTTTCCTGGCATGGATGTCAGTAAGAGATTGGAACCTCCTGGATTGTATTCATAATAGGAATGTGATTCTCTTCCTTTTAAACCTTGGCTGCAGTCACAGAAAGGAAGGAAGTTAGAGAAACATCCTGTCACACAGCTTTGGTACCTGTGTGGGGAGCTAAGAGATCTGATGTCCAGTTCCAGTCCTTTCATGAATTTCCTCTGTGTCCATGAGCTATCTAATGTCCATGGGAAACCGTTGATCTTATGCCATCCAAAGGGCACGGACCAGATGCGCTCAAGGGTCTGTCTCAGTCAGCTCTTTGCTGAAGGACCTTATGCATGAAGGAAAGTGCACACGTCGCTAAGTGGATAGCTTGAGGGAATAAATGTCACAAAGTGGACACACTTCTTCAGTCAGCACCTTGATTAGTAGAAAATTACCAGCACCCCAGAGCCCTCCCCACCTCATGCTCCAGGAGCAACCAATATCCTGCCTTGTGATGCCTTTGTTTAGTCTGTCTTTATGAATATAATCATATAGTGAATAACCTTTTGTTTTGCTACCTTGTTTTGAATCTACCTTGTTTTGCTTATTATGTTTGTGAAATCTACAATATTATACACAATATTTTTTGCATTCTCTTTGCTCTAATGCTATTCAATTGTATATCTATTTTACGGTTGCTGGACATTTAGATAGTCTCTTGTTTGGGCGTATTACTAATAGTGCTCCTATGAATGTGTTGTGCATATCTTTTGGTGATGATTCTATTTTGTTTGTTCAGGGACTAAAGTAATTTTAACTCGTGGCACTTCAGAATGATGTTGAACTTTAGGTAGCCAAGTGATTTGTCTGCTTCAATGTGATGTTCCAAACTGCTTACTCAACAGGAAGATGTTTTTGTAGATTACTCTTGTGGGGTGTGGGCAGATGGAAGTCCTCTCTGATATGTGAATGGTGTGGTAGGGCTTATTGCCCTGGCAGAGAAGGGTTTCGATTGCATAGCACAGAATGGGACTATGTAGGGGAAGAAGAAATAGATCCAGAAGAGAGACGTGTCTGGATTCCCATAGAAACTGTCAGGATATCTTACCAATCAGATCAAGAACCTGGAAAAGTAAGAGCCCCAGGGAAGACTCAGCTTATGAGACCCGATGTGTCTAGGGAGACAAATAGAGAAAGAAAAATGGAGGCAGGCCTGAGCTCAGAAGGAGCTCTCAAAGAATTTTCTGAACAAATTCATTAAGCCTAACTTGTTTTAAGGAAGTTTTGAAAAACCAGTCCCTAAAAGTATGAATCTTGAGTCAAGAATGAGCTTAAAAGTATAGAACTAGGAAAAAATGTACTTTCCCAAGCAAATACGGGATGTGAGCATGTGGTGAGCAGATCACAATTCCACCACTTTCTTGTCTCATGACCTTTCTGGGTCAGCGTCCACATCTGTAAAATGGGGATGGTAAAATGTCCACTCCTAAGATGCCCCCAAATTTTGCTGTAACAATTGACTACAATAGTGTTAGTAGTATGCTTCAGGGCCCATAGACCTAGCACTAAAAATGATAGTCATCATATTTCTCATTTTTGTTACTAAGATTACCCATTTGTATCTGATACTTTATGAGAGTTTTCAGATCACTTTTTAAAAATATGAGACTTCAGTTTTTAATTTCAGTGTAGTGAATACTAACAAAAAAGATTTTTCTACTTGCCTCACCTTAGACTGAAACTCAGAGGAAGGATGAAAGGAAATATTTGTCTGTGTGTCCTTGGCACGTCCCTCCCCAGGGTGAGTCGGTGAAGACACTCTTGGTTTTCGGAACTGGTTTACTTGTTCAAAAAGAGACCAGTGGAGCTGAGATTTATAGGAAAGTAGGGTCATTTTGCACAAAGGAAATTTGTAATTGTATATACTTTTTTTTTTTTTTTTTAAAGAGACAGGGTCTCAGTTTATCGTCCAGGCTGGAGTGCAGTGGTGCGATCCTTGCTCACTGCAGCCTTGAGCTCCTGGGCTCAAGTGATCCTCCCACCTCAGTCTCCGGAGTAGCTGGGACTACAGGCATGTGCCACCATGCCCGGCTAGTTTTTAAATTTTTTGTGGAGACAGAGTCTTGTTTTATTGCCAAGGCTGGTCTTGAACTCCTGTCTCCAAGTGATCTTCCCACCTTGGTGTCCCACAGTGCTGAGATTACAAATGTGAGCCACTGCGCCTGGCTGTACTTTCAGTCTTAGGTGTTCTGGGAACTGGCAAATATATGAAATTTCATTTGCCTAAGAGTGCAAGCAACACCCTAGTCTCTCCTCTGTGCCAGTGGTCCTTGAGTTCATGCATGATAGTGGTGAATGCTGTCTTGTTATACCATTTTTGAGGCTGAATGGACCCAGGTACAAGAATGAGGTGGGAGCCCCTTGTCCAGCTTCATCTCTGTCTTCTCTGCATTAGGCCAAGGAAGGTTGTGGGGCAGTAGGGTTAGCTGTTCACTCATGCCTGCCTGTATCATCACTCCACCCTGTAGTGCAGTGGTTTGTAAGTAGACAATTTGTAGCCACTGAGATAATGTCATCCCCAAAGAAAAGCACCTACTATGGATTTATCCTTTGCACCATTTTCTCTGTACCCTTTTTGCAGTCTTTATCACTTTCATTGTTATGTGGGGAGTGGGGTTTTCTATCTCCTGACTGTCTTTTGTGAACTAAATCTTATTTTATGCAATTTGTACTAAAAATTATAAAAATGCTGTTTGGGGATGGCAGTCTTATTTGGAATTGTGTCACATTGTTTGTTTTGTGCTTAATTGGTTCATGATAACTTGGACAATATGTAAATGATCTTGTTTTCATCATGGAACTCACAAAATGTTTTCCTTTCCATTTTTTTTCTTTAGTGCTCTCTCCTTTTCCTACCAAAAATCTAGGCTCACTTTTACCATCAGATGGAGATTTAGTTGGGCTTTTAGAACTCTCCCTTCAAGCAGATGCTTTGTGTGTGTGTGTGTGTGTGTGTGTGTGTCTGTAGTTTGTGGGCTGTTAGAAGCTATTTGCTCATCTTGTCAAAGCCATAACAGTCTTTTCATTCTCAGTTGCTTTGCTTTCTCCTCACCTCTTAGGAAATTGGCAGCCAATGACTTTGATTTTTTTTTCCTCTATGAGACAGATATGCTAGCATGTAACTGTAGACAGAGGAAGAGTTTGCACATTTAGCAAACGATCAAATAAGTGGCGTGTGGATGTGTGTGTACATACATGCTGGCTCTGTAACTGAACAAGTGGTGTTTTTTCTCTCAAGTCTCCATGCATTTATACATTTAATTAGGAGGCTCAAGTATCTGTGATGCCTTTTAGATATATAGCCTCAACAGTTTTTTAAGAAGGGGGAAGAGGGTCCAAGACAATTTTTACTCTTATTTAATGGATGTGTGGTTTAATGTATGATATGTTGGGGAAACCTGGGTTCTGATTCCATCGTTTCAGTGAGCTATGGTTTCCCATTGTTTCAGGAGTAGAGAAGTTGGGGAAGGGATCTCAATAGTTCTTAAATCTATTATTTAGCAGTAGCTCAATGCTCTGTGCATCATAATCAAAGAAACGAGATTGAGTCCCCTGGGTGTGGTCTGCATTCCTTCTGTACTGTAGCTATTCTAGTCTTCTGGTCAAATCACAGCCCAGAGCTGCTTCAGCCGACAGGAGACTTAAATTAGGGATGTGCAATTTACAGCCACTGTAGCAGGATCCATTTAGTCCGTAGACAGAAGATAACGTGTGCTCTCTCTGTAGAAATTATAGCAGCTTTCAGATGGAAATAGCCCTGAGAGTTTCTTGTGACTATTACCTTGAGCTGAGGTGTAATCCCTTACCAGTGGTGGAATCCTAAGTACAATACAACAGTTAATTGTCTTCTGTGTTTTCATCTGTGGTTCAGAACACAAATTGTTATTGTTCCATCAGCTTTTCTTGCTTATTGTTTGTTTTTTACCTAATTCCTTTATTGTTGTAGTAGTAGTTATGTGACATAGTTAGGCTTGACATAGTTTGGCTATTTGATACTGTGATATTAAGATATTTTTGAGGAAAAGGTCATCAGCTGTCTTTCTGGGCTATTCTGGGCATTTTGTACTCTATTTTGGATCTAACTTTTCTTGCTCTTGATTCTGATTAGCTGTTCTTCCTCTTTGCTTTGGCCTCTCAACTTGCTAGGAAGCTTTTCAACAAATCTGCTCTTGGATGACTGCTTTGTTCAACAAATAAACATTATCTCAACCTTGGGGAAGAGTTAAGAAGACACAGGATGGAACACTCTGTTAGATGCTTCTGGTTGTAAGCATGGAATTCCTGGAACAGAGAAGCTAAGCTTCCAATACATTGATGTCCGGAAGTTGTTTTCCTGCTTGAGGAGGTCACATTTCTACCAAGAGAAATGTGAATTCTGAGGCATTTTCAAAAGTTTCGGATGATTTGGTGAGATTTAAATTGTCTTATTTTTGATAAATTTTTATAAATTAAAGAATGCGTTATTTGCTTAGAAGAGTGGGATTTTTGATTCTTCGTGGTCTACATTGGTCTTACCTGAGGTCGCACACAGGCCTTTCAATAAGATTGGGCCTACTGTGTGGTTGGGATAGTTGAAAGCCAAGTATCAAGCAGGAAATAAGAGTAGCAGATCTTAAAGCATTAGAATTCTCATAAGCGAAAACAGCAACACCCAGGAAAAATCCATTTACATTTACCCACAGTCCCCCTGGCCTGTGGACCTCTTTTCTCCTCTTGTTAGCCAGCAGAACAGCAATCTCTTCTTTGCAAGACTGTGGGTAATTCCAGGGGGACAGAAAAGGACAGAAAACACCAAGTGCCTCTATCCAGAGGGTGACTTTTGTTTCCTCACTTTGTGGCCCCACTGAATTCTCAGAAGGTAAAGCTGAAAGAACTCAGAGTGTATGGCTGGGTTTTTGCACTCTTTACCTGATAAAATCAGTTGATTCTTGTTTTTTGTGGTAGTTGTGCTCTGACGTGATTGTGAACACTGAATGACCAAACACTTTTCCTCGGGGAAATGCAGAGGCAGGTTCCTGCGAGCCTTTGACCACAGCATTTTTGCCAACTGATCAATACAGAACCTTGTTCTATGTGTGTTTCTGTTTAGACATAGACACCATTTTCACATATGTTGTTGAGTCATTAACACTGACACACACCCAACAGCTTTGTAACTCAGGCCTGAAGGAAGCTGACCTCACACACTGGTTTCATCCTTGAGGCACGGCCTCATTGCCTCAAGAGCACCAGGCAGCCCTTCCACACTGTGCGTGGAGCCATTTTAAACAGCACAACGATTGATGACAAGCACAAACATGTGAACAATGTGAAAAATGTGGCACAGAACAGACCATGAAAAGGACACTTTATGGCAGGAGGGCTGAACTGATGCAGGAAAGTGGAGCATTGCCTTGTTCAACCTGAGCTGGGAACTCTGTGAAGGTGACTCGGAATTCTCGCTCCTTTGCAGGTGTCCATGAATGAGTGTGAAGGTACTAATGTGGTGGTTGCAAACAAATTTTAGCAAGTGGGCCAATTCTCATGTGTCAACTGCATAACAGAAGCAAAGTAATCCCAATTATTGTGATAAGAAACTTTCTCAGTCCTACTGTGTGGTTCGTGTAGAAAACCAATCATTTAAGGTAAAAATTACTTGTAAGCTGGTGTAGCCAGACCAATGTCCAGAAGACGTTTTTAAATAGGCTCTTGTGAGATAAAGACAGGCAAGGAAAATGTGCCAAGAAATTATCATTTGTTGTTGAACAAATGATAATTAGCTGTGCTGCCAGGCTTTGAACATTTAGAGAAAGGGAACAACATCATGTATCCCCATGTCCTTGGCGTGAAAGGTAATAATGGCCAGCACCTAGGGGCATCTCAGCAAGTGAATGAATCCTAAATAAATGAATGAAAGAGCAGGGAGAATTCTTAGTGATGCCTGATGGCCCACTGTAGGGCACCTTAGGAGTCTCATGCATCATTTTAGCCTAGATATATCATTTCCTGCCCACTGTGATCCTTAAATTAACTTGCCTAAATGTGCATCAACGGGCGGAAGCAGTAGTGTCTGACTGTGAAAGGAAATCATGTGACACAGAGGTTATGTATCATGCTCATTTTTATGCACAGCCCCTAGCACGTTAATGTTCATTAAATGGATTTGAATGAATGAATGAATTTAAATATCTGGAATACTTAGAAATGCAATGGCTTTAAAACCTTTTTAAATTTAAAACAGAGGTGACTTTGTAAGTCACTTTGTACTATAAGTCTGTACTCAGAGGAGTAGAAAGATGTGGATATTCTTTTGTTAACTAGCTTTGTCTATTGTATAAAACTGAGCTTTTCCACTCAGGAAACATCTACGCTGTGCTGTGTGCTGTGTCTCCCTGCACCCCCCTCATATAAATATCCAGGGATGAGAGTTAATTAAAGTAGAAGCTAGTTAGGCTTTCTGAAAGGAAATTACATTCAATTTCAGATATTATCTGTCTAAATTATTTCCTGCAGATGAACTGTTCATTTTACGAATTATTTATCACGGAGCTAGTGTGTACAAGAAACTGGGCCAGGGGCTTTGGAGCATGCAAAGATAAGCAGAACATAGGGGCTTTTGTCTAGTGGGAGGGAAAGACATAAGTGCACATTTTTGTAAGTCTGGATAAAATGTACACTAACTACAGGTAAAAGTGAAGTGCTGTGGTGGCATAAGGAAGAGTGAGGTTAATTCCAACCTCTTCTGTTCTATGGAGGAGCTTCAGTATAACCTGGGTCTTGAATGCCCATTTGGGAATGGATGGGCAGCAGGGTAGACTGGAGAAGTAGCACATTAGGGTAAGAAGAGGTAACAGCATAGCCAAAAGCACTGGAGCATGAAGGTACAAGGAGCAAGTAACATAAAGGTTCTGGAGTGTGAGGGGCAGTGGGGGAGTATTGTGAAATAAGACTAGAAAATTGCCTCAGGATCCGATTATAGAGAGATTTAATGGTAGTTTGCTTGAACTTTATTCTGTAGTCATTAGGAGCAATAGCAGATACTAAAACAGAGGAATCGTGTGACAGCAGCAGGTAAAATTTGTAAGCACTCGTTATGTGCCAGGTACTAATCTTTACCATAGCCCTTTGAGGCTAATACTATTAGTATGGCAGTTTGTAGATGAGGAAACAGCACAGAGAAGTTAAGTAACGTCCCCAGGATCCACAGCAAATAAGTGGTGGACTGGGAATTGAAGCCAGGAAGTCAAACTTAAGAACTTGGGTTTTTAACGTGGGATTGAAGAATAAGATTCGGAGAGTCTTTGAACTTTTTAAATTATTTGCAAAGCAGTCAGTATATATGAATATGTACATTAGTTTAAGAGAGAATCTATGGCTTTAATCATATAAGAGATACATGCTTAAAAATGTTCATGAAGACTATATAGGCCAGGCATGGTAGCTCATGCCTGTAATCCCAGCACTTTGGGAGGCCAAGGTGGGCAGATTACTTGAGGCCAGGAGTTCCCGACCAGCCTGGCCAGCATGGTGAAACCCTGTCTCTGCTGAAACTATAAGAGTTAGCCTGTGTGATTGTGTATGCCTATAGTCCCAGCTACTTGGGACACTGAGGCATGAGAATCACTTGAACCCAGGAGGCGGAGGTTGCAGTGAGCAGAGATCGTGCCACTGTGCCCCAGCCTGGGCAACAGAGTGAGACTCTGTCTCAAGAAAAAAAAAAAGCCTATAAGAGCACCCTCTTTCACTCTCAGAAATCCCCCAGAATGCACAGTACATTATATAGTGACTATGCGTGTTCTTCTTGTTAGGTAGGAAGAAGCAGAACAATCTGTCACTGCTCGAAATAAAAGAAAATGTCCAAACAATTTGAAGAAATTATTAGTATTATAAGTGTCAGGCTGTTCTTGATTTGTGAGAAACAGAAAATTTAAAAGACGGTATTTTGAAGGTAGACATCAGATATTCAGGCTTTGAAACTTGCAAAAATTTCAAAGGGCAGAGGACCTATCTCCCCATTTGGCAAAAATTATTCTTTTTAATCTCAGCAAAAGCTAGATAAACTCTTGAAATCTTACATCTTCTGGAAAAATACCTAGATGGTAGTCTGCTTTCAACTGAACCAATCTGCCTTTTTATGGTTAGGACTTGAAGGATGAATATTTACCAATCTATGAGACTGAAAATTCTTTGCAGCCAGCTGTGAACCCAAAGGCAGGTACCAGGATGAATGAAGAAATCCAGATTAAAGAATTGCCCAGTTTAGATCACTTGAGAAATCAAATTAATACCTAGGTTTTATTTAGAGTAAATGTTTTAATGTTTTAAATATATATAATATCATAAGATATTACTGTCGGCCGGGTGCAGTGGTTCACGCCTGTAATCCCAGCACTTTGGGAGGCCAAGGTGGGCGGATCAGGAGATCAAGACCATCCTGGCTAACACGGTGAAACCCCATCTCGACTAAAACTACAAAATAAAATTAGCCGGGCTTGGTGGCGGGCGCCTGTAGTTCCAGCTACTCAGGAGACTGAAGCAGGAGAATGGCATGAACTCGGGAGGCGCCAGCCTGGGGGACAGAGCGAGACTCCATCTCAAAAAAAAAAGATATTACTGTCATACAAGTGTAGCAGATGTAACACTTTAATAGAGATCTGTACTACTTACTTACTAGAGTTTTTCTTTATATTTTCCCTATCTTTGTTTTCTCTCTGTCTTTTTTTTTCCTGGACTCTTTGAAAGTAAGTTGCAGATATCATGACACTTCTACCCTTAAATATTTCAGCCTAAATTTCCTAAGAACCTAGTCCATGTTCAAAACCAAAATATCCTTTACTATATTTTTTGTTTTGCTTTTGGTTTTGATCAAAGAGTCCATCAAAAATCACAAATAGCAATTGGTTGTCATGTTTCCTTCATCTCTTTTTTGAACTGTCTTGTCTCCCTGTCTTTTTGGTGTTTCATTATGTTAACATGTTTTAAAAGTCAAAGACAGTTGTCTGGTAAAATATCCTGTAGTCTAGATTCATCTAACTGTTGGTGTCCTCATAATTAGATTCAAATTAAACATTGCTAGCAAGTGTACATTGCTTCTCTTCGGAAGGTGTATGATATTAGCTAGGCTAAGTTTAATCACTTGGCTAAGTTGGTGTTGGCCAGACCTCTCCATTGTAAAGGTGCCTAATCCTCTTGATAACTAAGAAGGCATCTGTGGAGTAATCTTAAGAGACCATGTGCATGTTTTTTCCCTGACAGTGATTCACTCAATGGTTTTAGCATCTATTTTTGATCCTTATATGAATCAATTATTAAGTTGTTGGTTGCAATATGGTACTAACTTGATTTCTAAAGTGATTTTACTGAAGAAAAATTCTTCTTTCTATCCCCATCCCCTGCTTGAGGAAAATCTTGGCCCCAAAGATGCGTAACAGAAGGATCGATGAAAGTGAAACTTGAAAACAACTCTCCAAACACACATTAACTATGAAGATGTTTGAAGGGTTTTCTTTTCCTTTCTGAGTGGGTTTGTGGGAAACCTCTACCCTAGGGTGAGAGCTCTTTCTTTTAGAGATTTGTACTTAAAATAATCTTTATTGATGCAGGTGAGGAAAAACTAAATAAATTGCCATTCTGATTTTCTTTTGAACTGAGAGAATTCAGTAGTAATGAGGTGAATTTTCTTTCAATGCCACAATCTGAAAAGCTATGGTGTATACCATACCATTTGAAAATGTCTTAGAAGTAGTTCCTTATAAAGCATATTATATTGAAATCAAATGGTCATTAAAACCATGGAATTCCTTTGAAAGGTGGGATAAAGCGGAAATTGTTTTGTCTTGGTACTTCTTGATCTAGGCTAATAACCCTTTGGGGGAATTTATCCTGAGGCTTTTTACTCATTCTGCTCACGACTGGCTCACTCAGTGAGTGTTATCTGATGAAGATCTTATTTCACTTCTGAAAGCACAGCGTTGTTCTATTTGTTTGAGGTATTAGTAGGTGGCAGGAAAAGATTGACTCCAGGCATTGCAATATAAAACCCACCCGTCCATCTTGAAATTAGAGATTGTCCTGTATGCTATATAAGTTCTCCCACTTGCAATGTAGAATGAGGAGACATATTTTTGAAGCAATTAACTGTTCCTTCAAAATTTTCTTTATTGTTGGTGTAAGGACTTTAGCACTCTCTAGGAAATCATTTATAACTTGCTTCATTTTTCTTTTGTAAGAGGATTTTAGACACTGTTCTTGTGACCAGTTAGACTTGGACCCATACATCTTCTTGAGCCATGAATTTTCTGGTCTCAAAGACCCGGGCTCAAGCGATCCTTGCACCTCAGCCTCCCCAAGTGCTGAGATTATAGGCATGAGCCGCCACTCCTGGCCAATAACGTATTTGACACTATAATTAAGAAATATTGAGATATTTCTTATTTTAAAATACTTTGTCCTGCTTTCTAATATATAGCATGACACTCAACCTCAAAGGGTATGGAAGGCTTACTTTATTGTAAAGGCTTGCAAAGCACATTGCTTAAATTTTAGGGACAGGTTCATACCTGCCAAACAGGTTTATAAAACACTGATGAATAAACACAAGTATGTCAGAAATCTTACTAAAGAACAGTGCATCTTATTCAGTGTAGACAGTCTTTTAAAGTATTTTGGTTGAGTTTGTCCTAGAGCTTAATTACTAGAGTAAGAATTAAAATAATAAAACTGGTTGCAAGTCTCTTGAGGGTAAGAGATGTCATCTTTCTTTCAGGCCTATCATAGTGTCTAGTCTAAAGCAACAATAAGGCTCCAGGCGTATTTGTTGAATTAAAGTTTCAATTTAGTTTCTGATTTCCTTTAGTCTTAATAGATTTCTCAATTGATAGGTCGCCGTCTCACCTGACTTCTACTTGATGGCCATGTTCTCTTCTTGTCTGCCTCCCTTTTCATTCCTATTCTTGACCCTACTGATCAGTCTCTTTTGACTTAAAGCATAGCAACTCTTTAAGCTGTTGTATTTCACTTTTTAAAATTTATATAGACAGGATACTTTAAAAACATTTAAAGAATTACATGGAGTCAGAGAGATAGATGACTTTGTACTAAACACTGTGTTAGGATTTTGTTTTTTTGTGTGTGTTTTGAGACGGAGTCTTGCTCCATCGCCCGGGCTGGAGTGCAGTGGTGCCATCTTGGCTCACTGCACCCTCTGCCTCCTGGGTCCAAATGATCCTCCTGCCTCAGCCTCCTGAGTAGCTGGGATTACAGGCCCCTGCCACCATACCTGGCTAATTTTTGTATTTTTAGTACAGACAGCATTTTACCATGTTGCCCAGGCTGATCTCAAACTCCTGACCTCAAGTGATCTACCCACCTCAGCCTTCCAAAGTGCTGAGATTACAGGTGTGAGCCACCGCGCCCAGCCCAGTGTGTTAGGATTTGCAATATAAAGGAACTAAGACCTGGTGCTTGCCTTTAGATCTCACAGTCTACAAGTAAAATAGATCTAAAAAGAGGGCTGAAAAGTACAGGTCATGGCAAGAAGGTGGCAGGGCAGGGACTGGGGACAGCTAAAGGAGGGTCATGATCCCTTTGCCTGAAGGATCAGTAATGCCCAATAGTAACCCTAGAGCAGGATCTTTAAGGATGAGTTTCCCAGGCAGTTAGGAAATGGAGAGGGAAATCCCTATGGTTCTGTGTGTTGGCTGCAGTGAGGAGCAAGAGGGTCCCCTTCGGGAACTTAATGAGTATAGATTTTTAAAGTATCTGGGAGAAGAGAAAGGCAAGGCAAGGCAGATGTTACTAGATGTGGTAGACATGTCAAGTTTGGGAAGGAGGTGTATGGGTTGGATCTAGAGGGAAGCAGATAGAAGTTGGGGAACAGGAAACCTTTTACAACCAACCTCCCCATGCTGAGTGGATTATTACTTCATTAGAACTCAGTGTTTACGCACTACACAGTATTATCACTCATACTCTTTATAGTCGTATGTTTGCCTGACTTTATCTCTTAAATAAGTCACGTGAGCCTAAAAATTGAGGGTTTCTGTTTTTTTGTTTTTGTTTTGACAAGCTGTTTTTCTGTTTTTTGTTTTGTTTTGTATCTGACACTCCTATTTGCTAAATATTTGTAGAAGGAAGGAAGAAGAGAGAAAGGAAAGGGATAAGAGAATTGAAATTGAGGAAAGGAAGGAATTTGAAACTGAAGAGTCGTATGCTTTGCCACTTAAACTCTGAAGGTCACACAGGATGTAGTGCCAGCAGAAGAAGGAGGACATTGAATGAACCTGTGGTTGAATGAGGTAGAGATGCTGGGGAGGTGAGAGTCAGGACAAGAAGGCTGAGAGCAGCCTTCCTCAAAGAAGTTGACTTTTAGTGGAATGTTCAATGACAATTGCAAACGAGTTTCAAAGGGCAGAATGGAATGGGTTGGGAGAGGACTTGGTTAAGATTTGCTGAAAACTCTGAACTTTTGGTAAGTACTGCTCTGTGTGGGAAATGTTTCAATGAGAATTGACTCTTAATTAACTCTCACTCTTGGATATCCCTTGAACAAGTTCTCCGGAGAGTTCCTTAGGAGAATGTCTACTTGCAACAACAGTAATAATATTTATCAAGTGCTTGTGTTACCTCATAATCTCTCACACTAACCCTGTGAGGTATGTTATTATCTTCCACATCTTTTGAATGAGGACAGCTAGACTTAGAGTGGTTAAGTGGCGACCACAATCCTCACATTGCGTCCCAGGTCCCCGGGGAATATCAGAACTGCTGTCCGATTTCCTGAAATTGAAATTAATTTCCTCGGTGACTTAATATCCACTGCCACTCGCTCAAGTCCTGCAAGTTCAATCCAAATCATCCTGCTACCATGGAAATCTGACGGGTCACGCTGCTGTCTACTGAAAATGGGGATTTGGGTTAATGATAAAATAGGTTAAAATACATAAAATAGATAAACTAGGGTAAAATACAGTAAGAATGGGTGAGAGGAGAGAAAAATAATACTTGAGTTTAGGAAGCATAATACTAAAAATTTCCTGAGAAAGAATTTTCAGGAAATTTTAGACAACACATATGCTTGAAATGTGAGTCAAGATGGTGTGCTGGAAGAGGAAGACATGGGTAACAAGAGCATTTATTTTGTTTATTGAGGAAAAAAATGATGGGGATTATTAATGGAATCCTCATTGTGGATTATTTTCAACTTTCCAAAAAGTTTTAAAATCTGTCTATATGGAATGTCCTAATTCAGGGGTTTCTTGAGGTTGAATTCTCTTGTGACTGTGAAAGTCTTTTCCTTGGTGCTGGCCGATGGGGGGGCCTTCACAGGGTGATCCCTCCTCAGCCAAGGGGAGAGGATACACTGCCTCAGTCAGCTGAAGGCCCACCCAAAGTTCAGGTAGCACTGGGCCTGTGTGTGGGAAGGAGTGTCATCCTTCTCCGGCTGCTCTGACAGGATTGAGATCTCTGGAGCACTTGTCCTTTGGCTGGCAGTTGCCTGGCTTATCATCTGCCAAGAAAATAAAGAATGTGTTAGGTAGGTATAACCATGACAGCAGCCAACTCAACATTTACTCATTTGTGGAACTCACATCCTTTTAGCAAAAATAGCCCAAGTAGGCCGGGTGCAGTGGCTCATGCCTGTATTACCAGCACTTTGGGAGGCCGAGGCATGTGGATCAGTTGAGGTCAGGAGCTAGACACAAGCCTGGCCAACATGGTGAAACCCAATCTCTACTAAAAATATAAAAGTTAGGGTGGTGGATGCCTGTAATCCCAGCTAATCAGGAGGTTGAGGCAGGAGAATCACTTGAACCCGGGAAGTGGAGGTTGCAGTGAGCTGAGATCACACCACTGCACTCCAGCCTGGGCAACGGAGCAAGAATCTGTCTAAAAAAAAAAAAAAAAAAAAAAGCCCAAGTGTCAATGCAAAGTTTCAATGCCCATTAATACTAAATATGTACGTTTTTGGTGGGGAGGGAGATATAGTTGCTAGCCCTTCTCCTTGCTTGCTACCCTCTTGTTTCCCTGTGTTCCTCAGTCTTTTCCCTAAAACTCCACCCTGACTCCTTTCCTTGTTATCTGTCTCCCACTGGTTTCACGTCAGACCTCCTGGGACCTGCTTCCTGGTGGTCGTAAGATTCTGTGGTTCAACCCAGGCCTATCCCTTACTGTCCTGTGAGGCATCTCTGCTCTCCTCAGCCAGCTCATGTTCCTTAAGCCTTGGAGGAGTCTGTGGAGACTGCATAATATCTTTATTTTCTGATGGTTTGCACTTGGGCAGGTCTTGACAAGCATCATGTTCTTGATGACTGACCTGAACCACTTCCGGAGGGGAGCCGCCGGACAGCTGGAAATCTTTCTGAGTCATTTCAGGAAACACGGCATCATCATCTTCATTATCTTTCAGATTTTCTAGAAATGTCTGAAACTCTTGCACAAGATTATTCAGTTTGCCGACAGTTTTGTTCTTTATTTTGGTAACTTGTCTATCCACAGGTTGTTTCCATATAGAAGCCTATTAGCTATTGAGTCTGTGTTGTTGGAGCTGACATCCACATCCCAGGCCAGGAAGATGCTTAGTTTGCAAAACTGCTCTGGTTCATCCTGAATTTGGTCTTGTCTCTTCATGCATCTCCTTATCCTTTCAGTCCCCCATGCCCCTTGGATGGGAGGGAGAAAGTGGATGGAAGGACCCTTGGAAGTTGCGTCTTCACAGGAGGTTGTGTCCTCACAGGGGAAATAGCCCACAGAGAGGCTCAGGTTGGAATTGGATTTGGAGCTGTAGTCCTCTATGTCGCTGTTAGAGGATGAATATGCCATGAGTTCAAAGGTGCAAATCTGTCTCAACTCGAGAAACTTCAAAAAAGAAAAGAAGAAAAAATAAAAAGTAGGTGGGACCAGAGAGAAGAGAATCATGGTACTTAAGCAAAAACATTATTCATTCCCCCTCCCTTTTTTTTTTTTAGATGAAGTCTCGCTCTGTCACCCAGGCTGGAGTGCAGTGGTGTGATCTTGGCTCTCTGCAACCTCCACCTCCTGGGTTCAAGTGATTCTTCTGCTTCAGCCTCCCAAATAGCTGGAATTATAGGTACCCGCAACCATGCCCAGCTAATTTTTGTAGTTTTAGTGGAGATACGGTTTCACCATGTTGCCCAGACTGGTTTCGAGCTCCTCACCTCAGGTGATCTACCCACCTTGGCCTCCCAAAGTGCTGGGATCACAGGCATGAGCCACCATGCCCAGCCCCATTCCCTTTTCTCTTCAGAACTACCCCATTTAGATTGACGTCTTATCCTATTTTTACAGTCTCCCAGTGAAGGGCAGAAGAGTCAGCCCTCCGCCTTTCAAAACTTACTTCATTGTGATATCATCCTATCTACTAAGCATCTCCACCTCTCATCATTTGTCCTATTACAGTTGTAAGATCTTGTATCATAAAATAAAAAGATCATTATATAAAATTGGAAAAATATAGAAAAGTACGAAGACGAAAACAAACATGCCATAGTCCCACCTTCTAAAGGTAATACCTATCAAAACATTTTGATTGACTTCCTTATCTTTTTTATTTATATAAACATACATATATCTGTACATTTATACAATATATCCACGTATACATATATGTGAATGTAGCAATCATATCAGTTGAAACTGAGATTATTTTATGGCATAGCCTACAACAAACATATATATGGTTACTCTGCAATTTTTAATTACTTCTTATTAATGACCATTAGGTGGTAGTTATTGTTTTACTAAATAAATCTGTAGTAAACCTGCTTTTCCATAAATCTTTGACTATGACTCTTATTTTGCTATATATAGGATTAATGGACCAAACATCACAAATATATTGCAGTCTTGTGCTAGTTGATACCAAATTACTTTCCAGAAAGGTTTCGCTGTTTAGATGCCCATCCTCCCATCATCTGATGACACTTTTTAGTCTAGCTTTTTCTGTGAAGCCCTGGAAAGCAAGTAGGGCTGGAAGAATGTGCTCATGTGCGTGCACACACACACACGCATGCACACACGCACGTGCGTGCAAACATACATGCAAGACAGTCACACCCTGCCGTGGTGGCTGCCCACATGGAAGAAGTGCTGCTAACTCCTGAGGCAAAAAGGGAAAACATGAGAAATCCTTCACATCCCAAGTCTCAGTGGCTAGAAGTCCAGCTGTCAGAAGTCTGTGTTCTGAGACTGTTGGTTACCGTGGCAACAGAAAGACCTGAATTAGAGCCAGGAATGTGGAGAGAGGAAAGGAAAAAGGGGGATAGAAAGCCACAGAATCTATCCCTTGGCTTCCAAAATATTCTATGCCCTAGGCTGGGTGCAGTGGCTCATGCCTGTAATCCTAGCACTTTGGGAGGCCGAGGCGGGTGAATCACCTGAAGTCTGGAGTTCTAGACCTGCCTGACCAACATGGAGAAACCCTGTCTCTACTAAGAATACAAAATTAGCCAGGTGTGGTGGCGCATACCTGTAATCCCAGCTACTCAGGAGGCTGAGGCAGGAGAATCACTTGAACCCAGGAGGTGGAGGTTGCGGTGAGCGGAGGTCACGCCATTGCACTCCAGCCTGGGCAACAAGAGCGACACTCTGACTCAAAAAAAAAAAAAAAAAAATATGTGTATGTATGTATATATATACGTGTGTGTGTGTGTGTGTGTGTGTGTGTGTGTGTGTGTTTGTGTGTATTCTATGCCCATACCATCCCGGGTTGAAGAGGATCCCTCTTGAGGGTAGAAGGACGAATGCATGGAGGTTACTTCTCTCTTGTCAGGTGGCTAAGATGGTTCCCGTCCTTAGGAGATTTAGAGCTCTAAATAAGGGGCATGGGTATAAACATACACATACACACACACACACACAGAGAGAGAGAGAGAGAGAGAGAGAGAGAGAGAGATAGAGAGAGAGACATGCTTACAAATAGAAATCAAAAAGCCAAGAAACACTTATCTGACCTAAAAGAACCTCAACGCATTGGAATCTATCAATTTCTAAAGATCTTTTCCAAATATTTGTCTCCATTTCCACTTAACAAGATTACAGTTAAAGTTTGCCATGACTCACTCTCATGTTTTTCACTGTAGAATTGGCTTAAATTCGTTTGTTCTGTTAAATAAGATTGTTTAAGGAATTCTGATGACATGATAGAAGAAATAGGCAGACTTAGAGTTAGAAAGAAGCAGGTTCTGCTACCCAACAGATGCAGCCTGACAGGTGCCCACAGACTGCCCACAGTTCTCCTGGGTGATTGTGGACCTGGATTAATCCTGGAGGATGTTTAAGTCAGAAGCAACATGTTCCCTAGCATTTATTTTATTTTGTTTTATTATTATGTTTTATTTTTAGAGACAAGGTCTCACTCTGTTGCCCAGGCTGGAGTGCAGTGATGCCGTCATAGCTCACTGCAGCCTCAAACTCCTTGACCTCAAGCAAACTTCCTCAGCCTCCCAGGTAGCTAAGACTATAGGTGTATACCACCATGCCTGGCTAGTTTTCCCTAGCACTTATTTAACACTTATTATATGCCAGGTCTTGTACTAAGCACTTTACATGTGTCATTTGTTTAATCCTTACAGCAACTCAATCAGTTAAGTATCATCATTTGCCCCATTCAATAGGAGGAACCAAGGCATGAACGGTTTTATGACTCTCTCACATTCCCCGATCATAAACCCAGAACCTGGATTCAAACATAGGTAGTCTGGCTTCAGAGCCCGTATCCTGACCTCTACACACTCTTGTCTCAGGAGGCTGACCACCCACCTCCTCCCTGGAAGATTCCTGGAGGAGCTGATCCAGGCCAAAATAAACCCATGTTCTGGTTCCTTGGAAGAAAATCCTTTGAGGGGAACAGCTTGTTCTAAGAGACTTGCAAGAGAACTGGCCTAACAGTGGTGTCCACATTTGGGGCAGGCCAAAATGAGATTTAAAATTAGCATTTGGCTTCCTCTTTGGCGTAATGGGATCTGGAGTCCTCTCTCTACCTTTTCATAAAAAGTTGGTGAGTGCCTTCCAGAACTCTGGGGGCCTAAAGAAGAATTCATAAGTAGCTTCTTCTCCATGCCACTGGAGTGGAGGCACGGGAGAAACTATGTTTTGTCATTACTCATGGAAATGGAACACTTTGAACTGAATATAAACATTTAAGGAAAAAATGATTTTCCAGCATAAACCACCAAAGTTTAGAGTGATCCTGAGGATAGAAGAGCTTCAAGGGGAGGCAACCTCAGATAAAACTTGAAATTTTATTTATTTATTTTTTTAAATTTATTTTTGAGATGGAGTTTCGCTCTTGCTGCCCTGGCTGGAGTGCAATGGCGCGATCTCCGGCTCACTACAACCTCCGTCTCCCGGGTTCAAGGGATTCTCATGCCTCAGCCTCCCAAGTCGCTGGGATTACAGGCATGTGCCACCACACCTGGCTAATTTTTGTATTTTTAGTAGAGACAGGGTTTCTCCATGTCAGCCAGGCTGGTCTCAAACTCCTGACCTCAGGCGATCGGCCCACCTCAGCCTCCCAAAGTGCTAGGATTACAGGCATGAGCCACTATGCCCAGCCAGAAATTTTACTTACTTATACCATTTCTCTACTGTATATTTGTAGAGATATTGTATTAGTCCATTCTCATGCTGCTAATAAAGACATACGCAAGACTGGGTCGTTTATAAAGAAAAAAAAGTTTAATGGACTCACAGTTCCATGTGGCTGGGGAGGCCTCACAATCATGGCAGAAGGCAAAGGAGCAGCAAAGTCACATCTTACGTGGTGGCAGGCGAGAGAGAGCATGTGCCGGGGAACTCCCCTTTACAAAACCATCAGATCTCATGAGACTTATTCACGATCATGAGAACAGCATGGGAAAGACCCACCCCCATGATTCATTTACCTCCCACAACACCAGAGAATTATGGGAGCTATAATTTGAGATTTGGGTGGGGACACAGCCAAACCATATCAAATATATTCTCTATAATATCTCTATGTATGTGTGTACACAACTTTGAAAATATACAACTCAGGTAGTGAAAGTGCCTGAAACACACTTTCTTGTTATAGAAAAATATATGATCATTTAGGTTTTTCTTTTTAAAGCATCATAGAAATAGCAATGACACACATCATCCTTAGGATGCCATGCCAAGGAATGTAGTCCCTATTAAGTAACTCCGCTTTCACCTCCAAAAGAAAATCAGGGGATTTGGGGGTCCTCATTAACAATACAGCTCATGTTAATTTTTTTCTTAGGGCCTTAGACGTGCAGGTCTAGCTTCTCTTGGATTACAGTTATTACATTGTCTAAGTTGTATAAGCTGCCTTTTCTCTTGAAGCAAGATCAACTATAATAAAGCTTCTTGAAGTTTTAGAAATGATAGTATGTTGTAGATTTATAATGTTTTAGGCCTGAAGCCAATAATAACTAAGAATTGGAACACTTCCTAAGATTCATTTGACTTGATGGGATTTGGAACCTAAATGTACAGAGCAGGAAGTTTCTAATTTAGAAGTTAAGCTGTTATGATACTTAATTTTATGTTTCATCTTGGCTAGGCCGTGTGGTGCTCAGAGATTTGTTCAGCATTATTCCGGGGGTCTCCATGAGGGTATTTCTGTATGGACTAGTATTTGAATCAGTAGACCCAGTAAAGCAGATTGCCCTCCCCAATGTGGGTGGACATCATCCTGTCCACTGAGGCCTAAGTAAAACAAAACACTGAGTAAAGGAGATTTCACACAGTCCTTCTCTGCTCCTGGAAACAGACTGGCACTTACACTATCAACTCTCCTGCTTCTCAAGCCTTCAGACTCAGACTGGAATTATACCATTGGGTTTTCTGGGTCTCCAGGTAGAGTTAACAGATCTTGGGACTTCTCAGTCTACATAACTGCAGGAACCAATTCCCTAAAATCTCTCTCCTTTCTCTTTCTCTCCCTCCCTCCTGCCTCCCTTCCTTCCTTTTTCTTTCGTCTTTCTCCTTCCTTCCTTTCACCCATTCATTTCCTATTGGTTCTGTATCTCTAAAGAACCTAAAGTAATACAGCTATTTATTTTTCATTTATTGAAATTATGAAATATTTTAAGCATACTAAGAAGAGACGTCCTGAACCTGTGATGGGATGCACTGAGGGCGCAGCATCGTTTCTGTGGTATTCTTGCCAACAGAGTATAATCTCATTCATGAGAAAATATCTGACAAACTCCAGTTGTGGGACATTTGACAAAGTTTCTGACAAGTATCAGGTCAAGAAAGGCAAGGAAAGACCGAGGTGCTGTCACAGACTGCAAGAGACTAAGGAGAAGGAACCACTAAATGGAATATGTGATTCTAGATAGGATTGTAGAATAAAAAAAAGGACATCAGTGGAAAAACAGGAAATTCCAATACCATCTTTGTTTTAGTTAATCATGTTGTACCAAAGTTAATACCTGGTCTGATCATTGTACTATGGCTGTATAAGAGGTTAATGTTAGTGTTGTAAGCTGAGAGGTATGTACTATGTTTGCAACTTCTCTGTAAGTATAAAATTAGGTCAAAATGAAGAGTTAAAAGAAGGGCTGGGCGCAGTGGCTCATACCTGTAATCCTAGCATTTTGGGAGGTTGAGGCAGGTGGATCACCTGAGGTCAGGAGTTTAAGACCAGCCTGACCAACATAGTGAAACCCCATCTCTACTAAATATACAAGAAATTAGCTGAGTGTGGTGCCACATGCCTGTAGTCCCAGCTACTTGGGAGGCTGAGGCAAGGGAATCACTTGAACCGGGGAGGCAGAAGTTGCAGTGAGCTGAGATCGGGCCACTATACTCCAGCCAGGGCAACAAGAATGAAACTCTATCTCAAAAAAAAAAAAAAAAAAAAAAAAAAAAAAAAAAGTTAGAAGAATACATTAACATATAGAAAATGCTGTGACAAACGCCTATGTACTTAAATCTCAGTTTGGTCAAGTCTTAGCATTTTGCCATAGTTATTTCATTGCAAAAACTGGAAAAATTCCCTTTGAAAACTGGTACAAGACAGGGATGCCCTCTCTCACCACTCCTATTCAACATAGTGTTGGAAGTTCTGGCTAGGGCAATCAGGCAAGAGAAAGAAATCAAGGGTATCCAGTTAGGAAAAGAAGAAGTCAAATTGTCCCTGTTTGCAGATGACATGATTGTATGTTTAGAAAACCCCATCGTCTCAGCCCAAAATCTCCTTAAGCTGATAAGCAACTTCAGCAAAGTCTCAGGATACAAAATTAATGTGCAAAAATCACAAGCATTCTTATACACCAGTAACAGACAAGCAGAGAGCCAAATCAGGAATGAACTTCCATTCACAATTGCTTCAAAGAGAATAAAATACCTAGGAATCCAACTTACAAGAGATGTCAAGGACCTCTTCAAGGAGAACTACAAACCACTGCTCAGTGAAATAAAAGAGGACACAAACAAATGGAAAAACATACCATGCTCATGGATAGGAAGAATCAATATTGTGAAAATGGCCATACTGCCCAAGGTTATTTATAGATTCAATGCCATCCCCATCAAGCTACCAATGAGTTTCTTCACAGAATTGGAAAAAACTGCTTTAAAGTTCATATGGAACCAAAAAAGAGCCCGCATTGCCAAGACAATCCTAAGTCAAAAGGACAAAGCTGGAGGCGTCACGCTACCTGACTTCCAACTATACTACAAGGCTACAGTAACCAAAACAGCATGGTACTGGTACCAAAACAGAGATATAGACCAATGGAACAGAACAGAGTCCCCAGAAATAATACCACACATCTACAGCCATCTGATCTTTGACAAACCTGAGAGAAACAAGAAATGGGGAAAGGATTCCCTATTCAATAAATGGTGCTGGGAAAATTGGCTAGCCATAAGTAGAAAGCTGAAACTGGATCCTTTCCTTACTCCTTATACGAAGATTAATTCAAGATGGATTAGAGACTTAAATGTTAGACCTAATACCATAAAAACCCTAGAAGAAAATCTAGGTGGTACCATTCAGGACATAGGCATGGGCAAGGACTTCATGTCTAAAACACCAAAAGCAACGGCAGCAAAAGCCAAAATTGACAAATGGGATCTAATTAAACTAAAGAGCTTCTGCACAGCAAAAGAAACTACCATCAGAGTGAACAGGCACCTACAGAATGGGAGAAAATTTTTGCAACCTACTCATCTGACAAAGGGCTAATATCCAGAATCTACAAAGAACTCAAACAAATATACAAGAAAAAAACAAACAACCCCATCAAAAAGTGGGCAAAGGATATGAACAGACATTTCTCAAAAGAAGACATTCATACAGCCAACAGACACATGAAAAAATGCTCATCATCACTCGCCATCAGAGAAATGCAAATCAAAACCACAATGAGATACCATCTCACACCAGTTAGAATGGCAATCATTAAGAAGTCAGGAAACAACAGGTGTTGGAGAGGATGTGGAGAAATAGGAACACTTTTACACTGTTGGTGGGATTGTAAACTAGTTCAACCATTATAGAAAACAGTATGGCAAGTCCTCAAGGATCTAGAACTAAATGTACCATATGACCCAGCCATCCCACTACTGGGTATATACCCAAAGGATTATAAATTATTCTACTACAAAGACACATGCACACGTATGTTTATTGCGGCACTATTCACAATAGCAAAGACTTGGAATCAACCCAAATGTCCATCTGTGACAGACTGGATTAAGAAAATGTGGCACATATACACCATGGAATACTATGCAGCCATAAAAAAGGATGAGTTTGCGTCCTTTGTAGGGACATGGATGCAGCTGGAAACCATCATTCTTAGCAAACTATCACGAGAAAACCAAACACCGCATGTTCTCACTCATAGGTGGGAACTGAACAATGAGATCACTTGGACTCGGGAAGGGGAACATCACACACTGGGGCCTATCATGGGGAGTGGGGAGGAGGGAGGGATTGCATTGGGGAGTTATACATGATATAAATGATGAATTGATGGGTGCTGACGAGTTGATGGGTGCAGCACACCAACATGGCATAAGTATACATATGTAACAAACCTGCACGTTATGCACATGTACCCTAGAACTTAAAGTATAATAAAAAAATTAAAAAAAAAAAAGAAATTGTAAATGTCCTTTGACGCACTAATAGGAATTTATCCTAAATATATACTTACAAATGTAACCTCAGATGGACAGTATTTTAAAACTTGAAAATAACCTGAGTATTCATCAATGATTATCATTAAATAAAGTTATTTATTGCTACAGTTAAAAAAAAAAGAAAATATAGATAAAACTTAAGCCCCCTTTTATTTCTTTCCTGAACACCTTCTGTCCCTGCTTCCCTCATGAGCGTTATTCTGAATTTGATGTTAATCTTGTGCATGTTTAAATGCTTTTTTGCATATTAGTATATCATTTTACCTTTGAAGACAAAAACTTATGGAAATTTGAATTAATACTTAGTATTATAGAGTAGCATATACTTAGTACTTAATACTACAGAACTGTACAGTTAAAAATGATTAAAATTGTATTTTAATTTTTCTTTTATTAAAGTTATTTTTAATTGACATATATTTGTTTATGGGGTACGTCATATTTGGATACATGTATATTGTGGAATGGTCATAGCAAGCTAATTAGCATAGCCATCGCTTGAAATATTTATCTTTTTTTGTGGTGAGAACATTTAAAATCATTTTTTTAGCTATTTTTAAGTATACAGTACATTATTATTAACTGTCATCACCTTGCTGTGCAATAGAGCACCAGACTTATTCCTCTTGTCTAACTGAAACTTTGTACCTGTTGACAAACATCTTCCCTTTCCCTCTTTTCTCCCCAAAATGGTAAATTTTATATGTATTTTACCAGTAAAAACAATTAAGGGGAAAAAAAGAACCAAGTAAATGGGCTTCAAGTGATGCTCTTCAGAAACAAGGACGTTGCCTTATTTCAGTTGCTTATTTTGCTTTATGAGAATTATTGTGACAAGGACTTCCTTCTTCCAAACCATATTCTTAGCTGAAATATTTATAATGTTTGTTTTCGGGGGCAGGGAGAGGATGGGTATGATTTCCTATGCTCTGTTTGTATGTTCATTCCCAGACACAACCTTATCAAGGCTCATGTACTTAATTAAAGTGGGGGCAGATGGTGAAAACAGAGTGTGTTGGTGTAGGCAAGGTTAAACCGCATCATACCGCTGCCAAAGGCTACACACTCTGCTTGGTGCTTTCCCGTGGTTGGTAGTTTAATTTTATGACAGCCTTTGATTTGTGTATTTTCATTCTAATATTAAGTTGTGGCAATTCAGAGGACCTAGATTCGCCTCCAGAGTCCACAGACTCCCTGCAGTTATGCTGCCACTTTTGAGAACTGACCTCCCCTGAGTTGTTCATGCATCATGAGTTGACATAGTCCACCGGGCTAACAGAGGGGAGCTACAGGTTCCCTCTCCCACAGCTTTACCATCTAGCTTGGCCATGAATGCAACTTACAGACTGAATTCTGCTGTACATATAACATTTAATGGCCAGCAGGCACAAAAACATCACAGAACCTTGTTCTGTAAGCTCCAAAACTGTGCTGTCCAACAGGGTGGCCACTAGCCACATGCGGCTACTAAAATTTAAATGGAATTAAACAAAATTTGGTTCTTCAGTCACATTAGCCACACTTCAAGTGGTTGGTGACCACCTGTACTAGTGGCTACCTTATTAGTCAGGTGAACAAAACATTTATGTCATCTCAGAAAGTCCTGATGGACAGAGCTGCTCTAGACAGTCCCTGTGGTCTGTCCTTTGGTGGATCTGGAGAACACTGAACAAAAAGTTTCATTAGCAGCAGATGGGACAATATTCTAGCATCAGGATTGGGCTAACTTTCTTGACAGCATCAGGTGACCAAATTTCCTCCAAAGCATCTAGAAATAGGACTGGGGAGCGTCTTCAGCTGAGGACACCATTTCCCCCTCCCCACCCAGCTTTATTGAGGCATAATTGACAGATAAAAATTATATATATTTAAGGTGTACAATGTGATGATTTCATGTATGCATACATTGTGAAATATTACCACAATCAAGTTTATTAATACATCCATCACCTCACTGTGTGTGTATGTGTGTGAAATCTATTGTAGCAGATTTCAAATATATAAAAAAATTAACTATAGTCACCATGCTGTACATCAGATCCCCAGAACTTCATAGGTCTGAGTGCACCCTTTGAAAGGCTTAGACAACTGGGCTAGATAGAGTCTTATTTTCAGGTTATGCAAGAGTGGGAAAGTCTCTGCAATACTTAGAGCCCATTATGAACACTGAAAAATCATTTGCAGCATTCATTATTGTAAGTAACAATCCTCTGGTATTCATCAGAGATAAACATGGTTGACTTGGTTGTCTGTTTACATGATCTTTTGATTAGTCATTCAAATCCTAACTACCCCAGGGTATAGGTTAAAAATAATTATTACCCTTGTATCACAAGAATACCCATGTTGAAATATTTTGAAAAATTGCAGACAGTATGACTGCCTGTGTATAGATGACCTCGTTTAGTTTTTGCAACAACCGTTTCCAGTAGATATTGCAGGTATTAACTTCATTTTTGTCTCTGTAAAATTTTTCAGTATCCTGTGGCCAGGCTATTGCATGATGGAACCAGTTGCTAAAGAGATGCAAATTGTTCGTATAGCTGCCAAACATATAAGCATGCAGCCGTTCTTATTGTGTTTTATAATGTCAAGGCTCCTATATACTTTGGGCCAAGCCAGATAGTGCTTCATGCAACACCGAATACAGGCAACCTATAGTCCTCTCCTAGCTCTCTATTGGAATATTTTCTGTATTTTTCAAGTTTTTATTAATTCAGCAACTGTGTGCATACCAGTTGAGTGCCTGTCAGGTTCCAGGCCCTACATCCTGCCACTTCTAGCAGCAGCAGGTTCATTTTTAACCTGGCTTTGCTGCATCTATAAAATAGAGATGATAATGTTGTCTTTGGAGAGTTTTTGAAATGATTATATATGTGGAATGTTCCGTAAATGGTTTATTTTTATTGCATAATTGAGGAGACAAACTCCTTCCTCTCACTTTCCTTGGCAATACCCTTCTGGGGAAAATGTTTGTATTTTATTCTAAAATACCAAACATGGACTACTTTCCAACCCTGATTCCGTATCAAAATCATGTGTGCATGCAATAATTATACTTGTATTTATGTGGTTATCTGACTGTCTCCCCCACTGGACTGGAGCCTCCAGCAGGGCAAGGTGGATCCAAGTTGTTCTAGGAAGTGTCAGCATTTGCCAACATGGTGCCTGACCAACAAACCCCTCCTGGATTCTGGCCATCATGGGTTAGCGAACCACCAGAGTTAGCATCCTTTCGCAATGTTTCAACTGCGTGAGAGCCACACTGGAGACCATTTCTAGTGCATCTCTAGTTGGGGTGGAAATGCCCAGAAGGGATCCCTTTGGGCTAAGCGGAGGTTTGGTGAAATGAGTGTCAACTAATGTGGAAATTCAGGGTCAACAGTTGTTCTCCTTTTGGCGCCATTCTAAATTGGGTAGACAGTCCCCTTGGTGGGAAGAATTTTGCACAAAATATGTTTGTGGGGAAGGAGGAGAGACATAGACTCCCTGAGAGCTGTTAATTACGTCAGAGGAAACCAGAAAGCACAGATCAAAGAGCAGAGTTGGCATTTTACTACTTATCCTTAAAGGACTAGAAGTCAAATGATCAAAACTGTGAAGACCTTTGTTCTAGTTCTCTAGGGGACTATAAAGGAAAGTGGGGATGGGGGTGGAAGTAAGAGGTGGAAATCCTCAAGGTTGATTCTCTAAGTGGGACCCCAAGGGTTCAGAGGCAGACTGACTGGCATCCAGCTCCAGACTAACCCAGCTGGAGAAAATGGAGATAGGAGGTAGCCTACAGTGTTTTTATTATATTATGGAAAATCAGAAAGATGATATATAGTATCTGAGTGAGTGAAGAATGAATGTAAATAGCAGCAGTAAATGTGAATGACTGTTATAGTTAATAATTAACTTTAATTTAATTAGAGAATTGAGGATGAGCAGAACCGCAACAGGTAAGCCTGGATTGGGGGCTGGGGTGAGATGAGAGTTGGATGTCTCTTGGCATCTGTCTGGCTATTCTCATCAGTCATCACCAAGTTCCTATTAGTAGAACTGCCTGTGGGCCAAAACCTCCTGCCCTGCTCCTCCTGCCTGTAAATGATTTTGCTGATTTAGTGCTTTATATTTCTGTCCATCCTATTCTTAGCATAAATCAGGCTTTCTCTGCATTTCCTTGAAGCTAAATAAAATTAAGCTGTGGGAGGCTCCCTGCCTCTGGCATGTATCTCCCAGAGCATCTGTGAATAGACGCTGTTGTGTGTGCACACAATGGTCTCCATTCAATTAGGAACCACTTGTGCACATCTCCTCTAGGAAGAGAGCTCTTTACCTATATTAGTCCATTTTTACACTGCTGATAAAAATACACCCGAGACTGGGAAATTTACAAAAGGAAGATGTTAAATGGAACTTATAGTTCTACATGGCTGGGGAGGCCTCACAATCCTGACAGAAGGCAAGAAGGAGCAAGTCACATCTTACATGGATGGCAGGAGGCAAAGAGAGAGCTTGTGCAGGGAAACTCCCATTTTTAAAACCATCAGATCTCATGAGACTCATTCACTATCAGTAGAACAGCATAGGAAAGACCCACTTCCATGATTCAGTCATCTCCCACCAGGTCCCTCCCATAACACATGGGAATTGTGGGAGCTACAAGCTGAGATTTGGGTGGGAACACAGAGCCAGACCATATCATTACCCAAAGTGCATTTGTGGTGGCCTACCAGCTTGAGAAGTGGTTAAGGAAAATGATATTGGTTAATGAAAACTATAGTCAAGGTTTGAAAAATCTTATAATGTGAAAACAACTTTAAAAAAATTTAAAAACAATACAGTATGGGAAAATTAGAAGCTATAAGATGAAAGGGGGCAATATTTTTTAAAACCTACCAAGAGCAAAACTTTAGGTGTAGAAATTAGATCAGTGGTTGCCAGGAGCTCCCGGGGGTAGGGAAATGGTATAGGCTGCAGAAGGGTCAGGGGAGCTCTGTGGGGGACAGAAATAATCCACATCAGCACTGTCCAATAAAAATGTAATTTGAGCCACAAGTGGGAACTACTAACTTTTAATTTTCTATAGGTAAATTTTTAAAAAAGAGACATAGGAATAGGTAAATTTTTTTTTAATTTTTTGATGTTTTATTTAACTTAATATATAAAATATTATAATTTCACTCTAAAATAAACATAAAATTATTACGATTTTTTGCATTTTACACTTATGACACATTTGATTTTGTGCTGGCCACATTTCAAGGAGCCGTGTGTGGCAGGTCTGTGAGCCACACAGTTCAACACAGTTTTGGTGGTGGTTTCATGGCTGTATACATTTGTCAAAGTCTATCGACTATATGTCTTAAAGGGTGACTTTTACATGTGTATATTATATCAATTAAAAAAAATTCCTGATAGCCATTATTAGCCAATGTATGTTCCAAGCATATATTAAAATTATTATCTCGAAATGAATTTCAGAAATTTCCAAAATAAAAGTTAAGAGCATACATTAGAATCATCTAAGGCTAGTAGACTTCATGGGGGTGTGGGTGTATGTGTGTTTCCATTACACAGCTTAGTTTAGAAAGGTCTAGTGAAAATTTAATTAGACGTTGCAATTCAATAAGAAAGGGATTTGCATATGTTTGGCAAGATAAAGATGAACCCAAATTGTTTTGAGAAAGACAGTGCTATTTTAAGAAAGCTTGTCATTTTCTCTTTTGTTTTATGGCTACTTCTCTTGCAGCAGTATTAAAAATCACTGTCTCTTGACTTCCTTCTGTTTCTATTGTATAATGTGTTTTGCAGTAACTGTTTTGACAGTGGATCTGCCTGCAGGCACTTTTGGGGCGTGGGGAAGGATGGGACTCATGTACCCACTTGGTAAGAGGAGGTTGTCGGGGAGTAAGCTTAACTTTCATCACTAAAGCTAGGAAATTTTTTTAGCTATACGACCGTGTGTTAGTAATTACAAATAATATTGTTTGCTATTTGATAGCTATTTTGATGTTTTCTT
The DNA here is from genome assembly GCF_007565055.1 of Rhinopithecus roxellana. Taxonomy (NCBI): domain Eukaryota; kingdom Metazoa; phylum Chordata; class Mammalia; order Primates; family Cercopithecidae; genus Rhinopithecus; species Rhinopithecus roxellana. The sequence continues at coordinate 135,068,386 of NC_044558.1, forward strand.
TTTTTCTACCAGAAAGTCCGTGTTTAAGTTTTGCTGAAGCTTACATAAACTTTCACAATTTACAAATGAATATGTCTAGGAGAAATAGGCCAAAGGATATCTTCGAAATGGTTTTGAAGCCCAGATATCTGGGCTGAAAATAAAAAGATAAAATTTGTTAGGGTTGAAAAATCAATTCCATAAGTTTGGTCTGGGGAAGACCCAACTGATAAGAAAATTATCCCACAATATTCATAGACTAAATCTTAGAGCACAAAATGTGATGTCGTTGTTTGAGAACGTTATAACCCGCAGCATACATTTGACAAGTGGGCCACAGATTGGGCAGAAGGCAAATCCTTCTCAGGTTGTTTCACCTTAGAGTTTAGAGTTTAGTTTAGAGTTTAGTTCGGTGGTCTGTTAGTCCATGAAGCAGTTACTCCATTGTTCTTGCTATCAAGATGAATTTTATATATAGCAATGAAAATCAGATTTCAATGTACATTGAAAATGCAAATCCTTGTGCCCCATTTATGGAATTTCTGGTTTAATAGACAAGGAATGGGGCCTAGAATCTGCTTTCTCAGCATGCATTCCACGTGATTCTTGTGCCAGCAGACTCCACCCTGAGAAACTCTAATCTGCAACAACCAGTTAAACTTTTACTAGGTTTTCTGTACAGATTAGGCACTGTGATAAATTCAAACAAAAGGCAATTTCTTTGTCATGAACATGCTAATATAACTTACAAGGCGGTATGCTGGGAGTGGTACAGCCAGTATGAATGGGAAGGAGCTCAGTAAGAGCCAGGAGCCAATGCCACCAACAGTTGATTCAGGTTAATGGAGACAAAAGTGCATGTCCATCTCGTGGGAAATCGCATGAGCTCCAAAAGGGAGAATGGCATTCCTGGGGGAAGCAGCTGCACTTAGATATGGACTGCAGTGTTCTTGAAGCACTTAGGAAATTTTAACAAGAAAATTGACTATGACAATTAAGAAGCAGATGCGAAAGAAATGCATTTGATCATTGTCAGAGGTTCTTAAACTTGAATGTGCATTAGAGTCACCTGGAGGACTTGTTAAAATACAGATTTCTGGGTCCCATACTCAGAGTTCCTGATTCAGTAGGTGTGGGGTGGAGCCTGAGAATTTGCATTTTTCTGACAAGTTGTCAAGTTATGCTGATCTGGGGGCCACACTTGGAGACCCACTGCTCTTAATGAATTTGGCATCTTGATTTACCAAAAATCCATAGATGATGATGACGGGTGCAGATTGTGGGGGCAAGAATGGGGAAGGTGATGATTATCAGGGTATGACCTTGAAACCCCGCTCATGGGCTATGTACTTCTCTGCTTTTTTTTCCTTCTATGACTTTTTTACTCTCAGAGCAACTGGTCTAACCAAAAATACTCTGGGGGTGGGGACAGGAATGTGGCTATGGAGAAACTATAAATCAGTTTTTTCTTTCCTAATTGAGGTTTTATTGGTTGTGTTGAGGATCAGTAGACAGACATTCCAATTTGTACACAATTATGTACTAAAATTCTAAAAAGCCATTTTAATTCTTTTTAAATTCATTGCAGTTCTTTTTAAAAGTTATTCCAATGACTCTCCACCTTAAAATTTGGAAGCAAATTTTCCTTAAGAGGATATCAAGTACTAGTATCTTCAAATGTTGATAAGCTGTTACATACATCATACCAATTCACAATTTAATAACATACACACTGCATACTCAAATTTCAGTCTTTCACAGCATAATGCATTTAGGAAAACAGGACTACCACGACCAAAGATGCTACAGACTGCACACTGTTCTGACAGGGAGAGCCATGACCAAAGATGCTACAGACTGCACACCGTCCTGACAGGGAGAGCCACAACCAAAGAGTAGTATTTTTTAGGAAACGATTCTACTAAAAGCCAACATGGAAATAGAAGGAATCACAAATGTTCGAGACATTAAATGCAGGACTATGACTCCATATTGGCATTTACTGTGCTTTCTGTTATAGGATATGGAAACTAATCCCCCATCTATAGAATGTTAATCTGACTCCCAAGACAGTCAAAGCCTGCCATAATTCAATATGCCACACTATTTTCTGGTTGTACCAGAAAATAAAATAAACAACCAGCGAATGATTTCACCTGTTAAATAAAAGCATTTACCCTTGAAACATGGGTGAGTTAGGATTCCCTCCTTCTTAAAAATATTTCTAGAACTACTAAAAAACTTGTATTTACAAAACAGTAGATAAAATATTCCTCTGGATTGTACAAGAAGGGAGACAGGGACACTGATAAGACATAGTATGTGATATCAGTCAGACTTGCTGTCTTTCTCTGTGGCTTCCTCTGAGGCTGGACTTTCCTTGTTTTCAATGTCTCCATTTTCTGTAGATAAATCTTTAGTTTCTTGATCAGCCACTTCAGCCTGTTTTTCCTTTGCTCCTTTTTCCCCTTTTGTTTGTTTTTTTTGTTTTGTTTTTTGCTTGTTTGTTTGTCTGAAGATTTATCCTTTCCTGCTGCCTTTTTGGGCTTTGTTTCACTTTGTTGGAGCAGGTTTAGTGGACCACCTTGCATATCTCTTCTTGGGGGTCTCCCTTCCCTGACACTTCAGCTGGGCTGACCTTCCCCCTGGGCATTTTGGTGGCGTGGAAACTGTGGGCTGGGTGTCTGCAGGCTGTGGTGCACCGAGAGCCTTCCCGAAACTGGGCTGCCTGGCCACAGCTGCTGCTGTTCCCATCCGAGAACTACAATCTTATATTCAGCATGCAACCAAGTACTTCTAAAACTCTGATCAGGACTGCATCTCAGATTTTATTTTAGAAAACCATAGGTATGGAATATCATATTTTATTATGAAGGCTGTTTAATCCACTGCTTTATAGAAGTCTCAAATCTAAAACTGTACTCATGATGTTAATCCCCACACTTGCTCCTCCTCCGGTGTTCTTTAGAAACGGCACCGTCATCTGCCCGTCTTCTCAGTACCACAGGCTGGCCTCATCCTGGACATCATTCCTTCTCTCACACACTTTCATTCCTGCATCCAGTCACTCAGAAAGTCCCATCAGTCCCATCTCCTGACATATGTTACATCTGTCTACTTCTGTTGCCTTCACTGCCTCCACCTTGTCCAGTCTACCAACTCTCACAACTCTCAACTGGCTCTTCCCACATCTTCTTGGGCTCCCTTCTGGTTATTATTGTATAGGAGGCAGAGATATTTTTTTTTTTTTAGAAACACAAATCACATCAAGTCTACCCTGTACTTAAGACCCTTCAATTGCATCCCACTGTCTTTAGGATGATCCTTAAATTCTCAAAATGGTCCCACGGGCCCTGCATGACATGGCCTCACCCACATTTTCAGCCTCATTTGCAGCCATTTCCCTGTTTGTTCTCTACACTCCAGTCCCACTGACTGTTTCACTTCCTGAACTAAAGGTGTTTAAAGCCACTGCTCTTCACTGAGATACTCCTAGACGAATATCCCAGGGGTATCCATAGAGAAGAGGGTGAATGTGACACTTGCAGATGACATTTTAATTAAGATTAAAACTGACAAATGGCCCCAGTCTATTGCTTTTTGAAAACGAGGTCTTGGGAAAGAACCACTACTTGTCCTTGGAGAGCCTGGGCGAGTTAGAAAATGGTGCCCCTCCAGGTGAATGCGGTCCTCGTGCTGCAAGGATTGGATTTCAGCGTCTACGCACCCAGGGTGAGGCACTCTGTGAAGGGCGTGACCTGCACAGCCAGAATGGTGACCTCCTCTGGAGATCTCAGTCGGTTTGCTTCCAAATTGAAACAGGTATAAATAGGTTTGTCTTATTTAGAAGCTGAACGACTATGGACAACTTCTGGAGCTCCCTGGTAGCCCAGTAGTGGTTTTATAATAATAATTAATATGAAAAGCTTTTACCACAAGGCTGTAAAAGTTGTTCTTTGCATGGCTAGGATGACATTGTATATTTACCTTTCCAAGCCAGCATGGTTCTGTCTGTGCTGCTAGCTCCGTAGCTGTTTTTCAGAGTTGAAGACCAAGAGTGATTTACAACCTAGAATGTCTCTAGCTGCTGGCATCTAAGTTTGGCACTGAGCACTTAAAGCGCCCAGACTGTGGTGTTTTACTATGTGGAGGAAGGCCTCGTTGGAGAGGCACAACATTTTTTCATCTGACATGTTTGCTGTTGTGGAAATGGCTTGAAGTATTTGAGTCCTGGCGGCAGAAAACATGGGAGGAGACTTAATTCTTGCTGAGCATGAATCATCCTATACAAATTAAAAGTGATCACTTTTAAAAGCAGTTTCATTGCTGGTATAAAACTATTCATCAATCATTAGATTGCTTTGATGTGTACATCACATATCTGTGTGTCTCTGCCAGGATCCTAGCATGAACCTCTCCCTGAACAAACACTGAATAAATATTGCTATGATTTTGCTTATTACTTATACTTTTGTCTTTGACTTAGAGACAGTTTAGTTTCTTGTTTTTAACTCCATGTTGAATATGAGTTCTGTTATTTTTCCTTTTTTTTAAATATTTGTGGAAGTGCCTGAATTTTCCTAGGGGTGAGGTGGGGAATATAGGAAAGTATGAAAAACAACCACACACACACAATTCCTTTGTAATTTCAAACGCTAATGGACGCTCTCTGGAGGTCATTGTCAGATCTCTCAGTAGGAACAGAATTAGAATCTGGGAGCAAGTAATCCCTCTGTAAATGTTTGTTATGATACTGGAATTGCCAAATATGCTGTATCTAATTGAATTTTATTACTGGGGCATGAAAAGCAGTTGGTTGAATGTTGCCACTGAAAAGAATATGTTGTGGCCAGCTGACTGTTGCCTATATAGCGCTGTAGCTGGGTTTTTCAGGCCAGCTGCACTTTGAAAAGTTCTGGATGCTGTAAAGTATTGGAAAGGTTGGGTCCTTCTGAGGGCCAGGAGGGAAGGATCTGTTCCAGGCTTCTCTCCTTGGCTTGTACGTGGCTGTCTTCTTTTGCCTTCACATCATCTTGAATTTGGACATGTATCTCTGTGTCCAAATTTCCCCTTTTTACAAGGATTCCAGTCATACTGGATTAGGGCCCATCCAAATAGTCTTGTTTAAATTGATTATCTCTGTAAACACCCTATATCCAAATAAGGTCACATGCTGAGTTCCTGGGGCTTGGGATTTCAACATATAAATTTTGAAAGGACATAATTAAACCCATCACATCACCTGTAGTTGAACCGCAACACAAATTAGCCTCAGAAATCAAGTTGTATTTATTTTGTGTTTGTTTTTATTTGCTTTTTAGCTATACCTATTTTGGAATTGTCTATAAACTGAACCAATTTCCATAAAGTAGTTGACTTTTATTTCTTTTTTCCAGACCCACCAGAGTGCCATAGTATTGGTTCTGCAGTCAACACTGCGCTCATTCTCTCTCGCTACCTCATTCTCTCTTTCGCACACTCTCTCTCTCATTTGTTTCATGAGTCATTAGGCCAAAAAGTGTTAGGTAAATGAAAGCAAATATGACAGCAGCACCTTGAACAAGGGGACCACTTCTTTCCTTCTCAAGTCCATGACCTGTAACATGTCTAACATTCTAGTTCTGAGGCTTTTAAATGTAATTCATTGATATCTAGTGTGTTTTCACTTGACACCTTGCTTTAGTTACACCATTCTTGCATATCCCTCATTTTCCACCTTAGCCTTGTTTAGTTGTACAGTTTTGACATTCACAGCACTCCAGTGCTTTGGGCTGAATGTTTATTCCAAGAACTTGCAGCTGACTTTTCTAGCAGGTCATTCTGATGTTGTCCAGGGATGCCGTCAGAGGTGCAGGTTCTTGAAGCACCTTTTCTACTATCTCCCTTTTCTGCTCTGGGCCTTTCCCAGTTTCTGGGAGGTCAAGGCATCTGCCAAGCCTCTCTCTCTGCAGCCCACCGGCATCAGTCATACTTGTATGCTCCATCTATACTTTATTGGTGTTTTTTTGTTTGTTTGTTTTGTTTTGTTTTGTTTGTTTGTTTTGAGACAGGGTCTCACTCTGTCACCCAGGCTGAAGTGCAGTGGAGCAATTACAGCTCACTGCAGCCTCAACCTCCCAGACTCAAGTGATCCTCCCACCTCAGCCTCCTGAGTAGCTGGGACTACAGCTGCCACCACACCCAGCTAATTGTTTGTTTGTTTTAGTAGAGACAAGGTCTCACTATGTTGCCTGGCTGGTCTTGAACTCCTGGGCTTAAGCGATCCTCCTGCCTCAGCCTCCGAAATCGCTGGGACTACAGGTGTTAGCCACGGTGCCCGGCTCCATCTGTACTTCAAAACTCACTCCACTCCCTGTTCCCACAGCACATCATGTGCTAATGTGACTGGTATGTACCCTCTTAGGCTTCTGGGCCCTGAAATACAACCCATATTTTGTTCCCCCTATCCTAAGAGATCAGGTGGAATGGAAGATTTTCTCCCTTTTGTATTAAATGAGTCAAATTTTGTCTCTCCTCGAGTATATTCCAAAATATCAGTAATCTGTTAATAATAAAATGGCTTATCCCTTCAGAAAACAGAATTTAGGGTTGGTTAGATAATACTCACTACCAATCATCATTATCATCATCATCCATACCTCTCTAAGGCTGTAGCGGGGTGGAATAGCATGAGCTATAGATTGTACCTGAGCAGAGGAAGGTCTGGGACCCCATCTCTCCAGAAGAAATTTGGTGGCTTGAGAGGCCATCTTAGATCTGAATAATTTCAGTGCCAAAGACCAAAACCCCTTCATAAGCTGCAATTAAACTCTCCCTGATTGCCATGCCTGGCTTTCTGTTGGAGAAAATCCTAGAGGAAAACAGAAACTCCCAAGGAGCTGGGTAGCCAAGAGAGGAGCCCAGACCTTCCATCTGGTGACCTGATGGTTCTGGCATTTGACCTCTCTGAAGATAAGAAGCCCAGGGTATTACACATGAATTGCAATATCTGAATTGACAAAAGTACTCTTTCCAGGATAGATATGCTATCAGAGCTTAGATATAAGGATGTTTTGAAAATTTCATTCAGAGATCAGGCGCAGTGGCTCACACCTATAATCCTAGCACTTTAGGAGACGGAGGCGGTGGATCACCTGAGGTCAGGAGTTCGTGACCAGCCTGGCCAACATGGCGAAACCCCGTCTCTAATAAAAATACAAAAATTAGCCAGGTATGGTGGCACAGGCCTGTAATCCCAGCTACTTGGGGGGCTGAGGCAGGAGAATCGCTTGAACCTGGGAGGCAGAGGTTGCAGTGAGCCCAGATCTCAGCACTGCACTCCAGTCTAGGCAACAGAGCGAGACTCCGTCTCAAAAAAAAAAAAAAAAAAAAATTCACTCAGAGACCTGAAGTGTCAGGCCCAGCAATAGTTCTTTGACCTTTGGTTTGATGTCAGTCCTATGAGCTAGCTCTCTAGCACTAGGGACCATTCTTGTGTTTAGTTTCACCTCCTCTCTTCTTGGGGTAGATCACAATCAAATAGCTCCCAGTTCCTTCCTTTGGGAAGACAATGACCTTGCCTTCCCCACACACATCCATACAGCACTACTCCATGGACTCCACACCCCAGGTGCAGAATAGTCAGGGTGGCTACTCTAGGACTAATCTCTTTTCCTATCTCCTGGTGAAATGGTTTTAGCAGACATTTGTACCTGGCAGCTGTTAGTTTCCCCTCTCATCACTATATTAAGACGTCCTTGGCCAAGCATGGTGGCTCGTGCCTGTAATCCCAGCACTTTGGGAGGCTAAGACGGGAGAATCACTTGAGCCCACAAGTTCAAGACCAGCCTGGGCAACACAGGGAGACCTTGTCTCTACTTAAAATAAAAAAAATTAGCCAAGTGTAGTGGTACGCACCTGTGGTCCCAGCTACTTGGGAAGCTGAGGCAGGAAGATCACTTAAGCCCTGGAGGTTGAGGCTGCAGTGAGCTGTGATTGGGCCATCGCACTCCAGCCTATGTGACAGAGCGAGACTCTGTATTTTAAAAAAACAGAATAAAAGACCTCCTAACCCATGACTTCTTTAACTGTTTGCTTACACATTGGGGCCTTCAGCAGATTAAGAAAACCTTGGTGAGCTCCTGAATAGTGATGCTAGGCCTCAGCACGTACAAAGGAGTCCTGGAGTATGTTCATGGTTCTGCTTAGCTTTTAGAGCAGACCTCTTTTTACTGCCAGACTCCTAAGCTACTAATGGGTCAGTTGTCAGGGATAGGTATATGCAGAGAGAGCCTGTCTGCAGATTTTTCTACTCATTCTCTATCAGGTGGTAATTTCAAACAGAAAGGACAGCCTGCAATGCAATAGAGCTTTCCTTTGGGAGGAATTTTTTCAATTAAAAAAATAAGCTATGACAGGTTTTACTTCAACAAAGAATTGTTACGTAACTGGAATCATAAAGATTCTTGCATTTATATTGAAATAAATGTTTGGGTGATTTATTTCCCACAACTTCAAAATGACAATTGCTATTAATTAATGAAACAGAAAAATTCCATGCTAACTAAAAGAAGCAACTGGTGGTACTTGCTAGTATTAATACCTTCTAGTTACAAGTTGGCTATCTGAGAAACCCTTCTTGATTTGGTTCATTAACCCAATGAATGAATCATGAACAGGAGATCCAGCCACAGAAAACTATAGTCCCTACAAACAGATCCTAGGAAGGTTTGACACCATGGGGGTTCTGAGCTTGGGCTACTCACCACATTTATTGCCACTCTTTAGACCCCGAAAGCCTCAGCAAAATGTATATCTTTTAAGATCCTATTATCCAGCTTTCACTCCCTTTCCCAAATCCAGGAAATTATACAAGTTATTTAGAAAATTCTTGTGTTGCATGTTTTCGGTAAGATGTTAAGACGTTAAAAAATGGCACTCCAACTTTGTGTTTTGTTGCATAATAGAAGAGAGCAAAGAAAGGGTAACATCAAAAAGACCATAATCATACATGCAAAATGCATGTCCACACCCAACAGAGGGGTGGGTGGAATTCAAGACCAGTTTGTGTTGGATTCCAAGATAAAAAGAGACTAAGTGGATGTGCCTGTGTTTCCTCAAGGGAGGAATTTATGGTATTTACTAGCACAAAGCAATCACTTAAAAGTTAAGTCAAATATTCCTGTACTTGCTTATAGGCACAGTCTATAATAAGGTAATGATTCATCTAGTTCCAACTTCACAGCAATAATCTTGGGTTATAGATGTGGAAAAAGGATTACATTTATCTGTTTTAATCTCATTTTACAAACAAGGAAAATGAAGCCTGGAAAATTTGTTTGAGCAATATGCTCTGTAACATCTCATAACTCCCAGTGGTATCATTTTCCACAAAAGAGGCAGAGTAGAGGGAAGAAAATAGTGTCCACAGGCCAGGGTCAGGGACCAGCCATACTCCAGTCCCTGCTAGTGACTGCCCCCAGCCATCCTGGTGGCCTCAGCTGAGACCCAGGCCCTCCCCCAAAAGAGGTGTCCCAGGATAACTCAGGTATCACTAGTCATCTGGCAGATAAAGGCAAAGTTTGTATGAAAGTGGCAATTTTGGGGGGACATTTAAATGTTTCCATGCCTCATTTTCCTCTTCTATAAAAAGGGAATAATAGTATGTTTGTTCTAAATCACTTGGATACTTACTAAGCACTTAATAAATATTAGTTGTTATTATTTTCTTTTTCCCATTCTCACTTTTCCCTCTCTGCCTTCCTCCCTCCTCTTTTCCCTCCTTTCCTTTTTATACCCCATCTTCATTGTTTTCAAGCAAAATATACAGGGCATGAGAGGTATTTTTCTTTAAAAATCTGGCTATTTTTGTGTTTTCTTCCCAGAATTTCCAGAACTCAGTTTTATCAGTATATTTTGAGAACCCCACTGGGGGACATTTAGTTTGTTTCCAGGTTTGTTTTGGTTCTATTGGAACCCCTCCTCTTCTACTTTGTAGCCCTGTGATCTCTTCAAGAGATGATGATCTTCGATGGCATTTTGGGGGTGATGTTCAGGTGGCAGCCAAATTGGAGGGGACCATGGAGCAGCATGTGGGACTACTAATTCTAAGGGCGTCATTGTGGAGAGTAAGCGCTAGATCGTAACATAGGAAGGGTGAGGGAAATGTCTGGGAGTGTTTTTTTGTTTGTTTGGAGCTGGGATTTTTAGATCCAGAAGATTTTCAACGTATTTATTAGTTTAGCAGAAGGAAACAGAGGAATGGAAGAGATTGAAGATGTAAAAGGGTAAGGGAATAATTGTCTGAAAGCTTGGCATGAGATCAAGAATAAAAGGGCAAAGACTTCCTGTGATGGAAGGCCAGGAGCCAGGAACAGACAAGCAAGTCTACACAGGAGCTTTAGAAAGAGGGTTCCCCAGGATAGGCTTTGAGATTCTTAGTGTGGAGGGATCTGGAGTGATCTGCTGAGATTAAGTGTTGGAGGAATAGGAACAGATTAGGGGAGAGTTTTATAGGAATTTTTAGAGACAGTCATTATGAGAAATGTGACAGGGAGGGAACTAATGATGGATAAAAGGATTCTTGAGTAACATTAAGTGCCCAGTCAAGATTAGACAGCAGGCGTTTGAAGTGGAGCCAACTCAACTTTCTCTGGCTGTGCTTGGTACAGCTAAGTCAAGAGGGAGCAAGACGTTTCATGAGGAAAAATAAATTTTTAGCACTCTATTACTCTTTAACGGAGAGCAGGAATTGAAGCATCCTGATATGAAGACAATTCAAAGACATCCAATAGAGATGGCATAAATAACAAAAATTTGAGAAGTGTATTGTTCCCCAGCCTTGTTTTTAGGCTCAAGTAAACACCCCATTAAGTAGAATGTATACCTTTATCGCTTAGAATACTCAAGTTTCGGGGTGCCACTTAAAAATAAGGCAGATGCTGTACTTGGCTAGGGAAAAGGTATGTCTCTGGCAGGTGGGATCCTTTCATCAGGTCCATGAGATGGACTTGATTGGAAGCAAATACAGAATTGGAGACGGTCAATTGAATGGAAGCTCCTCAGTTCCTAGATCAATTTCTGGTACATGGTAGGTAAAAGAGAAATACTCTGTGAATAAAGTACAGTTGTCCCTTGCTATCCATGGAAGATTGATTCTAGAATCTCCTGAGGAGGAGCCTCTCCATAGAGGCTCAAGTTCCTTACATAAAATGATGTAGTATTTGCATATAACCTGCACACATCCTCCTATATATGTTACATCATCTCTAGATTACTTAGAATACCTACTACAATGCAAATGCTATATAAATAGTTACTCTAATGTATTTTAAAATTTCTATTATTTTTTTTCTTTGAATATTTTAAATCTGTGGTTGGTTGAATTCATGGATATGAAATCCATGGATATGGAGGGCTGACTGTATATATCTGTATGTGTTTGAGTAAATGTATGAACTTATTCATGTCACTTTGGAGCACTAGTCATATGAGACATTGTAAAATGTGGAAAATCCTGACTATATTGGTCTTTTGGTAGCCCTGCCCACGTCACTCAACATGTAGCTGTGGTAAAAGCAAGTTTTCAAGTTCCTGTCAAGACAGTTCAACACATTTACTCTCTTCTGCTTCTCTGACTCCTTCATTTCCTCTCTTTGGAAAGTCATGGGTTGTCAGAACTTTTACTGAAAACAAAATCTAAGTTGATATTCTAAGACACGAAAGAGTCAGAGTCAAACAAGTCCGTTAATATTTCATTCTTTCCTATGCAGTGCTCCAAAGCATGTTTGGTGATGACTAAGGAATAGTTTTGTTTTGATTGATATAAGCAGTTATTTCTTATTTATTTCATGATCACCATGGTAAGTGTAAACCAAAAATAAAATTCCAGCCACCTGAATGGACCCTTCCTCTCAGCCAAGGGCATTCCAAAGTTAACCCGAAAATCTAGTTTAGGCCATGATGGGAAGGGGGAGCCAGACATGACTCATTATTCCCCCCTCCTTTTTGGAATTACTGATAGAACAGAGTCTTTTAAAGTCTGGTAAGAAACATTAGCAATCTGTTCTCTGAAGCTTCCTACCTGGAGGCTTCATCTGCGTGATAAAACCTTGATCTCCACAACCCCTCATCTTAACCCAGACATTCCTTTCTATTGATTCTAAGTCTTTAGATAATAACAACTTTTTCAACCAATTACCAACCAGAAATTCATTGAATCTACCTATGATCTGGAACTAACCAACCCCTGCCAACCAGTTGTGCTGTCTTTCTGGACTGAACCAATATAGATCCTACATGTATCAATTGATGCCTCATGTCTCCCTAAAATGTATAAAAGCAAGCTGTGGCCTGACCACCTTGGGCACATGTTCTCAGGATCTCCTGAGGGCTGTGTTACAGGCTGTTGGTCACTCATATTTGGCTCAGAATAAATCTCTTCATAATATTTTACAGAGTCTGCCACTTTTCATTGCCATAGACCTGGTATAGAAATTTTAAGAGTGGATCCTTAGTCCTTAAAAATCTCTATCTAGTAGAGACAACATTCCAAGGACCTGGTTAAGCGAGGCTGCTTGCCAGAGATACACTTTTTCCTTAGCCAAGTATAACATCTATTAGAGATAAGCAGTGGTTCCATATGGTACTTGGTAACAGAGGCTGAGAGAGAATGGGTGTGGGAGAGACAGCAAGTGCTATAGGAGTACTTGATGATGTGGTGATCTTCCTTGAGGATTCTGCCATGACATTCAGTTTTTATGTATAAGATCCAGGCACAGTCGTCACTGGGTATCCACGGCAAGTTGGTTCCAGGACCTCCCACAGATACCAAAATCCAGAGATGCTCAAGTCCCTGACATAAAATGGCATCGCATTTGCCTATAACCTAGGAATCTCCTCCTGTATGCTTTATATCATCACTAGATTACTTATAACACCCAATGCAATATAAATGCTATGTGAATCTTTGTTGTATTCTTCAGGGAATAATGACAAGAAGAAGTCTGTACATGTTTAGTCACAGACACAATTTTTTTTCAAATATTTTCTATTCATGGTTGTTTGAATCCGCTGATGGGGCATCCACAGATATGGAGGGCCAACTATATTTCATCAAGTTTCAGTGTAAAGGACGGCAGGGTAATGACTCACCCAGATGATACTTTTATAGTTCCTCCTGGTTCCTTCCTTTGATGGATGAGGGGAATGCTGTCATGCTCAGAAGTTGACAGTGGGCAGTTAGTTGCCTCAGTAAATGGCCACTCTGTCCTCCCATGACTTAGGCCATAGTCTTGAGTTTGTCCTTTCTCCCAAATGCTATATCCAGTTCTGTTGGCATTTACATCAAAAATATACACAGGGTGATAGAAACGTTGCTATCTTGTTAGGGATATTTTACCTAGGTGTATGCTCTTGTCAGAACACATCAAACTGTGCAGTAAAGATCTGTGTATTTTACTCGCTAAATTATAACTTAATTCATATGTGTAATGCATCCTAATATTTATAGTAATATACATTTCGTACTCAGAATATATAGCAGTATGCATGTATACATATACATATATATTTGCTATATGTGTATTCACACATACATACATTTATACATATATATGTATACACACACACATACTTACTATGTGTGTATTCACACACAGATACATACATAACTAGGGTCCAATCACCATCTCTACTGCTTCCACCCTGACCCGAGCCACCAACAGGACACCTGTCATCTGAATTATTGCAGTTGTTTTCTGACTGTTCTTCCTTCTACCTTTGTCACCCCTGCAGTGTGTTCTTAGGAAGGATACTTCTTAAAACAGAAATCAGATCATGTCATTTCTTGACTCAGAACCCTCCAGTGGCCTTCTATCTCCATGCTCAATTGAAGTCAAAGCCTGGCTGGCATGAAGGCCCCAGATCCCACTACCCTAATGCTCCCACCACACCTTCTGTGCCTCTGGGACCACATTCCCTAACTAACCCTCTGGCTCACCACCGTCCGGCCCACTGACCTCAAACATCAACTACATGAAGCTCTCCCTCCTCGGGACCTTTGCGTTTACGGTTGTTTCTCCCTGGAAGCTCTTCCCAGATATTCCTGTGACTTTCTCCCCTCACCTCCTTCAAGGTTTTAATCAATGTCGCTTTATCAACGGGGCCTTCCCTGATTATCAGATCAAAACTTCTAAGTCCCTGCCATTCCCTTTCTGCACAAAGAGCTAGCACAGTATATGATTAAGAGGATGTGCTCTGCTGCCAGACTGTCTGGCTTCACATCATTTTCTAGCTATGTGACTTGATGCCTCAGTTTGATCACCAATAAAGTGGGGATAAGTATTGTGTCATTAGGGTTATTGTAAGGATTCATTGAATTGATATATGAAAAGCACTTAAAACAGTGCTCGATACATAGTAAGCTAATGTTAATGTTATTGCTCTTGCTTCATTATTTTTCCCATAGCACTTATCAATCACCTTCTCATCTGCTATATATTTAAGCAATTTTTTTGTGGTTTCTTGCCATTAGAATGTATGTGCCATCAGAACAACAACTTTCTACTTTTTTTCCTCTATTTTCTTTCTTTTTCTTTACTACTATACCTTCATCACTTAAAATAGTGCCTGATATGCAGTAGGTACTCAATAAATACTGTGTAATCAATGGGTGAATGAGAGAAGAGTCTGTGCACTTTCAGGAGGCTATAGGATAAGGTAGGTTAGAGAAGGGGCTGGAAACATTTTCTGCAAAGAGCCAGATAGTAAATATTTTAGGCTTCATGAGTTACAACTACTCAACTTTGCTGTTGTGTCATGAAAGCCACCATAGATGATACATAAACGAATGAATGTGCCTGTGTTCCAAAGAAACTTTATAAAAACAAGCAGTGGGCCAGATTTGACTATAGGTCATAGTTTGCCAGCTCCTGAGTTAGGGAATAATTTTTGGCTTTACTTTCCTCCTTCTCATTACTCCTCCCTTCAGCCCGCAATTAGTGCTACTCACTCAGAACTGAAATATAAATAACTTGAAAAGCATTACATTACCCCTTAGTATTTGGCTCAGTATTCATTAATTGTACAAATTTTCCATATGTTTCTTAATATTGTAATAGGAAATAACAATGTTAAGAATATATTTTAAACTTTCCAGCTGTACAGTTTCAGGCCTCTGGTTTTCATTTCTCTTCTCCAACAGCCGAAAACTGGTGATTCTGGCCAGGAGCACGTATGCTATAAAGGAACAAGCAGCGTTGGCATTCCTCTTACTATATGGCCAAGAGTGTAACTGACACCCAGTTGGAATAGAAACCAGCAGAAATTACCTACAAGACAAATTGTTTAGTTTATAAGATTATTTATGAAAACTTATTTTTCCACAAAACTGTTTCCTTGCCCACAGTTTTTACCACTCTTCCCAATCGATTTTATATGCTCACAAGTTTCTTCCAGCTTTTTAATGCATTGAGTTCTTGACCATATGACAAACTGTAACTTTAACACAAAATATATAGCTTTTATTGTTATAATTAAAGCAGACTCGAAATTATACTCATTTTGCTGATATGATCCATTATAATTAGACATATAAGCAGTCCAACTACGTGACTGCAACTGATGTGAATTTGACGCAACCAGAAATGTTTTTTGTGTCACCTCTTCTGAATTTAGCAGCACATCCTTATTGTTGGTGCTGACAGTTTTCCACTTGCCATTTAATTATCTTCATCATTTTATATGTGTGGGAAGAGAACAAACCTGGACCATACTCCCCATTTGTTGGGATTTTCTTGCTCCCTGTGTTGCGCCTTTCTACAGCTGTGGTCCGTGGCTGCAGTTTCCAATCAGAGTGTGACATAACCTACTCCCAAGACACCTGGCCAGTGTGCCCCCCAGAGCAGTGCTGCTCAAACCATCTCTGGGGAAAGACTATTTTGTTTTTCTGTCATGAATTGATTCATTTTCTAAAATTCAATTAAAAAGAAAATTGAGTTGCCAGCAGAATTATCACATAATTGGATATCACAGCAAGGTCAAGTTACAATGTAATTTTTAAAACGTTTATTCTCAATTTCTGAACTTACAGTAGACCAGTAACAGTTTGTGCGCCAGCTCCAGTCCACAGACCATATTCTAGGCAACACCACTTCAATGGTTTTCACTCCAGTGGTTTTCAAATGTTTTTAACCCAGTATAAAGTCTGCATTCTTAGGCTGTAAAACACATGAGTGTGTAGACACCTGTGCAGGCACACACGCAGATACTCTGAAACCACTGGAATATCAGCCCCCTAAGGGCAGAACTTAGCTTTTCTTGGTCTTTTTCACTATTCTGCCTCTAATACCTGCCACATAGTAGGCCCTCAATCAGTATTTGTTGCAGGTGTGTGTGTGTACGTGTGTGTCTGAATAATCAAATCCAAATTTTCTTTTTTTTTTTTTTTTTGAGGCGAAGTCTCGCTCTGTCGCCCGGACTGGAGTGCAGTGGCCGGATCTCAGCTCACTGCAAGCTCCGCCTCCCGGGTTTGCGCCATTCTCCCGCCTCAGCCTCCCGAGTAGCTGGGACTACAGGCGCCCGCCACCTCGCCCGGCTAGTTTTTTTTTGTATTTTTAGTAGAGACGGGGTTTCACTGTGTTAGTCAGGATGGTCTCGATCTCCTGACCTCGTGATCCGCCCGTCTCGGCCTCCCAAAGTGCTGGGATTACAGGCTTGAGCCACCGCGCCCGGCCCAAATCCAAATTTTCACACAATAATACTTAACCTTTACTCCTGCTGAAATAGCCTCTGTTGTCTATTTAATAAAAATAAATACTGATTTTAGCCTAATAATTCTATTTCAGCACATTCTAATTTTAGGAGTCGTGACCCATGGTTTATAAAACATTCCTTTAGAAGGTGCTCATGTATAGGAATTTATTATTCTTTTCTTCTCCAGAGCTTTGAGTAGCTGTTACTCACTCCTGTCTTCCTATGGGTGTACATATCCCAGAACGGCTTACATCTAGGCAGCAGTCCACGTAGCCTGCATACTTACGTTGGTGGGCCTGTGAAGGAAAATAGAGATAGATGAGTCTTAAGGTTTTTAAGAGCTAAAAAGAAGGGAAGAGTGAGGTTAGAGTTAGAGTGGGTAGAGCAATAACAAGTTGAAACAGACCCGCTGATACTCCTCCATAATACTGGGGTCCAAGTTTGCAAACTCTTAGGAATAATGTCATTCTAAAATAGTACAATGAATTTGATTCACCTGCATCTCGAAGAGCATGAAATTTCACTTTTGAAGATTGTGGATAGCAAGCCTGATAATAATGATCACGTTTATCTAAATGTGTCTCAAAAGTTAAGGTCATGGCTGAGTGCAGTGTCTCCCACCTGTAACCTCAGCACTTTGGGAAGCGAAGGGGAAAGGACTGGTTGAGCTCAGGAGTGTGAGACCAGCCTGAGCTATATAGCGAGACCTGACCTCTACTAAAAATAAAAATTTAAAAAATCAGTTGAGCATGGTAGCACCCACCTGGGGTCTCAGCTACTGGGGAGGCTGAGGTGGAAGGATCACTTGAGCCCAGAAGGTAATGGCTGCAGTAAGCCGTGATCATGCCACTGCACTCCATCCTGTGTGACAGAGCCAAGACCTTGTCTCAAAAAAAGAAACAAAAAAACAAGTAAAGGTCAGGATGTAGTTTTCTGGCTTATACAGCTCAGAGGAAGGTGATGCTATCAGCCAAAACAGGGCATACGGGAGCCAGGATACTTAAGACATCAGAGTGTGTGTGTTTGCGGAGCCACTGAGTCATAGCTGCACACAGCAAGCATTTGGTGTCCACCACACTGGATGATGGGGAGCAGATAGCAGAAATACAGTCTGTTTTCAAGGAGCGCACAACTTCGTCCAGGAGACAATCACTGTAAAATCAGGGCTGTCATGGAGGTGGCGGTCAGGCTGACCTTAGAGGAAAGAATGCCTGACCCACCTAGAAAACGTTGTGTCCCAGGACATAGAAGAGGGCCCAAGCAGTAGGGGGATCAGTGCTTGTCATGGCACAGAGTTGAGAGGGCAGAAGTGTCTTCCAAGAAGGGCATGTCTTTACAGTATAGTGGGAGGCCGGCAGTCCTGTACATAGTTTATAGTTTGGATTAGAAACATATGAGGGAGGTCAAGGTTGGTGATCCTAGTCAAGGTCTAATAGTTGTTTGATAAATACCTACCGAATGAGCGAGAGGCATATGTGGGAACAATATGGCTTTTGGACTCAAATCTCACTTCTTCAGTGACCTTGAACAAATTCCTAACTTCTTCATGTAGTCATAATAATAGCTAGTAAGAGTAAATATGGAGAAATGGAGCTTTCTTTCAACTTATCACAAGATCTTCAAATCTACTGCCATTTAATACACATCAGTTTTTCAATAGCAGCAGCATCCTTTATTCAAGAAGTAAAAGATCTTGGCTTATTGTATGAACCTTTTCATCAACTCTCTTCTGGTTATTCCTAAGCATTAATAGCAGAGAGCCAGAAGGCTCATTTCCTTTTACCTCATCCTATTTTCCCTTGCTGCTCCATTTATTTGGTTACTTACTGGCTTTGCCTCTTTGTATTTTGTGGCGTTTCATTTTAGTGAACAAGAGAAGTAACTTTTACTAATGTATTGTCATTAATACGCCCTCTTTTGTCCTCTGCCTTACAATCCTCTTTGAGTGGCTGTTCCATTTTCTGAATGTGCATGTGCATGTGTGTGTTTGTATTTGTGAGGGTGGTTAAAATAACAAGTAGTGTATTATTTGGTTTATAAATATTTGGTGAGCCCTTAGTATGCTTGAGGTTATGATAGAGAAATAAAATATCTAAGACAATATATCATGGTTGAAACGTTTGAAAATTTTATGGCTTAAATACATGGATAAAAAAACGAAAATGTTTCATTATGGAAAACTTCAAATACAAAACTATAGATAGGATTCCCAGCTGGGTGCAGTGGCTCGCAGCTGTACTCCCAGTACTTTTGGAGGCTGAGGTGAGCAAATTGCTTGAGCCCAGGAGTTCAAGACCAACCTGGGCAACCTGGCGAAACCCTGTCTCTACAAAAATAAGCCAGGTGTGGTAGTCCCAGCTACTTGGGAGGCTGAGATGGGGGGGACTGCTTGAGCCCAGAGAGGTTGAGGCTGCAGTGAGCCGTGTTTGCGCCACTGTACTCCATCCTGGGCGATAAAATGAGACTCTGTTTCAAAAAATATTTGTATCAATAGATGGAATAGTATAGTGTACCCCTACATACCGCCACCCATTTTCAACAATTATCAACTTATGGCTAATCTTGTTTTATCAGTGTCTTTACCCTGATTTTCTTCTATTTTATTTTAAAGCAAATTCCAAATGTATCATTTCATCCATGAGTATTTTGCTACTTGTCTCTAAAAAATAAGGACTCAAAAAAGATAACTATAATAGCATTATTAATAACCTTAGAATGACAGTAATTCCTTAATATCAAATAAACACTGTTCAGATTTCTAGTTATATCATCCATTCTATACTTATTTTACAGTTTTTTTAAATTTGTTTTTGAGCAGAGTCTGGCTCTGTCACCCAGGTTGGAGTGCAGTGGCACTCCAATCTCAGCTCACTGCAATCTCAGCCTCCCAGGTTCAAGTGATTCTCCTGCCTCAGCCTCCCGAGTAGCTGGGACTATAGGCATAAACCACCATGCCCAACTAATTTTTGTATTTTTAGTAGAGATAGGGTTTTGCCATGTTAGACAGGCTGGTCTCGAACTCCTGACCTCAAGTGATCTGCCTGCCTTGGCCTCCCAAAGTACTGGATTACAGGGGTGAGCCACTGCGCCTGGCCTTTTTTTACAGTGTGAAGTCCTCAGGAGGCTAAGGTGGGAGGATCACTTGAGCCCAGGAGTTTGAGGCTAGCCTGGGCAATATAGCCAGACCTCAATTTTTAAAAAAGTTGTGTTGTAACATTAGATATCACCCTTGCTGCCAACATCCCCTACCTTTTCTTGTTTCACCACTTCCCCTGCCCCTGTTTTGCCCTTTCCAAGTGATTCTGAATTAATTTTCTAGGGACGTTAGAGCAGATTGGTGGTGAAAACGGTTTGGGCTCATGGAGTGGGAAGGAAAAAAATATGTGATGACAGATACATAGCAGAGAACCAGAAAACAAGAAGGGTTGTATTTAAGAATCTAAAATGTTGCAGACATAAGGACCTATAATCGTTGAGGTTTAAAGGGAGAGATTTTTTGAATTAAAACCTGAATGGCTTCTTCAAAGCTGTTATTTTTGGATGAAAAGTAAGAAGCTGAGGCGTGGGGAGAGGGAGAGGAATTCTGCCCTTATTTACCTTGTCAGCCAATTCCCACCTCATCTGGGCAGGGCTTGTTGTCCCAAGGATGAAAGACAGGCCTCAGTGTTTGTGGGTCTAGTGATTGAGTGTGCCTCAGAGCCAGTGGGAGGGCTTGGAAAAACACAAATTGCTGGGCCTGCCCCTGGAGTTTCTGATTCAGTAGACCTAGGGTGGGTGAGGTTCAGGGATTTGCAGCAGTTTGCTTCTGAGGGAGGGGGCGGGAGTGAGGGGAGGGAGGGAGTGGAGGGAGTGGAGGACGGGAGGGAGGGAGGGAGGGAGGGAGGGAGGGAGGGAAGGGAAGGAAGGAAGAAGGAAGGAAGGAAGGAAAAAGGAGAAGGGAGGAAGGGAAGAAGGGAGGAAGGAGGAAGGAAGGAAGGAAGGAAGGAAGGAAGGAAGGAAGGAAGGAAGGAAGGAAGGGGAAGGAAGGGAAGGGAGGAAGGAAGGAAGGAAGGAAGGGAGGGAGGAGGAAGGGAGAGGGGAGGGAGGGAGGAAGGGAGGGAGGGAAGGAGGGAGGGGGGAAGGGAGGGAGGGAGGAAGGGGGAAGGAAGGAAGGAAGGAGGAAGGAGGGGGAGGAAGGGAGAAGGAGGGGAGAGAGGAGGGAGGGAGGGAGGGAGGGGGGAGGGGGGAGGAGGGAGGAGGGAGGGAGGGAGGAGGGAGGGAGGGAGGGAGGAGGGAAGGAAGGAAGGAAGGAAGGGGAAGGAGTAAGGAAGGAAGGAAGGAAGGAAGGAAGGAAGGAAGGAATGAAGGAGGAGTGAGAGGTAGCTCTATAGATAGATAGCTATCTATATCATTCATCCCTCCCTCTACCTCACTACCCCCTCCCTCCATCCCTCCCTCCCTCCCTCCCTCCCTTCCTTCCTTCCTTCCTTCCTTCCTTCCTTCCTTCTTCCTTCCTTCCTTCCTTCCTTCCTTCCTTTCTTGCTCTGTTGCCCAGGCAGGACTGCAGTGGTGTGATCTTGGCTCACTGCAACCTCTACCTCCTGGGTTCAAGCAATTCTCCTGCCTCAGCATTCCCAGTAGCTGGGACTACAGGTGCACACCACCATGCCCAGCTAATTTTTGTATGTTTAGTAGAGATGGGATTTCACCATGTTGGTCAGGCTGGTCTCGAATTCCTGAACTCAAGTGATCTGCCCACCTCTGCTTCCCAAAGTGCTGGGATTACAGGCGTCAACCACCATGTCTGGTGGGATTTGCATTTCTTACTAGCTCACAGGTGATGCTGCTGTTCCAAACCACTGACTTACTAGTACCTGTTTCTCCCTTTAGATCTGGTTTGGTTTTTGTTTTAAATTAATTTTTATAAGTACATAGTAGGTATGTGCCTTTATGGGGTACATGAGATATTGATACAGGCACAATGATCACATCAGGGTAAATAGGGTATCTGTCAAGCATCTGTCATTTCTTTGTGTTACAGACATTCCAATTATATTCTTTTAGTTATTTATGAATGTACAGTAAATTATTGTTGACGGTTGTCACTCTGTTGTGCTATCAAATATGATCTCTCTTTTTAAGATAGTTTCTCTTTGCTAAGATTGTATTGCTGCACACATTGGCAATCATTGCGTAATTGATTAACCTTTGAAGACAGCTTCTTGCAGGAAAAAAAAAAAAAAAACTGTTGAGAAAGGTATGAGTAATTTGTGTGAAAACATATTCTATTTTCATAATGACCACAGAATACTGTGGCGTTCTACCAACCTAGTGGAATGTATGTGAACATTCTCCCTTTCTCTGAAGATTTCTTCTTTTAAGTGTCTTAGTTTCAGTGAATTGTCTCTATCTTGGGTAAGAAGTTCAGGGTTCTCTTTCAAACCCAAGCATTTTACCTAAAGAAAGCTGAGAAAGCTAGGACAGATGTTATTCTCACAGAAATTTAAAAGAAACTTGCTAATTTTCTTATGGCCTTTCTTTTCTTCACAGAAAGACCGGGCAGTCAGCCTGACCTAAAACATCAGTTAGTCAGCAACCCTGCAAAAAATTACAGTGTCCTGCCAACGCTTTAGCCACCACACCCATCACACCCATGCCCAGAACTCTCCTTGATATTTCACCCCATTCAAATCTGCTCTAAATGGGTCCTGACCAAACCTGAAATACACCCTGAACGTATTTCTGTTAGTTCCCCCACCCCTTTAGTCTCTTACTATAATATTTGAATCTTATCCCCAAGAGCTTGCTTATCTAAAACTTTCCTAAATTTATTTTTATTAAGCCGTGGGAATAGGAAACCAGTAGCCTGAGAACTCCTGCAAACAGAGCTCATTTCACTGTTTACATCACCCAACAAATAAGAGGCTTCTCCAGTTTGAACTCTGACTTTGAACCCCCGCTTCACTCCTTTGTTGTGGTAGTGATTAATGTTTTCCTGGTACCTTTTTCTTTAGCAAGTCATTCAAAGAAGCATATATTAGCCACTTAGAATCCGGAAATAAATTTGCTATTTTGTGAGAATTATTGGATGGTGAAATTTTTTGTTCTTTAGGATTTTTTTTCTTAATTTTTGAGACAGGGTCTTTCTCACCCAGGCTGGAGTGCAGTGGCACAATCACGGCTCACTGCAGCCGTGAGCTCCTGGGCTCAAGTGATCCACCCACTTCAGCCTCCTGAGCAGCTGGGACTACAGACACATGCCACCACACCCAGCTTAGTTTGTATTATTTTTTGTAGAGACAGGGTCTCACTATGTGGACCAGGCTGGTCTCAAACTCCTGGGCTCTAGCGATCCTCCTGCCTTGGCCTCCCAAAGTAGTGCGATTACAGGTGTGAGTCACTGTGGCTGGCCTTGGATGGTGAAGTTGTAATTTTCTAAGTGGTTTTGTCCACTCAAAGAACTCAATTATAACTAGCAGATTTCTGGGTAAGCAAAGAATGAGAAGAAATGGAGCTGAGTATTCTGAGCCTTTTATTTTAGACCATAGGGTCATATAATAGGATTATTCATGATCCTTGATTCGTGACATATTATCATCATAGTCTTAGATGCAGAGGTCCATGCATGTCCAACTTCATTCATTATTTAGTTCTTTTTTAAAGTGGAATTTTCATGTCTTATTTCTAACAACCAACTTCTCTTTCCTAATTTTTCAAATACAAAAGTTTTATTTGGAGAGTAATCCTAGGAAAGACTTAGAGAAATAAAGAAGAGAACTGATAAATGATGCATTATCAAACAAGTTACCACTCTGAGTAGATCTTAATTGTCTGGATAATTCTGGGAACCAATGTAGATTACATGAATCAGAATTTTCTCTTTCTAAGGGGAAGTGTGCTGGTATATTTAAAGCTGATAACTTTAAAATTTAAAGGGACATTATTTATCTGGCATTTTCAGACCACTACATCCAATGGCAGAGGGCTCCCTGAAATCTTGGACAGTTAAAAGTTGGTCTGGCATGCATGGAATTACAGAGAGGGCACCAATTACATCTGCCTCAGTTAGAAGCTAAACAGTATTATTAATGCATATGTTTCAAAGGTATTCCCAATTAAATTAGTTCCTAAATGAATTTTATGCTTTCAACATTTAGCCAACAACAAATGGTTCTTTCCTAGTTAAAATAAAGAACTTAAATGGGATTGACATTGGGATTCTTAATGCCTGACAAATTTTAAAGACCATTGCATAGTTTGATGAGTTTTGGCAAATGTATAAACTTGTGTAACCTATATCCCAATCAAGATATTGAACAGAAATTCTGCTGGTGTCTCCTTTCAGTCACTCACCATTTTCTGTAAGTAATTCTTGCTCTACCTTCTATCATAGGTTGCCTGTTCTTGAATTTCATATGAAAGTATCATATAGTACATGGTCCTTTCTATCTGGCTTCTTTTGCTCAACATAATGTTGCATGTATTATTTGTTCCATCTCTTTACTGTAGAATAATATTCCATTGTATTAGAATAATATTTCATTATATTAATTATATGAGGAAGCCCAGGGGATCTTCCTCTCAGAAATGTTTTTGAGGATTTAAGAAAGTCTTTTTAGAGACCAGGGGATTTTCTAAAGCTTTTTTATTTAGCCTTTTCATTTTTAAAAATACGTTGTCCTGGCCCTGAAAATTAACATAGCTTTATCAACACAGATGCCTGCCAAATTAGGCTGCCTCTAAAACAGCTCCAGTCATGGGCAAGGCAGAATTTTAATAAATATGAATGCTCTATTCTTAGTATTTCACCACTTCAAGTTGTGTGTTTCTTATTCTTCTGTGTAGTTCTTTAAAACCCATTTGAAATTTATTGAAACTGATTCTGTGGCCTTGCATATATGCCTTATCCTGGTGAATATAACATGTAGACTTGGGGGTACATTCTGCATTTGGGTGTTTTATTCTATAAATTGAATTAGGTTAAGATGGTTGATAACATTTTCAAATCTTGTGTGTTACTGAGTTTTTTTTCCTACCTTACCTGTCAATTCAAAATAAGGTTGTAAAAGAACAAATGATAGATGGGACAAACAGAAAAGAAATAGCGGGACAATAGACTTAAATCCAACCTTATCCGTAGACTTCAATCCAGCCAAGTCAACCATATTTATATTATGTTAAATATAAGTAGATTAAATTCTCCCTTAACACCATCAGTTTTTGCTTCATGTATTTGGAAGCTCTGTTATTAGTTGCAAAAACATTTGCGCTTGTTATGACTTCCTGAGGAATTAACTCTTATCATTGTAAAATATCTTTCTTTCTAGTCATACTTCCTGATTTGTAGTTTTTTAATATATCTGCTCCTGCTTTTCTATGCTTGCGTGTGTATGTTATCTCATTTTTCATCCTTTTACTATTATATTTCTTTATATTTAAAGTCTCTATTAATAGCACATAATTAGGACTTAAAAAAACTAATCTGATGATCTCTGGCCCTTATCAGTGTTTATTCCATTTGTACTTAATGTAATTTTTAAAATGTTATTTTGAAAAATTGTTTTATTTTGATAACTTTAGGGGTTCAAGTGGTTTTCAGTTACATGGATGAATTGTATAGTGGTGAGGTCTGGGATTTTAGTGCTCCTGTCACCTGAATAGTGTACATTGTACCCAATAGGTAGTTTTTCATCCTTACCTTCCTCTCACTCTTCCTGCTTCTGAGTCTCCACTGTCCATTTATGCCACTTTGTATGCCTTTGCATACCCATGGCTTAGCTCCAACTTGCACAATACTTAATCCAATTATTTACATGCTTCAGTTTAAGTCTACCACCTTGGCTATTGATTTTTCTTCCTCTTATGTGTCCATTGTTCCTTCATTACTGCCTTTGGATTTAATAAAATTGTGACTGAGGCTGCAGGGTTGTATGAGCCCAGGAATTCAAGACCAGCCAACCGGCAACATAGTGAGACCTTGTCTCAAAAACAAACAAAAAGTAAAGTTTCTGTGAATTCATATTCTCCACAACACTTGGCTATGTCAATTTTTTTTCACTAATTAGGTATAAAACATTATCACATTCCTTTAGATTCCTCATTTATTAATGATATTAAGCACTTCTTCATATTTTTATTGGTTGAAAACATTTCTGCCAAATGATTGTTCATATCCTCACACCTCCCACTTTTTCATTGATTTCTAGGAATTCTACACTTGGAATACCACTGAACTGGACCACTTATATTTGACTACTTTTAACTTATTAGAGAAATCTTTGGCCTTTGATTCTAACGCCAGTCCCTGGCTACCTGTTTAATTTGCAAAACCTTCCAAATTAGACCCCCTTATCCTACTCCGTTTTTCCCCTTAGCACCTACCACCTTCGCCATGTTACATACGTGTTTATTACTTGTATGTACTGTCTTTCCCTTACTAGTACATGTAGGCTGCTACATGATATAGAGATTAAGAGTTAGCGTTTTGAACTTTCATAACAATTTAACATTGTCATCATATTTTTATGAAATGAAGAGATTCGTCTCCAATGAATTGGAAATTTTTGAAGAACTAGTTCTTCACTACTTTGAAAAGTGTGATCTAGGTTGTCTCATACCTTCATGTAATAGCATTTGAAAGGCTCATTGAACAGAACAGAGAAGAATTCAGTAACTACTATACCTATCGGACTTGAAAAAGTGTTTATGTTCTACACAAAATATAGTTGCTAACAAAGACGAATATTTTTTTCTAATTTAGTGAGAAGGTATGTTTTTCTAACTAACATGGGCATTACTTTGTGTTATTGGTATTCCCATGTTTAACTGAGCCTGGTATATGTCTCTTTGTTTTATATATACACATATATAAATGGATCTATACAAAATACTGCTTTTTAAATGAAAGAGCATGCAAGCCACTTAATTATGTAATTCAGCTTAATCCTTTATGCTCTCAGTTTTCATGTTTTGAGTTTCTCAGACAAGAGTGTGGTTATTAAATGCCTGTCTTGCTTCTTTGGATGCTGCACTGGCTGAGTGTGTGAATACATTTTTTGGAATGACCTAGGTTCATAACCTAACTTGTTGATTCCTTGTTTTCTGGGTAACCGTAGACACATACCTTGAGTATTTTCATGCTGTAGTATTTCCAGATAAATGGTAGTGATATTTTTCACCTTTGGAAGTGAGTAAAGTTCTGGAAAATCCTTAAGTGAAATGACTTTAATTCAAAACAATATTTTACAGCAATTATATGGCATTATGTTAGAATGAATGCATAATCGGGAACTGATCCAAGAAGCTGATACCAGAACTATAAATATATTTGTGAAAATAAAGAGGTGAGATTTGGCTGCTTGGAAACAGAGGGCAAAGGTTTCTGTGAAACAGAATATGCCTTTTATTTCCCAGGTATTTGTTCTATCACAGTGTACATAACATAGTAAGAGCTTTATTTGGGTGCTTAGTCTGGTACCTGAAATGCGTTAGTGAATGTTGAAAATCACATTATCCTGACTTTTTCCTGCCAATGACTAAATTTTTTGCAAGCATTATCTCAATGTATTTTTTAACAGATAAACCAATGAATAGATTGTGACATAATTTCAGGATGAACCCATCTTCAGATAGGATCGGGTAAAGAGAAATTATGTTTTATAGTGGAAGTCAGACAGACCTAGGTTAGAAACTGAACTTTGCTGTATTTACTTTGCTGTGTTTCCATGCAAAAATGAAACATCTTTTATCCTCATTTATAAAATGGAGATGAATTCACACATTTTATAAGGCTGTTGTCTAATATTGTCATCATATTTTTATGAAATGAAACATAATGGATAATTATGTAATATTATGGATAATTTATGTAAATGTGTAGGAAACACTATAGGCACTCAGTATGTGATACCTGTGGCTCCATTACAAAAGGTTTAATACCAGTAGGAGTGTGTGTGTATGTGTATGTTTACATACACGTAGTATATTTGTTAGTGAATCCTTTTCATAGACAAATCTTAAGCCCTTGTACAGAAAGAAAAAAAAATTAATAAAGCAGAGATTGGGTGGGGCTGGTAAAGGGAGAAAGGAGTGTTGTCTGGCCAGTGCTTGTCATGGCCCTCAGCAAGCTTCCATGGCCATCCCTGTTGCCCTTTACAGAGGCCTAGAGTTCTAGAGGACAGCATGGAAACCATGCTAGTGGATTTTAAACACCTCAAGTGCAAGAATGGAATCTTCTTTATAACTGATACAGGTATCACATGTGGCCTTGTGCTACAGTAGGTGAGTGGCCACAACTTACTGCTCCACTACTGAAGTTCCTCCTCCATATTTGACTATACAGCAGAGTTTTCCTTTGAACCTGAATTAGCAAACCCACTAGCAAGCCTATGTCATTTAATGGATATAATAATAACATCATTTTTTTTCCAGATCTAGGTTGGAATTTGCCCCTGACAAATAAGAAAATGATGAGTGATGCAAGCGATATGTTGGCTGCGGCATTGGAGCAGATGGATGGTATCATAGCAGGTGATCTGCATCCTGTGAAAGACAGAATCACAACATTTACTCTGCTCACTTCACTTTTTCACTACAACTTTCATATTATCTTTTTACTTGATTTTCATTTTTTAGCCCTATGCCTTTTGCTTCCCTGTAATTTCACCTTTGTTCTTCTTCTCCATTTTCTGCCAGCATTATTCTCAAACATTATTTTAAAGTATCAAAAATTCCAGTTCCATCCTAGGTTTCTAATCAAGGATAAAGAATCCGCGTCTCAGGTGGTTCTGGTGTAGGTGATCTGTGGGCCATACTTCGAGGGACACTGCTCTACCCAGTAACCGCGAATGTTCTGACCTGTTTTCCTGAATTCAAAATTCACTTTCCACCAATGACTCCCATATGTTTGTTTGTTTGTTTGTTTTTGAGAAGGAGTCTCGCTCTGTTGCCCAGGCTGGAGTGCAGTGGTGCAATCTCAGCTCACTGCAACCTCCACCTCCCGGGTTCAAGCAGTTCTCTGTCTCAGTCTCCCAAGTAGCTGGGATTTAGGCGCCCACTGCCACGTCTGGCTAATTTTTGTATTTTTACTACAG
Organism: Rhinopithecus roxellana; assembly: GCF_007565055.1. NCBI lineage: Eukaryota > Metazoa > Chordata > Mammalia > Primates > Cercopithecidae > Rhinopithecus > Rhinopithecus roxellana. The sequence continues at coordinate 135,097,167 of NC_044558.1, forward strand.
ACGGGGTTTCACCATCTTGGCCAGGCTGGTCTTAAACTCCTGACCTTGTGATCCACCCTTCTCGGCCTCCCAAAGTACTGGGATTACAGGCGTGAGCCACCATGCCCGGGCATGTCAATTTCTTTTTTTTTTTTTTTTAAGAGAGGAGGTCTTGCTCTGTTGCTCAAGCTGGAGTGCAGTGGCTATTTACAGGCATGATTACCTGTGAATAACATGCATAGTACAGCCTTGAAATGTTGGGCTCAAGCAATCTTCCCACCTCAAGTACCTGCGATTATAGGCATGTGTCACTGCACCCAGCTTGTTCACATCTATTTACCTTCCCAATTCTTTGCTAAGCTTCCAGTCCCTGTCTCTAATTTCCAACCAGATGCCTCTCCAGAATGTCCTATAGGCATATCAATATAATCATTTAACACATTGAGCTCATTATCTTTCCTCAGAATTTACTCTGATAGTCTTTATCTGGGTTCATTTCATAACCCTTCATCCACAGTTTTTCTAAGCCAGAAATCATTTGGTCCAGTATTGGTCAGGAATGGACCAGCTCTAATATTTGTATTTTCTGATCTGCTACTTTCTTAACCATCATCTCCATGAGGCCAGCACACCTCACACCAAAGCCCACCAGGTTCTTTTTCTTTCTATACCCCAGGATTGGCCTCCTCGTTAGGAATTGGACCATGGATATTTACCATCAACTACATGGTTTTAATTTTTGCACCATGTAAATCTGACTTGGAGAGATTTATGTGATTGAATTCTCTTTTTTCTGTTTCTTTTGATTGTTCCTTACTGTGACTAGACTGGTTTACCACCTTCGGCTTTGGTATTTTTATCTAACATAAATCCCATTGCTCTCTCTGTGATTTTGTTTAACTTAGGTTCTAAGGCCCTGGAATATTCCAATGGGATTTTCGATTGCCAATCTCCCACCTCTCCATTCATGGGAAGTTTGCGAGCTTTGCACCTTGTGGAAGACCTGCGTGGATTGTTAGAGATGATGGAAACAGATGAGAAAGAAGGTTTGAGATGCCAGATTCCAGATTCAACAGCAGAAACGCTTATTGAATGGCTTCAGAGTCAAATGGTAGGGTCTGCCTGTTATAAATTCCGTGTTATGAATCCTTTGTTGCTTATTCTAAAATTTAGAACATAGAATAGCTGATTAGAACAAGAAAAGTTTAAGGCAACAGATGTGCTCAGTTTTTTTTGAGATGGAGTTTCAAAAAAACTGTCGTCCAGGCTGGAGTGCAGTGGCGTGATCTTTTCTCACTGCAAGCTCCGCCTCCTGGGTTCACACTATTCTCCTGCCTCAGCCTCCTGAGTAGCTGGAACTACAGGCGCCCGCCACCACGCCCGGCTAATTTTTTGTATTTTTAGTAGAGACAGGGTTTCACCATGTTAACCAGGATGGTCTCGATCTCCTGACCTTGTGATCCACCCGCCTCGGCCTCCCAAAGTGCTGGGATTACCGGCATGAGCCACCGCGCCTGACCAAGGATAACTTTTTAAAAAGTGCTATTAGTGTACATTTTATAAATAGCAACTGCAGGGCACCTGATTCTGCCCATAAAAACAGACTGGCTTTTAGATTGTGCTTGAATGACCTCCTGTGGCTTAAATCAAATAGTCCTATAAGGGAAAGAATCTTGCACATAATAGATGATTTCTCAGTCATATTGGATTCTCCACTATAACGGACCCAATAGCAATTCTAAATGGAAAGCGTAATGAAAGACATTCAAAACGCCACGGGATTTACAGCAGTATTTGCCCTGAAGTGCCATCTAGTGGTTTATGGCAATCATGTCAATTCCAGTTCTCGAATTAAATTGTGGAGTTGGGCCTTTAACCCATTTATGCGTAGTGTTCCATTATTGGAACGCTAAGCTTGTGGGAGTTATTTATATTCTAGTCAAAGTCATCGCCAAGGTCTCATTTTTCAAAAAAAAAAAAAAAATTGCAACCTCTGGCATAAGTGGGTTAATGGTGTTATTCACTGAACAATGAGGCCTCTTTTTAGGCGTCTTTCTCAAAAATTGATGATGTAGCAGAGCTACCCTTTGTCTGGGCATGGTGGTAAATACCAGGGTTTTAATCTGTGATGATTACATAAAATCTAAAGAATGTCACAAAAACAGATTCAGTGGAGGACAAAGGAAAGGAGATATTTTGTGCTTAAAGGATATTCGGTTTTCAGTAAGATGCACTAATATGCTTATGAGCTAACTGTGTTGATATAAAAACTAATGAGAATTGTATGAAAGAATCATGATCTAATTTTGGATCTGTGGTAGACAGGAAAACTGCTTGCTTTGGGAACCTTGAGAGTACATCCTACAGCTAAAACATTTTCATATGATGTGATACAAATAGTAGAGCTCCCAGCCAGTCCTGTGCTGAATACTCTGTGTTCTCACCTATTTTACCTCTGCGTTTCTGAGTGCAAATAATACAATCCTTTAGCGGTGGTGCAGCTACACAAACTTGACAACTGGAGATATTTTATTTGTTAAAACACATAATGCCTTACTATTATACTTTATATTTGCTCTGCAAATTTCTCCTCCAGAGATTTAAAGGTCTAGGTTTGCTGATTTCTTTGGAGATTGCTTCATGCTCTGAAATTGGTGTTTCCTGGCATATTCCTTAGTCTGTTTCAATGTCCTATCTCACCCCTTCTTTACTCCATGTTCTTCTGACCATTTAGCATGCAGCGAAAAAAGGAATTTACTATTGATAGAAGAACCTATTTCTATCCCACACCCAGAGGCCACCAATGGCAATAGTAGCCTAAGCATACCTGTAGTTCAATTTTTGACATGTGTCTAAAACATTTCCATTAACATGTGCTTCATCTGTTCTGTGAAAGTATGTCCAGAAATGATAAAAAGTAATGATGATTACATCTGAATATAAGTTAGATCATGACACTCACTCCTTTTTTCAGAAACAGCCAATGGTATCACATCTTACTCAGAGTAAAAACCACAGTGCTTACTGTGGGCTGCAAGGCCTTGTAGGATTTGCTCCCCATGACTTTCTGACCTCATCTCTCATCACACATCTCCTTATTCACTCCACGCCAAGCACATGGGCTATTTCACTGATTCTTAAATATGCCAGGTACACTGGCCTCTGAGCCTTTGCACTGGCTTTTCCAGGCACTGGCTTTTCACTCTGCCTGGAAAGCTCTTTCCCCAGATATTTGTATGGCTAGCTCCCTCATATTCTTCTGGTATTTACTCAAAAGTCCTCCTCTCAGTGAGGCCTTGCATCACCACCCTAACTAAAATTATACCCATTTATTCTTTGTCTTACATCTCCCTGCTTTATTTGTTCTTAGCATTCACCACTTTCTTATGTGCAGTGTATTTGTGACGTTTATATGATTTATTTTCTGTCTTTTCAACTGGAATGTAAGCATCATGAATCCAATTTCTGCCCTTAATTTTTAAAAAATACTGTATCCCTAGTGCTTAGAAGAATGCCTGGCTCAGTAGTTATATTTGTAATGAATGATGCTCCATGGATGATAAAGTGGAATGCACGTTCGAATGAATGGAAGTTGTTTTAAATTTATTCCTCGGATGGGTAATGGCTTGTTGATCAATGTTTTTAGTTGCTTTCTCTCTTATTATTTGACATTTTAACCTTGAGAGTCCACAAAATGACAAATATTTTAAAGAACTAATGAAGATTCAGTTTTTATTCTAGAAGTAGCAATAACAAAATAAACTAGATGTAGATCTAGAGAGATAAGGAATTTTTGTAGTTGCTAAATTTATATCCATGTAACTTATTTATATGAATTCCTCACCTTGCCCCAACTTTCCAAATTAAGTGTGTTTTCTCGAGCACACAGAGAATGACAGGATGAAAGAAGAAAGGCAGCAAAAGGCAAAAAACAAAGCAAGAAGAGGAGAGCAGGACTGACTGTTTGGAACCATAAAAGCATAGGAGTGAAATTGAGTTGTCAGCACACACCTACCGTGATAGACTTTATTTTAGAACCAAAAACCAACTTGGGCCAGCTTTGGGAATCCAACAAGTAGAAGATTATATGCTTATAATTTAGTGATTTGCTGATAATATTAGATTTTTCCAATTTAATATTTCAGAAGTTAGGATGTGTTTTATGATCTTAAAATGGGTATATGTATACATTTTAGCTGGGATCCATCCTCCCTTCCTCTCTCCCTTCTTTCCTTTTTATTAATAAGGTACTTAGAATAGTCAAATTTTAGAGACAGAAAGTAGAATGGTGACTGCCAGGAGCTGAGGGGAGCAGAGAATGGGAAGATAATACTTGTTGCATATAGAATTTCAGTTTTGCAAGATGAAAAGATGGATGATGGTGATGGTTGCAAAACAGTGTAAATGTGCTTAATACGACTGAACTATACACTTTAAAATGGTTAAAATGCTAAATTTTCCATGTGTATTTTACAATAAAAAGTTAAAATTGATGGCATTCTAGAATTTAAGGAACACAGAATCCTAGCAAATTCCCCCTTCATATTTGAGTATGGGGAAACTGCCCAAATAAAAATGATTGTGATGTTTAAAAAAAGGAAGCAGTGAATGATAAGGCAGGAGTGCATCTAGGCAGTTTCAAATGCAAGCTGTAGTAACAGCAGACCTGAATTTTAATGTTGGCCCTAACTCTTCAAAGCTTGTATGACCTTGTGAAAATGTCTGAAGTTCTGTGTCTTGGTTTTCTCATCTGTAAAATGGGGATGATGGTTACTGCCACTTAGGATTGTAAGGATCCTATGAACGAATGTATGCTGAGGGCTTATTAATACGCCTGGAAAAAGGCTAGTCAGAAAGGCAATACTGAAGAGTAGAGTGTAGAGAAGAGAATAGAGGGAGAATGTTTAACAGGAACCCTTTGCAGTGAGGGAAACAGTTGGGTCCAGTTGCAAGGGGAGTTAGGTTACAAACCACACATACATAGTTCCCTTCTTGCGATAAAAGAGTACAAACATTTCTCAGACTACAGAGAAGCTTCTGTAATATTTTAGAAAAACTTAAATTCAAAAATTTTTGGAAATAATTATGTATCTGTAAATAATAACAGATAAATAATTATGGTTCCATTCATGTTTAATGATGGCCAACTTGACAGGCCCTGTACTTTAAGATGGGTACTGACCTTTTCATTAGTGCAACTGGGCATTTGCAGTTCCAACTATCATTTTGCCTGGGCCAGGGGGATCCCCTGGTTTCTTGTAGGATGCAGGTTATTTCTTTACTACTGATTGCTCCTGCCTGTTTGTTTCATATGATCAGACACTGAATGTCATCAAATACCAACACTAGTAGCCTGTTACCATGAAGGGATATTAAATCTGTAAGAATGAATTTACAAGTGTAGCTGTAGGCTTCTAGAAATGAACAAATTTTTTTTAAAACTCAGAAGTGTGTCTCCTTGGTTAAAAAAAACTATAGACTATGACATATTTGTTTAGTTACTAAGGCTGAATTTTCTGTCTTGATTGTGAAATATTATAATGTGTTAACACAGATTTTTTTTTTTTTTTTTTTTTTTTTTTTTGAGACGGAGTCTCACTCTGTCGCCCAGGCTGGAGTGCAGTGGCCGGATCTCAGCTCACTGCAAGCTCCGCCTCCCGGGTTCACGCCATTCTCCTGCTTCAGCCTCCCGAGTAGCTGGGACTACAGGCGCCCGCCATCTCGCCCGGCTAATTTTTTGTATTTTTTTTTTTTTTTTTTTTTTTTTTTTTGAGACGGAGTCTCGCTCTGTCGCCCGGGCTGGAGTGCAGTGGCCGGATCCCAGCTCACTGCAAGCTCCGCCTCCCGGGTTTACGCCATTCTCCTGCCTCAGCCTCCCAGTAGCTGGGACTACAGGCGCCCGCCACCTCGCCCGGCTAGTTTTTTGTATTTTTTAGTAGAGACGGGGTTTCACAGTGTTAGCCAGGATGGTCTCGACCTCCTGACCTCGTGATCCGCCCGCCTCGGCCTCCCAAAGTGCTGGGATTACAGGCTTGAGCCACCTCGCCCGGCCAACACAGATATTAGGAGAATTACTTGCTTTATGAAGCTTCAGATTCAAGAAGGCAAATAGAAAAATATGTCTAATTGTTTGAGTCAAGCAAGTAGTTATTTACTTTAGGTCTAACTTGATGAGTTGCCCTAAAACATTCTTATAATTTTTTTTTAACTGAGGATCATGAACTTGATCCATGTCAGCAGGGGATCAGGTAGTGAAATCCCAAAGATGTCTGACTATTTGGCAGTTTTAATTATGAGGCCATCTCAAAGTCAGCAGAAATTACAAAAATACAATTTTCAACAAAGTGAGTGAAATACTAATGGTGAATACTAATGGTAATAACTCCAAAGCAGGCATCATCACCCATGAGATAGAGTGTAAACAGGGGAAATGAGGTGTTCTGGACTGACTTCAGACCTGTTAAATCATCATAATACACTTCTCTCTTATTTTTACATTAAAAGTTAGATAACATTAATCCCAAATGTATATTTTTAAAAGTTGCTATAAAAATAAAAATACTCATAACTTAAAAGAGTTCAACCACGGGACGTGCTCTCTGCAGGGATTCTGGCTGTTCTCCCTGAGTCCCTGACTCCCAGCCCCACGACACAGTCCCCTTCCTACCACCCTCTGATCCCTGCTGCTTTCTGACCGGCTTTGCTTTTCATCTGTGCCTCTAGGAAATGTTTTCTCAGGCCTCGGCAAACAAGATACATCTTAAGATTATATCCCGTAGGTGATCACAATTATCTGAGTCATGCGGTGCCTCACTGAGACATCCTAGCTAAAATTAAGGCAGTTTTCCCCGTAGTCTTCAAGTAAACTCCCATGACAGTGTTCACAGACACAGAAAAACAAATTGACCAAATCAGCAGAATTCTTAGTTTACAGAGGTAAAAGATGTACTTTTCATGGAATCCTAGGCCACTGGTATTTGTTAGGATTGAATGGAAAGAGGTTTCCCTGTTCCTTTAGGAAAGTGAGTTAAGAAAGAAAAAGTGACAAGAACAATAGGGACTTTTTCTTGGTCCCATGTTATCCTTCCAAAGTAGAAGACAGATTCCTTCTCTAGATCTCTGTATCCTATCACATGTTGCTGGCTTTCAACAAATGTTGAATAAATTAATGAATCACAATATTAAATGAATGAAGTTGCTACTGTACTGGGATAGGAGCCGGGGCTTTGCTTCTAGGGATACTGGGATCTTCTTTTTTCTCTATCCTTCCCAAATTCAGGGGACTTAGGTGTATACCTATGACTAGGGTAATATTATAGTCTAAACATGTCCCCTCTCTTGCCCACTGTGAAGCTCATGCCCTTATTCCATCACACCCAGTGAGAGGACAGGGGAGTGGAGTACTGCCACTGCCTGGTTGCTTGGTTTCCAGCATCACTGATATCATGTTCTTTGACTCTTTGGACAGTAGCGGTGTAAGATACCTTATTATGCTATTGAACTCAAATGCTCTTCATGGCTGAAGGATTCAAGTCTTAATCTCTCCTCCTAGTTCAGAGTCTAGTGGAGAGCAAGCATGCAGTAAATGTTTGCATGCGTGGCAGAGGTATAATTCCGAGTAGACAATACTGTCATAGTAATTATTTATTTTGGTAACTAGAGATAACGTTTACTTAAAGGAGATTTCATGGACTGAGCCTTACTCTTCCTTTCTTGATACTGAATGTTTACAAACAGAATTATGAAATCAAGACTCCATGACAGCTTTAATAACTAGTTTTAAAAATAAGTATAATGACTGGATGGAATGTGGTCTGTGCATGCATTTGTGTATATGTAGTATTACTAATCCAGCTGTGCTTTAACATCTGTTGACCTTAAAATGGGGGCTGTTTTCTTTTCCCCATTTTAATTTAGGTACTCACCATTCTGATTTAGGACTATTACACTCAAAATTGGTTTCTGTTTTGTAAAATAAATAAGCATAATAATGGCAAATCACTGCTTGTATGTTGATTTTGGATGTAGACAGGACAGCAGAGCTCAGGAAAGAACAAAGTGAAACAAAGGGGAAACAGGGAAGACAACTGTAGACCAGTGCAAACCAATAGAACCCAGAAACTCAAAGGAAAACACAGCGTGGTGTTACAAGTAAAGACAGCGGGTGAGACTCCTACCTTCCGTGAATTAATAACTCTTGAAATGGAGTGGCGAGTGCATGGGGTTTCATCACGCTCATTTCTCAACTTTAAATCTATTTGAAATTTTCTGTAATAAAAAACATTTTTTAAACAGACGCAAAGGAAAGATGTTAACATTTCTTATGTCTTTATGCTTGATTGTAATACTTGATAATTAAAAGGAAGTTGATATAAAAAGAAGGCTTTCTAACTGGGGAGGGTGACCACACCCACCTTTAAATACGGGGCCTGTAACTCAGCTCACACCCAACCAATCAGGTAGTAAAGAGAGCTCATTAAAATACCAATTAGGCTAAAAGCAGGAGGGAAAGAAATAATCAAATCATCTATCACGTGAGAGCACAGGGGGAGGGACAATAATCAGGATATAAACCCAGGCATTTGAACCAGCAGTGGCAACCCCCTTTGGGTCCCCTCCTGTTGTGTGGGAGCTCTGTTTTCACTCTATTAAATCTTGCAACTGCAAAAATAAATAAATAATAAATAAGTAAATAAATAAATAAATTAAAGAAGGCTTTCCACTTATGATGGTGAAGGGAAAAGTAGATGGTGTTCTAATGTTATGTGTAGCACCTGCCATGTAGAGTCAGGGAATTCGTTTTCCAGGTGAGGTTCCTGGCTAGCTCTAAGATTCTTTAATTCTATGAGGGATAAAGCTTTTTAGATGTGTTTCTCCCCATCATGCCAGGGAAACCTGGCAGAAGCCACAAGTTCCTTAATTAAATCAAAGTACCAGTGTTACAGTTGAGTTAGATCTCTCTCCCTGACTCTCCACACTCACTATTGGTTGGCTACTGTACTGTTGAAATCCCCACGTTGATTCCAGTTTCGACTTAGCTGAATTGGATGTGGTCAATAAAAGGTTGCACCATGAGCTAAAGTAGAAAGGTAAAGTGATTTAGGCTGCTCTTCCGTGCTTTGAAAGTCAGATTGACTCAACAGGAGTTTATACTTAAATACATTTTAAATTAGGTGCTCAGGATTTTATAAGCACCGTGGAAGAATCAAAAGAAATGTAAGACACTTTTGCACTGAGAAACTTAGGCTGAGTGACCAACTCACATAAAATTATTAGTCATCCACCTGAGGCAGAATAGGATGAAACACTAAAGAGCACAGTTTAAGACAAGACCCCGAAGGTCAGCCAGTAGATGGGGAAAGGAGAATGGCACAATGTAATGAGGAGGAGGTAGAAATGGGTTATGAAAGATGGATTGACCTGAGAGGGAGGAGTGGGAGGTGAGTAGAGTGTTGGGTACAAAACCTTGGGATAGTTGTTGTAAAGGAAAATGGAAGAAAGCTCATTAAAAGGAAGAAATGGAAAATGGTAAATAGAAGTGGTGATTACAGGTTCCAAACTAGAAGTGGAATGATGAGCTTTCAGGAAGGAGTTAAGGATCAGTTCTCCCAAGCCTGCAGGAAGACAGAAAGGAAAGAAATAAGAGGTAATATATATTATATTATTACACACCGAGGAAGAAAATGTCTAGGGGAGCTCACACAAGATGGCCTTAACTATTGTCCATTACAAAGACTCTGAGATCACCTCCTAAACATAGTGGGAAGAGAGAGTACAGGCTTGGGGAGAAAGGAGCCAGTCTAGATAGAGGTCAACCATGGAGTGCATACCAGATTATAGAGGACACATAAATAAAGACTCACTGAGAAGCAAGAAGGCCAGATCAAAACCAAACCTGCCGTCATCTTTTATTCAACCCGTGTTTATTGAACACCTGTCATCATTCTTCCATTCAACAGACATTTAGTTATCACCCACTGTATGTCACATGCCAAGGCAAATCTACTTGCAAAGAATGCAGAGTCTATTAGAAGAGAGAGACATGTATGCAGTCAAGTCTAACCTTAGTGCATTCAGAGTAACGCCTGCTGTAATGAAGGTTCATCTAGATACTGTTACTGGCACATAGTAAACAGTGAATTCAAGGAAGACTTCACAGACCAAGCCCTAATAGAGGTGGACCTTAAGGAATGGGGAAAGAAGAAGAAAGGGTGGGAAAAGACGGTCCGTGCAGAAGGAGTAAAAGTAGTGTGTGAGAGAGCATGCCGTATGTGGGGAGATTTTGAGTGACTTGGTAGGTAGAACGTGGGAGTTGGAGGAAGAATAGAGACAATACGGTATGTACCTAATGGATCTTACTGCCAACATTCTTAATGCAAAGAAACAAAATTGGCAGAAATATAAACACGTGTGGACAGAACAGTCTTTACGTACTTAAGTTAACACAAGGATATAACATTGATTGCTCTTAAATTCTGTTTTATGTTCCTATGGTGAGTTTTAATATACTAAACTACCCTTGAGCATTGAGTGCTTGTAAGTATCAATACCATATTGAGAAACATACATATGCTCATTTTGAGTCAATTTTCAGTATCTGTTTCTATTTGGGGCTAATTTTGGAGAACTGGTTTTGGAACACCTCACTTCCATATCATACAAAGTAGCTTGGAAGGAAACACTGCTCTCCTCTTGCTATAATTTCCTCCAACCAGAAGAAAGATCAGTTTTGTTTGTTTTTCTTAAGACAGGGTCTTGCTTTGTTGCCCAACCTGGAGTGCAGTGGTGTAAACACGGCTCACTGTAGCCTCCACCTCCCGGGCTCAAGTGATCCTCCTTCCTTAGTCTCCAGAGTAACTAGGACCACAGGTGCACACCACTAAGCTTGGCTAAGTACTTTTTGGTTTAGTTTTTTTTGTTTTTGTTTTTTAAGAGATAGGGTCTTGCCATGTTGCCTAGGCTGGCCTCAAACTTCTGGGCTCACACAATTCTCAGCCTCCCAAAGTGCTGGAATTACAGATATGTACCACTACCCTTGGCCAGTTTTACTTTTTGTCCTCACTAAACAGCAGATTTTTTCTACTTACTGAAATGTATCTGTTTCTGAAATATTGTTACTTGTATGGGATTTTAAAAACAGATGCCTGTTAATGTCTATAATCAAAATAAGGAATTTAAACTTCTACAGGGCCTGTCTTGGCACTTTCTTAAGATTGAGAACATGGATTATGCATCCTGGCCGTTTTCCAAAAAACTACCCTCGAGAAGTTATGCACAATTTATTTTTATGTTAGTCCCTGGGAGTAGAAGTTGTCTAGGCCACTCCATCACACTCTTCATAATACTTGTAATTTAATGCCGGGCACTTCAGTTAACAACATGAGCAGAATTATGCTGTGGTAATTGTGGAGGTGTGTGGCGAAGCAGCTGATTGTAAAATTTTAATCCACTCTAAATATGCATTGCACCCTTACTCAGTTAGCCTCTGATTCTTTGTGGCCTTTTGGAAAATGTATTCAGTATGTAAAGTTTTTAGAAAAAGCATTCTGAAATCTTCCTTTTCATTCAAGCCCTGTTTTTTTTTTCCCCCTCTTCCTGGCACATGACTTTTGTTATTTCAAGAATTGATACTGGAAACCACATTTATTGGAAAGATAGAACAATGGTATCAGTTAATTCTGGAAAAACAGTAGATGTCACATCAGATATGCCCTGGGGAGCAAGGTTATACAGTTTGTATTTTTTCTGCTTCTAAATCTGAAGGTATTATTTTCTTTTTCAGTTGAACCCTGGGTGGCCCCATCTAACACTTTCGGATTTCAGCTGACTTTTATTTCTATTGTATTTGGATGAAGAATCAGGAAATTCTATTGGGATTACATATCTTATGGTTATGCTGAGATTACGAGAGACACCACTTATGCTACTACATACATTTCGAAATGATGTTTTTAGGTTTTCTGTTCTTTGTGAGCCTCTTCGTGTGTCTCTTTCATGACTTGCATGTGAGACAGCTGAGGAAGAAACAATCTATACTTCGTTTCTCAGTCTATACTTCCTTTGGCATTTATACAACGCTTAAATATACTGAAACATGATGTTTTTTAAAAAGTGTCCGGGGACAGGAGGGAGGGGAAGAAATAGTAAGTAAGCATCAATATATGCCGAGCACTGAGCCAGATGCTGGGGAGGTTACAAAATGAATTATAGGCTCTGCCCTGGAATAGAAGGTAACATTATACGAACAAGCAAACTCACAAGTTAGTAAGATCAGGACAGAAGGTGTTAAAATGCAGATAAGTGAGGCTAGTCGGCACTACCAGGGGAAGTCACTGTGGCCTGAGTGTTTACACTTTCGGAGGAAGAGAGACAGACCTCAATAGCTAGGGGTGCCCCCTACACACTCACAAAGCTTTGCCTGCCCCTGGGTGTGTGTCTCCTCTCAGTGGAGATACCAGTATCCACTGTGCCTTGTGAGTCATTATTTTCTGTTTGATAAGAAATAGTTTACTTTGGCAAAAATGTGCTTATACGCTTAACATGCCTGTCTTACCTCTTTTGTGGTAAATGAACCAAATTGGATTCTCATGTTTTCTGTTTGACAGTGACAGCTGTGCCAGATTCAATTCAGGCCCCTCGGACTTGTGAACACTTGTGATTTTCATTTATCCTCAATATATCATTCTTAGAGAAGATCAGCCTTACCCATATTATTTCCTTTTTCAGACAAATGGACACCTACCTGGGAATGGAGATGTGTATCAAGAAAGGCTGGCACGTTTAGAAAATGATAAAGAATCCCTCGTTCTTCAGGCAAGTGATTTTTAAATACTGTTCTTTCCTTGCAGCATACTTACAAAGACTTTTAAATTGGGGTGGCAAATTCAGATTGCTTGCAGCAACCAGACTGCTAATAGAAATAAGCCTGGTAAACCATCTGTACACAATAGGGAGTGTTGAGGATTGGGGCAGAATGATGGTGTTTACGCCCAGTTTAAAAGGAGCTGCCATTAATCATCCTCAGCTCTTCCAGGGCCAGTCTGAATACAGGCACAATGTTGTCTGATCTGTTCTAAAATTCAGATATATGAAGATAGCATAAAATCTGAATATATGTAAGTTTATATTTCTGAATCTGAAATCTGAGTACATGTATTTAATTTTTCAATTTTAAAAATGGTAACCTGTGTGAGACAAAACCGTGACTAGAATCCTCCTTGTGGGCTAAATTTGAATTTGCTTCTTCATAATGTTTCAAATGCTTGACAAACATTTTTCTTTGGTATATTGAGCAAAATGAAATGAAGTATGTTTTTCTTTGGTATACGGAGCAAAATGAATTGAAGTATATTTACTGGGTGATGATTATTGGGGAAAATCTCAGAGATCGGCTCTAAGCACTAGAGTTGAAGGACTAGCCCAACAGCTCCTCATGGACCTTTGAGTATATTGAGCTGCCCCCTGGCTTTGAAGACATCTGTGATCAGTGTCATCTTCAAAGAGCTCATGGAATTTGAATTCCCTGGGTTTTGTGTGTGTGTGTGTCTGTGTGTGTTTTTTGTTTGTCTTTTTGGTTTTTTTTGTTTTTTTTAAGATGGAGTCTCGCTCTGTTGCCCAGGCAGGAGTGCAGTGCAATCTTGGCTCACTGCAACCTCCACCTCCTGAGTTCAGGCAATTCTTCTGCCTCAGCCTCCTGAGTAACTGGGATTACAGGCACATGGCCCCACGGCCAGCTAATTTTGTATTTTTAGTAGAGACAAGGTTTCGCCATGTTGGCCAGACTGGTCTTAAACTCCTGACTTCAAGTGATCTGCCCACCTTGGCCTCCTGAAGTGCTGGGATTATAGGTGTGAGCCACTGTGCATGCTTCCCTCCCACCCCCCGGGGTCTTTTTCTTATTCTTCTTGAAGTATCAAATTTTAATAATTTCTTGATAATTTCTATTTCAAACATTAACTTTGTTTCCTCTCTTCTAATACTATCTCCACCCTGTCCCCCAAAAAGATAACTTCTGTGCACGCTCTCTCATAAATGGTTGAAGTAGCTTTAACCAAAAAGTATTGTACATTCCTAATCTACACAAATTTTCTCCAAATTGTATAGGCCTCCTTAAATCAAATAGCAACATATAAATAGGAATGCGAGGGACCACTGTCTTCCTGGTACTTCTCATATTTTTTTTCTTTAAAACCATATGAGTGGTAGGATCATTCCTTTTGTTGTTCCATTTAGAGAAATAATATATGCAGTGGAACCCCAGTTCTTTTTCACTCATTGCATGATTTTGCTGTAAATACAGGTAAGTGTGTTAACAGACCAGGTGGAGGCTCAGGGAGAGAAGATTCGAGATTTGGAGTTTTGTCTTGAAGAACACAGAGAGAAGTTGAATGCCACAGAAGAAATGCTGCAGCAGGTATGTGCAGAGGCCAGAACCAAGATGGGATTTCCCTGCTGAACTATTTGAGATGCTACATTTCTATGTTGTGTTTGCTCTGTTGTAGCAGTAAGTTTCTTGATTCACTTAGACCAGCACATTTAAAAAAAACGAGAGTAGCAGAGTCTCAAAACACATGCACACAATATAAAGTGTTTATGTAATTAGAATCTGCAACAAAATGTCAGTAGTATTGTGGCTTATTTTAATTTTCTTTTTTTGCATTCAGATGATTTCCTCTCACCCATAAGTATATGTTTTATAATTAAGAAAAAATATAATAGTAAAAAAATCTAATAATCCAATTTTAAAATGGGCAAAATATTTGAATAGACATTTCTCAAAAGAAGACATACAAATGGCAAACAGACATATGAAAAGGTGCTCAACATCATTGATCATCAGAGAAATGCAAATCAAAACTACAAGAAGATACTATCTCACCCCAGCTAAAATGGCTTTTATCCAAAAGACAGGCAGTAACAAATGCTGGCAAGGATGTGGAGAAAAGGGAACCCATGTACACTGTTGGTGGGAAAGTAAATTCGTACAACTGCTATGGAGAACACTTTGGAGGTTCCTCAAAAAACTAAAAATAGAGGCCGGGTGTGGTGGCTCATGCCTGTAATCCCAGCACTTTGGGAGGCCGAGGTGGTTGGATCACGAGGTCAGGAGATCGAGACCATCCTGGCTAACACAGTGAAACCCTGTCTCTACTAAAAATACAAAATATTAGCCAGGCATGGTGGCGGACGCCTGTAATCCCAGCTACTCTGGAGGCTGAGGCAGGAGAATGGCGTGAACTCGGGAGGCGGAGCTTGTAGTGAGTCGAGATCGCACCACTGCACTCCAGCTTGGGCGACAGAGTGAGACTCCGTCTCAAAAAAAGAAAAACTAAAAATAGAGCTACCATATGATCCAGCAATGCCACTGCTGGATATATAGCCAAAGGAAAGGAAATCAGTATATTGAAGAAATATCTGCGCTCTTGTGTTCGCTGCAGCTCTGTTCACAGCCACCAAGATTTGGAAGCAACCTAAATGTCCATCAACAAATGGCTGGATAAAGAAAATATGGTACTTATACACAATGGAGTACGATTCAGCCATAAAAAAGAATGAGATTCAGTCATTTGCAACAACATGAATGGAACTGGAGGTCATTATGTGTAAAATAAGCCACGCACAGAAAGATAAATATCTCATGTTCTCACTTATTTGTGGGATCTAAAAATAAAACAATTGAACCCATGGAGATAGAGAGTAGAGGGATGGTTACCAGAGGCTGGTTAGGGTAGTGAGGGATGAAGGGAGAGGTGGAGGATGGTGAAGGGGTACAAAATAATAGTTTCCATGAATAAGGCCTAGTAATTAGTAGCATGTCAGGGTTACTATAGTCAATAATAATTTAATTATATGTTTGAAATTAAGAATATAACTGGATTGTTTGTAACACAAAGGGTAAATGCTTGAGAAGATGGAGACCCCATCTTCCATGATGTGATTATTACACATTGCAAGCACGAATCAAAACATGTACCCCATGAATGTATATACCTACTATGTACCCACAAAATTAGAAAAGAAAATATCTCTGTAAGGTCGTGGATGGAGTATGCACTTGAGCAAAACCTCCTAGGTTTCCACTCCTGCTGTGTCTTTATTTTTTCTTTTTCCCTGTATGACATTAGGCAAGTTCCTAACCTCTCTGTTACTATGTTTCCTCATGTTTTGATTAAGGATAATAAGAATTTCTACCTGATAAATTTTTTGTGAGGATTGTAACAGTATTTGTTACAACCGGTGCCTGGTGTATAGCAAACATAGTATCATCATAATCAATGTTATCATCAGACTGAAGTATATATGTGGTTTATGCATGTGTATCTACGTAACATATGTCTCCCTCAGTAAACTGACATGTGCTTATTTCTGCTCAAAGGAGGGTAACGGAAGTGGATGGTTTTTATTTATTTATTTATTTTATTTTATTTTATTTTATTTTGTTTTATTTTGTTTTATTTCTGAGACGGAATCTTGTTGCCCGGGCTGGAGTGCAATGGCAGGATCTCGGCTCACTGTAACCTCCGCCTCCTGGGTTCAAGTAATTCTCCTGCCTCAGCCTCTTGAGTAGCTGGGATTATAGGCACCCATCACTATGCCCAGCAAATTTTTGTATTTTTAGTAGAGACAGGGTTTCACCATACTGTCTAGGCTTATCTCAAACTCCTGACCTCAAGCGATCTGCCTGCCTCGGCCTCCCAAAATGCTGGGATTACAGGCGTGAGCCACCATGCCCAGCCTCAAATGAATAATTTTTTTAAAGTGTGTATATTCAGTAATTATATTTTACCATATCCTCTACTTGATAGGTGCTGCTTTGTGCAATCATAAATGAGGTAAATTCACATGTGGCTGTTTATAATAAAAGACTTTTTGGATGTATCTCTTAAATTCTAATAGGAGCTTCTAAGTAGGACATCCTTAGAAACTCAGAAGTTGGATCTGATGGCTGAAATATCTAACTTGAAGTTGAAACTGACGGCTGTAGAGAAGGACAGACTGGATTATGAAGATAAGTTCAGAGACACAGAGGTGAGTGATACAGTCTCCTCTCTCTCTCTCTCTCTCTCTGTGTCACTCTGTCTCTGTCTCTCATACACGTACATTCCTAGGGCAAAGTTGAAATTCCCTGGAGGTGTGCAAGGCATTACTACATGCCCTCATCCTGCTTCATTTTAAGAATAATCTTTCATTGCATTGACTTTTTATCACTAAATGCTAATGGCAATTTTTATTTTTAGCCTTTTGATACGAAATATTAATACTTTTATTAACCTTTAGAAATGTTTTTGACTTTAGGGTATTTGGAGCATCCATCCATCCATACTGGTTTTCTTAATTTTGTAAATAATAGGCTTAAATACATGGTTTCACTAGTAGTTATTATTTAGGCACACTGATTATTTACTATGTAATTGGATTTTGAAAATCTGTATAGAAAACATACTAACATTCTATACTCACAAAATCACAGAGCTTTTTTGAGATCTTTTAATTTGACCTGCTTTTGATCTATTTCACATGTAAATCATTCCAATTAAATAAGACTCACTGACTTCTACAAAACTCAGGGTACATTCTATAACTTGAAGTATCCATTTTAGTGGCTTAACAAGCTTTATTGTTTGTTCTATTTTATTAATTCAGGCCTTCTAGTTTATTTGCTGTGTGACATTTGGCAAGTTCTTAACCTCTCTGTTGGTTTTTGGTGGAGAGAGAGAGAGCATATCCATTTGAAATATATTCATTTGAAATGAAGTATAAAGAGTTGCAGAAATTCCTTTTCTCTGAGGGCCATCTCCCCTCCTTTTTTCTTCCTATTTTGTTTCCTTGGTTGGAGTATGGAAAGGTGTCATGCTGGATTAGAAAATAGGTACCAAGGAGAGAGGAGAGAAAATGGCTTACTTATTTTTCCCTTCTGTTTTTATTTCAAACATGTATTTCATGCTGACTATAAGCCAGCATGGTACCAGGCATTACATACATTATCCACTAGAGGAAAGTTCTTTATAGATTTGGAAATGCGTTTTACTCCATTGCTATTTTCAAAATTAAATTTTCTGTCAAAGATTCAATTATAGTGGAAAGTCTTGATACATGTCTTGCTTCCTCGATAGCAAAAGGAAATCTTTCATATGGTTCATGTTTTAATTTTTTTTTTTTTTTTTTTTTTTTTTTAGAAATAGGATCTTACTGTGTTGCCCAGGCTAGTCTGGAACTCCTGGCCTCAAGCAATTTTCCCATTTTGGCCTCCCAAAGCACTGGGATTAGAGGCATGAGTCACCATGTTTTAATCTTAAATCTCTTTGTCAGTCGCCTATATGAGCATGTTTCTCATTTGATCAAAACTGGGGCTTTTAAAACAAGATGTAGAAAGTCACCCAATTTAAAATTCTTGCCTTTGTGCTTTCTCTAAAAATCTGTTCTGATATTTTCCTCTTTCTCCTCTTTTTGTCAGGTCCTAACCCTGTAGTCGCTAAGTAAGGTAATAGTAAAACTCAGTCAACAGATGGACAATATGGCAGTGGAGCTAGCTCTGCTGCAGGGAAGAATTGATGGTAGATGTGGATAGAGATAGTCTTCTACATTGTGTCTGCAAAGTCAAGGGGAAATCTTCATCTGTTGTTAGCTTAATTTGGATATGAGATGTTAACCAAGTATTGGGACTGAATTGCAGTAGATGTGTCATTTATTTTAGTAAGAGGCCAGGGCAATATTTATATCCCTTGAGTTTGGCTGCTTTTTTTTATCAAACTTTTTTTCCCCACTTTTTCATTGTTTCACTCATGCACTCTTAATCATATACAAAGAGATCTTGTCATCAAACTTCCAGTACACTCAATCCCTGATAATCTTCTAATAAAAATTCAGTGTTATTTCTAAAACGTATGCACATACCCGGAGATTAGAGCATATGTGGTAAACTTTGTGATGTTTCATATGAAAATAATTAAAATAATCTTCACTATTAAACTAACTTGAATATTCTCATGTTCCTGTTATCGTTCCCTTAATAAAAATATTTTCCTGGCTGTTCCATGCATCCACAATATTTAACTTTCTCTTAGAATTTTAGATTATTTGGATATTAATTTCCAAGAAAATATTGGCATGGGGAAGAAGTATAGGCATTTCCAAAGGACTGAGGGTAAAATTCTTTAAACTTTGGAAGATTCAGAACTTGTCCCTGGCCTTGCTAATGGAAAATGATTAGCATCTTTCTACAGTACCCCCTTGTGGTAAGAGCATACATGTCAGAGACTGAGTTCCTGCAGGAGCCCTGAGGAGTTCTCTGAAAGGGAAAAGGGAAAGGGAACAGGGATTTTGTTTCTTAAAAGGACTGAACTTCTGATAAGAACTTGATTGAAATAATTTGTATTCTGTTTTTTAAAGTTTTACATTAGGGAGCCATTTCTAGATTTTCCAGCTTGTGTTGTCTGGGGAAGATATGATTTCAGGTTGGAAATGTAGACCATATTTAAAGTATTGCCATGAAATATAGTTGAGTAGTTTTTGTTAAAACAGATAAATTATCCCAGTTTACAATTCCATTTTTTTCAATTGTTTCTTCTTTGCATATTGGCACTATTTCTAAAGGAAGGGGTAAAGTACAACAATAGCAGATAAGAATTCAATGCTATTTCTTTTTTTTTTCTTTTTTTTTTTCTTTTTTTTTTTTTTTTTGAGACGGAGTCTCACTCTGTCGCCCAGGCTGGAGTGCAGTGGCCAGATCTCAGCTCACTGCAAGCTCCGCCTCCCGGGTTCACGCCATTCTCCTGCTTCAGCCTCCCGAGTAGCTGGGACTACTGGCACCCGCCACCTCGCCCGGCTAGTTTTTTGTATTTTTTAGTAGAGACGGGGTTTCACCTTGTTAGCCAGGATGGTCTCGATCTCCTGACCTCGTGATCCGCCCGCCTCGGCCTCCCAAAGTGCTGGGATTACAGGCTTGAGCCACCACGCCCAGCCTCAATGCTATTTCTTAGCAATGAGAAAGTAGGAAAATATATATTTAAAAAGATCATATTGATGAATATCACTAAGGACTCATATTATGCAAGGATGATTAGTTTAGATAACTGGGAAAAGCTTATTTTTTTTCTTTAAACTTGAATTCTGACCTGTTAGATGAGAAATCACAAATATGTTATTGAATAATGTCAAACAGTTCTTGACCTAATTCATAAGAAGAAAATAGATATCATCTAAGTGAAATATTGTGCCATTATTAAGGAGTAATTGTATAACTATGATAGGTAATATTTTGCCCCATTTTATAAGAGACCACAATTTAAAAGCCTGTGAGTTTACTGGGAAGTGTATTTCATTATAGCATCCCTTCTCTTAGCCTTTGTGAACTTGAATCATTACACTTGGAAGCTTAAAATAATTGCTATTTACAAAGATTTATTTCTTACAGCATTGTTCTACTTGTAATTTTTGGCATTCGTGGACAATTTTGTCCTGTAGTCTATGAATTTATGAACCAGGAATACATGCATATCTTTGTAAAAAGAGAGAAACTGGCCGGGTACAGTGGCTCACACCTGTAATCCCAACACTTAGGGAGTCCGAGGAAGGTGGATCACTTGAGATCAGGAGTTCAAGACCAGCCAGGTCAACATGGTGAAACCCCTGTCTCTACTAAAAATACAAAAATTAGCTGGGCGTGGTGGCAGGCACCCGTAATCCCAGCTACTCGGGAGGCTGATGCCACCCTGGAGGTGGAGGTTGCAGTGAGCAAGATGGCAGCATTGCACTCCAGCCTGGGTGACAGAGCAAGACTCTGTCTTTAAAAAAAAAAGAGAGAGAGGGAGAGAGAAGCAAAAATACAGTAACCATTGTAGGGATCTTTGTGGCTTGTAGTAAAAATAAGTCATCTCCCACGCAGAGTATTTGAGTGTCTCTTTTGGTGGTGTTAATATTGCTTAACACTCTAATTTCCTTTCCTACTCTCTGGGCTCTGAACAAAAATACACCACTATTTCTCAGAATACTTGAACAAGTTTTATGAGCAAATTGGTTCTTTAAAAAGTGACACTAAATAAAATAAAAAATGGCAGAAAAGGTGCAAAATTGTGTTGTGTCATGTAAACATTAGGATTGGTTTCTCTTTCATTTTCTAATTATAAAATTAGGTGAACAGAACCTCATCTACTTTCCAATTGAGAATTGTCATCAAACTTACAGTAAACTCAATCCCTGATAAGCTTCTAATAAGAATTCAACACTATTGCTAAAACGTATGCACATACCCAGAGATTAGAGAATAGTTGGGAAACTTTGTGATGTTATATATGACAATAATTAAAATTGTCCTCAAAATTAAAACTGATTTGACTATTCTCATGTTCCTGTTATTCACTTTGTAAAAATAAAACATTTTCCTGGCTGTTTCATGAATCTTAAGGATTCATGGGCTTAAAGGATTTAATTTTCATTTCATTCTCCCATATTGGGTTGGCGATCAATCCATATTTTTGTGGACAAAGGAAGAAATTACAAATTGTTTTAATAACTGTGTATCACTGAGAAGGTTCAAAAGGTAAATGGCTTCACTAAAGAATGTGATATATTTAAAATATGAAATAGCATTCTATAAAATAGAATAGCAATAGCACTCTGTGAAATAGCATTCATAGAGTCATTTTTAGGATAGAAATATCTGACAAATAATAGATATTAAGCTACATTTCTTAATCAAAATTATAGTCACCTTTTATTTTCATAAGCCCATCACTTTAAGGCAGAGGCATTGGGGATTTAAAGGAATGTTTTAAATGGAAAGATGCTTTCGTTCTTAAGGAGGTACATTTATTTCCATTTGTCTCATCTGATTCATACAACTAACCCTAGGAGCTGGTGACTTCTTAAGATTTCCAAGCTGCTATTTTATAGATGTAGGTAACTGTGTTACCACTTTCCTAATGCACTTTCATGTTTCTGCTTGGACAGGGACTGATTCAGGAGATCAATGATTTGAGGTTAAAAGTCAGTGAAATGGACAGTGAGAGACTTCAGTATGAAAAAAAGCTTAAATCAACCAAAGTAAGTTTTTCTCACAGGTTAACATTTTCAAACAAATGGCTCCACTGTTCATCTATGCCCAATAATATAAATAATATATTTTCTACTTAGTATATGATAAAGAAGGTATTTTAAAAGTAAATGAAGTTCCCCCCAAGCTGGAAACCTTCTTGAATTTAAACACCACTGATCTGAATTTAAAAACAAGGCTTAATTCTTCTGACAGAACATAACCTGCCCTTTCTCTGAGTTGTATCTAACCTCCTTTATAAACTGGTACTATTTTCTTGGTTATTTAGTTTGTCTTTTTCTATCTGTAGTTTTCTTTCACTCCTCTGTCTCTCTACCAGTCTTTAATGGCCAAACTTTCTAGCATGAAAATCAAGGTGGGTCAGATGCAGTATGAAAAGCAGCGGATGGAACAAAAATGGGAGTCACTGAAGGTGTAGTAGACGTTGGGTGATGGGGTCCGTGGCCTGTTGCTTTCTGGCTTGTGTTGTTTTGCTGTGATGATGTTTTAGTGGCATGTGCATTCATTCTGTGTGTGTGTCACCTGTTGATTAAAATCACCTCAAGCTGATTGAAGGGAAAATGGGATCCCTGATGTTGTTTTCAGAAATACATGAAATAATTAGTGAAATATAATAAACAGGTAAAATGAAGGAATTTGTAAATTAAACTCTCTTAGACTGAGACCCAAGCCTAGTAAAATAATTGTAAACATTCGCTTGTGAAAGAATTCTGTTTCGTATCCACAGTAGAGGTCACTTTCCTCTTTAGTGACTTTCTTGATGGTAAATATACAGCAGTTGACATTATCATGGCTACGAATAGAAATGACTGCTGAGAAGCAGCACAGTGAGAACAGGTTCACACTTCCTGCCAGTGCTACTGAAAATTTTTTGTACTTGTCCACTGTGCTCCTACCAGAAGTCAAAACTATAGGGCCAACTGCCTCACCTCACTGGAGAACTACGTCTTCTCATAGTACTAAATATAATAAATGTATCATTAGGGATTCTGAAAGTAAAATGTGATATTGAATATAAAGCATTGCATAGCTGTATTTTCTGTGTTAAATACAGCCAGCAAAATTTGTTTGCTAAACCTTCTCTTTACTGAAAGGAAACTGAAAATTTAAACATTAGTACATAGAAGGATGGACTTGAAATCTTATACAGTTGTGTAGTTAAAAATTAAAAGAGGGCTTAAATATCTGTTTTCTAATTTATTTTTTCCCATTGTTGTAGGAGATTCTGTCCTTTTATCTTAGTGATGAGGGTGAATTATTTAGTTTCATGATTTGGCTAAAGTTGTTGATGACTTGCTCCCTTACCCATTAATGAAACTCTGTGCTTGTCAAGGAGGCATGAGTGCCAACTTGAAATGCCGAATAAATGTCAAGCTAGTCTTTTCCAATTTGCATTTTATTTTGCTTTTATGACACTAAGTATCTAATTTGATTATCTTCCTTGATTAACTTGGTTATATTTTTAATTTAATGTAAAGATTTAAACCTTAGGGCTATCCCATCCCTAATTACACTTTAAAAGATCTCTTTTTCATTTGATTACAAAGAAACTTGTAATAATTATACCATAACTATTATAAACAGAACTTCTGCTAATAGTCTTGCTTTTTGCTTTTCATTGCCCTTGTCTGATTTCTGATGCTTGCATCTAAATTCTTACAGATTTGTTTCATTCATAAAACCTGATTATTGATTTAAAGAGCTAATGTGCTCTCTGAATGTTCTTTTTTAGTCATGATCTGCTATTTTTAAATGAATTTGTAACTTGTAGGATGAACTGGCATCTTTAAAAGAACAACTAGAAGAAAAGGAATCTGAAGTAAAAAGGCTACAAGAAAAATTGGTTTTCAGGATGAAAGGAGAAGGGGTTGAAATTGTTGATAGAGGTAAGAAGATATATTTCACATTTGTCATCTCATTTTTTTAAAGTCCTCCAAAATCTGTAAAAGAAACCGATGATAGTCAATGTGTAGTTTTAGCATCAAAGAAAGAGTAGCAGAATCCAGTCAGGCCCAGAACCACAGGGAATTCTCCAAGACTCTTTACCATGACTGGGAATCCATTAACTTCCTCTTCAGCAGCTGGAAAAGGGGAATTCTGTACTTTATTTGGTGTTTAGGATTACTAGACTGTAAATTCTCATCACAAGAATGGACTTGTCTCAATTGCAATGCAAGGGAATGTATGCCAAAAGTTAAAAAGAACCATCCCTGTGTCCCAGGATTGTTGCCCTCAGAACTGAAATTAGATAAAGTAAGGGACTTAGAAACTGTTCTGCCCTTTTGACAGAAGAGAAAAATGGCTCTGTATCTTTGGAAAAATTAGTAAAAAAATTATACCAGGGATTGAGCCCCTCTACCTTTTAGAAAAATAAGCTAATTCTGTTTTTGGAAAAATGCATGAATTTGTCCAAATCTTTTTTTCATAACTGAAGAGGTTCGTTCTGAGTATTATATGGACCATAATTTCTAACAAAGTACGTTGTACGTGATAGAAAATAGCCCAAATGAAATATATTTTTAAAATTATATTTGGAAATATAATGTACATAACATCTGGCAGCACTAGGTTAAATTTAACCTTTCTTTGTAATTATGAATGATGACTGTGGCACTATGAGATACCAAAGCAATTCCTGACTCATTCAAAACAGTACAAATTCCAGTTAGTGTAGCTTTGTTACATTTTTATCTGTCAGTATGAAAATTAGTAACATTGTCTGTCCAATGAGGGACTTGAATTACATTATCTGTAAAGTCCTTCTTGGCTCTAGAATACCATGGCCTTATATACCTGTAGGTATCCCAATTCCCTGTCCATCAGAAAATTCATCAAACCTGAGGAAAATGGATTCTCACTGCCAACCGCCTCTCCGCCCCAGCCCATCACCTACTGTTTGGCATATATAGAATTGTGTATTGATAAGGGACATTCAGAAACAGGTCATACTGATCATGCTTTTAGGGTTTTAAGAATAAAATGGGCTGGGCACAATGGCTCATACCTGTAATCCCAGTACTTTGGGAGGCCAAGGAAGGAGGATTGCTTGAGGCCAGGAGTTCAAGACCAGCGTGGGTGACACAATGAGACTCTGTCTATACAAAAAATTTTTTAAGATTTGAAATTTTTAAATTTCAAATTTCGCCAGGCATGGTGGCTCACTCCTGTAATCCCAGCTACTTGGGAGGCTGAGGAGAGAGGATTGCTGAAGGCCCAGGAGTTCGAGGCTGTAGTGAGCTATGACTGTGTCACTGCACTTCAGCCTGGACAACGGAGCAAGATCCTGTCTCTGAAAAAAAAGAAAGATAAAGAATAAAATGGCATCACAGGACTTGTGGGCTAGAAGATATTAGAGTAATGCTACCCAAAGTCTGTTCTGAGGACTCAAATCAACCTGGGAACTGTGTATTACCAGTGCCCACCAGCTAAATACGGGGATTGAGAGCAAGTCTTTAGAAAGCTCATGTCAGGGTGATACTGGGATAGCTTCTAACTGCATCCTCAGTGGCCTCATCTTATTGGACAGGAGATAGACCCTTTCAGTGTTGTTGAACTTGAGTGGTAAGTTGCACGTGACACAAGCAGTGTTTTAGTCACATTCAGGAGGACCAGGTATCAAACTGTGATGGAAATATAAAAACAAAGTGACATTAACTAGGTTTTCATCATTTATGGTATAAGAAGTGCTTGTACTCCATAAACCTGATTTTAATGTGAGAAAATCACGGTCCAGAAAAATGAAGTAACAGAGGTAGTAATTCAAATTTAGGTCTTATATTCTCTTTCTAACCTCACACAGAACATATACTGCCAATCCTGCAGTCACAAAATCGTGCTGAAAAAGTTTTTATGAGGTTAGATTTTCTTTATTTTAGTTCAAAGGAGACTAAATAATAGTGATTTTAAAATATTATTTATTGTTGTAATGTTTGCTAACTTCCAATTCGATGGGTTTTCCTGCACAGATGAAAATTTTAAAAAGAAGCTCAAAGAAAAAAGTAAGGTTTGGTGCATTTCCATCAGCCTTTACATTCACCAAAAATACTACCTTGGACTGTTCTTTGCATGTGTTTTAAAACATTTCTCTCACCAAAGATGTAAAGTTGCTTCATCGATAAGCCCTCCATTTCTTCAGAGTGTACACAATACAGGGTGGATAATAAAACAATAAGGTAAAAGATTATTTTGAAGATTTTGTCTGATTCAACCTTTCTGCTCTACAGGGTATAACAGGGCACACAGCATTGTGGATGTAAGAAAACATGTTCCTTGCAGTCTAGGTGATACAGGGTCAGAGGAGAAAATAACTCTTATAGTACAAAAACTCACGATTTTAAAGGTTTACCAGAGTTGAAGGATAATTTTGAAATTTGCTTTTGCTTTTCAATGTTTTGAAGTCCACTATTTGAGATCTATTAAAGCTTCTTTGAACATGTTATGTTGTTACAACAGAGATTGAATCCAGCTGATTAATGGAGCCTGAATATTTAATGCAACATTAAGATAAATCCTGCCAGACATGGTGGGAGGATCACTTTTGAGGCCATGGGTTCAAGACCAGCCTGGGCAACATAGTAAGATCCTGTTCTACAAAAAAAAATTTAAAATTAGCTGAACATGGTGGTGCATGCCTGTAGTCCCAGCTACTCAGGAGGCTGAGGTGGAAGGATCACTTGAGCCCCAGGCATCTAGGAGTTTGAGGCTGCAGTGAGCTATGATCTTGCCATTGTACCACATTCTGGGCAATAGTGAGACCCCATCTCTTAAAAAAAAAAAAAATTAACTTCTTAGGGGCTCTTTCCCCCAGATGTTAAATTCTCAATTCCTATAGAATATATCTTAATTTAAAATGTTACACCAATGCTGAATGATGCACCACTGTTTTAAAAATTATCTTAAGAAGACTAGATGTGGTGGCTCACTCCTGTAATCCCAACTCCTCAAGAGGTTGAGGTGGGAGGATCACTGGAGCCCAGGAGTTCAAGGCTACAGTGAGCTGTGGTTGTGCCATGCACTCCATCTGAATGACAGGAAGACGCTGTCTCTAAAAAAAAATTATCTTCAGTAATTTTTTTTTCTCTCAGAAGCAGGCAACTTTAGCTGATTTTTTTTTTCCTGTTTCGATTTTGTAGTTTGTGATTTCGCTTTGGAGTGACTTTTCATTTATTTATTTATTTGAGACAGGGTCTTGCTCTGTTGCCCAGGCTGATCTCAAACTCCTGAGCTCAAGCAATCCTCCCACCTTGGCCTCCCGAAGTGCTGGGATTACAGGCATGAGCCACTGCACCAAGACCTGGAGTGACTTTTCATCTTTAAAATATTTAAGTTTTTTATTATTCAAGTAACATGCTTTTGTATTTGAATATCAAATTTTAAGGAGAATCACATTCAGCTTACTTTGGCCTTTATGTCTTGAAATCAATCTTAAGGTAGTATTGGAAATGAAGTTTATAGATGAAGCAAAGTACTTATTATCCTTACGTATGGAACTACAACCAGCTTCTTAGCATGACTACTCATGTAAATACTACATGCCATCAGGCTCCTACCATTCATTCATGCCTCTATCTTGGTTATAACTATCATTTTCTCTGCTTTTGTCATTATATATACCATTCATGGCTTTCACGCACTGCTTTGTAGATTCCTTTTTTAAAAACATGTTTTTACTACTATAGCACTGAAATTCATCTTCAGTGTTCTCATGAAGATTCTCTTGTTGCTTTAAGAGACGATAGCTAGTTCTCACACACCCTTGTTTTCTTTCTAGAATGGCAACTGTTCAGGTGAGATAGAAGACGTCCATCTTTTCAGATTTTCCCTAAAAGAGAATATGGGTGTTAAATGTGCCCTTTTAAAAGAATAAATGAAAGAAATCATTAACATATTTACCTTAAAATATTTCAGTCTGGAGAGTAAATAACTTCTGATCACTGTCACACATGTGAACTAAACTGGCTTCTGATTTGATGTTATTTTCAGACATCGAAGTACAAAAAATGAAGAAAGCTGTGGAGTCTTTGATGGCAGCAAATGAAGAAAAGGTATCCAGATGAAATTTAAATATATATGTGGATGTTTTTAAACACCATTTTGACCATTCCATGCAGTTTCATGAGCTATTCCATTTTAAAAGAACACGCCCAGAACACTGCTAGGAGTGAGGGGCAGGTGTGCACACTCCCAGGTGGGCTGTATGCACAGGAATAGGGAGGAGCTGCACTGGCTCCACTGAGAACTCCTGCCCCCATGAATTCAGAAAATGTTCAAACTCTCTGATCAGTTCCGCATATTCAGGTGACATAGAGAGGATACATTCCATAGTAGATCCTGTCTGTGGGCACTGAAAATTCTGGGCTGACCTGTGGGCCCTGAAGGAGCTAACTTGACAGCCTCAGCTTCATGGTCATGCTGATTTTGTCCTCCACTTACTCATTATTTCCTTTACACTCCTGGCCTGTTTCACATCTGTGATTGTCTCTGCTCTCCTGAGAGATTAAATACCAGAAAACAGCGGCACAGTCTTTACTTCAGCTACTTTGGCTACTTTGGCTTCATTCCAAGGTTTCCACAGGTTTTTTCCCGCCAGTTGGTTCTTGTTATCCACATCTGATGTTTCATCCTGCTAAGGGCAGGGATGCAGTTACCCCACGAAAACAATGGGTTTCTTCATGGCCTGCCTGACCATCCATGTATCCAGCTGGCAGCCGCAATTGTGTTCAGCTGATGTCATCAGAACTTCTCTCCCCTTATCTGCCTGAATGAATAGAACCAGGGAATATTTCCCCCAAAAAAGAGTAATTTCAAGGAAGTAAAAAACAACAGAATGTCAAAGAACTTTGGCTTGATCCTTTTCTCCCATTGTAAGCTTCTTTCTCTCATTCTTGACTACTCTGTTTTTCTTATCTCCTTGTTTATTTTTGCCTTGCGTTCTCTTTATTTGCTCTTTATTGCCTGGAAATAAACTGATCATCATACCTACTCATACAGGTTCCTTTTTGCTAATGTTTCCCACTATTGAATAAAAAGACAAGGAATTAGCAAGCTACCCACCGTAACTTTTATTTTTTAAAAAACAACTGAAATTCATTTTGTTTTCATTTCTGTCCCTCAACAAGCAATAGCAAACAAAACTCCCAGTGTTGAATGAGGGCCTATGAGATGCTCAAACCTTTATAGGAGCACCCAGAGTAACATAACTTCCTCATGGGGTTGGGAGTTCAGAATACTTCAAAGAGGACATATTTGAGCAAATTCTGGGGAAAAGCAAGAATTGTTCACTGGGAAAATAAAGACTTCTTAGGCAAAGGGCCCATGAGTCAAAACTTGTCTTGAGACCAAGTGTGAAACAGCACAGTGCATGCTGGGATTGAACAGTGCAGGTGAAGGAGGGGGCGTGGGGCTGACCACAGAGCTCAGTCAGGGGGCAGGCCGCTTCGTGCACCATGCTCTTGATTTAGGATCTTAGCATGTAAACCTTAGGCAGTGACATGATTAAATTGCCATTTTAGAAAGCTAACTCTGGTAGCAGAATGGGAGAGTGACGACAGGTCAACAGTTAAAAGTTTGTTAAAATAGGTGAGAAATGAAGAGGGCTTGAAGTAAGGCAATAGCAGTGAAGTGGTAAGGTGGGAAGAGGTTTTAGAGAAATTTACGGGTTGACAAGATTTAAGGTCTCTGGATTTGAAAAACGAGAGTAAGTTTCTGGTTTGGGCAACTGGGTGAATGGATGGTGCTCTTAAGGAGTTAAGGAAATCCAAGCACAGGCTCAAGTACTGAAGGGAAAGAATGAACTTAATTGTAGATCTAGTCTATCCAATATGCTTACGGGACATTCTTAAGGAGATTTCTTACAGAAAGTTGAACATGAATCTAAATGTTAGGATTAATGTAGAAACATAGATTGATGGGGCGTGAGGCCATCAATTTTAGGAGAAATGTAGAGTTGTAGTTTGGTGTAGACTAAGCCACAGTTGATGTGTCAGTTAGCTTTTGCTTTGTGACAGACCACATTTATTATTTCTCATACTTCTGTGAGTTGGCTAGATGATTCTTCTGATCTCGGCTGGCTTAGTTGATGTCTGCAGTCAGCTGGTGGCTTAGATGAGACTGCATGCATAATTTAGGATAGTGTCATTCACGTGTCCGGTTATTGACAGCTTGGTTTAGGTTGGCCACAGCTGGGAGGACTAGCCTCTTCTCCAGATGGTCTCCCATCCTCCAGTAGACTAGGCTAGGCTTCTTCACATAGTTCCTCAGGGTTCCTTAGAGCCGCACCACAGGGCAGCCACAAAGGGCAAATGCTTTTCAAGCCTTTGCTTGAATTACACTTGCTGATATCTCTTTGGCCAAAGCCAGCCACATGGCCAGGCCTGGAATGAGAATGGGAGGAGCTAGGGAGGCCAGTTTCATAGGACAGTTGAGCACATGGGAAAAGTAAAGAGGGTCACGGACAGAACCCGGAAGCTCTAGCATTTTATTAGTCCAAGAAGATAATGGGAGTTATGGAAGTTTGGCAGCTATCTGGTCAAAGGATTGATAAACAAAAATGGAAGAAAAGAAAGAGTGGATGGATAAGTGAAAGGAGAAGGAAAGAGTGAGGTCAGTCAAGTGCCATACAGAGGTCAAATTAGAAAAAGGTTGGGGCTGGTCATGGTGGCTCATGCCTGTAATCCCAGCACTTCAGGAGGCCAAGGTGGACAGATTACTTGAGCCCAGGATTTCAAGAGCAGTCTGGGCAACATGGTGAAACCCCATCTCTACAAAAATACAAAAATGACCTGATCATAGTGCTGCATGTGTGTACTCCCAGCAACTCAGGAGGTTGAGGTGGGAGGATGACTTGAGCCCAGAAGATTGAGGCTGCAGTGAGCCAAGATTGCACCACTACACTGCAGCCTGGGTAACAGAGCGAGACCCTGTCTCAAAAAAAAAAAAAAAAAAGATGAAAAGTGTTCATTGTTTTTAATAGATAGGAGGTCACCTTGGTAGAGTGTTTTGAGAGGGGAGAAGCCAGATGATGATTAATGATGGCTAAGAAAGACAGAAGATGGCGGCCTTTCTTTCGAGGTTTGATTTATAAGTTACAGAGGGGAGTAATTGAAGCTTACTTTTTTCTTTTTTTGTTTTGTGTCTTATTACCTTGTTTTGTTTTTGTTTGTTTAAAGATGGCAGCTAAAGGATAGGATCTCTAAATTTAGAGGTACTTTTTCCATATCTTTAATGTATGTAGGAAACATAGTCTAGTTATTACCAGTTCTCCTAAAGCTTAGAAGTATTCTTTAAATAATGTAAATAATTCACATCTGCTTATTCTTTTTTTAAAATGCTCTCTCAGCAGAATCATGCATATTCTTTATGTAAAAGTGATTACTGTTACTCTTTTAAGAACATAGGATTAAAGATTATAATTTATTTTATTCCTAGGATCGAAAAATAGAAGATCTTCGACAGTGCCTGAACAGGTACAAGAAAATGCAAGATACTGTGGTACTGGCCCAAGGTAAAAAAGGTAGAGTGTAGCTCGAAAAGTTTTTCTACTTTGGTTGACTCTAGGTGGCTATAAACTTACACATTTGGCCTCAGTTTCTTTCCTGGATCATACCCATTGTCCCAGATTAGGTAGCTCATTCATTAATTGAACAATTAGAACTGTACTCTGCCAGAAAGTGTCCAGCCTGAGGAGTCAGTGTACTGTAGAGTCGTTGGTCGTGGAGTGCCTCTCTGAGGAGTTGATGAGATGGCATTCCAGAGAGAGAAAACAACAGCATATGCAGAGAGCCTAGGGGGAAAAGAATGTGGCATGCTTGAGAAGAAGAACACCAGTGCAGCTGCAAGGTGGTGGGCAGTGGGGAGAGGGGATGAGATGAGACCATAATGATGAGCAACCACTGGTCATGCAATGGGTGGAGTTAAGCGCTTGCTCAAGTGCAGAGGGACTCAGTGAAGGGTTTTAAAAGTCAGCAGTGGCCAGGCATGGTGGCTCATGCCTGTAATCCCAGCACTTTGGGAGGCCAAGGCAGGTGAATCACCTGAGGTGAGGAGTTCGAGACAAGCCTGACCAACATGGTGAAACCCCGTCTCTACTAAAAATACAAAAATTAGCTGGGCGTGGGGGCAGGTGCCTGTAATCCCAGCTACTCAGGAGGCTGAGGCAGGAGAATCACCTGAACCCGGGAGGTGGAGGTTGCAGTGAGCCGAGATTGCACCATTGCACTCCAGCCTGGGTGACAGAGTGAGACTCCGTCTCAAAAAAAAAAAAAAAAAAAAAGTCAGCAGCATGATCTTTGTAACACGCGGGCCATGGAGGGAAGTGAGCAGTATTGAGAGCAATTGGGAGCAGCGGAAACCAATTCTGAGATTTGCAGTATTCCAAGTGAAAAAATCTAGTAGTTGCTGATTGGGAATATGTTATGGTGGATTGACCCAGTGGTGTAATAAGATAGAGGAGGAGAGTGAAGAAGAGGGGAGAGATCAAGAAAGACCTTTCCAACTAAAGCAGCTGGGTAGTTGATGGTTCCATTTACTGATATGGGGAAGCCTAGAGAAGGAACACTGGGCTAGGTAAAGAGGATTGAGTTCAGCTTTGAACATGGTAGGTTCAGAAAAACCCTGTAAAACAGGTACGTAAAGATAGTTGTGCATTTTGTTGTACTTATTATTACTTTATCTGCAGATGGGCCAATTGGCCATCCTCAAATGTGGAGGAAATTTGAAAGGGCTCTTGTTTTTTAGCAATGCATAGGTAGAGTTATTTGCTCTCAACATAAGCACTGGAAATAAACAATTCTTTTGGAAGGTCCCCATGAAATACTCAGATTTTGAAATTTTAATTTTGGTGAGTTCACAGAGAATCCTGCTTTGGATCAGGATTTTGGGAAAAAAAAATTGTATGCAGGGTCTGACATATTAGATTTTATAAATAATCTGAGTGAGCAAATGAACCTCTGATAATCAGTGTTGACTAGCAATTCTCATCACTCAGCATTTTCCATGCCTTCAGAAGAAGAGTCTCTATCCTATGGAATATTGCAAATTTGTAAGTGATTTTTACATATGCATCTCATTTAAAATATTGTTTAATTTTATAGAGTTTCAACTGTCCAATTCTTATGTTTAAAACCAAGGCAGAAAAAAATTAATTCCTTTAATTAGACTATATTGTAAAACATTTGGAAAATAAAGAAAAGAGATAAAAATCACTCATTGCACTGGCATGATCACTATTGGCATTTTTTTATATTGTTTCTTTCTAGCTTTTTTTCCTGTGCATACGAACATGTAAATAAAAGAGGTAGTTTTTAACGAGGTACAGCAGCACAGATTTTCATAAACCCTTGAAAACTACATTCTGTTCCAATAAAGGGTTGTATAAACTGATTTCTCACTAGAAGTTATATTTAGTTAATCCTCACACAATTCTAATAACACTAAATTCTAATAAAATTAGAATAACATTCTTGTGAAACCTAAATTAAGAGGCTGTGGTCTGATTAAGATCTTTAAACAAGTGTATGATTTACCATTTCATATTATTTGTAGATTAGAGTCTTTTTTTTTTTTTTTTTTTTTTTTTTTTTTTTTTTTGAGACGGAGTCTCACTCTGTCGCCCAGGCTGGAGTGCAGTGGCCAGATCTCAGCTCACTGCAAGCTCTGCCTCCCGGGTTCACGCCATTCTCCTGCCTCAGCCTCCCGAGTAGCTGGGACTACAGGCGCCCGCCACCTCGCCCGGCTAGTTTTTTCTATTTTTTAGTGGAGACGGGGTTTCACAGTGTTAGCCAGGATGGTCTCGATCTCCTGACCTCGTGATCCGCCCGTCTCGGCCTCCCAAAGTGCTGGGATTACAGGCTTGAGCCACCGCGCCCGGCCGATTAGAGTCTTAAGTATCATTTTTTTTTTTTTTTCTGTTTTTAAAAAAGAATATCTGGCACTGCGCTTTCACCATTTAATCCTTTTGATTTCTAGAGATGCAAAAAAATTTCTCAAGGTTGCAACTTGGGTGAATATGTGGTTGCTTTTTTCCATCAGATTTTTTTTGCTTTAAAATGGCATAAAAGGATCCTCTTGAGAGATCAAAGGTCATCTGTCTTTTTGTTTTTTCTATTCTTTCTATGTTTTTTCAAGAGCACAGCAGTGATGAAAACTAAGTTGTTTAAATGGGACTTTGTTGCTATTCGGAATTTGGTTTTTTTTTTTTTTTTTTTTTTTTTTTTTTGAGACAGAGTCTCGCTCTGTCGCCCAGGCTGGAGTACAGTGGCCGGATCTCAGCTCACTGCAAGCTCCGCCTACCGGGTTCCCGCCATTCTCTTGCCTCAGCCTCCCGAGTAGCTGGGACCACAGGCACCCGCCACCTCGCCCGGCTAGTTTTTTGTTGTTTTTTTTTTTTTTTTTTTTTTTTTTTTTTTTTTAGTAGAGACGGGGTTTCACCGGGTTAGCCAGGATGGTCTCGATCTCCTAACCTCGTGATCCGCCCGTCTCGGCCTCCCAAAGTTTTGTACCAGGTATTATTCAGTTTGATTATTCCTACACTAAAATTTGTAAGCCCCGGATTTTAAAACAAAATTACAAGAGAGTTGTTGGAAAAAGTTAACTTTTAATTTTCTTTCCCTCTGGTGAGTCAATGTATCAAGTACGACTTTGTCTATTAATATCATAGGTACCCACTGTGGCCCAAGAGCCCCTGGCCCTAGTTGTTCAGTTTCAAATGCTGTTTCCTAGGTCCTATGTTGTTTTTCAAGGGATGCCAGGAGAAGCTGAATCTGATTTTTGAGGATCAGAAAAAAGTTTATGTTCAATATAATTGGGATTCGTATCTTCTTGTAAAAGTGAAATATAAATCAAAAGCTGCTGTTGTCTTCTCTTTGCTTTGTCTTTTCCTAGGCAAAGATGGAGAATATGAAGATCTGCTCAATTCCAGTTCCATCTCCACTTTGCTGGATGCACAGGGTTTCAGTGATCTGGAGAAAAGTCCATCACCCACTCCAGTAATGGGATCTCCCAGTCGTGACCCATTTAACACAAGTGTTCCTGAAGAGGTATTAATAGACTTTCGATATTTCCTTCATGTTGAAGAGACTGTGTTATTGACAGTTAAAACACTGCTTATAACGTGAAAAACATGGGTTCCTTTCTCAGTTCCATTACCAGCTCAAGTGAGGTTATATAAATAAATTGACTTTGGCCACTTCTGACGGTGACTCTGAAAGATAATTGAATAAAATTTTCTTCTGACTTCTTTAGACTTGGAAGAAGCAACTGGAGAGGAGTAAGCAGTTATACACTCCTTCCTTTGCATCAAACTGGCATGAAAATCTGTTTGCTATCTATTGTATACCACACTGAAAGTTTGTGGCTTCAATGACAGCATTTCTTTTGCTCATGACTCTGCACTTCAGCAGGGTTCAGCATGAGCATCTCGTCTCTGCTCCACTTGGCATCAGCTGGAGTGGCGTGAAGGCCTGGGCCTGAGTCGTCTGAAGGCTAACTCACTCATATGTCTGGTAGTTGAGGCTGGCTTTTGGCTGGGACCTCAGCTGAGGCCCCATTTAGAACAACTACCTGTGACCACTTGGGCTTCCTCACAATCCTAAGGGTGAGCATTCCAGGAGGCCTGGGCAACTCTGCATCACCTGTTATGATTTATCTCAGAAATTACATGGCATCTCTTCTGCTGTAGCCACAGGCCTACAGCCCACCCTGATTCAAGGAAAGGAAACATAGACCCTACCTTACCTCTTGATGAACAAGTGACAACATTACATTGTTAGGACACATGGGATGGGATATATTGGTGCAACCGTATTTGGAAAATATAATCTACCCTCTGGCTACACCACTTTACATCCCTCTCCCATGCAAAAGACACTCGCCCCCTTTCCAAAGACACCTGAGTCTCATTCCAGTGAGGTGTCAACATCCCAGGATCTTGTCATCCAGACCAGGTTGAGATGTGGGTGAAGCTCCTCAGGTACAGTTCCTTGCGCACAGCTCCTTGGGGACTGTTCCATTGACTTAAAGAGCTGTGGACTTCAAGGACAGTTATCTGCCCTCCACACACCCATACAATAGTTGGACAGCTATAATGTAACTGCGGTAGCCACTCCCATTAAAAAAGGGGAGCTGGAAGGCTCACAGGTGTCACCAGTCCATAGCAATTCCAAAATCCGGCCAGGCACGTGTTGCCAATCCTCTGGGCTAGTGGCTCTTCCCTCTAAGTCATCCTTCCTTTGCCTGTATTTGCAGATGAGTAGTTATCTCAGTTTTGTGCCTGCAGAAATGCCCAAAGATCTCCAAATTCATCTCTTCATTTTCCATTATCTCTGTCCCTTTGAGTCTAATTTGGTATAATATTTTAAACATTTAGAATTTCATATGAATCATGGTATAATTCACTGAATTAGAGAAGAACACATCCACAGCTATCTTCCCCATAAGCCTATCTCTGTAGCTAAGGTTCCCTGTAAGGCTGCAGTGGGACATCCCATTATTTTTGGAGCCTTTGATCATTTTTCAAAGGTTCAATGAGACAGCACTACTCTAATCTTCCTAAGGTATTTTTTTTTCTATTTTTATTTGATTCTAGTCTAGTCCATCCTGAGGTCTTAGCAAAGGGTTTTACAGCCACATCCTTGGCTCACCTGAAGACCATGTTTTCCTGATAGCCCTTGTGCTTGATCTTTGCCCTGAAACCGTTTCTTAATTTTAGTGTAATTTTTTTGTATCTAGAGAGACCGGGAATGGGAAATAGTTTCATTGTGTAAAGAATCTTGGCTTCCTTATTTTAGCAGTTTCTGTTTTGGTCATTTCTCTTCTCACATTTTTACTATAGATAGTGAGAAGAAACCAAGTGGCATTTTTACTTTTTATCTGTTGCTGATAATTACACAATGAGAAGATGAAATTTGAACTGAATGAAAATGAATTAAAGGAGAAGACAATGAAAATTTCTCTCTTAAATGTAGGAGAGGGCTGAAATATTTCATTAATCAAGGAATTAGTTAAGGAATAAGAAATACTTTGGTGGAAAATATCCCCTAATTGTTAGATATATATTTATATTGAAAGCAAAAATAATATTTGACAGCCCATGAGTATGCTGCAATTATAGAACTAGTGTTACATGTAGTGTACACCCGAATAATCTCATGTCCTTTTAGAAAAAGTCTTTGATATGTGAATTGTAGTTTAATTACAGGTTTTAAGTTTGTAACAAGAATGGTTTGATGAGGATTGAGGGAGTTCAGCCACATTTTTAAAGAAAAGCCAGGAGGGGGATCTGAGTTTGGAATTAAAGTCTAAAAGTTTGAAAAAGATCAAGAAAATGGGTCTGTTAGTATAGTTATATTTTCCTCATGATTAGGAATCTCATGAGACAAATGAACTTCAGGAAACAGCGATGATGGCTAAATAAGTTGCCCAGGATTCACCATAAAGATTCAAACTGAAAAAGTTGATAGTGAAATAATCTCCTACTTTATAAATAATATGACTTCACATTTTATAACCTTTTATTGCGTTAAAGGATGAGCCCACCACTGAATAACAGAAACAAAAATCACAAAGCTGAATGTATTGCTTACTTAAGTGAGTGAGTGTTCCCGGTCAAGTACATTCTCTTCTAGCTGATCATATGTGGGTTTTGGGATGGTTGGAGCTCAAGGATTGGTGGACTTTCTGAGGCAAGTGTGAGTCAACGTCCACTGTAGATGTGTGATTACTAAGGTGAGACTGTTGCTGACTGGTTGGCGTGTAGAAGTGTGTCCACTGGTGTGAGTCCTTACCAGGCAGCTTTTAGAAGTGAAGAACTATCACTGGTTGACTGGCAGGAGTTCATTATGACAAACTTTGTTCATTTTTTTTTTTTTTACTGAAATATTTTTCGTTCATTCATTTATGATGTGGCCCACAATCTAACTGCTCTACGGTCGTAAGAAATTATTGAAAACCGAAGTATTAAAATTATTTCACAGGCTCCTTCCTTAGGATACACAAAGCATTTGTTTGAGAAAATGTGTTATGCATTTTATTTGTTGCTGTAATATTATTATCATTAAGCAAAGTGTTTTAAGTGGTAGCCACAAAGTCCATTGTAATTGGTTTTAATTACACTTTTCATCAATTTTGTTAATTGAAATTAGTCAACTAGTTCGCACATAGAATAATAACTAACTGGCTTGACCAATGTTCCCTATAAGATTAGTAGTAGAAATCAAAGTAAAAATGGAGCTTTTCGCTGGACACAGTGGCTCATGCCTGTAATCCCAGCACTTTGGGAGGCTGAGGCAGGAGGACTGCTTGAGCACAGAGTTCCAGATTAACCTGGGCAACAGAGGGAAACCCTGTTTCTACAAAAAAATTTTAAACATCAGCCAGCTGTGGTGGTGCATGCCTGTAGTCCCAACTACTTGATGGGGCTAAGGTGGGAGGATCACTTGAGCCCAGAAGTTCGAGGCTGCAGTGAGCCGTGACCGCAGCACTGTACTTCAGCCTGGATGACAAAGTGAGACCATGTCTCAAAAAATAATAGTAGTAATAGAGTGTTGAAAGCAAAACATGTTACCCAAATCTTACGTTAAATCGTTGCAACCTGCAGGGTAGGCATTGTCATTCTTATTTTATAGAGGGCAAAACTGATGGATGCCTAGCAAAGTGATTTGCTAAGATCACAGATCACTTAGCCAAGTGTGTCAGAGCCAATATTTCAGCCAGGGCTTAAGGTTTTAGGATTTACTATTACTAGCTGGGTACGGTGGCACACATCTATAATCTCAGCTACTCAGAAGGCTATGGCAGGAGACCGCTTGAGCCCAGGAGTTCGAGACCATTCTGGGCAACATAGCAAGACACCGTCTCAAAAAAAGAAAAAAACATTACTGTTAACTTGCTTAATGGTATACCATCTTTTTCACAATATTCAGTGTCTTATTCAGAACCAAGTTAAAAAATTTCCTTCCTCCAGAATGATTTCCTTGATTAGTACTTCTTCTGTGTAGATGTTTATATTCCGAAATCATTTTATAGAGTTCTGAACAATGATTATGAGATTTTTGTCAATAGACCATTTAATTGTCTTACTTTTGTTTAATTACTCTGTGGCTTGTGTTTTGTTTTGATTGATTGATTGATTGATTGATTGACTTTTGACTTTTTATGATTACATTACAGTTCCATACCACCATCTTGCAAGTTTCCATCCCTTCATTATTGCCAGCAACTATAAGCACGGAAACTTCTGAAAAATCAAAGTTGACTCCTAGGCCAGAGACTTCATTTGAAGAAAAGTATGTCATTTATTAACAGTGCAATATAAATGTTCAAAATAGTAGATCAACCAAAGACACAGATGTATTGCATTTATTTACAGACACAATTTTTACCTAGAGAAGCAAGAAACAGCAAGACGTCCATTGGGGGATCTGTAATCAGTTCTGAATTATGGAAATAAGAGGTGTGAAGCAGGAAGCGATAAGAGATGAGGCTGCAGAGGTAGAGGTAGGGTGGTCAGGTTCAAAAGAGATCTTGAGGAACATGGCTAGGTGTGGTGGCTCACGCCTATAATCTCAACACTTTGGGAGGCCAAGGCAGGCAGATCACTTGAGGCCAGGAGTTTGAGACCAGCCTGGCCAGCGTGGCGAAATCCCATCTCTACTGAAAACACAAAAATTAGCTGAGTGTGGTGGTGCATGCCTATAATCCCAGCTACTCGGAAGCTGAGGCACAAGAATCACATAAACCCAGGAAGCGGAGGCTGAAGTGAGCTGAGATCACATCACTGTACTCCAGCCTGGGTGACAGAGTGAGACTGTGTCTCAAAAAGAAAAAAAAGAAAAAACAGTTTAAGGAACTTGGATTTTTATGTCCTAGGTCATAGGTAACTGTGAAAGGACTGTAAACTAAATAGTCACGGTCATGTGCTGTGAGTGCATTTGAAGGATGGGTCTGAAGGGGACAGGAAAAGGATACAGTAGTTTGTCTGTAAGCAAATGGAATGTTTTGCCAACATATTCCCAAATTGCCTAGTCTTATTTTAGGCCAAATAGAACATTTTTTAAAAAAATAGAAATAGCTTCCTTCGCACAATTTTTTGTTTTTTATATATCTGTTCACTTAGAACATATATGGTCTTTTATTCGTGAGGTTAATAAATACCTTTTGTTCTTTACATTTTAGTGATGGAAAGATAATCCTTGGTGCCACTGTTGATACCCAACTGTGTGATAATCTTTTGTAAGTTACATTTTATTCAATGTGAAAATGTGATTGAGGCTAGAGGAGGAAGAGAGTTCTGTTATACTAACAATTACTAATACTAACAGCAAATGACCGAGGCTGTTCAATTACTGAATAAATTAATGCAGCTATAATAATTGGGTGGGGGTGAAGGTGGGGAGCTGTAAGTTTACAAAGAAATAATGTCTCATTTGCTATTATCTCATGCCGGGGTTTTGCAGGTCTTTAGCCTTGCTTAATCAGTTTTCATTTGAAGTTCAATGCTTTTAATTCATTTTTGCACTGACATATTTTGAGTCCAGTGGGAAGGCATCACAGGGAATGATGTGATGCTGGAAAAGCTGAGATGGGTTTTTTGTGCACTTTCAGTTTTGTGAACTGACCTAATATCTATGTTTATCCAAGTTAAAGTCTGGATTAAATTAGAAAAGTCTATTTTCAGAGCAGTACTCAAAAATGAGATCTTTTCTTTTCTCACTATTATGTTTTACTTTATTTGGTAGTTGATACTTCTGGCAATGTATACATATAAATACAGAAGAAATGTCTTTTAAAAGTTTGTAAATGTGCAGTATTTATATTACTCTGTTTCATAGAGCCAAATACATTACTTCTCTGTCACTCTCTCTAAACTGGTCACATATCTCTACCTTCAATTTTTTAGTAACACCAGCTCTATACAATTGAATACTAATTATGTGAAAGAGAGAGTCTCTGGATGTTTATAGTGTCTCTTTCCCTTCACTAGGATAGAAAATGAATTATCATGGACAGCATTAGGGATTCCTCTACTATGCTTTAATTAGAACTATAAAATGAATTGCTTTGCCAGGCTCAGAAAGGTGATTCCCTCGTGAATTGAAAAGTAAAACTTCCATTCTTTATTTTAATTAGAAGGATTAGATATAAATAGTACATGAGTATTTTTAAAGTTCCTAGTTTAAATGTGTACGTGCAGAGGACGTCACCACTAGTCCGCGGAAAACACTGCTTTATTTTTGAATATTGACATCACAAGGCTAGTCCTAAGTGCTTTTCCAGCTCTTCTAACATGTGTAGGGCAGTCAGAATTATTGGCAGGACAGTTAATCACCCCTGCTTTTAAAAGAACTAAATGTTGTCATTTAGTTAAGCACATAAGTGACTGCCTGATTCCAGATTTTCTTTTATTACTAGGATTCAATCCACATGCAATTTTAGTTTCTTTCCAAGATGTTTTACTTAGAAACAGTGGCACTGGAGCCACTTATTATTAATTGTTATTGCTGTTATTTTTAGAACTTCAAGTCTGCAAAAGTCCAGCAGCCTGGGCAATCTGAAGAAAGAGACATCTGACGGGGTGGGTTCTGTGTTTTTTGTCTGTTATCCTGAGAAAAAACTATTTAGGGATCTTCATCTTTTCCCTTTTTGCAAATAAAACTCTCATGAAGAGCTTGTGGTTTTTAGTGGAAAATTATTAGATATTAGGTTTAACAGTAAATATTAAGAAGTATGAAAATGAAGAATTGAAAATAGTATGTAAAACCAAAAATGAAGACTTCAATAAAACATTTTGGAAAATAAATGATACTAAGATTTTGTAGCTTAGAAGTAGATATAAAATTATTTTAACTTATGGAGTTGTATGTGACAAATTCAGAATTATACAAAGGATTTCCCCAACAACCTTAAATACTGTTATTGCTTTGCTTTGAACAGGAAAAGGAATCTATTCAGAAGACATCAGAGGTAACTTTTTGTCCAAATTACAATGCAAAAATATTTCTACTTCCATTACATGTAAATTGCTTAAATATCTCCAGTGGATAAAAACTTTCAGAACCTCTAAAACATTATGCCAAATGAAGCCAGACACAAAGTTCACATATTATATGATTCCGTTTATGTGAAATATCCAGAACAGATAAATCTATAGAAATAGAATGCAGATCGGTGGTTACCAGTGG
The DNA here is from genome assembly GCF_007565055.1 of Rhinopithecus roxellana. Classification (NCBI taxonomy): domain Eukaryota; kingdom Metazoa; phylum Chordata; class Mammalia; order Primates; family Cercopithecidae; genus Rhinopithecus; species Rhinopithecus roxellana. The sequence continues at coordinate 135,139,371 of NC_044558.1, forward strand.
TGAGAGGAGGGAAGGATGGGGAGAAGCTGTTTAAGGGTAAGGGGTTTTGCTTTAGAATGATGGAAATGTTTTGGAACCGGGTAGAGGTGGTGATTGCACAACATCGTAACATACTAAATGCCACTGAATTGTGCGCTTTAAAATTGTTAGTTTTGTTATGAATTTCACTTCAATAATTTATTAAGAAACAAAACGTTCCTAAGAACAAAAATGTTCCTAATGACCATAACTGAGCTTCCTTAGACGCCCCCCCCAAAGCCCTTCTTAGATTACCATTAGATTATACACCCGGTGTCCATCTAAAGCAAACATTTTGGTATGTTTAAAGATGTCTTCAGCATGTGCTCAATTCTTCTTTCCCCTGATTTTCTTTCTTTCTTTCTTTCTTTCTTTTTTTTTTTTTTTTTTTTTTTTTTGAGATTGTATCACTTTGTTGGCCAGGCTGGAGTGCAATGATGCAATTATAACTCACTGTAGCCTCAATTTCCTGTGCTCAAGTGATCCTGCCACCTCAGCCTTTCAAGTAGCTGGGATTGCAGGCATGCACCACGATACTGGGCTTATTTTTTATTTTATTTTAAGTACAGATGAGATCTTGTTATGTTGCCCAGGCTGATCTTGAACTCCTGAGCTCAAGTAATCCTCCCACCTTTGCCTTCCAAAGTACTGGGATTACAGGCATGAGCCACTGTGCCTGTTCTGTCCTCTGATTTTCTGTCATTAACCTTGCAAAGATTACAACCTGATAGGCTACTTCCAGATCCAGTCTCTTGACTGTTGGCTCTTAGTGCCAGAGTTATATATGGATAGAACTGACAAAGCAGCTAGTGGCAACAGCTATAATTAAAATCCTTTTTGTCTTTTCAGTTCAATAAGTGGTTAAATGATTTTGACATCATTGTTGAGCCAGGGATAATAATACCACTAAACAGTGCCATTTATAAACTTTTGGTTTCTGTGAGCTATAGATATATAGAGTAAAATAACCTAAAATACCTATATCCCCTCACCCTTTTCTCTGCTTCTGCAAAAAAAGAAGCAGAGGGCAAGAATTATTTCTACTTCTGCAAAAAAAGAAACAGAGGGCAAGAATTATTAAAGAAATGAGAACAAGAAGACAAAGGCATCTTTGTATAAAGTGTCAAGAACATACAGTGGGGAAAGGACACCCGCTTCGATAAATGGTGCTGGGAAAATTAGATATCTATATGTAGAAGAAGGAAATTGGACTCCACCTGTCACCAAATCAACAAAAATCAACTCAAGATGGATTAAGAACTTACATATAAGACCAGAAACTGTAAGACTGCTAGATGAAAACAGGGAAGCACTTCAGGACATTAGTCTAGGCAAAGCATCTTTGTATAAATACTAAAATAATACAACATGCTGTGTTACAGCCAGCTCTAATTGCCAATTCAAAGAACCAAAAAGCTCAAAATAAAGTTGCTCACTGTGCCTTCATTTTATTATTCTTTGAGGAGAATATTTAAAATAACTGGAGTAGAGTCTCCTTATACTGCTGGTATAGAAGTTTGGACTAATGCCTGCTTTGTAAAATAATTAATGTTATATTGGGCTTCTATTGGCATAGTTATAATATAAGAATATTAACTGTGTTATAGCTAAATCCATGTCATAATTGTTAGAAAAGTCAGAAATCTGCTGCCATTATTCTGGTTATGTAATGTCTCCATGTCTTTTGAGGAATGAGGCAAACAAAATATAAGAATTTTTGTATCCTAAATATTTAAAGCCCTAAACATATTGATCCTAGATTAGTGATGAACATGTTTTCCTTGTTGCTTTTGTTGTTGTGTCTTAAGTAGCTTTCAGAATTGATTTTTTTTTCAACTTCTGATAAGGCATTTGACATTGGCGATCGATGTGTTAGTTCAGTTATTCTTTTGAATAAACTCATGGATGTGGCGTGAGTGAGTATTTGCTGTTAGCCTGGCATGTGCTAAGGATGCTGCACCTGAAAGCTGTTTCACTATTCTTATCTGCCTCTCAGGACAGAGCTCCAGCAGAAAGCAGGCCATTTGGGACCCTTCCTCCCAGACCCCCAGGGCAGGACACCTCCATGGACGACAACCCCTTCGGCATTCGAAAAGTCAGATCTTCCTTTGGTCGGGGCTTTTTTAAAATCAAAAGTAACAAGAGAACAGCAAGTGCACCAAACTTGGGTATGTACGGCCAAAATGCCTTTGCCCTGATTCTTCCACAAGGAGGAAAAGAGCAGTGTCTTCCCTTCCCTTATTCCCTCATTCACTGATTCCTTTCTCTTTCTCAGAAACGAAGGTGGATGACTTAGGGGGAATTTAGCAAAAAAATGCCTCAGTGGATTTAATTTAGTGTTGTGAAGATATATAGACTCTCACCCTGCTCTCTCCTGTGGTAAAAACTTAGTGGAAAGACCTAAAATCATGATTCCCTTTGACTTCATCATGGAGTTTCCCATCTATTGTGACAGTGGATAAATTAACATTGACATTGAGCCTGTGTGTAACATCAGAAGCACGGTGTGCCGCATGCCTCTCCTCCACGGTGTGTATTTGATGAGGAGGAGTCTGATCTGTGTTTCATTTTGTCATCTCTGTGTTCTCTCCATTGGGCTGCGTGTGATTGTGTGCGTTGTTGGGATATCTGAAGATCGTAAACGAAGTGCCAGTGCACCCACCTTAGGTATTGTACCCCTGCATGCCAGCCTTCACCAGCACTGTGCTCCAAACCAATCTAATCCCTGCTCTTGGCATCTGTGATCTCTAGAAAGCGATCTGACAGCAATCAGAAAATGTAGTTCTCTATTCCAGAGTGTTCTTTCCACCTTCTGCTGAAAAGGACTCTGTAGAGGCTTTGCTTCCAAGCCTAAACGCTGTTTTAACCAATGCTAGTAACACTCACTGTGTGAATAGCTTTGAGAGGACCTAGACGTGTGCAGCATTCCTTAGAGTGCAAGGCAGGAATGTCCTGGCATTGTACATTGCAGCTCTTTCAGCCTTGAAGTGCATATTACCACACACTAACTCCCAGGTCTTTGCAGTCCATTCTCCATGCTTACATTTCTCCCAGCCTCCAAAAAGAAATTTTTTTAACCATATAAGGAAGTTTATAGAAGACTTGGAATATTATAGTTTTAGTCTTACTTCTCTTAGGGGAACATTCTTCTGACGTTTTATTACTTTGAAGATGGAGATAATATTTAGTGATGACAGAAGCAACTTTACTTGATATCTGAGGCGTTACCCCACAAAGTGATTTTAGAAAAGAGGCAGCTTAGTTTTCCTCTTTGTAAGGCAGGGTACAAATGGGGGGAAAATCTCTCAAAATAAAAAAGAGAAATATGGTAGCTTTAAGATGAGAATAAGCTAGGCAGCATTTTCAGGGGCACCTGTACCCATCATGGTTGAAGGATTTGAATTGGGAAAGTTCCTTTAGGTTTTTCCAAAAGGTGCTGTTATCTTGTATAGATATCTACCTATCTATTCACATGGACCAGCAAACAGGACTTCTCTCTCTATAGAGAGAAATGTCTAGAATGAACACTGGATGCATAAAATAAACTGATCTATTCAGACAACTATTTTCAAATAGTTTTTTTTTTTTTGCATCTTTCTTAGAACTGTTTTGTTAATGCTAAGAGGTAAATGCTGCTTATTATAACCTATAATCACAGCTCTGCTTTGTAGAAAAATCAACTTTCTGCAACTTGTAGATCTTGCTGAAACACTGTTCCTGTGATTTTAGTACAACTTTTACTTTCCTTTATAAAGTATAAAATCTCAGAGTGAAGACAGCAGTAGCCCTTGTGTTTGCTAGTATGGGATTGTCCACTAAGGGACAGCTAAAAGAACTGAAATAGTTAATGCTTGGAGATCTGAGAGTGGCAACTGTCGATGTGATTCTTTTAAGGTAAAATCAACAGGTGCTTATTTTATGTCAAAAGAAAAATTATGCATATCCAGTTCACTCTTCTCTCAGTGCCTAGAATTTAATAGATTGGAATACATTTCATAAATAAAGAATTGCTGGAACTGGGTAACTGATTTGATATAAATGCTGAAGGAGAAGGAGTAAAAGGAAAATGACAGAGTTTGAGCTACAGTAACAGGAACAGTATTAGTTAATATTAACCAAATAACAAATAAGAACATTTAAGAGAGGAGGCCAGGCGAGGTGGCTCACGCCCTTAATCCCAGCACTTTAGGAGGCCTGAAGTGGGTGGATCACCAGGTCAGGAGTTCAAGACCAGCCTGGCCAAGATGGTGAAACCCCGTCTCTACTAAAAATAGAAAAATTAGCCAGGCGTGGTGGTGGGTGCCTGTAATCCCAGTTACCTGGGACACTGAGGCAGAGAATTCCTTGAACCCAGTAGGCGGAGGTTGCAGTGAGCTGAGATCGCACCACTGCACTCCAGCCTGGGCAACAGAGCGAGACTCTGTCTCAAAAAAAAAAAAAGAAAAAAAAATTTAAGAGAGGAAAAGACTCTCAGGGAAATTGGATGAGTTTGTGAAGTCCCAGATATTCCGACACACTGAATTGGGAATATCACAGGCATTTAGATACAGGACCTGGAGAGAGAGATTGGGCCCAGAGATTTTGATCCACTAGAGGGCACTTAGAACAGAATCTTAAAGTGGCATGGGGAAGAAAAAAAAGCAGGAGTGCTACAGCAAAGACACTGTCAGATGACAGATGTAGGAGTGGTCATGTCAAGAAACCAAAGGAGATGATTTTGAAGGATGTAGGAGGTAATCAACAGTACCACGTGCTATGGAAAGACTGGGAATAATTCTATCATGAATTCAAATCACTCAAGGAAAGAATATGGCAACCCTATCACCCTCTTTTAATCTCCAAAGGGCTTGTAATTTTATTAACTTTAAACACAGTAAACTATGGAGCAGAACATATATGTGTGTTCCATTTCTAATATTTACAAGGTGCTCTTTGTAAATTACTGATTTATAGACCAACAGAAGAATTCTTAATAGTTCTAGAACCAAGAAGATTAACATCTTATCATGTTCATTCCATATTTTAAAATTCATTGTCTGTATTCTGCTCTTGGAGTAGCTGAAACAGAAAAAGAGACAGCAGAGCACCTAGATCTGGCCGGTGCTTCTTCTCGGCCAAAAGATTCACAGAAGAACAGTCCCTTCCAGATACCACCTCCATCTCCAGATTCCAAAAAGAAATCCAGAGGTATCATGAAACTCTTTGGAAAGTAAGTAAAGCAGTGAACAAGTAGAGTGGGCCCTGTCTTACATGTTGCTTAAAGTGGCTGGAAATGGGTATGGACTTGTAAGGCCTTTGTATTCCTCTTATGGAAGGAAGTTTGGATTATGATGTGGGATTTATTAACTCATTGGGTCTTAAAGTTTAAATTTAAATGTCTATGTTAATGACACAAAGAGGATTAGTTCCAGTAGTTGCACTAGTTAAAAATTCTCTGATTAACAAGCCTAAGGCCTCCTCAGGTCTAATACTGGCCATGTGTGTTATGTCTTCTTCAGACTTAGGAGAAGTCAATCAACTACATTCAACCCAGATGACATGTCTGAGCCTGAATTCAAAAGAGGAGGGACAAGGGCAACCGCGGGGCCCCGACTGGGTTGGTCTCGAGACTTGGGACAGTCTAACAAGTAAGAAGAGCCAACTAATAGACTTTTGCATTTCTAGCAAGCATCATAGCCTCATGAGTCCTGCAGTGTTAGTACTGTCATTGGGTTAAACAAAGTCATTGCTTAATGCTGTGCCTAGTGAAAGGGGCCCTCATCTTTAGAGCAGTGCAATTTGTCAATGGTTGATGAACATACAGAAGGTGAGGGCTGTGTGAACTAGGGGAGAGGCCAGAGCTAAACTGTCAGCAGCATCTGTGTTAGAATGGCTCTCAGACTTAAATTTTACATAGACAGCAATTATAAGTACTCTAAAGCATAGCTTTGGAAAGATGGGATATTTACATGAGAGTATGTTCTAGATCAGACCACTTGGATTTGCTTTCTGGCCTTACCACTTTCTACCAGCTGGGTGACCTTGAGCAACAGCTTCCATGCCCTGTGTCTCAGTTTTCTCATCATCATAATTAGTGCCTACTCCAAAAGCTGATCGTGAAAATTAAATAAGTTAATATGTGTTAAATATTTGGCAGATAGTAACTACTCAAGAAACATTATATAACAGAATCTACGAAAGTACTTAAAGACAAAAATTCTATCAGAATCCTTATATTTATCAGGACTATGTAATATTTTATCCATTAAGATTCTAAGAACTGCTCCGACACTCTTACCGAAGTTGAGGGCTGGCTTAGAACTACTACATTGACTCACTGTGCATAAAAGGGTGGGGTTGGCAAACATAAAGTACAAGGCATTGATAGCAAATATTTTAACAGTATAATAGACTAGAAACCCTTTAAATACAGCCCCTCCCATACAGGTAGAACACTGGACATAGGTTACAGCAAGGAGGAAACCCTCTTTGGCCTTCTTCAAATACCGAACAGTTTCATTTGCCATATGTTGTCTTTGAACACAGTAGAGCTCCTTGTGCTATTTTAAAAAAGCACATTCATCTTCCCCTCCGCACCCTGCCTGCAGCCCGGAACAAGAACACTATTTGTGTATCTAAGTAAAAGAAAACAGGAATTTTGCTTTGATTGTTTCCTACACTTAGTGACAACATATTGCCCTCTTCTCATTGGTTACCATATGGAAATAAACCATAATTCTGCTAAAGTTAGTTCAAATTAGACTTAAGTTTCTTTCACTCCAACTGAGTTTCCTGTTTGGGAATCCAATCTTCAAACAACATTGGTTGAAACTGATACGGTGACTTATGTTTTTCCAATTTAGTCTTTTTCTGTAGAACTTGTTCTTGCTCTGTCACATTAAATCTTTCGTGATTTCATTTGAAATGAGACAGTGGTCTTAGAAGATAACTTTCAACTCCAATACCAGTTGTTTCTCCAATGTATACTAAAAATTAAGCTTTTCGTGGTCAAATGTGTATCACCAGGGAATGTCCATGTCTATTGAATGTATAGTTGTTTAAAACTCATGATAAGCCACAGGATTGGCTTTGGATTATTTTTCATGCAATTACTCATTTTCCTGTAGTGACTTGGATATGCCATTTGCCAAGTGGACCAAGGAGCAGGTTTGCAATTGGCTGATGGAACAGGGCTTGGGCTCCTACCTGAATTCTGGCAAGCACTGGATTGCATCTGGCCAAACGCTTTTGCAGGCTTCTCAACAAGATCTAGAGAAGGTGACTGCTTCTCTATTTTGTTCACACAATGGATGCTGAGAAGAAGACAATATGAATGTAGGGTTGTTTTATAGTCCAGAAAGGGCCGTGAGTGAAGCCAGTAAATACTCTCTAAATAAAAATTTGAGTTTTCAATTGCTTCATGCTTATTTTTTTCTGATGGTCTTGGGAGGACCTGGTCTTGATGATTCCTTATGGAACACTTAAGCCATTGGGCATTTTAATGAAAAATAATTACATAAGCATAATTAAGTTCATATTTCTCAAAATCATTATATGGCTTTATCATTGGCCTATTTTCTCAGTGTAATATATGCAATGCACTTTGCAAAAGGAAAAAAAAAGCACCCTACAATTTATGTCTAATTATTTAACATTTCTTCCCAATTATTTAATATTTTGCACAAAATAAGAGTCAAATTCTTTTTATGCATGCTACAGTTCCTAGCTTACAAAGAAAAGGAGTCACTAGGGAATGCCTAACACGCCCCTAAGCTAATTGTGGTGGTCTTGGCTTTTCAGGGACCTTAGTTCAACAGCACTTTACTAGCGCAAGTTAGGATTGTAATTTAGTATTGAATTGGGTCTCTAGTGCTGGCTTCATTTTGGAGAAATTTGCATCCTTTGCCAGTGGCACCCAGCCTATATAGAGCACTTTGGGAGGCCGAGATGGGCGGATCACGAGGTCAGGAGATCAAGACCATCCTGGCTAACACGGTGAAACCCCATCTCTACTAAAAAATACAAAAAAAAAAAAAAAAGAATTATAAAGTCAATGTTTATTGTTTCAGGAACTTGGAATCAAGCATTCACTTCATCGAAAGAAACTCCAGCTGGCACTCCAAGCCCTGGGATCTGAAGAAGAAACCAATCACGGGAAGCTGGATTTCAACTGGGTCACTAGTAAGAAGTTTTTATTCTAACAAAATGAAATAATTATATACATAGCTGCTTTTTCTTTTTTAATCACAAGAACAGGTGTTTTGTGGCACGGTAGCAACACTGGCCTCTCTCTTTTAGGATGGTTGGATGATATTGGCCTCCCTCAATATAAGACCCAGTTTGACGAAGGACGGGTTGATGGTCGAATGCTACATTACATGACTGTTGTAAGTGACTCACTCCTGGGGTTTGGGGAAGGAAAAATTTTTTTCTTGAAAAACGCAGAAATGGAGTAAGCCAAACACAGTGTAGTGATTACACCAGAGTTTGAAGCTGTTGCTTGAACTTGAGGAGAGTGGCGGGCATATTTCCTGTGAAGTTGAAGTTGTAGCATTTGGTGATTGTGACTGAACAGCCTTGGGATAATTTGAAACCCCAATTTAAACTAAGTGAAGCCTAATTTAAACTAAGCTCTCCAGAAAGTTGATTTTATATGTAATACATTCAACAATGTAAACACTGAAGTATGTACTTTGAATGGGTACATTTTATGGTATGCAAATTATATATCATAAAGATATATATATATATTTTTTAATTTCTTTTGAGATGGAGTCTTGCATTGTCACCCAGGCTGGAGTGCAATGGCACGATCTTGGCTCACTGCAAGCTCCAACTCCCAGGTTCAAGCCATCCTCCTGCCTCAGCCTCTTGAGTAGCTGGGACTGCAGGCCCATGCCACCATACCCAGCTAATTTTTTTGTATTTTTAGTAGAGACGGAGTTTCGCCATGTTGGCCAGCTGGTCTCAAACTTCTGACCTCAAGCGACCTGCCTGCCTCGGCCTCCCAAAGTGCTGGGATTATAGGCATGAGCCACTACACCCAGCCCAAAGATATTTTTTAAATAGAATGTAGAGTTTTTAAGCCCAAGCTGTTTCTAAGTTATGGGTTTCTATGTGCAGTGACCATTTGGAAGAGGCCACCCTTTTGACCTGACATCTTCCAGGACTTGTCTTCTCCCTACCCTTCCACTCTGGACAACTGTTACCTGAAACCCTATCACCCGTCTCACTTCAGCCCGGTTCTGCTACAGCAGGAGTTAACTGGGGTTAAAGGAGGCGGGAGGAAGGCTAGACTTCCACTCTGGTTCCTTCATTATTGTACACTTCTAGCCTTCCAGCCAGTGTGTAGGACTATTCCCTGCTTTACAGCAGTGGGAAAGATGGATTCCAGGAGAACCTTGTTTTAGGTTCCATACCACTATTAATATTCTACTTAAAATTCTCTTATTTTATTTATTTATTTTATTTATGTATTTTTAATTTTTTTATTTTTGAGACGGAGTCTCGCTCTGTTGCCCAGGCTGGAGTGCAGTGGCGTGATCTCCGCTCACTGCAAGCTCCCCTTCCTTCCTGGGTTCATGCCATTCTCTTGCCTCAGCCTCCCGAGTAGCCGGGACTACAGGCGCCCGCCACCAATGTCCGGCTAATTTTTTGTGTTTTTAATATAGACGGGGTTTCACCGTGTTAGCCAGGATGGCCTCCATCTCCTGACCTCGTTATCCACCCGCCTCAGACTCCCAAAGTCCTGGGATTACAGGGGTGAGCCACCGCGCCCGGCCATGTTCTACTTAAAATTCTTTTATTCATTTATTTATTTTGGAGACGGAGTCTCACTCTGTCGCCCGGGCTGGAGTGCAGTGGCGCAACCTCCGCCTCCCGGGTTCAAGTGATTCTCCTGCCTCAGCCTCCCGAGTAGCTGGGATTGCTGGTGTGCACCACTGCGCCCAGCTAATTTTTGTATTTTTGGTGGAGATGGAGTTTTGCCATGTTGTCCAGGCTGGTCTGGAACTTATGACCTCAGGAGATCCACCTGCCTCAGCCTCCCAAAGTGCTGGGATTACAGGTGTAAGCCACCATGCCCGGCCTAAAATTATTTTATTTAAACAGCTTTTTGTGAAGTAGGCTTTAGACCCAACTACCCTAAGTATAATCTTTTTCAAATAAGTGGAAAGTTTTAAACAGCCAACTTAAGTAGGCATTTCTCAATATCAAAAAAATTTGGAGTTCAGTTCATGGATTTTTCTTCTCTATCATTGAACCCAAGCCCCTTACCTTGATGGGCACATCATGTAAACCTGTGTGAAATAATACTAATATGTGTAGTATGCTGCACATTTACTATGTGTCAAACATCCTTTTAAGCATTTTGCTCATATTAATACTGGATTCTCAACAACCCTTTTAGTTAATATTACTAATTTTATTATAGTGTGTATAATATATATTTAAAAGTTTTTTAAACTTTTTATTTTAAAAAAATTTTAGATTTACGGAGGAGTTGCCAAAGATAGAATTCTGTATACCTTTCACTCAGCTTCCTCTAATGTTAACATCTTACACAATCATGATTACATTCCTCAAAACTAAGAAATTAACATAGATGTTAATACAGTCAACTAAACTGAAGACTTTATTCACATTTCACTAGTTTGTCCAGTAAGATCCTTCTTCTGTTCCAGGATCTAATCTGGGGCACCACATTAAAACACACATTTTGTGACTTAGGACTTCTGGGGTCACATTTTCCAGGGTCATTTACTCTTTTATAGCCATTTCATATATGCTGCTTGTGATTTTAAGCTTGAATTTGTTCACATATATACTATATAATTATATAATACTATATATACATAGTATTATACACACATATGTAATACTATAGATATGCAGTGTGTGTATATATACATACACGTATGTGTATATGTATGTGTGTATATATGTGTATGTGTATCTACATATACACACACACACACACATACTCTGTGTATCTCTAGTATTATAATACCATTATTACCCTACTTTTTTACATGTATAAAGGAAGGAATCCAGATATTGGGTAACTTGGTAACCAACTTTCCACAGTTAGCAATAGAAAGTCGGAGAGAGTTTGAACTCAGGCTGTTTCAAGATCCCTGCTTTTAACAGCTCATGATTATGACTAGAACACATTCAGTAAATATTTGCCTCCCTATCTAGGTGTGAGTATGTACCCTCTGGGAATGTGAACAAATTCAAGCTTAAAATCATAAGAAACATCTGTGAAATGGCTACAAAAGAGTAAATGACCCTGGAAAATTTGACCCTAGAAGTCCTAAGTCACAAAATATGTGTTTTAATGTGGATTAGATCCTGGAACGGAAAAAGGACCTTACTGGACAAACTGGTGAAATGTGAATAAAGTCTGCACTTTAGTCGATGTTATTATCATCCACATTAATTTCTTAGTGTTGACGAATGTAATCATGATTATGTAAGATGTTAACATTAGAGGAAGCTGAGTGAAAGGTATATAGAATTCTGTTCTATCTTTGGCAGCTCCTCCACAAATTTAAAATTCTTTTAAAATTAAAAGTTTTTAAAAATCCAAAATTAAGAAGAAAATCACCCATAAAGTCTGTTTTGATATAAAACTGTCTCTTTAAAATCCTTCAAAGTGTAAAGAATTTCAAAAACAATTAACATTTTAATCACATTGTAAACATTGTGCATTCAGATATTTTTGAAGCTGATAGACTAGTTAGATGAAACTAGCCCACACAGTTTGGAATGGGTGTCTCAATCCTAGATTAAAATAAGTACTTTTTCTAACATATCTTAAGATGCTACTTTTAAGGAATTACTCCAGAAAAACTTCAGGAAATAATTTTTGCCCAGTTAGTAGCCGCAAGGATATAAACTGATTAATATTTTTATTAAATATTTCTGTAGTAGATTACATTTTTTTCTTTCTTTCATGAGAAATGTTTTATCAGAAAGGTGTGTCTAAAATAGATGTTTTACTTGTTTATTTTCTGGGTGTGTTCAGAAGTAGACTGGTGCTTATCTTGACACTGCCCCTAATATCACCTTCTTCTGAAATAATTTGTTTTGGTGTGTTTGGTATATTTGAAAATATTCCCAAGAGCCACAGACTGGTGAAGATTCTTCCTTGAAGGGGGGGGGGAGTTGATTGGTTATATATATAGATAGATATATATATATATCTAACTTATAACTTCATTTTTATCCTCTCCTTAACTCTGACCAAAACCTTTGCAGTGATTGATATAGTTTTGCCAAAATTGTTCACAGTGTCTGCTAGATAAACCATAATAATCTAGAGCTGTTCAATAGCAGACAAGTCTTTACTAAAAAATAATCTAGAACTAGAGAATTATTAAGGTCAGGGAATAGTATAACAAGAGCACTGTTCTGATTTTCCCCAAAACTATGACGTGCTTTAGTTCAGAAAACCAAGCCTTGGCTAGGAACGGTGGCTCAGGCCTGTAATCCCAGCTCTTTGGGAGGCTGAGGCCGGGGGACTCCTTGAGCTTATGAGTTTGAGATAGCCTGGTCAATATAGTGAGACCCTGTCTCTCCAAGAAAAAGAAAAAGAAAAGATGAAAAAAGAAACCCAAGACTTGATCATGTCCACCAATGAGCATCATTTGCTCTTCGCTGTCTGCTGAAAGGAAATAGGGCAGTTTAGCCAATGCCTAAGTGCTTTATCCACAGATAAAGTTCTCAAAACTAAAGTGGAAACAAATAAATTCCCTGTTTGTAGTATGTGCAGATCAAGTCAAAGCAGATCACCTTTTGTAGTGACCCAGCAAGTGCTTGTCAAACTGTGGTTTTCAGAGCCCTGGGGTTCTACAGTCCTATCTCAGAGCATCAGGAAGAGAGAGAAACAGGTGGAAGGCAGCTTCATTGGCAAAAAATACTAATTTGGGGTTTGGGGGAAGATTTTGTTCCAAATGGGAAAGTGAGTTCTGACAAGCCCTTGGGGCATATTGGTTTGAGGGGCTCTTCTCCTTTTACTCCAGTTTTCTGAGATTCCCAAGAAAGTCCCCCTGCTACAGGCCAGCACAGTGAACTCCTTTTGTTCTTTTCGCAGGATGATTTACTGTCTTTGAAGGTTGTAAGTGTGCTACACCACCTCAGTATCAAAAGGGCCATCCAGGTCCTGAGGATCAATAACTTTGAACCAAACTGTCTACGGAGGCGGCCATCTGATGAGGTACCATTTTTTTTTTTTTTTTTTTTTTTTTTTTTTTTTTTTTGAGGCGGAGTCTCGCTCTGTCGCCCAGGCTGGAGTGTGGTGGCCAGATCTCGGCTCACTGCAAGCTCCACCTCCCGGGTTCACGCCATTCTCCTGCCTCAGCCTCCGAGTAGCTGGGACTACAGGCGCCCGCCACCTCGCCCGGCTAGTTTTTTGTAGTTTTTAGTAGAGACGGGGTTTCACCATATTAGCCAGGATAGTCTCGATCTTCTGACCTCGTGATCCGCCCGTCTCGGCCTCCCAAAGTGCTGGGATTACAGGCTTGAGCCACCGCGCCCGGCCAAGGTACCATTTTAAGATTGAGGTTTATAAGCATGCACTTCTCAGGCATGGGACTGTCCATATGTCAAAACTAAGAGCCATTTTTCTTGGAGCTTGCAGGAAAAGCCTTAAAATTCAGCTTCATTTACTTCTTAGGCTTTTTCTGTATTCCTTCCTTTTCTCTCCATGATAGTTCCACTTGTATAACTAAAGCTAAGGGTTCATTTTCAGTTATACTTCTTCCTTTTCTTGGGTGTATTTTTTTCCTGATTCCCTAATCCACAGAGATAAATATCACTATAAAGACTTCCTTTTCTGGCCAAATGTAGTGGCTAATGCCTATAATCCCAGCACTTTGGGAGGCCAAGTCAGATGGATCACTTGAGCCCAGCAGATCAAGACCAGCCTGGGCAACATAGGTAGACCCTGTCTCTACAAAAATAATAGTAATAAAAAATTAGCCAGGCATGGTGGGTGCACACTGGTGGTCCCGGCTACTCAGGAGGCTGAGGTCGGAGGATCTGCCCAAGCCTGGGAGATGGAGGCTGCAGTGAGCCCTGATTACACCACTACAACTCCAGCCTGGGTAAGAGAGTTAGACCCTGTCTTAAAAAAAAAAAAAAAAAAAAAAACTTTCTTTCCTAAACCAACGCTTTATTAGTATATAAGAACACTTGAAACACAAACTATGACAGAAATTCTTTAAAAGAGAATTTTTCCCTTTCTTTATGCATTTAGTGGGATGTTGAGTAACTGTACTCCATGGAGCAGACTTTTTAGACAGCAAATGCAATTTAATACTTAGGATCTCGGTTGTGTGTTCCCATAGAATACCATCGCCCCATCAGAAGTTCAGAAGTGGACTAACCACCGAGTGATGGAGTGGCTGCGCTCCGTGGACTTGGCAGAATATGCCCCCAATCTCAGAGGCAGCGGTGTCCATGGTGGGCTCATGGTAAAGCTCTGATTTAATTTAAAATTGACTTACTTTGTTTCCTTTAGTCTAGTGAGTAGGATATTATCAATTTTTGCTTATCATAATCCTAAAGTCATCTGACGCAACCCTCCTGCCCTATTTCTAGTAAATCTTTACTTTCAGAGTATTTGTATTGATATCTTATAACTCTAGATTGAATTTAAAGCCGGTTCTCTTTTATTGTCCTCTTTCATGTCAAATAACATGTAGCTTCTTTCTCTCATATGATCATGTTTGAAAACCCCTGCAAGGATGCAGATTGTACTTCTGCACATTGATATTGCATAAGGAGTTGGCTGCCACGGACAGCACCCCAGAGAGGTAGAGGACTGATATTGGGATGCCTGAATCCTGGATTTCAGGACCAGCTCTATCACTCACTAGCTTGGGCAAAATGGTGAAAAGATATGTAAATTAAAGATCAAAGTCCATATGGTGTCTGCCTCACCAGGCTGTTGAGAGGATCATTGGAGATAACCTAAGAGAAACAGCTTTGCAAATTATAAAGCACAATACAAACATGTATGATTTGTGGTGACTTTTGACAAGCTTATTTTTTTTTAACAGGTTCTAGAGCCTCGTTTTAATGTAGAAACAATGGCTCAGTTACTGAACATCCCACCCAATAAGACTTTGCTGCGAAGACATTTGGCCACTCATTTCAACCTTCTGATTGGGGCTGAGGCACAGCACCAGAAGCGAGATGCCATGGAGCTGCCGGATTATGTACTTCTAACAGCTACTGCCAAAGTGAAGGTTGGTTCAGGCTCATACAGTTTAGTAATTGCTTGGCACAAAGGCAACATTTTGTCTGTTACCTAGTTTTTCTGTTTTCTGGGGTTTGCTAAGTTTTGTGGATGGGTTCCTTACCAGCAGATGCAGGAATCCTCAGCGCTTAGTTGTCTTGGGAGAAAGATGTTGGCCAAGAGACAGTTCACAGATAGCAGAGAGCTTTATTGAAGGGAAATAGGGAGCAAAGAGCTTATTGTAAGAAAAAAAAAAAAATACAGGGGCTGATCCTGCAGGGAAAACAACAGGGTCTCAGTAGCAATGTTTATGTAAGGGGACAGTACACTCCAAAAACCGAGGCACAGCAGGCTGCCGAAAGAGAAAGAGGCCAGGAGTTCTGCGTTGGGTTTTTATGATGTCCAGTTGTTTCTTGAAGCTCTCGCCTCTGTGTTAAGTCCCTGACTTTTTTATCTCGTTTTCTTGCTCCTGCCTTAAGTCCTTGCCTTTTCCCTGCCTAGTTCCCATCCTAGGCTTGTGGGACCCTCCCTTACTATAGTTGGTGCGCATGCGTGGGCTGGGTGTTGGCTGCAGTTCTACCTAAAGGCTGCATTGCTCATTCCCACCGCCCCCAGGAAGGTTGTGTAACAGTCAAATCTATATGTACGGTGTCTGCATTTCTCTTAGGAATTCTCCTTTGCCCTCTTGCCCTCTTTATGAGCATGCAGCTAGCTAAATTCTGGCAGGTGAACTGCAGAGTGAGTGATTACTGGGCATCTTAAGGGACGTTCCTTTCTCCATAGGTATTTCTCCTCCTCTCTGCTCATATGGAGCATGCATGTTTTGGGTGGTTTCTGGGGTGTGAGATTTTCCGGACCTCTCTTTTCTCAGGGGCTTCCCCTCATGTCTAGCTATCTGCCTACTCTAACAAGTTGAAGAAACAGTTGACCCTTGAAGAACATGAGTTTGAATTGCACAAGTCCACTCCTACTCAGATTTTTTTTTTTTTTTCAAGCAAATGTGGAGGGATGCAAAACCCACATATAGGGAGGCCTGACTTTTTAGGTACACGGGTACACTGGACTTGAGTATGTACGGATTTTGGTATACATGGGGGTCTTGGAACTAATGCTCTGTGTATACTGAGGGACAACTGAGTATATATCTTTTAAAAGTGTAATAATTAAGAGAATGCACCCAGATAGCTCAGTCAGTAGAGCATCAGACTTTTAATCCGAGGGTCCATGGTTCATGTCCCTTTTTGAGTGTGCCCTCTTAGGTGGGCATGGTGGCTCATGCCTGTAATCCCAGTGCATTGGGAAGCCAAGGCAGGAGGATCATGTGAGTCCAGTAGTTCAAGGCTGCAATGAGCAATGATTGAGCTATGAGCATGCCACTGCACTCCAGCCTGGGCAACAGAGCAAGATTCTGTCTCTAAAAAAATGATAATGAACAGCATAATATTGGCTTCCATAATCCATGTATTGGCAGTGCAGAGAGCCCATAACTTGGGTCCAAATATTGATTGCAGTTGTTCTGTTTTTATAAATCAAGTACAGAAGAGAGATTTCTCTTGTACAGATTTAGCTTCTCAGGCTTATGATAGACCAGCCTTGTAAATAGGAAAAGATACTTTAAAAATGATTGAGGATGGGCCAGAAGAGAATGGATATTTCCTAATTTACCTGGATTTATGGATCATACCAAATTCAGATTACTTTTTCTTCTTTAAAATTAATCCTAGATTAACTCTTTTAAATATGTTATCTCAACCAATTTGTTGGGTTATGAGGTCCTCCAGAAATTTGCACCAAAGTTCTTTTTAATTTTTTTTTTACCCCCTCTATCTGCCTGAGTATCCAATGACCAAGATGGAGTTTCTCTTCTAAGTATCACTGAAGTTTCCTCTCCAGAAAATTCTTTTAGCAGTCACCAGTCCTGTTATGGAAGCAAAATAGGCATACAAGATAATTATAGCTTCACCCAAAGAAAAAATATAGTGAGGTCTGTTCTATTTTGCTAATCTTAGATTGAAAAACCTTGCAAAATTGGATTCAGCCATGATAAATCTCATTGCATTAAGTCCTATTTAATCAAAACTATGAAGCCAGGTGCAGTGGCTTGTGCCTGTAGTTCCAGCTACTCTGGAGGCTGAGGCAGGGGGATCCCTTGAGCCCAGGAATTTGAGGCCAGCCTGGGCAACATAGCAAGATTCTGTCTCTAAAAATAATAGTAGTGATGTGATCAAATTATTCTTGCCATATTTTGTTTATCACAGTGACTATTCAGCTAGTTGGCATGAATAAGAAGAATAAGATTAATTTTCTGAGATTCATAACAAGGGTCATTTATCATTGCATCATTTATATGTCTGGGATGCCCTTTCATTTTTATCCAAATTTAAACATCCAGTTAATTTTCTCTGTACCGTGGGGTAAATAATTAAATTACACATGTAGGAGGGAGGGGGCAATGCAAAAATAATTACATGTTGTCAGTCCTTGATTGTATGAATTTTATCAAATCCTTTGGATGTTTTTGTTTGCTTTTCTTTTAAAGCCAAAGAAGCTTGCCTTTAGCAATTTTGGGAATTTGAGAAAGAAGAAACAGGAAGATGGTGAAGAATATGTTTGTCCAATGGAATTGGGACAGGCATCAGGAAGTGCATCTAAGAAAGGATTTAAACCTGGTTTGGATATGCGCCTGTATGAGGAAGATGATTTGGACCGATTAGAGCAGGTAAATCCATTATGTACCTTTTTTCAAGTGCTTCCATCATTCAGACACTAAATGGGAGCTTTGTGTACTGTGTCTGATCGAGGACATCTTCCAATAACTAAAAATACAGATAATAATAAAATAGTAGTGAACACTTAGAGATCACTTTTATGTTCCAGGTACCATCCTAAGCACTTAATGTATACTATGTTTGTGGTAACCTTAAGACATGGGGAGCATTGTTATTCTCATTTTGGAGATAAGGAAACTGAGGCACAGAGAGCTAAGTAACTTGCCCAAGGTCCCCAACCTGTCTCTTTGGCTCCAGAGCTTATGATATTTACCTATATTATGCCATCTCTGTATTAAAACATGTTAGGAATGGACAGGTTATTCTGCCTAGCCTTTTCAGATTGAAGTCATGGGACTGCATATTTCCCTTCTAATCAACAATGCTTTGGTACTGTTAGCAAAGGCATTAGACTAGCTGTGTCAGTAAAGTGTCTCTTCTAATTTTTCACTTCCGATTGCAGTGGTGAAAGGAGATTATCACCAAAAGTGTTCTGTTGCTCCTACCCCATTCAGTGCTATTGGCATTATTTCCTCTTAGACTTTTGTTCCTCTCGTTGCACTTTCCCTGAAATTGTGAAAACACGTATGTCATGTTATGGTTTGTTCTTTGCAGATGGAAGATTCAGAAGGGACAGTGAGACAGATAGGTGCATTCTCCGAAGGCATCAACAATCTGACAGTGAGTTTGTGAAATGAATTGAAAATGTTATTCTATAAATGTCTTTTAACAACCCCAAAGGACCACATGTCTCTTGGAGAATGTGTAGTTCTGAGCTCTTGGCTCTCAGTGTGACTCCCTGTCTCCTTGTTTTCCAGCACATGTTAAAAGAAGATGACATGTTTAAAGATTTTGCTGCCCGTTCCCCCAGTGCCAGCATTACAGATGAAGACTCAAACGTTTGACTGTAGCCCCTGGAGGAACATTAGGAATGCTTAGTCTTTTTTCTACTTTCTTTTCCAAACACTCACAGTATATACAACAGGCAGCGGATTGTCTATTGTTTGTTGTTCCAGCTTCTGCTGTTGAGAAGTTTAAACAGGAAGCAGGAGTAATGTGCCGATTCCGAAGTGGCCACAAAAAATAAGACACTGGTGAATGAGAGTATAATTGTTTTTCTTCTATTTAATGTAAAAATCTGTGATATATTATATTTAAAGTGTTGCATTTAAGATGAGTATTTTACCAGAGTGTTTCCTTTCGCATCCGTAGTATGGAGGATTTGGGGAACAGTAACCAGGATGTGAATGATTTTGTCACATCAGTGTTCACTGGAACCACCTAAGTAGGACATTATATGATTTCAGAATCAATATGTGGAACTTCTTTAAGCATTCAGTGTGCCCACTAAATGCCAGCCACACCTCCACTTGCCTCTTACTGTCTTATTTTTATATATTTTTCTAAATATATGTATATATACAGTACATAGAAAATAGAACATTTATTTTGTGACCTAAGGACGATGGTGAAAAGATCACGTTTTCTAAACAATCTGGTGATCAAGAACGTTCATATACCAGCTGGTTTCTGAAGAGGTCAGAATGATCTTTCTCCATACTGACTTTTAACAATGTTGATCATTGAGGCTAAATTAATATATATGAAATATTCCTTTTTGATGACACCACAAAATTGTTTAA
The DNA here is from genome assembly GCF_007565055.1 of Rhinopithecus roxellana. Lineage (NCBI taxonomy): Eukaryota > Metazoa > Chordata > Mammalia > Primates > Cercopithecidae > Rhinopithecus > Rhinopithecus roxellana. The sequence goes on from NC_044558.1 coordinate 135,159,023, forward strand.
AGGTTTAAAAATTTCAACCTTAATCTTGGATCCCTTTACCTCATATGGAAGAACTTGAGGGACATTAGTATACTTTTTTTTTTTTTAAGATGGAGTCTCACTCTGTCACCCAGGTTGGAGTGCCGTGGCATGATCTCGGCTCACTGCAACCTCCGCCTCCTGGGTTCAAGCCATTCTTTGGCTTCAGCCTCCCAAGTAGGTGGGATTACAGGCACGCGCCACCATGCCTGGCTAATTTTTGTATTTTTAGTAGAGACGGGGTTTCACCATATTGGCCAGGCTGGTCTGGGAACTCCTGACCTCATGATCCGCCCGCCTCAGCCTCCCAAAGTACTGGGATTACAGGCGTGAGCCACCGTGCCTGGCCTTTTTTTTTTTTTTTTTTTAAGTGACAGAGTCTCACTCTGTCGCCCATGCTGGAGTGCAGTGATGTGATCATAGCTCACTGCAGCCTTGAATTCCTAGGCTCCAGTGATCCTCTCACCTCAGCCTCCCCAATAGCTAGGATTACAGGTGTGTGGCCTCCCACCCCACCCCACCCTTCACACCTGGCTGATTTTTCAAAAATTTTTTGTAGAAACAGGGTCTCACCATGTTGCCCAGCCTGGCCTCAAACTCCTGTCCTCAAGTGATCCTCCCGCCTCAGCCTTTCAAAGTGCTGGGATTACAGGTGTGAGCCACTGTGTCTGGCTTGAATACACTAACTTGAATACATTCAGAATCACCTCCTCTCCCCAAAATGTGTAGAAATAGTTTTTGAGGAAACCAAAAGCAAAGCAGAAACCTTTACAGTATTGTTTCTTTTCTCCTTGTTAACTATATCATTGCATCAAAATACTAACAGTCTGCCTAAACATGTTCATTGTACATTTCTCAGGCTATCAATGAATGGAGCTTTTTAAAAAGTTGAATATTTGTCTGAACATTTTATTTCAAAGTTCAAAAAAACAGAGGCTGCAAAATTCATTTTATAATGGCTATTTTGTGATGATAAGATGTAGTTCATGTTTTTCTGTAGCACTGGGCCCAAATATTCTTTGTAAAGAAAATCACTGCAGCAAAAATTGTTACTGTGTTTATTATATTTGTAGAAGTATTAGAAAAATATTCTATTTTTTATTCAGTGCTACATAATTACCCATCGTAGCCAACCCTACAGAAGACAGGTTTTCACAAATTGAGGTGGAGGTGGGCAGTTCAGTATCTGCCATTGGACTTGATTATAAACTGTATTTGAATATCAGTGGTGTTATCTTTTAAGTTGTCAGCAAGTTACCAAGGTATTCATTAAAGAAATTGTAATATCAAATTACTGTTTATTCATAACAATTGATTTGATGCTAATAATAATTTTCTTTAAACTCTACCATTCATTATGTGGTAACTGTATTGGACTTACTTTATTTGGATTTTATTTTAATGTGACTAGATGTCACCACTCAAAGAAATCAATTTGTTCTTAGAACCTGGTTGAAAATACCAGGAGACTGTTACAGATGTCAAATTTTTTTTTTTTTTTTTTGAGACGGAGTCTCGCTCTGTCACCCAGGCTGGAGTGCAGTGGCACGATCTTGACTCACTGCAAGCTCTGACTCCTGGGTTCACGCCATTCTGCCACCTCAGCTTCCCAAGTAGCTGGGACTACAGGTGTCTGCCACCATGCCTGGCTAATTTTGTTTTCGTATTTTTAGTAGAGATGGGGTTTCACCTTGTTAGCTAGGAAGGTCTCAATCTCCTGACATCATGATCCACCCACCTCGGTCTCCCAAAGTGCTGGGATTACAGGCGTGAGCCACCGTGCCCGGCCCAAGTATTTTTTATTCAGGATGGCATAACCTAACTGATAATATGTAATAAGGTTAAATTTTTTTATGTGTTTTATTTACAAAATATCATACACTGCTGGTGTTACCATATGAAAGGAAATAAAGTCAATTGATAATTGCCTCATTTTTATTGCCCTTATTTCATTTTCCGTTGTTCATAGTAACAGACTTGGTTTCTGATACAGCAAATAACACAATCTCTTTATAAACTGCCATAAATTTGTTTGAATGGAGTTTATAACATGTATCAACAGATAGGAATTTGAGGCCTTTGTTTGAGAAGATTTTGTAGGAAAAGAAGCAACTGAGCTGGGGAATGAAGAATATGGCAGAAGGTAAAAGAAATAAACAAACAAAAAAGAAAATAGGAAAAGCAAATGGAAATGACTCACCTACAGACTGGAAGAAGTTATTTGTAGAAAGAGGTGTATGGATATTTAAAAAACTAACATAGGGCTGGGTGCAGTGGCTCATGCCTATAATCCCAGCACTTTGAGAGGCCAACACGGGAGGATTGCTTGAGCCTAGGAGATCGAGACCAGCCTGGGCAACATGGTGAAACCCCACCTCTACAAAAAATACACAAAAATTAGCCAGGTGTGGTGGTATACACTTGTAGCCCCAGCTACTCAAGAGGCTGAGGTGAGAAGATCACCTGAGCCCAGGGAGGTTGAAGCTGCAGTGAGCCATGATTGTGCCACTGCACTCCAGCCTGGGTGGCAGAGTGAGACCCTGTCTCAAAAAACAACAACAAAAAGAACTAATGTGCCATTTTTACTTTTACTAAAACTTGGAAAGAGGAAACATATGTTGGAAGAGATTACCAAAGGTTAAAAGTAGAGCGAATATAACCTAGATAGAACAGACGTTTTGTGTGAAATTTTGTATCTTTAATAAGACAGCAGGAACTGAATGAATACAACACACCCAACTGACAGAGAGAACATGTTTATTTAGCTGTATGTATATATGCTTAACTACACCCAAGGAAGCTGTAGAGTTAGAAAAACATGAACCATTAACAGATGTGACCTCCTTGCAGAACTTTTACTTTGAAAAAGAAGTACTCCTGAACCAGATTCACGTGTGATATTTGGATGCAGAGAAAATGGGGCAGAAAGCATCGCAACAGTTGGCTCTGAAGGACAGCAAAGAGGTGCCCATCGTCTGTGAGGTGGTCAGTGAAGCTATAGTCCATGCAGCTCAGAAACTGAAGGAGTACCTTGGATTTGAATATCCTGTGAGTCAACTCTGCCCAGCTGCAAATACTCTGAATGAGATCTTCTTAATCCATTTCATCACTTTCTGCCAGGAAAAGGGAGTTGATGAGTTCCTGACCACCACCAAGATGACCAAGCACCAAGCCTTCCTGTTTGGCGCAGACTGGATTTGGACCTTTTGGGGATCCGACAAGCAAATAAAGCTTCAGCTGGCAGTACAGACTCTGCAGATGTCTTCACCTCCTCCTATGGAATCTAAACCTTATGACCTTTCCAATCCAGAACCAAGGGTAGAGGAGTCTTCCTGGAAGAAAAGTAGATTTGATAAGCTGGAAGAATTCTGTAACTTAATAGGAGAGGATTGCCTGGGTCTGTTTATCATCTTTGGTATGCCAGGAAAGCCTAAAGACATCAGGGGAGTTGTCCTGGACAGTGTCAAAAGTCAGATGGTGAGGAGCCATCTGCCAGGAGGGAAGGCTGTGGCTCAGTTTGTCCTGGAGACTGAAGATTGTGTCTTCATCAAAGAGCTGCTCAGAAACTGTCTGAGTAAGAAAGACGGGCTGAGAGAGGTGGGCAAGGTTTATATTAGCATTCTCTGATTTGGATATGTATTATGTGACTGGCCTGTAAGAGGAAAAGAAAAAAAGATTCTAATAAGCAAGCTCATCTATTTGCATCATTCCAGCATGAGATTTTTTTTTTTCATTTGTTTTCTCATTGATTGAAAATGATTACTGGGATCAAAGTATATTAATGTCACAATTACAGAGGGAGAGAGCAAAAAAGGAAACTCTGGCTCTGCCTATGATTTAAAAACAGTTCAGGAAAAGTTATAATTTAGTTTAATATTTCATTCACTTATTCAATAATAAAAATGGGAAGAGAGATAATAAAGTCACATTTAAAGTTTGATTTGCAAAAAAAAAAAAAAAAGTGTCTTTGTTTGAAATAATAAGTCTAGCACTCAAAAGTATAAAATGTGTTTTTGCGTCTGTTGGTGGGAGATGGGTAGGGTAAAGTAGTAGGTAAGGCTACAGAGCAGGTTTCATTACATTTGTAACATCAGTTTCAAGCTATGCACAGTGGCTTACGCTTGTGGTCTTAGCTACTCAGGAGGCTGAGGCGGGAGGATCGCTTGAGCCCAGGAGTTTAAGGCTATAGGAAGCTGTGATTGCACCACTGCACTCCAGCCTGGGCAACAGAGTGAATCCTCATCTTTAAAAAAAAAAAAAATAGTTTTGGTTCAGGACTCCTGAGCAAAACTCACATTGTTCTTTTCCTCTTAACACTTATTACCTTATTCTGCCTTCTCCCTAGCTGCTGTCCACACTGAGAGGACTTTGATGGGATTTGAGATTCACTTTAGTGTTAGCTCTGCCTATGATTTAAAAACAGTGACCTATAAAACTATTCCTTTTAATAATACTTGTTTCACCTTTGTAGTAAGGAAAATGTATTCACATATAATAACCATTTTTGCTTAAAAGCCAGTGTGGAATTATAACAGTACAAAGAGGAATCACCATTATTTATTGCACTTGTAAGTCAAGTCAGATGCTTTACATATATTAGCGTGATTTTCATGTGTCCTCCATGACTCTAAGAGGTTTGTATTTGCCAAATCAAAGAGGCTAGATAACTCATAAATCTATTAAGTGGCTCATAACAAAAAAGTAAAGTCTGCCCAGTTACAAACCCCATATTCTACCGTCATGTAAAGAAAATTCCCTGTAAGCCTATAAATTATGTTGAGTAAAAATCAATTAAAAAAAAAAGAAGAAGAAAAGAAAATTAGTTAGCCAGGAAGGGTAGCTGTGATTCCAACAGTTTGGGAGTCTGAGGCAGGAGGATTGCTTGAGCCCAGGAATTCAAGACCAGCCTAGGCAATATGGTGAAATCCCATCTCTACAAAAAATACAAAAAGTAATTGTGATGTGTGTCTGTAGTTCCAGCTACTTTGGAGGCTGAGGTAGAGGGATTGCTTGGGTCCAGGAAGTCAAGGCTGCAGTGAGTCGTGATAGCGCCACTGCACTCCAGCCTAAGCAACAGAGCGAGACTCCATCTCAAATACATAAAAAGAAAATTCTCTCATTTTAAACTACTGGAATTGCTGAGACCACAAAGATGTTCACCTGCAAAGATGCTAGCTGGTTGTTGTTGCTCATTTTTCCTCCATTTCCTGGCCTTAATCTGTGGCTACATTTCGTGTTGTTGAACAATCTGTTTACTGATATGCAGCCATTAAAAACGTGGGCTGAAGCCTTTCACCTGCATCCAACCTCTTAAAACCGTTTCTGTTTCTGACAGTCTTCTTATGGCCTTGGCCCCTTCTGTGGTTTGGAATTTAGAGCATGTTCCTATGAGGCTAAATTAAGACATATGAGCGCAATGTGGTGTCATGCAGGTATTCCAAAATAAGAAATACATTTGTTGCTGTGATCTGTATAACTGAAGCACGTTGCAGTGCACTCTGATAGTTTGTCCGACATCAATTTGTAAAATGCTGACTGCAAGCCACCAAATTGATATGACCATCAATAGGTTACAATGCAGACTTGTAAAAACTTTGTCATGGTAGGAGTGAGAGATTTTGAGTTTAGTTGAGGACAAACCTGCTTAAAATCCCAGCTCCTTTATTTACACTTATCCAACCAAACCTCTGTGCTAGTTATTCTCAGTTCAACCTCCACATCTACTCCCCACCCTGTCTGCCTTCTTCTGGGTTCTGACTGCATCACTCTGGCTTCCATCCAGTGGAGAGCACGAGATCAGAAAGGGGACAGGTCTGGAATGTATTAGCCCCACTCTCCCTGCCTCACTAGGACGCTTTGTTCCAGACAGCTCCTGTCCAGCTGGCCCTTCTCTGAGACTACAGCTCCCTCCCCTTCCCCTCTCAGGCCATTGTCCCTTCCAGGTTGCTTCATCATTCTTGGTTAGTTCCTTGCACCCTGCCCCCACCCTGTAGATGTCCTTTTCCCTCAGGTGGACTTGAGGGTGCCATTCGATTCCTTCTGGAGCCCTAGTGCCTCCTGATTTTCCCATCTAAAAACTGGAGATGACGATACCTACCTCATAGAACTGCTATTAGTTACAAAATTAAGAATAATCGGCCAGGCCTAGTGGCTCACGCCTGTAATCCCAGCACTCTGGGAGGCTGAGGCAAGTGGATCACAAGGTCAGGATTTTAAGACCAACCTGACCAACATGCTGAAACCCCGTCTCTACTAAAAATACAAAAATTATCCAGGCATGGTGGCGCATGCCTGTAGTCCCAGCTACTCGGGAGGCTGAGGGAGGAGAGTTGCTTGAACCTGGGTAGCGAAGGTTGGAGTGAGCTGAGATGGCACCACTGCACTCCAGCCTGGGTGACAAAGAGACTCCGTCTCAAATATAAATAAAAAATTAAAAAATTAAAAATGCTTAGTACAGTTATCCAAATCCACTCTTTGATTCTTTATCCAGCTCAGTAAACAGGATCCACAGTGAATATAAAGGGGCATCGTTAACTTCAATCTAGATTTAGGTTTAAGAGCATGTTCCTGTTTTCTTTCCATTGAGCCTGGTGTTCTTCAAATTAAAATAAGCCTTGCAACATTGGGTAACATCAACCCCCAATCCCTTCTCTTCAACTTTATCTCCCAAAGAAGTCCTGGGGGAAAGCGAGGAAGGGAGCATTCATAATCCCCATGATGCCTGTAGCTTCAGGAAAGAAGAAAATGATGTATATTCTCTTCGGCCTCAAGAAATGGCTTTGTTTTCCCTCCTATCAATGTTTATTCACCCCCATAGCCCTCTCTGTGAGGAACCTGGAATAGGAAGAACATATCTGCGAGCTTGCAGTTGTCCTTCATTAGAAATTGGCATGAAAAAGTGTTTAATAAAATGGAATATTGATATACACAATTACTTGTCAATTAAAAATGATTTTTTTAAAAGAAGGTGAGTATTGGCAGAGATGTTTGTTTCCTCTTTTTGGTAGTGAGGTCTCCAATAGCATAGAGGCAAGCTCAGCTTTTGCAATTTGGGTTAATATATTGCAAAAAAAAAAAAAAAAAGGCTTAAAAGTATAAATGGAAGATAGATTAATTCAAACATAATTGCTGAGTGCCTATTATATGTAGGGCTTGTTCTGTGCCCTGCCAATCCAGCAGTACAAAAAACAAAGTTCCTAGTCTTAGGGAGTTTCTATCTTAATGGTGGAAGACAGACAAACACGTGCAGATGTTTAAATGCATATTTTCAAAACATCTCATGCCTGTAATAATCCCAGCACTCTGGAAGGCTGAGGCTGGCAGATCACTTGAGTTCAGGAATTTGGAACCAGCCTGAGCAACATGATGAAACCCTGTCTCTACTAAAAATACAAAAATCAGCCTGGTGTGGGCGTGTGTGCCTGTAGTCCCAGCTACTTGGGAGGCTGAGCTGGGAAGATCGCTTGAGTCCAGGAGGGGGAGGTTACAGTGAGCCCAGGTCCAGCCACTGCACTCCAGCCTGGGCAACAGAGTGAGACCCTGTCTCATAATAATCATCAATTTTAAATAACATCAGGAGTAATGTAAAGAAAAAGCATGATCAGGGAATAAAGAGTGTTAGGAGGTGCTATTTTATATTGGGTGGTGAAGGAAGGCCTCAGTGAGGAGGGGGCAATCAGCTAGAGATCTGAAGGAAGACACTGAGCATCAGTGCAGACATTTGGGAAAGAGCGTTCTAGGCACAAAGAACTGCAAATGCAAAGGACCTGGAATGGGAGTGGATGTGAATGTGGATAGCAAAGGAAGCTGACGTGGACAGAGCAGAGTGAGCTGGAGGCGAGAGGTGGGAGATGAGTTTGCAGAAGTAGCCAGCAAACTGATCAAGCTCTTCAAACTTGTAAGCTGAAGCAAGGACTCAACTATTCTGAGTGATAGGGGAGAGAAATGTCTTGACTGACCTGTACCTTAAAAGCCTCACTTGCAGCCAGGCATGGTCGCTCACACCTGAAATCCCAGCACTTTGGGAGGCCAAGGTGGGTGAATCACTTGAGGCCACGAATTCAAGACCAGCCTGGCCAACATGGTGAAACCCCGTCTCTACTAAAAACACAAAAACTAGTCTGGCGTGGTGGCACATGCTTGTAATTTCAGCTACTCTGGAGACTGAGGCAGGAGAATCAATTGAACCCAGGAGGCGGAGGCTGCAGTGAGCCGAAATCGTGCTGCTGCACTCCAGCCTGGGTGACAAAGCACGACTCTGTCTCAAATAAACAAACAAACAAACCCTCACTTGATTACTGGGGGGAGACTTGATGGTAGAAGAAAAAGAGGAGAAGCAGAACTCAGGTAAGCAGCTAGGAAGCCATAGTCATCCAGATAAGAGAAAAAGGTGGCCTGGACCACACTCCTACAGGAGGAGGTGTGAAGAGGTCAGATTTAGAATGTAGTTGAAGGTAAAGTGTACAGCATTTGCTGATGATTGGATGTGGGGTTTGAAACATGTAACCATTAGTTGCTGTATTTCCAAATGTCTTGAATAATAAGAATATATGCAAGGACAGAAATAAATTTGTCTTTGACTTTCCTTTATTCAAAGAAATCAAAAGATGGAGAAAAGCATTTTAGAGAAACAGTGTCAAGGTACATGACTGCCAGACAGGCACTGCATGACTGGGCGCCTCACTGAGGAAAAAGTAACTAAACATGGGCAAAGGAGATCCCAGAGGCAAAAATGTCGTTATACGCATTCTTTATGCACCTTTGTCAGAAGGAGCACAAGAAACAGCACCCAGCTGCTGCTGTCCCCTTCTCAGAGTATTCTAAAAAGTGCCAGAGAGGTAGAGGACTGTGTCTGCTAAAGAGGAAAATTTGAAGACGTGGCCAACTCGGGCAAAAGACCCATTATGAAAGAGAAATGAAAACCTATATCCCTCCAGAAAGGGAGGCCAAAAAAAAAAAAAAAAAAAAAAAATTGCCCAAGAGGCCTCCTTTGGCTTTTTTCTTGTGTTCTGAGTATTGCCCCCGAATCAAAGGAAAATATCCCGGCCTATCCATTGGTGATGTTGCAAAGAAACTGGGAGAGAGGTGGAATGACACCGTTACAGATGACAAGCAGCCTTATGAAAAGTAGGCTGCGAAGCTGAAGGAAAAATATGAAAAGGATATTGCAGCAGACTGAGTTAAAGGAAGCCTCATGTAGCAACAAAGGGAATTGCCAGGGCTGGAAAAAAAAAAAAAAAGAGGAGGATGAGGAAGAAGAAAATGATGATAAACAAGTTGGTTGTAGCAGTTTTTTTCTTGTCCATAAAGCATTTAACAAACCCCATATACAACTCACTCCTTTTAAAGAAAAAAAATTGAAATGTAAGGCTGTGTAAGATTTGTTTGTAAACATTACAGTTTTTTTTTGTGTGTGTGTGCAATTAACAGACTACTGAATGTCTCTTTAGATAGCCCCGTCCTGGTGATATTTTTAATAGACACTAATCTTGCCTGGTACAGAATGGGGGTTGTAACTGGAATGGAAATTTAAAGTAGGTTCTTGTTGGGGCACAGCACAGATTAGTTATATATGAGGATAGTTTTTTCATCTTCATTTGTCTCTGCTGCAGCTTATATGATATAATTGTTGTTCTGCTAACTGAATACCACTCTGTAATTGAAAGAAAAAAAGTTGCAGCTGTTTTGTTGATATTCTGAATACTTCTAAGCAAATACAATTTTTTTAATTGAAAAAAACATTTTAGCCCTTTGCCTTCAATAAACTGGGCATGAATAGGCCCAGGTGGCATCTTTTAAAGTGTTAAGCAGTAACTGTTCCCACGTTCAATGCTTCTGGGAGGCTACAGTTGTCAATTAATGTTTCCTTGGTGTATAGCGACCCCTGTCTGCAGGAATGCTGTGTGGAGTACACTCTCAAGAAGGAGGTGATGTAAAGAACATGCAACTTGGAATCAGCTGTGGATATGAGTTTCAATGCTCATAAGAGCAGAGTCAAGTGGCTTAACTCTTTGTTTCCTTATTTGTAAAGTGGGAATGACTTCAACTACAATCATGCATTGCTTAATGGGGATATGTTCTGAGAAATGCATTGTTAGGCAATTTCATTGTTTTGTTAACATAATAAAGTGTACTTACACAGACCTAGACCGTACAGCCAACTACACACCAAGGCTATGTGGCATAACTCCTAGGCTACAAGCCTGTATAGCATGTTACTTTACCAATAATGTAGGCAACTGGAACACAATGGTAAATATTTGTGTATCTAAACATATCTAAACACAAAAAAAGGTACAGTAAAAATAAGATATAAAAGGTAAAAAATGGTACAGTTATATTGGGCACTTACAACGAATGGGGCTTGCAGGACTGGAAGTTGCTCTGGGTGAGTCAGTGAGTGGTAACTGAATGCGAAGGACTAGGACATTATTGTATGCTACTTTAGACTTCACAAACACTGTTCACTTAGGCTACGCTAAATTTATAAAACAAAAAAGTAATTGTGCTATAATGTCACAATAGCCACAATGTCACTAGGGAATAGGAATGTTTCAGCTCCATTATAGTCTCATGGACCACCATCATATATGCACAGTGGTTGACTGAAACGTCTTTATGTGGCAAGTGACTGCAACTCAAAGGAGACAAAGCTTGTGAAAATATTTTACATACCGAAGTGTAAGCTTACCAAATTTCAGAGAAACTAGTATAAATTGTAAGTATTCATGTTATAAACAGCTGAAAACCATAAATCAGACTCACCATCGTTTTTTTTCCAAGTGAAAATTAAAATGTGAAGCTTTTGTTGATTTTAAAAATACTGCATACTCATTTAATTTTTTTCAAGCTGTATGCTTGGTGTAGAAATTCAAGTACAGAAATGGAGAAAGTGAAGTCTTCAGGAGTGTCTCCTCCATCCTCATATCCACTGCTTCAGATTTGCTGTTGACCCTTCCAGAATTTGTATTGCAAAAAATAATTTAAAAAAATACACAAATGAGATTATATAATCCATAAATGCCTTATAACCTACATTTTTAAAAACTTAACAACATATTGTGGACAATTTGCTATGCTAGTAGATTTATATCCACTTCATCCTTATTAAGGCTGACACCAGTGGTTTTCCATCTTGCCTCAATATTAGATTCACTTGAAGAACTTAAAGTAAACAAAAAACAAAACAAAACCCTATTGCTCCAAACACATCTAGACCAATTAATCAGCATCTCAGAGGGAGTCTAGATAATTAAAAAAAAAAAAATCTCCTGAGATTATTCTAATATTTAACCAGTATTGGGGCCCATGTATCTTAAGTAGTGTTGCAGGATTTTTCTCGGCTCCTTTGCTGGACTCCCAGCAGGGGCGCTCTGTCTACTAGGCCCAGCGCACTCAGCCCCTCGAGGGAGGGAGCACGTGAGTGAGTCCAGAGTCCAGCCTGCCACTCCGCCATCACAGGAGCAAACTTTGTGCAGAGGCCACACACAGCCAGACCAGTGGTGTCGCCTTGAGGGGAATGCAGTGGCACCCAGGCAAGGGTGCCTAAGACCCCAAAGTCCCAGAAGGGGTGTTAGTGTGCTAATTAGCTTTTTTAGTTCTGCCACCCACAGCCCAATGGATGGTGGCATGTTAGCAGCTCAGTCAGTTCCTGGCCCCCTCACATGGGTTGGCTGTCCTCTGCTGACCGGGGCAAAGGGTCAGTGTGACAGCCTTTCTGGGTACCCACACTCGGATCTCAAGCTCTTGTCCAGCATCCAAGAAAAATTAGGTCACCCTTGACAATTGAAGGATAGTAAGGGTGGAGAATTTTATTGAGTGATGAAAAAGCTCTCAGCCGAGAGGGGATGGGAAGGACTGTTCATCTTCCCCTGAGGTCAGAAGGTCTCTTCCCTGAAGTCAGGTCATCTCCCACCTCTACCAACTGAGTCTGGGGTCTTTACAGGCACAGGATGGGGGTGGGTTGGACTGTAGGTAATACCGGAAAAGGCAACATTTGATTGGTTAAATACATTATTCAGAAAGAAGCAATCGGGAGAGAGTGAGCAAACAGGAATAGAAGTTCTCCCTCTGGTCCATGGGCTTCAGGCTGTTCTTGGCTTGAAGGTTGGGTTTCACCGGAGACCCACCACTGTCTGCTTAGGATTTCTCTGCGTCCTGCTTCTATTAGTTGTACTCTGCTTTATATCAATACACCATAATAGATTTAACAAATACTGTTTTGATGGACATTTAGGTTGCAAGGTCTATACCTATACCTTATATTTGCATACTGTCTACCATACTTGTGAATAGACATACTTTGTTCACTTACTATAAAACAAGTTAGTCTTGAAGGCCGGGTGTGGTGGTTCATGCCTATAATCCTAGCACTTTGGGAGGCCAAGGTGGGTGGATCACTTGAAGTTAGGAGTTCAAGACCAGCCTGGCCAACATGGTGAAACCCTGTCTCTACTAAAAACACAAAAGTTAGCTAGGCATGGTGGCATATGTCTGTAATCTCAGCTACTTGGGAGGCTGAGGCACTTGAACCCGGGAGGTGGAGGTTGCAGTGAGCCAAGATTGTGCCACCGCACTCCAGCCCAGGTGACAGAGCAAGACTCCTTCTCAAAAAAGAAAAAAAAAATAAAAAAAGAAGTTAGTTTTTATTAAAAGTAGCTTTTTAATACAAAGGATAAATGCTTGAGGTGACGGATACACCATTTACCCTAATATGATTATTATACATTTTAAGTCTTTATCAATATAAATCATATACCCCATAAATATATATATACCTACTATGTATCCACAAAAATAAAAATTAAAAAGCAGCTTTTATTGAATTAATCCAGGTTTAAATATAATAAAAACCCATTGTAAAACAGCTTAATATTTAAAATTGTTCTACACAGGATCAGCTACATAATTTGTAGGTTCCAGTGCAAACTGAAGATGCAGGACTCCTTGTTCAAAAATTATTAAGATTTTTAAGACAGCAACAGCAAAGCATTAGGCCAAGCACAGGCCCTTCTAAGTGCAAGTTGTATGTCTATGAAGCCAGCCTGGCTTCTATGATATGTTAGATTACTTGGTCATAAAGTTTGAAAAATATATATATATTTTTTTCTGAGACAGGGTCTCACTCTGTTGCCCACGCTGGAGTGCAATGGCACTATCTCGGCTTTCTGCAACCTCTGCCTCCTGAGCTCAAGTGAGCCTCCCACCTCAGCCTCCCCAGTAGCTGGGACTACAGGCACACATCACCATGCCTGGATAATTTTTGTATTTTTTGTAGAGACGGGGTCTTGCTATGTTGCCCAGGCTGGTCTAAACTCCTGAGCTCAAGTGATTCCCCCACCTCAGCCTCCCAAAATGCTGAGATTACAAGGGTGAGCCACTACACCCAGCAAAGAAAAGATTTTTATCATGAGTGAATGATTACACCTCTAAGATCATTCCCAAGTGAAAAATTATGTAATCTTAGTAACCCCTATGTGCAAGATATTACATGCTTTACTCTTTACACTGCGCAAGACAGATATTTTTGCTTGTTGATAGCATTAATAGCATTACAAATAAATGTTTAACTTTTACTATAGAATGAAACTTACTGTACTTGATGCCAGGGAAAACAATAAGTACTTTTCTGGTTCCTCTAGCTCTGGTCATCTATCCATTTTAGTCTCAGGGAGAGAGTACAACAAAAGAACACATAGCAAGGTACAATGGGGACCTAAGTCTTTAATATCTTGCTCAAAAATTAAGAAATATTGTTAGAACAGGTAGCTAGTCATGAATGAGCAGGGCAGGAGAGGGCTCCCCTTACACACACACACACACACACACACACACACACACACACGCCAGGAATTTCAGGTGACCATCAGGTGATTATTAACTGTCTTTCTGAAACAATAATTGGTCGCAGCCAGCACCAGGGAAAAGCAGTCTCCCAATAGATACAGAAAACCTGAAACTAGTGATCAGCAGCTTTCCAGTAAGATCTTAGGAGCTGGGTGAGTGTGCACAAGCATGCACATTAAGAGGCAAAATGGCAGAATTTAACTGGTATTTGATCTTCTAGGGACATTCAACTGGTAAGGGACGTTCAACTGGTAAGGGAAGAACGCCTCAAGTAAACATGTGTACAGCCCCAGGAAACACACTATGCATGCTCCCCTCCAAAATCCTGGCAAGCCACTGTGCATGCAGACAGCCCACCCCAAGGGAAAAATCAGGGCAGAAGGGACACAGACCCCAGGAAATCCTAAGTCAAAGGTCAAATGGGATACTTGTCTTTCAAGTCACCCACTTGGTCCTCTTCCCAGTGTATTTTCCTTCCTTTTGTTCCTGCTGTGAAGCTTTTTAATAAACTTTCACTCCTGCTCTAAAACTTACCTCAGTCTCTCCTTCTGCCTATGTTCCTAGGTCAAATTCTTTCTTCTGAGGAGGCAAGAATTGAGGTTGCTGCAGACCTGTACAGATTTGCCGCTAGTAACAGTATGAATATGATCATACTCCTTTTGCCCCTAAATTTCTATGGTATAGGACTTGCACTTTACTAAAACATACAAGCTTGCAAGAAAAAGAGGCTGTTGCATTGACCCTACACTTAACGTCAATGCCCACCATTTATATTTATGCCTTTAATCATGACTGTCCTAAGAAAAATATTATTGCTCTCATTTTCCTTGAAACTGAAACTCAGAAAGGTTAGGTAGATTTGCCCAAAATCATAAAGAACCAGAGCCTAGATTCAAACCCCACCTCCATCTGATTAAAAAGCCCATGCTTTTGATCTTAAAAATAGTCTGAAGAGAGGAGAGAACACCATCGGAATATGGGGGCAGAAGGTGGTGTGATATGTCTACCAGCCAAGGAGTGCCAGCAACCATTAGAAGCTAGGAGAGAGGCATGGAACAGATTCTCCCTCAGAACCTCCAGAAGGAACCAACCCTGCAGACACCTGGATTTTGTACTTTTTAGACTCCAGGATTGTGAGAGAGTAAATTTCTGTTCTTTTAAGTCACCCAGTCTACAGTACTTTGTTCCAATCCCCTAGGAAACTCATACATCATGCTTCTATTTTGGAACAATAACAGGATGGTAAAAGTCCAGAAAAGATGAAGATGATGAATATTACAAATACTTGTCCATCTCACGCTATTTATCTCCCTCTTCTACCTTACTGATTGATGTCCATGGCACACTGAATGTTCACAGCTAGAATATTCTTGGACACCTGCATAACTCTGCTCTACTGGTTCTATGCTTACCAAGAATCGGTTTTGTTTATTTCTAGTTGTTTTGACTGTTATAATTTTGTCACTTTGAGACAAAATAGGGGAACAGGCCAGACCCATACCTCTAATCCTGACACTTTGGGAGGCCACGGCAAGAGGATCACATAGGGCTAAGAGTTTGAGACCAGCCTGGGCAACATAGCAAGACCCCCAAAATCTACAAAAAAATTTAAAAATGGAAAAAATACGCCAGGTGCAGTAGCTCATGCCTGTAGTCTTATCACTTTGGGAAGCCAAGGCAGGAGGATTGCTTGAACCCAGGAATTTGAGACCAGCCCTGGCAACACAGTGAGACCTCATCTCTAGAAAAAAAAAAAAATTTTTTTTTAAATTAGCTGGGTGTGGTGGTGCGTGCCTATAGCCTCAGCTACTTGAGAGGCTGAGGTAGGAGGATCACTTGAGCCT
This sequence comes from Rhinopithecus roxellana, assembly GCF_007565055.1. Taxonomy (NCBI): domain Eukaryota; kingdom Metazoa; phylum Chordata; class Mammalia; order Primates; family Cercopithecidae; genus Rhinopithecus; species Rhinopithecus roxellana. Next base: position 135,174,730 of record NC_044558.1, read on the forward strand.
GGAAAGTCAAGGCTGCAGTAGGCCATGGTCGTGCTAACACATTCCAGCCTAGCAACAGAGTAAGACTCTGTCTCAAAAATAATAATAATAAATAAATTTAAATAAATAATTTTTAAAATGAGAAAATAGAGAATTTATTTTATTTCATTTATTTATTGAGATGGAGTTTTGCTCTTGTTGCCCGGGCTGGAGTGCAATGGCGTGATCTCAGCTCATCACAACCTCCGCCTACCGGGTTCAAGCGATTCTTCTGCCTCAGCCTCCCGAGTAGCTGGGATTACAGGCATGTGCCACTGCGTCCAGAATTGGTGGCTTCTTGGTCTCGCTGACTTAAAGAATGAAGCCGCAGACTGTCGCAGTGAGTGTTACAGCTCTTAAAGGTGGCACATCTGGAGTTGTTCCTTCTGATGTTCAGACGTGTTCAGAGTTTCTTCCTTCTGGTGGGTTCGTGGTCTCACTGGCTTCAGGAGTGAAGCTGCAGACCTTCACAGTGAGTGTGATAGCTCATAAAAGCAGCATGGACCCAAAGAGTGAGCAGCAGCAAGATTTACTGCAAAGAGTGAAAGAACAAAACTCCCACAGTGTCTAAAGGGACTTGAGCCGGTTGCCACTGCTGGCTTGCAGTAGCCTGCTTTTATTCCCTTATCTGACCCCACCCACATCCTGCTGATTGGTCCATTTTGCAGAGAGCTGATAGGTCTATTTTGGCAGGGTGCTGGTTGGTGCATTTACAATCCTCTAGCTAGACACAAAAGTTCTCCAAGTCCCCACTAGGTTAGCTAGACACAGAGCACTGATTGGTGCATTTACAAACCTTGAGTTAGACACAGAGTGCTGATTGGTACATTTACAATCCTTTAGCTAGACACAGAGTGCTGTACAGAAAAATTCTCCAAGTCCCTACTAGGTTAGCTAGATACAGAGTACCAATTGGTGTATTTACAAACCTTGAGCTAGACACAGAGTACTGACTGGTGCATTTACAAACCCTGAGCTAGACACAGAGTGCTGATTGGTACATTTACAATCCTTCAGCTAGACACAGAGTGCTAGACAGAAAAGTTCTCCAAGTCCCCACCAGGTCAGCTAGATACACAGTACTGATTGGTGTATTTACAATCCTCAAGCTAGATACAGAGTATTGATTGGTGCCTTTACAAACCTTGAGCTTGACACAGAGTGCTGATTGGTGCATTTACAATCCTTCAGCTAGGCACAGAGTGCTAGACTGAAAAGTTCTAAACGTCTCACTAGGTTAGCTAGATTACTGATTGGTGTATTTACAAACCTTGAGCTACACACAGGGTGCTGATTGGTGTATTTACAATCCCTTAGCTAGACATAAAGGTTCTCCAAGTCCCCACTAGACCCAGGAGCCCAGCTGGCTTCACCTAGTGGATCCCGCACCAGGGCCGCAGGCGGAGCTACCCGCTAGTCCCATGCTGTGTGCCCCCACTCCTCAGCCCTGGGGCAGTCGATGGGACCCGGCACCGCGTGCAGGGGGCGGCGCTAGCGGGGGAGGCTCAGGCCGCGCAGGAGCCCACCGCGGGCGGGGCAGGGGGAGGCTGGGCACGGCCGGCTGCAGTCCGGAGCCCTGCCCAGCGGGGAGGCAGCTGAGGCCCGGTGAGAATTCGAGCACAGCACACCCTCTGCAGCTGCAGGCACGGTTGCTAAGCCCCTCCCTGCCCCTGGCCGGCAGCGCCTGCCGAGTCCACGCCCACCCGGAACTCCCGCTGTCCCACCATTCCGGCGCAGGGCCCGGGTTCCCGCCGGCACCTCTCCCAGCACACCTCCCCACAAGCAGAGGAAGCTGGCTCCGGCCTCAGCGAGCCCAGAGAGGGGCTCCCACAGTGCCATGGTGGGCTGAAGGGCTCCTCAAGCGCCACCAGAGTGGACGCCGAGGCCGAGGAGGTGATGAGATCAAGGGCTGCTAGCATGTAGTCACCTCTCACCACCACAACTGGCTAATTTTGTATTTTTAGTAGAGACCAGGTGTCTCCATGTTGGCCAGGCTGGTCTCAAACTCCTGATCTCAGGTGATCAACACACCTTGGGCTCCCAAAGTGCTGCGATTACAGGCACAAGCTACCTCAGCCGTCCGATAATATTTTTATTAATCCATGTATGTTAATCCATCCTACCATGGAAAATAAGAGTGTTCGTTAAAGGTTTATTTTCTAGGTTCTGATGAGTTCTGACTTTCTGTAATTCTAACCTGATCTAACAACAAGCTAACCATATATAGCTAAAAGTTATAGGCTATGTACACGCGGTGTTCACTTTATGCCAATGCTGTACACAAACATTTGTCTGTGCTAACTTGTCTAAGATCATCCCTCCCAGAAATGGTGACGTCAAGTTTGAAACTCAAGCACTCTGGCTCAGGATGCTGCTTCTCTCCCCTTAGCGCATATCACTTGCATTACTTGAAGATTTCTTTAATCCAAGTAAATGTAGAAAAGCAGCAATTATAAAGAACTAGGAGTCCCTCGGGTAGATTGCCTGACTCTTGGATCTGAGGTTCCACCCAGACCACGCCTGCCTTCAGTGAGCCGCAACCCCCATCCCTATGGTCCTTATCTGCAATTCTCTACGAACTGATTCACTGGAGTTTTAAGGATGTTTTTTGTTTTCTTTTCATTACTTCTTTCAGTTTGGGGGTATCTTCCTGCACATTTGACTCGGCTCTGAGTGCGCAGACCCACGTGTTTCCTGTTTCTCCCCGCTAGTGCGGTGCCAGCCCAGGAAGCCTGTGTTTAGTCGCCCCAGGCCCGCCCCTGACGCTGAACGGCGCTGGTCCCTTCCGGCTTGCCGTCCTCGCAGTCATGGCGGCCGCCGCGCTCCCGGCATGGCTGTTTCTGCGGTCGAGGGCAAGGACTCTGCGTGCATTCTCCACCGCCGTGTCCCCGGTCACTCCGGTCTCGAGACTTGGCCTGAGTGAGTGTCTGTCTCGTCTTCTCCGGGCTTTGGGGGAGGTGCAAGAGCGGAATACCGGCCCCAGGAGGGGTGCTGCGGTGGCTGAGCCAGCACCGCCCGAGGGAGGCCGGTGCGTCCGCTGCCAGGCCGGTCTGGTAGGAAAGCCGTGGACGTAGGTCTGTGCTCTGCGCCGGCGTTGCCCGGCTCCTAGCCACCTGTTTCTGCCCTGGGTGCTCTGGGCGTTTGCTCAGAAAGCTTACATCCCCCTTCCCCGTGACCTGCTCCTGTGTTGCCCCCGCCCACAGTCCCTGGTACAGGTTACTGGTGCTCTGTATTGCTTTTCGGGCATCGGCAGTGATGAACCGTGGATTTCCCCAAACATTAAGAGAGTCATACGGTTGTGCTAGGACAAATTGTTGCTCTGAATTCCAGGCCACCAAATGGGCGGCCTTCATTCAACAGGCGTTGATGAACTTCATTTAATAGAGATTATAGGCATGCTTGATAGCGTGCTTACCCCGGAGGAGTCTAGTGGAAAATACAGATTTATTAACGGAGAAGTGCTGTGTAGAGTGAGAGGCGCTGTGATAGAAGTGTGGCTGGAGTGACGGGAGCGTTGGGAGGAGCTGGCGTGAGTCTAATCAATCGGCGAATCCTACCTGTGCTACTTCCTGTTATAGCTCTAATTTACTCTCCTCATATTACCAACTATCTAGTTCCGATGACCATCTCATTTCTGCAAGTTTATTTTCCGTTTCCTGTTTCCCTTCTTGCTCTCCTACATTGAATTCTCACAACAGCCAAAAGAGGTTTTCGGAACTTAAATCTTGTCTTGCTGTTCCCATGTTCAAGATCTACCCATTGTTTTCAGATAAAGTATAAATTCATTAATCCTACATACTGGCTCTTAATAGGTCTAATACTTGTCTGTTTTTAATTTTCCTTCTTTCATTCTTGGAATACTTTACTCCTATTGTATACTATGCAGTGTTCTGGACACTCACCGGGGATACAGCAAGGTGGGGAAGTCAAGAGTACAGCCAACCAAACAACTAAATAAGATGTCAGATAGGGTTTACTGCTATGAAGAAAAATAAAGCAGAGTATTGAGAATGATGGATTTGTGGGGAGTAGTGGCCATAGGATAGTCAGGAAAGATCTTTCTGAGGAAGTGACATTTGAACAGGGCCCCAAGCCATGCAGAGATCTGGGGAAAGAGCATTTGGGGCATGGGGAACTATAAGTGCAAAGGCCAAAAGTTGAGAACAAGCTGAGGGGTGTGATCAAGGAACAGGAAGAAGGGCAACATGGCAGGACCTAAGTGTGAGTAGAGGAGAGAGTGGTAGTATAAGATGTCAGAGAGTTAGTTAAGTAATGATCTTATCTCTCCAGAGTTTGTAGACATTTCATTTGGATTTTTGGCTTGGGTTTTATATCAGAAGGCTTTGAACAGGGAACTGATATAATGTGATTTACATTTTTAAAAGATCACTGGCTGCTTTGCTGGGGTAAGAGTGGAAGCCAAAGACGTGTTTGGAGGCTGTTGCAGTAGTCAAAATGAGATGATAGTGACTTGGATTAAAGTAATAGTGGAGAAGGGGGTGTGGTTGTATTTGCAATATATTTTGAAGGTCAAGTTTGTAGGATTTACTGATGGATTTGATGTGGGGCTTGAGGACAAGTCTCAAAAAAATCCTGTTACATTTTTGTCCTGAGCAATTGGATGAATGATGATTCCATTTACACGAGTTGGGAAGACTGGAAGAAGAAAATCAAAAGCCCTGCCAAGGGGCTGAGCATGGTGGCTCATTCCTGTAATCCCAGCACTGTGGGAGGTGGAGGCATGCGGATCCCTTGAGCCCAGGAGACCAGCTTGGGCAACATGGCGGAACCTTGTGTCTACTGGAAATACAAATTAGCCAGACGTGGTGGCGCATGCCTGTAGTTCCAGCTACTCCAGAGGCTGAAGTGGGAGAATCACCTAAGCCTGGGAAGTTGAGACTACAGTGAGCTGTAATCGCACCACTGTCCTCCGGCCTGGGTGACAGAAGTGAGACCCTATCTCAAAAAAAGAAAAAAAGCTCTGCCAAGGATGCATTATAGTTAAGAAGCCTGTTAAGTGTCTTCAGCCTCTTTTCTCTCTGTCTCTCTCTGTTCTGTTCTTAAACTTCAGCCATATTGAATTTGTTCACTTTGATTTTCCATGTGCTCTTGCTCTGTCAAAACACTTTTTCTCACCTGCTTGTCTTCATGGCTATGTCCTGCTCATCTTTCAGGTTTTAGCTTAAAGTACACTTTCTCAGGGAGATTTTCCCCAACTGTATTGGGATTTTCCAGAGAGACAGAATGTAGACGTAGGATAGGATAGATGTAGATGTAGATATATAGACATATGACAGGGGATTTTTTTAGGGGAATTGACTCACCTCACAATAGGCTGTCTGCAAGCTGGAAGCCCATGTCAGTCCAAGTCCAGAAGCCTCAGAACCAGGGAAGCCATGTAATTTTCAGGCCAAGGCTGAAGCCCTAAGAACTCAGGGGGCTGCTTGTGCAAGTTCCTGGAATCCAAAAGCTGGAGCACCTGGAGTTCTGATGTCCAGGGGCTGGGGAAGAGTGTCCCAGGTCCAGAAGAGAGAGAGAGAGAGAATATGTTCTTTCATCTGCCTTTTTGTTCTCTCTATGCCCTCAGCTGATTGAGTGATGCCCACCCACATTGAGAGCAGGTATTCCTCATTCAGTCCACTGACTCAAATGTGTGTCTCTCCTGGAAACATCCCCACAGACATGCCCAGAAATAATGCTTTACCATGTGTCTATGTATTCCTCAATCCAGTCAAATTGACACCTAAAGTTAACTATCATGGCTGGGCACGGTGACTCACCCCTGTAATCCCAGCACTTTGGGAGGCCAAGATGGGTGGATTGTTGGAGCTCAGGAGCTTGAGACCAGCCTGGCAACATGGCGAAACACTGTCTCTACAAAAACTAGCCAGGTGTGCTCATGCTTTTAGTCCTAGCTACTTGGGGTGCTGAGGTGGAAGGATTGACTTGACCCTGGTAGTTTGAGGCTGCAGTGAGCCAAAATTGCACCACTGCACTCCAGCCTGGGCGAGAATGAGATAACCTTGTCTCAAAAAAAAAAAAAAAAGAAAAGAAAAAATTCACCATCACACCAACTAAATGACTAGGTTTAGTTCCCTGCTATATGTGTTCATAATATTTATTGCTTAATTGAAATTATTTGTTAAAAAGTTGTCTTACTTGACAGACTCTGTAAGAGTCCTTTTTTAGATGATGAATTCACTGTATTGGCAATTCAGATAACTATAGAATTTTCCTTATTGGGGCTGGGCATGGTGGCTCACACCTGCCCACTGCACTTTGGCAGGCTGAGGCAGGTGGATCACTTGAGGTCAGCAGTTTGAGACCAGCATGGCCAGCATGGTGAAACTCCGTCTCTACTAAAAATACAAAAGTTAGCCAGATATGCTGGGGTGCATCGGTAGTGCCAGCTACTCAGGAGGCTGAGGCAGGAGAATCACTTGAACCCGGGAGGTAGAGGTTGCAGTGAGCTGAGATCACACCACTGCAGTCCAACCTGGATGATACGCCAAGATTCCCTGTGTTTCCAGTTTTTAGTCTTCATTAAGATGATTTTGGTCCCTGAGCTTACCAAAAAAAAAAAAAAAGGTTGTTTCATTGTTATGTTACAGAATACCTTAAATTAGAATAATGGGATCATGATTGATGTTGAACAACTAACTTGACATGATAACATTCCCTTTATTGTGTTCTTTTATGTACCGAAGAAAGAACATCCAGAAATGAAAGGCCTCCAAGAAGAAAGGTAAAAAGTTCATATACTCTACTGTCTTAATGGTTTCTAGAGTTCTAAAATGAGGCAGATACTCATTATAAGGCAGAAGGGTGTTGCCAGAGAAGACTTCACAAGGTCATGTTTACTGGATGATTACCATAGCCCTGGCAGAGGTTAGTCTTTGTTTTTTGTCAGTACCCAGAGAATAGATCATCTTTGAGAGGTCAGCTGACTGAGGAACTCCCAGGAAACAGGTGTATAAACCAGAATGTGGAAAAATTTCTAATGCTATCTTAAGTCCTGCAGCCTGGGACTTATGCATTAATATAACTAGTTTGTTTATTTATTATTATTTATTTGAGACAGAGTTTCACTCCTGTTGCCCAGGCTGGAGTGCAGTGGTGCAATCTCGGCTCACTGCTACCTCCGCCTCCCAGGTTCAAGTGATTCTCCTGCCTCAGCTTCCCAAGTAGCTGGGACTTCAGGCACGCACCTCAATGCCCGGCTAATTTTTGTATTTTTAGTAGAGAGGGGTTTTCACCATGTTGGTCAGGCTGGTCTTGAACTCCTGACCTCAGGTGATCCACCCGCCTCAGGCCTCCTAAAGTGCTGGGATTACAGGGGTGAGCCACTGCACCTGGCCATATTCTAACTAGTTTAGTCTCACCCTGTGGACATTTGGATTCCTTACTTGTATGAAGGAATCTAAACTATAAGGTCAGTTGGTCAGCATAGTGTCAGAACAGAGACACATTAGTTGGAAGTTAAATGGTATCAAATTACAATAATCAAGAGCAGTCATTTCCTCAGGACTATTATCTGCTTCTAGGACATCAACTATGCTGGTTTTGATATTGTGTAGGTGGGGCCTGGCTGAATTTTGCCACTATAAACCCTACTTTTGTATGTGGGCCATCCCCTAGTATTTGATGCCATGAAAAATAAATGTTAATGTGATTGACTAAGCTATCAAGTACTAGTTTTTCTCTGGGCCTAGGAGTCATATAATTTTTCATTATGTATTTATTCAATCAGTTTAACCCTAATTATTTTTTCCTTTTCTTTTTACTTCTAAGGACTTAATGCCCCCTCGTGCTACTTATTTCCATCAGAGAAGTTTGAAAAATTATTTCAAAATGTATTGTTAATTCACCCTTTCATAAGCCAAATGAAAAAATTTTTGCTGAATGTCTAAAGAAATTTTTAGTGAAGAAAATGTGATATTAAAGGGGATCCTTGCCAGAGGGTATGAAGAGATGGTGCAGAGATATTTAGCTATATTTAGTGTTGTTTTTAAAATTTGGACAGCAGCAGCTTTGTGGGAGGTCAGATTTTACATATGTTGCAATTTTGTTTCTATTTCTTATAATTGTAGCTTTTTGCTTTAAAATTAAAATTCTTTAAAAATTAAAGAATGTTTTTATATTTAAATACTAAACGATTTTATGTTTCTTAGGCACTACCTCCTAGGACAGAGAAAATGGCTGTTGACCAGGACTGGCCTAGTGTTTACCCAGTTGCAGCACCATTTAAACCCTCTGCAGTACCTCTTCCTGTTCGAATGGGTTATCCGGTAAAAAAGGGCGTGCCCATGACAAAGGAGGGAAATCTAGAACTTTTAAAGGTAAGACAAATTGCTGATTCATTGACTCAGACTTACATAGAAATAAATGCTGATCTTCCCCCCTATTTCTACTCTCTTATGGTTCAGTGTTCAGTGTATAGTAGCTTACTGTATTTTAATTAAAATTTTAAAAAATAATATAATAGGTATATTATTATACAACACCAGATAATAACAGGTGTTGATTTGGATTATCAGTGGTAAAGGATACTCGAAGAATCCTAGGCATTCAATAATGTAATTAGTTGGCTGAGCCCGGTGGCTTATGCCCATAATCCTAGCACTTTGGGAGGCCGAGGTGGGCAGATTACTTGAGGTCAGGAGTTCAAGACCAACCTGGCCAACATGGTGAAACCCCGTCTCTACTAAAAACACACAAAAAATTAGCCAGATGTGGTGGTGGGCACCTGTAATCCCAGCTACTTGGGAGGCTGAGGAAGGAGAATTGCTTGAACCCAGGCGGTGGAGGTTGCAGTGAGCCGAGATGGTGCCACTGCACTCCAGGCTGGGCAGTAGAGTGAGACTCTGTCTCAGGAAAAAAAAAAAAGAATGTAATTAGTCAATCTTGTGGCTTCCCTTGTGACCTTTTTCTATTGTATCTCTTCTTTTTGGAGACGGGGGTCACTATGTTGCCCAAGCTGGTCTCGAACTCCTGGGCTCAAGAGATATGCCTGCCTCAGCCTCCCAAAGTGCTGGGATTACAGGTGTGAGCCACCACACTCAGCCTATCATATCTTTTCTATATTGCATCTTTCCAGTGGAATTAAGAAAAATGAAATAACCTAGTTTGAGATTGAGACTTGGGAGGTAAAACTTCCAGTTTAAAAAGAGGGGCCGGGCACGGCAGCTCATGCCTGTAATCCCAGCACTTTGGGAGGCCGAGGTGGGCGGATCACGAGGTCAGGAGATTGAGACAATCCTGGCTAACATGGTGAAACCCCGTCTCTACTCAAAATACAAAAAATTAGCCGGGCGAGGTGTCGGATCCCCCTGTAGTCCCAGCTACTTGGGAGGCTGAGGCAGGAGAATGGTGTGAACCTTGGAGGCAGAGCTTGCAGTGAGCCGAGATCGTGCCACCGCACTTCAGCCTAGGCGGCACAGCAAGACTCTGTCTCAAAAAAAAAAAAGAATTTAAATTCTTTCTGTCTATAAAGGTAGAATATTATTTAGTATTATTATAGTCTACCAAATTTAACTGTATTACTTGAAGCAAAATAGGTTAAGGTAAATGCTTTGTTTGATAGCATGTATAATTATTTATGATGGGTGTTTTAAAGAAAATATAAATGCTTAGTCTGGGAATGCATATCTTAGATGGTTTCTTAAATACAATGAAAGTTATACAAAGGAAAATGAACTGTTTTCCATTAGATGAGAGTCTTTGAAAAACAAAAGTTTGCTAAAAGGTGATGGGAACAGGGAGAACGGGTACTGTGTTGCTGGAGACGGGAAATGAAATTTAGAAATGGGAATGTGAAGACACAAGAAAGCATACATCAAGGAAAACAAATGTTTTCTTTGAATAAAAGAAGACAATTTTGTTCAAAGAGATCTTTGGAGAATTACTGGGTGAGAGAGTAGCAGTATATTTGCAATAATGCTAATGGTTGTAAATGACATTTTAATAAACATAAAAATCCAAACATTTAATGCATGCCATTTATTTGTAGTGATGGTGTCATTGAATAAGCTTATTAACTGAGCTAACATATGCAAAGTGCCTATGTAAGTCCATGGAAATTGTCTGTTATTTTTTCTTTTTATGATTTTTGAGGTTTATACGTTCATGTTTCAAAAATAAAAGTCTATAACTGTGATCTATTAAAAGTAGCCCCTCAACACTAGAGTTTATCATTTTTAAAATGTATAAAAAGGAAAAAATCAAAAAGTACAGTAAATGAAACTGCCTATCCCCAAATCCCAGTTTTCAGTGCCTATTTTCTCTTGATTAAAACAATATTTTCTGGCCAGCTGTGGTGGTTCACACCTGTAATCCCAGTACTTTGGGAAGCCAAGGCAGGTGGATCACTTGAAGTCAGGAGTTGGACACCAGCCTGGCCAACATAGCGAAACCCCATTTCTACTAAAGCTACAAAAAAATTAGCCAAGTGTAGTGGCGCATGCCTGTAATCCCAGCTACTCGAGAGGCTGAGGCAGGAGAATCACTTAAACCCAGGGGGCAGCGGTTGCAGTGAGCCGAGATTGCGCCACTGCAACAGCCCGAGACTCCGTCTCAAAAACAAAAAACATTTTCTGATCAGCCCTCAAGATACCTGGCATAGTTCTTGTAGTAACTTTCGACTTGTTTACGCTTTCTTTCCAAATGAGCCTTTAAACTCTTTTAGATGTTTAACTTTATTCAAGAAATGACCTAATAAATGCTAATTATTTATTTGAAGGAATCAAATCTCTGACCTTTCCTGAATTTTCATTCACATTATGAATGATTCATTAGCCTTTTAATATGTCATCATAAATATATTCCTAACTTCATTAAACTATCCAGTTAAGATTTGCTAGCTTCACTTATTAGTTCATAAAATGTTTATTATATACAAAGTGGAAATACTGTCATGCTATGCAGTCCAGGGGACTTGTGATGATTAAACAATGATCCATATCCTGGCCGAGCACAGTGGCTCACACCTATAATCCCAGCACTTTGGGAGACCAAGGCGGGCGGGTCACCTGAGGCCAGGAGTTCGAGACCAGCCTAGGCAACATGGTGAAACCCTGTCTCTACTAAAAATACAAAAATTAGCCGGGCATGATGGCACATGCCTGTAATCTCAGCTACTTGGAAGGCTGAGGGAAGAGAATTGCTTGAGCCTGGGAGGCAGAGGTTGCAATGAGCTGAGATTGTGCCACTGCACTCCAGCCTGGGTGACAGAGCGAGACCTTGTCTCAAAAAAAAGAAAAGCAAAAAAAAAAACAATGATCCATGACCTTAAGTCCTTTCAGTTTTATAAAGGAAATATACATGTATACCTGTAGATTTGTGGCAGGAAGAATACTATAAAAATGATGTTTAGTTTTTTTCATTATGATTGTCATTATAAGATGCTTGGTAAAAGACAAAAGATTTATATGATCTGAAGACAAACCCAGGTATCACTGTAAATTACTTGGTACTGAATCTATATTTTAAGAAATATATTTCTTGAATTGACAACATCTGTGACAGAAAATCAATATTGTAAAAAAACAGAATTTATTTACTGCATGTTTTACTGGGCCTGTGATTTAGTTTTATGAGAAAACTATCTTTTTCATGTTTTTAAGACATTTAGCTAATTTATCCTTTAACTTTCTCTATTTAAGATTCCCAATTTTCTGCATTTGACTCCTGTAGCAATTAAAAAGCACTGTGAAGCCCTTAAAGGTAAGTGGTTATTTTCTTATATGAATTTTATATTGACTTCGAACATAAATTTAAGAATCTGTGTTCTAATATACTGTATAGCCTTATATTCAAGTTGTTTTCAGCGAATTGGTACATGTCAAGTCTGCGAATTTTTTTGCTAACGACTACAAGGAATTAGGAATAATAATTAGAAACCATGATCCTTGTTCACAGGTAGGTTAGGGACTTACTATGGAGTTTTAGAAAACATGCACATAAGGCTGGGCATGGTGGCTCATACCTGTAATCCGAGCAGGTGTTTGGGAGGCCGAGGTGGGCAGATCCACTGAGGTTAGGATTTCGAGACCAGCCTGGCCAACATGGTGAAACCCTGTCTCTACTAAAAATACAAAAAAATTAGCCTTGCATGGTGTCAGGCACCTATAATCCCAGCTATTATGGAGGCTGAAACAGGAGAATCGCTTGAACCCAGGAGGCGGAGATTGCGGTAAGCTGAGATCACGCCATTGCACTCCAGCCTGGGCAACAAGAGGGAAACTCCATCTCAAAAAAAAAGAAAACAAACGTGCACATAAGAAGACTGAAGTAAATGTTGCAGATACTTCACAGAGAAGAATTATCTTAAAGAAATTATTGAAAATTTTAAAAAATGAATGACATATGCATGTGGTAAATCAAATAGTAAAAGAGCTTATGATGAAAAAGCACTAGCCTTATATGCTTTCTTTACCAGCCTCTCATTTATTTATGTATATATGCTTATATTTATAATAAATACTCTACATATAGTATATATATTTATATATATTTATATACTCTCTGTAGTGTGTATGTGTATTTATAAAATAACAAGTAATCACTGGAATATGATTATACCTTCAGTTCTGGATTTCTTGATTTTGAAAACCTGTTGATTCCTAGTATAAACAGATTTCATGTACTTAACGTTACTGCTTCTTCTCCTTTCTACATGCATGGAGGTGAAGGCAAATAATATTTTTTAACTCATGGTTTTGTGTATGCTTTTATAATTATGTATATATTCCAATTTAAGTTCTGATTGATAGTTATGATTGATTAGATTAATTCAGGAGTTGGTACCTTTGGATAAAGTCTTAATATACTCATGCTGATTTAAAGGTGTTGTATATACATGCTCAGTATACTTATTAAGGCTTTTCAGGAAAGAATATGAAACCTAGAAACACTTCACAAGTATCCTGATTATGCTGGGAAGGAGATGTGGAGTGGTAAACATAATTATGATTAAATTTGAGCTTTTCAAAGGGCCTTCCATTTAAAAATATAAGGAAGACTATATAAAGAGGTCCTGAAACATAGGAATAATAACCTTACTCTTGAAATGAGGGAGGAAAAATCTGTTTCATTTATTTGGTCTTTTACTTTAGGACATTGGGATGCTTTTCTATCCCTTTAGAGTATGTGTTTCTATATGCATTTGTGCCTGGAATTAGACTAAAACTGATCACTTCCCAATTTGTGTCCCAGACTGGGCATGGGTGTGGCTCACACCTGTAATGCTCGCACTTTGGGAGAGTGAGTTGGGTGGATTGCTTGAGCTCAGGAGTTCAAGACCAGCCTGAGCAATGTGGTGAAACCCCATCTCTACAAAAAATACAAAAAAATTAGCCGGGTGTGGTGGCACGTGCCTTGTAGTCCCAGCTACTTGGGGGCTGAGGCGAGAGGATTAGAACCCAGGAGGTTGAGGCGGCAGTGAGCTCAGATCGCGCCATTGCACTCCAGCCTGGGTAACAAAGTGAGACCCAGTCTCAAAAAATAAAAAAATAAAATAAAATAACAAATTTGTGTCCCGTTTGGCACAAATCATGTATTACTATTTGATCATCTATAAAGCCAGTTAACAAATGGCATTGCACTGTGAAAAATTCCATGTTTCTTCTTTTTAAATGTGTGTTTATAATCTAGAAACTTGTAATTTTAATAAAATATTTCTGTAATACTTCCTGATTTTTAAATGAAAGGCTTTTGACAGGGCATGTTAGCTCATGCTTTTAATTTCACAGCATTTCGAGAGGCCACGGAGAAAGAATTGCTTGATCCCAGGAGTTTGAGACCATCCTGAGCAACATAGTGAGATCATGTCTCTACAAAAATATTAAAAAATTAGCTGGGATGTGATGGTGCATGCCTGTGGTCCCAGCTACTCTGGAGGCTGAGGTGGGCCTGGACGACAGAGTGAGACCCTGTCTCAAAAAAACATAAAAATGAAAAATAAGTTGAAAAAAATTAAATGAAAGACTTTCATACAGCACATTCAGAAGAGTGGCATTCTATTTTATATACTTAAATGAGTGTCTTGCTCTTTCCTTAATTATCCCTTTGCACTTGCTGCCAGTCTCCGGATTTAGATTGCATCTTCCGAATAACTCAAAAGCTTTTCAAGTACTTCTCAGTTTTCTTTCAAAGTAGGTCAGTTCAGATTTTATATCTAACTTGCAAATGGAAAATCTGAAGCACGGGAAAGTTAGGTAATTTACCAAAACTTTAATATCAGTGGCAGAAGTTAAATACAAACCAAGGTCTTCCAAAGTCTCGTCTATGGCTCTACCTATCAGATGAGTAAAGGCTAATAGGAATCTGTTACGTATTTTCCATTTGGCTGTGTTTTTTTAGACATATAATTTAGGTAATTTAATTTTAAAACTGTAATTATTATTTGATGATTGAAATGACTTATTCATAGTTTCTAAAAAAAGAAAAGAAAAGAAAAAGAGTCAGTGCAAACCCAAGAGCTCACAAAATTCCCCAAACTAGTCTGTCTTACAAAGTGCTTGGCAGTGATGCATCTTGTAGTGCAGGGTATTGGAATAAGTTCATGATGGGAATGAAATTCAGCCTCAACAATCTTGTTCTGTTCATATTTTTTAAATGTTAAAATGATGTTAATTGCAAAGATACTTTTTTCCCCTCAAAACGACTGGGTATTGATCTTTTAAACAGTGTTCAAGGAATGAAGTCAACTATATTTAATTTGTTAGCATAAGAAAATTGTTAGCCCAAGGAAATGTTATTGGCAAAATAGTTCTCACTGTCCCTTAGATTATCACCTACAAGAGCTCCCACATCTGCCTGTGAAATTATGACCAGCCTCTTCTGCAGTTGTGCTTGTTTGGAGGAAGCATGTATGCAGTCTAATATGTTTGACCCAAAAAACCAGTTACTTTTAGCTGTTCGTAGAGTGAGGCTGTTTAAGAAATGAGATTTCCATTGTGGACAGCCTGATAGTGCCAGAAATTTTCATCTCAAGCTGAAAGTCCTCTGCCATGCTAACTTGATTGAAACAGGGTAAGATGAAATCAGCTCTGATACCTGGGGGAGGCTGGGAGCTACCTCTTTTCCTTTAAGTTTTTTTTTTCCTATTCAGGGCCTGAGTTTATACTTCTGTGTTACGAAGGTAACATGCTATGAAGATAACAAGAAGGCATGTTCACAGTGCTTGGAGTTCCTGTTGTGACCTAGGTCTCAGACCCAATCCCACTTCCTGTCTATGCTGTCTTGCCCAGATATGAGGACAAGGCTTTCTTCTTTCCATTTAGCCCATCGGCACATAGAAGTCACATAGAAGAAATATCAGTTCTTATAAGAATCCATTTAAGGGCTTAGGCTTTTGTACCTGTTTGAGTTGAGGTTCTATTCAGCCAGATTTCTAAACGACTGTTAACTCCATCTCAGTTTCTTCTTAGGGCTCTTTGAGAGCTTTCAGTTCCTTTCAGCTGATCTTTAGTAACCTTTAGTAATTAATATTATCTGTTACTTTTTTGAAAACAGTAATGCTGTGGGTACTATGAACTGTTTGCTTTTAGTTGGTATGGAGGAAGTAAACTGTCCAATAACAGATATGTGCAAAGCTTATAATAAGCTTCCATCAAGGCACAGTTCCCTTTTAACTGAAAATACGACTGCCATCAAACCTGAAATATCCAAAGAATTCCCTAATTAAATTGCCTAATTTGGGATGTACCTAATAGGAAAAGGGATATTATGTGATGATGGTATATATGTAAAGTGCAGAAGAGAATCTGTTCTTTCATGTGACCTGGCAATGATCTCAATAATTTGGTATTGTCTAGTAGTATGCATTACAATGAGAATTTACTTGCAAAAGTGTAATTGAAATTATTTCTTTTATTCTCAGATTTTTGCACTGAGTGGCCAGCCGCACTGGACAGTGATGAGAAATGTGAGAAGCATTTTCCAATTGAAATTGACAGCACTGATTATGTTTCATCCGGACCATCTGTTCAGAACCCCAGAGCACGAGTAGTAGTCTTAAGAGTAAGAGTTTTTTTCGTTTTTTGTTTTAAATAAGAATCATTATAATACATTATTTAACGATGTCTTTGGTGGCTGGCACAGTGGCTCATGCCTGTAATCCCAGCACTTTGGGAGGCCAAGTTGGGAGGATTGCTTAAGCCCAGGAATTTGACACCAGCGTGGGCAACATAGCAAGAACCTATCTCTAAAAATAAAGAGAAAAGAAAAAAAAATGTACTTGATATGTGTGATTATAAAACTGTAATATTTATCACAGAAATTTTGGAAAATACAAGTTTTAAATTATATGCCAGGCATGGTGGCTCATGCCTGTAATCCCAGCACTTTGGGAGGCCGAGGCAGGTGAATCACCTGAAGTCAGGAGTTCGAGACCAGTCTGGCCAACATGGTAAAACCCCGTCTCTACTAAAAATACAAAATTTAGCCAGGCATAGTGGTGGGCATCTGTAATCCCAGCTACTCTAGAGGTTGAGGCAGGAGAATTGCTTGAACCCGGGAGGTGGAGGTTGCAGTGAGCCAAGATCGCGCCACTACACTCCAGCCTGGGCGACAGAGCAAGATTCTGTCTCGAAAAAAAAAAAAATATAAAATTGCCCATAAATCTACCATTTGTAACCACTGTTAACTATGGTAGCTCATTTTAGTGCATCCTCACAGCCTGCCTTTGTGTATATTAATGGGATGATACTGTATGTGTTCAGCAGTCTCTTTCTTACTTAACAAGAATTAACCATTTCCCAATAATATTAAACATTCTTTAATTTTAATTTGAATTTTTTTGAGATGGGGTCTGACAGGCAGAGAGCAGTGGCACTAATATAGCTCAATGTGGCCTCCAATTCCTGGGCTCGATTGTCCTGCCTCAGCCTCCAAAGTGGCTGGGACTACAGGTGTGAGACACTGTGCCCAGCCCATTTTCCTAAATTTTTTGTAGATACGGGGTCTCACTTTGTTGCCCAGCTGTTCTTGAACTCCTGGGCTCAGGTGATCGTCCCACTTCTGCCTCCCAAAGCACTGGAATTACAGGTGTGAACCACTGCACCCAACCTAATTTAATTTTAATGGCTACGTAGAATAACATATAAATGAGAGACTGTTATGTACCAAGACAGTGTTTGAATCTGGTGGGTGTAATGTTGATTACTTCAAACTTAGCTTTCTTTCTGAGACTGAAGTGATACATAAATAATTTCATAATGTAGATCTACCATAATTTAAGTTATTTGTATTATGGAACCTTTAGGCTTTGTAGTGGTTTTCTTTATTAGAAAAATGTTTTAATGAATATTCTTAGGTGTTAATATTTGTATGTATTTCTAATGATGTTCCTAAGATAACTTCCTGAAAGGAGAACTGTGAGGTCAAAGGATATATAGCTCTTGAAGTTTGTTGATATATATTGTAAAATTCTTGCAGGAAACGTAAAAAAATATAACACCATCAGATTGTGAGAAGGCCTGCTTTACTGTGCTCTCACCGACCTACATATTGCCTGTCAACTTGAAAAATTTGTCTTATATTTAAAATATGTATGTCTTTGAATACTAGTGAGGTTGAGGATTTATTCCTTTGCAAAACACTTATATTTTGTCATTTGCCCATTTTGATGGTGTATTGATTCCTTGTATCTTTTTTTTTTTTTTTTTTTTTTTTGAGACAGGGTCTCACCTTGTCACCCAGGCCGAAGTGCAGTGGCGCGATTTCGGCTCACTGCGATCCCTGCCTTCCAGGCTCAAGTGATCCTCCCATCTCAGCCTCCTGAGCAGTAGCTGGGACTGCAGGTGTGTGCCACCATGCCTGGCTAATTTTTTTGTATTTTTGTAGAGACAGGGTTTTTCCATGATGCCCTAGCTGGTCTCAAATTCCTGAACTCAGGCAATCTGCCTGCCTCGGGCTCCCAAAGTGCTGGGATTACAGATGTGAGCCACTGCTACCGGGCCGTTGTTTCTTTTTAATAATGGCTTTATTGAGACATAGTTCAGTTGCTATAGAATTCCCCCCTTAACCATCCTCAAGCCCCTTTCAGCAACTCATCTTTCTGTCTCTGGATTTACCTATTCTTGACATATTATAGAAATGGAACTATGCAATATGTTTTCTTTCACATAGTGTAATGTTTTCAATAGGTTTCATCTATTGTAGTGTTTTATCATTTCTTTTTATTGCCAAATGTTTTATTTTATGAATATACCACATTTTATTTATCCATTCATTAATTGGTGTACATTTGGGTTGTGTCTGCTTTTTGGCTATTATGAATAATGCTGTTGAACATTCATATACAGGTTTTTGTGTAGACATGTGTTTTCCATTCTCTTGGGTATATACCTAGCAGTGGAATGACTGAGTTGCATGGCACCTCCATGTTTGACATTTTGAGGAACTGCCAAACTGTTTTTCAAAGTGCTTCACTATTTTACAATTTCACCAGCAAATTTGAGGCTTTCTATGTCTCCACATCCTCACTAATGGTGTTATTACCTGTCTTTTAGTTTTAGTCATTCTGATGAGTATGAAAGTATCTCATTGTAGTTTTGATTTGTGTCTCCCTGAGAACCATCTTTTCATGTGCTTGTTGACTATTTGTATATGTTTGGAGAAATGTCTGTTCAAATCCTTTGCCCATATTTTAATTGGGTTGTTTATCTTTTGATTGTTGAGTTGTAAGCGCATTTTATATATTCTGGACAACAGTCCCTTCTCAGATACATGATTTGCAAACATTTTCTTCCATTCTTTGGGTTGTCCTCTTACTTTCTTGATGGTGTCCTTTTTTAAGCACAGAAGTTTTAATTTTGATGAAGTCCAATTTATGTAAGTTATTTACTGCATAATGATGTTTTGGTCAATGATACACAACAGTGGTCCCAAGAAATTATAAGACTGTATTTTCACTGCACTTTTTCTATGTTTAGATATGTTTAAATACACAAGTACAATTGTGTTCCAATTGTTACAGTATTTAGTACAGTAACATGCTGCACAGGCTTGTAGCCGAGGAGCAATTGACTATACCAGGTAGTCTAGGTTTGTAGTAGGCTGTACCACATTGGATTGTGTAAGTAAGCAATGATGTTTGTACATGACAAAAATTACCTAGCCATGTCTTTGTCAAAAAATATTGTTAAGCGGCGCATGACTATATTTTTCCTTTTGTCTCTTGTGCTTTTGCTGTCATATGTAAGAAATCATTGTCTTATTCAAGGTCATAAAGATTCACTCTTGTGTTTTTTCCTAAGAGTTTTATAGTTTTAGCTCTTACATTTAGATCTATGACCTATTGTTTGTTAATTATCATACAGTTGTTCCTCAGTATCTGTTTGGTATTGGTTCCAAGACCGCTTGCAGATTACTTAGATATGTGGATGCCCAAGTCCGTGATGTAAAATGGCATAGTATTTGAATATTGAATATAACCTAGTACATCCTCCTATATACTTTAAGTCATTTCTAGATTACTTATAATGCTTAATACAATGTAAATGCTATGTAAATAGTTGTTATACTGTATTTTAAGAATATGCATTTTAAAAATTGTTGTATTGGTATTTTTTCTGAATATTTTCAATCCACGGTTGGTTGAATCCACAAATATGGAACCCGTGGAGACAAAGGGCTAACTGGATATGGTGTGAAGCCAGGGTCCAGCTTCATTCTTTTGCATTCCTTTTGCATGTTGATCCAGTACCATTTTTGAAAGGACTATCTTTTCCCTTTTGAATGGTCTTGGCACCCTTGTCAAAGTCATGTAGTTACCTTTTAACTTTTCATTTGGCTACTTTACCAAATTCTCTTTTTAAAATGTTTTATTATGAAAATTTTCAAATGTATGGACAAGTAGAAAGAGGCTAATAAATACCCATGCACATGGCATCTTGGTTTGGTAATTAATATTTTGACAAATTTGCTTCATACACACACATACACATCTAAGTACCTTAACATTTCTGACACCTAATGTTTCACACTAAAATACTTCAGTGTGTTATCTCTAAGAATTCAGGAGATGTTTCCTATTTAATTCCAATACTATTAACACACGTAACAAAATCGTCAGTAATTCCCAAATATTATCTAAAATATCTACCCCACACTCAAATTTCCCCCGTTGCCTTACAAAATGGTATTTATTAAGCTCTTTTATTTAAACCAGAATCCCATCAAAGACCATGGTATTTGATAATGATGTATCTTATGTCATCTGGAATGGCAAACAACCCCACCTCCCTCCCTTCTTCCTGATGAATTTGACTTGTTAAAGAGGCAGGTATTTTATCCTATAACATTTCCTACCTTTTGAATTTGCCCCATTGCATCTGGATGTCATTTACCATATTTCTTTATCTCCTGTACTTCACATAACCTGGACGTTAGATTTAAAGGACTGATAAGATTCCAGTTAAATATGTTTGGCCAGAATACTTTATAGATAATGCTATGTATTTTATATTGCATCAGGGGCACGTAAAGTCTGGTTGCCTCATTCTTGGTATGCTGAAATTGAGCACTTGGCTAAGAAGTTGACAACCTAATCCATTCCTTTGTGAAGATTTTTGTTGTCTTGCTTTTCCCTTAAGTAATCTGTAGGTGGATATCAAGCAAAATCATTATCCTTTTTGATCCTTGAAGTATATCTATCTTAACTTTGGCCAGTGGGAACTCTTTTAAGTTGGTTCCTGTGTCCTTTTGTTACAATCCATTAGCATTTGAAAGTTTCTTTGTATTTTGACACAAGATGGTTCAGGCTCATTTTTATAAATTTCTTATTCCGGACCTGGAATCAGCCATTTCTCAAGGAGCCCTAATACCTGTCAGTGGACAATGGTGTTTACAGACCATAATCTGGATGCTAGGACTTCTCAGTTGATTCTTTCAGAAGTTTCTCAAGAAATATTCGATAAATAATGGTAGTTTTAATTCCCTTTTTCAAGTATCCGTAGCTTGTTTTTTCTTTTCGTCTTCTGCGTTAGATAAAATTTCGGAAACCACATTTCTGTAGTCCCTTATGCTGATCCATAGTTTGTCTGTGCCTCTAGTGTTTAACCTCAGGTATGAGGTAGGATTTCAGTGAGATAATAGTGTTTATTATGTTAATGATGTATGCTATTCTTAGATTACTAGCATTTACGAAATTACCTCCTTTGAATTATTGAAGTCATAAATTACATTAATAGGTTTTCAGTACACTGATGCATTTCTGAACCCTGGTCAGTTCATGGTGTATCATTCTTTTATTCTACCACTGATTTGCTGTGCTAGAATTTTACTTAGGATCATTTGTCCAGATGCCGTGTTGCTCTGGAGAAACATGAGATCCTGCTGTTACTCACCTGGATCACGCCACGTGCCATTGCGCTTCCAAGGGTCTGTCCTAGGAACTCCTAATTTCGTATTTGAAACCACTGTTTGTTTCCTTTGTCAAAGAAATCTTGGTACACATGGCATATCTTTTTCACACAGCAGTCATGCAGCAGTTACCTGATACGCTTTTTTAAAATTAAACTTTTTATTTTAGTTTTTAATTTGCAGAAAGGTTTAATTTGCAGAAAGGTTCCAAGAATAGTAGAGAATCCTATATATTTCAGACCCAGGTTCCCCTGTTGTAAACATCTTGAAATAAACTATGGTATATTTGTCACAACTAGTGAATTAATATTGATACTGAATCAATATTGAATTTGTTGTTACTAAAGTCCCTACTTTGTTCAGATTTTCTTAGTTTTTTTTTTCTAACACCCTTTTTCTGTTCTAGAACCCCATCCAGTTTACTACATTACGTTTAGTCATCATAACTTCTTAGGTTTCTCTTGGGTGTGATGTTTCTCAGACTAGACTTGTTTTTGATGACCTTAACAGTTTTGAGAAGTACTAGTTATATATTTGGTAGAATGTCTTTCAACTTGTGTGTTTGGGGAGAAAAACCCCAGAAGTAAAGTGCCGTTCGTCACATCATATCAAGAGTATAGGCTATTAAGATGATTTGTTTTGTTTGTTTTTTTGAGACAGGGTCTCACTCTGTCACTTAGGCTGGAGTGCAGTGGCACAATCACGGCTCACTGCAGCTTCGACCTTCCCAGGCTCTGGTGATCCTCTCACCTTTGTTCCCCCAGTAGCTGGGACTACAAGCACAAGACACCACGGCTAGCTAGTTTTTGTATTTTTTGTAGAGATGAGGTTTTGCCATGTTGCCAGGGCTGGTCTCGAACTCCTGGGCTCAAGTGATCTTCCTGCCTCAGCCTCCCAAAGTGCTGGGATTACAGGCAGTGAGCCACTGTGCCGGCCATGATTTGTCAGTGATGATGCTAATCTTGATACCTGGCTGAGGTAGTACTTGTCCATTTTCTTCACCATAAAATTATATTTCCTCCCCTCTTTTCCATACTGTACTCTTTAGAAGAAAGTTTTACAATGCAGAGCCCACACTTAAGGATCAGGAGGTATGTTCCACTTCTTTGAGAAAGAAGTGTCACATAAATTATGTACAGTCCTTTTATATGGCAAATTTGTTCATTCCCCCCTATTTATTTAATCATTTATATCAGTATGGACTCATGGGTATTTATTTTATACTATGTGTCATAATCCAATAAAACTTTTTTTTTTTTGCTCAAATTGTTCTGAGTTTAACCATTGGGGACTCTTTCCACTGGCTCTTCTGTTCCTTTGCCATGCCCCCATCATTTGTATTTTAAGCAATTACTTATTTTCTGGCACTACAGAATGCTCTGGGCTCTTTCTCTGTCCCATTCCTAGAATCAGCATTTCTCCAAGGAGCCCTGACTGATGTGCTTTTGATTGGTCTGGAGGGTGACTACTACCTCTTTGAGGTGCCTCCTGGGACCCTCAAAATGTTAACTTTTATACTCTCTGTAGTCTGTATTTTAAGCCAGAATATTCGAAGTACACTGGAGAAATGTGTTGAAAATCTATGCAACCATTTTTACATTATATACTAGCAAATAAACAATCTTTAATTTCTAGAATTTTCCATTTTCCTCAGTGATATTGTTGATTGATTTGTAGTTTTCTTTCTTTGCTACGTTTCAGTATCAGGGTTATACCATTTTTAAAAATTTAATAGAATTTTATTTTTTGAGACAGAGTCTCGCTCTGTTGCCCAGGCTAGAGTCCGGTGGCACGATCTTGGCTCACTGCAACCTCCGCCTCCATGGTTCAAGCGATTCTCCTGCTTCAGCCTCCCAAGTAGCTGGGATTATAGGAATGCTCCACCACATCCAGCTAATTTTTGTATTTTTAGTAGAGATGGGGTTTCACCATGTTGGCCAGGCTAGTCTCGAACTCCTGACCTCAAGCATTCTGCCCTCCTTGGCCTTCCAGAGTGCTGGGATTACAGGTGTGAGCCACCGCACCTGGCCTGTACCATCTTTATGAAGTGAATTATGAAGCTTTCCAACCTTTTTGTATTTTGTAGAACAGTTGAAATATCACAACAATATACTAAGTTCTTAGATTGAAACTATTTTTAAATCACAAAGACAGTATATGTTTACTGCATAAAATTTCAAAAATCCCAATAAAAGAAAAAAAAAAGAATTGAAAGTTCAGCCATGCTTGTATCGTTCCACAGGTTCATATTTTTAAGAACATATTAAATGTTACCTATTTTTCATAATAATGTTAACAACCACAATCAACAGTTGTTGAGCTCTGTTGTGTGTTGAAAAATCTCTGAACTTAGAGTCAGGAAACCTAGATCCTAATTTATGTTATTCACCTCAAGTTTTGTGGGCCTCCGTCTTCAGTCCTAGAATTGACATCTGATGTCCCTACTGGTTCTAAGTTTGCTTATTTTATTTCACACAAAAATAATCTCATTGCTTCATTTGAAGGATGGCACCAGATTTCATTTCTTATATCATGCTTTGCCTCTTGTCCTCTGTGCCTTGTGCTAGCCTGTGATGCCTTCATTGCTCCCTTATACCCCTTCTGCTGACTTCATGTCTGCCCTGCTAGACTCGGCACTCCACCTGCTGGCTGTTGAGGTTCAATGGTGGTGTCCTGGATGTGCCATGTAGTTCAAGGGTAAACGTAAGTCAAACAGATGAACTAAAACACATGCAGTCCAGTATGATTAAAGCAATCTTGTGAAGGTAGTCAACTGTTAGAAACGATTGGACATGCTCAAATTTTTTAATTCACAGAAAAAACATTTTTGATAGTCATAAAAGTAGTTTAGGTTTAAAAACAACTTATATATAACTTTACTTCAAAAGTGCTTTCTTCTATTAATCTCATTTATTTCTGACAAAAATTCTGGAATTAAGTGTTCCCAAGGAAACTGAGTCTCAGGGAGGTAACATGATTTGTTTAAGGTAACATATTAAATGGCAAATCTACAAATCAAACCAATTCTTGTCTTTTATGTAATACCAGCATTCTTTAACCACATATACTCGCATGTAGATAAAATATTTCACAAGTTAGATATTTCCCAATTTATGTAGCTCTTTTTGTGTTAAAATGTAGGCATTTGAAGATGTATGTATGTATATAAAACCAACACCTCCTGTGATTTGCAATATCAGCGTTATTTTGGGGATAATGTTAACAGTATTATATTGATTCTTTGAAAAGTAGCAATTAAGGGCAAAATATGTAAGTACTTTGAATTTTGATAAAAGACAGTGAATGCCACTCAGCCCAGGTTAAAGTATTAGCCCATATTGAAGACTACAATGTTGCAGTGCCTTTGAGTGCTACCAGGTGGCGTGAGTGCACCACACAGCTGTCTCTGAAATATTTATGATTTTTGGCATAAACTCCATATAGTTTTTGAACATTAAAATGTTAATGTTAATACGAGTTTTAAATGAATGTGAATGTGATCTTACATTACATTGTTACAGTAATGACCGGCTTTGCTGCCCTTTTTTGGACCACTTATATAAAAAGCTACAATAAGCTTTTGAAACTTTTAAATTTATTGTTAAACATTATTATGATTTCATCGAAGGGAGGTTTAAAAAAGGCAAAATCACGACATTCTCACTATCCTAATGTAAAAACTATTCATTTTTCTCTCCTTACTCCCTCTGTATACATGCATATGTGCATATATTTGTGTATTCATAATCATAATAAAGGTATATTTTATTTTTTGTAAAAAATTCTTCATGTTTGTTTTAATCAGAGTATAAAATGGCTTATTTTATCTATCAAGTCAGTAACCTGGTAGTTGATACATTCTCTTTCCAGAAAACTAGTGATTCACATTGTCTAATTGAGAGTTAGTAGTCAGTATTCATATTACTTGAGTTATTTTTAAGAGTGCATTTATATTTATCTATTTTCTCTAGTTCAAATACAAAATACAAAAATTCACAGTGCTTTGAAAAACAATATATCCTTGCTTTAAAAAATTTATGTATTCATTCCACAAGTATTTATTGCATGCATTTTAAGTGTTAAGCCATTGCCAAGAACAAGATAGACATCATTCTTGCCTTCAAGGGTTTCAATTCAGTGAGAAAAAAATGGGAAAATAAATAGGCTACTATACTTTGATGTCTTGAGGGAAGTGTACAGGGTCATTGAAGCTACAGAAAACCAAACAGATTTCAAAATCCTATTTAGCCTTTTTTCTTCATATAGTTACAGCTCTTTTTTTTTTCTTTCTTTTTTTTTTTTTTTTTTTTGAGGCGGAGTCTTGCTCTGTCGCCCGGGTCTCAGCTCACTGCAAGCTCCGCCTCCCGGATTTACGCCATTCTCCGGCCTCAGCCTCCCGAGTAGCTGGGACTATATTTAATTGTATTCTGGTATCTAACCTAACCTATCTTCTTCTTTTTTTTTTTTTTTGAGTCTGAGTTTTGCTTTTGTTGCCCAGGCTGGCGTGCAATGGCACGATCTCAGCTCACTGCAACCTCCGCCTTCTGGGTTCAAGCGATTCTCCTGCCTCAGCCTCCTGAGTAGTTTGGATTACAGGCATGCGCTACCATGACCGGCTAATTTTGTATTTTTAGTAGAGATGGGGTTTCTCCCTGTTGGTCAGGCAGGTCTCGAACTCCCGACCTCAGGTGATCTGCCCGCCTCAGCCTCCCAAAGTGCTGGGATTACAGGTGTGAGCCACCGTGCCCGGCCTATCTTCTTGTATCGAACATATTCATCTCTAGATAATACCTTTAGCCCATGCCCTTATTCTCTGCAAATTAAAAAGTGTGTTCTTTTGGTCTTGCACTTCCTAAAATATGTCTAAGGCAGACTAGGGTTGTGAACTGTCCCTTGAAAAGTGGAATCTGAGGTCAAATAAATTTGAGAATCATTGCATATTAACCCTACATTTTGAAATTTCAAGATGCTTATTAGCATATTATCTGTTCTAAGAAATACTACCTTAACCCAATTTACCTCGGCATTTCCTAAACATTTTCAACAGAAAGAGTCTTTAAAAAAAATTCTTCTTAGCCTGTGGGACTAGTGCTAACATTTTGAGAAACGTTGAGCTAAATGAATGTTTTAAGTGTTTCCTTCCCTAATGCTGTATTCCAGCTTCCATGAGGTATCTGTAGCTTTTTAAAAAATCTTGTTGCAATGATACAAGTCTCATAATTGCATTGTAGAACTTGTTGTAATGATACAAGTCTCATAATTGCATGGTAGAAATTTCTTAAAGCCCTTATGTTTTATCTATTTATTTCTGTATTCCAACTTTACTAACACTAATTGAGTTTAATTCTATTAGTGCTACTCATTAGCACCATAATTTCATTTATTTAACAGATATGTCATTAGTTCTTTCAGGGAAGGCACTAATGCCCAGAACTTTCAAAGAGCTTCAAACAGTATGTTCCCCTCCCTTTTTTTGTTTCCGTGAGTAAGATCAGAGTTTATAATATGTCCCAACTGCTTGCTCTGTGTAGAAAGGAGTTTGAAAAGCTTTCTTTTTAGTGGATTTAATGTTAATGGGAATAACACTGCTACCTTTTTTTTCACTAAACAATTATATGAAATTATTTTTTCAAATAACTTTTCTTATTTTTAAGGTAAAGCTTTCCAGTTTGAATTTAGATGACCACGCAAAGAAGAAATTAATTAAACTTGTAGGAGAGCGATACTGCAAGACCACGGATGTACTTACCATAAAAACAGATAGGTAATGGAAAAAAAGTTCAGCCGACTGGTCAGATGTGTTTCCCCATTGTCTTCCAATTCCTTGGCAGTCCTTTTTAAAGAAATTATGCTGAAGATGGGGGAGGGGGTAGCCTTTTCTTATTAAGCAGAATTCTCTAATTCATATTTTTAATATCCTCATACTAGCCTACTATTGCTGTGATCTTTATGCAGAGGCATGCTTAGCTAATTTATTTTTAACCTTGATTTTAATATGTCCATGTATATAAAACTCGAGAGATATTAGAAGAAAAAAGTGTGATTTGCTAGTGATTAATGCTTAAGCAGGCTTTTATACATTCAAAGCATATAAAAATCTTATAGTTCAAAAGTAAAATTATTAAAAGATCTATGTGGAAATTGATCAAGGCACATTTGTAAATAATCAAAATCTCAGAGCCAGGACAGATGTTTATAAAGGCAATATTAAATTTATCATATAAATTTATAAATTGGGTCATTTTTATTTGAAGTAAAGAAAGATTATTGGTATGTTTTCACTAAATGGCTATTTTATTTTTAGAATTATACTTTAGCTGTTTCCAAATTATGTCAAAATATAAAAGACCCACTTTTAGAGATAAGTAAGTGGACTAATCTGCTGTCTTGCCCATCCCTGTTTGAAAGCATTTGGAGGTGTCAATTTTGATTAGGTCTCATGATTCGCAGTGGTGGGAAGAAGGAGCCTGACACACATGCAGAGACTGCAACAGTGTGGAGGCAGAAAAAGCTTGGGACCATGGTTTGTGATTATTACCATATGGGAGAAAGTAGGTTTGAACTGTATTAGGAATAGTCCTTTTACTATATTTAGATAATGTTGGCTTTTCTAGTTCATGCAACTTAAACGCCTTTAAAATGTTGTTGTTTGAAATTCTGTGAGTATCCAATAATGTTGCTTTTTTTTTTTTTTAGCTAGTTTTACAAGTCTTAGTGTATGGATATGTTTTATGGTAATTATTTAGAGTAGAGGACTTAAATAAATGTAAGTACAGAATAAGCAGTATAGTTGAAGTTATTTGTCATATGATGGTTTTATTTGATATTTAAAGAAATTGGAAGTAATTGTATCTTTCTGTGTATTATTTCATTATCCTTAAAGCTCAGTGTCATCTCATGTATGTAAATGTTTTACCTAATTTTAGGTTATTAGTTTCATTTTAAATACAGCAGCAATAGCACAGCATTGCATAGGGTAATTCACTTTTAAAAGAATCAGTGTAACTCATTTTTAAAAGAATCAGCTCTAGGAAAACCAAGGTCAACACCTATCATCTTTCTATATCTACGTCTTATTTATATTTTTACATTTTTTTAGAGATTGAGTCACTCACTCTGTCACCCAGGCTGGAGGTCAGTGGCACAGTCATAGCTAACTGAAGCCGTGAACTCCTGGGCTTATGCAGTCTCCTACCTCAGTTTCCCAAGTAGCTATGACTACAGGTGTGCACCACCATGCTTGGCTAATTTTTTAATTTTTGTAGAAACAGGGTTTTGCTGTGTTGACCAGGCTGGTCTCAAACTTCTAGCCTCAAGCAACCCTCCCACCTCACCCTGTGGGATTACAGGCATGAGCTAGCACGCCCAGCCCTATGTCTACTTTTTAGGTGAACTCATCAGATATGTTCATGCTGTCTGGTAGATTCTTGGCACTGAGATGGTGAAGGGAACTTGGACTGGACACAATCATAGGAAAAGTAGCGTAAAGCTCTTGTTATATACACATAACTCCATTACTAATGAAAACAAAGAGATACTTGAAATTAAGTTAAAATAACACCAGTATTTAGCTTCCTCAAGTAATGAACTACAAAGACTATTTTTATTCCAAAAACAGTTTTCCTAAAGCAGAGAAGGAATATCTGAAAACATTATCTTCTGTATTTAGTATATTGCATATTTTGCAAATTATTCTGTATACTGAGTTTTTAGAATTTTGACTTCTCCCGCTTTCCCTTTAATAGGTGCCCTTTAAGGAGGCAGAACCGTGATTATGCAGTGTATCTACTAACAGTGTTATACCATGAGTCTTGGGTAAGTGTGTGTGAATATTTAATGATTTTGTTAGTGTAATTTAGATGATGTTAACCTTTCAAAATACTCTGTGTGGCATGTATTCAGTTGAGTATTTTGTGAACTGCTAAATAATCTAAGTATGCATGAAATGTCATAGGTAGCTTCTACTGACTTTAAAAGTGAAGTAGGATTTGAAATACAGTTATTCAGTTCATCACAGGACCTTGCTGAAATCATATTCCTAAAATGCTTTGAAACTTCAGAGTTTTTGACTTTGGTTGTTTTTTTGACTTTGGGTGAAAGTTGTTAGCTATGAAGAGAATAATAATTATTGTGTAATTTGAGAATTTATAATTCATCCTCTTTAAATTGCAGAGCAAAACTTTATAGAAAGGTATTTTAAATGTTTATTGAAATTTTTAATGAACACGTAACATTTTGTGTGAACATTTGACTGTTATACCTTAGGGACACCTAAGGGCAGTTAATTATAGCTTGAGTATTCTTTATCCAAAATGCTTGGGACCAGAAGTGTTTCAGATTTTAGGTTTTTTCAGGTTTTGGAATATTTGCCTATTAATGTATAATGAGATACCTTGAGGATGGGACCCACGTCTAAACAGGAAATTCATTTATGTTTCATATACACTTTATACACATAGCCTAAAGGTAATTTTATACAATATTTTCGGTAATTGTGTGCATGAAACAAAATTTGACCATGCTCCATCACATGAGATTGGGTATAAATTTTCCATGTGTGAGTCATATCAGTGTTCAAAAGGTTTTGGATTTTCAAGCATTTCAGATTTTGGATTTTCAGATTAGGAATGCTAACTGTATTTAAATAGTATTAAAAATACTCGAGTCTGAATGTGTGGAGTTTTCATATAAGTATATACATTTATAAGGAAGATTTCACTATGTCTGAGCAACAGCTCATCTAATTTGAAGTTGGTAGCCAATATGTTTAGGTAACTCAAAGTTTGAAATGGTAATTTTTAAAATTAAAATAATTTTAGGTATGCATTTAAATTAAATTTTTTGTGCCTTACCCAACACAGGGGAACTCAATAGCATTTCATACTAGGAATATTCAAAGGAATAAAGATAGCTGGAGAAAGGGGTCATGTTCTTTAGAAAGGACTTCATATGTCAGTGTCTACAGAAACAGTGAAAAAAGGAAAAAGTAAAGAAAAATTGAAAAAATAAATAAAAGTTTTCATATGGAAGAGGGTTTACATTTGTTTTTAATGACTCTTAGAGATACAACAAGGTAGAAACAATAGTAAGACGGAGACAGACTTCAGTTTACTAAGTGAGAACTTTTTTTTTTTTTTTTAAGTCTTGCTCCGTTGCCCAGGCTAGAGTGCAGTGGTACGATCTCAGCTCACCGCAACCTCCGCTTCCCAGGCTCAAGTGATTCTTCTGCTTCAGCCTCTTGAGTAGCTGGGACCACAGGCATGCACCACTACTGCCTGGCTAATTTTTGTACTTTTAGTAGGGATGAGGTTTTGCCATTTTGGCCAGGCTGGTCTCGAACTCCTGACCTCAGGTGATCCACCCACCTCGGCCTCCCAAAGTGCTGGGATTACAGGTGTGAGCCACCATGCCCAGCCCTCCCAAAGGGGAACTTTCTAAGAGAGCTACCATAAGATGCAATGAGCTACTTCAATAGGTAAAAGACATTCTGTCCATTGGCCACTTAGTGAAGACAGGCAAAAAATGTATGCTCCTTGAATAGGTAGTTAAATTCCATGGCCTTTGGAACCTCCTTTCAGCCCGAGTTACTGTGATTCTGTGAGTACATGCAGCTGTTCTCTAAACTGCTCCCAGCTCTTCCTTCATGTTATGGTAAAAGAGTTTTAACACAAGAGGATGAATGGAAAGTGACAGAAAAAAAACTTAGTTGGGAGATTAGTAAATACAAAAAGTAGCTGGTAAGCTCTTCTCTTCTTTACAATTATTTCCATTATCATAATTTATCTGGATTTTCTAGTTCTGGCTTTAGGAGCAATATCAGAATAGCAGTTAATCTCTCTTTCCTAACAATTGATTTTAGAAACGCCGTTGGCTTAAGATAATTAAGTTTCCTTTTGAACCAGCAACAGGGCTGAAATAGGTACATTTTTATGGCTGTTACTGCTTAAAGAGTTAATAACGAACAATAAATACGACCCGTTTTGACTCTCTTATTTTGCCAGTATCTTATAAAATGAATTTGCCCGGAAGGAAATGATAGGCATAAATTCAGTGGAAGCTGATTTATGGGATTCTTTCTGTGGTTCCGTGACTTAGAATCCAAACAGGGTTGCCTTCTGGATTCACACAGAAGCCTTTGATCTTTAATGCTAATTACTTTGATGCCAGAATAAGTAGCCACATCCAACTGTCCAAACAAGCATACTTGAAGAATTCTATATTAACATTGTTTCTTGGTCCTTTCTAAACAAGTACCATCAGTGAAGAAGATTTTGAATACAGATGAGCTGTGAAATTTTGCAGACCTGCTAGAAAAGAATTTTTATTTAATTGAAATTCATTTTCTCTCACCAACATGGAATTCATACTTGAAATTCATGTTATCACCTGTTATTTAATCAAATAGAGAGCCTCTTTTTAATCCATTGCTTGATTTTTTATAGGCTAGCATCTGAGCATTTAATATCCAAATATATGCTTCCCTCGGCTTTTTCTTTTTTTTCTTTGAGACAGGGACTTGCTTTGTTGCCCACGCTGGAGTGCAGTGGTACAATCATGGCTCACTGCAGCCTTGGCCTCCTGGGTTCAAGTGGCCCTCCCACCTCAGCCTCCTGAATAGTTGGGACTAAAGGTGCACACCACCATGCCCAGTTAATTTTTGCATTTTTTTTTTTTGTAGAGACAGGATTTCACTGTGTTGCCCAGGTTGGTCTTGAACTCCTAGGCTCAGACAATCCATTCACTGTGGCCTCCCAAAGTGTTGGGATTATAGGCATGAGCCACTGTGCCCTGCCTTCCCTTGGCTTTTTAACCTTCCCCTAGAGGTTACCTCTAAGTAGCATTGAGGGGAAAGTAGCTGGTGTTTTTATGTAGCTCGTAGTACTGAAATCCCTCTGGAGAAGTGATCATCTAGACTCTGGTAGAAGGATATTACTGTTATATACTATTCAAAACAGTTTACTATAGAAGTGTCAAAGTAGACTTCAGTAAACAGACATCACAAAGCGTAAGCTTCAGGCATAAAGGCTTAGTAATGCCTCAAAGAATAATTATTTCAGTGCTGGGAAGGTTAGAAAAGAGTCGCATATTCACTGGACCATTCATTTATCCTTCAGCAGTTTAAAGAAGAAGGAGGCTGGGAGCACTTTGGGAGGCCGAGGCAGGCGGATTGCCCGAGCTCAGGAGTTCGATACCAGCCTGGGCAACATGATGAAACCCCGTCTCTACTAAAAATACAAAAAATTAGCCTGGTGTGGTGGTGGGTGCCTCTAGTCCCAGCTACTCGGGAGACTGAGGCACAATAATCGCTTGAACCCGGGAGTCGGAGGTTGCAGTGAGCCAAGATCGTACCACTGCACTCAGTCTGGGTGACAGAGTGAGACTCTGTCTCAAATAATAATAATAATAATAATTTAAAAATAAATTAAGAAGTAAGGAGAGTTGTAGAGATTTGGTTTCCTATTTTAGTATTACATATTGTTAGCATTGGAATACATTTTTAACCTTTGGAGCCAGACAGACATGGATTTGAATTCTAGGGCCATTACTTAGTACCTGTGTAATAGTCAGCCTCTGACTATTTAATCTCTGAGGTTCAGTTTTTTTCCTAAGGATTTTTGGATGGATCAGGGAGAATTTGCATAAAGTGTCTAACAAATAGTGGACTCACCATAAGCGTCTGTAAATATTGTTAATATTAATAATAAAGGAAATTTTTTTCTTAGAATTTTAAATTCATGGTTTCTAAATTTCTATTAATATATATAGTTTACATTTAATTTGGCAGAGTTTGTACAAGTAAAGTCAGATCTATACTCTTCAGGATGTGTATCCTACTCACAATTCGACATAATTGATGATAACACAACTTCCTTCATTTTAACTTTTTAGTGATTTTTTTAAAAATTGAAACCTTCCATAAATGACTGGGTTAAGAAATGATTGAATCATTTTGCAAAGTGACTTACACCAAAGATAAGCACAAATACTGGGGAAGAGAAAAAAACACTTGCTTTAGAAAAGTTAGAGATCTGAAATCAAATTTCAGAGATTCATGGATGATTATATTGAATTACTAATGGTTGCTTTTTTACATTTTAAAACTTCAGCTGTACTATTTGGATTTCATGATAGTCTTATTGCCAGAACTGTGTCTAGCTTTGTAATAAAATGGTTCTGAAAAGTCATGTAACAAATATTTCTAATTTAGCCAAGCAGTGTTGCACTCCTGTAGTCCCAGTTTCTCTGGAGGCTGGGGCAGGAGGATCTGTTGAACCCAGGAATTCGAGTCCAGCTTGGGCAAATAGCAAGATCCCCCACCTCTAAAAATAAAAATTAAAAAAGTCTAAGTTGGAGAATTTTATACTTTCTAGGAGTTCATTTTAAAGGGGACATTATTACAGATATTTCTGATAAAAATGAATACTTTTGCAGAGCCATAATCACCACTTAATCTGTCGGATGTATGAGTTCATTTTGATTGTGTATGCCTACACACCTGCATTTCCACTTGAGAATGCTTGAGCAATGTTTGCTACGTTGTTGTTCTCTTTTTGCATTCAACAACTATTTAGTTCTTGTGTACAAGATATGTTGCTAGGTGCCACTATCAAAATGAATGACCCCCTGCCTTAGGTACCTTGATTTCTGGAGGGAAACCGTTGGTTATAATATAATCTGTTGAGTTTAATGGAAGTAGGATCACAGTGCTGTGAGAGCCACAGACAAGGGTTAACTCTCCCTGAAAACATCACAGGAATGATGATGGGTTTTAGAAGATGAATAGAAGTACGCAGCACAGAGTGGGTGAAGAACTTTCTAAGCCTTGTGGGTTTAAAGAGCAGGCAGAAGTTTGGTGTAGCCAGGGTATAGAACTAACAGGGCCAAGAAAGGAGGTGAGGCTGGCAGTAAGAGACAGGCTGTGAAGCTCGTCATAGTGCTTATTTGCAAAATGTAGATTTGTAACCAGAGGGCAACATTGAGCTGATACAGTATTTTACTAGTCATTTGAAAAAGTACTTCTCACTATTTTTGTTTTATTTTATTTTGGGGGCTTGTGTGTGTGTGTTTTACTAGACAATTTTAGAAGTTTATTTTCTCTTTGGAGACTGAGTTTTGCTTTATCACCCAGGCTGGAGTGCAGTAGCACCATCATAGCTCACTGCATGCAGCCTCTACCTCCCAAGCTCAAACGATCCTCCCACCTCAGCCTCCCAAGTAGCTGGGACCGCAGGCAAGTGTCACCATGCAGAGCTAATTTTTTTATTTTTTGTAGAGATGAAGTCTCGCTCTGTTCACCACACTGTTCTCGAACTCCTGGGCTCAGGTGATCCTCCTGCCTCTGCCCCCCAAAGTGCTGGAATTACAAGCGTGAGCCACCACATCTGGCCCCCTCTGACTGTTTCACTGTTCATGAAACAGTAAACCATCCTGTGTCAAATGTCAAGTGCACGTTCGTTAAAAATGTTGCCCAGCAAATGTTGGCTGGGCACGGTGGCTCACGCCTATAATCCTAGCACTTTGGGAGGCTGAGGCAGGTGGATCACCTGAGGTCAGAAGTTTGAGACCAACCTGGCCAACATGGTGAAACCCTGTCTCTACTAAAAATACAAAAATTAGCTGGGTGTGGTGGTGGGCACCTGTAATCCCAGCTACTTGCGAGGCTGAGGCAGGAGAATGGCTTGAACCCAGGAGGCGGAGGTTGCAGTGAGCCGAGATGGCACCACTGCACTCCAGCCTGGGCAACAAGAGTGAAACTCCGCCTCAAAATAAATAAATAAATAAATAAATAAATAAATAAATAAATAAATACGGCAAATGTTTATTAATTGTCTATTTGCTTTGGATATGAAGGTTAATAAATCGTGGGAAAACCATTGTCTCCAATTGAAGAACACTCTAGTGGGAGCAAGGAGGTATAATAATAAATATCACAAAAGTGTTAAGGTTGTCTTAGTTTGAGCTATCATAACAAATTACCATAGATTGAATGGCTTAAACGACAGAAATTTATTCCTCACAGTTCTAGAGGCTGAGGAGTTGATCAGGGTGCCAGGATGGTTGGATTAGGGTAAGGGCCCTCCTCCTGGTTTGCATATGGCTATCGTCTTACTGTGTCCTCACTTGGTGGAGAACAGAGAGAGAGGAAGGAACTTCTCTCCTGTCTCTGTCATATTGAGGATTGGAATTCCAATATCTGAATTTGGTGGGGGGGACACAAACATTTGGTCTGTAGCACAGGTTGTATAATTTACCATTTCATGTTTAATTCTTCTCTACTTATTCATTTCTTATATATCTTTCAAGACCTCAACCTGCTTTGAGGCTGGTAGTTTTTGTCTGACTTCTGCTTTGTATAGATAGCAAATTACTGTGTTTTATTTTCTATGCTGGTCACTGGAACACCTGACTGCAGTTAGTTGTCTTAGTCACAGATTGTTCCATGTGTGTTTTCTTTTTCTAACTTTAGGGCCTCATTAGCAGGGATCTGACCTATTGTACTTTGTACTCCAAACTATCAAGGTCAGTGCTAGGTAAGAATACTAAATGTTTCATAGCAACTATTGAGGCTGGGCGTGCTGGCTCATGCCTGTAATCTTAGCAGTTTGGGAGGCCGAGGCAGGCAGATCACTTGAGGCCTGGAGTTCGAGACCAGCCTGGCCAACACAGCAAAACCTCATCTCTACTAAAAATACAAAAAACAATTAGAAAGTTTTTAAAAGGTATTCGAATTTTACATTACTTTGTAAGTTCTCCACAAATACTTGCTTCTGTGAGTTCAGTTCATGATGAAATTTACAGTCAACAATGTTAATAGAATCTATATTCTAAAAAAAAACTGGCTCTTCCTGGCAAGATGCATCTCTTTAACATGAAGCGTATGTTTTTATTTAACACTTTATGCATAAACTTACTAATGTTACAGTGTTTGTTAAACAACTAACTACACACATGCGTTGAATTCCCGTGAGTCCGAGCATTAGTGGTTGGCCAGTAATGGTAAAGAATAACTACATGCCACAGTTTTACTTGATTTCAGACAAATGCATCTGGCCTTTGTTCTAAAAAGTGGACCTGTGATGTTGCTGTGAGAGTTAACTGGGTCTCTGTCTCTGGCTTTTTTTTTTTTTTTTTTTTTTTAACTCTGTGCTGCTTCAGTGATCACTTTGTATTAACATAAAAAGGACACCAGAAAGGGGTTTGAAGTAGTTGTTCCATCTCTCCCCGACAACACACAGTGAGGTGGGGTCTCACTCTGTCGCCCAGACTGGAGTGCAGTGGCGTGATCCCGGCTCACTGCAGCCTCTGCCTCCCAGGCTCAAGTGATCTTCCCGCCTTGGCCTCCCGAGTAGGACTATAGGCGTGTCACCATGCCCAGCATGTTCCGTCTTTTAAAAGTGCTTCAAAATACTTTGTCTTTTTTTTTTTTTTCTTTAAAAACACAAAGCATTTAGTGCAGCCATCCATTTTAAATTAGGGCTAACTTTGAAGGTCAGGAATCAAACAGCTTATCTTATTATATAGCCTTTTCATTTTATACACTGAGAAATTAAGATTTAGAGGAAGGGTCAGGTACTTTGCCCAAGGTTACAGAGCTTTTCAGCGGAGGAACTCAGACCTGAACTGCAGCTTCAACGTATCATATTCTTTCCATGGTATCATATTATTTAGTTTTATTTAACTTTGACTTTCAAAATGTAATGAAATAAGAGATGAAATCAAATCTGACTTTAACTGCTAGTTTAGTCTCCTTTCAAAATGAACAACTAACTGAAAATTCATCTATCTCCATAACCTGTTTTCAGCTGGGGGTTGTGTCAGTGCCACCTGAGAAGCTTTTATAACTACAGCTGCTTGGGCCCTGCAGAATCAGAATCTCTAGCTGTAAGACCCAGGTTTTTATACAGTTTTAAAAGCTCCACAGGTGATTCTGGTGCTGAGCCCGGATTGTGAATAATTTCTCCAGTCTTTGCATGTTGTAAATAAGGAAACTGATTAAGTTGGCTTGTCTTTTTTAAGACAGTTTTTGTATGTGTAAGTTTGAGTATCCCTAATCTGAAAATCTGGTATCTGAAATGCTCCAAAATCTGCAACTTTTTGAGCACCGACATGATGCTCAGAAGAGCATTTCACATTTCAGATTTTCAGATTAGGAATGCTCAACCAGTCAGTATAATGCAGATTCTAAAATCCTTTAAAAAATCGAAATCTGAAACACTTCTGATCCTAAGCATTTTGGATAAGGGATACTCAACCTATATCTCATATTAGAGCTTGAGGGTAAAGGGTGGTAATTAGAACGAGCAGGCAAGAAAATGGAGGGATTTTTCTGTTGTACATAAATAGGAATTTAGACTTGATGTGATAGACAATAAGCAGTGTTCTAGATCCCTGAGTAGGATGGTGCTACACAGAAGGTGACAATCTCATAACTCTTTGCCTTCAGGCAGGACTTCATTTTATTATATACTTAAAAGACCTTTCTGCTCACATTCTTCTTCCCCACCCAGTGGCTGAAGTCATACATTTGAGAGTTACAGTCTTCTTCCCTCTCTTCTGATACCAAATAAGTTACCAAGTCTTTCAGTTTCGCTTTTAAATATCGGTTAAAATCGTTTCCCCCTTTTTATCCCTACCGCTACACTCTAGTATAAGTTTTCATCATCATTTACCTGAAAACTACAATAGGCTTCTAATTGATTTCCTTGTCTCATCCACCTTCTATATTACTGTTCGAGTAATTGTTCAAAAAAACAAATCTCTTGCACCATATTCCTTTACAAAATCCTTCAGTGGTTTCCCATTACTTAGGATAATGTCTGAATTCCTTAGCATGCCATTCACAGCAATTTGCCACCTCATTACCAGCACCCAGGAAATATACATTATATAGCCTATACCTTAGCCATAATGAACATAATATGTTCTTTCATAACTTTGCATATGTTATTCTCTTTGCTTATAATTCTTTTTTCAAATTGATCAGCCTTGCAAATTCATAGGAATCTTTTAATACATGTCAAATGTAACCTCTCTGTTTCCTGCCCATCCCTTTTCCCTGCTCTAGCTAGCATTCCTTTTATTACTTTTCTGGTAATTGCCTGTACACGTGTCTGCTTACCCCATTAGATTGTGAGATCACAGAGGATAAGGAGTGTATATTCATTCATCTTTATATTTTCAGCATCTAGTACAGTGTCTGAGGAGTTGATCAGGGTGCCAGGATGCAAATTTGCATTCAGTAAACGTTTTTTAAAACTTAATTGAATTCCTTGACGTAGTTAAAAATTTA
The DNA here is from genome assembly GCF_007565055.1 of Rhinopithecus roxellana. NCBI lineage: Eukaryota > Metazoa > Chordata > Mammalia > Primates > Cercopithecidae > Rhinopithecus > Rhinopithecus roxellana. The sequence continues at coordinate 135,213,404 of NC_044558.1, forward strand.
GCTTTGGTAGCTGAAAGAATTGACAGTCATTCTTTTTTCACTTTTTATGAATATTTGCCTCCTCGTATTTTTTATGATTTTCAAATTGCCTGGGATTTTAAAAAATGGTTAAACTGTTTTCTCTCATACAGCACAAGGCCTTACTTGTAATCATGAGAAGTGGAATATTACTATGATTCATGTCCTAGGCAAAGAGAGTTGTAAATAAGAAGGTAGGAGGTGACAGGCTTATGTATTCAGTAGAGCAGATATTTCTTTGCCTTCTGTTACAGCAGAATACACTGACCCTTGCATGAATTAGCTATTATGTTTTTCTTTGTATTAAATTCATACAAGGAAAAAAAAAGATGATAGGTTCCAGTTATGTTACTATATTTTTTTGTTACTTCTTTTATCATGCCTGGAGGTTCCTTAGAACATGTTGTTCTAACACTAACAAGCAGTGTGGTTTTGGGCAAATTATTCAGTTGCTCTGGGCTTCAGCTTCCTGATCTGTAAAACAGATGATAATAGTACTAACTCACTCCTAGGTTTACTGTGAGAATTAAATGAGTTAATATCTGTAAGGCACTTAGAATAGTGCCTGGCATGGAGTGAGTGTTCCAACAGCTTTTCAGCCTCAGCCCATGCCACTTCCTTCTCATTGGCCTTCATTCATTTCCTTGATTGTGTTAACCGGCTTCAAGGCCTTTGTGGATGCTTCTCCTCTACTGGGATCACAGTATTCATCTGACTGGCTCACCGTCAACTTCAGGTCTCTCGTTAGACTGAACGTTCCCAGAGAACACTATGCCTGGTAGAGTAGTTGTGCAAGAAATATTTATTGAATGAATGAGTAAATGAATAATCGAGCCAACTGGAAAAGAGAACAGGATCACATGGAATGGAAAGTTGCTTCTTCAGGGGTTGGGGTCAGGGCAGATTCTCTCATTGCAGGCGGGAAGGAAAGGAAAAGGGGTGTGTGTGTGTGTGTTAGTGTTATACATACTTATAAATTAAATGGTGAAATTGTAAATATTTAATGGTCAAAGCATTAAAATAGGAGTTGACAAATTAATTGAATTATTTGCCTAAGTGGTGATCAATTTCAGCTTAAAGTGGTATTGTTAATTGCCCCCAGTAATTTGAATATGCTGTTTGTGCTTTAAAATTAGTATATATTTTAAAATTAGTATATAGTATAAAATAACTACACTTCAATAAAATAAACTTTGTGTGTGTGACAAGGTCTGGCCCAGTCACCCGGGCTGGAGTGCAGTGGTGTGATCTTGGCTCACAGCAACATCTGCCTCCCAGGCTCAAGAGGTAGGGAAATGTGGGTTTGAAACTCACTCCTCTTTCAAGTTATATTATTAACAACAACATTTATGTAATGTTTACTATGAGCCAGATCCTGTAAGTATATAGATATTCCTTACCTCTTTTAATCTTCAGAACAGCCTTGTGAAGTCAGTTCTTACAGAGATACAAGTTCAAGGAACTCACCTATTACAATAATAAATGATGAAAGTTAGGATTTAAACTGAGGTCTGGGAGATACCAAAGCTCACAGTAAATACCATCTTATACTAACTTCCTGGGTGACCTTGAGCAAAAAAAACTTAGCTGCCTCAGCCCTGCATCTGTAATTTAGAAACCCAAAAAGCTTTAGAAATTGTTAGTCTTTCCGTAACTTATTTGGTGACAAACATGTGACCTGAATAGATGAGAGGCTATTTATATTTTTTTCATTCCATTTAGTGTAAATATTCATATATGTTGCATTAAAAATTATGTGTTAGATTAGGTAATGCTGCTATAGACCCTCCTGTAAAGGTGTTAAAAAATATATGCTATACGCACCATAATTCACTTTCTAAAGTACAAAAATTTCTGAAATCTGAAATCCCCCAATAGATTGTGGACCTCTGTTTAACTTCCATAATACTCAGTTTTCTTACCTATGTAATTCTTAAAATTTATCCCAGTACATCTTAACAAGAATTATATGTAATAGTATACGTAAGCATTTAAGATACCTGATATATAATTAAATATTCAGTTTGTTGGGATTGTTACTATCATTATCTTGGAATTTTTATTCAGCTGTGCAGAGTTTGGATCCTAAAGCTAGACCATGTAGAAAATGTGAATTTGGCTGGGCACAGTGGCTCACACCTGTAATCCTAACATTTTGGGAGGCCGAGGCAGGTGGATCACTTGAGCCCGGGAATTTGAGAACAGCCTGGGCAACATGACAAAACCACATCTCTATAAAAAAAAAATGCAAACATTAGCAGGGCGTGGTGGTACTCTTTGGTAGTCCCAGCTACTCTGGAGGCTGAGGCAAGGGGATCGCATTAGCTCAGGAAGTTGAGGCTGCAGTAAGCCAAGATAGCGCCACTGCGCTGCAGCCTAAGTGACAGAGGGAGACCCTGTCTCAAAAAAGAAAAAAGAAGGCCAGGCAGCATGGCTCATGCCTGTAATCCCAGCAGTTTGGGAGGCCAAGGCTGGTGGATCACCTGAGGTCAGGAATTCAAGACCAGCCTGGCCAACATGGTGAAACCCAATCTCTACTAAAAATGCAAAAATTAGCCAGGTGTGGTAGTGGGCGCCTATAGTCCCTGCTACGAGAGAGAGAGAGAGAGAGAGAGAGAGAGAGAGAGAGGGAGAGAGAGAGGGAGAGGGAGAGGGAGGGGGAGGGGGAGGGGGAGGGGGAGGGGGAGGGGGAGGGGGAGGGGGAGGGGGAGGGGAGGGAGGGAGGGAGGGAGAGAGAGAGAGAGAGAGAGAGAGAGAGAGAGAGAGAGAGAGAGAGAGAGAGAAAGGTAAATTTGGTTTTGTTTACTTTGCAACTGAGACATACTGCATTGTTTTCAGTACAGGATAAGAAGCCAGGCCTTTTTACAGAATGTAGTTTGTTTTCCTTACTAGTGACTTTAAACCATAGTGATTTTCTTCTCTAAATATACATTATTCCATAGTGCAGGGTTTCCTATCCTTTTTGTCGGATCCCGGGGTCCAGGTCCAGCCCATGCTGAAGTCCGAGGGGTGTGGGTGGATAAGCAGAAAGAACACTTGGGGGGCTGTAGGCAGGTGAAAGATAGTTTTATTCAGCAGCAGCTCAAATTAACAGCTTTCTTACACTAGCTCTCTTATGAACAGCTTTTCTTACACTATCCATCCACCTTTAACTCAGCAGTTTGCTCCGGCTGTGTGGCTCCGGCGACCGCCATGCCTGCAGCTTCGCGGAAGGCTCTCCCCTGCCTTCAGGGTCAGCAGCTTAACCCTTTATCTGGGCATGAGCAAGCTGAGCTGTGTCCTGGCTCCCTCCTGTCCAGACGGACAGCTTTGGCTCTCTCTTTCTGTGGGCACCAGTGCCTACAAAGAGCCATGTTGAGCCAAGCTGAGCCCCAAGAGCGCCTGTACAACGGTAGCAGGGCAATTATACCTTTTACAGACAACAGTGGCTCAGAACCAACGATGAACTTACACAAACAGGTTATATAACAAGTGGGGGTGTGCACCTGCATGCCAGACTCGCTGTCATGCAGGCCTGGATATCCACCTTGGCCTGCCTCCATGTACCTGTTCATGTGATTACACACTTAGAAAATTATTTACTGGCCAGGTGCGGTGGCTTCCACCCTGTAATCCCAGCACCTTGAGAGGCTGGGGCAGGAGGATTGCTCTAGGCCAGGAGTTTAAGACCAGCCTTAGGCAACATAGCAAGACCCTGTCTCTACAGAAAAAAAAAAAAAATTTTAAATTAGCTGGGCATGGTGGCGTGCACCTGTAATCATAGTGCAGCTAATCAGGAGGCTGAGGCAGGAGTGTCCTTTGAGCACAGGAGTTGAGGTTGGCGGTAGGTAAGCTTTGATCACACCTGAGATGAATGAAGGAGGAGCGCGCTTCCTTCTGCTGCCAGTATTCGAGGCTCACCTGGCTACAAGGGCTGAGGGAATCAATATCTTGGCACACCTATAATACATCTTGGCAAACCAGTGTATAATTATATATACCAAATGTAAGGGGAAGAGACATGAAATGTGGGAATTATTAGTGGATTTACTTTAATTCCTCTGCGTAAGCATCTATTTTGAAGCCATTAAGAAAATTCAGATAAAACGTGTGAAACTTAAAAATACTAAATAGTTAAGTCTCTTAATTGCCTGTCTTCTAGCAGTCAGGCAGTTGAGTCAGGAATGAGATGGAGTGACTGTTTTACTTAACGCTTTATAAAATGTATTTGTCGGTTTGTTAGATTAAGTATATTTTACCGTGTAAGTTTGAATTGTGAAAAAACTATGACATTGTCTTGAAACATCTAAAACATTTCTAAGAATAGATAGAACCAATAATGTATTTAATTTAGGACATTTATTTTTTAAGGGGTTGACATTTATTCCTTTCTCAAGTATTACAGTAAAAATTAGGTGAAGTAGGATAATTTTGCCAATTTTTTTTAATGGACAAATTCAGAGTTTGTTAGAAATTATTTGCAGCAGAGTTGTGGGAAAGAGGCATAACAAGTTGTTTCAGGCTGGTCTGAAGGTAGTTATCTCAGTTGATTGTTCACAGTCAGTTACAGGTTGAATTCCTTGTTCTGCTCTTACCCCGTTCTCACTACTCGACTAGCCTAAAAAATAATAATAAATAAAAAGAAGTTGTTTCACATTATGCCTTCCCTGCCAAGCCTAAAACCTCCTGACCAGATTTTCTTTTAAAAAGGACACAGAGTTGGTTCTCAACTGGATATTTCTAGAACATACGCTGAGACGCTGTCCACAGCCATAAATTTGTTACAGGGAGGTAGGGCAAACATGCAGGAATTGTAAGTGCAAATATACCCCACGTGGCTTAGGAATTTGGGGGCCAGGGAAGACATCCTGCATCTTACTGGTTTCCCTTGAAGGAACGGTACCCAGTTTGAAGGATTCAAAGGAGAATTTCTTCTCCTAAGTCCCTTCCTTTCGCCTCGGTGATCTGAGCAGGGTTTGCCGACTCTGTGTTGTCCCCAGTGGCCTGTTTGTGATCGGTGGGGCTCCTCTTTACCCTTGGAGGAACACATCCCCAGTGCTTTCTTTTCTTTTCATAGGCACTTGTAGTGGGGATGGGGGTGGGAGGGTGGCACAGGTGGAAACCTTACCTGCTTCTTGGTGCCCACTCAGCTCTGCAGAGCCTTGGAGCTGTCTACTCAAGCTGGGATCTCTTTGAAGGGGATTTTCCAGAGGCAGAATAGTATTTCTGACAGCCTCACAAATATACTCATCTTTTAATATTTTGCCACCTTTAAAAGTTGTTATTCAGAATAGTAGATGATTCCATAGCAGCCTGTGGCTCAGAATATTGTTATGTGTTAATTTGGAAGAAATGTGACTAGTATTCAGCACTTCTTTGAACAGGGTATATTACTTAGTAGCTGTGTTGCTTGATTTTCACAGACTGTTACATCTCCATTTAAATTATAAATCTGAATTATGCTATATTACTGTAAAGCCTACCAGTGTTCCCTAGAATAGCATGGTAATAATTTTTGTAAGGAAAAACAAGTAGTAATAAAACATTGTTCACATTATGGGAACAGAAAGATAATAACAAAATAAAATTCCAGGATAGGCTGGACACGGTGGCTCACGCCTGTAATCCCTACACTTCAGGAAGCCAAAGTAGGCGGATCATTTGAAGTCGGGAGTTTGGGACCAGCCTGGAAAACATGGTGAAACTCCATCTCTACTAAAAATACAAAAATCAGCTGGGTGTGGTGGCGGGTGCCTGTAATTCCAGCTACTCAGGAGGCTGAGGCAGGAGAATTGCTTGAACCCGGGAGGCGGAAGTTGCAGTGAGCCAAGATCGCCCCACTGTACTCCAGCCTGGGCAAGAGAGCGAGACTCTGTCTTGGTTGGGGGCGGGGAGAAAATTCCAGGATATATGAAGTCATTATGACTAAAAACCATGTATTATGTATATCATATTCTTAATTGTATTATAATAGTCTTCCTCATCATCCCGCAAGTATATCACAGAGATAAATACAGTCTCCTCTCAGCTCTCATTTTTAATAATGATCTCCTTGGTACTAAAGAAGCTGAAGATTACAACTCAGACATGCCAAATGTTGGGCCAGGGGCAGTGGCTCGCCCCTGCAATCCCAGGACTTTAAGAGGCCATGGCAGAATAATCACTTGAGCCCAGGAGTTCGAGACCACCCTGGGCAACATGGCAAAGCCCCATCTCTACAAAAAATACAAAAATTAGCAGGGCATGGTGGTGGGCACCTGTAGTCCCAGCTACTCAGGAGCCTGAGGTGGGAGAAGCACCTGAGACTGCGAGGTTGAGGCTGCTGTGAGCTGTGATTATGCCACTGCACTCCAGCCTGGGTGACAGAGTGAGACCCATCTCAAAAAAAAAAAAAAAAAAGTGAAATGTTTGTTTTAGGGTTTAGAGAATAGCTGCAAAAAGTTATTTTCTATATCTGCTGGAAAACAGCGTATCTTTGTAAGTACAGTTTGTAAGGCAGACAGATTGTAATTATGTGGATAGAGTAGCGAGTGGTAACAGAGCTTGACAGACCAGTGTTCACGTGACAGAGTGTGCAGCCCTCAAGCGCAGGTGCAGGTGGCTGGTTAAGGGGCCAAAGTGCACAGACAAGGCATTGGCCAGGGCCTCTCCACATTTTGCAAACTTCTCTTCCCTTAAAAAGGAAAAAAAAAGAAAAAGAAAGAAACAAACTTTTGATATTTCTCAGAATTCAGAACTCATTTTTTGTTTGTTTTGTTTCAGAAAACTGAAGAATGGGAAAAAAGTAAGACTGAAGCAGACATGGAAGAGTATATATGGGAAAACAGTTCATCAGAAAGAAATATCCTGGAAACGCTTCTCCAGATGAAAGCTGCTGAGAAAAATATGGAAATAAATAAAGAAGAGCTCCTTGGTACTAAAGAAGTTGAAGAGTACAAAAAGTCTGTTGTTAGTCTTAAAAATGAGGAGGAAAATGAAAATTCGCTTTCTCAGTACAAAGAATCTGTGAAGAGACTATTAAATGTGACATGAATTATGGAGTAGAAAAGCCTGCTTGATTTATTAATTTTATAATATATGTAATCAGTATCTAATTTGATACAAAGTTGAAAATGTAAAAAAAAAATCATTGTTTTTCCTCAGAGTTAAAATTATTTCCCTCATACTAATGCTTAATGGCAATGATTACTCCAGAGTTTTTTTATTTTTACACTGGGGCAATAGACTAAGAGATCTCTGATTTCTTTTTGGTCTAAAGTGTTTTAATTTTATTTGTACATAATAGCTTTTGTATTCATGTATATACATGCTTTTAATTGTGATTTTGCCACCTTCCCCATTTCTTTCCCCACAAGCTGGCATTCAGTAGTTGCTTTTGAATAATGGTTTTGGTTACCTCGGAAGGTAGGCCCAGAACCCATTTCCTTGACTTGCAGTTCCAGGCTTTGTTCACATGACTGCTGTCTAGCTGATGCATTTTTCACGTTTGTCAGTTCTGGTTAGAAACAGGTCCTCAGGAGTATTCTCTAACCTGATATTGCCTAAAAAGATATGTTGACTCAACTTTGTTTAGCATCCTACTTTCTAGATTGTGGGGCTCATTTTGCCAGGGCCAAGCTACCAGAAAAGTAGAAGTGGAGATTACCTGGTATGTATCCCCCTGGGTGCCCCAGTTAGAGCTGCCACAGCTCAGGAAAAAGATGAAGCATAGGGACCTTGAATGTAATGGAGTAAGTGACAAAATAAGAACTACCCTGGGAAACCCTGCATTCAGTGTAGCTGTCAATTCAGTATTTCTGAGTACACCTGTCAGCTGTTTCTTACCACTTCGATGGTTGTGATTAATTTAAAATCAGAATAAAGGAATTACTGAGTTTATTTGCCTAATAGACTTACTTTGCCTAGAAGAATTAGAGAGTATAAATGAAAGCCAAAAGGGAATTTCACAACGATTTCCTAAACCATTTGTGTGAAATGAAGGTACGGTCTGGTGTGAGTGAGGCCAGGAGTCTGTAGGTTATGAAGGACAATATGGCCTTGAGTACAAAAGGGGGAGAAAGAGGCATGTCGTGCCCTGCTGGGGCACCCTTATACTAGTTACTTTAATCCTAGGCCTGACTTATGAATGAACTCAAAAGGGGCTAGACTGAGCCAAATTGTAGTGGATGTAGTGGATGTAGTGGATGAAAAACAGTATAGGTAAAACCAATATTTTAGATCATGTTTAGAGCATATTTCAAGAAACATACCAGTACATTTAGAGACTCATATGGAGTTAAGAAAAACTCAGATTCCTAACAGGATTGAAGAAGGAAACATTTTGAAAACAGTAGAAGCTGAGAAGAGATGATCATTTGGGAACAGTAAAGGAGTGGTAGCTTAGGGTGGTTTATCCTGTGTAATAATACCGTGCAGATGAAAGCAGAGAGGAGGATGTGTAATAAGGAATTTGACCTTACCCAGAGGTCTGGCCTTTGCCCTTGGCTTCTGGGAGGTAGTCTATACCGTACCCGATAGGACTGTCTTTGTTTAGCAGGGTAGCGCTACGGCCCCAAAATATCTCAGGATGGGACCAACATGCCAGAAAAATCTACCATGTGATTTAGGGTGGGGGCTTTGAGTCACATGGTATTAGTCCACCTGACAGCCGGGATGTCTTACCAGACAATCAGCTATCATACCTACATAATGGAGTCCAGTAAAATCTTTGGGCTGAGCACGGTGGCTCATGCCTGCTGTAATCCCAGCACTTTGGGAGGCCGAGGCACCAGATCACGAGGTCAGGAGATCGAGACCATCCTGGCTAACACGGTGAAAACCCATCTCTACTATAAACAAAAAATTAGCTGGGCGTGATGGTGGGCGCCTGTAGTCCCAGCTACTCGGGAGGCTGAGGCAGGACAATGGCATGAACCCGGGAGACGGAGCTTGCAGTGAGCCGAGATCGCGCCACTGCACTCCAGCCTGGGTGACAGAGCAAGACTCTATCAAAAAAAAAAAGTCTGAACAGGGAGGCTTGAGTAAGCTCGGGTTAGCAATACCCCATGCATATTGTCACACACTGATAACTAGGAGAGTAATGTGTCCTGACTCCTAGGGGAGAGCACCAGAAACTAAACATTTGAACCCTTCCTGGGCCTCAACTTACGTACTTCTTCCATTGGGCGACTTTAAGGTATCCTTTCCCTGTAATAAACTGTAAATGTGAGAAGAATAGCTTTCATTCAGTTCTGAGTTCTAGTGAATTATTGAACCTGAGGGTTGTTTAGGGAATCCCCCACAAACTTAACAGTTGGTGTCAGAAGTAGGACAGCATTGTAGAGGACTCTACCCTCTTTTGCAGTTTGGCCAACTCCAAGTAACCTGAAGACTCTTAAACAATTACTGATGCCTAATGGCAAAATCGTAGAGCTGACGGATTAATACAAAACTGCCTCAAAAATAAAACAGTTGGACCGGGTACAGTGGCTCATGCCTGTAATCACAGCAACTTGGGAGGCTGAGGTGGGAGGAGGGCTTGAGGCCAGAAGTTTGAGACTACCCTAGGCAACATAGCAAGACCCTGTCTCTACTTTAAAAATGTATATATACATACATATTTGTATGTATATGTAACAGTTGTGGTTATTGTAATTTTAGCAAAATTAAGCAGCACTATTTGTCATTAATCAGATCCTTGTCCTTTAAAATCTGCCAGTTGACCAAATGTATGCAATTGGAACATATATTCATCTTGATAATGAAAATGCTAGGGGACACTTTGCTATACTAATGCAGTCATTTCTGATTTAAACTTAAATTGTATAGCCCAGAAGTTGCTTAAACACATAGGCAACTAAGATATAGATCAAATCTCTTTTCTTAATTGTGGTATGCTTTAATTCTTTGGCATATTTTTGCAATATTGGTATTTCACAATACTAAACAGTTACAGACTTTTTTTTTTTTTTTTTTTTGAGAAGCTGGACCCAGTGGCTCATACGTGTAATCCCAGCGCCTTGGGAGGCCAAGGTGGGAGTATTGCTTGAGGCCAGGTGTTGGACACCAGTCTGGGCAACGAAGTGAAGTACTCTCTCTACATAAGAAAAAAATTCCTGAGGCATGGTGGCACATGCCTAGCAACTTGGGAGGCTGAAGTGGGAGAATTGCTTGAGACCAGGAGTTCAAGGCTGCAGTGAACTATGATCACACTACTGCACTCTAGCCTGGGTGGCAGAACAAGAACTTGTCTCCAAAAAAGAAAAAGAAAAGGAAAAGGGAAAAAAAGAAAAAGAACAAACAAACTGGACCCTGGGGTCCAGTCAATAACTAAGGCTAAGGTTGTGACACCCACCTAGGAAGTAACCATGAAATCTTTCCAACGTTGTCACTTTTTTTTTTTTTTGAGACAGAGTCTGCTCTGTTACAGCCCAGGCTGGAGTCTGGAGTGCAGTGGCACATTCATGGCTCACTGCAGCCTCAACCTCCTGGGCTCAACAAATCCTCCCACCTCAGCCTCCCAAGTAGCTGGGACCTCCAGCTACTCCTAACCTCCCAAGTAGCAGGCCACCACGCCTGGTTAATTTTTTGTTTTTGTGGAGATGGGGTCTTGCTATGTTGCCTGGGTTGGTCTGATTGTTTCTTAATAAAATTTAAAATTTTATTCAGAAGTTCTCTTTTGTCTCTGGCTTCCAGTAAGAAAGTAGTTTCTAGTCTCAATTTTGCTTCTTAAATGATTCTGGTCTGTTGTCTTTCCAGTCCAAATTTACTCAATTTATCTAATGGTCAAAAGCGCTGAAGAGGAAAAGGAATTTGTTTCTTTTCTTAGAAGGTAAATATGCTTTTCCCAAATTAAGATCATTTATATGAAATTATCAGCTTTAAGGAATGAGTAAAATTCTGAGAAGCCCCAAGGGGGAAAAAAACCTTTTTAATTCTAGCAGCCCTAGTCTATTGGAAAACCTCTAAGCAATTCACATATACTTACAAGTAATGATTTTCGGCAGTGGCTTATGCCTGTAATCCCAGCACTTTGGGAGACCGAGGCAGGTGGATCACCTGAGGTCAGGAGTTCGAGACCAGCCTGGCCAACATGGTGAAACCCTGTCTCTACTAAAAAATACAAAAATTAGCTGGGTGTGGTGGCAGGCACCTTAATCCCAGCTACTTGGGAGGCAGAGGCAGGAGAATCGTTTGAACCTGGGAGGTGGAGGTTGCAGTGAGCCAAGATCAAGCCACTGCACTCAAACGTGGGGGACGAGAGCGAGACTTCTCTCAAAAAAAGAAAAAAAAAAAAAGTAATGACTTTCTAAATGTATGTACAAAATGTATAAAGACAACTTACTAAATTATTTCTGTAAATATAATGTTAGGATAATTTAAATCTTGCCCCCCCCCCCCCCCCGCCCCGCCACCACCCCCTGCTTCAAATAGCATGGGTTTGGCCAGGCGCAGTGGCTCACGCCTGTAATCCCAACACTTTGGGAGGCCAAGGTGGGTGGATCATGAGGTCAGGAGTTTGAGGCCAGCCTGGCCAACATGGTGAAAACCCGTCTCTACTAAAAATACAGAAATTAGCTGGGCATGGTTACGGATGCCTGTAATCCCAGCTACTCGGAAGGATGAGGCAGGAGAATCACTTGAACCCGGGAGGCAGAGGTTGTGGTGAGCCGAGATCGCGCCATTGCACTCCAACCTGGGTAACGAGCAAGACTCCATCTCAAAAAAAAAAAAAAAAAAAAATTGCATTTTTCCCCCCCTAATGTATTAGGGAAGAAATTAAAGAAATTTATAACAATTTTATGAATTATTACAACTTAAGGTAAATAGATTTTTTTTTTTTTTTTTTTTTTTTTAAAGACAGAGTCTTACTCTGTTGCCCAGGCTGAAGTGCTGAGGCATGATCTTGGCTCACTGCAACCTCTGCCTCCTGGGCAGCCTCAACCTCCCAGGCTCAAGCAATCCTCCCAATGCAGCCCTCCAAGTAGCTGGGACTACAGGTGTGTGCCACAATGCCTGGCTAATTTTTTAATTGATTATTTATTTATTTAAGACGAGGCCTCACTGTTGCCCAGGCTAGAGTGAGGTGGCACATTCATGGCTCACTGCAGCCTTGACCTCCTAGAGCTCAAGTGATCCTCCCACCACAGCCTCCCAAGTAGCTGAAACTACAGGGACATACCACCACACCCAGCTAATTTTTTTTTCTTTTTCTTTCTTTTTTTTTTTTTTTTTTTGAGATGGAGTCTCACTCTGTCATCCAGGCTGGAGTGCAGTAGTGTAATCTCAGCTCACTGCAACCTCCACCTCCCGGGTTCAAGGGATTCTCCTGCCTTGGCCTCCTGAGTAACTGGGACTACAGGCATGTGCCACCACGCCCGGCTAGTTTTTTGTATTTTTAGTAGAGAGGGGATTTCACTGTGTTGGCCAGGATGGTCTCAATCTCCTGACCTCAGGTGATCCACCCACCTCGGCCTCCCAAAGTGCTGGGATTACAGGCGTGAGCCACTGCACCCAGCCAATTTTTGTATTTTTTGTAGACACGGGTTCTTGCTATGTTGCTCAGGCTGGTCTCAAGCTCCTAGGTTCAAGCGATCCTCCTGCCTCAGCCTCCCATAGTGCTTGGATTATAGGTATGAGCCATCACGCCTGGCCTTTTGATTAAATTTTAAAATCAGACTTTTAATTGTGGTTAGTATTCAGCTGCAAGGGATTTTATATTTTTCTTTTCTATTAAAAGAAAGAGTCATTCTCTTTTTCTACCCAGTATTAATACCAGGGAAAGAAAAGGAAATATATCATAAGCCACTGGACTTAGAAAAATTTGAGTTTTCTTTTTCTTTTGAAATCAAATGTTTTATTTTTATGGATTTAGGGGTACAAGTGCAGTTGTGTTACATGGATGTATTGTGTAGTGGTAAAATCTGGACATTTAGTGTACCCATGGGCAATTTGTTTTAACATACGAGGGAACAGTACTATTTTATAAGTGTTATAAATAGGATTTCTCCTTATTTATTCTTTTTTTTTTTTTTTTCAACAGAGTCTCACTGTTGCCCAGGCTGCAGTGCAGTGGCGCAATCTCAGCTCATTGCAACCTCTACCTCCCAGGTTCAAGTGATTCTCCTACCTCATCCTCCCAAGTAGCTGGGATTACAGGCACGTGCCACCCATGCCCGGCAAATTTTTGTATTTTTTAGTAGAGACAGGTTTTTGCCATGTTGGCCAGGCTGATCTCGAACTTCTGACCTCAGGTGATCTTCCCACCTCAGCCTCCCAAAGTGCTGAGATTACAGGCATGAGCCACCGTGCCCAGCCCCTCATTTATTATTTATGCTTATTAGCTGTCTTTTAATAATCTGTTCTCACATTAAAAACAGGTTTTGGGAATGAGAAGAGGGGCCTAAAAAGCTTAAGTTTATTAGAGACTTGAACTACAGTATTCCACACTTAAAAGTCTTCTAAGATTTAGGGGGTAAATCTGGTGTAAGATTTGGACAGAACTGAGACACCCAGAGCTAATCTTTACACCTAGGAAAACAAATGTATACAAGTGAGGGATGTAACTAAAACTAAAACTCTCAAGCTTTATTCAACAGAAATCAACACAAAAAGCTCAAAGAGCTCCGTAGCACAATTACTGAAAGGAAGGTAAAGATGGGTTGGAATTGAGAAGGATTAATCAATTGAAAGTAGAAAGCTAGATTAAGGTCAGGAAGCATTTGCTTATGCGTTAGTAACTGTTAGTAACTGTGTTATTTTGCTCAAATTACTACATGATTGTATTACTATACGTGACAATAATTTGACCTTGACTGGGAGGCAAATATGATGATACTGTGGTGTTTTCTTCCTGGTATTGTTTTTTTTTTTTTTTTTGTACTTTTTGGGAAAACATACACTTTTAATCTAACAGTGATTTTGAACATGGACTTGAACCAGACTGCCTGTGTTTAATTAAGTCCTGACTTCACTACTTAATACTTGTGTGTCTTTAGGGAAGATGCTTAACCTCTCTTCACCTCAGTTGCCTCATCTGTAAAATGTGATAATAGTATCATGGTTAACAGCAGTATACTCACCTCTCAGGGTTGGAAGGATTCAGTGAGTTCATGCCCCTAAAGCACTCAAACAGTGTGTCTCACTCAGTAACAACTGTAAGGATCAGAATTTTGCAACTCTGGCAGAGGGAACACTACTCAAAAAATAGAAATAACAACAAAAACAGCAGTTATGTTTATTAAGCATTAGCCTTTTTTTTTTTTCACAGATTGGTAGGAGTGCGCATCCTATTTTTTCTTTTGAGACACGGTCTGGCTCTGTTGCCCAGGCTGGAGTGCAGTGGTGCAATCACTGCTCACTGCGGCAGCAGTCCTCTCACCTCAGCCTCCTGAGTAGCTGGGACTACAGGTGCATCATGTTGCCCCATGTGCTTTTTTTTTTAATTTTTTATTTTATAGAGACAGGGTCTCACTATGTTGCCCAGGCTGGTCTCCAACTCCTGGGCTCAACAATTCTTCTGCCTTGGCCTCCCAAAGTGTTGGGATTACAGGTATGAACCATCATGCCCAGCCCAATTTTTTTTTTCACTAAACTGCCCTTATACAAAACTAAAAATGATATCCTTTAAAGCATATAATCTTGCTACAGCTTTTACTATGAAGAGTTCTCCTTCATATGGTTACGATTTTTAATTTGCTAGGATCCTGATTTTCTCTGTCTTAGTTTATAGTGGCCCTGCTGCTTTCCACAGCATCCAGATGCCAGGATGACTATACAATAGCCAAGAAAGATGACAGAGGTACAAAGGGCCACAGAAACCAGCCAAGTCTTTGAAGTCACAGATACCTCATCTTCATTCGCAGACGTGTGGTTTCTGCTATTGTATCCTTTGGTTTTATTCAGTAATTGTTTGCTACTGTTGAGTAGGGGTGGAATAGGCATATGAGAAAGTTTTGTGTCTATGGGTACAAAGAAAGGAGAAATAGTCTTATTATCTGGATTGCTGTTGAAATCAGTATTTGGTGACACCATATTTATCTTTGTGGTAATGGAGTCATTCAGGGAAGTAAATCTTGCCCAAAAATCTGTGGTTAATTCCTTAGAATAACTGGTACTGTTTGTGTTTACAACCAAATCTTGATGCGTGGTTGAGGATGGAGCCTCTGTGGATGGCAGCACACCATTTATCATGGTGGTTTGTTTATCTAAATTCATAGCTTTTAGAATCCTTAGTCTGTCCCATCTCTTGGATGAAGAACGAGTATTTAGATATGTGGAAGATTGTTCAAAAACCAGCAAATCTGGATCTATACCTGAAAAATAAATAAGGCATCATTCATTTTATTTTTACTTTCAAAGCAAAAACCTTAAAGCAGAGTTTGGAGAAGGGATTGGCTTTTGCCACTATGAGTTACTGAACAAAGCTAAATTCACGTTCTACTACCACATTCTTCTCAAAGGTTTCCAAACATACTGGCTACATTTGAATTTATCTTAACTTTCTAAAACACTTTTTTTTAAATGAACAAATTTGACTACACCCAAGGAGAAGGCTTTGTGTCTGTCAGGGTTTTTGTACAATAGTGAATGTTACTTTGAGAGCTGTAGAAACAGTAACCATTTGAGATACAATATAGCGTTTGTTATTTATTTATTTATTTATTTATTTTTTGAGACAGGGTCTTGCCCTATCACCCAGGCTGGAGTGCAGTGGTGCGGTCTCGGCTCACTGCAACCTCTGCTTCCCAGGTTCAAGCAATCCTCTCACCTCAGTCTCCTGAGTAACTGGGATTACAGGCGTGCGCCACCACGCCCAGCTAATTTTTTTTTTTTTTTTTTTTTTTTGTAGAGATGGAGTTTCTCCATGTTGCCCAGACTGGTCTCGAACTTGTTAGCTAAAGCAATCCGCCTGCCTTGGCCTCCCAAAGTACTGGGATTATAGGCAGGAGCCACCGCACCCAGCAATATAGCATCTTTAAATCAAGTTAAGCAAAATAGGGCCTGAGAAGGGTGACTATAAGCAAAATCATGAGCAAAGCCTTAAGTCTCATCCCTTTCGACCTCTGAGGGTCTTGCTTTGTCTTTGGTATTTTCTCCCTTGTATACTAACTCCTTTCCCTCTAACTTCAGACATGAACAGATACTGCTTTGTCTTTATAGGAGAAGAGAAAAAACTGTCAACAGCTTTCCAGTGGTCCCTGCTGGTGACTTCTCTCTCTCTCTCTCTCCCCCTCCCTCTCTCCACGCAAACATGCCAGCATCCATTGCTTCTGAGGTAGTCAATTGTTTCCTTACTTCCTGATCACTCACGTCACCTTGCTTTGGCTTCTCTCTTGTCCTTGATGCTACCAGCCACCTTCTTGAATTCTTCTCCTATGACTCCCTGGACCTTGGACCCCCTTGGCATTTTCCCCCACTGCCTCTCATTTTTACTTTCTTTTGCTGGTTCTCTTGTACAATCTCACTACTTGTGTGGTTTCCATAATCTTCAGTCCTTGGTTTTCAGATATATTTTCTCTTCACCACCCCCTCCCCTCCAACACACACACAGAGATCATGCTCAATTGGCACCACTACATCAATGGCATTGAAACCCATATCACTGTGTTTTCCCCTTTCTTGAGTTCTGATCTCATTTATCCACTCTTCTATTGGAGGTTTCCATCTGGACCTCTTACATCATCTCTTAATATGCCCAAAGCCAAAATTATTACCTCTGCCTCCTTGTCTCCTTCATTGGCATCATCATTCTTCCATCACCCACACTGAAATCGGCACTGTAAGGTGATTTTTTTTCTTTAAGAGACAGCTGTCAGTCAGGCTGGAGTGTGATCGTGCAATCATAACTAACTGTAACCTTGAGCTCCTGGGCCCAAGTGATCCTTCCACCTCAGCCTCATGAGTACCTGGAACCAACCACAGGCACACACCACCTTGCCTGGCTAATTTTTTTTTGTAGAGATGGGGGTCTCTCTATGTTGTTCAGGTTGGTCTCGAATTCCTGGGCTCAAGCAATCCTCCTGCCTCAGCCTCCCAAAGTGCTGGAATTACAGGCGTGAGTCACTGCACTTGGGCCTGCAAAGTGATTTTGACTCCACTCACTTCATTTCCTTTCATTAAAAAGGTGACTAAGTCCTTATTCAACCTTCCCAGTGCTCTGGTAATTATCCCTTCTCTTCATTTCAATTACAGTCACTTTGTGCAGACTTTAATGCTTCCCTGACTAGATTTTCTAATCTGTACCTGCATATAAGTGTGGACTAGGACAAACAGATATCACTTCACATGTTTTTTCATTAAATGCCCTTGTTGTCTGTTTCAGACAAAGTCAAACCAAAACTCTACTCTGTCCATGGCCCTTATGATACCTGTCCCTACCTTATCTTAGCCATATTTTCATTGCAATTACATGTCTCCTTATTGTGTCCAGACCTGTTTGCTTACTCTCCTGTGGCATAATATAGAACTCATCTTCTTCTGCCTGCCTTCTTCCATGAACCTCCTCTGAATACACTGACTTTCACTAGCCTCCCCTTCTTTGAAACTTTGCACTGAGATGGCTTCACACATTTCTGTATTTAGTTGTGTCTTAACACTAATTGTAAGATCTGTCACATCTACTAGATTATAAAGGAGCTTGAGGGCAGAGATATGGCTGCGATCTTCCACAGTGTTGATTCTAGCCTGGAGCATCGGGTGTTCAATACATACAAATTGATAAGAAATTTATCTCCTTTGCATTTTGATGGCAAAAATCTCTTCTTTTATGGTCACTAATTTACACCCTAAGATTACATAAATGGGCACAAAACACTTATATTTCTAAAATAAAATACACTGGTTATCTTGGGACCAATGATATGCTAATGTATGTTAGCACACGGTGGTAAGTTTCCCTGAACATGACATCCCTCTTTTCAGAATCCTGTATGCAGTGTCCATTGGCCCTCAGAACTGCCATTTAGCATGTTCTTTATCTCCTAGTGGCACCCTCAGCCACTGCAGGAGAAACGCTTCTTTTTTTTTTTTTTTTTTTCCCCGAGACGGAGTCTTGCTCTGTTACCGGGCTGGAGTGCAGTGGCGCGATCTCAGCTAACCGAAACCTCCGTCTCCCAGGTTCAAGTGATTCTCCTGCCTCAGTCTCCTGAGTAGCTGGGACTACAGGCACATGCCACCACGCACAGCTAATTTTTGTATTTTTGGTAGAGACAGGGTTTCGCCATGTTGGCCATCCCGGCCTTGATCTCCTGACCTCGTGATCTGCCCTCCTTGGCCTCCCAAAGTGCTGGGATAACAGGCATGAGCCACTGTGCCTGGCCGAGAAACACTTCCTTTAGCTTTGCTAAGAGTTCTTGAGATTCATGAAATACAGTGGGTAAGCTCTTGTTCAATCATGTATGATTTCTAATCTGGAGTGAACTAATTGCTGAACACATTAAACTAAAGAGAATTTTCTTTCAGTTTTCCGTCCTAGATATGCAAAATTTTTCCAAAGTTCACTGGAAAATAATGATTCTAGGGACTCACATATGACTGTTGCCAGCCAGTTTCTCAGCTAGATGCCTCTACTAGAGTATTGCCAGCATTCTTTAAAAGTCTTGAAATACGTAATCATTACCATCTGTTATGTTGTACAAAATGGCACTGCTTCCAGGCTCTAATATGCAGCTCTCCAGTGTTGGGCAGTGAACATGGAGGCAGTTGATATTGTCATGAATAGGAACGTGGTAGAAGACAGCCAGGTTACAGGAAACTGAAAGGGAAACAAGCAAAGTACATCTGTGGATGGTCTCAATTTCCACCAGTTTCATGAACTCTGAGTAACTTATATTTGTTTCAGGAATACTGGATTAACAGTATTTTTCAGGGCAATGTGCAGACATTTTGCAGAACATTTATAAACTATTGTAACTGCTTCTGTGAATATGGAAAATACTTTTTTAAAAAATTTTTTTGAGACAAGATCTCGCTCTGTCACTCAGGCTGGAGTGCAGTGGTGCGATTACAGCTCAGTGCAGCCTAGACCTTCCGGGTCCAAGCAATCCTTCCACATCAGTCTCCCAAATAGCTGGGACTAGAGGCCCACATCACCATGCTGGGCTAATTTTTGTATTTTTTGTAGAGGCAGGGTTTCACCATGTTGCCCAGACTTGTCTCAAACTCCGGAGCTCAAGCCATCTGCCTCCCGCATAGCTGGAATTACAGGGAGAAGCCATCCCACCCAGCCAGAAAATGCCTTTTTAAAGAAAATACAGATTTTCTCAAAGTAATCTTTCATACTTTCCATCTCACACAGGATATTTGGAATCATTCATTATTTCCTGGTCCCAGAATTTTGTGTTCATGAAAAGTTAGATTAGCTACAAAAACCTCTGGGGGCCCGGCGTGGTGGCTCATCCCCGTAACCCCACCACTTTGGGAGGCCTAGTGGGGCAGATCACCTGAGGTCAGGAGTTCGAGACCAGCCTGACCAACATAGAGAAACCCTGTCTCTACTAAAAACACAAAATTAGCCAGGCGTGGTGGCGCATTCCTGTAACCCCAGTTACTCAGGAGGCTGAGGCAGGAGAATCGCTTGAACCCGGGAGGTGGAGGTTTCAGTGAGCCAAGATCACGCCATTGCACTCCAGCCTGGGCAACAAGAGCGAAACTCCATCTCAAAAACAAAACAAAACAAAAAACCCTGGGGATTTATACATCAGGTTTCTAGGCACAGTGTCCTCTCAGAATACGAAAGGGCTGGGGGTCACCAGAGAAAGAAATAGGAAAATACAAGGACAAATGCTGTAAAGAAGAAGAGGGAGTAGTGGGAAGGGCAAAAGAGTAATACCTGAATGGCCCAGATGGTGGAAAGGCCACAGGCTGTGTGAGCATCACCTTGCCCTGACTGCAGGTGTGCACTCTCCCCAGATGCAAAACCACATCCAAGTCATTCTGATTAAATGACTAATCAGTGTCATTTAAAGAGGCAGGGACTGGACAGGCAGGGATGCTAGCAGGTAGAATTCTAACAGGTGGGGACACACTACTGGCTCATGCTGTCTTTCCTTCTCTAAGCAAATTTGCTTTTTAAAACATGCTCTCTGGCCAGGCGCAGTGGCTCACACCTGTAATCTCAGCGCTTTGGGAGGCTAAGGTGGCGGATCACTTGAGGTCAGGAGTTCGATACCAGCTTGGCCAACATGACAAAACATCGTCTCTACTAAAAAAACAATTACAAATACTGGCAGGGCATGTTGGCACGCACCTGTAACCCCAGCTACTCAGGAGGCTGAGGCATGAGAATCACTTGAACCCAGGAGGCGGAGGTTGCAGTGAGCTGATATCGCGCCACTGCACTCTGGCCTGGGCCAAAGAATAAGACTCTGTCTCAAAAAAAAAAAAAAAAAAAAAAAAAAAAAAAAAAAAAAAAAAAAAAAAAAGAAGAAGAAGAAGAAAAAGAAAATGTTTTCTGACAGAGGACGAGAAGACTTAAAAAGAAAAAAAGTTCCTTACTTCTGGAAAATCTGAAACAGATTTGTGTAATGCAAATCTTCAGTCTACCCTCACAAAAGTGCAACATAGATTTTACTTCTGCTACAGTGCAGTAGAGACCATGTGATATGAAATATCCATTGGCCAAAAGGTATCAACCTTTTTTTTTTCAGTCACCCAGACTGGAGCGAAGTGGTGCAATCTCGGCTCAATGCAACTTCTGCCTCCTGGGTTCAAGTGATTCTCCTGCCTCAGCCTCCTGAGTAGCTGGGATTACAGGGGTGCACTACCACACCTACTTAATTTTTGTATTTTTGGTAGAGACGGATTTCACCATGTTGTCCAGGCTGCTCTCAAACTCCTAACCTCAAGTGATCTGCCTGCCTCGGCCTCCCAAAGTGCTGAGATTACAGGCATGAGCTACCTGCCAAGGTATCAACTTCTTTAATAAAATAAGATTACAGAGGGCTAGCGTCTGATCACCAGACCTCAAAGCATGCCTAAAGCTATGGATCTGCTGCTTGCAGAACCTGTACTGCTTTTGGGTAAGGTGAACTGTGAGGAGTTACATCTCCATCGTTACTTCTAGGACATCCTCATGTTGCTGCACTCTATTTTTCCAGGGGAAAGAATAAGACAAAAATTAGTTAATAATACATTGATAATACATTACACATTACAAATACATTCCCTGAGAACTGTGCTGTAAAGTTTAAGGGAAAGAAAAACTATTCAAACTTAAGACTTTTAAATTTCTGATGAGAAAGTAGTTGATTCTGTAGAGGACAATTTTGAAATGTGTTTTACATTCCTTGTATACATTTCAGCATCCCAGCTCTGAGCAGGATTGTGGCATTTTAAAGTTATGGCTTCCAGCTAATAACTGGCATGTGCCTTCCTGTTTTTTCTCGTTCTGAAGGAAGAAAGCCACAACTGGGAAGTTATAGGGGCTCTAAAATCATGGGATTGCCCTATATGCTTACAGTATCCCCGACAGTCCAAAGGCCAGAGCTTCTCTGCTGTGGAGTCAGGTAAATCCATGCTAAGGGAAAATTCAAAAAAATGTACTGCCTCTCCGCCATCTCCTCTCAGTGAGGACTTACGGGAGTTAGAAGCATCTGGAAGGTGGAAATCTGGATTGGCTATCTTTTCAAAAAGATTTCCTGCTATTAAATTAATTATTGTAGCTCCAATTTTCATCTCAAAAATCTTACATAATAGTCTTACATACACAAAAATCTTACATAATTGGGCAAGAGGCATTGGAAATTAACAAGTTGATACGAAACCATGGAAAGAAGTGTGAAACAACCAAGGGAATTATTTTAAAGTGCTGTGGTGCTTTTGCTGTTTATTTTCAAGTAGCTTTAAAATCTTGGAAAAATGAAAAAGAAATGAAAGAAGTCTTTTGGCAATTATAACTTGAAATCCTGCAATAATAAAATAAACATTCCTAATTGCAGGTCTTGATCATATTATATGGATGAAGTCTACATGCAGATTCTATATGACAGACAAAACATTTATGAGGAATATTTGGAAATATGATTTTGGGGTGGGTATTTGACATATATCTCCCTATTTCTTTCAAAACATGAATCACACTCTAAATTCTTTTTTAATACATTCCACATTTGGTAAACCCAAGTCAGCACATTTTGTGTGTGTGTGTGTGTGTGTGACAGAGTCACACCAGCATAAGGCAGTGCCCACTGCTTTAACCTTTACAAGGAAAGTAATCTTATTATTTATTTATTTATTTTGAGACAGGAGTCTCGCTCTGTTGCCCAGGCTGGAGTGCACTGGTGCGATCTTGGCTCACTGCAACCTCTGCCTCCCGGGTTCAAGCAATTCTACTGACTCAGTCTCCCGAGTAGCTGGGATTACAGGCACCTGCCACCACCGCTGGCTAATTTTTGTATTTTTAGTAGAGAGGGGGTTTCACCATGTTGGCCAGGTTGGTCTCCAACTCCTGACCTCAGGTGATCCACCCACCTTGGCCTCCCAAAATTCTGAGATTACAGGCATGAGCCACCGCATCTGGCTGAGCACATAAAAAAATTTGATATGATACTAGTATCACCAAAATGTACTTTGAAAGGGAAATTATAATAAATATTTGACTGGATGCAGTAGTTCACATCTGTAATCCCAGCACTTTGGGAGGCTGAGACAGAAGGACCGCTTAAGTCCAGGAGTTTCAGACCAGCCTAGGCAACATAGAGAGACTCTGCCTCTAAAAATTTAAAATAAAATGAGAAATAAATATTTTAAAAATCATATATATTTTGAGCTGTAAAAATATTGTAAATTAACCTTGGGGGAAATATTTTCGTTTAGCATTTTGGTGAAGAAAAGAGGATTCTGTTTCCTGTAGGTTCTGTTGAATTCTGGGTCATTATTAGATATATATATAGAGCCTGCTCTGGCCCAGACTGGGAAATCAGTTTCAATGGCTCTCTTTCCTCTCCCTCTCTCTCCCACACCCCAGGGCATCTTCTCTAGTCCTTTACAACTGTTCACTGGCCTCTGCCTAGGACTCCTCACTTAGGGCTTCATCCTTGGAAGTTTCGTCTTATTTTTGCCCAAGCATATCATGAATACTTACCATCCTTCCGAAGACAGCAGCTCCTACTGCACTTCTGGCCAGTGCTTTCAGAATAATACTTCAAGAACTGGGCTCCCAGCTTCTGAGACTCCTCCAGATCGATTAGAAGACCTGGGAAGCGATGGATCCAGCAGTCTCTGTAAAAAACTGTGGGTGAGCAGAGAGAGTCTGATGTCCACCCCATGCTTAGGAGCAATATCACGTTAACTGCTACCACTGCCACATGCATTTTTCCTGTATGAAGGAAGACTCGAAGATAAGTCTGATTTCCAGACAGAAGCTGAATACCGGAGTTTAGGACAGTCTCTGGAATGTCAGAGGTGTTAAGGGAGAGCTTCCTTGGAGCTTTTCTGGAGAGTCACTTTCTGGAAAAATAAGACCACTCTTTGACTGCATATTGATTTTTCTTTTCTTTCTTCCCGGGCCTCAGGTGAACATTTGATTTGCTGGCATTCTTTCTGAACACTTTCCAAGCTATTTCAATCCCCTGTCCCTTAGCATCTTAAGATGTGCATTCTCTTTTCTGCTTTTCCTCTTTCTCTGAAAGTGAATAGTCACAGATACCTTTTGCTAAGTAAATATAAAGACAAGTGGAAACCTTAGTCAAGAGGCTTTCTGAGGGAAACAATAAGTTAGTCACTTGACGTCAGATAAAGGAAGTATCCATTTCATCATAAACAGGACATGATTTTGTGAGGGCACTTCTGTTTGATTTTTAAAGAACTTGTAACTGCAGATTGTTTTTTAAAAAATCACCTATATTTCTTTGAATTTAAGTTCTGACATTCAGATTCACTAAAAAATTTTTTTTGCACTGGTTTGGGTTTTCACTCTGACTTAAAAAAAACCTTGGCCAAGCACAGTGGCTCACACCTGTCATCTCAACACTTGGGGAGGCTGAGGTGGGAGATTGCTTGAGCCTGGGAGGTAGACATTGCAGTGAGCCGAGATGACACTACTGTACTCCAGCCTGGGTGACAGAGCGAGACCCTGTCTCAGAAAAACCAAACCAAACAAACAGAAAACACTAGGAAAATGGTGAAATGTTTTAAAATTTCTAAATAGTAATAAAATCATTTCAATTGCAATGCCCAAACATTTGGAAAGGCAGTGAAAATGAACTCTTGCTTTTGTGAAAGTTATGGGTTTCATATCCTGTGACATCCAAGGTGACAAATTAGTTCAAAGCATAAAACTGTTGCTTTCTCCTATCCAATTTTATATGAAGCATTAGTGATAATCAGCTTTTGGCACAAAGCACTCTACTGTTTCTTTTAAAAAAGAGAAACTTTCTAATCTGTGATGTGTATTTCTTTTATACCTTTTTATACAATGACTCATTCACCTTCTTGACACAAAAATCATTAGCATTCTTTGAACATTCATCTCTTCACTTGTTTCCTAATAATAGTCAGTCTAGTTGTTACACATCTTTTTATTTTTAGAAACATATAATAATTGATAATGAAAAGGAAAGTAGTTAAGACTGAATAGCTTTAAATATGAAACACTTCATTTTCTTCTGAGCAAAAATTATATTATGCACTGACTCCTAACCTTGCCTAAGCCACATAGAATACACAAAATGATAAATATTTCATTCTAATGAACTTCTTATAGAAGCAAATTTCATTTGCTTACCTGCAAAGACTCAGACGATTCCATCTGATCGAAGGGATAGGGAAGAGAGGTTTTATAATGGCAAAGGAAGGAAGAGAAAGGATGAGTAACAAAAAATTACTCTCAATATTTTATGAGATTCCATAGTGATTTCTCTTAGAAAATGCCCTTGAGACATAAACAGGAAGGTCTACTCTCTAATCTTATGATCTTCAAGTCTTTGAGTCATATTAAATATAGGTTCTTTTGTGTGTTATATGATTCCTTGAAGTTCTCGTGTTCCTTTGAGGGATAATGGAATGAGTCACAGTTGTTTAACCCTTTTGCTGTCAGATTATATTTAAATAAAGATCAAAGTTTCATTTTAAAGGATCTACAAGTCTTGGCCAGGTAGGGTGACTAATGCCTATAATCCCAGCACTGTAGGGAGGCTGAGGCAGGAGGATTGTTTGAGCCTAGGAGTTCGAGACCAGCCTGGGCAACATAGGGAGACAGGGTCTCTACTAAATAAATAAATAAATAAATAAATAAATAAATAAATAAATAAATAAAGCCCTGCAGGGGCTGGTGCTATTAAGAAACAAAAAACAAACAAAGAAAGGACCTACAAGTCTCAATGTAAAAGCATGCTTTAAACTTTTTTAAACTTTCTTTTGGAGATTGCATAAAGTCTGGAAATGGATAATTTCTTGGGGCCAAGTATTTTAAAAAGAAATGGTAGAAACTGGAAGGCAGAGGTAAAAGGAGGCATCCATAACAATCTCAAAACTTGTCCCTGTGTGCTGAAATTGCAGAAACCAGGAAGCAATGCAACTGAATCAAAAGTTGTTATAAGGCCTTGTTATCAAATACCTAGAACCACTATACTATTGCAATGTGGAATACATTATATTTCTTTCCAATAGGGTGCTCTTGCTCTGCAGCGGGGTTCACAAATGTGATCTGTACTTTAAAAGTCACTTATCTCTCCCAACAGCCTGATTCAGTAGCTGTTGAGTGGAGAGTGGCCTTTTTATTTTTACAGGAGTCCCAGGTGATTTCCTAAGATGTTTGGGAAACACTGATATAGATAGATGACTGAAATAAATGGAAGTTTTACCTAAACAAGGAGGCTCAACTTGAATTAACTAGAGCCATTTTAAGACCATGTACTACTTTTATCTCATTTAAATCACCCCATAAGCTTTGATGAAAGGAAGACACTTCAGTTTCACTTGTTAAAAAACAGAAATAGGACAGGCGTGGTGGCTCACGCCTGTAATCCCAGCACTTTGGGAGGCTGAGATGGGCAGATCACGAGAGGTCAGGAGTTTGAGACAAATGTGGCCAATATGGTGAAACCTCATCACTACTAAAAATACAAAAATTAGCCGGATGTGGTGGCACATGCCTGTAATCGCAGCTACTGAGGCAAGAGAATCACTTGAATCTGGGCAGTGGAGGTTGCAGTGAGCCGAGATTGCACCACTGCACTCCAGCCTGGGAGACACAGCAAGGCTCTGTCTCAAAAAAAAAAAAAAAAAAAAAAAAAAAAAAAAAAAAAAAAAAAAATTCCAGAAATAAAGTTGTTTTAGGAATATTGAGAAACTGAAAAAAACAAAGAGAAATAATTTTTAAATGGTAGTGAAGTAATAGCACAGCTTTAGTAAATTCAAGACATTTGGAAAACAGTCGATATTTCACCTTTATTTATTTATGTATTTACTTTTTGAGACTGAGTCTCATCCTATGGCCCAGGCTTGAGGGCAGTGACGCAATCTTGGTTCACTGCAAGCTCCGCCTACCGGGTTCAGGCAATTTTCCCGTCTCAGCGTCCTGAGCAGCTGGGATTACAAAAATGCAGCACCATGCCTGGCTAATTTTTGTATTTTTAATAGAGATGCGGTTTCACCATGTTGGCCAGGCTGCTCTTAAACTCCTGACCTTAAGTGATCTGCCCACCTCAGCCTCCCAAATTGCTGGGATTACAGGCGTGAGCACCATGCCTGGTCACCTTTATTTTAAAATTGCTAGTTGCTTTATTTACTTATGTTTCCATTTCATTTGCTGATAAAATTAATAAAAATTATTTTTTTAAAAATGGTACCTGAAAACTTTAAATGTTATTTTTTGCTTCTATTAAATTGACATATGGTCACTTTAATAATTCAAATCATATAGAAAAATACCTCTGCAAGAGGTAGCTTTTCTTGTCACCCCGTTTCTCCACCTACCCTGCCCCCATCATCTGAGGACTATTAAGAGAGATCAGACGTTCAGTTTGGCTGAGCACAATGGCTCACCCCTGTAATCCCAGCACCGTGGGAGGCCAAGGCAGGTGGATCACGAGGTCAGGAGATCCAGACCATCCTGGCTAACACAGTGAAACCCCGTCTCTACTAAAAATACAAAAAAATTAGCCGGGTGTGGGGGTGGGCGCCTGTAGTCCCAGCTACTCGGGAGACTGAGGCAGGAGAATAGCGTGAACCCGGGAGGCAGAGCTTGCAGTGAGCCGAGATCACGCCACTGCACTCCAGCCTGGGCCACAGAGCGAGACTCCCATCTCAAAATAAATAAATAAATAAATAAATAAATAAATAAATAAATAAATAAATAAATAATAAAAAGATTACTTTCCTTGTAAAGGTTAAAGCAGAGGGCACTGCCTTATGCTGGTTAAAAGCAGCCTGTCTGGGGATTCGGTTACCATCTCTCTCCTGGGTTTTTCAGAGATCAGATACAGATCTTGGTTCTGGCTTGGTGGCATCATGGAACATCACCATGAGTAATTCCATTTTGGTTTCAGGGCTAGTGCAGGAGCTCAGTTCAAACCAATGGTCTTGGCTGGTGTGGTGGCTCACACCTATAATCCCAACACTTTGTAAGGTCGAAGAGGGAGAATTGCTTTGAGCCAGGAGTTCTGAGATCAGCCTGGACAACACAGGGAAAGCCTGTCTCTACAAAATTGAAAAAAATTAGCCAGGTTGAGGTGGGGCCCATGAGGTTGAGGCTGCAGTGAGCTGTGGTTGTGCCACTACACTCCAACTTGGGCAACAGAGCAAGACCCTGTCTCAAATAAATAATAAACAAACCAATGGTCTACACATTTTATTTATTTTTAAATTTAGTTTTTAATTTTTTTGTAGAGACAAGGTCTCACTATGTTGCCCAGGCTGGCCTCAAACTCCTGGCCTTGTGCAATCCTCCTGCATTGGCCTCCCAAAGTGCTGGGATTACAGGAATCAGTCACTGCACTGGCCTCCTATAAATTTTATTTAACAGTATATAGGTTTACATAAATGAAATCATACTGTTCCAAAATCTGTTTTTTAAAAAACGTAATGTAACGGTATATTTTTCAGCTGGGCGTGGTGGCTCATGCCTGTAACCCCAGCACTTTGGGAGGCCGAGGTGGGTGGATTACCTGAGATTGGGAGTTCAAGACCAGCCTGGCCAACATGGTGAAACCCCGTTTCTACTAAAAATACAAAAATTAGCCAGGCATGGTGGCAGACACCTGTATTCCCAGCTACTTGGGAGGCTGAGACAGGAGAATGGCTTGGACGCGGGAGGCCACGGTTGCAGTGAGCTGAGATCACACCACTGCACTCCAGCCTGGGCAATAAGAGCGAGACTCTGTCTCAAAAAAAAGTATGTTTTTCAGTGATCCTAAAGAAAGATCTACACAAAAACTTCTAATGGCTCTTTGGTATTTCATTCTACAATACCAAAATTTACTCTGCACTTCAGCTGTAAAATACAAAAACAGTACTGTAATCCATGTAAAGCACTTACACTAGTGCCTGGCACATACTAAACACTCAATATATATTAGCTACTATTATTATACATTATGTTGTTTTCCAATTTTTTGTTATTAAAAGCAATACTGTGATAAACATCTTGTACTAAGATTTTTTTCTACTTGCTGTTTCAAAAGGGATATTTTCCATAAATTATTTAAAAAATGACCTACTTCAGCTGGGTGCGGTGGCTTACGCCTGTAATCCCAGCACTTTGGGAGGCTGAGGAGGGAGCATCACTTGTGCCCAGGAGTTCAAGACCAGCCTAAGCAACATGGTGAAACCCCGGCCCCACAAAAAATGTAAGAATTAACCGGGCATAGTGGCGCATGCCTGTAAATCTCAGCTACTGGGGAGGCTGAGGTGGGAGGAGCACTTGAACATGGGAGGCTCCTTGGAGGAGCACTTGAACCTGGGAGGCTTCATTGAGCCATAATAGTGACACCGCACTCCAGTCTTAATGGCATTGTGAGACCCCTTCTCAAAAAAAATAAAAAATAAAAATTACCTAACTCTATTTGACCTAACTCTTCATGAAACTGTTTTACAGATAGTACCACAAAGCCAGTTTTTATTATCCAATGATCAGTCAATAACAGATCTATAAAATTATACCTCCAGTTATATAAAATGGTATTTTCAAGAGGCCTAGAAATAAATTTAGGTCTTTTTAAAATAAAGGAGTTTATATTGCTCTGACATTGCTTTTCTAGCTTAACAGAAAACTTACTGTGTAATTTATTAAAATGATTTGATCATTTAAGATGCTCCCAATCCTAAATAATGTTATGATCATATTGGGAGCCAAAACACTCACAAGATCAATGCCCAGTATTGTGAGACTAACACCCCAGACTCCCTGTCCAACCTCATCTTACCCTGATAATGTTACTGTGCTTGAATTGCCTTTCTAATGCACATCATTCTTTGAGCATGATTTTTTGGGTCTGTTTTTAAAAGGCAAGAAAATACCAGTCTGAGGCATATCTATGACGGCTGGGAAACAAAAGCATCCATTGGTGAAAGATTCAAGAGACAGAGGAGAGACTGAGAGCCTGTTCTTTGTGGCTGACCCACTGAATCTGGCATTGTTGCCAGTTGAGGCATAGATAAATCGTAGGTCCAAGCCTCTTTGATACAGGAGGTGCCTCCCAGCAAAATTCCGCAGCCTGATGCTTAATACTGGATGTTATACTCTACCATCCCAAAGAAGCTGCTAAATCCATGATCACCCACTCCACCTCCTGCTCCTGCTCCAAAGCTTATCGTGTCTCACTGCACCCTCATAGAGAATGGAAGTGTGAAGGGTTGATGTGAAAATGGAGTTTTATCAGTAACGATTTAAAGGCCAGGTGAAACAAGGTGAAGAGATGAATGTTTTTTATAGAATCCAAGAAAACAACTGAGTAAGTCATAGATCCATTTTTATTTCCTTCATTTTTTTCCAGGGAGGCCAGAATCTACTAGACCATTTTCGATGTCTTTTATTTTTTAGTTCCTTATTCCTAGCATTATTATAAAGAAAATAGGCCAGACACACTAGTGCTTTGAGAGGCCAAGGCAGCAGGATCCCTTGGGGCCAGGAGTTTGAGGTTAGCCTGGGCAATGTAGCAAGACCCTATCGCTATGGGAAAAAAAATGCAGTTTTTGCCTGGCACGGTGGCTCACGCCTGTAATCCCAGCACTTTGGGAAGCCGAGGTGGGCGGATCACCTGAGGCTGGGAGTTTGAGATCAGACTGACCAACATGGTAAAACCCCATCTCTACTAAAAATACAAAATTAGCTGGTCATGGTGACTCATGCCTGCAATCCCAGCTACCCGGGAGGCTGAGGCAGGAGAATCGCTTGAACCCGGGAGGCAGAGGTTGCAGTGAGCCAAGATCGTGCCATTCCACTCCAGCCTGGGCAACAGGAGCAAAACCCGTTTAAAAAAAAAGAAAAAAATGCATTTTTTTCCTAAAAAATAAAAAGATAAACCTCCTTTCCAAAGTAATAATATACAAAGTAAAAGATGACAACACCTCTCTGTGACGCAGCAAATTACATAGTAAGAACCACAAATGTAACCAAACTATGTTGAAAGGATCTCATGTTTCACCTATGACTTTCTTTAGTTCTCTGGTTTTTAACCCTTTCCCTTTCCTAACATAAAATGTTAGCATGGTAGGATGTACTTCTTTAAATACGGGAAATGTACTTACGAAGAAGATATTATTTAACAACCTGTCATTCAAGAAGAAAGCTGAAGTTTGTAAAAACAAACAAACAAACAAAAAACACAAAAACCAAACACATATCCTCTCCAAGTTAAGGACTGTTTATCATAGATGGTTCTCAAATCTTGGTTTGGGGGAAGTTTTCAAGGTTTTCTGTTTTTGTTTTGTAAGATAAGAGTGAACACACCCTCTGTTTCCTCTCAATCCTTCTCCCTTCTCCTCCCCAAAGATAACCCTAACAGTATATTTCTCCCCCACCCCCTTCCTTGGATGAATTCATGAGCAACACAGAAAGTCCTTCCTGTTATTTGGGGTGGGCCTTCTAATTGCAATGTTCAGTGAGAGAACATAGGAAACAAGTGGTCTCTCTTTTCCGAGACGGAGTCTCGCTTTGTCGCCCAGGCTGGAGTGCAGTGGCACGATCTCGGCTCCCTGCAACCTCCGCCTCCCGGGTTCCAGCAATTCTCCTGCCTCAGCCTCCGGAATAGCTGGGATTAGAGGCGCGTGCCACCACGCCCGGCTAATTTTTGTATTTTTAGTAGAGACGGGGTTTCACCATGTTGGCCAGGCTGGTCTCGAACTCCTGACCTCGTGATCTACCCACCCCGGCCTCCCAAGGTGCTGGGATTACAGGCGTGAGCCATTGCGCTCAGCCAAACTGAACGTGTGATCTCTCTTAATAGTCCTCAGATGATGGGGGTAGGGTAGGTGGAGAAACGGGGTGACAAGAAAAGCTACCTCTTGCAGACATCTATGAGCTGATTTTGTCAGATCTTTTGCGACAGGATAACATTCCATAATGGCTAGTCCAACCAGACTGAAGTAGAAAAGCAATGGCTCATAGAAAACGTGGTTTAAAACCAGAAGCCACGTGATGTAACTTTATTTAGTCGGGCTGCGCTTTCATCTTTCTTTTAATAACTTAGGGAGAACAACGGGCCCCAGTGGCAAATCCAAGGTCCCCTGCTTCCCAACCCGATTCCTCTGAGAACCTGCTGCCATCTGCCTGGACCTCCTGTAAGATGGCTCCTACGCGACGAACCTACTAGAGAATCAGCTCTACGTGCCACCAACATTGCCACCAACATGTCCACAGATTGCCTGCTTGCCTCAGCCCACTGACACTCGATGCCGGACTGGGCCAGAAGGACGACCCTAGATTTGATGCCTTTTTGTCTCCCTGGACCAGAGACTCCCTCCTTCTCTTTCCTCCCACGTTCATTTCTTTTTCTTTAGCCCGTGTAAAGCAGCGTGGGAGAGAAAACTAATTTCTTCTCCCTGGGGTACCCTGGAGCATCGCTGCAGCCCCCGGCAGGCGACGGAGCCGCGCGCCCCGGGCGTGCGGAGAGGCTGCGGGGACGCGCGCCCTCTGCCTCCCGCAGCCGCGCGTCCGCAGCGGAGGCGCCCAGGCCCACAGCCTCCTGGGCCTCCCCGAGGGCCGGATCCAGCCTGCAGGTCAGGCCGGCGGCAGGGGAGGAGGCTGCGGGCTGGGGGCTGGGATTCCCTTCCCGCCTGGCGCCGCCTGGGAAAGCCCGCGCGAGGACGCCCGGCGCGCTCCCCCGGCCCTTTTTTGGCGCTGAGGAAAAGGAGAAGGGCAGGGCCGCCGCCTCGCGGGAGCGGGCCCCGGGAGGAGGGGCTGCTGGAGAGGCCGGGCGAGCGCGGGCGGCCCTCACCTCGCCGCTCCTCCCGGGCCGCCATCCCTCGGCGCCCCGCCCGGAACCGGCGCGCGCGTGGGGGCGGGGAGGCCGGCGCGCAGATCTGGCGGTGAGCGCCGCCGCCCCGGGGCCCCCAGCCATGTCGGCCGAGGAGATGGTGCAGATCCGCCTGGAGGACCGCTGCTACCCGGTGAGCAAGAGGAAGCTCATCGAGCAAAGCGACTACTTCCGCGCCCTCTACCGCTCCGGCATGCGCGAGGCCCTGAGCCAGGAGGCCGGCGGCCCGGAGGTGCAGCAGCTGCGCGGCCTCAGCGCGCCGGGCCTGAGGCTGGTGCTGGACTTCATCAACGCCGGCGGGGCCCGCGAAGGCTGGCTCCTGGGCCCGCGCGGGGAGAAGGGCGGCGGGGTGGACGAGGACGAGGAGATGGATGAGGTGAGCCTGCTGTCCGAGCTGGTGGAGGCGGCCTCCTTCCTGCAGGTCACGTCTCTGCTGCAGCTGCTGCTGTCCCAGGTGCGGCTCAACAACTGCCTGGAGATGTACCGCCTGGCGCAGGTGTACGGGCTGCCCGACCTGCAGGAGGCCTGCCTGCGCTTCATGGTCGTCCACTTCCACGAGGTGCTGTGCAAGCCCCAGTTCCACCTCCTGGGGTCTCCTCCCCAAGCTCCAGGGGATGTCAGCCTGAAGCAGAGGCTGAGGGAGGCCCGGATGACTGGGACTCCTGTCCTCGTGGCCCTCGGGGACTTCCTGGGGGGACCCCTGGCCCCTCACCCCTACCAGGGGGAGCCCCCGTCCATGCTCAGGTACGAGGAGATGACTGAGCGTTGGTTCCCGCTGGCCAACAACCTTCCTCCCGACCTGGTCAATGTCAGGGGCTATGGGTCTGCCATCCTGGACAACTACCTCTTCATAGTGGGCGGGTACAGGATCACTAGCCAGGAGATCTCCGCTGCGCATTCCTACAACCCCAGCACCAACGAGTGGCTCCAGGTGGCCTCCATGAACCAGAAGAGGTAAGCACCCCGGCAGAGTGCTGCTGCCTTCTCATTCATTCACTTGTTCATTAGTTCATTGGCCCGGTGTTTACTGAGCCAGTAAATAGGGGAGGGTGTGCTGAGGTGGAAATGACATCTTCAGGAATGTTGTTGGCCTTGGCGCTGGCAAAGTTCCCAATGAGCTAAGAAATTGCGAAGAGGAACTCCCCAGTGAGGTCAAGTAGTGGAGTGGTTTTTGGCAGGTGTTGTGCCTTTAGGTGAATCTGCTTTCTTTGCCTGTGTTCTTATGAAAAAAGATGTCGTGGTTTCCTATAAGAATACTTGAAAAGAAAATGGCTCCTTAATTTTTCAAAAAAATTTTCTTAGTTTTTAGGATTCCATCCTGATGATAATGACACACTGGACAGTAACCTGTGATACTGACTTTGGGGGATTTTTTCTGTTGTCAGTGACTGTGACAACAGAGAGTCTTCCACACTGTGACACTCATCGTGATCAAGAGATAATCACTGGAAATGTATTAACATTTGCAATAGGGGTTGCTTTTCTTATTTTTTATCTTCTCTTTTGCTTCCTACCTTGGACAGCCATCGTCATGACCCAAAGCTTGAGCCTGGAAGTGTTCAACTATAGAATTGGAATATTTTCATTTACCCAACCTTCTTCCCCTCCCATCCTGCAAATCCCTCCTGCCTCCAATATGGGTGACTTGAAGAAAGGAGGAGGAGGAGCTTGAGGAGTGGGATGAGAGGGGAGAAGGGAAAGGAACCAGGGAAGGAATATGAAAACAAGAGCAAAGAGCATATACAGGAAGAGATGGTAGGAAATAAAGATGGTAGCGCCCAGGAGGCCTCAGAGTCATTCAGAAGCAGGGAAGAGAATCAATGTAACTCAAGAAAGAATGAAAATACCCTTTCTTCCCATCCACGTGTTTCCATCTCAGTCCTCACAGGGTCCTGAAGTTTGGAGCAAAGTGTTGGGGAACTCACAGCTAGGCGAAGGAAGTCTTAACAGTAACAGAGAATCCTTTATATATCTATCTATTTGCCTCGAGGGTCCTCCTTGGCCAGGGATTATTTGGGGGAAATAACTGGCTTTATTTCTCCTATAATATGGAATTCATTTTGAAAAGTCTGCTTTTTTCCCTGATAATACATGGTTACAGAAAACTAGAAAATGGAAAAGAATGAAGAAGCAAGAAGGTGATTATTACTACTCGTTCTTCCTAGAGGCAGTAACTGCAGGTCGGCCTATTTCCTGCCAGCCCATTTTTAATGCATTATTTGCACCATGGAGATGATACCATATTTAAAATTTGCTATTGGAAGGGTTATTTTAAAACATTCTATGCGCTGTAATTGAAACAACAAAGAAACATTGTGTGGCTATGGGTGGTGGTCTGATTAGGGGTGGGCGCCCCTGAGTTCTCTGTCTCTTGCATGCCTCCAGCTACACATCATTTGACGCTCACCAGGCCATCCTTAGTACCGCAGTTCCTCACAGTTCTTTCTTCTCTTCATACATCCTTGGTAGTCTTTGTCTTTTTTCTAGGAAGGCCCTTTTCATCCCCTGAAAAAAAAAAAAAAAAAAAGCATTCAAGTAATGCATGAATGCATACTTCTTAGAAAAACTGCAAATTACACAAAAATACAGAGTAAGAAGAGGAAATGTCTGCCCTCAGGGTGCAGAAAAAAAGTGTCAGTGTATCAACAGACTTTTGTTACCTTTAGATATTATAAATGTATAAACATTTATATTTGTAAATTACATGTATACTTATATAAATACACTTAACCCTTAAGTAATGTAGGGGCTAGGAACACCGACCCTTGCACAGTCAAAAATCCCAATATAACTTTTGACTCTCCCAAAAACTTAACTACTAAATAGCTTACTGTTTACCAGACACCTTACCAATAATATAATCAATTAAAACCTTTTGTATATATATTATATACTTTATTCTAACAATAAAGTATGCTATAGAAAAGAAAATGTTATTGAGAAACTAAGGAAGAGAAAATTAAGCGGAAGTGGATCATCCTTAATCGTCTTGACCCTGAGTAGGCTGAGGAGGTAGAGGAAGGGTTGGTTTTGCTGTCTCAGGTGGCAGAGGCAGAAGAAAATCTGAATATAAGTGGACCCTGGCAGTTCAAACCCATGTTATTAAAGGGTCAGCTGTATAAGTATGTTGATAGTGGTTAACAACAGGGGAAAAGTGTTTATGTATATTAATGTGCACGGCGGTGTGTCACCTTACACATTTTAAAAATTCTAAAATTTGACTAGGTTGTAGTGATTATTATGGCACTTGATATTTCCACTTAACCATAGCTGAGAGTTTTTTTCTCTGTCAACAAATGTAGATCTGCCTCACACTTTTTAATGGCTGTGTGTCATTCCACCCTATGGATGTACCATAACGTAATTAGCCTTTCCTTTATTTATGAACATTTTGGTCACTTCCATTTGCACTGGATGTTTCAATAAGCATTGCCATATTGAACATCCTGGTAGATGTGCGTGTGTCTTAGTAGCCATATGTGAGTTAGTTTCATATGTCAAAATTTGTGGAATCTCTGGATAGGTAGGGCAAAGTGTATGCATTTTTTTTTTTTTTTTTTTTTTTTTTTTTTGAGATGGAGTCTCACTCTGTCGCCCAGGCTGGAGTGCAGTGATGTGATCTCGGCTCACCGCAAGCTCCACCTCCCAGGTTATGCCATTCTCCTGCCTCAGTCTCCTGAGTAGCTGGGACTACAGGCGCCCGCCACCACACCCGGCTAATTATGTTTTGTATTTTTAGTAGAGATGGGGTTTCACTGTGTTAGCCAGGATGGTCTTGATCTCCTGACCTCGTGATCCGCCCACCTCTGCCTCCCAAAGTGCTGGGATTATAGGCGTGAGCCACCGTGCCCAGCTGCGTATACATGTTTTAAGTTTTGTTGAAGCTGGGTACAGTGGTTCACGCTTGTAGTCCCAGCTACTTAGGAGGCTTAGGCAGGAGGATCACTTGAGCCCAGGAGCTGGAGGCTACGGTGCACTCTGATTGGGCTTGTGAATAGCCATTGCACTCCAACCTGAGCAACATAGTGAGGCCACATCTCTATAAACAGTTAAAAATAAAGAAATCAATAGATTTTGGTTGCTCCTGCCAAATTGCCCATCAAAAAAATTGTTCTGATTTCCTCTTCCATCAACAGTGTTTGTGCTTGCCAGTTCCCTATACTCTTGCCAAGATAGAATATTGTCATCTTTTTTTTCCCCAAACCTAATGGGCAAAAACACTAGTGTGATTTTTCCCAATTAGAAGAGAGATTATTCTTTTTATATGTTGGCCATTTGTATTTCTTTTGTAAATGATCTTTGCCAGTTTTCTAAAAATTGGCTTATTTCCTTCACATTCGAGAAGTTCCATGTGTGAATACAGATATTAATCTCTCATCTGTTATGTAATGTTGTGCATGTTTTCCCATGCAGTTATTTTTTCTGCAGTGTTCAAAAATAAGATCCCAAAGTGACTGGGTAGGTAAAATTGTTGCAGAGAGGGGTGGGTGGGAGTTACGATGAAGCCGAGAGCTATTGCCCCACCAGAAGAGGGCTCTGCCTCTCAGCCACAGCTGGTTACTTCCACGTGGAAGAGAGAAAATGTTGCCAGACATCCAAATATCCCCTTTTTTTTTTCTTTTTTAAAGAGATGGGGTCTTGCTTTGTCACCAGACTGGAGTACAGTGGTGTGATCATAACTTACTGCAGCCTTCAACTCTTGGGCTTAAGCAATCCTCCTGTTTCAGCCTCCCCAGTAGCTAGGACTACAGACATGCAACACCATGCTTAGTTAACTTTTTAAAATTAAATTTTTTCTTTTGTAGAAATGGGGGCTATGTTACCCAGGCTGGTCTTGAACTCCTGGCCTCAGGTAATCCTCCCACTGTGGCCTCCCAAAGTGCTAAGATTACATGCCACCATGCCTGACACTCCATTATATCTTCTAATTGATTATTGATGCTGTATTGGAAATTGTACCCTTGTTTAGCTCCCTCTGCTTTGACTCAGGTATGACATATCTTCCAGGAGTTCCTTCCTGAACTCTCGCTTGGGCTGAATGCTCCATCTCTGCTCCTCTAGCATCTCATGCCCACTCCCCCACTTGAATTGACATTCTCTCCTCTCTGCCTTCCAATCAGGAGCTAGGACTTATTCAATGCTTATGTATAGCCCTACTCCTAACAAGATGTCCAATAATAATAGGTGCTTAAAATATGTTTTCTTTAAAAAAAACTATGCAATATATTTTTACATTATTGTAATAAAAGTTAATGTATAATTTTATATTTTGCTTTATTTGTAACACTATAGTGAACATTTTTACCTTGGTAACAGTCATTATATTTATTTAGAGTAGCTGAGAAATAATGAGAGACATCATTTAATTGAACACTTAACTCTGCAGTAGGTACTGTTCCCGCTGCTTTGCATGTATTATCTCACTTATTCTTCACAAGGACTGTTAGGCAGGTTCCCATTCTAAAGAGACAGGAAGTGAGGCACAGAAAAGTTAAGTAAATTGCTCAAGGATGTGTAATAAGTATAGCAACCAAAATGTAAATATCCATTGGGTAGTTATAACCACTTAAACTGTTGATAAGTTTTGGCTTTTAGACTTGCAGGGACCATCTTCATGCACATTTCCCCCCTTATTTTTTAAAAAAATATTTCCTTCTAAGAAATAGAGCACAGATCTCTTGTGGTACTGTGCTGCTTTTCAGAATTTCATCATGTGTGCCTCAGCTCCACCACAGCCTTTAAGCCCAGCATTTTTCTAGTCACTATTGGATATACAGAAACTGATGCTATAGTTGCTGCCCTCAAGAAGTTTAAAATTGAGTTTAGATGATGAGACAAGTAAAAATGAAACCTAGTATAGAGTTGTTCCTGGATGATGCATCCAATACACGTTATGCATGCACTGGAAGTAATTTGGAACCTTGAGACAGAAAACCAGATTTTGGCCTCTGGCTATGCAGAATTTCACATCTACTTTGATTCACCTTTGTCGGAGACTGCTTTGGGATATATCAGTATTTTACTTTGTAAAAGGGGTCAAATGTAGAGCAGTTCACTTTTCCTAGGGACTGAATAGTGCAGTGATCCAGAATCTAAGCAGGAACTCTAGGATTGAGAGTTTTTTTGTTTTTTTGTTTTTTGAGACGGAGTCTTGCTCTGTCTCCCAGGCTAGAGTGCAGTGGCGCCATCTCGCCTCACTGCAAGCTCCGCCTCCCGGGTTCACGCCATTCTCCTGCCTCAGCCTCCTGAGTAGCTGGGACTACAGGCGCCTGCCACCACGCCTGGCTAATTTATTTTTTGTATTTTTAGTAGAGATGGGATTTCACCATGTTAACCAGGATGGTCTCGATCTCCTGACGTCGTGATCTGCCCACCTCGGCCTCCCAAAGTGCTGGGATTACAGACGTGAGCCACTGTGCCCAGCCAATTAAGAGATTTTATAAAGCCTTTTGCACTCTGGAGAAGATAGTGGGTGCTATATGATCATCATGGGTTAAAAAAGAAATGTTTTGCTCTGTAGGCCAAGTGTGCAACACTGCCTGATGGTCTGAATGTGGGTTTGATCTCACACATTGTCAGGATGTAACTCTTCACACATGAAAGCTTGTGAGACCTCCAGGTGTGGTGGCTCACACCTGTAATCCCAGCACTTTGGGAGGCTGAGGCAGGCGGATCACCTGAGGTCAGAGGTTTGAGACCAGCCTGGCCAACATGGTGAAACCCTGTCTCTACTAAAAATACAAAAATTAGCCGAGTGTGGTGGTGGGCACCTGTAGCCCTAGCTACTCAAGAGGCTGAGGCAGGAAAATCACTTGAACTTGGGACGGGGAGGTTGCGGTGAGCCGAGATCGCACCACTGCACTCCAGCCTGGGCAACAGAGTGAGACTTTGTCTCAAAAAAAAAAAAAAAAGCTGTGAGATCGAGGGTGTTTGCTTTCCCTCCTCACTTTAATAAGTGATAACTTGCAGGAACTGACCACTGTTGCAGCAGTTTGTTCGTTAATGTTCTCCATTTCCAAAGCTTTCTCTAGTCTTTTCCATTGCCCTGCACTTTAGCTCTGAAAATGGAGTTGAAGTGATTCCTCCTGTTCCATGTGTGAATACAGCAAGGCTGGGAGAGAGACTTTAATAAACAAGTGTCTCCTGGCAGACATGGAATTGCAGTTCTCAGCCTTAGCGTTTGCTGAGCTGTCCCTTCTCCTCTCAGCCAATGTTTACCATTTTTGGAGCATTTCTGTGGTTGATGTTGTAGTAGAGCCTGGGAATAATGCAAGAAAGAAAACTGTATGTCTATTCACAGTCCCTCCCCGCCCCCCCCATTTAATTTTGGCCAACAGTTTAAATTGCTTTTTGCATCTTTGCTTTTGGAGTTTCTTAGAGCTGGGCATAAGTAGCAACAATGACTACCTCTATTTTCTGCCCTTCCCCTTCTCCCCTTCCTAGTCCCTAGGGGAAATTAATGCATAGGGACATGGCAGAAGGCAAGTAGATGAAGGGGCAAGAGGAGATAAAAGGACCTGGATGGCCCACAGACTTAAGCAATCGTGTTCTGAGTGATTGAGAAAGGACTTTTGAAAGGATCTTGGCATTTTGTTCTAATTTTTACTCTGGTGGTAAGCAAACTTCTTTCTCTACATAGGGGGTCATAATGATGGTTTTCATTTCCTGAGCTCTTACTCGGGGTCAGGTATTGTAGTCACAACTTGAGGTGTCACTTCATATGAATGCTCACAACATCTCTATGAGGTAGATGTTATTAATCCCATTTCCTTAAAGTGGAAACTGAGGCTCAGTGACTTTAATTACCTTCCACATAATCACAGGGCTAGACTCGAAGCCACCCAGACCTCTGTGTCATCTTGCCTTCCTGTGGTTGTATGTAGCTACTGTTAATCCTTGAGATCTGTGTGCTGGTGTTCAGCATGTTTCATGTTACTTAACTTTTAGGGATTTAAAGAGCTTTTTAAGCCACACATGGTGGTCTAGCTACTTGGGAGGCTGAGTCAGGAGGATCGCTTGAGGCCGGGAGTTCAAGGCTGCAGTGAGCCATGATCAGGCCACTGCATTCCAGCCTGGGCAATGAAATGAGACCCTGTCTCTTAAAAAGTTCTCCTTTAAAAAAAACAATTCTTTTTTTTTTTCTTCAAGTGACCTTGAAATGCCATTGTGGTTTTATCTAATTTTTTCACTTAAAACAGAAATTTTAATGATAATATTTTTATTGCAAGTAACAAGTATATAGCTATGATAGATGACTTGTTACTTGGTCTTGAAGTTCTTTTTAACTCCTGAACATAGTATGTTAATATTAAGAAAATACTGTAGAGATGATAATTTTGAAAAGCGGTTGATAGCTTGAATTTATAACTTTACCATTCAGGAGGTGAAGACTGGAAGAATTTTTTTTTTTTTTTTGAGACGGAGTCTCATTGTGTCTCCCAGACTGGAGTGCAGTGGCACGATCTCGGCTCACTGCAAGCTCCGCCTCCCGGGTTCACGCCATTCTCTTGCCTCAGCCTCCCGAGTAGCTGGGACTACAGGCGCCCGCCACCACGCCCAGCTAATTTTTTGCATTTTTAGTAGACGGGGTTTCACCGTGTTAGCCAGGATGGTCTCTATCTCCTGACGTCGTGATCCGCCCGCCTCGGCCTCCCAAAGTGCTGGGATTACAGGCGTGAGCCACCACGCCCGGCCTGGAAGAATTATTTTCAGAAAGTTGGAAATGAAGCAGTGAGTGATGAGAATTTGTGGATGAGAGCGCACCTTGTAGAGAGTTCCAGAGTACGTCGCAGTCAGTGACTGTTGCAGTTGACAAACGAGAAACCAACCCTCCTGAGGTTAAGAAAAACTTGGACTTAGGACACCCAGAGAAGCATTCCGTAGAATGCCAATGGAGAATGACTTATCTCTGCAACTGCTGTCATTTTCAGCTCTTACTGCATGCCAGATAGTGTGCCCTTCTTATCCCCACTTAACAGATGGGAAAACTGAGGAACAGATAAACAGATTCAGTTATTTGTCTAAGGTCAGACAGCAATTGATGTGTGATGATGTCTGAGATTTCCCTATGTAAGCCTAGACTCATAACCTTTAGCAGTATGCCTCTTTATTAAATGGTCTGATTTTAGGTGGCAATTTCATCTTAAAACAAATTCAGCATTAAAAAGTGTTTCTCTTCAAGTGAATTTGAGCGTGTCGGGGTCTGGAGAGATGGAATCGTTTACTTTAACTGCCTATTCATTGAGCCTCAAAAAGAAGCCCCTTACATGTTTGCTTAGGACAAATGATTATGCTGGATAAATACTAAAAACTGTTTTGATCTTACAAAATTTACTATCTGTGTACTTTTGGGGAGCAAAAACAAATTGCGGCTGGGAAAATTTAGTGCTTGTTTACAAGCTTGATTTCCTTTGGTTCCCCAAATTTGCACACACAGAGAGGGCATCATGGTTGGATTTTAAGGACCATTGGCAGCAAGAAAGGTAAGCAGCAGGAATCAGGGACCCCCCAGTACCTGCCACCCTGACGTCTGTTGGCACAAAAAAGTGGGCTGACTGGCTGGCTGGCCTTAAGGAACAAGACAAGGCTCTTGATGAAGAGTACTCTATTCATGCTCTGATTGGAAAAACAAACTAAAATACATTTAGATATAAACATGATAGGAACCTTTAAAAACTCTTAACTGTTTAGTAGGTGCTCATTACTAACCTTGTTTCCATAGTGTAATGCATCAGTTTTATTGAACACTTTTTAGGGGATCAAGCATGGGCTTCTTGTTCACTGCTTTTTCTTAATCTACCCCCTTGTATAATTTTTTGTGTGTGCATAGTCTCTACCTCCATTCTTTCTTAGTATATTATTATTTTTGAAGACATCATTGTGTTGGAATTAAATGTGGTCTTGAAATTGACTTGGTCTAGCACCTTTATTTCAAACACTAGCAAACAGAAATTTGAATGATAGTAGTTTATCTCTGTGTAGTAGTTTCTGATAGACTATTTGATTTAATCATCTCTACCACCTTGTGATGGCTGTTATCACCATTTTACAGATGACGAAGTGAGGTGGTTGGACCAGTGTCAGATAGCTGGTTATCAGCAGAGCTGGGACTAGAAGCGAGGTCTTCTGATTTGTGCTCAGGTCTTTTTCTGTTGCATCATGCTGCTGCGCATACTCTTGGAAACTTGTGACTGTTGTACATCTCACAGCAGACTGACCCAGCACTCCCAAGTGTTTATCCTTCCTGGCTTTCAAAGGTCTGATTCATCCTTGTGTGCTATATCGAAACAAATTAATTTTGTGTTACTTTTCAGTTCAAAAATCATAAGACTTATTTAGTGTCTGAAGCTGATGAGCAGCATTTAATTATTTACTGAATATAGAGCTGGAAATCATTGTACATCTCTTTTTCAAGTTACTTAATTTTATGAAAGATGAGCATTTGTCAATAGAAGTATTTGTTGAATTAACATATGTAAAGACCCTAAGAATGCTGGATCAAAATATTTTTGAGGCTGGTTGTGGTGTCTTATACCTCTAATCCTAGCACTTTGGGAGTCTGAAGCAAGAGGATCACTTGAGGCCAGGAGTTCAAGATCAGCTTGGACAACATAGTGAGATGCCATCTTCACAAAACATTTTTGTAAAAAATTAGCTGAGTATAGCTGAGTATGGTGGTGCATACCTGTAGTCCAAGCTACTGGAGAGGTTGAGGCAGGAGACTCTTTTGAGCCCAGGAGTTCAAGGCTGCAGTGAGCTATGACTGTGCCACTGCAATCTAGCCTGGGTGACGGAGCAAGACCTTATTTCATAAATAAATTAGTAAATACAAACTGAATTTGTTCAGTGCTGACCTCTCCCCATCTTATATGTTGTGAAGCAGTATGTCAGATGCCCTTGGAGCGGGGAGGCAGGACCAGTGTCCTGCTCAGGTGTACTGGTGGTGCAAGCGTCTCCTGACCCACCCTTTAGCAGTCACCCCTCATACCTGCCTATCTGTCTCAGCAGCACCGGTGTGTCCCTAAGATGAAGCCATACTACTCAGTAGGAAGAATGAAATAACCATTCTGAGAGGTGAAAGACAACCAGGTGAGGTGGGCGCCTTCCCCTCTTACCTTTGTGCCTGCCCCTGAAAGAAAGTGTGGAGTTTAGTGTATACACATTGTCTTTGGTTGCTGGACTAAGGCTGAACAAGATGAATAACTTGTTGTATTGAACTGCTTATCTTCTATAGCTAGTGTTTGGACAGTGTGCCATTCCCGTGGAATCTTGGGGACAGGAGTGAGATTCAAGAAGCCATCCTTTCCTCCTCTGTCCTCAGGTGGAATGGCCCCCAACTGGGAGAGCTAATTTTCTTCTGATGTCCAGGAGAGTTCATGTCATCGTTACACTTCTCATTGATCAGAAGAACTAACTCTGTGGGCC
This sequence comes from Rhinopithecus roxellana, assembly GCF_007565055.1. Classification (NCBI taxonomy): domain Eukaryota; kingdom Metazoa; phylum Chordata; class Mammalia; order Primates; family Cercopithecidae; genus Rhinopithecus; species Rhinopithecus roxellana. Next base: position 135,257,218 of record NC_044558.1, read on the forward strand.
TGTGTGTCTCTCTTTCAGGTCTAACTTCAAACTTGTGGCTGTTAATTCAAAACTCTATGCCATTGGAGGGCAGGCCGTTTCTAACGTTGAGTGTTACAACCCTGAGCAGGATGCGTGGAATTTTGTGGCGCCCTTACCCAATCCTCTGGCTGAGTTCTCTGCCTGTGAGTGTAAGGGAAAAATTTATGTCATTGGAGGATACACTACCAGAGGTAAGTGAAGGGACCAGGTAGGTGGTCTGCCCATGCGTAGGCGTCAGCAGTCTGGGAAGGGCAAGAGGGTGTCAGAGGAAACCCCGACATATCCGAGTGTCATGTTATGCTTTAATAGTGTACACTGACACATCTGGAAGGAAGAGAGTCCCTTATGGCAGGGATGATTGGGACAGGAGGGATCTTTTGATAACTTCGTGTGAGCATGAAAATCGAATGGGGAAGGGAGAGCTGTGAAAAAAATACGTTATCTCTTTTTTTTGCTTTTGGAAACCCAGCTTTTTGGTCTGCTGTCTTGTAATTTGGCTGGGCCTGGTTTGTGGGGATCGCTTTCTGAGGTTGGGTAGGTCTTTGGAGAAGATTATCTGGGAATTCCCATCCTTATCACAAACACACACCAAACCTGCCCCCATCCACCATTGTGGAATTTAGTACCAGAGCATCCTTGCAGATTAGTTCTCATTTTCTCTCTTTGTGAGCACACACACATCAGATAGAGGTTCCAGAAACCCAGCTTTAGGACAGTGTTCACATATCACAGGAGGAGCAAGAACGTGAATACAAGAGAGCTCTTTCCTGACCAGCAGTGGGAGGTGGTTGTACTATTTATTTGTTTATTTATTTTTTGGGATGGAGTCTCCCTCTGTCACCCAGGCTGGAGTGCAGTGGCATGATCTCGGCTCACTGCAGTCTCTACCTCCCGGGTTCAAGCACTCCTCCTGCCTCAGCCTCCCAGGTAGCTGGGATTACAGGCATACACCACCACGCCCAGCTAATTTTTGTATTTTTAGTAGAGATGGAGTTTCACCACATTGGCCAGGCTGGGCTGTAACTCCTGACCTCAGGTGATCCACCTGCCTCAGCCTCCCAAAGTGCTGGGATTACAGGTGTGAGCCACCGCTCCTGGCCTGGTTCTATTAAAATGTGCATATGTGTTTTTCACTTTTTTGTTAGGCATTGTATAGTTAATAATTTGGAAATGAAAAAATTTCTCCACAAGTTTATTTATTTTTTGTGGAGACGAGGTCTCCCTATGTTGCCTAGGCTGGTCTTGAATTCCTAGGCTAAGTGATTGTGCTGCCTTGGCCTCTCAAAATGCTGGGATTACAGGCATGAGCCACCATGCCCTGCTTGCCAGCAAGTTTTATACTGCTCTTCCTGGTAGGGAATTGTCTCATGTAACAGTGATAGAGAACAGTGTAGTTGTTGGTGGGACACAGTGGCTCATGCCTGTAATCCAGTACTTTGGGAGGCTGAGGCAGGAGGATTGCTTGAGTCTGAAAGTTCAGGACAGGCCTGGGCAACAGAGCAAGTCCCCTTCTATAAAAATGAGAAGAAAAATATTAGTTGGATGTGGTGTCATGTACCTATAGTTCCAGTTACTTGGGAGGCTGAGGCAGGAGGATCGCTTGAGCCTGGGAGTTCAAGACAGGCCTGGGCAACATAGCAAGACCCCTTCTCTAAAAATGAAAATAAAAAAAATTAGCTGGATGTGGTGGCATATACCTGTAGTCCCAGTTATTTGGGAGGCTGAGACAGGAGAATTGCTTGAGCCAGGGGTTTGAGGCTGCAGTGAGCTATGACTGCCCCACTGTACCCCAGTCTGGGTGACAGAGTGAGACCCAGTCTCTAAAATAAAAAAAATAGAAAAAAAAAAAAACAAAAAAACTGTGGTTGTGGGAAGACAGACAATGGGGGACAGTAAGCAGAGGGGTGCCTTTGCTTCCCTCCACTCTCCAAAGCAGATGTCTCCAAGTTACCTCTTATCCAAGGAAATTTATTTCTGCATTTGGTCTGTCTGACTCTATGGAGCCCAGGACTTACAGAAAAGGTGTAACTTGGCTCTTAGGACTTTAAACCACATTAAAGTAGTAGAGTTGCCATTTTATTTAACATGGTGAAATAAACTACCACTCCTTTGTGGTACCATATGGGCAGGACAGAGCTCTTCAACCCTGGCTAACAAGCATGAAGAAGACCCTGTGAGGCCGCAGCAGCCATGGGAACTTCCCAAAGGACAGAAATCCGCAGGCTAGCATAGCATCCAGATAGGTGACAGAAATTCCTTCCACCGTACCCAGATGTGTCCTGTTTTGGGGGATTTATGTTAGGAAGAAATTAAAGTATTTGATGAACATCTGATTTATTTCTTTTTAGAGTAAGTCTAAACATTAATTCAGTGGGGAAGATGGTGGGAGGTGTGTTAGTTTCCTGTGGCTGCCATAACAAGTTAGTATACACTTGGTGGCCTAAAACAACAGAAATATATTTTCTTATAGTTCTGGCGACCAGAAGTCAAGGTGTCAGCAGGGCTGTGCTCCTTCTGAGGCCTCTAGGGGAGGATTCCTCCTTGCTCCTTCTAGTCTCTGGTAGCTCGGGGCTCCTTGGCTGGTGGCTCCATGATACTCCTGCCTCCATCTTCACAGGGCCTTCTCCTCTGTATGTGTCTGTGGCTTCTCCCCTTCTGTCTAAGGACAGTTGCCACTGTTGGATTTAGGCCCCATCTTGGTAATCTAGGAAGATCTTGTCTTAAGGTTTTTGACTTAATTACATCTGCAAAGACCCCCTTTCTTTTTCTTTTTTCCCTTGAGATGGAGTCTCACTCTATTGCCCAGGCTATAGTGTAGTGGCACAGTCATAATTCATTGCAGGCTCAACCTCCTGGATTCAAGCGATCTCCCGCCTCAGCCTCCCAAAGTACTGGGATTACAGGCATGAGCCACTGTGCCTGACCCAAAGAGTCCCCCCGCTTTATTTTTTTTTAAATAAAATCACCATTCACAGGTTCAGGGAATTTGGAAATTGACGTATCTTGTTAGGGACAACCATGCAACCCACTGAAGCAATGTGTATATTTATGTATTTAAGGAGAGGGAAGACAAAGAGAAGTGACCTTTTTTTTCCCCAGTCCAGGTTTTCATTATTTGTCGAGCTGTTCCCAATGTCCCTCTCTGGTGACTCTCCACTAAAGATAGTTTTCAGCTTTTTCTTTACATATAATTGAAAAAAAAAAAAAAAGAGACTTAGTAATCATTTCTTTGATCTTCAACATTGGTTGTCAGGTTACAGTGATTAACTTTATAGGTTTAGACTAAGCTATGGGCCCCTCAGTCCCCCAGAACTCCTGTGTTTATGTAGTAATCCCCCTCTCTCGTGTGTGTGTGTGTGTGTGTGTGTGTGTGTGTGTGTCTTTTCTTCTAGGAAAGTAAATACTCCCAGTTATTTACCTATGAGCAATTCTAAGAATTCTCATTCCTCTCTAGGTTGAGTAACACAGACTGCATCTTGTGGGCTGACATAACGCACATATGTGCTTTGACTTCTCTTGTAACCAAGAGCTGTTCAACCCTGACAGGCGGCACTGTAACCCAAAGAGTACTTTACTGGTAGATTTCCTAGTTTTTCTATGACCCTGGCTGAGCAAATGTTCTTTAGATTTGACCTAGAAAACCCTTCTTGTGTGTTTTGTAGCTTCACAAGCCACTGCTAATGTACCTTCTTCACTTGGGCCACCCACCGTGATTTCTGTTCTGGATTCCCTGAGCCAAATACCCTTGATGGGATGGTTCAGTGATGTGGATGGATGGCTATTTGTATAAGGGCTGAAAACTAGTTTTTTAAGATGGGAGAGCTGGGCAGTTACTTATACTCTGAAGCCTTCCTCTTTCTCTGCTGGGGCTTTCCCAGCACTTCCTAATAGTTCCGTGTATTTTAGATAAGACATCATGATTGTTAGGAAAAAAAAAAAAAGAAAGTTAGTTTTTAGCTTCCTGACTTTTTAAGTCAAGTGAGACTTTTATAATTTAATAAATAATAGCTCATTTTTATGGTAGCTATTTGATTATTTTAATTCTTTAGCGGCACTGAAGAAATTCAAAGAAGTTCAGTAGAGAGTAATAGCTGTAAAGGGAAGAAGGGTGATTTGTCAAACTTCAGAATCAACTTGAAATGTAAAAACAAAAAGATCATTCCACCAACTCAAGCCACCTCTTCATGGTCTGAGCCCTTGTTGAGTGAGGAGGGAAAACATTTACAGAACACCTGGAAAGACCTTTGGGCCTGGAGCTTAGAAATATGTGGAAGCCTCACTATAATGAGTTCTTTATTCATTCGGTGGACAGCCAGGTTACTAAGGAGCACTTTTTGATAAATTAGTGACTAAAATCCCCTTGGGCCATCTCCTAAAATGATCTTTAATAGCTACAGTAAAAAGAAAGAAGGAGAGGTATTAATATGGGTGGAAGTCAGAAGGACAGTTTCCTAATGCCGTGGCTTACAATTCTGAGATTTCTCCAGGCATCAGGACATGTGTGTGCACAGGACTTTGCTCTCTTAGGAGATCCTTTAGTTTGTATCAGATGTGGCTGTGGAGGGTGCTCTTTAAGCATTGCTAAGTATGGGTGGGTCCCTCTCAGAAGGAAGGACTGTAAGAGGTATGAAACTTCTGAGAAAATGAGTTGTCTTCTCTTACCAAGCGTCTGCAGCCATCACAATGCTGTAGGCTTTAATTGTCTGTCAGTTCCCAAGCTTGAGCTGTCTCCTTCGTGGATAGGATTTGTTTATTTAGAAAAAACAACAAATGAAGTTCATTCTGTTTATAACTCAGAGCATTTGTTTTTTCTGCTGAGGCTAAAATACTTACTTATTCTTTCCTAGAGGAGAAAAGAAAAAGAGAACAATTAAAAACAAGAAAAACAAAACTAGATATTCTAAATTTCACAAGTGTTTTTCACAAAGAGACTAGGCAACATTTTTCCTTAAAGAAAATTACTTTTTTTTTTTTTGAGAGACCAGGATCTCACTCTGTCACCCTAGCTGGAATGCAGTGATGTGATCACAGCTCACTGCAGCCTCACCCTCCCAGGCTAAAGTGATCCTCCCACCGCAGCCTTCCAAGTAGCAGCTGGTACCATAGGTGCACACCACCATGCCTGGCTAATAATAGTCTCGAACTCCTGGGCTCAAGTGATTTTCCTGCTTCAACCACCCAAAGAGGTGGGATTACAGGCATGAGACACCATGCCTGGCTGAAAATCATTATTAATTTAAAATGTCAGAGCAACCTTTTATCTAGACTTTGATCTTATCTACACTACAACTGTCTCTTGTGAGGGACATGGGAAGACCTTTGTTAGCGTCTCTCTGGTGATAAAATTGGGAAACCAAGGCTGGACATGGTAAAGACCCTGCCTTTACAAATAATAATAATAATAAAAAAAAACTGGAAAACTGAATTGCCAAGTGATTCTGTGGCTTGTTAGAAGGCTGCAGGTGAGACTTTGATGCATTTCTTCTGAAGTGTAATGTTGTGTCTTTTTCACTAGACAGCCCCTGGAAGTCCTGTGTTGCTACTTGTCTTGTTTCTTAGGATCTGCTGTCAAGAATAATCTGCTTCCTACCCAGCCTGGCTTCTGTATTAAGTAGTTGATAATTTTGTAGCTATTGATGAGGGTTCTGAGGCACTTACTTTTTTTTACACTGACCTGGTGGTTCACAGGTGTGGGGGTACCAGGGAGGAGGGGCTGTGTGAAAGTCAGAGCTGCTCTTTTTCCTGATTTTATCCAGTCTGAATCTCCCAAGGCAGAGATGTTTGGGAGTGAGAGGTGAGTGTGGATGGATCTAAATGTATCTCTTCCCAGCCATTTTGAAAACGGGTTTTCCAAGTTGTGCTTTTTCTGAAACAGTTTTTTTTCTTTGTTACCAAATTATGCATGTAGAGTTAGACATTTCTGTACAGCCTTGCCTAGTGGCGTTAGTGGGGGCAGAGTCATCACTTGCCTTTCTTTCTTTCAGACCGGAACATGAACATTTTGCAGTACTGCCCCTCTTCCGACATCTGGACGCTGTTTGAAACATGTGACGTCCACATTCGCAAGCAGCAGATGGTGTCTGTGGAAGAGACCATCTACATCGTCGGGGGGTGTCTCCATGAGCTTGGGCCCAACCGCAGGAGCAGCCAGAGCGAAGACATGCTCACCGTGCAGTCCTACAACACCATCACCCGCCAGTGGCTCTACCTCAAGGAGAACACGTCCAAATCGGGTCTTAACTTGACTTGTGCGCTCCATAACGACGGCATCTACATCATGAGCAGAGATGTCACCCTGTCGACCAGCTTGGAACACCGAGTGTTCCTCAAGTATAACATCTTTTCAGATAGTTGGGAAGCATTTCGGCGTTTTCCAGCTTTTGGACATAACTTGCTGGTTTCTTCTCTTTATCTGCCCAATAAAGCAGAAACATGACTGAATTGAATTAGTAGATGAAAGAAACCTGGTTCAAGATTTTTTTAAAAATATGGTGTCCGATTCCAAGGGAGACCGATTCCTAAAGGGTAAAGAAGGGTTAAAGTAGGTCACATATATACAGTAGCAGCTGTAAATAAGCTTACTTGAATTAATTACTTGAAAACTGTTGGAAAAAAGAGACCAACTTTGTTATTTTTTAAATTATTGATTTTTAAATTATGGGAGCAAATCCATCTCCAAACATGATACTTGGGCCAATGACGGATCATCAAAATGTAGATTCATTGTGTCTGTGTGGTAAAGGGCCAAAGTCAATAATTGGAACAAATGATAAAGATGATTTTAAAATCTGTTGTATTTAGGACCCTTGACATGTCATTAGCACCTTAAGTGAGAGGTTTTCTTTTTCTTATCAATGTACTTGACAAGCATTCATATTAACATACTCATTCTCTTTTCTGCATCACCCACACCCACACATACATCTAGTATGTTTAAAATAGGGTTCTGTGTTCAGATATTTTGTTTGCACACTACTTTTTAGGAAACTTAAAATGATGGAGCCCTACAGTGAATCCTTACCAGTGTTCAGTCCTCCCCAAAACTTGGATAAAAATATTCTCAGCTATTTTTCCAGCCGTTTTTGCAGTTACAAATGCTGAATAAATAGACTGATGTAACCTTTTATTTTATTTATGTGGCAGACTGCATATTTATGTGGACACATAGTTTGCATTGCTAGGCATTCTGTATGGTTTTAAAGAGCATACATTATTTAGAAAAATGGATATATGAATATTTTTAAAAATTGAGTCTTAAATTTAAATGGGAAGGGAAGAAAACACCAAATAAGAAAAAAATTTGCCTTTAAGAGTTACCTTGATTGAATGTATTTGACTTAGTTCTTATTTTAAGGCTAAAAAAACTTTGTCATATTTAAGTCAGGCAACTTTCTAATTTAATCTTAGCTTTGTAATTCATGTTTTTGCTTTTGTAGACTAAGGTAAGGACAGCATTTAAATATTTGTGCTGGAGTGAGGGGAAGACTCTCTTACAGAAGTGGAATGGTTTCTGGTGGTATGTCTGAAGTTAGGTAAAGTGCTTTACTTGCCTTGGTTAATTGAAATAGAATTCAGCTCAAGCAGTTGTTTTCACTGAGTGAGTTAACAATAAAAGCTTCTGCCAATCATAGATCAACATTCCTCAAAAATATATATACTCATACTTATGGAAATTTTATTTGACTGAAAACACTGAAATTATCTGATATTTTGTGATGGAATCAGTTAAACTGTGAGCTGGATTCCATTTTTCTGCAGTAACAGCAGGCAGAACCATTTCAGTTAGCATGTGCCTCACTTTAAGAAAGTCCCATAGGGGGAAAAAAAACTGTCAGAACAAATTCATGCATTCGACAAACACTGAGTGCCTGGAGTATGCCGTCCACTGTGCAGATGTAGGACAGGGGCTAATCACTTAGAGTTCTTCAGTTTATTAGCGGAGTCATTACAGGGTTTCTTTACAACCATGGCCTCTATATACTTAAAATAAGGGTCCAGTTATAAAAAGCCTATTTGCACAACTTTTTGGGAATACTTCTATTAACTAAAATGAGGTAAGCCATTATTTTGGACATAGAGATCTTTGTATCTTATCACCAAATAATCTTATCTCTAGTCTACTTATAACTTTGTAAGGGTTTCTAAGCTGTGCCCATTTATTCCCAGATATTATGCCCTTAAAAAATAACCTCTGAACCAAAATCTTCCCAGGAATAGTACTTAATAGATTTTAATGTTAATTTATATTCATTGTAGAAATGAATTTCCAGTGACCTATAATTTCATTACATATATTTTAAAATTTAATTTATTTTAGATGGTGTTAACTTTTTGTTGCTGAAAAGCTTAACTTTTTAAAGACTTAGTCCTATACATTTAGAAGATGAGTCAGTTGAATTAGTACTGGACAAACAGTTGGAGATTAGTTTGCACATAAGCACATCATATCAAATACAATATTCCAGCCAACCAGTTAATTCTCTTCCTGATTACATTCATTGGGTCTGTTTGCCTAATGTTGACAATTAAATTCTTGGATCAAGCGGAGGTATACTGTGATCCACAAAGCTCTTTTATAAACCAGGTTTTGTGTGTGTGTGTGTGTGTGTGTGTTTGCATATTATAGCTCTCTTTAAGACAGACATCTAACAAGATTTTGTTATTCTGGGCTGCCAAGAGTACTTGGGAAAGGTGGAATGTGCAATAGGAACCGATCTGTGCATTTTGTGACATCGTCCTTCCTGCTGCGCACATCAGCTCCGTTGACATTTCGAAGGGTAGTTTTAATTTAGCTCTGTTCTCTTGTTGGTGCCAGTATTACATTGAAGACTCTCACCTATGATAGAGGCAATGTTGCTTTGAAAATCTCCCTTCAGGTGGAGCTTGCAGTAAGCTGAGGTCGCGCCATTGCACTCCAGCCTGGACGACAGTGCAAGACTCTGTCTCCAAAAAAAAAAAAAAGAAGAAGAAAATCCCCCTTTATCCCCCAGGACTGTCTTTACTCTTTGATAGTATCTCTCTATTTTCTTCCCAATTCTCTAAATGCTTTATCATTTTTTTCTGAGATTCTTCTGAGGGATGCTGACCTCCCACTATGGGGAAAGGGGTTGCTTGGAGGACCTGGGGTGGCAGCCCCCGACCAGAAGCACCCTGTTTTATAGATAGCAGTCTGAATGGTAGGGAGAGAGCCCTGTGTGTGGGTTGTTAGAAGGTTGGTTCTTCCTGTCATTCTCTCTGGCTTTCCTTTCAACCCTCGTAGTTTCAGAGGCCTCTCCCCTTAGCATCCTTTAAAAGGTTTTCTGATGAATGTGTAAAAGAGTTGATCATTTCAACAGTACTGGTTAAGTCACAATGACGAAGTGCTGAGAAGGTTATGGATACCAGGAAGAAACAAACAGAAGTCTTAAGATTAGAATGACAACCAAAGATAATTTAACCCTGCCATTTTTTTTTTTTTTACACCAAGGTCCTAAGTAATTCCAAATGCCTTAGGTATCAACGAAAGCTACACACCATTGAGATGGGCAAAATTCTTTCTCTACGAAGGTAGTAATCAAGTAAATGCCTGTTCTCTTTCAATGAACTGTTGCTTATTGAGCATTGTGGATGATGTGTTTTCAGATTTCTAGGTGAAGTTCTGACCCTACCTGTTTGGCCAAAGACGTAAATTGAGAGGAAAGGCCTTGGTCTTCCTGATCAACCAGCACTTAACGAACAGTGGCTTAATGCAGATCCCTCACGAGGCAGCTTAGCAATGTAAAAGGAATATGAGTAGGGGTTGGCTGCCTTTTTCCTAGACCAGGAGTGGGAAATACATAACACCTGTGCCACCGCTCTTTTAAGGAGGCATTATGAATGAGTGCAGCATTCCTGTCCTCTGTGCCAGGATTTGCTCTTAGAATCCATGTCAGATTGGTGCTTCCAGACATCTATTCCCAGTCCATCAGAGTGAAATGAAGGCTATTCGCCATCCCTGCCTTAGAGGAGTTGAAGGAATCAAGTTGGTAGATACAACCAAAATGGCTTTGAAAGCAGTGAGCTGATTGAGCCCCAGTTCTGTGGTTACCAGAAATACTGAGTGTCTGTCACTTGCAAGACAATGCTAAGAACTGAGAATACAGACATACATAAGTCACGGTCCATGACCTTGAAGAGTTTATGGCCTTATGAAGAGGTTCACTGTAATTTTGTCTTCACCAGGGCATCCGTCTCAAAAATGCCCACTTTTGTCTGGCACATTGGGGCTCGGTGGTCTGGTGGTCCCTTCGGTCTTGGCCCTATCCTTTGTTTTTGTGATTTGCTAACAATCATCACGAACCAGTTTTGTTTTTCTCTTAAATTTGAACATCACATCCTGTGTTTTAGGTTTTTGCTCTATGCTTTTTTCTCGTTCCTTTTCATAGTCTTCTGTGTACTTTTTTTGTGTGAAAAAATGAAAATCACATGTAATCTGCCTTATTTAAAATTGCTCACTAAGCACTGCAGACTTTGCAGTTAGGGGCTCAGCAGCTTGGTCCAGTGAAAAGGAGGAGTGAAGCCAGGGAAGTTGGTATCCAAGGGGGCAAGCTGATTGCATGTGCATTTATACCTATGCCTTTAAACATTCCCATACAAATTATTAATAAAGAAATTTCTATTCCACACTAGTACTGATGAAAAGGCGGTTGATTTTGCCTTGTGATAATTATCCAAGGATAGTTTTTCATCCTTCGGTTTTATTCACATAAGAGTTTTTTGATTTTTATTTTCTCTGTTAACTTAGGAACACATCATAAATTCATACCAACTGACGCGTTGCTGACGTCTGTACTTGACATAACCATTTTTATTCCTACCGGAAGCATTAAATATAAAAGGTGGTTAATTTTGAAGAGCAAAGGGTGCTGAAATGACTTGTATGGCTGGCTGGTGCTTTCTTAAATGGATTGCCATAGTTTAGTAAGGAAAAGGAAAATGTGATTTACATTATTGTCATTTTTTCTATTAAAACCTTAAGAATGGGGCGCTTTAGCTGTCCCTGCAGTGTTTTCATATCTAGTAGTCATTTTAGGGAAAGTGATAATCTGTAAAATGAATAGTTATGTTTTGATATGACTGATACTTTCTTTGTTAAAAGGTTGTATTAAGTCTTCAATTTCAAGTGTAGCTTAAAAGTGTAAACATTATGTGATTCATTTGAATACAAGAATGCCTATGAAGTACTCACTATAACAGCATTCCTTTTGTGTTTAGAACTATAGAAGAAAATATCTTCAAATAAAGTAGTTCTCAGTCACTTTTTGTTATCTAAGTTCTATGTATCAGTTATGTATGCAGGGCTGTGCCAGGACTGGGAGGAAATGGGTGAAGCGACTTGGGAGCCTGAGGTGGGAGGATTGCTTGGGGCCAGGAATTTACAGTGAAATCCTGTCTCTACAAAAAATAAAAATAAAAGAAATTACCCAATATGGTGGTACATGCCTGTAGTCCCAGCTACTTGGGAGGCTGAAGCAGGAGGAGTGATTGGGCCCAGGAGTTTGAGGCTGCAGTGAGCTCTGATTGCACCACTGCACTCCAGCCTGGGCAAACAGTGCAAGACCCCAACTCAAGAAAAATCTACAAATAAATAGACAACCATTTCCTACACTCTCAGGACACGCTGATGGAGGAGAAGGAGGATGGCTGACCCAGCAGAGCGACATCCAAATCTAACTGAGCACTTTTTTTTTTTTTTTTGGCCAGGAATTATTCTAAGCATTTTTAAATTTAAATTATTTAATCCTCACATGAATCCCATGTGGTAAATACAAATATTATCCCCCACTTTACAGTTGAGGAAACTGAGGCACTGTAGGTTACAAATTGCCATTGGAGAAAGGAGAAGGGAAAACTACATACAGTGGTCACTGGTCTAAAGGGTATCCTTTCTCTTGGCGGAGGAGTGGGTTTCCGAGTGAGCCAGTCTGGGAGCCTCTGGTCCTGCTTTGCAGCAGCGCATTCCATGGCTGACCTGTGGGGGTGACGTGGCAGCTTCTTCCTGTGGGCGTGGTTACAGGAGGTATGTGGAGGGGAACCCAAACACTTCTGTGGAGGCCAAGGATCCCAGGTTGCTGTTTGTAGGCCATCAACATTTCCTTGGCAAGAAAACTTTAAAAACCCGTTTAGGGCTGGGCACGGTGGCTCACACCTATAATCCCAGCAGTTTGGGAGGCCGAGGTGGAAGGATTGCTTGAGCCCAGAAGTTCAAGGCCAACCTGGGCAATACAATGAGACCCTGTCTCTATTAAAAAATAAATAAATAAAAACTCAGATGCTGGTAAATCCGATCTCCAGCAACTCCATAAGATAAAGGCCCAGATTTAGAGGAGCCCAGTTTCTTTAACTTAGAACCCATCCTTATTATGTCTGTCTGTTAGCCACAGGCTTCCTGTCCATGCCTCCACCTTCAGTTTGATGGTGTCAGTCTCTCTCTAGCTTTGGGATAGTCTGAAACCATAGGGGTCTGCTGTTCCCAGACTACATCCCAGGGAATGCCGCATTAGTAGAAATGATTACCTCTGTGTGGCAGGAGGTGTTTGGGGAATAAAATACCCACCCTATTTCCTCTTCTTCTTCTTCCTTTTTTTCTCCTTTTCCTCCTCTTCCTCCTCCTCCTCCTTCTTGTTTTTGGAGACAGGGTCATGCTCTGTCACTCAGGCTGGAGTGCAATAGCACAGTCTCAGCTCACTGCATCCTCGGTCACCTGGGCTCAAGTGATCCTCTCACCTTAGCCTCCTGAGTAGCTGGGACCACAGGCACTTGCCACCACACCCAGCTAATTAATTTTTTTTTTTTTTTTTTTGGTAGAGATGGGCGCTCACTACGTTGTTTAGGCTGGTCTCAAAAAACGATTCTCCCACCTCGGCCTCCCAAAGTGCTGGGATTTACAAGTGTGAATCACCTCCCCAGGGCCCCCACTCTATTACTTTGCCTCCTCCAGGAGCCCGATCTTACTATATTTCTGGCTGTTCACGACCCTTTAAGGCAGAGAACCTGGCTCCTATAGTTCTGCCAGGCACATGTTGTCTGATCCTCTGCAGTCTGCTGGCTGTAGGCAAAAGGGTGAAAGGCATGGACTCTAGAGCAAGACTTCGCTTCCCAATTCTGCTACTTTCTTTCTTTCTTTTTTTTTCCCCCAGGACGGAGTCTTGCTCTGGCACTCAGGCTGGGGTGCAGTGGTGCGATCTCGGTTCACTGCAACCTCCGCCCCCGGGTTCAAGTGATTCTCCTGCCTCGGACTTCCAAATAGCTAGGATTACAGGCGTGTGCCACCACGCCCATCTAATTTTTGTATTTTTAGTAGAGATGGGGTTTTACCATGTTGTCCAGGCTGATCTCGAACTGGCTGGTCTCAAACTCCTGACCTTGTGATCCGCCCACCTCGGCCTCCTGAAGTGCTAAGTGCTGGGATTACAGGCGTGAGCCACTGCGCCTGGCAATTCTGCTACTTTCTAGCTGTAGCTTTGGTTAGGCTACTTCATCTCCCCAGGCCTTTTTCTTTATCTGTAAAATAGGGATAACAATAGTATCCACTCTGTGAAATTGTTGCAAAAAATTGAGGAAATTCATGTGATGTGTTCAGAATGGCATCTGGCACATAACACACAATGAAAGCGAGCTATTATTATTACCGAAGCTGTTTCCTTTATACCTTCAAATGGACCAGCTCGGCTGGAAGCTTACGCCTTTCCTAAAATATCTTAGCAAAGCCTTTAAGAGGTAGCTAACAAATTCAGACCCTGGCACGTGTCTTTCACTTCTCCCAAACAGCCGACTTGAATGGTCTGAGGCCCCAGATACAGCAGCATAATCAGTTGCTTTGCTTTCCACATAAGGTCAGGGATGAGAAAATTCTATCTACCCCATCCCTTCCCTTGATTTAGCTGGTTCCATATTTCAGCTTTAGATATTTGCAACATCCCATCCCAAGTACCAAACCCTTTATTAAGACTTGTTTGAACCAGCCCAGGTAATGTGTCCATTTCTGAGGTAACCACTGTGACCAGGGGCATGGAGGAGAAGCTCTAGTTCAACCATGTGGAATGAAAATCATCTCAGATAATAGGGGTCTGCTTACTAGAAGAAAGGGGTGTTGACTGTTGACTTGCAAAAGGAACAGCCAGGTAACTTGTTGGTCAAGCAAAGCCAAGTTTGTTATGCTTACTGTGGTCAGGAAGGACACCACCTTGAAAAAGACTTAGCAGTGCCTCAGAAGGGGAATGTCAGGTTTTGGGGCCTGGGTTGGGTGATTTTGAAGTAGGTCTTAAGACTGGGCAGAGTTCCTGATACAAGAACTTTGGGCACTGGACTGTGTGCACGGTGCAGTGAGAGTCCCAAAGCTAATCTTGAGAGCTTGTTTTGAGGTTCCAGCAGAGGAGTGAAGCTACTCATACACCCTTGACTGAAGACCGGTCCTCCTCTATTGGGGATGGTGGTCCCTTTCGACCGAGTGCGCAGCTTTGGGAGGGATGCACATGAAGTGGTGAGGGAGGAAGGGGTTACCCACCTAGCCAGCCAGATCAGCCACATCAACCCTGGCGATCAGTGGGGTGAGAGTTGTCGCAGGCAGATCACCCTCACATCCCCGAAGCTAGCCTTGATGAGGAAGCTGTCAGTCTTGGTAAGTAAGCTAGCTGGTTGGTTTATAGTGTTATAGAAGATAAGCCTTCTGAAAATACATGTTCCTGGATACAGCTTCAGCTGTCTCTCTCTCAGGGCACACACACTTGTTTCATAGAACAGTTCTTATGTGCTTGTCTTATTCCTCTTCTAGACTGTAGTTTCCTTGATAATAGAGTGTTTCATTAATCTTTTTATCACTGTATGTCAGGACATACTCCAGAGCCATGTAATACAGCAAATTCTGGAAGTATTTGTTAAATTGGAAAGGTTTCGAAGCCTCCTTGGGTTTTCTGAAAATATATAGGTTTTTGGTTTATGTAGCCCTAAAATTTCCTTATAGGAAAAAATAGGGTTTTCTTGGTGAACAATTGTTATTAGGAAAACAGTGTACTTTTCTCTTCTAGCAATGTGCATAATGCATCACGCAGATGGGAGAAGTTTCAGCTTCTGGCTGTGGCTGGAAAGGAAGTTTGCTCACAGACAGCAGCAAGGCAAATGCCTAGGAGTTCAGGGGCCCCACAGGCAAATGGGAAGGGAGCCCCATTGCTTCATTATTTTCTCATCACTGGAATCAATATTAGGGCTTGAATGATATTATTGTTACTCGTAGAACTGTGTTTTTCTTAAAATCTGAATTGAATGGCACAAATATACAGTTATCAGAATTTGAACACCAGCAGGAAAGAAACATAGAAAAGGTAGGGGATGTTGTTGTCAGCAAGTGTGGCAGGTCTGTGGCCGAGGGCCAGTTTCCCACTGTGGTCTGACCCCCATGTGGACCTGTGAAGGGTTTCCTGAGAAAGTCTAGGGGACAGAGATTCCTCTGCTCAGGCTACTTTCAGCCCTGGTGGATTTCGAGGTGGTGCTGGGTAGGAAGACAAGAAGTCAGAGGCAAGAGATCTAGAAACAGGCACTGTAATAACAAGTGGTCTGTGGCTGGTGGTGACTTTTCTTATACAATCTGGTGTGTATGTACATGTTTGTCTGCTGGTTTTATTTATTTATTTGAGACAGAGTCTTGCTTTGTCGCCCAGGCAGAAGTGCAGTAGCATGATCTCAACTCACTGCAACCTCTGCCTTCCGGTTCAAGCGATTCTCATCCCTCAGTCTCCTGAGTAGTCGGGATTACAGGCCTGCACCACCAAGGCCAGCTAAGTTTTGTATTTTTAGTAGAGATGGGGTTTCACCATGTTGACCAGGCTGGTCTTGAACTCCTGGCCTCAAGCAATCTGCCCGTCTCAGCCTCCCCAAATGCTGAGATTACAGGTGTGAGCCACCATGCCTGGCTGCCTGCTAGTTTTATTTTTCCAATGCTTCTGCAATTGAAGCAATCTCTTTTTGAAAGTCAAGAGGGTACTGCATTAGTTTCCTAGGGCTGCTATAACAAAGTACCACAAACTGGGTGGCTGAAAACCACAGACATGTGCGGTCTCACAGTTCTGGAGGTCAGAAGTCCAGGATCAAGGTGTCCGCAGGGCCATGCTTCCTCAGAGGACTGAGGGGAATGCTTCCTTACCTCGCCCTGGCTTCTGTTTTGCTGGCCTCTGGCGTTCCTTGGCTTGTCTCTGCTTTCCTCATCACATGGTGTTCTCCCTGCATGTCTCTGTCCTCACATGGAAATCAGTCTTATTATGATTTTTTAATTTTTTTTTGAGATGGAGGTTTGCTCTTGTTGCCCCAGGCCAGAGGGCAACGGTGTGATCTCAGGTCACTGCAACCTCTGCCTCCTGGGTTCAAGCGATTCTCCTGCCTCAGCCTCCCGAGTAGCTGGGATTACAGGCACCTGCCACCATGCCTGGCTAATTTTGTATTTTTAGTAGAGACGGGGGTTTCTCCATGTTGGTCAAGCTGGTCTCGAACTCCTAACCTCAGATGATCCACCCGCCTTGGTCTCCCAAAGTGCTGGGATTACAGGCGCGTGAGCCACCATACCTGGCAGGAAATCAGTCTTCTTATGGACACCTGTTATATTGGATTAAAGGCCCACCTTGCTCAGTTATGATCTCATTTTAACTAAACTAGTTATACTGGCAACAACACTATTTCCACAATCTGAGGTACTTGGGTTTAGGACTTCAGCATATCTTTTTTTTTTTTTTTTTTTTTTTTTTTTTTTTTAAGGAGGTAGGTGCATCATTCAGCTCAAAACAGGTACTAAATCTTATCTCAAAAACTTTTTAAAATGTGCTTTTTGCTTCACATGCCATTCATTGGGCGGCGCATTGCCTGAAATGAAGTTTGCTTTGAGTTGCCTACCTTCCCCACCTCCCCACATCCCCATGATGCGTGTCATTTTAATGGCTAATAATGTCATTTTAATAATTACAAGTCTGAAAGAACAGGATAGGTAAATCCTATACCGTTAGCCATACTTTGACGAGATCGTGAGCATTCAGGGTGGTATGGCTGTAGACTGTTAGCCATACCTTGATTTCAACTTTTAATGAAAAAACACAGCTCCTTTCCTAGCTGAGTGTATGTGTTAGCAGGTACAGATGTTAAATGATGTCTATGAATTCAGTGCTGTCAGTGTTCAGTGTCCCATGGAGGCTAATTTCTGTCACCTTCCAGTACCTGGAAGGCACCCACCAGTCAGGATTTTTTTTAAATCAACAGACACTGACTCTAGCTGAGAAAGAAAAGAAAAAAAGAAAGAGAGAGAGAGAGAGAGACAGGGAGGGAGGGAGGGAGGAAAGAAGGAAGGAAGGAAGGAAGGAAGGAAGGAAGGAAGGAAGGAAGGAAGGAAGGAAAGAAGGAAGGAAGGGGAGGTTACTAAAAAGATAGGATTTAACTCAATCTTTAATAGGAAATGAAAGAAACAGAAACGATGGCAGCTCTGGCAGTTGGGAACTCAAGGACAATCTCTTCAGGGCTCCACCAATGGGACAGAAACTCCAACCCCCTTTAGGTCTCGTGCCATGAGTCCTGAATGGAAATGGAAGGAGTGAGCACCCTGATTGTCCCGCTGGGGTTGGACAGTGGGAGAGTCAAGGCAGTGTTGTTCTAATCCCAGGAATCACCTGATTCCTTTGTCTTATGTTTCTTTTTTCTTGTTTGAGACACAGAGAGACTCTTGCCCATGCAGTGGCATGATCTTGGCTCACTGCAGCCTCTGCCTCCCAGGTTCAAGCGATTCTCCTGCTTCAGCCTCCTGAGTAGCTGGGACTACAGGTGCATGCCACCACACCCTGCTAATTTTTGTATTTTTAGTAGAGATGGTGTTTCACCATGTTGGCCAGGCTGCCTGGCCTCAAGTGATTCCCCCCAACTTGGCCTCCCAAAGTGTTGGTATTATAGGTATGAGCCACTGTGCCCAGTCAGCTTTGGCTTTTGTTTCTGAGCACCAGAGTCATCCTAAGCCTTCTGGTTTGGGCAGGTTCTCATGGGAAAAGGGAAGTCCCCAGGGGCCTGCTCTGTGACTATTTTAAGAAAATAACACAAACTGACCCAAGGCCAGGGCTTACATTATGGCATATTAGACAGCGTACAAAGGCTGCTGATTTATTCAGTTCTCTTATCTGATCGCCATTAAGGGGATAAGGAACAGATGGGGAGCATTCATTAGCACTGTTTATTATTAACTCCATGGGCTATTTCACAGCCCAAACTGTGGCAACTCCATAATCCTTCTGAGGCATTGATTTGGAACATGCTTTACTTTAACCAAGGCAGCCTAATTGTGAGAGAACATTCTGCATTTTTTCCCATCTGGTTGTTGTCCACAGCAATGCCATCTACATTACCCTGGATTCCAGCCATCTCATGACTTTTGTGGGCCTTGGCATTTTTGCCTTCCTGGGCCCCTTCCTTGGTAAAACAAGATAAAAAATCATATTTTACAACTCTGTATAATGACCAGTATAATCCAGGCTGGACTCATTATTACCCATTCATTATTGTTATACTCATGTTTTTCTTCTTTTTTATATTTTTAGCCACAGGGGCTCACTCTGTTGCTCAGGCTGGAGTGTAATGACACTATCATGGCTCCCTGCAACCTGGACCTCTTCAACTCAAGTTGTCCTCCCATCTCAGCCTCCCAAGTAGCTGGGACTTCAGGCTTGTGCCACCACACCTGGCTAACTTTTTATTTTTTGTAGAGATGGGGATGCTTTCACTATGTCGCCCAGGCTGGTCTCAAACTCCTAGACTCAAGCAATCCTCCCACCTTGGCCTCCCAAAATGGTGCTGGGATTACAGGCATGAGCCTCCATACCAGTCCTTTCTTCTGGTTTTAAAATAAATTACAATGAAAGCATTTTTATGGACCTCCAAGAGTATGACGATGTTTCACCTGTGTGCCTTGAGGATATGGCCCTGCACTCAGTCCATCCTAGATGTGCACGCCCTTGTCCTATGCCTAGCACTGTTCTGGAATGATCCAGAATGCTATCCCCAGAGATCCCTTTCTGAGAAGTCTGGAGTCAAATGGGCTGGACGCAAATACCAGTTTCATTCTCAGTAGCTGGTGACCTGCATTTAACCCTACAGACCTCAGTTTCTTCATTTGTAGCATGCTGGTAATAATGCCAGCTTCCTTATTGGTTTTTTGTGAGGATTACCAGAGAAAATGTCTGTCAACACTTCCCACCGGATCTCACATGCACTAGATGCTCCACACATGATAGCTGCACGAATTTCTTGTGATCACTACTCCTAGGTCCTGAAGGTCATAACCTCACAGAAGGTGCCCCTGAAAGAAATCCAGTTACTTAGTGACTTACTCCCCTTCCCCATTATCTGGCACATCTGCAGAAGCGGCTTTGGTGAGGGAGTGCAGGCGGGTTGTATGTACTCATTGCCGTTATTAAAAAAAATATCTCGGCCGGGCGCCGTGGCACATGCCTGCAATCCCAGCATTTTGGGAGGCCGAGGTAGGTGGATCACCTGAGGTTACGAGTTTGAGACCAGCCTGGCCAATGTGGTGAAACCCCATCTCTACTAAAAATACAAAAACTAACCAGGTGTGGTGGCGGGCGCCTATAATCCCAGCTACTCAGAAGACTGAGGCAGGAGAATCACTTGAACCCGGGAGGCGGAGGTTGCAGTGAGCTGAGATAGCGCCACTGTACTCCAGCCTGGGCGGCAAGAGCAAAACTCCATCTCAAACAAACAACAACAACAAAACAAACTCATACACAAAGAAGCAGGGGAGGACTTCCGATCTGCATTTTATTTGGAAGAGATGCTTGGAAGGAAGAGAGCTGAAGCAGTTCAGTGGAAGGTTGTGTATTTCCTAGGATTGTTGGTGCCATTGTTGGGTTCTGGATTTGGGTGTGGACACCAAGCTGTCCTGTCACAGCGTAGCCAGCACTGCTGGTGTGAGTGCCTGTGATGGAGAGGGAAGGCTGTATTCTGGCTGTCGGTGCCTCCGGGCTGGTGAGAAAACGGCCAGACCCTCCACTGCAGCAGATCCATGCAGGGTGATTCGGAGCCACTAAAATGTAAAGAAAAAGATTCTTGTTTGTTTTCCCAGCTCAGTTTTCAGAGAGGTGAGTAGGTGTTTTCTAGCACTGCTGATGTTTATTTTTTCTGAGGTCTTGTCTGCTCTGTTGTGGGTCTCAAACGTCACTGATCTTCAGAGGCAGCTTTGTAAAATGAAGTGAGGTTTTAATGTCTCATACTCCTGGATTTGTTGCATCGCTTCAAAATATTTTCCACCATGGTGCTTGCTCAAAGGTCTCTGTAAAGCATGGTGGTTATTGTCTCTCTGACACAATTGCCCTTCTGTTTCCTCCTGAAGTTTGTAAAGTTATTCGGGCTCTACTGTATAAGGAGCAGGGTCAGTCTTACTAGCAGGAGGCTGAAATGAAATGGCAGCTGCTACGAATGCTGTGTAGAGTAAAACCTGGCACCACACACACTGTCCTGCTGGATCCAAATGCATTCAGCACACAGAAAACCTCCAGTAAAGAAAATTTCAACGCTGAAAGAGAAGACTGGAGAAAATTACCATAGAATCAGGTTTGTCTGCATGTGCCAGATACCCTAAAATAACAGTAACTTATGTAAGATAGCAGTTAATTTTTCTCTGAGGACAAAGCAGCTTGGAGGATAAGCAGTGCAGAGCTAGAACAGCTAGTGGTGGCTGCAGCTGGCTCATTCCAACTTGAGAGAATGGATTATTTGCAACTCCTCTCAGTCCTATGTTCAATGACGTCACACTGGTAACTTGAAATTGGTGTGGCTGGGTGCAGTGGCTCATGCTTGTAATCCCAGCACTTTGGGAGGCCAAAGCAGGAGGATCGTTTGAGCCCAGGAGTTTGAGACTAGCCTGGGAAATACAGTGAGACTTCATTTCTAAAAACAAAATAAGAAAGAAAGATAGAAAGATGAAAGAAAGAAAGAAAGAAAGAAAGAAAGAAAGAAAGAAAGAAAGAAAGAAAGAAAGAAAGAAAGAAAGAAAGAAAGAAAGGAAAAGAAAAGAAAAAAGAAATTGTCCATGGTGGAGGATTTTACATCACAGACATTGGCAAATGCTGTAAATCAGGGCTTTGCCCTCCAGGGAGCTGGTTGTTTACCACTTATCAGCACACCACTGGGTCTAGCTCTCTAATGGGGTTTAGGAACCCCAAGCTCTTTCTATTCTACTGCCCCACCATGCTAATATGTGACTGTCATTCTTACTGTCATTTCACAGTTTAGAGTTGATGCAAGAGTTCCAGCCATTAAATGACACATTCCAGATGGCGAGAAGGAATAGAAATATAAGGAGACAAATATTGAACACCAGCGGTATTTTCAGATCTCTTGGAAGCTGGTATACAGCATTTCTGTAGCAAATACTTAGCTACATGGCTTTGCTTAGCTATAAGGGAGGCTGGGAAATGCTGTCTTTATTAGGGGGTCCACATGTCAAGCTAAAAGCTAGGGGTTGGTGGTAGACAGAGCTCTACAATATTCCCAGTGATCTTTACTTTGTATAATCTCCTTCTCTTAACTAGGAGGCAGAACTTGTGAATATGACAAAATATCACTCCTGCGATTGTTATATATCAAATCAGTTGATCTTAAGATACGGAGATTATCTAGGTAGGCTTGACCTTAAAAAAAGCCCCTTAAATCTAGACCTAGAGTCAGAGATGGAGGAAGTCAGGGATTAGGAGCATGAGAATGATTGGACGTGCCATTGCTGGCTTGAAGGTGGAAGGGCCATATGGCAAGGAGTGTGGGTACCTCTAGGAGCTGAGAATGACCCTAGCGACAGCCAGCGAGGAAATGAGGGTCTCAGTTGCACAACCACAGGGAACCCAATCTTGACAATGATGAAAATGCTAAATGTAAAAGTGGATTTTTCTCTGACAAGAACTCAGGCTGGCCAACATCTTGATTTTAGCCTTAAGATGCTCCAAGCAGAGAACTCAGTCATGGTATGCCAGACTTCTGACCTACAGATCTATGAATTAACTAATGGGTATTGTATTAAAGTGCTAAGTTTGTGGTAAATTGTTACACTGCAAACGAAAACAGATACAGGATCTATTACTAAGGAAAAAGGGGAAAAAAGGATATTGGACTATACATCTTGCAGTCTTTGACTCATCAATGCAGTAAAACCCCCAAACATGTTAAATTGGAAGGAAACAGAGTTTGGTGAGCCTGACCTCCATGCAGGCATCTGTGCCCATACTCAAGCTCTTGGAACTTTATTTTATTTTATTTTTTTTGAGATGGAGTCTTGCTCTGTCACCCAGGCTGAAGTGCAGTGGCACAATCTCGGCTCACTGCAACCTCTGCCTCTCAGATTCAGGCAATTCTCCTGCCTCAGCCTCCTGAGTAGCTGGGATTACAGGCATGCGCCACCATGCCTGGCTAATTTTTACATTTTTAGTAAAGATGGGGGGTCTCACCATGTTGGCCAGGCTGGTCTTGAACTCCTAACCTCAAGTGATCCACCCGCCTCGGCCTCCCAAAGTGCTGGGATTACAGGCATGAGCCACTGTGCCTGGCCCCTGGGCTACATTCTTATCTAGAGTTCTGACTGAGGAAGAACCTACTTCTAAGATTAGGCAGGTTGTTGGCAGAATTTATTTCCTTATGGTCATAGGACTGAAAATCCTGGCTTCCCGTTGCCTTAGCTATGAGAGGCCATCCTCGGCCCCTTGCCACATGGGGCTCCCAACATAGTCAGCTATGGAGAGAGTCTCTAGCAGGAATGTTAACCAGACAGAATCTTATATAATGTAACATAATCAGAAGTGACGTCCCATCACTTCTGTCATTTCTATTGGTCAGAAGAAAATCACAGGTCCCACTCACACTCAATGGAAAGAAATTATACAAGGGTATAAATGCCATCACTGGGAGTCACCTAGAGTCTGTCTGCCACACAGACTGTAATTTATATATATATATATATATAATTGTTTTTAATTGACACATAATAATTATATTAATACATATTTATGGGATACAGAGTGATATTTCAATGCATGTATACAATGTGTAATGATCAAACCAGGGTAATTAGCATATTCATCTCCTTAAACATTTATCATTTCTTTGTGTTGGAGACATTCAAAATCCTTTCTTCTAGTTATTTGAAAGCTCACAACAAGTTATTGTTAGCTATAGTCATCCTTTAGTGCAATAAAATACCAGAACTTACTCCTCCTATCTAACTGTAATTTTCTATCCTTTAACAAACTTCTCCTTATTTACCTTTCCCTCTTACCCTTTCCAGCCTCTGGTAACCACAATTCTACTCTATGTCTATGGGGTCGACTTTTTTAGCTTCCATGTAGAAGTGAGAATGTGTGGTATCTTTCTGTGCCTGGCTTGTTTCACTTGACATGATGTCCTCCAGGCTCATCCACATAGAGAAGGAAGACAGGATCTCCTTTTTTATGACTAAATAGTATTCCATTGTGTATATATATATACTGTGTTTATTTTATCCAGTTGTCTGCTGCTGGACACTCACAAACCTCAATTATTTTTCTCATGTTCATGATTAATCTCAGCCAACTATGAGACTTCATTTCCTTTTCTCCCCAATCCCCCTTGTGAAGAGTGGTCATGTGACCTAGGTGTGGCAATGATAACTAAGCAGAAGTATCCTGGGAGGTTTCTAGGAAATCTTTTGGGCTCTCCTGATCAAAGGGAAGAAACACAGTTCGTACCATTCTTTCTTCTTTTTAAAGCTTTGAATGTGTAAGTCATAACTGAAACTAAAACAGCACATGATCATGAGAAGTCAAAAGAATTACAGAGACTTCAGCATTAGGACTGGTGATCTGCTGAATGAACACTTGTAATCCCTACAGCTGGATTTCCTGGTGTGTGAGAATCATTAATTCTTCTGTGCTTAAGCCATTATAACAAGGTTTGTATTATTTGCAGTCAAAAGCATTCCTAATGAATAAAATTGGCTGTGATTTTTCTGCCCCTAGCCTTGGGGAATTATATTTCTGACAAGAGTAGACAATTTTGAGGAGGTCTGCTGAGCCAGGGATCTCTATTCTCTATTCAAAAAATGAATGATCTTTTTTTGCATGTGACCTTGCCCTGGCCACAGCTGATTGAAGCAGGATACATTCTTTACCAAAGCTGGGCCAATCAGATTCTCTTTTGCATTTAAACTGAGGCACACAAGAACAGGCTCTTGGGGGCTCAGTCACATTAATTCCAGAGCTTTGAAGTAAAAGCTTGTACTTTTACTTCTGGTCCTGGAGCTAAGTTCCAGCCCTTCCTGGGGCCTGGCTGTTCAGGTTTTCACTAGATTGCATCAGAAGCATCTATATCTTCATAATCGGTTTTTTTCTTGTTTAATCAAGGTGGATTCTGTTATAAGGAGTATCAACTAGGAAACATGGCATTTGCAGAGCCCTTTATGATCTGACCTTTGTCTTCCTTCAGCAACAAATTCTGTACTCATCTTCAATTACAGCCCTATTTTCTCAGCAAAGTCTTCCTTGATCCCAACAGGACAAGAGAGCTGGAGTTCCCTTCCCACACCTGCACATCTCCCCCTACTACTGTCTGATTTAATAGGCACAGGTAGACACTGTGTCTTTTTCATTTTTGTCTTTCCAGAACCTAGCACAAAGTCTGGCACCTAGTAGGCACCCAGTAAATGCTTTTTGAACGAATAAAGAGGTGGGAGTTTCTGACTGAAGTAATGGTATAAACATAACCACAGAGAATGAAAGTACATGGGATTCTACGTTCCTGAAGGGCAGGGACCATGTCTTATTTAGCCTAACACAATATTTGACACATGGTAGGTATATGAGGCTGTTCTTGCATTGCCGTAAAGAAGTACCGGAGGCCAGGTCATTTATATAAGGAAGAGGTTGCCGTTTTGTTCTTGGAGACAGGGCTGTCACCCAGGCTGGGGTGCAGTGGCACGATCTTGGTTCACTGCTACCTCTGCTCATGCTCAAGTGATTCTCCTACCTCAGCCTCCCGAGTAGCTGGGACCACAGGTGTGAGCCACCATGCCTGGCTAATTATTTTTAAAATATTTTTTGTAGAGATGAGGTTTTGCCATGTTTCCCAGGCTGGTCTTGAACTCCTGAGCTCAACCAATCTGCTTCCCTTGGCTTTCTCAAATTGCTGGGATTACAGGTGTGAGCCACTATACCTGGCCAAGAAAAGAGGTTTTATTGGCTCATGTTCCTGCAGGCTGTACAGGAAGCATAGCGGCATCTGCTTCTGGGGAGGCCTCTGGAAGTTTCCGATCGTGGTGCAAGGTGAAGTGGGAGCTGGCACATCACATGGCAAAAGCAGGAACATAAAGGTGGGGGAGGTGCCACACACTTTTAAACAACCAGATCTGGAGAGAACTTACTATCGCAAGGACAGCATCAGAGGAGCGGTGCTAAATTATCTATGAGAAATCCACCTCCATGATCCAATCAGCTCCCACCAGGCCCCACCTCCAATACTGGGGATTAGATTTCAACATGAGATTTGGGTGGGGCAAATATCCAAACTGTATTAGTAGGTATTTGTTAAAAGTCTTTTGAACTGAACTGTGCATTGCTGAGAGAATGCCAAGTGTCTCTCTGGGGCTGGGGCATAGGAGTCGTGTGTGTATGCATGTGAGTGTGGAGCAGGGGGCAGTGGGTGGGGAGTGTAGTGGAGATGAGATGAAAAAGGCAAACGAGCCCCTACTGTGCGAGGCTTTGCACACTAGGTGAGGGTTCTTGACATTTGTTTTATAAACAACACATAAATCAAAGTATTTTATTCACAGATGTAATGGCGCCAGAAGTGGGCACCTTCTAAATGATTCAGGAAATAAAAAACAAGTGACTGAAGTAAGGGGGCAGCAGTAGGATTAGAAAGGAGCCCTGGCTATCATGAACATATTGTTAAATTTTTAAGTATTTTATAAGCCGGATGTTAAACCTTTGGTAGCTTGAAATTGGCCATAGTGGGAATATTTACACCACAGAAATTGGCAAACACTGCAAATGAAAGCTTTAAAGAAATTCATTTTATGGGAAATCGTTTGACCAGCGCACCACTGAGAAAGACTTCAGAGAGAGACATTTGGACGAAACCGATAGGCCTTGATGATTGGATGGGGTGGGTCTGCGGTTGAAAAGTTCTTAAAGATGCTTCTGAAGTTTCTTATCTGAGATTTTAACTCTGAGTGACTTGTAGGATGAAGACGTCACTCAGTGGAAACACCAGGAGACTAGGTTTTGGGGAAAAGATGATATATGTGATTTGCTACATGAATTTGGGGGTATAACATGATACGCATGTGGCTTGTCCAAAAAAAGAAATTGAAGCCTGTGTTTGATGCTTAGACCAGTCAGACCTGGAGTATAGACTTGAAATCAGCTACCTTCCCTCTCCTCTCCTCCCCCTTCCCCTCCCCTCCCCTTCCCTTCCCTCCCCACTCTCTTCCTCTCCGCTCCTCTCCCCACTCCCCTCCTCTCCCCTCCCCGCTCTCTTCCTCTCCCCTCCTCTCTCCTCCCCTCCCCTCCTCTCTCCTCCCCTCCCCTCCTCTCTCCTCCCCTCCCTCCTCTCTCCTCCCCTCCCCTCCTCTCTCCTCCCCTCCCCTCCTCTCTCCTCCCTCCCCTCCTCCTCTCTCCTCCCCTCCCCTCCTCTCTCCTCCCCTCCTCTCCTTATTCTTCTCTCCCTTCCTTTTGTCTTGCTCTGTCATCCAGGCTGGAAGGTAGTGGTACAATCATAGCTCACTGCAGCCTCAAACTTCCAGGCTCAAGCAATCTTCCCACCTCATCCTCTTGAGTAGGTGGGACTACAGGTGTGTACTACTACGCTTGGCTAATTTTTAAATTTTTTGTAGAGATGGGGGTTGGTGGGTGTGTCTTGCTATGTTCCTCAGGCTGGTTTCGAACTCCTGGCCTTAAGTGATCCTCCCACCTCAGCCTTCCAAAGTACTGGGATTATAGGTATGAGCCACCATGCTTGGCCATGATTAACTTTCTTACATTTGCTTTTAAATGTTAAGATGGAGCATCAAACAGGGATTCCACGAAGGCACGATCTGGAATAGGTATTCAAGAACCCCAAATTACTATCCACAGTGTAGAGGAGAGGCCACACAATTCCCATGCAATTCACTCCTCTCTCACCCTCTTATTGTCAGTGAATTCTCTCCCTCTCCTAAAGTTCAAAACTGCCAGCCCCAACTTGGCAGCAACTCGGGAGACAGGGCAACAGCAGCCAGGGTGCAGCAGCTGTAACCTCTTGCAAATCACCTCCTTCTCTGAGTGTAAATTTCACAAACACATAGTTCAACAGTTGCTAAAAACACTCATTGCTTCTTGGCATCTAAAGAAGGCATTTCAGGACTCCTCAATTTTAATTAACTATCTCAAATATTAAAGCACGTTGCTGAGTTTGCTGAAGCGTTTTTACAGTTGTAGAATAATGCATTGGGTGCGAGGGGAAGACCTTCAGAGAAACACATGCTATTCTGGATACGTGACCATTTATGAATATGTCCTGCTTAATTTTGTTATTGTCAGGTTCCTGACTACGCCAATTGTTATGTTCAGGGTTAGGTGCCAGCCCATGCTGCAGTCTGGAGGGAGCGGGTAGATGAACAGAAAGAATACTTGGGAGCTGTAGGCAGGTAAAAGATGGTTTTATTCAGCAGCAGCTCTCATCAACAGCATTCTCACACTGTCTGCCCTCGCTGGGCTGCTTAGCCCAGCTCCCACATACAGCTGTGCAGCTGGCTCTCCCTTGCCTTCAGGGTCAGCAGTTTAACTCTCTCTCTCTGGGCACAAGTGAGCCAAGCTGTGTCCTGGTTCTCCTCTGTCCATCTCCAAAGATGAACAGCTTTGACACTCTCTCTTTCTCTGGTGCCAGCATGCCTGCACAGTGTCAACAGGGCAATTATACCTTTTACAGACAACAGTGGCTTGGACCAAGGAATGGCCTTCCCATGTTATGGTTACATGGCTGTGATAACAAGCGGAGTTATACGCCTGTGCTATAAACTCGCTGAGTCACTCAGGATGTTTACTGCGGCCTATCCTTGACCAAAGCACAGCCATGTTTCTTACAATTATGAATTAACCTGAAAAGGGGGGACAATTGACTAACATTGAGTAGGCATGTTCGAAAAAAGGTGGATTGCTAAGGTGCCGTATTTTGTCCATAGGATCAAATATTTAAGGAAAATACTTCTTGTTTTCTGATATTAGTGCTAGGTTTTCCTTTGCATCAGAGCAAGGATATTTACCCCCAAGATCAAAAAAGAATGGCCCTACCTTAATTACTTACTACTCATCATGGAGAAGTATAGTTATTTTGTGTACTATGAACATTTAATTAGTGGCCTCTTTTGGAATGCTCAAAAAGAGCATTGTTACTCTTTGGCACTGCTGTGTTACTTATCAACTTTTTCTGGCCTTGCCACTGCGGTCACTGCTAATGCCTAACTCCTTAATGATGTGATCATCTTCTCAATCAGCTGTATCGGGAAGGGCAGCACATCTCAGATGGTAATGTGCATGCAGTTCACCTGGGCATCTTGTCACCTGCAGATTTTGATTCAGTCGGGATAAAGCCCATGGTTTCTCTTTTCTAACAAGCTCCTAGTTAATGCAGTTACTGCTGGTCACAGAACCATGCTCTTGAGTAGCAAGGTATAGCGGAGGAATGACAGGCAGCATTAAGAGGGAAGATTACTATTCAGAGAGCCACAAACCACCTGGGAAAATAATATACCACGAAGAGGTGAGAAGAAGTGTGTATATGTGATGAGGTATTTATTCATATAATGTATATGTGTGAACATATGAACTATCTCTGCTTAAAAATGGCATTCTTCAATAGATGTTTTACAAAAAACATTTTAAAAGGTGGTATGGCCAGGCACTGTGGCTCACGCCTGTAATCCCAGCACTTTGGGAGGCCGAGGCGGGTGTAAGAATTAAAAAAAGAGGAGAGATACATGAAGGGTGGCTTGCCAGTTCACAAGGACAGGTTTATTTTAGGAAACAAACCTGAGAGGGACTTCTGGCTGAGTTAGGTCAGAGCCACACTCTCTTATAGACTGAGTTGTTAAGGATTTAGGGTGGGAGAGTTTATCAGAGGCTTGGACTGCTTCTGTGACTCTTTGTTGTGCTTATCTGAGAGAGAGAGTTGTATGTTCGTTCCCATAAATCTTTTTGCAGCTGCAGGCATACCCCTGAATCTGCTTTTAGATTCCCTATTTTAGTGCACCTGAAGGGAAAGGAATGTGCTTATTAAGGCCCACTGTTTTACTGGGGCCCATTGTATGAGGGTGAAGATTGGCAGTTACCCAAGGAACTTTCCCCCACCTCCTTTTGTGCCTGAGCTGTCTTATCTGTGTTTTACTGTCTGCTCTCTCTGGTTGCTTATAGTTAGAAGAGAAGTGATTTCCTTGAAATGCCTGAGGCTAGAAAGGGAGCTGGAACTCGAAGTGTCAGTGTTTTTCTGAGATGACAGTGCTGCTACTGTCAGTGGGCAAATCACTTGAGGTCAGGAGTTTGAGACCATCCTGGCCAACATGGTGAAACCCCATCCCTACTAAAATTACAAAAATTAGCTGGGTGTGATGGTGTGTGCCTGTAATCCCAGCTACTCGGGAGGCTGAGGCAGGAGAATTGCTTGAACCTGGGAGACGGAGGTTGTGGTGAGCCGAGATTGTACCGCTACACTCCAGCCTGGGTGACAGAGCAAGACTTTGTCTCAAAAAAAAAAAAAAAAAAAAAAAAAAAAAAGGAAGTGTGAAGCTATTTGAATGTTTTATAGATAATCTTAAATATTTGGTGTGCTGTTGCTTAAAATGAGTTAATATATATAAAATGCCTAGTGCTGTGATGGGTTTACGTACAATGTGTTACTTATGTTTATTATTATTATAGTTTTATGCTGCTTCTAGGATTCAAAGGTTGAGGAATTAGAATAGAAAGGTGTTCTTTGGAGAAAGAAATTGTTCATGATTGGAAAAGGACAGTTGCAGAGACAGTCACCAGGAAGTGGAACAAATCAAGAACTACCCATGTCTTTTACCACACAACAGCCATACCAGCTGGAGGAGGGACTGTAGGGGTCATCTTTCCAGAAGTGTGCAGGTTATGGAATAGCGGCAGCATGAGAGGCTGCCATTGCTTCTCACCTCAGTCACATTTGCAGCCTGAGACTCTCCTGACCACTGGAAAAACAAAAACAAAACAAAAGGAACACAGGAAAAAAAGTTAAATTTCCCTCTTAAAAACAGAAAAAGTAAGACCGGCATTAGGTTTAGCAATAATCAGCAGTAACTGAATTTTAGGGAGAAAGGCAGTGAATTATAGCAATATGAAAAAGCACTATTCGTCCAAAATCAGATTTGTTAATTCTATTTTTTTAATAAAGAGATTATTTTTACAAAACAGCATAATTGAGATTGTGTATTACAAACTAAATTTTTGTACCATGATTTTATTGTTCTCTCATCCCGTTTGAGTTATAAAGTCTTGTTTTTCAGTGGAGTTTATGGTCTTTAATTAAAGCTAGTAGAACTTACTTTATAAATGTAAATGTTTATCAGTTGCTGGGGAAAGCTTACTAGGATTCAGCAAAACCATTACTGTACAAAGCACTACCGTCCACCTAGTGGTAAAAATCCAAATTGCAAGCATTGCGTCTAAGTTGAGAGGCTCCAAACCGCGTTTGAGGAGTTCGCCAGATTCCAGCCTACCTAACCACAGGGGCCACGTGTGGTCATCTGCGGCTCTCATTCCTTTGGGGGTTCAGTGGACCCAGAGACACATGGGCTGCTCATGCACTGCTTTTGAGGCTGGAGTTAATGCACTCCTGAAAAAGCACACTCTTCACTCTCTTCTTAATTCATTAATACGTGTAAGACCTATCTGTATGTGGGAGAAAACTAGCTAATACTCTAATTATTATAACTATATTCAAAACTATGTAGTAGATACGTTCTCAAGTTTGTGAATAGAATGGAATAAATGAAAGAAGTCTTTAAAAGGCCTTTTACTACGATAGAGCTTACCTAAATTGAAGTGACAAAGAGCCTAGTGAAAATGATGACTAGGAGGAGGCTCCGAGAATGTTTTACACTGTTTAATTTCTTACTTATTGCTTCCCCTTGGGAGGCAGTGTAATGTCATGGAAAAGCACCGGCAATGCACAGACTTTGTGGTGGGGCTTTGGGAAGCCCTCTGAGCCTCGGTTTCTTTACCTTTAAAATGCGGCGATAACTTGAAACGCATACTATCATGAGATTAAATAATATATGAAAAGTAATTAATACCATGTGATCACAGAGCCTGGTTTACAGAGTAGACACAAAAGTCATAAGTTTTTCCTTAGTTTCTGTATATTTGTGAGGCGTTCGGCACCTCCAGGAACACAGTATCCTCCAACACCACCTGGACTCATGAGCTCAGCATTGAGTCAGAGGAAAGGAGGTCTCTTTCTGATTCATGGTTCCACTTCCTGAGGTTCCTTAGTCATCTGAACTGGTCCAGACGAGGCTGCCCCTACTGAGAAATGTGCATGTTCTGTTTTGAGTCAGGTTACATTATTTACTGATAGTCTTGCCTGGATGTAAATGGTGTTTGTGTATTGGTACACGATGTGGCCAAGGTAACACATATGTTCTCCCGAAGCTGGCTTTCATTTTTTTGGAGAAAGTTATGAATAGCCGCAGAGAACTGGAAACTGTCTTTCAGCTTGGTGGAACAGCGGAAGTCGGCAATAGGTGGAGTGGAAGCTGACTAACTTGCAGGGTAACCTCTGGGGAGGGTTACATAACCTCTGGGTTTGCCACCTGTACTGCGAAAGCCATGAATTGAGGGTTGCTGCCGTGCTCCTGGTGAGGGGTAACTGACAGAGTGGTTTCCATGCACTCTTATGAAACATTAGCATTTCAGTCACAGTGATTGCCACATTTGTGACAATCACTGCACTATATGACTATGGTGTTAAATAATTTGAATTATGTGAATTTAGTTTTATGATTTGAATGAAAAGAATACAGACTCACAAGAGTTAGAATGACTGGTTTCTTCTTTTTTTCAAAGGTACACAATACTGTCCCTCTACTTATTAAATGATACATGCTTAAGGCAGAACATTTAATATACAGATGCTCTTCAAGTTACAACAAGGTTATGTCCCAATAAACTCATCATAAGTTGAAAATATTGTAAATCAAAAACACATTTAACACACCTCACCTACTGAGCTTCATAGCTTAGCCTGACCTGCCTTAAATATGCTCAGAACACTTACACTAGCCTACAATTGGGCAAAATCACCTAACACAAAGCCTATTTTATAATAAAGTGTTGAATATCTCATGTAATTTATTAAATTCTGTACCAGAAGCAGGAGACATAGATGGCCATTTTGTGGACAAGACGGAATGCAAAAACACAAAACATGGTGTCCAAAGAATGCTGGCAACACAGTGCCCTACAGAGACTCAGTTTTTGACCCTCATGGTCGCGTGGCTGACTGGGAGCTGTGGCTCACTGCACCTGCCCTGCATCATGAAAGAGTGTGGTACCACATATCACTAAGCCCGGAAAAGATCGAAATACAGTACTTGAAATAACAGTTTCTATTGAATGTGTATGGCTTTCATACCATTGTAAAGAAGAAAAATCGTAAGTTGAACCATCCTAAGTTGGGGACTATCTGTTCATGGCATAATGAAAACAGTCACTCACAATCAGGCTATACGTCCTAGTGCCCCTAGGACAGTCTCAGTCCAAGTAGTGCCCCCTTTCACTCTCAAGAGTGTCCCAGTTTGAGCGATAGCTTATGTAGTCAGTCTGCTACCATAGTGTCCCTAGACTGCCTCACAGAGGTAACTGCCATGCACGTGTTGGCCAATGGTTATAGAATCCATTTTTCAACAATAAGATCATAGCACAGTGAGGAAGCTCCTGCAATGGGGAGCCCCATAAACCAGGTTCTAGAGTTTGATTGGGTCACTTACTAGCTCTGTGACTTTAAGCAAATGATTTTCTTAAAAAGATGCAACTATTTCCTTGTCACATCTTGTCAAATGCATCCAAATAATATATGCTTACGGTAAAAATTCTAACAGTATAAAAAGGTCCAAGCTGCTGCCCACTGCACCCATCCCCTACTCCCCAGAGGTAATTATCTCCTATTAGGTTGGTTATTTTACCTCTTTGCTCCTCCTTTCTCAACTGAAAGATGGGGGATTATAATACTCCTCACATAGCCTCATCTATACTGACCTTATGTGCCCAGCACAGGTCCTGAGGTATAGTCAATGCTTAAAAAATGCTTGTTAAATTAAGATTACTGGCATGTTCTTTAGCAGCCTGCTTCTTTTCGCTTAGCAAGTATACAGAATGGTTTCTTAACCTCATTTGTAATAAACAAAAATCCCCCAGTAAATATGGAAATGTGAGTTTTCTGAGGGGCCTCTATTCAAATGTTCTTAAGCAAATATTACCAGGTTCAGTAAGCATAGAAATGGAACCATCATCCCCCCTGCTAGAAACTGGTCCTTCCAGGTGGGGCTTGGGGCAGTCTGGGTGTGTGGGAGGCAGTGGGGTGGAACATTTGCACTGCTGTTTGTGGTGTACCTGTTCAGTCATAAACAGAGGGCTTTAGTTTCCATCTGGCTCTCTGTACTGGCACTAAAGTCACATTGAAAAGAAAAAGAGAGTAATGAAAAAGAGAGACATCTAAACTGCTCCTTGGGTAGGGTCAAAAAAAAAAAAAAATGTGGTCCAACGACCCCAGGTTCTAATGTGGTCAGAATGAGGCAGGAGACGACGATTTCTGAAATACAAGAAGCTGAGGAGATGTATTTTGACCATGAAGATTAGTTCTTGTCAATTCTCGGTATGATGAGTGCTACTCACTCTGTAGTCAAAACAACCCGCTGAAACGGAGGATTGCTGACAAGAACGTCCTCCCTTTCCTGTCGCTTTATTTAGTTTCAGTCAGTTCCAGCTTGTTTTGTCACAGTCAGAGGGAGATGCCTCAGTTATCCTCAATATCGTGGAAACTTTGGTTCACAGAATTCACTCTTTTTAGGTTCTTCCAGCCCTCTGTCTCTGCTGTCCCGGTCTCCACCCTGACTGTCCCACTGGGCTTGAAAACTCTTTCCTAAGTTGGGGATCCAGTAGTTGAGCTATGGTCACTCGAAGGCCCGTCTCAGTTTTCACTGAATCCTATGCCTTTTTAGGCTCTTTGAAGTGGATTAAAATCCACTCCCAGCCTTACTCCCAGGTGGGAGCATGCAAAACAATAAACTCTAGCTTTCCCCCCAGTTACAGAGCTGTTCTGGCACCAAACATATATCAATAGGAGATCACAAAAAAGACATTCTTGGCATGCTGTGAAAAGCAAAAGATTTACCTCCCTGATCACTAATAGGTTATAGATTTGTGTTCCTTTCTCCAGGGATGACACCTTGACTCTTGAAAACATTTGCTGTATGTTGATGTCCTTTACATATATAGGGTGACATGTGGCAAACAAGTCTTAATTATCATACTCCAGGTCTGTTATTAAAATTTGCCTTAAGATAATAAATATATGTACTTTTAACCACGTATTTGTTGTTTTTAACCATATTAATGCCATACTTTAAAATTTTTCCATATTAGTTATCTGTATTTGTTATCTATTTTTGTGTAACAAATCACCCCAAAACTTATCAGTTAAATAAACATATTTATTATTCATACACTTTCTGAGGGTCGGGAATCCAGGAGCAACTTCACTGGGTGATTTTGGCTCTGTCACTTGTGTGGGTTCAGTCAAGATGTTGGCTGGGGCTGCAGCTGCCTGAAAACTTGGCTTGGCTGGGCTGGAGAGTCCGCCTCTGAGCTCATTCACGTGGCTGTTGACTGGGGGCTTCAGTTTTCCTCCCTGTGGGCCTTTTCACAGGGCTGCTCACGACATGGCAGTTGGCTCCCTCCAGAATGAGTGACCCAAGAGTGAGGACAAGACAGAAGCCACAGTGATAGAACACAACTTCCACCGCATTCTATTGGTCACATAGACCAATTCTGGTACAAAGTAGAAGACGACTTTCTGAGGGTGTAAATCTTAGGTACCACCTTGGAGGTTGGCGATCACAGTCCATCTTTTGGGTTCTTATGATTTACATCCCTTCCACAGGCAAAATATTCTTAAGTCCTCATAAGTTCCCCCAAAGTCTCATCCCATTAGAGCATAAACTTGAGGTCTAGACGATTGTCATATATTCAGGCCTGGGTGCAGATGAGGCTTGTCAGGTGTAATTCCATATGGACAGTTCCTTGAGTACCATTTCTTTCTATCCATACACCTGTGGGCTGCAAAGACAAGTTATTTGTACCCCACACTCAACATACAGGCTTAGCTAGACATTGGATAACCACTATTGATGCTCCTGCCCAAAAATGGGCAGAGTGGGAGGCACACAACGATCGCTAGCAGGTCTGAAATCCAGTTGGGCAAACACAGAAGCTCCTTGATTGGGTCTCAGTCACACTCCTGAGTAGCAGTTATTCTATTCACTCCTGGCTCTGCCTTCTGGACTCTTGGTTCTCTCTGAGTCATCCTTTTTTCATGAAAACATCATGTGTTTGTGACCGAGTAGTTTTCTCAACCTGTTTCTTATCTGTATACATTTTGGGGTTCAACAGCCTCTTTTCATTTTGTCCTTTTCTCTGTGCCTCTCAAAGTTGGGGATGTTTCTGCTGATATCAATATCATTCTTTTTTTTTTTTTTTTGAAACCAAGTCTCACTCTGTCACCAGGCTGAAGTGCAATGGTGCAATCTCAGCTCACTGCAGCTTCTGCCTCCCAGGTTCAAATGATTCTCCTGCCTCAACCTCCTGAGTAGCTGGGACTACAGGTGCACACCACCATGCCCAACTATTTTTGTATTTTTAGTAGAGATGGGGTTTCATCATGTTGGCCAGGATGGTCTCAATCTCTTGACCTCGTGATCCACCTGCCTCGGCTTCCCAAAGTGCTGGGATTACAGGTGTGAGCCACCGTGTCTGGCTTTTTTTTTTTTTTTTTTTGAGACAGGGTCTTGCTCTGTCATCCAGGTTGGAGTGCAGTGGTGTGATCATGGCTCACTGCAGCCTGGACTTCTGGATTTAAGTGATCCTCACACGTCAACCTCTCGAGTAGTTGGGACTACAGACATATGCCACCATGCCCGGCTAGTTTTTTTTTTTTTTTGTATTTTTGGTAGAGACAGGGGTTTTGCCATGTTGCCCAGGCTGGTCTCGAACTCCTGGGCTCAAGTGATCCACCTGCCTTGGCCTCCCAAAGTGTTGGAATTGTAGGCATGAGCCACCACACCTGGCCTGATATCATTCTTTTAAAAATTTCATAAGTCTTCTGTGAATCCTACTGGAGTTTACTCCAGTAGATAAAAAGGCATAGATCTCTTCAAGAGAAGGCCTTTTTTTTTTAAATTTAAAAACTATAAATTTCTTTGGAGGGACAATGTCCTCCACTTCTAAAGAGTTCTATTGTTTAAATGAATAAATCTGTGACTTAAACCCTTTAAATCTTTAGTGGGTCTTTGGTGTGAAGCATGTCTTCCTTGCAGTGTCCCAGTTTGATTTTTGCTTATAAGCTCTTTCTAAAATTTATCAGCATTTGTCATCTGAAAGAGCTGAGAATTTTCAAAGCCATTGTGTTTAGTGGTTTTAATGGTTTTCAGGCTTGTTCAGTTTAACAGTCTTTTTTTTTTTTTTTTTTTTTGAGACGGAGTCTCACTCTGTCGCCCAGGCTGGAGTGCAGTGGCGCGATCTCGGTTCACTGCAAGCTCCGCCTCCCGGGTTTACGCCATTCTCCTGCCTCAGCCTCCCGAGTAGCTGGGACTACAGGCGCCCGCCATCTCGCCCGGCTAGTTTTTTGTATTTTTTAGTAGAGATGGGGTTTCACCGTGTAGACCAGGATGGTCTCGTATTTTTTAGTAGAGACGGGGTTTCACCGTGTAGACCAGGATGGTCTCGATCTCCTGACCTCGTGATCCACCTGTCTCGGCCTCCCAAAGTGCTGGGATTACAGGCTTGAGCCACCGCGCCCGGCCCAGTTTAACAGTCTTTTATATTTGTTTGTTTGTTTTGAGACAGAGTCTCGCTCTGTTGCCCAGGCTGGAGTGTAGTGGCGCAATCTCGGCTCACTGCAACCTCCGCCTCCTGGGTTCAAGTGATTCTCCTGCCTCAGTCTCCTGAGTAGTTGAGATTACAGGCACCCACCACCATGCCTGGCTAATTTTTGTATTTTTAGTAGAGATGGGGTTTCATCATGTTGGCCAAGCTGGTCTCGAACTCCTGACCTTAAGTGATCTGCCTTCCTCGGTCTCCCAAAATGCTGGGATTACAGGCATGAGCCACTGCACCAGAACTTATATATCAATCTTATCTCTTACAAGCAGTAAGAAGAAAACAGGGGGCTTTACCACTCTGGCTGGAATTGTCCTCAGCCAGATCACCCAGTTTGCTGGGTAGGCTTTCTGCTTTCTACATAACTGCAGGTGACAGTGTTGCTAAACTTTCTTCCACTTCATAATCAGGATCCCCTTTCTTCCAATTTCCAATAAGATTTTCCTCAATTTCCTTTAAATCCCCTCCAACAGCCGAAGTCCAGAATTGTGTAAGAAGTGTGTTCAAATGCATTTAATATTTCACTAATACTCTTAAAATCCTTGCAGCTTGTCTAGTTTCTGCTCAGAGCTCAGTTCTAAAGCTATTCCCACATTTTAGGTTTTTGTTATGGTATGCCACTTACAAGAACAAAAATCTTTACAATTCCTCCAGATGAACATGTTTATTACCAATTTATTCCCAGTTCCAGATAGGATAATGGAGGTGCAGAAGGCTTGTGACTCAGGGTCACACAGTCACTATATGGAAGAATGATGACTCAAATCTAAGAATGCTGGACTCAAAGGGCCTCTTCTTTTCAGGATACCTACCATGCTGTCTCTGGAGGGGTAAAGGCAAATGGAATCTATTCACAGTTTGGAATTGCTGAAGTCTCGGCAGGAACATTCAATCAATGCAATGCTAGATGACACCATTTACGTTGTATTCTATTGTT
Source organism: Rhinopithecus roxellana (assembly GCF_007565055.1). Taxonomy (NCBI): domain Eukaryota; kingdom Metazoa; phylum Chordata; class Mammalia; order Primates; family Cercopithecidae; genus Rhinopithecus; species Rhinopithecus roxellana. Next base: position 135,295,393 of record NC_044558.1, read on the forward strand.
TCGTATTGTCTGGTGCAGAGGTCCTGAGTCTTTAGATGCCCCCATTTTATAAATAAAGAAATTGAGATTTCTCAGGATCACACAGCTAGCAAGTGTTAAAGTCAGGATTTAAACAAGTTCATCTGACTCCAAAATACTTGCATCTTCCATGTGTTCAGGCACACACAGCACATCTTATTCATTGACATTTGGATGGATGTAAAAGGCATTATGTTTACTGAGGAGGGAGAGAATGGGGCAAACTTATGGCCGTAAATTCTCTGTACTCAGGGTTCCTCATGTGTATAAAAGAGAAAAGGCAGGTTCCTCATAGAGCTGTTGTCACGATTGAATGAGGCAATGTGTGTAAAGTTTAGCAGTGCCTGGCCTCTGATAAGCTTCCTATAAATGTCCTCACATAGTCAGTGCGTAGGAGATTTGTATTCTAGCTCTAGCCCTGGCTGGTTACCTGAATTGTTCAAGGCTCTGCTTCAGATCTGCATCAAAACACAGATGAAAATTATCCATCTTGGATGTCACTAAGATCTGATGAGAAAAAATGAAACGAGTTCCATGACAAGCATTGAGTTCCTCAGCAGAAAGTTGTTCCAGAAGTCTGGCACTTCTCTATCACCATCTCGGAGGGTATGAAAGAGCCTCATTCTGAGTCTGTAATGCCCCTTTGGCTCCAGTCAGGAGCCCACGCTTCATTAAAAACTGTGAGCTGTGCCAATCTGTCTGGGGCTTGATGGGGTACATGAAAGGGGGCCTCAGAAGAGACTATCGGCTCCACCCTGGCTCAGGCTGCTGTTTGCCCCCAGACTCATGTGGTGAGATGAGAGCATCCGCTCACCCACTTCGCTTCAGGCTGGGCTACTCTCAAGGGCCAGGGCATTGATCTTGCCCCTAAGGCTTGGAATGTGGCTCCAGCCCTATCCCCAGGCCTCTTGAGGCTCCACAGTTGGCCTCACACTTTCACAGGTTTATTCTTGGTGGCAACGGGTCTCACAAGGTAGGAAAGTATGAATTTGGAGCTTTGTGGTCATTTTTATGTAACAATGTTTTAATACATAAGATGTTAGAGTCAAGCTTTCTATGCTTTCCAAACGGTGTCCGTATTTTGATTTTTAATGTGCTCCTGAACAAGGCTGCCTGCCAGCACAGGCCAAATCTGGTTAAGAAGGGCTCCTGAGCCTGGAAGGGGTCCCTGGAGAAAGCACTTCAAGTCATTTATCCAGCGCTGGCTGCTTTCGCTCTTGGCTTGGAGACTGTCAACTTTCCACCAGACCTGCCGCATAGTAGAGCACATCCTCTTGGAGAGGGCGAGAGAGCCAAGGAGCGAGCAGGTTGCAGGAATGATGGCTATAAAACAGATGTTATTAGTGGGCATTGGGTGAGGTTGGGAGGCTGAGTACAGTAGCTTTATTTCAGCCTCCAAGGTGGGCCACAAGACTGTGGTCTAGAAGGAAAGCTGTTCCCATTTGGCCGAGCCTGGCATCCTGAGAATCCCCAGGCGAAGAAACACTTCTGCCTGGTGTGTAAATTCAGAGCTTGGGTCTGGAAGGAGTGATGTTGATGAAATGCAACATTTGGGGCGCAGCCTTGAAAGCTGTCAAAAAGATACCAGTGGAGACCTGGGAGCAGGGAGTTTAAATGTCTCACGACCACCCAGTTTTCGTTTTGCTTTGATTATTCTTAAAGTAAAACAAATTTTTTTTTTAAGATTTCGAAGAAGAGGATGAGAGATAATCAGAATGGCAGCAGGGTGCACACTGGTTTGCCATCGTGAAGTATGGCTTAACTGTGTGAGTCATACATGTTGCTAGGTCTGGTGACAAGGAGCTCCTATCCTAATTTAGCTTAGGGTATATGCCCCACATATGATATATGGAAGGTTGGGCCACCTTCCTGTTGCTTTTCTTCACTCTGAAAAGTGGTCTGGGTCTGTTCAGTGTCCTTCCCCCTGCCAGCCCTTCTGGTGTCTATAGAGTCTCTCTTGGCATAGGGTGAAGGAGCAGGACTACCCACTGAATAGCTAAACACTTACCTAGCATTTCTGTTTGGATTTCTTAATTTTTTTCTCCCAGAGAATTGACATAAAAATAATTTTTTGACTCTGAATTTGATCTGGCTTTAGGTAAGATTACACCATCTCACTGGGGTGCTGAGAGGGGTCTGTAGTAGCTCTCAGTACTTTCTGACCAACATCTTGTCATGGTCTCCCTCCCATCCCTCTTTCTCGAGTTCCTTAGGAAACTCCTAGTAAAATGCTCTGCTGATTATTGCTAGAATTGGAATCACACAATGAAAGGGAATGAAATATGTCAAGACCATACTTACCTTGCTGAGTTCTGTTTGAACATTTCAAACTCAAGTTCTATGATGTATGTGTGTATCATGAATAACAGAACGAGGATCCTTAGGGAGATCTATGCATAATGCTGCATAGAATACACCATAGTTGGAAATGTTGTACCTCATGGATTTGTCTGTTGTGCAAGAATTATCTTTTCAAAAATTAATTATATTTATAATTTTGGGGCCACCCTTCTTGACCTTATGGAAATCAGGACTAGTTCTTGAGGCTCCTTTTTATCTTTAAGGCTGGCAAACAGAAGCGTTCTCTGTGTTATGGTATCAGTCATTAGGCCGTCCTGGATATTTAATCTGGAGAGAGCTAAAAGGGAGTATTTCCCACTTTCCTCACCTCCTCAAGAAGTCCACTGCCGTTGGATGCCAAAACCCAAATGTATAAAACAGAAAGCACTGACACAGCCTGGAAGCTTTGGGCACATCCATGAGAAGCATTTTTAACCTCCCAGACTTGAAATGTGTAATGCCAAACCATTAATTCACTGCTCTGCACATTCATTCACAGTGTTCTAATTTGGCTTTTCTTTCTTGTTGTGATTAGTGAAGCAGCCTCGTTAACTTCACAACTGTGTTGGTTCAAAGTAAGGAGTGGGTAGTTGGCCTTCAAAATAGAATTAGAGTGGAGATTAACCTGGTATAAATGGGGTTGAGGTTTAATGTAGGCAGAAGCATTGAACTAAGAAGGAGATAAAGCTGGGCTCAGGGAAAGATCTGAAAGCTGGGAGAGATGCTCTCTGACCTCTTCACCCCACCTTTTCACACTCTTTCTCTCCCACTGCGTGCAGGGCTGGGCTCCTGCCCAGTGTTCTCATGCTGCCAGTCCTGCGTCCTCTGAAATCAAGTCCATGATAAGATAACAATGACTGGAATATGCCTTCCTTCCCAGGGAGTCCATAGGTGTAAAGAGTATTGAGGATGGAGGATGAGGCTTAACTCCAAAAGCAAATGTCTAATGATGAACCTGGATTCCTGTAACATTTAATTGACGTAGGTGCTTTGAAGGGGGCAGACTTTATAGTGACCCCTGCAGTCAACTGGGGAATTGCCCCCCACAGATAGTGTCACATATTCTGTTTTTCAGTGTGACATAAAGGTAGACGACAGGTTGACAGTTTTCCCACTATTTAAGCCATTAGAAATTGAAAAGCAGAGAGGTTAGAGAGACTAAGAGGAGAGACTAGAAACCATCACTGCTTTTTCTTTCAAACTTTTATTTTAGGCTCAGGGGTACATGTGAACATTTGTTACATGGGTAAATGTGTGTTACAGGGGCTTGTTGTACAGATCATTTTATCACCCAGCTCATATCACCCAAGCCCATAGTTATCTTTTCTGCTCCTCTCCCTCCTCCCGCCCTTCACCCTCAATAGACCCCAGTGTGTCTGTTGTCTTCTTTGCATCATTGCCTTTTTTTTTTTTTTTTTTTTTTGAGAAAAAGTTTTGCTCTTGTTGCCAAGGCATGAGTGCAATGGTGTGATCTTGTGTCACTGCAATCTCTGCCTCCTGGGTTCACGTGATTCTTCTGCCTCAGCCTCCCGAGTAGCTGGGATTACAGGCACCTGCCACTATGCCCTGCTAATTTTTGTCTTTTTAGTGGATATGGGGTTTCACCATGTTAGTCAGGCTGGTCTCAAACTCCTGACCTCAGGTGATCCACCTGCTTGGGCGTCCCAAAGTGCTGGGATTACAGGCGTGAGCCACTGCAACCAGCCTGCATCATTGCTTTTAAAAGCGAATTTCTTTCTGTTGTGTAGCCTCAATGAATACTTGATAATTTCCAGGAAGGAGATCTCTTAGACTGTCATAAATGAAAGTTTTTAGTAATGTGTTGGCAACTTAGTATTAAGTAATCACTGGCAAAACCACCTCTCTACACTGCCACTATGGTTACATAAATTGTGAATTATTCCCTTCCCTAAGTAATTATAATCAGGCAATAACCATACATTTACTTCTGTATATTTAATCTGTATATTCTGAGAATATCTGATTATATTGGATGTTATACAGTTTGTATCTGTACAAACTGACATTTATAAATTAGCTTTTGAAAAGTTATTGTATTAGGGATAAAGGTGAATTGTTCAAATATACATATGTTTAAATCTACTGAAAGCCAGTATACAGAACTCTTTTTAATTTGCTTTCTACTAGGGATTGCATTGTTAATTTTCAGTATTCCAGTAATCTGGTATACTGTACTATTTTTAAGTATCAAATAATCACATATTACTTGATGATATGGTACTGTTATTTTTTATTGTAAAAAGATGAAGTCCCAGGCGGGCACAGTGGCTCATGCCTATAATCCCAGCACTTTGGGAGGCCGAGGTGGGCGGATCTCCTGAGGTCAGGAATTTGAGACCAGCCTGACCAACATAGTGAAACCCCATCTCTACTAAAAATAAAAATTTAGCCAGGCATAGTGGCGGGCACCTGTAATCCCAGCTACTCAGGAGGCTGTGGCCAGAGAATCACTTGAACCTAGGAGGTGGAGGTTGCGGTGAGCCAATATTGCACCATTGACTCCAGTCTGGGTGGCAAAGCAAGACTCTGTTTCAAAAAAAAAAAAAAAAAGAAATAAAAATAAAAAGATGAAGTCCCAATCAGCTACAGGCATACCTCGTTTTATTCTGCTTTGCTTTGTTTCACAGATATTGGTTTTTTGTTTGTTTGTTTTTTGCAAATTGAACATTTGTGGCAACCCTGAGTTGAGCAAGTTTGTTGGTACCATTTTTCCAACAGCATGTGTTCACTTTATGTTTCTGTGTCACATACTGGTAACTCTTGCAATATTTCAGATTGTTCATTATTATTTTATCTGTTATGGTGATCTGCGATCAGTGATCTTTGATGTTACTATTACAAATGTTTTGGGGAGTTGTCAACCATGTCCATAAAGATGGCAAACTTAATTCACAAATGTTGTATTCTCTGACTGCTCCACTGGACCAGGTGTTCCTTCCTCTCTCTCCCTCTCCTTGACGTCCCTATTCCTTGAGATACGATATTGAAATTAGGACAATAAATAACCCTACAGGGCCTCTAAGTGTTCAAGTGAAGGAAAGAGTCACATGTCTCTCATTTTAAGTCAAAAGCTAGAAGTGATGAAGCTTAGTGAGGAAGGCATGCTAAAGCCAAGATAGGCCAAAAGCTAGGCCTTTTGTGCCAAATGGTTAGCCAAGTTGTGACTGCAAAGGAAAAGCTCTTGAAGGAAATTAAAAGCGCTACTTCAGTGAACACATGAATGATAAGAAATCAAAACAACCTTATTGCTGGTATGGAGAAAAGTTTTAGTGGTCTGGATAGAAGATCAAACTGGTCACAACATTCCCTTAAGCCAAAGTCTAATCTAGAACAAGACCCTGACTTTCTTCAATTCTGTGAAGGCTGAGAGAGATGAGAAAGATGCAGATGAAAACTTCAGAGCTAGCAGAGGTTAGTTCATCAGTTTTAAGGAAAGAAACTCTCCACAACATAAAAGTGCAAAGTGAAGCAGCAAGTGCTGATGTAGAAGCTGCAGCAAGTGATCCAGAAGATCTAGCTGAGATCCTTGATAAAGGTGAACACACCAAACAAAACAGATTTTCAATGTACATGAAACATCCTTGTATTGGAAGATGATTCCATTTAAGACTTGCATAGCCACAGAGGAGACATCAATACTTGGTTTCAGAGCCTCAAAGGACAGGCTGACTTTCTTGTTAGGGGCAGATGCAGCTGGGTGACTTTAAATCGAAGGCAATGCTCATTCACCATTTCAGAAGTCTTAGGGGCCTTAAGAATGTTGCTAAATCTATTCTGCCTCTACTCTACAAATAGATAAACAAAGCCTGAATGACAGCACATCCATTTACAGCATTGTTTACTGAATATTTTAAGCCCACTGTTGAGACCTACTGCTCAGCAAAAAAGATTTCTTTCAAAATATTGCAGCTCATTGACCATGCATCTGATCATCCAAGAGTTTTGATGATGTACAAGGAGAAATACAATGAGTTAATGTTGTCTTTGTGCCTGCTAACACAACATCCATTCTGTAATTCATGAATCAAGGAGCAACTTTGACTTTCAAGTCTTATTATTTAAGAAATATGTTTTGTAAGGTTATAGCTGCCATAGATAGTGATTCCTCTGAAGAATCTGGAAAAGTAAATGGAAAACCTTCTGGAAAGGACTCACCATGTTAGATGCTATTAAGAACATTTATGATTCTTGGGAGGAGGTCAAAATATCAACATTAACAGGAGTTTTGAAGAAGTCCGTTCCAACCCTCATGGATAACTTTGAGGAGTTCAAGACTTCAGAGGAGGAAGTAATTAGAGATGTGGTGGAAAGAGCAAGAGAACTAGAATTAGCAATGGAACCTGAAGATGTGACTCAATTGCTGCAATCTTATGAGGAAAACTTGATTACAACTTGCTGAAGGTTCAGATGATAACATTTTTTAGTAATAAATTATTTTTAAGTTAAGAGACATACTTTTTTTTAGACATAATGCTATGCACACTTATCACACTTGAATTTGAAAATTATTTCATGTATAACCCACTACAGTGTGGTGTAAACATAACTTTTGTACACACTGGGAAACCAAAAAATTTGTATGATTTGCTTTATTGTGATGGTCTGGAAAAACCTGCAATATTGTTGAGGTATGCCTGTATGCCTTAAGATGAAGAACAATGACTCATTTAAAATATCAAAATAAAAAGACAATCTGATGAATAGTCTACAAGTCTAGACAGTCAAAGTGTTTTAAATCTAGTGGAATATGGACACAAGAATATTGAACTTTAAGCATGATAAAACAAAGATGAAATAAACTATAGATGCATGCTTTGGAACAAAAGTTACAGGTTGCTCTCAGTAAAAGACAGCTTTTGCAAAAAAAAAAAAAAAAATGATGTTTAAAAAGATCTGAAAATTATTAAGTAAGAAATGGTATTATTTGAAGATGTAAGAACCAAAGGAAGATGTTTGCAGTTGGATCATAATCATCTCTCCACTAGTCCCCAGACTATCATAGTCATAAATTTTTTTTCCAGTGGCTGGATTATTTGTATGAAAATTTATGTATTATTTAAAGATGCTTTTTTTTAAAAAAAAAACACAGCACTTGAAAAAATTAATGTCAATTCCTTATTAACATTTTACTATTCATTATATGCTTTCATTTTCATGTTAGTGACTTTGTTTTTAAGCATAAATTTATTTTTATGAATATGATTTTCTAGTGTTTAATTTTGGAATGACAATGTGTATTTAAAGGTTACATTTATATACATTTTACTGGAAATTATTTTAGTGTATCAATGTTGTATTTTAATGTAGACATTCTTAGTTTCACTGACACTTTTAATGAAATAATTTAAATTTAAAACTTTAGTGTTGGCTAGGCATGGTGGCCACACCTGTAATCCTAGCACTTTGGGATGCTGAGGAGGGAGGATTGCTTGAGCCTAGAAGTTCAAGACCAGCCTGGGCAACATGGCAAAACCCTGTCTCTATAAAAAATACAAAAATTAGCTGGCTGTGGTGGCACATGCCTGTGGTCCCAGCTACTCAGGAGGCTGAGGTTGGAGGATTGCTTTGGCCTATGAAGTCAAGGCTGCCATGAGCCATGGTTATGCTACTGCACTCCAGCCTGGGCAACAGAGTGAGACTCTGTCTTAAAAAACAAAGACAGGCCGGGCGCGGTGGCTCAAGCCTGTAATCCCAGCACTTTGGGAGGCCAGACGGGCGGATCACGAGGTCAGGAGATCGAGACCATCCTGGCTAACACGGTGAAACCCCGTCTCTACTAAAAAAATACAAAAAAATTAGCCGGGCGAGGTGGCGGGCGCCTGTAGTCCCAGCTACTCGGGAGGCTGAGGCAGGAGAATGGCGTGAACCCGGGAGACGGAGCTTGCAGTGAGCTGAGATCCGGCCACAGCACTCCAGCCTGGGCGGCAGAGCGAGACTCCGTCTCAAAAAAAAAAAAAATAAATAAAATAAAATAAAATAAAAAATAAAATAAAAAAATAAAAAAAAATAAAAAAATAAAAAAACAAAGACAAACAAAAACCAAAAAACAAATCCTAGTATTACATAAAATAAATACAAATATTGTATAGCCATTTTGTCCTCAAAATACAATCAATCAAGTTTCTACTTATCTTAGAAATATGCTAATTTTAATGTTTAAAAGGGCTTGAATTTGAAAATTATTTTGTGTATAACCCATTACACAAATGCTGTAAATTCAAAACGTTTAAAAATGAATCAATCTTTCAATATAATTTGTTCAAAGAATCTTTATCATCACAATATTACAGATAAGGAAACCAAGAGCTCTGGGACACAGCTGTGATTCTAACAATCTACAGTTGCTGTTGCATAAAAAATCATCAAGGTCATTCTGGTGAATTGAAAAAGTTAATTTAGATTAAAAAAATTTTTTTTTTTTAGAGACAGGGACAGGTTCTCATTCTGTCATCCAGGCTGGAGAGCAATGGTTCAATCAATGCTCACTGCAGCCTCCAACTCCTGGGCTCAAGCAATCCTCCCACCTCAGCCTCCTGATTAGTTGGGACTACAGGCATTTGCCATCGTGCCTGTAATGTTTTTCATTTCTTTGTAGAGTCTTGCTTTTTTACCTAGGTTGGTCTCAAACTTCTGGCCTTAAGCAATCCACCCACCTCGGCCTTCCAAAGTGCTGGGATTACAGGCATGAACCACTGTGCTGGCCTACATTTTTATCAAAGTATTATTTACAAGTAGCTTAAAAAGTTAGACAGTGTTACATGGCTTATTATAGAAAACAGTGTTTGCTTGTCTTCCATTTTTACTCCTGTCCCCATCCCCAGAAGCAACAATTTTGAACTCTTCAATATGTATCTTTTGGCATTAGCCCTGTATTTCCTTTTTGTTTTCTTTTTCTTGAGACAGAGTTTCACTCTTGTTGCCCAGGCTGGAGTGCAATGGTGCAATCTTGGCTCACTGCAACCTCCGCCTTCCAGGTTTAAGCAATTCTCCAGTCTCAGCCTCCCGAGTAGCTGGGATTACAGGGGTGTGCCACCACACCCAGCTAATTTTTGTATTTTTGGTAGAGACGGAGTTTCACCATGTTGGCCAGGCTGGTCTCGAACTCCTCACCTCAGGTGACCCTCCTGCCTCGGCCTCCCAAAGTGCTGGGATTATAGGCCTGAGCCATCGCCTCTGGCCACATTAACCCTGTATTTTGATCTTTTGGTTTATCAGTTTTATACATTATATATTGACTTCCTCCTATGCAGTCCTCTGTTTCTGCTCAACTACAGTATTCAGTCTTTCCATCGTTGTGGCTATGTTAATGTCTCCCCACTAAGCCAAGGAGGGATTACTTTTCCTGTTATAAAACTTTTTCTTCTTCCTGGAGGTAATATTATTATAGTGACTTCAATTCTTCATCTGTTTTTCTAGGATTGTATGATGACGTCTTCCTATACCTTTCAACAGCTTCTTACAAAGCTTATGAATACATTTGCCTGCACAGTTAAGTCCTGGACATGTTCTTACTTCCCTTGCCCTCACCTCACCTTCAGGGAAGGGAAAGATCTGAAGGCGTTATCTGTTTGCTCTGCCGAACCTCACTCCCACCCTTCCCTGTGCTTCATGACTGCAGTTTCTCTGGGGAAACGTTGCTAGAGAGCAAAGCCCTTGTATCTTGTGGTGGGATTGAAGACAGAGAGTTCCTGACAGTGTAGCATGGCGGTGGGCCTAGGGTCTCAGATAGACTTTCCTTATGTAGACTTTGAGACAGGCCTTTTCTTTTCAGCGCCCTGGTCTCATTCCTAACAGGTACCTTGGATTCTGAGTTTTCCTGGATTTGCTTCTCAAACCATAGCTTGCCCCTACTCCCTGCATCCCACCATTTCCGCACTGGTTTTGACTTTCCTCCATCAGTTAAGCAATCCACAGTTCTCCTATTTACTTTTAGCATTCTGATTCAGGATTGTAGGTGATTTTAGTTTCATCAAAAACATAGAGTCCTGTTTCTGTTTCCTATTTTCCTTGTTTTCAGATGACTTTTCAGAAGGGATTGGAAATGTCTTTGCTCTTCCAACTTGGAACAGGATGCCTTTTATAGACTTTTTAAAAAGGCTTTGTTTTTGTTTTCTGGCTAGCAGTAAATAGGTGTGACAATCCGTGTGGTCTTTGGCCCATAGGGGTTTGCAGAATTCCTTTATATTCAGGAGACGCTTTGGTTAGGGCTCTTTGGTAGCAAATGAAGGAAACCAACGCTGATTAACTTAAGCTCACAAAATCCAAGGACTAGCTGAGTGTCCAGGTCTCAAAAGGGGCAGAGGCCAGGAGAACTACAACTACAAGGATCTCAGTAGCAGGAACTCACCAGCTGTTTCTTCACTGGGCTGTTTTAAAAGGATTGCACCCAACAATTCCTGTTCTTTTGTCACTTCACTGAAGAGTCAAATTGCAAGAAGAGAAAATCTGATTGTCCAGACTAGGATCACATGTCCATTGCTCAAGCATTCTTAGCCAAAATAAAGGGGAAGTAATGTTGGCAGGCAAAACAAAACAAACAAATAAATAGATGTCCATGCAGGTGATAATTTTATAGGGTTGGAGAGGTTAATGGAAGCTAAGTTTGCTTTTTTGAGATCTTTCAGGCAAAATTCTCCTTGGGATGTGCCAGTGTTATTGGCAAGTCACTTTTTATTATAATGTGCCTGGCTGGTACAGGCTGTACACACTTGGAGAAGCACGGTGCACTTGCCACCATAAACTCATCTGAATTCTCTTAAGTAGGACTCTCTTGAAATGGTTTCCATAGGATATTTTGGGCTAGGATTCTTTGGAGCAGAATTACGAAATCTTTCTAGGAAGAAAGTGTTTTTACTTTTTAAAACTCAAGTTAGAACGGCATCTTTCTAGGAAGAGTCCCTGAGATAACTGTGCTGTTTTCAGTAGGGAAAAAGTTTAGTTCTTCACTGCAGGTTCCTGTGAGGACTCAGGGTCCTCTCTCTCACACTGCAGGGTAGTCACCATAGTGATTTATGAACCATAGCTTCAGGATCAGCTTGACTTGGCATTTGAGAAAGGGAAGAATGAACAAGTATGTTTTCTTTTCTTTTCTTTCTTTCTTTCTTTTTTTTTTTTTTTGAGACAGAGTCTTGCTCTGTTGCCCAGGCTGTGGTGCAGTGGCATAGTCTCAGCTCACTGCAATCTCC